>NC_141560.1:67982328-69277067 GCF_036417535.1 Chlamydotis macqueenii | reverse complement strand
ACTCAGGCAGTTATAAAAACGAGCTTTCACGCAGCTATGTTCTGCTTTCATCTCTATCCATTCCTGACCTGGTTTGGTATCTTCTACGGAAAGGACAGGGTTCTCTCTCTTTTACAGTGTCCTGGCTTGCACCCTGAGCCCTTCTGCATAACCTGAAATCATATTACATGCCATAGGTAGGGACCTCCCATCTTGCAGGGGATTTAAATATCTATGACTTGGCAAGGGCCAGCTTCCAGTTCACTACAACAACTTGCAAGTTTGACAGAACACAAATCTTATTTTCACCTGGGGGACAGAGAAGTGAAAGGATTTTTTTTTGCACTACATCATGCAAAAAAAAAAAAAAAAAAAAAAAAGTATGATTATGTACCTGTCTGCAATTTGTGAATAGTAGGTGGGAGATTTATTTTTTTAACATTCTGATCACAGGTCTAGATGTTTAATTTCAACTTTTAGATCCTGTAAATAAAACCAGCATCAATGTTTACCCTCTCTCAGAGGAGTTGCAGGCGTATTGGTTGGATCAGTTAATTGTAATAGCTTTCTTTGAAATTAATATGGGTGCCTATTTTCACTAATCACACACTGGCAGTACTTCACACACATCATTTTTTATAAAGGCTAATGGTCTTTTAATAGAATACACTGTTTTCAGGGTGCAGGTGAAAGGCATTACAAGCTGTACTGTTCCTGTCTAAGAATGGAAAGAGCAAACTGTAATACAGACCCATGTGCTCGAGCTCGGGCATGTACCACAACCTCCTGAACAAATTTAATTCAACCAAAGTCTGTACTGTGGTATAAAAATGTCACTGTCTGTATCAGCTGTTTTTCATCAGAACTGGAATTACCAGTGGATCCAAACCACAGCGTACTGTAAACCCACCAAACTGGGATTAGTCTTCAGAGCAGTTTAAGCCTCACTTCTCGATACGGCAACACATCCACGAGCTGTGTTGCAATACTGGATGTGCCACGAGCCCTGGCCAAGAAAAATAAGAAACTTCACCTCATCGGGGTGTTAACAACACTGTGGTCCATTCCCATGAAGTGAATTAAATTGGTGGGTGAGGATTGCGCTGCCAGAACTGAAATAAAATTCTGGAAGAGCTGAGCTTGTATAACCTTGATCAGAGCTAGGTTCATGAGAACAGCTCGGCATCTCCCAGGATTCGACCACTTGTTATCCTCCTTATCTTTAAACACTGGAAATAGCTCCTTACATCCTCATCGCGTTCCAGTTCCAGACCAGCCTCCACGAGGTTCCCTTCATACTCCTCCCTGCGAAACCTCTTGTCGTCTTCGTGGTAATCCACGTGAGGTTCACTTTCCCCCATTTCCAGCTGCACTCCCTTCCCGGGAAGCGGCTGGTCCTGCTTTGTGCTTCGGGCACTTGAATCATTATGATGAACTCTCCTGGTGAGTGTCTTCCCTGCTGAGGACTTCTTGTAATGATAAACTAGGATGTAGTCTACTTTTCTCTTGCCATCTCTGAAGTAGAGTCCATATTTGCAGTCAGCATCTGGATTTTTGGATAGGGAATTTAATAACTGGAAGCAGGGAATGGGGGTGTGGAGAGAAGGAGAGAGGAGAAGAATAATGAGTACATATGCCAACGGGGACACCAGACAGACTGTATCCTTGTGTCAAGGACTCTTTCTTGCCTGGAGCACACAATAAGGAACCTCCCCATGCTACTTACTCAAAACAATTTTGCAAGTTAACACCTGCAATTTTACTGATAGCCCGCTGGGATTTTATTGGCCAGAAATAAATAGCTAAAATGACTGGGATTTAATCTAATTACCAGCACAACAGCTCGTAAGTCAGCTGCTTGGTGGATTTGGTTTTCTCCTTCGGGGGTTAATCACCACTAAGATCATCTGTCCTTTTCCACCCAAGACATCTGCGTTTCGATTCTGACAAATAGATTAATATCATGCGCAAACATTTCTCACTTCTCTTATCTATCGTTGCAAGCTTGTGTCATCTGAGAAAGAGATCATCTTAGATACAGACTGAAGGGAGCCAGCTGGTCATGAAGTGCGGCCAAAAATGCAGATGGACCTTGGCCAGGGAAGTGGGGTCACTGCTTACTGAGTTCATCACTTTTTTTTCCCCCACCGCTTATAAAACCTGTGTCACTTCACAGTCTGGTGGTGGCAAAGGCTTTATTCCCTTCTTGAATTAACGCTGTGTAAGTGTTGTAAGGTGCAAGAAATGTAAGTCTTAAAACACAATTCCTTTTCCAAGCATTTATCTGAAAAACTGCATGAGGCAACTGTAGAAACCTACAAAAGTACAAACCAATTGCTCATTTCTACTTTCAATAGCACTTCTCATGTATAACTCACGATTCTATCCTTGGAGATGCACAGATAATAAAAAAAAAAAAAGAAAATCTACTACTAACTTGCATTTGTTTGTACAAAAAAAATACTCATCACAGAAGTAGCTTTTCAGGGACCTGGGATATTTTCTGGCTTTTAATTTTACGGAAGGATGTTAAGCCTCCACGTAGGGAAAAGGACTTGTGCTCCAAATGATAGCAAGTGGCCATCAGTTGCAAATCATACCGGTCAAAACCCGTTTGGGATGTGTACCCCTTTTGCTTGTTTCATACCTAAAACTGTGACTGTAAGTTATTTTCAAATAGCTGTTTCTAAGACAGTCCAATTGTTAAACCCCAGATGAAAAGAGAATCATAGAATCACAGAATGGTTTGGGTTGGAAGGAACCTTCAAAGGTAATCCAGTCCAACCCCCTTACCAGGAGCAGGGACATCTCCAACCAGATCAGGTTGCTCAGAGCCCCGGCCAACCTGGCCTTGAATGTTTCCAGGGATGGGGCAATCCACCAGCTCTCTGGGCAACCTGGGCCAGTGTTCTACAACTCTCATTGTAAAACATTTTTTCCTGGTGTCTAATCTGAGTCTACCTCCCTCTCCTTTAAAACCATTACCCTTCATCCTATCGCAACAGGCTTCTGAAGAATTTTCCCCGTCTGAGCTTACTGTACAGTGTGTCACAGCCAACATAGCCAAAACTTCACTGAAACCCACCCACTGTTACACAAATTTGCATACATTGCTTTGGGGAGGGCAGGTCCCAGCTACCATAACTATAAATCAATGCCTTTAAGGGACAGTCTGTTCTTCCCTTTTTTGCCGCGGGGAGATTTTTACTCAGACAACACATTCAAGCAGGAAGCTGTGTCTTCCTGGGTTTGGAGGGAGGAGGAAGCGCGCTGAAGAAGTAATTAGACAAGTGTAATCAGATAGCAATAACACACAGCAAGGAGGAGTGGCAGACAGCAAGAAGCCTGGGAAGCCAGGCAGTACGTGGAGCAGCCATCTGCCGCAGCTAGGACGCCTGAACATTCGTTGCTTTCTAAAGCCCGACCTGACCGCGGCTGCCCAGGTCCAGCACAGCTCCAGGTCCCCATCTCTCAGCTTTGCTCCGTGCCTGCCTTTGCTATCTGTGCTGTTTCTCTCCCCTTTTTTTTTTAGGATCCCATCTCTCTTTTCCGTTTAACCTAAACGTCTTGCTCCAAATACATAAATATATAATAAAATAATATAGCATTTGCCGCCACCGTGAAGGTCACTCTTTGTCCCCTCTTTCCCCTGCCCCACATCTGTCTTATTTTGCCCTGACAATGATACATTCTTCAGGGCACAGGCTGCTCAAGTTTGTGCCCTATCTAGATATTCCTATTTAGTTCTTAACCATAATTATGATATAAAAGACCATGAATAACTATTACTTTCTGATTGCTTCATGCTCAATGGCATGCACTTGTGAATTCAGAACATTTTTTTAAAAGCTCGTGGCTGGCAACTCAGTCGCACAAATTTCTATAGAAACAAAATATTAAGAAATAGTAACTATCTGGATTTACAGGACATAATGCCTCTTCAAAATAAATAGTTGTTGTAAACAAGATACAGGAACGCTGGGATTTCTTTTAAGATAACTAATTGTATTTAATTTTTTAAGATGTATTGATCTTATTAATTAATTAGACACCAGTTTCTGAAAAACTAGGCTGAGCTGCCAGATGTTCACGTAAGTGCAGGGAGATAAAACAGGCAAAAGACTCAGACCCCAACCACTTCCTACCCTCGTTGGACCAACTTTATGAGGGACAGCAATTAGTCGGTCTGTTCTGGAGACTCATAAATAGAAGAAACGAGCAAGATGTCTCTTGAAGATGACGGCAGCGAGCGCGCCAGATGTTTCTAACTGCTTGAGGAGCTCAGGTGAGATCAGTACATCCTGGCCACAGCTCCTCTTCTCCTGAAGCACGCCTTGGGTGGAGAAAAGTGGCACTGAAAATCCCCAATTCCTCTGTTTCTTTGAGCCACTGCCACCAAGAAGGGGACAAGTCACCCTGCAAAAACTGAGTGAGAGCTTCTTCCCATTTCTTGGAACTTTCCTGTTGAAAAGCTGACTAACTGGTAATTTAGGAGAAGGTGCTGCGCTGCGGATACTAAAGCCTCAATAAATTTCTTAATATATGAGAATAGCTGTATCCCACTGTGAAAGGGATGCAGCCAAAAGACTCAAAGAAGGTTTTAAAGAAAGAAATGGTTAGATTCTTTTAAGGATGTGGTATTAATGCTGAAAGGTACTCATAGGCCACATCCTTTCTCACAGTGCTGCTACGCTGAAATAGAGACAGAGCTGTGTTGACTTAGACCATGTAAGGCTCGTGTCCCTTCAATTGCAAATGAGACACAGAAAAGACATTTCAGTTTTACCGCAGCAGGAGGGATGTTTACACTCAGAATTATTCCTCCACGCTCCATCCTAATTAAGCACATGTATTGCTTTTTCTGGTACATCTTTCCCCAGCAAGATCTGTTACAGAGCCCACTCCACCTCAGTTCCTTCACCTGAATAAACCCCTTTCTATGTGTTTATGACACAACCAACTCCTAATCCTGTAGGGTATTCATATTACTAACTTTCTTTAAAATCAGTGTTAAATAATTTAACGAAGGCGCAATTAAAGACCGTGGAAATCTAACCTCTGTTGCATGCTATGGGATATTAGTTTAACATTACCTATGTTAACAATAGCTTTCGCATAAATTTTAGACTTTTTTTATCTGTTCTACTCTATACAGGCAAAGAGACTTGAAGGTTGCCAAAGCCTTATTGCCAGATTCATTAGTGCGAGCACAGCCAACCTCTTTTTATGCTACAGGTTAAACAAGGATCCCTTGCTTCCCCCTTCTTCATATCAAAGAACAAACCCCGCTAAATTAGCATGGACCGTGGCTGGTGCCAAACCCCCTCAGCACCTCTGACAAAGGGAGGGAGAGGATTTCGGAGCATCCTGGGAACAGAAAGAATGAGAAATAAGCTAAGGGGTAAAGCACAGTATGCCGGTTGTGACACAACTGGCAAGTCCTTTACTCACTGTACTCTCGTGCTGGTCATATCCTATATCCTCAATAGCTCGGATGTTGATAATGTGGATCCCCTTCTCCTCAGCAGGTAAACAGGAGTATTTCTTGTTCACCCTCATTCCTGTCTCCTCCGGAGCCTCGTTGAGATCTTCTGGCAGAAAATCCACCCCATGAAACTCACTGTCTGCGTCTGAAAAGAGAAGGAACAATTTCATCAAGACTCTTCAATGCCAACACTTGCTCCTCCCAAGCTCAAACAAATCCTGTTCCTGCCACCTTCTGCCAATGAGCCCTTGTCCAGGGCTCCCACCCTCCTCCGTGCCTCCCTTCTCAGCTTTCCCACAGCCTTCTTCAGCCCTACCTAGGTCTCCTCCTCCTCTGGAGGAGTGCTCAGTTAACTTATTCTCTGCACTGCTGTCTCAGGATATGTTTACTGTATGGTCTCACAGAATTATTGTGTTTCTTGCTAAGAGAAGGAGAAAAGGCAGGGGGGGAGAAAAAACGGTCTGTTTTCCCCTTTTCAGTAGGCATTTTCTCCTTCAGCAAGCACTTGATTAATTAAAAATTAAGTAGCAGGTTTCCCCTCAAGGACCTATGTACTGCACACGAGATACGGAACCATTCTTATCTAAGCAGTCCTGAAAATCTGAGGTTTCCTCCCTCTCAACTCGCGGTTTCCATTTATTATTTAAGTATATGGAGGGGCTAAAGGATTTCACGTAAAAATGTCACTACAAACTGAGCAACCAGATAACTGATAAAATGCAAACTAGTGCTTGCATATGTGCATTTATGCAGGCAGTAGAAACCAAAGTTTTCCAAGATTTGATTAATTTTGATATTGAAGTCAAGTACTGCAGCATTACACCATTTTTTAAGCCACACAGGAGCAGGATTTACTTGTCTGAAGAGTGAAGATAAAGCTTGAATGGATACTACTTTAACTTTCCCCAGAAAAACAAACAAAAACATGCAGAGGAGGATGCTCTAGTAGCAGCTATATTGCGACAGTCTGTTGTTGCAAATGTTGCTGCAATTGATAGAAACACTCTGTCTCTGGAGCAGATAACAGCAGAAATGGAACAGAATTAGCCCATTAGGAAAAATAACTTCCCTCCTACCAGAGCTGCCACTAAGCTTATGATGAGGTGAGGGTAGATATTGTATTTTCATTAGCCATATCTTAGCCTAAGAGCATGTTACTCTTCACCAAAGTACCCGTCTGGATTTAGTAGAACTTCAGGGATGATGTGGAAGGAAGACACAGGAGAAATCTCATTCCCTCACAAACCTGCAGGTGATGTGAAGCTGAGGAGCACGCTTGATAAGCTGAAGGGTAAGGCTGCCACTTCAAGGGGTCTTGACAGGCTGGGAAAATGAGCTGAGAGCAGCATCATGAAACTCAAC
Source organism: Chlamydotis macqueenii (assembly GCF_036417535.1). NCBI lineage: Eukaryota > Metazoa > Chordata > Aves > Otidiformes > Otididae > Chlamydotis > Chlamydotis macqueenii. Next base: position 69,270,241 of record NC_141560.1, on the reverse strand, counting down.
TAAGTCAAATCTGAAGCCCAAGAGACAGACTAGTCGCAAGAACAAGCACAAACTGGGCATGGACTGGACAGAAAGTAGCTCTGTGGAAAAGGACCCGAGGGTCCTGGTGGACAGGTTCAAAGCGGGTGATCGTCTTGAGTGGTGAAGGATGGCTGCATGCTGGATTCCATTAGTAAGAAAGCAAAGACAGCAGGTCTAGGGAAGCGATTTGCTCCTTTATTTGGCACTTGCCAGACCACAGCCAGAGTGCTGTGCCCAGTTTCGACTCCCCGGCACAAGAAGGACTTTGATGAACTTGAGCAAGTCTAGTGGAGGACCATCAAGATGGTCGGGGGGTTGAGTGCATGAGGAGGGGCTGAGAGACCTGCGCTTATGCAGCCTAAAGAAGAGAAGGCAAATGATGGGGTCCTGTTCCTGCCTTCAACTACCTACTGAGTAAGTACAGACGTGGCAGAGCCAGATATTCTTCTCATAGGTGCACAGCAAAAGGATGGGAGGCTACAGACAGAAGTTGCAACAACAGAAATTATGACCAGACATTAAAAAAAAAAAAAAAAATCTTCATTCTTTAACAATGACGGTAATCACACGATGGGGAAAGGGCCCAGCAAAGCTGCAAATCTCCATCCATCCCTGGAGGCGGTCAGAGCTCAACTGCACATGGGCCCAGGCAACCTGACCCAGCTTTAATATTGGGGGGGGCACTGCATGAACCTGCAATCCAGGTTCTTCATGGACACGCAGGAGTTAGCATGGACAACAACCTGCAGCAGCAGAGGAGGAAGGTGTGGCCAAAGACTTGGCATATTTCTTGATCTTATCAGAGTAAGATAAACATTATTAGTATGAAAGTCATGCTTCTCTGGAACTTGCAAACACCACAATTTCATGGATCTTCATTTCAGTTCCTGTATCTGGGAGATTTGCTGCCTCAGGTGACTCTCTACAAGCTGCCCGCTTTCCAGCACTCATTAATACCATCACCTTTGCATAAAATCTGGCCAGCAATTATCCTTACGTATTTCATGCTCACAGCATGGAACGCCCACATCTCTGCAGATCTGGGCTGCTGGTTTTGGCTTTTCCTTAAAATTGCCAAATAGTTATCCCAGCAAAGATGGCACGCTTGCAATCGTGCGGCAGCATCCTTCAAACTCAGTCAATCACTTGAATAACAATTTGTAATAATTAAAGAAGCTTTTTATGGGGTAATATAGAGACGCAGCCAAAAAAAATCAGTCATCTCAGGGGAGCAACGAGAATGTTTGTAACAATTCCCTGTACATGTGTGCTCTCTTTTTCCCAACGTACACACTCCCTGAACATGTGGGAATTGATAGAAATGCCATCAGCTGCAGAATCTTACGTACTCAAGCTTTTATTCTACAGCAGTAAAATATTCCTACAATAATATGACAAACTTTTGGAAATTCATAAGCATAACAACCTGCATTTTTATTTGGAAGAATGTCTGAAACAACCTTGTAGAAACAATAGCTTAAGAGCTGTAAGATTTCTTGCTCCTTTTTCCTCCTTTCACGCATGTACTAAGTAAAACCTAGATACTTCGGCAGATGACAGAGGATAAAGAGAAGCACCTGTTACCGACTATGAATCTGAATATTTTGCAGATCTCATAATGGACCTGTGAACTGAAAAGGGATAGTTTAAACATTACAGTCAGGATGGGATACATTTAGGAGTAGAAAATTGCAAGCTTCACTGAGTCCAAACGAGCTCCCTGTACTCTGGAGCTGCACTTGTGAGCAGTGTTTGTTAAATCCACGGTAGAGAGCGAGGAGACCTGCTCCAGTGATTCAGTCCTATTGTGCAAGCCCAAACAATCACCCGTCCGCACGCATACGCTTACCTTTCTGTTTACACACCAGTAGCCTGGCAATATCGGAAAGAACAAATACTTATGGTAGGCACTGAATCATCCGTTTTTGGTTTATTATGACTACTGGAAAAGATGTGAAATGCGAGAACTTTATTGATACCATCTTAATTACAACAACTCTGATTTCTGTACTTAAAGATGATGTCAGGATTTAAGACTAAGTAAAGCCATCCAAACCACTTTGGTAATTATGAACGCATAGGGATTATAACCAGTTCACTAACGCTGATTTGGCAGAGGTCAAAGCATTCTGTTGCAGAACACAAAGCATCTTTTTATATGGAATAGAGCCTTTTAAAGACTTAAAAACATCAAATCTCTATTTTGTGTTAATCATATTAAACAAAGACAATAATTTAATCTCAAAATTAATTCATGTTCAGAATTATTTATGGCCAGATGGAATATGAAGAACATAAAGCATAGCAACATCCTAATTCAGCTTGAGTTACATCTTAATCTCTTTATAAGGAGCTGAGAGAGGAGATTATTGTGAAAACTGCTAGCTTTGCTGCCTTCCAACATTGACTAACCTACTCTCTTCCATTTACTAACCAGAAAACACTACAACAAAGGCTTGAAGAAGTGCTCAGCATATTTCAACACAGCCATATAACCAATCAGCCCTTTCTCCTCTCTATCCAGAGCTGATGCTGTTCAAAAACGCATGGATTTTGAGACCATGGAAGTTCCTAATATTCCTGGAACACAGACTCAGCCCCTCTCGGTGCTTCTTTCACACTTTATGATATATTGCTTTGTCATTTCCCAATATTTGCTACGAATCGCAGAACACCCTGCCACGTATACAATATATAATGACACACTTCAAAGTATTCCTTGTCTGTCCCCAAACACCCACATTCTGTAAGAGTGCAGAATGCTGAAAACCGTTTGATACCAACTCCAATCCCATCTGTGAACCAGGTTTGAGAAACTATTTCATGAACATCAGACGCGTATGGAACTTCTGCCTCCCTTGGCACAGGCATTGCTGGGTAATTCCCATGTTTGCTGTTAATAACCCTGTATTTTTCATAGCTGGTAGAAAAGAACAGGCTTTTCAGCAGCACTTGTGTTTAGGAGCCGCTCCATAGGGTATGTGACCATACACGTATCTTGACAGCTGTCCCTTTTTTGTTAGGAGCGAGGTTAACTAGGACAGCAAAAAAAAAAAAAAAAAAAAAAAAAGAAGATATTTGCAGCAGCTCTCAAGCTACCTTTCTGCTGTCTGTTGGAGTTTTCCCACAATGGTTTCATACATTGCACATGGGTCAGCGCAATCCCAGGCAAAAATACAGGCTGGGCAGAGGATGGATGGAGAGCAGCCGCGAGGAGAAGGACTTGGAGGTGCTGGTTGATGAGAAGCTCAACATGAGCCGGCAATGTGCATTTGCAGCCCGGAAAGCCAACCGCATCCTGGGCTGCATCAAGAGGAGCGTGGTCAGCAGATCGAGGGAGGGGATTTTGCCCCTCTACTCTACCCTCGTGAGACCCCACCTGGAGCTCTGCATCCATCTCTGGAGCCCCCAACATCAGAAGGACGTGGACCTGTTGGAGAGAGTCCAGAGGAGGCCACAAAGATGATCAGAGGGCTGGAGCACCTCTCCTGTGAGAACAGGCTGAGAGAGTTGGGGTTGTTCAGCCTGGAGAAGAGAAGGCTCCGGGGAGACCTTATAGTTGCCTTCCAGTACCTAAAGGGGACCTACAAGAAAGCTGGAGATGGGCTTCGGACAAGGGCATGTAGTGACAGGACAAGGGGTAACGGCTTTAAACTGGAAGAAGGTAGGTTTAGATTAGACATGAAGAAGAAATTCTTCACTGTGAGGGTGGTGAGGCACTGGTGCAGGTTGCCTGGAGAAGCTGTGGATGCCCCATCCCTGGAAGGGTTCCAGGCCAGGTTGGACAGGGCTTTGAGCAACCTGGTCTGGTGGAAGGTGTCCCTGCCCATGGCACAGGGTTGGAACTGGATGATCTTTAAGGTCCCTTTCAACCCAAACCATTCTAGGATTCTACGATCTTGGGATGTTGTGGATTACACTGAACCAGCAGCTGCAATTCAGAGCAGAGATGCTACAATGACCTTGTGAACTGCAGGAGAGAAACCATTCTGAAATGATTCATTTGTAAGATGCATCAGGTACAAGCTCTGTGCCATTTCCAGTACAAAAGAAGCATTATATTCGTCTGAAGTAGATAAACTTACGTGAATCACAGAGATGACAGCATGAGGACAGAAACCGGTGAATTAAAAAATCAGAAAAGAGAAATGCATTATAAGAGTAAGGACAGTCTGTGCGTGGCTTGTGTCTTTGTGCCAGTTACTCCTCCCCCTGCATCTCCAATGAGTGTCTCACTCTGAACAATACAGGAAACAAGATTAAATTAATTAAAAACCCCTCAGACTTGTAAAAATCTGCTCCTTTGTTCAAACTTCACTTGCAGCTGTAAAAGTCCTCAAACTCTTCTTGGAAAAACTAATACTAATTGATTAATGATAAGTTTTCCACCAGAGAAATTTGGCACATTTTGCTGTAACCTTTACTCACTTAGACAATGCTTCTTCATTGGCCTTTGGTGACCAGGTGAACCAGAACTGAAAATCTGCCCTAGAAATGGGTGTATTTTCTCCATTAGTAGTGTCAGACTTGATCAACTACCTTATTAATTGTACTGTTATAATCACATAAAACCAAGGCATATTCTGAGGCAAAAAAATACTTTTTTTCATTAAAATAAATGGAAAAATGCATTCGCACAATGCAGTTGTTACAGAAACATCCTGCACTTGTTCTAAAACGAGAATCATCCAGTCAGCACGAGTACGTATAAACAAATTTCACGGCTCAACCTGAAACCAATAACTTCACTGAAGCTGGCTTCTCTTATCTCCACTTGTTTTCTCTTTCAGGGAGTATGTTTAAGAAAGTGGCTAGAACAAAAAAGTCATAAAGACATCGACGTTGGCTGTCCCAGTTGTTCTCAGCAAGGAAGAAGCAGGAGAGTTACAAGACCACGTGATCTCAGACTTTTAATTGTCCACATTCTTATCTTTTTGCCTTATATAAATTGTGATAAAATTCAGCACGGAAAATTAAGAATCACGCAGGGCAAGTGCCCCGAGTGAATAGTTTTAAAGGAGCCGTACCACTAGTTCTTCAGAAAAGCTCCTGAAATACTAGCATATGGGGTTTAGATTCCTTAAACTGAAGATATTTGTTTCATATGAATTAACAAGCAAAAGTGCTCCGTGCAGGTCCCAGAACTGGTAATGATCCTACTGCGATGGGGAGGAAGCATGTTAAGGAAGTCATGCACACACACATATATATAAGTAAAAAAAATACACATACCCCTTCATATAAACACAGATTGTATATTTATACTATATTTGTTCTGCAGAAGAAATGCTAGCGTATGCAACATGTTGGATATTTTTTGGATTCAGGTTCTTTTTAAATAAACTTTGATAGATACTGAGAGAAAACGCCTCAGTGTTTCTGCTTACTGTATATTGCCCCCTAGCAGCAGAATCCTCCTCCAGCACATTCCTACCCATTTCTTTACTTCCTCTATCCTCCAAATTCAAAGCTACAGATTAATCATTGGGCTAAGAAGAAAAAAAAAATAATTCTCATAAGCAACTCACCTGTCGCTTCCTCCTCTTTTTTTCATTGTTGTTTTGGTTTTGGGTTGTTTTTTTTTATCCTCCTAATATATTAAAAGATGGTCAGATTTGGAGCCTGAAATCTCTGCTTCGTCCTCGGGGAAAAATAAGGCAAGGCAAATGTCAAGGAAGCCTCAGTATGCCACCCCAGCAGCGCGTCTCATTCCTGACCTATGGGTCATTCCTCCTGGCCCGCGACGCTCTGCCGCGGGAAGGCCAGCGAGGATACCCACCGCTGGCAAAGAGGGGAGGTTCTTTTTTGGGACGCTGACACCTGTTTACGAGGCACTGGCCTGAGACCAACAGCCCGGTCAGGAACCGCAGTGCTCTCTGAGGAGCACTCATACACCTCCTGAACTTTTGTTCTGTTCAAAGTCCAGAAGTTAAGCGCTGATTAGATCCGCAGCTGTGACCATTCGATTTCAATTCTCCTCACCTCTCCAGCTGCCAACAGCCAGATGTTGCCTCCAGCAGCACTACTGTAGATGCAGGAGGTTGCACGAACACTGTCGACTGGCCTGGCAGGCAAAGGGCTGCTGTAAGAGGCAACCGACCTACCCTCGAGCAAAATTAACACTTTGAGGGATGTCAACACCTTCTGCAGAGAGGTGACTCCCTGCCCCCTTGATCTCCTGTAGCACCACGCTAAGCAGGACACCCTGGAACTCGCCCATCTCCTTCGCTTTTGCGTTTATTTTAAAACTTGGCTGTAGCGTGGGTCCGTACAGGGTGTTACCTTAACGAAGCAAACAGGAGGCTAGGATCCAATCCATTAAAAAAAGGTTGAACAGTGAAATAAAATGTGGATTCCAAGGACAGTTTCCCTTACAAAACAGAAATACTTTTCAAGCAGGACAGTCTTAATACAGCTGACGCCAACAACTTTGTTAGCACTTTGTATTACGCTGAATGGCAGAGCCCATTCAGAGACCTTTTGTCCAGTATCTGGGAGTCTGAAAACCAACTCCTGTCAGATGGGTGGAGAAAATTCAGCTCCTGGTAGGATTATTTGAAGGATCAGCTTGCTTAGCTGTATTTCTCAGTACTGACTTATCGACCGTGGGTCTCTAGAGTGGGGCTCCAGCTTTCCTGGAAGGCTGTCTACTGCTTTAACGTTATTGATCTATTATTATCAGCAACATGTTAAAAGAAGGTTAGGAAGAACACACAACTATGACATCATTTCTATTTCTGCCCTTCTATTTTTGTTTTTAAAGATTAATTTACCCTGTTTGGAGCATGTAGCCCTAGGCTTCAACACGCCTGACCTCACACAAGCCTTGTGAAATGTAAAAACAAAAGAGCAAAATAATCTAAAAACCATAATGACAGTGAAATGAACGTTTTGATTGAAATGGCATTTTCAACAGCACATAAAGGATCTGCAAATATAAATTCTACCATAACAAGACTCATACTGCCTGTTTATTTAGACCCTGGAAAATCCCACAGTTCATAAAAACATACAAAGCCTCCCCCACAACAAATTGCATGGGTTTTTTTCCCCCCGACTACCAACAACTATTTAATGGTCTATTAAGTAAGTCTATTTTCAGACATATTTCTAAAATACTTAAATTAAGCACTCTTCTTCTACCAGACACTGGAAAAATATCTCAAATTTGCTTCTTTTGCTATTCCACAAAAAGCAGCATTAAAGCCATGCTCAAGTCCATTAGCAGATTGCAACATAATTCTTGCAGCCTTTTTTTTTTTTTTTTTTTTCCTTTTTTTTTTTTCTTTTTTTTTTTTTTACTTTTAATGAGAACAGAAGCTCTGGTGTGATTTGCTGAAATGCACTGGGACTAAAGGCTGGAATCCTCTTTCTTACGTGAGTTACTGCTGACTTCCAAAATGCGTACTGATTACTTTCTTGAATGCGTTCTGCAATGTTATATCTTGAGTTACGCGTATCGTGAGAACGAGAGGACGGACTGGACGTGGAAGATCCACTGAATCCATGCTCTACGAATCCTGTTAGTTATGTTTTGAAGGGTTATCATGCTCATTATTTCTGTTTGTATGTTCTGAGGGAAGGCAACTTTTACCAATGGGAACAGTAAGATGAAAGGGAAAAAAAAGTACTAAAAAAGAAATTATGAGGAGAGAATTGGCATGTACTGGGAGAATGTATACCTAAATTTTCACAGCAGCTTTTAAAGACATCTAAATACATTTAAAATATTACTTTCCTTTACTAGGCTATTACAAATAGCTCCTTATACCAACGAGGCAAAAATGAGGATCCACAGATGATCAGTTTTACTGTTAAAATATCAGTTATAGACTCACCTGGGGCTGAGGCCATCGCATATACTGACTGGCAAAGCTGCTCTTGATCCAAGAGGTTTCCCATTTAAAGTTCTGATCTTGAAACATTTGCACTCATGTTTAAATTTCCACACATGAAAGTCATGAGGGCATTCAGACTGCATAGACTTACACGTGGATGTCTCAGAAGGTTTTGCTAACCTGGTAAAGATGTTTTTGACTACAGTCACCATGCTTGGTAACCACAGCTCTTCTAGGTTTGCGCTGAAAGAGCCAGTCACCCTGGGTGGGGTTGGGTTTTGTATGGCAGAGCAGGTGGAGCTGATTTGATAGCGAGATGGCGGTAGGCGATAACCATCGAAGGTCCCAGCACAGCCTCTAGCTCTGTGCTATTTGAGGGAATAAAACCAAAATCCTGCGCTAAGCAAAAGCTTGGTTCTAGCAATTTTCTTGACACCCCTGCAGTTTTAACTTGGATGGGGAACGACATTGCTGCATGACAATAAACAGCTACATTTCACTGGCAATGGAAACAATATCTCTCTCTCCCTCAGCAAGTGAACACAAATCAATGGAGAGAAGCTCTATTAACTCTCTTGTCTATCCATGAGAATGCCATTCCCTGCATTCCCCAGTCTTAATGAGCTAAGTTGAGGTATACCAGAGGCAGAAGACTATGCAACCAGGCAGTCTCCTCCTTGTTTTTAAGAAAGACCTGACCTCTGACTGCCACAAAAAAAGTTGATGCTCCGGGAAGGTGCCATGTGCCAGCCAGCTGCCCTGTGACAGAGGATGCAGAAACACACACTATAGGAAAATAAGATACTCCTGCTTAGGATTCCTGTTGATTCCATCTTGGGTGGCAAAATTATTGGAGCAGATAACTGATCCATTAGCAAAGCCAGCTTCCGGTCAGTACCGGCAAGAGGAAGGATTAGTGCCTTGGTACGGCATTTCGAGACCCCCAGATGAAAGGCACACTTGAAATGTTTGACCAGACACAGACATTCTTGGTAGTTTGGCCCTCAGCAGAGAAGCCAAGGCTCACCAAGTCTCTTCCTTAAGGAGCTTCTGACAATCTTTACTATCTAGTACATTTTCATATCAAAGGAGCAGTCAAGACCCAGTCTAGAGGTAAACTGCCGCCCGGTAGGTTTTTAGTAAGTCTGTCCCCTATTATAAAAGCCTGGATTATCCAAAAGCACACTGGTCAATCCACTTTTACTACCGAAGACCAAAGGAGAGGAAATTGCCATGAAATTGCTGTCGACTGTAAAACGGAAACAGAGCACGGGTCTCTGTGAGTGCTGCAGGTGGTCAAAGGCAACTGAGCCAAAATCTCTATCCAGATTTCCAGGTTTCATTCCTAACTCGCTCTTGTTTGTTCTGCAGCAGTACTCTTCCAAAAGGAGCTCAGAATCCATACCAACGGTATGACACTTAAAGAAGCAGATTTCTGCATGGAAGCAGTGGTGTCCACAGCCAGCATATAGGTACTTAGCCCCTACCCCCACCAAAACAAACCCCAAAGAGTTAATATCATGAGAACCTAAGACAGACATAGTTTGCATTCAATGTGTATATAAACAAGGTTGTTCTTGGCAAAATCAAAGAGATGTCCTCCAAAAAAAGGGACAACTTTTCTAATCATTAAGATGATGCTATATGACACTAATGCACTTATGAAACCAGAAATAATAAAGGGCAACTATAGTCCAGTATTTTATTTCAAAAACTGTGAGATAGACAGCAAAAACGAGAGCCCTTTCTGTCTTGTTCGTTATTCTTTGGAAATCGTCCCCAGAAAGAGACTGACAACTCTAAGCATCACTAGGTAGACCTTAGTCTTCCCATGACACACCCTCAATACTCTAGTACCAGGCATAAATCCTCTTCCCTTGAGGAAACAACTGAGCACCATAAACGTATGACCCACCAAAACAAAAACTAGAAATGATACAGTTTCAAACATTATGCCTCTTTTGCAGCTAAATTTCCAAATCGTAGCTGTTCCATTATGGCCCAGAAAGCAAAGGGTATTGGTCAATCCTGGACTGTACAACGTAAGGTTCCACCTAAAAATGTTTTAGAGTTTAAAAAAAAAAAAAAATAATTCTACAGCTCTGAGACTCTAGTAAAATACAACCATGAAGCAGACCAAAATGCATCACACCGACACGTTCTGTAATGGTCTGCCTGAAGATACTCTGGGTAAGAAAGGAAATGGCAAGTTCTGCCAAGAGCAAGTGTTTGACATCAATGCAGATAGATAGAAAAAGAGAAAATGAGAAAACATTATTTGTTTTCATATTTCCTGAGAAAGACATTGAAGACGTTGTAACCTTGTTATTTATAGAGGGCCAAGGTTTCATCCTAGAATTTAGAAGAGGAATTTATTTTCCTCTAAAGTGTGATTCAGTTTATAAGCTTAAGACAAGGTTTTATTGTGTTTTTCTATTTTGGTTAGCAGAATCGTGTTTCACTTGCTGTCTTCATTTTTTTTTTTAATGTTTTGCTCTTTTATCTGGTACATATTTACCAGTCCAGTGAAAAAAAACCCTAAACAATGGAATAAAATGGAATTAAACTTTAATATATTGCTTATCTTCAAGCATTGAAACATCTAGAAAAATAATACTCTTCATGAAAAAAAAATAATCTTGTTTTACCAAACAAGAAAAGTAATTTCATTGGATACTGTCTTTCAGTATATCTGTTATTCCATAAACTTTTTCAAAATATATTGTACACTGCTATTTGCAAAGTTTATTGCTTTTTAATAACATGTACTCTACGTTGGTTGGCTAGTTCAACCAGTTTACAAAACACATGGTGCATTTTTGCCAGCTAGGTTTCTAGTCTCACGAATAGTCTCCCTTTTCTTTTTTTTCCAAATATTCAAGCTTTTCAGAAATTACCTTGAAGTGATTGCTTTTAAACCTGCAATAAATTTATTGCTGATGAAGAGAAAGAAAAATTCTTCTCCCTGACCACAGTAATGATGTCAATACTGGTATTTAAAGGAATAGAGGGCAACTAGGTAAATATAAATGAAGGTGGCACAGTTCTGACTGATTTCAAATCTAAAGAAGGTAGTTTGCTAGTAAGGTCCTTGAATCATTTGCTTTACTAACCTTTTGGATGTCTGGAACCCATCGCTGTTGCTATTTTTTATTATGACTGGCTATGTATTGCAGATATTCTGTGAAGTGATGTGATAGAGCAACAGTGGCTACAGCAGAACAGGTGTCATAATGCTGGATCAGCTATTGCACAATGCATTAATTTGACAGACATACGATATTTAAAATATTTGAATCAGTTTCCATGGTTGAAAAAAAAATTCCTAGGGGCGTACACTTTTATTTTCACACTATCACACTCCAGTCCAACTCAAGATCAAGGCGCCCTTCCACTAGCTACTTGGTAAAGATGTACAGAGGAGCCAGCACCTCACCTGACTGACCGGCACCAGGGCATCCCTCACAGCCAGCCCCTGAGCAAACACATGCACGTGGTCCTGTTCACCTCCTTCATGTGATAAAACCTCAAGAAAAACAAGATGACAGCCCAAGTGATGTAAATTTATCTCTTGCCAATACAGGAGCTACAGAAAACCAGCAGCAGATATGCTTGGGATAAAATGTCCATGCAATTTATTTCCCTGGCTTTATAGCCTGTAAGAGACCATATACTGGAGGGGAGTGTGCGTGCGAATTGGTGCAGGACTTGGTTAGGGAAAGCTATGTCAGATCTCCTCCCTGAGGAACAGCTTCCATCCAAGCAGGTCCCTCAGCAGTGAAGAGAGCAGGGTGGACTACAGGCATTTTGTACACCACCAATACATACATAAAGGATATTAATGCCCCCAAACAGTGGACAGTGACTGCACCTCTGTTCATAACTACATGTACTTGCATGAAGAAATATTTCAACATTGCATCACATGTAATGTTTCTAAATCTATTTATTTTCTTTACCTAATTTTAACACAAGTATGGGGTTTTTTTCTTTTTTTTTTTTTTAATATGAAACTAAGACTTCTTTCCTGATAACTTTCATCTCTAACTGTATTCCTTCAGGAACTATTTATAACTCAGATCAACAGTTTATATTCCTTATTCCTTCCCTACCTCTGGGCTGGTTCTTGCCTGTGAAGGCCTCAATACCAAAGGCAGGAAGAACAGTGAATGCCACCACAGCACAGATCCAGCCAAAGAAGTCCAACAAGATGCTTCAAGGAAACTTCAGAGAACACAGAAAGTCTTCTTGATTAATGTCCCACAATAGTGCATCACAGAATTGTATTTTGTGGGAGGCTGGATGCTCTAGTTGTACTGAAAATTCAACCAAATATAAATGTAGGTATGAACCTGACCTAGCTCAAAACTTTTGGAGTGCCAATTCTGACAGGAGAAAATATCTACAGACCAACGCTGTCATCCCTGAACATGATATTGCAGCAGAAAAAAAAAAAAGCCTCATCACACCTACTCCAGCCTGCGTGACAATTCCCACAGTGCCCTATTGGGATCTCCCTGGACAAGAAAACATCAAGTGCTTTCTCTGCTAATCTTTCCGCTTGCTAATCGGGCCTCAGGCCCTTAGAAAGGACTCAGCCTGTGACCTTTTAAACAAGACTGAAGAAGCCAAGCACCAAAATCAGCCACTTGTAGAAAAATCTGCATCTGAAATGCTATTTTTCACAGTAAAACAATTATTGGCCCGTTTGACAGAAAGGGACACATCTTGCTCATCTTGAGGCTTTTCAGCACTTGTATCCTGTTTGGCTCCTCTCCTTATGCCCATTTATTTGGAAAATTCATGGTGCGATTCCCAGAGGTTTGGATGGCGTATCGCTTACCCACTTCGATAAACAATCTGGAGTGCTGTTTAAATATGGAAACGCTTAGTAGGCGCACAACCAAAATGACTGGTTGTGCTGGTGCTATGCCTTAGGAAAAAAAGATGGGGGGGCGGATCTTCTTGTGTAGACAACCATTTATCTTTCATTGGTCTACCCACATCACTGGGGCATGCCACACAGTTGTAAGATTTACAAATTGCAAAAATATTGACTCAGTTCAGCAGATAAAAAAATTCCACCCAGCAACGACCTTTTAAAACTCTGCCCTTCTGAACGGAGCCTTGTTGCCTCATCATCTGGAGCCAAACGAGGTGCACTGGGTGCATTCTCATGGGTCGCAGTCCTCATGGGTGCAATGGCTGGCAGTTTAAGCTGAGATGCCAAGCTTCTGCAATCCTAAAATGCATCATCCCCACCGCTGGCCTGAGGTCTGTTTTGCCCTTGAGCTGGAGTCTCTTTCTTCTGGTTTGCAGAAGGATGCTTACTGGTTTTACCATTTAGTGGCAGTTCTGCCTTCTCCTTACTTTGTAGGTACCAAAGACAAGGCTGTTTCTGCTCTGGTCCCAATGACAATAAATGTCTCAGACTTTTCAGAGTGTGTGAAATATAGCCACATACAATGTGGTAAGCCACACCTGACCAAATATTTATTCGGTTTTCTAAATCTGATCTCTTGCCTAAACTCCTGTACGAAACCACTTCCTCTCAGAAACTGGACTTGCTGTCTACAATGAGGATGTGTGAGTCCCTCTACTGAAAGAGAAGATGCTGATCAGCTGGGAATCTTCTGAGTCTTTATGTTACTGCCTAATGACCTCATCTCAAAAAAAAAACCAAAAAACAAACCCACAGCTGATGTTTTTCTTGCTCGATCTCTAGAAAACTGCATCAGATCCTCTCTCACGTCAGTTAAGGCACAACTTTGTATACATCTTCTTCCTTGTAAGTCAAGTAGAAATTGGTTTTACTATAGGTAACAACTTCAACAACTTGTTGCTGGATTGCCCAAACCCTGTCATGATGGTGTAAGAAACCATTAACACAACATTCCTCCACTCCCACAGCCACCTGTGTCTTGTTCTCGAGAGACACTTTCTGTTGAGAACTTCCAGTCACTACTGGTAGCATAGGTGCTCTCAGAGCAGAAAAGCAGAAAACAGTGTCAAACCAACTTGCAGCTAACACCTTATGATCAAACTGCACGCCCACTGCCTGTCCACCATGTGCCCAAAAGCAACGTGACTTCTTGATTTCAAGGAACACCCACAAAAATATCTTTCCTATGACTGTAATTCCTTTACAAGCCCATCAGGGCTCGCAGTACAGTGGAACGTGGTTTCTGCTCAAACACAGGCTGTTCCTAATCTTCTCCACAAGAGAAGCTTCTGGTAGCTCTGTCTAGTGTTGCAAGATGCTTCAGGAGTCCTTCCTTATATGTCAGTTATCACAGTACAACTATCGCTCTGTGAGACAAAGCTCAAAACAAGGCAAATGACAATTTAGAGTATATCAAGCAAGGTACTTCCAGTAGAGATGAAAGAGTAACAGCGGCGTTTCTCTGGGATATCGCCTGCAGTGCTCATCACCCTCTATTCCAGAAACATAAACTCAAATTTACACAGATGCAAAACGACTAGGGGGGTGCTGGCAGCAATGGACGGAGAAGTTTGTCTTTCTAGAATAAAAGAACCTCAGTGTTTTAAGCTAGAACACTACCCCTTAATTGCCCTCTTTCCCTCAACTAGTTGGGTGGTCAAGAAGCCAAAGGGCAATGAAGAACAAATAAAGTGCATGTGTGACTACATTAATACTTAAAGCACTCAAAGATGATCGTTAGAGACAGGGCTCTGGATCAGAGGCATGAGGTTCATATCAGAGCAATGGAGGCAAAAACCGAAGTAAATAAATAAATTAAATCAAACTATTTTTATAATGGTACTTGAGAAATTTATGAATGGGACTCTGATGTGGTTGCCCGAAATAGCAAAGATTTGGACATGATGACCCAGGAGTTCCAGAAAGCAGCTGGCACGCAGGCCATGCACGCACAGGGAGTTTCCCACTATTTCCTTTCCCCTCCCGTAAGACGGACACACGGCATCTCAGAATAGGACAAGGATAATTAATATTCCCTCACAAACAACAATTCTACCTAGAAACCCAAATAGAAGTTTATGAACCCCATTGGCCAAATGCCTCTCTTCCACCACTTTCTTCTAAGAAATATTTTCTTGGATTTCCTTTCATTTTTGTTGCTTTCCTCTCGGCTTTAGGCTGCATGATACACACTTTTCTTGCAAAAAGATGCTCACAACTGGATAATGTACTCCAGGTCAGGCTTTTCCAGGCCCAAGCAGAATTACTACATGATGGATTGCATACGCCAACGTGTTCCCTACAACATAAGATATTGTAGATTTATGCTTAGTTTATGACTCCTAGACCCTTTCCTGAGGAACTGCTATTTAACCAGCCAGTTATTCCTACCCAGATCGAGTGTTTTGCACTTGTCTGGTTCTCATCCCAATCCATGGGAACACATCCTTTTCCAGCAAGATAAGCAACAAGTCTGGTTTAACACTGTAAGATTTAATTCTGCTAGTACCAGATCCAAAACTCTACAGTCGCATAACAAAGTGCTGAAGGGTAAATACACTCATTGGTTCAAGTTTCAAAAAATTTTTGGTGGGGCAATTTGGCATCAGCAGGCTTTATTTTAGATTTATGACCAACTGTTCTGCCACAGTCAACCTAAAGCAGGCACAGAGGAACAGAGCTACCGTTAACTCATTTGGGTGCTTTGAGGAATTTGATAGAAATGCAAACCATACGTGCCCATCCTCAAAGAAAATCAAGCCAGTACTTTTGAGCGACCTATCAGTACATAGATCTGATATCTAAAATTGTGGAATCAGGGAAAAAGTTTGTTTCTGACATAGTAAAACTCAGCTTTGTAGATACTGGATGAGATTCTTCTCGGTAAGCGTGAGAGCACGCCTGATGCAAGATCAGAAAGAGAACATATGGTAACACATACACTAATTATACAGAAAAACAATCAGCCCTCCAGAACAGATAATAATGAGAAATGAACACTGAAGGAAACTTTGATGTACTTCTTAGATAACTATGGTACTTTAGAACTGGATTAAGTTCAAACATTTAAAACATCTCAGTCTGAGATCTACATTTCAGATTGAGAATGTGTTGATGCACAACCAGATTTTAAAATAAATACATGGTGGAGCAGGACACAAACACGGAACAAAACAAAACAAAACCAAAACAACCCTCTCCAGTTAAAACTCCTCTAGTCAAAAAGCTTTTAAACTGCTTCTCCTTCAGGTAAGCTAAATCCAAATGTAAAATTTTCCTGAAGTCATTCTTAATAATCCAGTTTGCAGCTTGGATTGGCTGAGATGCATATTGACTCAGTGCAATTTGAGTCATGGATACAACCCGGGTCAGGCTGCTAGCTCCTGCTCTGACCACTTGACTACAAAGCCTTCTTTATAAAGAAACTGAAAATAAATAAATAAGCACAACTAAGGGAAAGCACGTCAGTCCTGATAGAGGAAAAGACAAACCTGTGCATATTTAAGGAGGCCATTTGTCTTGCTGATGCTAAGTGAAGATCTCTCAGGCTAGACAGGTCTGGTTCATTACTGACTAACTTGTAGGACCAAGCTGAAAAGGCACTTCCAAAAACATCAGTGTTCCAGTAGTGACAAGGATGAGGAATAACAACACAAAGCAAAAGGACAGAAATTTTGAATCATTCAAGCTTCTCTAAACACACCATTTTTCTTATGCTCCCATCTAGCAGTAAAATATTTTTCTATAAAATGCTTCACTAGAAAGTCACCCGGGACAAAACTGAAAAGACATCTTAAGTTTTTCTAAGACCGCAACTGAATGAAATAAGTAAACACAAAAGCCGCCACAGGGAGAAAAAAAAAAAAAAATTACAACAGGAAGAACCATCAGTCTCTCAATTTACACAACAAATAATGTCCATGTGATACTCTTCATTTTCACTCTCTGCAGCCAAGCCACGGAAAGGGGAATTTCTCACGATCATGATGTGACTTTGATGGCCTCAGGTGTTACAAAAAAACCCCATACAGTAATCTTCAATATACCACAAAAATTATGAAAGTGGTATTAACACCACAATAACTTCCCCCTACATTTTCCATCTACATTTCCCATATTCTTAAGTTCAAAATTCCTATGAAAGCCCCAGCTGGGGCCACAGAGAGCACAACTGGAACACGTCCATGAGCTCCACAAAAAATTAACATTAAGACAGGTTTTTAAAAAACCCCATATATAAACTACAAAATGGCACACACTGTCAGGATTACCCTTCATGAACAGTGTCATCATCTACTGGACTCTTGATGAAATTTGCTGGTCAATTTAAACATTTCAGAGCATGGAGAAGAGCCCATCTTGCTCGCCCATCGCCAGGACTGGTTTTAATTGCATTGCTGAAACTAAGCAAGTGCGTAACAGCTCTAGGGATGAGCGTAACACATGAGCCGATCCAGTCTTTTGAGTAGAACTACTCATGGGCCCTAAGTTACGTGCGTGCTCTGTGAACAACAGCTTTGCAAAGTTAAGCAAATTAACCAGCAGCTCTCATTACCGCAGCCAACCTTAAGGACATTTGAAACGAGGGCACGGGGTGGGGCATCAAAGGGGAGATAGGGCGCTCTCGGTTGCAAGTATGCATGGGCTTACTGCCACCAAAATGTCCCTACATGTTTCCATCATGTTATTTTCAAAACAGCTGCTGCTCACTGGTGCTGCCGAAGTGTTTAATTACATGGAGTAAGCGTTGCAAGCCCGCTGTTGCTCCTGCCTGCACGCTGAGCCATCAGCATGGCCACCAAGATGGGCACTCTCTCCTCTCAGGTGACAGGATGCAGACCGCAGCGATCTCCTGCAAGGTGGGTCCTTCCCAGCACCTACACAACTTGTTTACTGCTGGAGCCCATCCCTTGAACCTCAGTGAAGCTTTGGTGCCTGTCTTCCAACGCAATGTTTTTGAAGCCACCCAAACAAGCAGCGTGTGAAATGTGAACGCATACCACCAGGAATATCGGTTTAACATGCCCTTTCCTTAAGAGGCAAAGGAATTGAATCTCATTTTCTTTTCAGGGTCCAATAGCAGCCGGTACCAAGGAAAACAGAGGTAGAAATACTTTTCTAAAGCTCTTTCCAAAACATTTGCATCTACATGCTGGATGATGGATCATGTCCACACATAGGAGATGCTCAGAGCAGACCAGGGTTTTCGCATTTCAGAACCAGTCAGGAGTCAAACATTTTCCAGTGGAGGGACAGCCCATATTTCTTTCAATCGATTACCTGCCTACTAGAGTTGAGTTACAGCAAGGGGGAAAACACTAATATTAGGGCTTAGAAATCCTACAGTTCATAACCTCTATGGTCCAATTTCATTATCTGAACCCATAAATCTGGTGAGATAATGTGCATCTTCCCCTTTTCCCTAACAAAGGGTTCCTGCATCCCATGCTGCAATCTCCCAGGCAGCAATTCCTGCTCACACGGCAGTTCTAAGGAAAAGAAATAATATCAGAGTGCCTCCTATGTTTATAATTATAGCTTTAATAACATTCCACCTCCCTTTCTAATTTTTCTTTCAGGCTCCCTTTTTGGCCTGTTCTCAGTAACAGCTTCTCACAGATGTTTCCAAACTGTAACACATACTTTGGTGACTATCAGTTTCACTCACTCCAGACAGATTTTTACTTGATGGTTGCCCCAGCAGAAAAATAAACGCTACGAGTTATTCTCTCATGAAGCCTTATACAGAGAGTTTAAAGGATAAGCTTCTCTTCAGTGTCCTCAGAGAGGGTTCATATAGCAGGAGGTTTTAGACATCCATGTACACACCCATCCGTTTACCGTTATCTGGACTTTCTGATTGAGTTTGACATGTGTTGAGTAAGGGATGACAAGATCATTGTTTTAAACTGTAGGATTATTGCATAAGTTAGGGTGGAAAGAAATAATGCTACCAAGTAAAGCACCCTATGCTGCATGCTCCTGCTGCTGTAAAACATCACTAAAATACAGAAAACGCAAAGTGAAATGTTCGTTCTCACAAACTTTGGCAAACTCTCGCTACAAGACACCAACCAATGCAAAGAGCTTATTGGATTCAAGAAGGGCTTTAACATGCGTTTTACAAAAACAACCTTTCAAACAACACTTAAACCAGGCAACCTGGAACTTAGATGGTTTGTACCTGAAAGAAAATTCTTCAGGGTCAAATGATCCTCTCTGTTTGGGCTCAGACTTCTTGCCCCCTTCTTGGAGGAGGCTGTGGGACATGCCTGGAGGGAGGCTGTGGCTTGGGGGAGGTCCAGCCTACGGGAACATGCCATTTCCCACGGCAAATTTCTGTGCCCTTCAAACTTAGTGAGTAATTATTCCAATGCATCATCTATCGATTGCACCACAGATGTATAACAAATCAGTCTGTGTATTACGGGAAGCTAGAAAAGACAGAGTATCACCCAAATTTACCCTCTTTGAAGAGTTTTAAAAATAAATTCCCTTCCTCCCAGGTGCAGCCTCTCTGGATGGCCCTTACGCTCCCATGTTGGTCCCGAGAGGATTCTTATGTTTCTTCTGGTCCTGAATCCTCCATCCCAAACGAGCCAGCCCCAGAAGGCAGCAAGCCACTGTGGCCGCACAGCTGCCTAGCTCTGCCTCTGGCTCCCTGCTCCGCCCTGGTGCCCTCTGACCGTGGGAAGTGATGGGAGATGAGGGCACTCAGCACCTCTTGGGTGCTTGGCCTCGGGGTGTATTCCATGCTGTGAGAGCGTATCTGGACTCAGAGAGACAGCAAAGCACCAGCTGCCTGCATCAAGCATGCTCAGGCACCGGTTAAACAAATAGTTTATTTTTTGGAGACCCCAATGTTTAAGTCTCCTTTTGATCACGAGCACTGTTCAGATAATCTATGTTTTCAGACATCTGATCCCCCACTGAGCAACCATAGGTTTGGGAGTCTGCTTAGTCGTGCCAGGGCAGGCTTGGGGCTCTCAGGGATGCGAGGGCTGTGACTGACCTCCACACAGGAGTACTCACCAACACTCTCAAGTGGTCACCTGACCAAAGAACAACATGCATCCAGAAAGAAAAAGTCAAGAAAAAAAAAAAAGGAAAAAATGTTGTATTCTTCCACATGAACCTCAGGGACAGCTTGGGAGTATCATGTCTCCGCTGCAGACGGAGACCCCATAGCCCCCGAGCTCCTGCCTGGCTCCGGGGGATGCATCGCGTGGCGGAGGGAGGGGAGCAGGGAAGCTCCCACAGCCATGGAACTGACACTCGGACAGCATCCAGCTGCTCTCTGCGTCCACTGCTTCCTTCCCAAATACAACCAGCTACTTGCCCCAAATCCCCAAACTTAACAAATTGCTGGGGCACTATTTTTTTTTTTGTATGAAAAAGGGAAAGCATCCAGAAAAAAAAAAAAAAAAAAAGAAGAAAGAGAACAGACACAAAATTAAACAATCTACCTTAAAATAAACTCTGCAGTATTATCTGCCTCTTGTCAAAAGTTATTAGGGAATAAAAGTGACAGGCTGTCTACTAAGATACATCCCATGTCCAAGTGACGTACCTAAAACTTGTCAGAGATTTCCCTCTCTTGATGTGTCTGCTTATCCTTAGTGCCCACGCATGTTTCAGTGCTGTATATTCTTCTATGAGGAAGCACTTGATTTATTTGTTGAAAGGAAATAACACTTTTTTCCCCACCTGATTATGCTCTTCCGATGCGACAGGTCTTTGTCCGTTCCTCACATAAAACAGAAAAGTCCTCGACTAAGACCAGACTCCATGTAATTATTTTTTCCTTAAAAATAAAGTCAATAAAACAGGCAAATGCAAACACAAATGGGACTGATCTACCAAAGAACTGTAAATGGATTTTTCTTCACTGCACATTCTTCACATTAAGAAATTAATACTGGTCAATATTAAAACCAGACAAATGACGTGGTGCTTTGGTGAAAGAGAGGATAAACAACTCGTGTGGACAAGTTACAAGAATGGATAAATGAGATGTTGCCTCAGTCCAGACAGCAATTAGCCTTTGGGAACTTGGTGTCGGCTTCGCCGAATGTTGCAAGTAGGGCCTCTACAGAACATATCAAATCAGAACGGAAACACCAGACTTGGCCAACTTTGGGGGTTGTTTGAAAACTGGACTTCAACCACAGCTTTGATGTGGTTGTGGACTGGGTACATTCCCATGAAGTTTTAATTCTTATTAAAACTGCAGAAGGGTAGTGCAAGGACACTAGAAGAGCTCAGGAGAAAAGTTACCTCGTGGGGGCAATGTGGAAAGGGTTTTCTGTGCGGTGGCAACACACAGTACAACCAAAAACATTCAAAGAAATTTGCAGTTGAATAAAAATTTTAAATTAAAATTAAACCAAGCAAATAAAGAAGGCTACAGCTATTGCAATAGAAAGCATACAGATAATGGGAAGGAGAAAAGAGCAAGAGAAACACTGAAAGGTGCACCCCGGGGGTGCAATTACACAAGAGTTTAAGCGAGTCTAAGTTGTGTGTCAGAAACCTACCTACACCATATCAGCTTGATAGATGGAGAGAGAGATCTTGTCTGTTTAACCTTGATAAGGGCAGATTAATAAAAAAAATTTCTGTTGTTTCTTCATCTATTTGTGGTTGGGGAACATCTGAAACTCTCTTACTGTGAATACCTACTTTTATTTCCACTTAACTTAATATGAAGGTAATTAGACAAGAGGAAAGCATCTTACCCAACACTGTGTCGAACCCATAGCCTAGCGTACCAGGACATTGCCTTCCTAGACTGTTCCTCAGAGCATCCCAACACCAACACAACCTTGCTTCTCAGGACTGTATCATCCAGTTTTAACAGTTGGTGTTGAGTCAACCAGAGGAGAAAAGTGCCTTCAGATTACGTAGAAAAAACTTCGGCCTTCCCAAGGGTAGTGCAGGACGTAGCTCACAGCTGAACCCTAAGAAACCCCATGGTCACGGAGGGTTTCAACTTTTAATATGGTTTAGATTAAAATCCTATCTGTCTCCACAGCTTTGGTGACATTTTTGTTTTCCGCGTCAAGGCCGAAAGCAATGAACTAAAACAAAGAACTTGACACGTACGGTCTCCAGTAGACAAACAACTGACTGTTTCCATAGAAAATTAGAGAACAGAGAAACTGAAGTAACTCTAAAAAAATTAATTCCTAATTTTGTAATAAAGGCCACATGGTTTGCTCAAGTGAGTGCAGAACTGCAGAGGCACAACTGATTGGTTTTAACCAACCATCACTACTAATCTAATCTGTGACCATGTGCATTTTTTTCTTCCTCTCAGGACACATCCCTGTGTCTCAGTCAATGGGAACTGCGGGGCTCACCTTCTTACTTAACAGAGCATTTGGGGAATTAATTATTGAGCTCTTAATTAAATCGAACAGTGAATGAACTTACTGCGGAGTAGGAATTCATGAGAAACACAGAGCAAAAATGACACTGTCGTCCAAATTTTTGTGGTTGAATTTGAATCTCTTATCTGTACTCACAGGAACAATTTTGGTCTGGGTTGCACACAAACTTATTTTGTACCCCAAAGTTGAATAGAATTCAACAAAGCAGAAAATTAATAGAAATGCCATTTAGAAGTTAGATATTGCAAACACCTTTCAGGAGATTTTATCACCATTACATCAGACTCCAGATTCTGCCCTAATTTGGTAATAAACCGATATTCTGAACCCCATCTTACAAATACTGCAAATCCAAACTCGACCTTGCCTTCACTGGCCATCATTACTAGCAAATAGTGACTGGACAATAATGCTGGCTTCTAAGTCCATGCAAGGAACAGTACTTGCAAAGGGTTTTGGATGCGAGCTGAAAATCCATTGAGTTAAGAATATTTTATTATGGAAAAGGATGTGGAAACAGAAAATAAGTTAAAATGATAAAGAGACCTGAATAGAAAACCCGTGGTTATAAATGGAACAGTTGCTGTAAGCAGACAGTTCTGTACATCCACATCTGTTCCAGTTCAAAGCAGTTCATGTGAACCAGGGGAAGAAACTATTTTTTTTTCCTTTAGCTTCACTGCTACAAACCTTTCTGCGTTCAGGCCAGGGCAGAGAGCAGGAAGAGCGAGAAACCACCATCGGCATACTGGCTCAACCCAACTTTAAATGAGCTGGGGCTGCCACTGACACATCTTCTTGCCTTTCCCCATTTCCCCTCTCCGATATTAAAACACATTTAGAGGGGCACAGCAACATTTGCAAATACTTACAGCAATTGTAGTTGTTTGTTTTTGCGAAAACCAAGGCATCTGTAGCTTCACAAAAGCTCTGTTTTTGTTCCCCTACTCACAGATAGTTTCTGTTTCACAACTGTCCCTTCTGGGGCCACTTTGATGATAACGTGGGAAAACCAGGCAGAACAGCCAAACAGGGAAATAAATTTATAAAAATAATGAGGCTGCTCCAGGACTCATTCAGGTTCCAGAGGAGCTCAGATTTCCTGCCTGTGGATAGCTGAAACACTTTCCCTACCCAGTTCGGTCTCTGTTTCTGCAATATCATCTTTTCTCCTCCTTTTGAATCTTAAAAATAATAATAATTTTAAAAAAGAGTGAAAAAAGCAGCTGTGAAAAGGATGTGGTGCAAAGAAACAGAAAGAGCAATGGTATCACACTTGGGAAAGGGTAAAAGCTGAAATGAGCTCCTTGTTTTGCTCTGCCAGCAATACCAAACTCCAGCGGAGGGACATTCCCCTATAATAACCTGGTTATGAGAAATCTTCATTTTCCTACTTACGTTATTAAATGACAGCACATGTCCACCCTTCATGCAACGCGTGAGATTTAAATGCTTTTTGTTAACATTAATTTGTTCACATTGGGGTCGAAATATGTTTGCCAGGGTCCCCGGTTTTATTTGCCACCTGCAAAACCTGAAAGCTTCCCGCAACCGAGTCTCTGCAGGCAACTCTGCTATTGATGGACAACGCGCTCAAGTCAGTCAATACAGAGTAATTGCTGGACCGAAATCAATTGCGAGCTCTCAGGAACTGCTTTGACTGGATTTTACTTTAAAGATTTACTGCCGTAACTGGTGAGATGCTGAACTCCTCAAGTACCATTAGACACGTTGCTTTGCTTCCAGAATTAAGATGGATGGCAACATCTTCACTGAATTCCAGAGCAGAGTTCATGAGAAGCTACCTGAAATGCAAAGATCCTCCATTTCAACTAAATACTTCTTAAAACCTCTTAAACAGATGCACGGATGAAGGATCAGGACTGCATTGTGAAATACTGCTCATGTCTGGTGGAGAAAACGTCGCATAGGGTGGGAAGCGTGCTGCAGGTTTCCCTTGAAAACACAGAGGCATGGAAGCCGCCGGGACACGCGGGAGGATCTTGTGCTGAGTTGCCCACTTCCCACCAAAGCCAGGGCTATTTGTACTTTTAATTGCTTTACTGGACGAGGGCCAGAGGGCACAGCAAATTGCAGGATACAGCCCGATGAGCTATTTTGAGAGAATATACTGAAGAGAAAAAGAAAAGGGAATGTTTTCATTAATTTATATTATCAAGACAACAAAGATCTTGTTTTGGAAACAAGGATCTGGCTCTTTTAACTGAAAGCTTGTTAGCAAGATGCTACAAGAAGAAGGTTCAAAAATTAAATTAATTCATCTGCCATTTAGAAACTCTTAGCATTAAAAGGCTTAGATTTTATTTCTGTGCCTCTGGCATGTAACAATGTTTAAAATCTAAACCAAAACCTGTTTTTGCTCTTCCGTTGGTAATTAGCATGCAGTCTTTGCTTTTTATTATCCAACTACTCAAATGTGGAAGCCCCATCCCTGGAAATGTTCAAGGCCAGGCTGGATGAGGCTCTGAGCAACCTGATCTAGTCGGGGATGTCCCTGCTCCTTGCAGGGGGGTTGGACTACATGACCTTTGAAGGTCGCTTCCAACTTTAACCATTCTATGATTCTATGATTCTAATTGTCAGATGGACTTAAATGGTTAAGAGTAATTAAAAATACTTTATCGCAACACAAGAAAGACAAGTCATTACGGCACAGCTTGTATCCTCGACAAGTATTATCTTCTCTCAGTTGAATCCATTTCAAGTGAACTAAAATGACAATTCATGTTTCCTGTTACCTGTCAAACCCATCAATTCAACATATTCGTTCTCGCCATATAACAAAAGTTCTGCAACAGCAGAGATGCAATGCAACAGGAGTTGACGGGCTCTCCCAACGGCTCGTTGAAGTTTATGAAGTCCTTTAAGACCCATGGGTAAAGAAATACTTAGCACTTCTAAAGCAGGTACAAAAGGGCCAGGACATGATTTCTGTCTTCAGCCTTTGCCTCTCAACCTGGCTTCCTCCCACGTGAGCTACAGGAGGATCTCCTGCACGTCTTTGAGTACCTCAGAAACAGGATCTGTTCCTATTCCAAGAGCCCAAACATCATCGTACATCGCAGGGCACATGGAGTTAAATATTTCTACAAAGTGACTGAATTTGAAATACAAATTTGTAGTGCAGAAACAGTTGTTTATGTTAGCTGAAGTATGTCCTCGCAACGTACCTTCGGCTGTTCTCTTGTGCCTGTTAGCCAGTCTCAGCTATCTGCCAAATGGATTATTGACAGCAATTGTAAAGATGAAATAACATTTCAAATCTGTGTCCCTGTCGATGTCAATACTAAACCCTAGAAGATTGTTCACAGACAAGCTGATGGAGCCTTGTGCAAACACAACCCTACTAGTACAGTGCTGACGCCCACATCCCCAGAAACCTTGAAATGAAAGTTAACGATTACTCAATTCACACCTTGTATACAATCAGTCATGCTGATAAAAACAACCTGGAATATGTTGACACCCACTCTTCATTATTCTCTTTGTTAGCCAGTCTGCTTCTCCCACAGGACACAAAGTCAGTCCTGTCAGCCGTACCTCCATACACAGGTGTGTGCATACAGAGCTCCAGACAGCACGAATTCGCGCTGTCCCCTGTACCTTACCAGGTGTCTTTCCTGTTTAACATACATTATACCATACAGATGTGCTGCTTCGCAACAAAGAGAGATACTCCCAAGATGTGTTCAGGAATGAAAATAATGCTCAGCATGTTTTAGATCAAATTACTTCATATTCCTAATGAGTAAATAAAATTATAGCGTGTTCTCCTACCTTTAAATTTTAGCAGGCGATCACCATAGAAAGAAGAGCATTTCTTAAAACTCCCAATAACATTAATTTCTTTTCAGATCTGTTTGATTCAAATTGATTATTGGTTTGGGGCACTCTATCAGCACCATGATGAACTGACTATATGCCCTAGGAGACTAAATTTGTTAATGTTGCTTGAGTTGATTAAATGAAAGTAACTGTTGCTTTGGATGTTGGTCTGATCAACCTTAGGGGTAGTGCAAGAGGAATAATTAACTGGTATCTCACTCGGGTTTTATTTTAGTGATAAACTAGCCTTAAAAATCCACTCTATTTTTTAATTTATTTTTTAACTCTTTGCACAGAGCTGCAAGGTCTTGCCACCTTGGAAGAAGAGGCAGAAAGCCACAGCAGGCAGCCTTTCAGCTCCGTGCTGCCTATTTCACATGCGAGACCTCTGAGGCACAACTCCAGAGCCAGCCCCTTCCCTCCATGAACCCCGGGCTGCAACTCCAACACCTGGCTGAAAACCTGGAAAAAGCCTGGCTCCACATCCTTGCTTTGTGACTCAGGCTCATTTCTGTTTATACTCTTGTGAGCTGAAGAATGACGATGACTAGTAGCTACATAGATAAATAAAGTATATTAAGTCACAGGAAGTAAAAAGAGAAAACTATTAAATTATTTTTAGAAACCTGTTCTTGCCATTCATCAGAAAAAAAGAACATGCAAAAGTATGCGGCAAGATACAAGCATCTGGATGAGGTTTGCTGACCACATACCAACATTCAGACTACACACAGAGAACCATTTTCCTTCTTTAGACCAGTCTCAGACTCTGTGCCAGGAACACAGGACACAGACAATAATGTAGTAGTTTCCACTAGCGAGCCTTGGGAAAGGGTGCTTTACCACACACGCTACGGTGGCTTTGACTTCATCTGCTTTGTCCTATCCTTCCAGTGGTCCTACAGCTGGTACCTCCCTTCGGATACATGGTGGCACCAGCCGGCGTATCCCAAATTGTTGTATGCACACCTTCCATCAACAGTGTCTGAGACACAAAAGAAAAGGTCTAAAGGTCTAGATCAGCTTCTCCATACAAGTTGACCATGCCAACGCTAGCGAAAAGCAAATAGGGGATTTAATACAGAGCTGGATGCTCAACTCCCCAAAAAAACACAGCAGCAAATGCAGTACGCCCACACAATCCTTCCTCTTCCTCCTCTTGCTGGGTTGCCAAAATAGCACGCATCCATCAGTAGAAAACCTTTTCAGGACAATAGCGTTGCAACACACTGTGATGAATTTAATGGTATTTGCATAAAAGCTTCCATCTTCTGCAGTCTGCAGTAGATTTCTTCTGGGCAATCATACCACAAGCATAAAGTCATACCATATTTTGAATCTTCGCCTGCCAAAATCCGGGCAGAATCGCAAAGCACGTTCATTGACATATCTTGCGGTACATCGCGAGCCAAGATGCTATAGTACAAATGATCAGACAGAAACACAGAATAGGCTTTCCTTTGACTGTTACTGCTGTGCTGGACACGTTTCTGCCACTTTCCTTACTTCAAAGCAGTAAAAGTCAAGCTTGGAGGGATGCTTAGCCCTGAAACTTCCACCTTGGCTCTTGTTCCTCATCTTAAGAACAATTCTAAAACTCCCACGATATCATATTAAAAAGAAGAGTTTTAAAATGTATTCAGAGGACTCTGTGTTCGTCACTTTTACCTCTACGATGTCACTGAAGTCAGTATCTTCTCTCTTTTCCTATTCACTTTTAAAAAATGTGTCCTGAATCTGCCCTGGAAACGTAATTTAGTTGCCAACCTTTTCCCTTTTTTACTGAGTGCTGTGAAATGTGTTTCTCTCTCCCTGGACAAAATTTTTCTTGGTGAACCTTACTTATCAGCACACAGATCCCTACTGCCTATTCCAAGTTTGTTCTGCAAGCAGGACATCAGCTGACGTCAATGAAGATGTACAAAAGGCAACAAATATTTGCAATGTGTTTAGAAAACAAAGGTTATTTTCTCATTTTAGTACATACTCATCAAATTTCTCCCTGCGCGGGATACAAATGGAGGGAGAGGTCAGACAGCAGGACCATGAGCCAGGAATACAGAACTTGTAATCACTGATGTCATGATATAAATTAAATAATTTCTAAGAGGTAAAACGAGCAGTTAATGCCTGTGAACCACTTAGCCTTTTCATAACAGATTTCAGATTTTAAAACTCCCTCAGAGCGCTTACAGTCGTGTGCAAAAAAAGTCATAGGTGTTTGTGTCACTTTAGAAAAAAGGAAAATAAGGTTCTGTTTTTCAGAGCTGCAGTCTGAAAGGACATTTCAGTGATGACGTATATTATTAATGCACCATTTGTAAGAGTAAGAATGTACATCCAGGTCCTAGCACAGATACAGCGCTGCCAAGGATAAATCAGATATGCAGATAAGGTAAGCAAGCAGAGATACTGAGGAGGAATGGCATTGGATCTAGCGGCACTGCTATCTTTTTAATCAGCTCAAGTCTGGAAATAGTTGCGGTAACGGCTGGAAGGACAGGCTGCCAGGGGAAGGTTCAAAGATGCGAACTGTGAGAGCCTGGAGAAGAGAGAAAACGCTGGCATGTGGGCCAGCCGCAGAGGAGAGGCGACGCCGCGCTGGGGACAAGGCACTGGAAGCAACAAAGCCAGCCAAAACGGCAGAACACGCGGCGCGGCACAAAGGAAGGGAACAACCGAGAAGCGAGGACGTCCGCAGGGAGATGGGTCAGCTCTCTGCAGATGAAGGCTGAGGGATGCGGGGAGGTGAGGGGGCAGGGAGAAAGGCCGGCCCTCCCGCCAGGATGCAGTACTACTTTCAGAAATAGAGGGATGAGGGATAGAAATCAAAGGCTAAACCAAATAAATAAAAATCTCTTTCCCTTGGGGGCATGCGGGCTAGCCTGTGAAGCAACGGTGGTGACTAATGCAGCCCAGCACGAGGAGCTTTGCTTCCTGTGCGTTGAGAGCCTCCCGAGCGAGGCGGCTGCTGCGGTTGTTTCTAAAAAGCCTATATATACACCATAAATTACCTTCCAGCGACAACGGAGACACCACTATCCTTTTGCTCTTCAAAGTACCGGAAAAACTGTTGTGCACTGTTACTCACGTTACTCCGTTACGTTACTCAGATCTAACGGTTGGCACGGGATGACTTAGCACCACTGAAAATAACGGGGTGCTAGGGTCCTGGCAAGGCACGCAGCTCCTGAAAACTTGCCATTTGCAAAACCCCCTCTTGGGGTTCGCACCTGCGACAGAACCGCGCATCCTGCCATCACCTCCAGTTCGGCAGCGAACACGGGTGAGGTCGGGAAGGTGAGCGCCATACCAGCGCACATTGTCCCAGGATAAACTGCTTTTGTAGTCTCTGAAAGTAAGCAGGACTATTTCACGCCGCTATCGCTCACTTGGCTTGTACAACAAAATACGAGGATGCGCGCAGAATTACTTTTTCAGAATCCCTGAAAATGCCTGCAGGAAACAAAAGAAGCGGTGGTTTCTGTTCTCGGGGTTCATCAGTCTAACGGTTTACCTGTACAGTGACCCAAGAACTCTGTATGTAAAGACCGTTTGATAGTTTAAGTGCTTCAAACTCCCCATCATCTTGCCGAAGGATGGTGCCAAGGACTTCGGACAGGCCCTCCTCTGGAGCCTGCTGGGTGTTTTTGGCTCGCACAGATCTCCTGCCTGGCCTGAGCGCCCGCTGCAGCAAAGGAAGATGCAGCAGAAGATTTGACGGTGCAGTGCAAAGATTTACGAGTACCTTGGTACTACAGAGCGGGATATGGAGCTCTGCGCAGAGACTAAGGGGATCTCTTTCCCAAGAAGAGTCACAAACCTCGCTGTACGGCACGATACAGCTGTATCTTTAGCGCGATGCTCTGGGTGAGAACAGCTTCTCCCTCCTTCGCCTCCGGGAGACGTCTCTGGTGAGGAGGGCGTCAGAGGGTGCCCCACCGAGGGCCCGGCTCCATAAGATGCCAAGCACGCCGTGAGTGCTAAGCATCCTCACCAAAATGGGGGGTAGATGAGCAAATTTAGCATTCGTCAGCCTTTCACACAGTAAAGTCCTGAAGTTTGTCATGCCTGTTACAGCCCCTTCCTTTCCTCCTTCTCCCCAAAGTGATTCTAATTTAAAGCCAGCTTTATTTTCCGACCGCAGCACGTCCCCAAGCATTTCCTTTTCTCAAAATCACCAGAACCCAAAGGGTGTAATTAAAGCCGAAAGGGACATTTTTCCCTTCCCGATGCCAACAAATACTGCTGCTTCCCAGGGTTACTCTCCTGCCTTCTGTTTTGGCATGCTACTTTCACCCCATATTTCATGTCATGCCCGTACAACCGCAGCGTGCAGCCACAGCGCTACACGTACCTTACCGGCGCATCCACCGCGTCCGACTCCGCGACGCCCCGTTTCCCACCACCTCAGCGCTCTAGGAGAGCTCTCAGCGGCCACCGCGCTGCCCTGCTTGCCGGTGGTCCCATCCAGGACCGGGCCCGCTTCTCACAGGTATCCGGTGGCTGAGGCACAAGCCTGCAGCCCAGCACACCGTCAAAGCTGCGGCTTCGACTGCGTACGTGCTCATCCCCAGAAATTAATAAGTTATTACTTATTAATTACTTAATACAAATTAAAATATTAAGTAAATGATGTGCATGACTGCAAGTTACAGAGCTGGAAAAAAGTCCTAATTAAAATCAATGCAGTTAGTAGTCCCTTGTCATCGCTGATTAATTATTAGCTTAATATGCTTCATCATTTTGGCTGTTAATGGAAATAGCTGCAGCGCTACCATGGGAAGCAGGGTAATACATATGAGAAACCTACGGAGCCGTGCTGGAAGTCCCAGCTCCGACTGAACAACGTCTTCCAGAGAAAAAGGGGAAGACATTTCACTTTCTGGGGTGATAGTCTGACAATATTTAAGTCGATGACAAAAAACTCTCATGATTTTCCAAGGGGTCAGATGTTCACTCAGGGAATTTTTGATTGCTGAAATCTAAAAGGTAAAGATTTGACTCCTAATCCTGCGCTGAGTCCTGAGCACTTGTCCCAGTGCCTCTAAGCCTTTCTCTGAAGTGACAGGATATCATCCCTGTCCTTTCACCAGTACCTTTCCCCAGAGCCCACCCCAATTCTGACCCTTGCCCGTCTTCATTAGATGCACTTGTTACCCCAGAACACAAGGAATTGGCATAAAATAAGCTGACAGCCATCAGCTGCGATGCCTGGGTCCTTAGCTGAGGACACCTGTCCTTGATCACCACCAAAAGAGCCAAAAATAATGTACTGGGGTCACTTTTTTCCTTGCTAGCAAAAAGTAAAACAGTACTTTGGATGTAGGTAGCTGACAGCACTTACCCAGAGCTAAGAGGAGTACAGACTCCACTTCATTTTCCTGTCTTCTGTCACCCTCCCACTGAGCCCAACTTTTCCCTAACTCCTTGTAACAAGCAAGTTTCCTTAGCTGTCTGTCTGCAGGAGGATTTTTTTTTTGGAGTATAAAGACCATGGAAAAACATCAAGGATGAGCCTCCACGTGTCTCTCCAGCAATAATGCAAAAGTTACCACAGAACCGGATTTGTGCTGCAATACATGGATCTGCTATGTAATTAGACAGGAGTTTCATCTTATAAACATCTTTTACAAACAAGCTCTTTTGGATAGATTATCAATCGAAATACAAACACGCTCTTCCGGGAACAAAACTGCTCCTTGAACTCATTAATTAAGCCGGTACACAGCGTTCACGCTGCTAATGGGTGATTCAGTAAATTAAATAGAGAACGTCACTGTAAAATATTATGTAAAGTTTCTCCACGATAAAGAGCCATGCAAACAATTCCTCAGGACTCCCACCCTATCGCTGTGATTACCCCATGACAAATTGCCACCTGCCCCATGAGTAATGGTAGAGCTTTCTAGTCCCATTTTATCATTTAGTCCTCTTACTGGTATCTCAGTTCATGTACTGCGATAAGACTTCAGCTTCCCATGCTTTACTTCCCATGCTTTACTTGCTTTCCAGTTCAGTTTTGCAAAGTTCAAGCTCTTTCTTATTTTAATAAATAAATTAACGTGGGACAATCAGTGGCATATAGGAACTCCGTCCCGTGATATTTAGATCTAAAGCCCAGCTGGTTTGTGTCAGACGTTAAAGAAAAAGTTTTCTTTCTGTTCTGAGCACTCCGGCTAGCCTACGGTTTGATGAGCATGCAGCATTTCTTTTAGAAACGGGCTGAACTCCAGTGAAATATTTGCCCATTTAATGAGTAGACTCTAGGATAACGGTTTTCATGGGAATCCAGAAAGAGGGAGTAAAGAAAAGGGCTCCCCGCGCTATTCTTAGCTGCAAACAGTTAGATTTGGAATTTTGATTGTAAAGCCTGGAATTTATAAATGGTGCCACGCTAAATTTACTTCATTTGTATACAATTCTGCTGGATAATCAAGCGTGTTCCAGTATGTTCCTGGTTAGCATCTCAGTTCGAGTTTTATTGTCCCTAAACTGGTAGAAAAATGCCTTCAGTAAATAGTCCATGTAAAATTTGTGCTCCAATGTGTGTGCGTGAAGGTTTTATATACACAGCGTGCGTGCGCGAAGATTTTATATAAATGCATATGTGGGTGCACATGCATGCACACAGACACTGCGCTGTGATTTATTTCTAGAGGGAAGCCAAGGAAATTCCCACCCCCTACCATTTAAACGATCTGCTCTTTGGCTCCAAGCGTTCTGTAACTTCTCAGCCAAGGAATGTATTTTCCCCTTCCAATATATATAATTTATTTTGCTGCACACATTAGTTAATGATACAGAGATACATGATTTAGCCAGTTCTGTAAAAGCCTTACTGACAGACCCATTTCATTTTGTAAGACTTTTTTTTTTTCTCTTTTTTTTTTTTGCTCGTCGTCCGCGGCACAGCGTGAATTAACAGCAATCATCAACTTAAGGATTTATCCCGTATACTTTGTGCGCCAGCAATTTTTCATAATTAGATTGGCTTCCCGGCGTTAGACAAGCTTTTAATTGCTATATTAATGTAGGTAAAGAGGACTCCACACTGCTTTATGTTTTCGGGGGGGGGGACGGGGGGGAGGAAGATAGCTATTTGATTTCCCCGATCCTTCGCGCAGATTATTCCCGGATTTTTAAAAAATCGGGGATGAAACGCTAAGAATAAATGCCTTATCGGGACGAGCAGCCGGCGGCAGAGCCGGTTTCCCGGCCGGGAGGTTGCGCACCCCCATCATCCCCGCACCTTCACCCACCGCGCAAAACTTACGTGGTCCCCAGGGCGCAGCGGGCGGCAGCCTGCGCAGGTGGATCTCATCCTTATCCATCTCCTGCCCGAGCCCCGCAGCCCAGCCGCCACTTGGTACCAAACTGAACTTGCCAGGATCCCGCCTCCTCCTCCTCCTCCTCTTCCTCCTCCCTTTCCCCCCCCTCCCTTCCCTTGTCTTTTTGCAGGGAGGGCGCGTTCATCCAGCGAACCCAGCGCCCCCCCCCACTCTAAGACTTTAAATACGGGCGCCGGGAGCGCGGCCCCTCCGCGGGGAGCCGGCCCTCCCCGTGACGCCCGCCCCCGCGCAGGCTGCGCGCAGCTCCGCGCCCACCGGTAGCGGCGGGGCTTGCGCTGACCTTGGGCGCCGGGAGCGACGGCGGCAGCTGGCGGCGGTGGCGGCGCGGGGGGGGGGGGGCGGACAGCAGCGCGGCCGCGAAAGGTCAGCGCGTCCTGCGCGCCCGCGGCGGAGGGGAGGGGGGAGGGCGGAGGGGGACGGGACACGGGGGGATTTCAGCGTTTTCCCCACTGTTTTGTATGGCTGTTAAAAGTTCCCGCACCTTTCAGTTTAACAAGAATAAAAGAAGGAGAATAATTTTTAAAACCCACATCTTAGTCTGCTACCAAAGTGAAGCCGTCATTTGTGGCTGCCAGGAATAACTCCACACCTCTCCCCAGCTCAGCTCTCCCGACTTTCCCACTGCCCCACCCGTGACAATGTTTGCCCCCACCCACGCCGGCACAGCCAGGGCCCCATTTTCCACCCTGGGTGGGGGTGCTGTGCCTGCCCACGGGAGCCAGCTGCCTTCCCTCCCCAGGGCAGCTCCGCGAGGGATGCTCTGAATATCGTGGTACACACCAAAAAACCTGAGCCCTCACAGAATACCTTCTTCCTCTTTTTAATTATTTTCTTTTTTTTTAAAAAAAAAAAAAAAGAAGTATGAGGTATAGAATAGCCGCCACTCGCGTTTTACACCTCCAGCTGGATGGCTACAGTATTTGCACAGGAGTGGGAGAACAGAATTCCAGGCTTGTTCAACTCCAGGGACTGAGACCCCTCTGCAGTGCCCCACAGGGATTCCCTGGTCTTCTCCAAACTGTGCTGCTGAAACTCACTTTGGCAAAACTGACACAGATTTATCTGCACCCTTCTCTGGCTGCTTGCACTTTTTTAAATCTCAGACAAGCACTTAACCCTCAAAAATGCAAAGACAGAAACGCGCAAGGGCTCTGCCAGAGGGAAACAGGCTCAGCAGGCTTCCGAGCTTCTGGCAAGCAGCCCCCCAAGTACCCCACTGCGGCTCCTGCTGCACCCCAGGCCTTCCAGGTCCCCTGGCACCCACAAAAGGGACATCACTGAGTGGCATCTTGCTGGTGCTACTCAACCCCAGGGCTCCAGTGAAGCCATGCTGAGCCACAAACAGTTGGCTTGTGGGGTCAAACAACCTCCTGTCCCCTTGCTTGGAAAATGGGGCACCCAGCAGCGTTGGGGGATAGCACAGTGCTTAGCACAGTCCTAATTCTACTCTCAACTCCCATTTGTCACCAAAAAGACAGCAGGTTCCAGCTCAGGTGTCTCTGTGGGATTGTATTTTTGAAATGGTAAAAGCATCTTTTCTGGGTTAATTGGAGATTTGACACAAGGGATAGAAAATACTTTGAGATAAAGATATAAACAAGGGAATTTATGCATATGGACGTTTCTTTCATGGAATACAATCCCTAAAGGCTTTGAAACTGAGTCAGGATGCTTTTAGGCTGCATTTTGTGTCTTTTTACTCCTTTTTAACTTTTGCACTTTTTTGTGACGGTATGGATTTTGACTATTTTTAAAATGCACATTCATTTATTATTAGCAGAAGAGCGGGCAAGCAGATTGTGTTCAACTGAAGCCTCACTTGCTGGCTTCCTTCACCAGGTATCAAAGGCGCTTGGGAGCATGCTCTTTTTCCTTCGCCTAAAATAAATTCATTGTGGATGGAGATATATGTTTCACGAATGTGAAACACAAAGAAAACTGGAAATAACGCCAGATTCCAGTATCCTATCTTGTAATGGCCACAAGCTCCGTGAGCAACTGCGGACCTCAGCCCGGATTTACGCACGCACAGGGCAGGCACGGCATCAAAGGGACCTTTTCTGCCTGTAGCTTTCTACCAAAAGCCTAGCCAGAGGCAGGCCAGCTGATCAATGACATAATTTTGTAACAAGCTTCAGAAAGTTTTAGTCTGACACGCAGGATTTGAAAAATTACGCTTATATTCCAGCCCCATACATGGGAAAAAAAAAATTAAAGCTAACATTACTGCTTCATTCCAGGTGTTTAAGTGTTAATCAGCAATCATTTATTTTTACAGTATCCTGAAAATTAAAATAAATTAATTGCCTAGTATTATTTCAGAAGGTCCTAGGCTGACACGGCCCAGATTTGAGTGGAAATGGAAAAATCTCGGTGCGCTGTGGAAGGTGTGTCCACCTAGTAGTACGGAGAGGCAGGACAACAAATTTCCTTCCTGCTCCCCCAGATGAGCTCTAGCAGATCCCGTAGCTGCTTTGGAGAAGCCCATTGTTAGCGGGATAAAGTAATGGGAAAATCATGGATCTGGACAGAGTCTGCATGACCCCCATTGCTCTGTACTGCTTTCTTTTACCTGTGAATATTCCCTGGGCTCTGCCCAGTGCAGGCTTTGTAATCAGACTGACACCAAAGGCTGGACCACTCTTGCACCTGAAGTGACAGAACTGAGCAGTGGGACCGCTCCGACTCCAACCGCGCACGAGAGCAGAGGAAATATGATTTGTCTTTTCAAGAGCCCCATGAGCTAAAATAGGCTGCTGAGCTGATAGGAAGCAGAGACTCCAGCTACAGTTTTCTTCCTTAGCGTGCGATAAACCCAGTGTGCCATCTCAACACATACTTGTGAGAAGAATGGCGAAGGGATGGAGAATCTACTGTCTAAGCAATAAAACAAAAAAATGCTTTCTTAACAGTGAGGAAGGAGACAGTGCTGCTTGGCATCCACACCTATAGTAAGTGCGCTTGCTGGAAACATTTATAGTCTGCTCCTGCGGAACACATTGTGTACCTTTATAACAATAACAACACAGTTCTCAGCTCCTCTGATGTGGAGCTGAGCAAAGGCTCTGGGTCCTCACACTCTGGGGAACTGCCTGCGCGTAACGCTGGCCTCACCATCCCAAATGGCAAAACAAACCAACCGGCCCACCACCCACCTCTCTGCCTTGCAGTTGCCTCCGAACTATTTTTATGAACTCTTTTACACTTTTGAGGGGCACACAGTGAAGGCAGGGAAACACTCCAGCTCTCCTTTCGGCTGGGGCATCCAGAGATAAGAGCCCATATCCCTGGCAGCCACCCGAAATGGCATGAACGCAATCACATGATGGTGAAACAAACCCTGGCCGTGGCCATGACAGCGGCGTCGCCCTGCCTCCTCGCCTGCGGTGCTACACGCGACACGCTCCCTGGCTGTCGTTGATGCACATGCAAAAAAAAAAAGTTAGTGGATATGTTGAATATAAGGTAAAGAACTGGGTTCCAGAGAGCCCTAAAATCACAGACAATGCAGGAAAGATGAACAGGGAGTGATACGTCACAATATAAAAGCTAGGGTGTACCCAGTGAAATTAGCAGGTGGCAAGATTAATGTAAAAGGAAGAGTTTTTTTTTTCCACGTAATATACTGAAACCATGAGATTATTGTGTAAATTATTATATAACTGTAAATATAACAAAAGTGTGGATGTAGAGCATCGTTACATTTTCATGCGATACAAGTGAAGTCAGAAGCACAGCTTTTTTTTTTTTTTTAAAAAGGGATGAGAAACATTTATGAAAAATAGGTCCAATGGTGTCTACTGCACAAAGTGGTCTGGCTATAATTCTCAGCTCAGCAAGCTCTTAAGTCTCTGGTTGTTGGAAAGGCATTTGTGGGGAAGGATGCTCTGTTTCTTATCTCCTCTCCTTGCCGCTCACCACTGACAGACACTGGGTCCTGGGCTATGTGGACCTCAGAGCGTGGCAAGTCTTTTGGCTGTGTAATACTTTGCGTTCACATAGAGCTCATGTACCTAAAGCACAGGATATTTTATTTGTTATGAACTTGTTTAGGTCAAGTGTGGTTCTGTGTTGGAATTATTAAGGAAATACTGCTAAAAACATTATTTCATCAACGCCTGAATCTTGCAAGTGCTTCTGTGCATGCTTACATTAAATATTACTTCTGTGAACCATCTCTGCTTTTTTATTTTTTTTTTTTTTGCCATTTAACATTTTGCCAAAGTTGAGTGGGAAAAATGTTACTGTTTGTAAATAGTAATGTCTAGCATGCCAAAGGTACGCTCAAAGCTGAAGGCAGTTTAAGGACTGATTCAAACAATGTCTGTAGTGAAAAACATCCACTACTTTGCAGGTCTTTGCCTGTGCCAATGGCAGAAGAACATTGGGAGTCACCACGCGTTCCCTAAATGAAGAATAAATATTTAGCATGGCTGATTTTCACAAGTTTAGACAACGTAAGAGATGTGAAAAATGAAGTTCTGCCTAAGAGCAGAAAAACATTAGAAGACAAAACTCCCTGTTTCTATGTATATGGAAACCACTCCCGTTCTCACATCCCCGTGAAACGCTTTCACAGTTCCGATCAGCCACTGTGGATACATGCAGGGTTTTCCCATTAATGCTGCTGGAGTTTCCAAGCGTCAAAAGTTAGAGGAACCTCCCACTTCTTCTCCCTACAATTTACAGCTGGAAGTAACACCACCCAAGAGCCCAGCCAGGACTTTGAAACTAAATTAGAAGATGCTGTAAACTGCATTCACAGGAATGACCAGGGAGAAGATTTGACTCAGCCCATGTGAGTCACCGTTGGTCTCCGATTCTCCCCTTGCTATTGATGGAAGGAAATTATGACAGCCATGACTAGCCCAGCTGCGCGGGCCAGAGGGGTGGGGGAGTAAAACTGAGCCCACTCCAGGTTGGTTTTTTTTTTTAACCCTCTGCCTTTGGACCCAATCCTCCTCTCTATCTCAAAGCAGATTCAACTGGATCCCAGCTACTGCTGATCTGAGTTTTCCTGACTGATTTTTATGAGATTGCCATCATCAGTTTCAAGCTTCTGTAGGAACCTGGTTCTGTGCTTAAAATTATCCATGCATTTGGAAAAGCTTTTCCTCATCTCAACCCCTTCTTGCTACAGGGCAAGTCTATCACTCTGTGGCCTTTTCCATTAGACATCACAGCGTGTGTTCCCTTCTCTCCGATCTGTGGCCAAGAGCTACCAGGAGCTATTGATTACCTTCTTGACTGAAGCTTCAGGTAACCAGGACAGGAAAAATGCAAACAATTTTCATGTATCTTTGTGGGGTTTTTTTGGTGTTTTTTTTTTTTTTACAGTGTACAGTCCAAAGCCAAAATCAGCCCACAGTGCTTCCGCGTGCAAACTGCAGCTGCACGCTGTGACCTGCCTCTGTGTCTTTGGTCTTAAGCAATGAAGCTTAAAATTGCTTACCAGAAGTGACTTTTATAGCTTTACTGCCACTTGAATCATACGGAGGAAAAAAAGGGTGAAGTATTTACCTGTGACTCGACTTACCACCCTCTGCATTTATAGGAGCCAGCATCTCCCTCGACACACATTTCATCTAGGAGTTCACTGTAACTTCTTTTTTGAACCTGCCATTGTTGCACCATTTCTAAAGGAAGCAGCAAAGCCTTTTTTTTTTTTATGGGATATAAAGAAGCACTAAAAATGACTCAAACTAAAACCCTTTAAGTGGCTTGGATACTGGAAGGCTGGAGCCTGTGCTACAGTCACCTACAAGACATCTACATGGCAGAGAGACAGCAGAAATGCAGCCCGCACAGGCCAGCAGCCCACTAAGAGACAAGTTCCTAACACTTCATTAACTGTAATGGGAGTTTTGCCATGAGCAGCGATGGTTTTCATGTGCCAGGACCTAAATACTTTCATATCCTCATCAGTTATCAGAAGAAATGCCACTAAAACAGCTCGATTTGATATCCATTGGAGATCAGACTCTGAAAAGCTCAGAGCTTTGGTAGCACTTCCAGAAGGATCTACTGGTGATTCTAAGCTCTCTATGTGGCTGGCCACCCACCCCTAGGATAACAGAGATCACACCTACAATCCCAAACCATGTGCTCCCTACCCACACCACCTCCTCAGCAACCAGGAGCCCAGACTGACCTCCCCTTCCTGCACTCAGCCCAAACACCACAAATAGATAATCCCAAAGCCTTTTTATCCCCTGGTGATTGCCCAGGGACCCCTCCCACCCCACAGCTCCCATCTCCCTGCAGGGCTGGTGGTGGGGCTGCCCCTCTCCACTCAGGTGTTTCCAGTTGGCAGCCTGGCCACAGCTGGGAAGATGCTGACGCCTCTGTCAGCTCTGTCCAGGCTGCTGCCATCTCTGGTGTATGTGGTCCTGTCACAAGTGCATTTTATGCAGTGGTAGCTACCAATTTAAGGCCATTATTTTACAAAAAAAAAAAGTAGCAAGTTAGGACTTAGAATCATAGAATGGTTTGGGTTGGAAGGGACCTTAAAGATCATCCAGTTCCAACCCCCCTGCCCTGGGCAGGGACATCTCCAAACAGACCAGGTCACTCAAAGCCCCATCCAACCTGGCCTTGAACACTTCCAGGGATGGGGCATCCACAGCTTCTCTGGGCAACCTGTGCCAGTGTTCTACCACCCTCACAGTGAAGAATTTCTTTCTTATATCTAATCTAAATCTACCCTCTTCTATTTTAAAGCCATTACTCCTTGTCCTATCACAACATGTCCTTGTCCAAAGTCTTCTCCAGCTTTCTTGTAGACCCCCTTTAGGTACTGGAAGGCCACTGTAAGGAGTGAAGAACTGAAGTTGTAACAGTATTAGATTGTAGCATAGCAGCAGAGAACCAGTTGCACTAATATTTGGATAATATTACACATGATCATATGTCTGCTTTTTCAGAATTTAATTATTATAGTGCAAGTCTCAAAGGTCTACTTAGAGCAATTATTTCCCAGGTAACACACAAATATTACAAGGTCTTTCCATGGACATGAGACATTAGCAGTGAAATTACACAGATGACTGTCACTGAATTGTAGATTTAAATTCTATGCTTTCGTATATTCAGTTACAGCTGCTGGGTAACAGGTGTTTGCTAGTTTTTTGGTGTGTCTATTTTTAAAAAAAATGGTTGCATTATCTAGTTTATTATCGACAGCTTATCTCCAAGGTGTTTGTGGTTTAAACAGGTGAATCATTAATTCAGTGGGGACCTCTGTGAAGACTCCCTGGAAACAAAGGAACAATGAACTGAGCATCCAGCCCAGGGCTGTGAGTCAACAGCAGGTTCAGAGACATTCACCAATATTTTCCAAAACGTGAATAACCAAGGACCTGCACAAGAAACTTTGAGGGTGACGAGCTGGTTAAAGAAACAGTTGTGTTCACTTTTCCAGCCTCAAACCTCTGTGTTTCTGCGGGACAGGTATTGAAAGAAAGAAATACAGAAAATGTTGAAGAATGTTTTAATAAGCAATCATCCATCTGGGACAGGGTTTGCAGATCTTAGCAAGACAGAGCATCACCTGCAATAGATGAGCGCTGGGCTTGGTAATCAGGTATGGTTGTATCCTCACGTACGCGGTTTTGAATATCAAATGGCTCCAAGAAAGAACATAGACATTTTTACATCTATATAAATAAAATAATGCAGCAGTGACCGTTTCCTGGTCAGATTGAACACTGCGTACTTTCCAGCAATATATCTGTAGATACAGCTAGCTTGTCTATATCCGGCTGGGTAATTAAGAGTAACGAAGCCCTGTCAGTTGTTATTGTACACAAATACACCAGCAAAATGCATTGCTTACAGCACATAGCACACACTGATATTTTAAAAGCAAGCGTCTGACACTGGGGCCAGTGTGTTCCTCACTTCTGTAAATCAGGGTGGGAAGTCCGGCCGGGCAGGAAGGGATGACAAACCCAAGGTGATGCCAAAGCCTATAAGTGTGGGCTAGGCTGAGTGACAAGACGAGACAGCTGGACAAGAAGGGATAAAAACGTTTGATAAAAAAACTTAGTAAAATCACAGCGTCTTATTCACCGTGACTAAGCCACCGTAGAACTTCTCCAATTAGCTGTTGCCGCATGTCAGGGTAGGTGTGATATCCAGACCATTTCTTCAGCTGTAATGTCACCTTCTCCACCTAATGGTAATAAATCTCTTTAATTGCACCACTTAGGAGTTAGTCTATGGTTTGAGAATTTTTTTTTGTAGCTCACCCTTGAGACTGTCAAACAGACATCTATCTGCAAGAAAAGGAGAAAGAGTGTTTCACTATTACTTCTGTCAGGACTGCGATCCAAGAGGTACCAGATTAAGGAGTTTTCTTTCAGAGGCGAGCTGCCTTTCAGGAGAACTTGAATCACAGCAGCCTCTTGCTGACCACAGACGAAAACTGAACATGAGGGGATTTAGGAAGTTCTGTGTGTATTGTTTGTGTAGCTCAAGGTG
This sequence comes from Chlamydotis macqueenii, assembly GCF_036417535.1. Lineage (NCBI taxonomy): Eukaryota > Metazoa > Chordata > Aves > Otidiformes > Otididae > Chlamydotis > Chlamydotis macqueenii. The sequence continues at coordinate 69,228,369 of NC_141560.1, read as the reverse complement.
GGAAATAGATATATTCACACAAATTTCTGGTGATTCGTATTCTTCTCAAAATCAGCTGAACATACCCTTTCAAAACATAGGACCTTCAACAGCTCTTAAAATCTGCTGGATTCTTGTATTGTGCTGGGATGGTTGCCACCCACCCAACCCACGTCTGGTCACTGCTGTTCCCATAACTTGAGTTTTGCAGTTCTTTTTCAGCTGCCGGGTTGCTGACATGCTTTGTCCTATGCTCCTAAGTCACAACAGACATGCCGGATGCAATTTGCTGCCATTGGCCAGGGCCACAGCAAAATATGTGCTTGGCAACATGCCTGGTGACCCAAATCCACATGTTCATTCTGGGGCGGAAAATGATGTTTTTTTCTCCGTTCTGTGTTGCTGCATAAGAATAAGGAGAAGATCTGGTCATTAGTTACCACACATGTAATTTTTTTTTTCCTTTGATCTATTTTATCAGCTATTCCAATGATAAATTAAAACAAAAAGACTTATACTCAGTTCTTCCATCTTAAGAGCAGGTTGAATTCCCATGGGAAGATGCCAACGCGTATACTGAAGATGAGGATATCGACAGCTATGAAGTGACTTACTCGGCACAAGGTCTGGAAGCGGATCAGTGACACAGACCTTCCAGTGGCTGATTCTGCTCCAGCTCCATTTTCACACATATGACCTGCACACCCAGCAGCCTGCACACCTGAAAGAAGTCCTCAGCTACTTTTCACCATCAGATAATAAAAAGTATTATGTAATTATTGATTCTATGCGTGGGAACAATAAATATGAACAGATTAAAGAGAAGAAATCTCAATATTCTTCTTGAATCTTTGTTGAAATACTTTCAGAAATACACTTACTATAAACTTATAAATACCTTTAATTTATCAGTGGTTTTGGTAACACCTGGAAATATGTAAAAACAATTCTGAAAAATTACAAGCTAAAAATCTGTTTTCAGTTTTTAAAAATCTTTTAAAACCAATTTTTTTCCTCTGCCCTAATCTTCATACCTTTATCAAGTGTATTTTTTTGACTTCTCCATGAATCTTTTGTCTTGAAAGACACACAGGCACAATCGATCTTTATCATGTTCTTTTAAACACAAGAGGGCACCAACAAGCTAGTGCAGCAAGAGAGAAACTGTTCACATGCAGCAAATCGGAAAAAAAGTGTTTCAACTCTTTATAGTCTTCTCAAGTGAGACCGATTTTGAAAAGAAAGGAAAGCAATGCAATGCTTTATCATTCCTTCGCCTGAAATGACTGGGAAAGTAATCCCTGGCATGTGCATATTATACTGCCTCATTTCTTTTGCTAGCTAGAATTTGGATTATTTCCGACTGCAGATGGTTCTCTCAGAAGGTGGAATCCCGTTTCCTTGGTTTTGTAAAGATGGAATCCAGCTTCTAAGTAAAAAAATACCAAATATCCCCCAAAATGCAAAGTGAGCCAAAGGACCATTAGCACTTTTTTTTTTTTAACATGGAAATATCAATGATTCTTGTGTTACTCAAATTTCCAATCCCTTTTCGATTTCTTTGTATTTTCATGATGAAGTTACTAAAAAGGAAGTCTTGAAATATAAATTAAGATCTGAAACTTTTTAATGTAGCATGATCCTGTGTATTGAAAGACGGGCATCTACAAACACGTAGGATTTTCCCTAGGTGAGCATGAGACCCAACACCATGTAAGTCCTGAGAGCAGAGCTGTGCTGTGACAGAAGGGCAATCCAAGCTCTGACTGCTCACCTTTGTAACTGTTGAGTTTCTGCTGTGCTTTTTTTTATCCCATTGCCAGATCCTGCATCAGGTTGTAAAGTTATGTATGTGAAGGATCTGTTGCTGTTCATTTTCCCACTGTTGCTCATAAAATATAGCTAAATTCAAAGGAACATGCTATTTTTGTGCAGTGAATGAGAGCAAGTCACTCTGGGGACTTCAGTGAATGGTTTTCGCTGAGTACTTTTCTTTCTAACTTTTCCATTTTTCTCTTCTTTGACTTCAGGCACTGTGGGTTTCCTCCCGAGCTGTTTCCTGCTTTCTTAGGTGCACTCTCGTTCTTCCTGGATTTTTTATGTTCTTCTAATTCCCAAGGTAATTATCCGTCTAGCCCTTCCCTCTTCCCAGGCTAAACAAACATCAGTAGAATGAGTTTTCAAAGGGATTAACACTTTCCAGGTGAACTTGAGGTCTCAAGGTAGGCTCCCCTAACTGAGAGCTCATTTAGGTGGGACCCTCAAGTCAGCAGATAACAATCACAAAGAGGAAATATGTTTTTTTGCAAGTGCTGAACTATTTTCACTCATTTAAATCACAGCTAAGCCCAGCACAACCCTGTATAGAGTTAAAATGGCTTAGCGATGGAGTCATACCATACACAGGACAATTATACCATTAACATGATGATGATCCAAGTATGAAAGTTTCAAGCCTCTCTTATTCTGCTTGGGAAAATGGTTCTACAATGACACAGATCTCACTGTTAAGATTTTCCTGATAATTGACCATGTTTGGACCTGCACAGAATTGCTTTTCCCATTCTCTCTGTTCATGTAGGTTATGAACTGCCTGCTTGCTGTTGTGTTCATTTGTCTGCCACATTTTGGAGGGATTTGGAGTGGATTTCACATTTGGAGTGGATTTCAGATCATGAAACCTGCAGATGGGGTAACCTCTACTGTCAATTTATCTGTCCCAGAACAAAGATAGAGGTGGCTGTGCAGAATGAAAGGCAGAAGGTCTCTGGGAAGGTTGAGACCAGGAGCAGGGTACTGCTGGATTAGGAGTCCCTCTGCATTAACCACATTCAGGAATAACCTTGACTTCCGCGTAATCCCAGCTGTTAAGTTTCTTTGCCCAGATATCCTCCAATTCGTAGACATGAAAATAGAATTGCTTGTAGCCATGAAAATATTTTTTCTTATTTCTTACCTATTTCACGTAGGTAGAACTGCTAATTAATGGTTTCCGGATTGAGCAAACTCTTTTTGTCTTGTAAATACATATGTGTTACAGATGTATTCTTTAAATTCATCGTAAACTCAGAAGCATCCTGAGACTTTAAAGTGGTTTTGTGGATAAAACACAGAAGAGAGAGTCAAGATGTGAATCCTTTCCACACCATTAGCTACCTTGCTTGTGAATATGAGTCAGCTAACTTGTCTGTGCGTAAAGGTTTACCTTGTACCTTACTGACAACAGGCCCAATTACCAGGAAAGAGAAGATCATAATTCCTGCAAACTTGAGACTGAAGCCTGGCTTTTCCAGCCTTAGCAACAGCGGCTTCCAACTGCACTTACCAGCTCTTGAGATCAGGGAAGTCTCTGGCCTAATGAAGTTTGTAGGTGTGTGAGAGGGGCTTTTTCTTCAATCAGTTGGGCTTGAATAGTTAGTGGGATGGAGTTGAGGGGAAGAGCAGGTTGGTTTAGGAGTGTCCAACTGTTGCCAAAGCCAAATTTTTGCCTCTTTCTTGTTACTTAATTCCCAACATACTACTGGTTTTGCTTGTATTATGCCACATGTCTCCAACTGTGTTTATGCTACAGGCATTTTTGTGTATGTGTGCTAGGAGCAGTGTTCATTCCTGCTCTTGCAAAGCTTGAGTTTTACGTGTGCTGAACTGCACACCACCACTTCAAGCAGAGCTGTTCCTGTCTTTTGCTGCTGGGATATTTGACACTCGGCTCATTCACTACAACTGCCAACTCAACATCATCACCTGATGCTTTTGTTCAGGGCTTTGATAATCAATATTCACCGACATCTTCATGTTTTGCTTACTTTTCATGAGTCATTATTTCTACAGTTGTTTTCATGTTTACCTCCTCTTTTTCCCCTCAGATAAATACATTTAATTCTTTTTGCCTTCCTTTAATTTATGCTCTTTCCCTCTTTTATCTACAGATATGTCACATGTGTGCCCTAGACTTCTGGGATGCCATGATAGATGCTCTACATTAAACATGACTGCAGCATCCATCTCTGCAGTGTGTCCAAACAACACACAATACACGTGACACCACCAGAGAAGCTAGCCAAGGACACCGGAGTAATCTTGATCATTGCAAAAACTGTCCTGGAATTTTTAACATTCGCATAAACCGTCTGTTTCTCATCCATGCGTGATACTTAACACATCTTCCTCAGACATATGAATCGACTCTTTGGGGATTTGGATGCATTGTTTAGGGAAGCAAGGTAGTCCATATATGATAATGAAATTATACAGTGATTATGGCTCCATGTGAATAAATTTTGGTGGCAACACTGGCTTAATCCATCCTGCACTACAGCTCTGAAAGCGTATGAAAAACTGCCCAGGTAACTTAGCTGAATGAGGGGGGAAAAAAAAGAAGAAGAAGAAAATGTTTTGTTTTCAGTTGAACCAGTTCCTCAAACCATTTCACACATGCTGGTAATATTCCAGAGCAGGAGGCAGCTCTGAAAAAGGGGAAGAGCTAAGGGCTACTTCTAACATCCTAAATAACTACACTGCTGAATGTGACACTGGAGCTTGGAGTGAAATTAGTCACAGAAAAGTTACAAAATGCCATTGTGAATGCTGAAACTTCTAACCTCGTGGATGTCGAGTCTGATAAAATTTCATTTCAGGCAGCAATGCAAACTTCTGGAAATTTATTTCATTCACTGTGTCAACTATAGCATATAATGTTTCAATCAACCTGAAATAAAGAGTTCTTTCCAAACCACGGAAATTTCCTGCAGGTAGGAAATTTTTTGCTAAGCAACTAAGTAGAAATAAAGTCAAATGATGAATGCAACCTGGTTTTCTTCCTGTTACGTCTAAATTTCCACCCAAGACAACTGAAAAAATAGAAAGAGGCTCTTGACATGACAATACTGCTGGAGCGAAATACCTTAACCTTTCCAAACCCAAAACCTCAAAGTCCAAAGTAAAGCTTTCCAGCCACAATGCTCTTTTTTATCTGCACTGTGCAGGTTTGCTGCAGATTTCCTCTTTGTTTTGTTTACTGAATTTGTATTGATGACAGAAGAAACTTTGATCTGCAAAGCTGAATTTTATTCATGAGCTCTAGAGCTGTAATTTAAAAGAAATCAGTGTTTCCTGAATGCATTTGATACGTGCAAAACTCAACAGCAGTTAGAAATGTCAGATATATTAGATAATAAAATACACCAGGGAATCAGAAAAAGCTAACTAACCTGAATATAGAAGGGCACAGAGCTCACATCACTCATACACATCCGTATATTTGTCCCCCCTCCCCACTTTCTGTGCTCTATAGAGGAAGACAGCCTTTCATCCTAAATGCACTTCATTGCCCTTGTTTCTGGGGAGTGAAAACCCACAGACTTAATTTTTCTGTTCAGAACATAATGCAAACCAGTGGCAGGGAGTAAAATCTTGAGGATGTGTTTCATCTGCCTTGGCCTGGGTCTGATGCCAAGAAAACCTCCAGCAAGAGGAAGGGGTAATCAGCATCGGATAGGACTGGCACCACAACCAGGATTGCCCAAGGTAGCTCTGTATGCAGCTACTGGACTTGCAGGGTGAGAAAAATGTAGGAAAGAAAAATGCTTAATGAGGACAACGTGGTGTGAATCCGTCTTCTTCCACTGGTGTAATCAGAAGCAACTCTGGTTAAGTCAATAAAGTCACAATGGTAAGTGGGAATAGTAACAAATGTTTGGTCATTAAAGATACTTTAGGATGATGTCAGGCAATATAGCGTTTAAGTTTTGATAAGAGGCTTGAGTTTTTGAGAGTCGTCTAGTGTGGGGTTTAAGTATTTACACACATTTTACTAGCATTCATTTTATAATTAGCAAAATGTTATTGTGCCAGATGTGTATTTATAAATATCACCGGATTCACTACTGCACCAGCTTTATTTATGTGATAAATATTGACATGTTTATTTTAGAAAATGATCTCTTTTGCTTGGGCGTCTTTAATTAGTTCCACTTTCTGTCATTCTCTGGAATTGATTTCTGCATGTTTATTCTTTCTGAACTGTGTGTACAATCCTTGCATAATTGCCAGAACTTGGGTGATATGTTGTTCATCTCTGAAGCTTTCTTAAAGTGTTTGGAAAAGTGAAAAATGGAGGTTTCTATAAATCTGCCAGAGAATTGTAGCCAGGTTTCTTCTTCTTCTTTTTTTTTTTTTAGAAGTTGGAGAAACTTGGAAATGGGCAGGAAAAGTTTAAATGTGTTTTCTTTAACAGTTTGAAACATCGTATTTCATGTTGCTATTATAAACAGTGAAATGCCCTATTCCCTTATTTGGGTAAAAAAGCAGACAAGCTATATGCAGTGGGTATTCTGCCTTAAAGACCTTCTTTTACAACAATTATTAATTACAGTGCATGATAGCTGGCATACCACATTGGTGCTACTGAGCTGAGAAGCCAAATATTGAAAGTTTCTGTTTGAAGGTTCAGTTCATAACCCCTCTGTTTGGATTAAGAGCAGAATGTTTGTGGGAATTTTTTTGCAAAAAGTTGAGCTTCCAATGTTTAATGGAAGTGGTATTATAACACAGGCTGTGTCTCCAAAGTCATCTGAAAATGAACAGCAAAACAGTTTTAAATGCAAACATACATTTCATAAACTTTGGTTTATTTCACTTTTTTTTTTTTAATGAGGAGATGAATTATACAGCTGACAAAGTAGAAATTAGACAGTATTATGTTCAACAAGCATTCCATCCTGAGGTTTTTTAAGCTTCATAACCAAGATTTCTATTTTCTATATTACGCAATATTCAGTGACTGGGCGTCTAGTCTGTAAGAATTTTCACATTGTTCTGCATCCCATTTTCCAGGTTAGTTATCTGATGCGATCTATGCCTAAACATAGATGTAGCATTCAAAAGCTCTGTCCTGGTCTGCAGCGTTCAGACATGAATCACCACATAACTTCCCAACATGTTCATGGCATTTATTCAAGAGGAAGAAGTTGATCTCACAAGACGCATGCCAATGCTTGCCCATGTGTTGGGTAGCAAGTCTGGTTTCTAGAGCTGTTAAATTAGAAAAAAGTATGACTATCTTTATATGAACAGGTCATAAATGTTCTAAATCTGAAAGTGGAATAAAAGAAATGATCATGGAAGATTGAGGGCAGAGAATTTACCCAATAAGACTTCCCTAGTCCAAGATTTCTATGAAACACCGTGTTTGAGGTGCTGTAAAAATCCAGAGTTTTACAGCACAAAATGGGGGGATCTGCCTGTACAAATGCACTGTGAAAGGAAAAAGTTCACCGTCTTCAGATCCCGGCACTAAGGCACTGGCATTTCAGCTTTAATCCCTTTTTTTTACCCCTTCCAGATGAACTGGGATCACGCCAAAGACTGTATGGAAAATAGCCATTCTGGCACACTCTGACCAAGCAAAAGACTGTCTCTTCCCTTGAAACCTGTACATATTTTGCTGTTTTGGGTATGAGATCAAGTCTGCTAAGACATCGCTAATACTTGACATTACCTGGCTCTGTATGTGCCTACAGTACTATCAGGCAAGTCATTACAGATTGTAATGAAAAACAGCAACACTCTTAGAAGTAAAATAGAAATACTCTTTACAATTTTGAAAATTTTAAATTCTACATTGTTTTTCAAGTTCAGTTACAATGACAAAGGGAGTACAATGATTTTAACTTGCTTTAATTGTTCTTGCCTACTTACAAGAAAGTGAGAAAACATGTCTGTAACATAAACCTCCAGATTACCTGTCTAGTAGTATAAATTTGAACTCTAAACTCTGAGCTAAATGCAAGCACTAAAGAGCAGTTTGGTTTCATTTAAGAAAGATTTTTCAGTTTTGTTTCTGAAAATAACAGTCACCTAAATGTAATTATTTGATGTGGTGATGTGTAGTACTGGAGCTAAACCCATCCTTGCTAAACTCTAACACAAAAGACAGCCGGGATATTTGAATTCAGGTGCAAAACCTGAAGGTAGGAGCATTTTCCTCTAGAATTTGTGTGCGTTTCATGGTAAGATACAATCCGAATTGAGTATCCAAGGCCCTTGCAATCGGGGGATAGCTTGCTGGGGCAGGCATCAGAGCACATCATTCAGGGAGCATCTCACTGGAGCGTTTCCCCTCGCTTGGCAGAGGGCTGGCAAAGTAGCTCTCTCTTGTTCCTACTTAGTCTTCAGGAGTCACCAAATTCTCACCCTTGTGTGAAAACTGGAAGACTTACAGGGCAAGCACCGAACAAAATATCAGATTGTGCTTCTCCTTTGAGTGTCTGGAGAAGTGTCAGCTTCTCGCTGTGTGTGCATGGAATCGCTCTTCATCTATTAGCAGCAGATTTTACCATTCGTTCTTACTGCCAAATCTGAACAACCAGTAAAACTAAAATATTGAGCTGGAATCTGTGCGCAGATTGCACATAATCAGCAGAATGGTCTATTATGTGAGTATGCTTCACATTAATAGAGTTCCAGAGGGTAATGAGATTAAGAAATATCACTGAAGGCATTGGCCAAACTGGCAAATCTGCTGTTTCTCTTGAGGATGTGCAATTAGAAATGAATCCAGTCTCATTCTTAGATCGCAGACTGAGATTGTAAGGTCTGCAGAAGAAGGAAAAAACAGCTGCAACAATCAGTCCAATGCAACACGAGCTGTTACAGCCATGTAGCTGAGGAAAATTACAACTGAAATTTAGTGGAGTGAATAAAATCTTCAAGACACAAATCTAAGGTACCTCAAAACTCACAACATACACTCAGAATTAAATCAGCAAACTGGGGCTGTTTTCCAAGATAGTATTTACTCAGCATGTCTCTAAGTCTCATTACGCAAAGTCCAAACCTCGTAAAACAGAAATATAATCAGGTTAACCAGATAGCTCTTTTCTTTGCTTCTCTTGATTGGGTTATATATCTCCAGCGAGATGGTCTTAAACTTTTAATATACACAACATCTGTTCCAGAATTAGTAGAGGAGGGAATAGTTGAATGGAAAGAAAATGTTATCAAGTGAGTAGAGCTAACAAAGACGATTCTGAATAAGTTTTGTCAGCAATGTTTCTGGCTTCTGAGAATCTGAAGGGTCTTGTTTCTGGGATGTCAAGTCACAGTGGGGGAGCTGCTGAAAATAAAACAATTTAAGAATAAATATAAATCCTATCTAGTTTAGAAGAACTCGTCATAGGGTAACAGTTTCCCACAGGCTTGAATACAGTTAGGGAAATGGTCCTTCTAAGGACATTTCCGTTCTGGAGGAATCCCCCTTCAAAACTTCAACATGTTATTACAAAGTCATATCTCCAGCTGCCAAAAAGAGTCCTATGAGAAAATTACTACCCTGACATTTCCCTCTGAGGTCTCTTCTTTCTCATTTTCCTTCTGGAGAGCTTCTGCCTGGGAGTGTGAGTCAGTGGCAATAGAGGGATTCAGCACACCAGACTCTGATCTAGCATATAGAAATAGAGCTTTTCCATAGGCTCTTACACCCCATTCACAACTGAATGTCTTTCAGCAGTGATTAAGCAACAAGACTCACATCTCTCATATGCTTGTTCTCTCATCTCCTTCCCAGTGGGAGAAAAGTGTACAGTGGAGTATGTTTTATGACATACACACATGCTCACCAACATGGACATGAAGGCACACGGAGCTATGGATGCAAATTAGAGAAAGATCAACATCCTAGACATGTTCCCTGCACTTTGTATGGAAGATTGTGACATTTAGGATGGTCACCAACTCCCTGGGGAGTCATCAGGAGCTGGGGTGACATGCAAAGAAGATTTGCTCTCTTTGTAGGTGAGTTTTACCCTCATTGTTGAGAACTCCACTGCACCAGGGAGGACCTCCTGCATCACTCTGGCCAAAGATGTTTTTGTATGTTATTTACAGCAGTTGATATGTTGGAGTTGCTCTTGAGAGTCCAGGAGCATTTCTAAAGTCAATACAAGCTATAGGTTTGACCAACAAATTGTACAGCCTTTAACCAAGAGCATTAAAATACTGCTTATCAGCTTTCACAGGGTCTATCAACATAAGGTGTGCTGTGCTTTGCAAATACCCAGCTTGTAGGAAATAGTGCATATGGAGGAGTTGCATTACAGTATAATTAGGTCTGAATTAAATTAATTTATATGAAGTAATTCTAAAATTTAATCAGTATTTAGAATGAAACTGTAGGAAATCTGGCCTTTTTTGTAGGCAGACGACTCAAGATTCTTATCCTTGTCTCAAAGTGCGAGTCCATGGGAGTTTCCATGTCTTGATTCTCAAAGGAACCCTAAAAGTACAGCAAAAGCTGCAGGAAAAGGGAGAGCAGGGTAGTACTTAGAGGACCCAGTTCCTGTTGTTCACGTAATATATGACCTTTGGTATGTCTCTATGCCTGTCTTCTTCTATTCTTGGTCTGCTTAGATTGCACTTATTAAGAACATTAATCATATTCGAGCATTATTGTTACCATGTTTCAATAAAACTATTATTAATGGAAAAAATAAGGAGTTAGGAGACTAATAGGAGCTTTGGAACAGGACTCAGTAAGACTGAGTTCTCTTCTCAGGTCCAGCACAGAGTTCCTATGTGAATTTAACCAGATCCTTCCCTGCGCTTCCATTCCCCATCTGTAAAATAAAGTAGTTTTGCTTCCTTTCTGTATCTTGCCTACTTGTAGTTAATTCTGTAGTGCAGGGACATCTTCCAAAAGATATGTGTCTGCATACAGCACCTGGCACAACGGGACCTCAGGCAATGTCTCTAGCACAAGACAGTATTACATCTACCGATTCAGATCAAGTTTTGCCTAGTGTTGAAGAGCTACCACATATGTCACAAAGATCCACGCTTATTTCCAAGCCTGAAAGACAAATCAGCTTTAGAATTCAAAACCCAATTCAGATTATTTGTGAAGTTCACCAACTTTTCTAAACATTTTTTTTTTGCAAGTCTGCCTCTTTAGATAGTGAGAAAATGTAAAACTAGATAAGCATCATCTATTTTTGTATTTTGCTATCAGTACTTCACACAGCTCAGATTTTCACTTCACATCAATTACAGATAAAATTACAAATCTGAATTCCTTACTGAGGCTAAAATACATCAGTGTTGGCAGAACTGTTGCCCAAGTATGGATTCCTCTGTTTAATCTTTGTTGTTCAGTCTTCAAGTTGGCACCACTGTTGATATAGACATACCAATGTAGGCAGAAGGAGATCCTGGCATTGTCTCTTTTTAAAAACTGTCTCATAAATACAGAAGTATTTACCCCACAGTTGATCCTATTGCTCATAAGCAGAACTTAGGATTCAACAAATCTAATAGCAAACTGGAAATTTAGCAAACAGGAAAATTAAGTTTGAAGCTTAGGTGGCAGTTATTGTTCCCTCTTCTCCATATTTACGGTGCCTTAGAAATTACCCTCTCTTCTCACTGCAGAGACCTCCTTTCAAGTGCATTTCCCTGAGGAAATGAGAATGTGTATCTTCTTAATTTAAGATGACTGAATATAACTGTGTTTTGGAATTTTTTTAATCTGATGATGAGCTGCAGTCCTTCTCACTATGCTGCAGACACCATAGCAAAACAAACAAAGTATTTGGTAACACTCTTTGCTCTCCAAGTGGATTTGCACTCCTCAGAGGACTAATGCACTAAAGTAGAAGGCATAAACAGAGGGTACAGACATCTTTGGTGAGAGTCTACAAATTCAGCTGAGTCACTACAGAGATAAATGTGGTGGGGTAGATTCAACTCCTTTCCTTTCTGTAGGCATTTCAGTTACTAACTAGAGGTGCAAAGTATCTTCTCCCCGAGAGTCTACGAGACATGGCACTTAGTAAATAGTAATTGATGAGAGCAGATAAATGGTAAACAGCTGAAATGCACCTACATTTATGTTAATCTTATTTCATTGAAGATGATGGGGAGTTTTTCCTCAGAATTAAAGACAGAGCATGACCAGCTGGGAGTAGGACCAGCTTAGTAGCTGCATTGAAGCTGATCTAGAAGAGGAGTGGATAACTTCCACGCCACCAAGTGAAATACACAGACCTTGGTTCAATCATTGCCAAGTATGAAACCTCCTTAAAATTCACTTTCTCTAAACTTAATGTGATGATTTGATGAGGAGCTGAAGAAAAAGCAAGGAGGAGTATATCAAAGATATCAAACTGGGGAAGAAACATACCTATGGCTAAGCTTATTGGAAAAGGTTCAGCTAACTTATTAAATACTCCGCTCCCTTTGCTGAGTTGCATCAGGAGTTTTGCTGGGAAGTGTTTTAAGCCAATAGACTTAGAAAGACTTTCTGAAAACCAAGTGCTAAAGCTGGTATGGCGCTAATAACCAGGTAGCTGGTTGGGAAGTATACAACAGCAGAAACAGGAGTTAGAAGGATCTGGATTCACTTTATGAGATGTTTACTTGTAAAGCAAGGTACATACCATGTCTCAGCTCTTTGTATCTATATATCGGTAATAATATGCATCGATATCACTCCATTGTCTGCTGGGCAAGTAAATTACTTTAGGCAATATTGAGGAGGAACCATTTTTTATCGTATATATTTATATGGAGAGAGACAGGGAAAGAAAAAAAACCTTTATCTGAATTACAGATGAAGAGAGCTGAAAAAAAATCCCGTGTTATTTCCCTATTTTCCATTTCTCACATAATGAAAAACAGAGCATTTATTTAAAAGAAATGGGAGATATTATGTGGGAATTAACAGTGATGAAATATTTAGACTCCCTGAAAATAACTTTATGTGTGATGTTATTATTGCTTCACTTTAATCCTTCAAAACACATTCTGTTCTCAAACTCTTCAAATTAAATAGTTTTATTAAAAACCTTTAGGCTCAGAAAATCATAGTTCTTTGTGTATTCTCAGCTAAAATAAGTCATAAGCTGTGTGAACTATGCTACAATAAGAGTACACTGCTGTCACGTGTATTATTCAAACTCATTTACAAATATAAACTGCTTCTCCATCCATTATAATACAAAGTCTCTTTTTATACTTGATTTCTCTGTCACTGGTACAGTCCTTTTTTTTTAAAGATAGCAGTATGTATATTTTATCCCACCCTGCTACTACCCCACTGAGAGAGAATGTTAATAGAAAAAAAAAAAGGGTTTGTATACCTTTGGGTACATCACAGGTCCATATTTATTCCTATGCATGTTTTTAAATTAAACCTTCATTTTTACCTTTTTTTTTTATAAATCAATCTGGTGATATGCACACTGAACACATGCCTGTAGTATGTTACTCATTCTTGAAATAAGTAAACGAAATTAAGTTCTGATGAATAATTCCAGGTTATTTTTCTGTCAGAGGTAGTGTTCTTTTAAGCATAAAATACTTGCCCTAAGTTGCCAGCATTTCTATAAAACTTATTTTTTAACTGGGGCTGTCTCTAGGCACTATCACAGTTCAAATAGTATTTAATCATGATTATTTGTAAGTATTCTGAACTATCTTTCAGAATGGCTCTTGTAGCATGGACTGTAAGAGCATAACGCGAATTTAAGGGAAATGCTTAACTTTTGTAAAGTGAAAAGCCAGTAAATTGTACCATTTCAAAGCTTTCTGTAGACTGAAGTAGTATATTGAATGTAAAACCATCTTACAGAATGTGTGCTGCGCACAGCTACTCACACAGATCTCACGTGTCTCTCTCTACTCACGTGTCTGAGTGCTCCTGCCTTTTGTAAGACCAAATCCTGGCCCTTTCAGGTGCTCACAAGCTCCCAGTGTAAATATTCTTTTAAAGTGGTTTTCCTTTGATGGAATAATAATTAACCTCTTATTCATCCTTAACTTCATGTTAACAAACCTCCCAGGTGACTCTGGCAAGTGGAGCTACTGGAAGCTTCTCGTGGCCCAGAAGGACTGTGGCTGTGCTACAGAGCAGCACCCCATGATCTGGATAACCCTGGGGTGCACCCGGCCTTGGCCTCAGCGCCGCAGGAGGGCACGCAGGCTGATGGCATCAATCCCTTCAGCAGCTGGGAATCAATACTGCAATGAAGGAAGCAAGCAGTAGATGAAGAGATAAAAGTTTCAGAAGATAAGGAGCACGTGTTAAGGGGAGTGTCACGGGGAGCAAGTGTTACCTACTTGATGCACATTTCACAGCCCAGCTTGGCACAAGCTTCACCCCTATTTGATCAGGTTTCAAAACAGGCTTGGCACTGTTTTCTTCAGGGCCTGCTGTTGATTTTATTAAAGCCAAGGAGAAGTTACTTTTTCAAGAATGGGCAGAACATCCCAGTTCTTTTGCAACGTTCTCCTTCCATTCCTGAAGCATGTCCTGTGCAGCAGCTTTAAAAACCAAATAATTCTGATTCACCGATCAATGTTAGTTGTATAATACCAACATATGGGAAGAATTTTCTACACTTGACATTAAACTGAAAAGCATTTAGGATGTGTATTTGGGATATAGGGTCATTAATATTTTCCTAGCTTACTGCTGCATAATTAAAAAAGAAACATGCCACTAAAACCCTATGAAGATGTCTAATTCCTCTTCATAATTCCCCTTATATAAAGAAAAAATACAATTAATTCACTGTGCTATTGCTCTAACTTAAATCCAGTGCTCTATAAAACCAGATTTACCACAGATTCCATTTTTATTATCTCAGAAAAAATACCCCTTCCTTTCATCCTTTCCATTTTTCTCATTCTACACAAAAATTGTCATCAAAAACCACATTAGTAATGAGTCAAACTTAAATCGATTTAGCATCATTCACTTCATACTTGTTTGAGTAACTTTTCCCTGGAATTCACACTGCAGATCTCATGAGACCTTCCTGTCATGTTGACATTTCCTCACCCAGCTGGGTCAGAAATGCTGCACAAAATGTCCTTGTGCTGCTTAGAGCCTTCACTTCCAGCCAACACCAAGAAATGCGTGCAAACAATTAACACAAACAAACTTAAAGGCTTGCTGAGCTCCACAAAAATTAAGCACATTTGGTTAAAGTTTGGGCCACAGTCTGTGTCATGTATATTTAAACAAAGCCTAATATAGCTGTCTTCAGTAACGAGGGACAACAGCCGTCATTTGGAGGCCTCTACTTAACTTTCATTCAGTCCTTATTCAAACAGTTGTAAACAAAGAACAAATTAATGAACAGAAATGAGGGAGCAATTAAAGGGATTGTTTAGAATGACACCTAAACAACACCAGAATTACTTTTTAATCTTATATATATGTGAACATGCCAACAGACATTGTAAACCTTTCAATACTGCTTTCAATATTCAATTTGTGGTGGACATTTCACCACTGATGTTGGGGTTTTTTACATTCTGTAATGACCTACTTGGATTGTAAGGCAATAAGTTCAGGGAACTTCATTTTCTGTTTATAGAAAATTCAGTCCTGACTCTTCAATGCTTGAACGCAGCACAGCAAAGTTGTGGCTTGCCTAGAGTTAAGCCAGACCTAGGTGATTTGCTGCAGATCTAAGAAAAAAAGCCATGGGAACTTCAAAGACGGCTCAAGAGGAAATTATGTGCCTTAAAGGGAAAGTAACTTTCTCTTTTTATTATAAGTACTCTAATCATGTTAAATTCTATCACAGGTTCTTTTAAGATGTCATATACATAGGGGTCAGGGAAAGTTTTGCAACCATTTCTCTTCTGCAATTTTTGACTTCAGCACTTTACTGTGTATGTTCATCTCTATCAAATGTCACACTTGAGAACCACCAGTTAAAACAGAGATGCCAGCCTAACAGTATATTTTCTAAATATTATTTTGGTGACAAATATGATTTATTTATAGCATTTTAATTGGTTTTCCTGTTCTGAATTGGAAAATGCTTTCTATAGGTATGGTTGCAATACGATCTCTGCCACTACCTTCAATTAAGCATAAATTCAATTTACTACTGTAATAATTGCAGCAAAAATGAAAGTCTTACTTGCACGGATACTAACAGCAGAATACAGGAATCTAGATGAACACTACTCAGAGGCTGGGAGGTTTTTTTGGTTGCTCCAAAGGAATCTGTTGAGAAAACAGGATATTATTTGCATAATGTATCAAAATGACTGTTGGTTTTCCTTTATGAAGGGACAACAAACTTCCTGAGACAGATAATATCCTAGCAACTCTTTTGTGGTAACTGAGACACCATTACAGCAACAGAAATATTTACAGTATGTTTTTACGGCACATAAAGTCTCAGCTATTTAAAATGCTGGAGGAATTGTTCTGTATTTCTAAAAATGGATGCTAAGAGTAAGCCCTTAAAACTATGCATAGTTTAGAATCCAATTGCTTCTTTTTATGTTAGATGCAGGGTGAATTTGGAGGAATATTTTTAAGAGGCATGTTATTTCCTATCATTATATATTAGTCAGTGTTTTCAATGAATTTTCAGCAATGTTGTATTTTTTTTTTGTTAGAAAAAGATTAGATAGGTTGGAGAAAGACTAGCAGTGTAGCAAAGTTCAACTTTTACTCAGTAAATTGTGTCACAAATATAAAAAAAAAATATCAACAGAAAGCTGGCATAAGACATCATTGAGCTGATAGGGAAGAAGATCCTTATTTTAATATCCAAATAGTCAAATTTCAATTTATCCAAACCCTGATTTATTTAAGAATAACACAGCACATTATTCATAGTGTATAGATACAATTTATTGCATAGTCTTAATTTATATAAAGATTTAATTTTGAAATTTATGGTACTGTAGAAAACTTGCATGAATGTGAAACTCTTAAATGAAGAGCTAACGAAGTATGATAGTAAAAGGCCAGTTTCTGAACTGCCTTTGTACTCTGAGGTCGGTTCCTCATATGACCATTACCATCGATGGGGTTTCATGAGTGAGGAACTTCTTGAAGCCTCTTCCTGAAGAAAGTGTTTGCAGTAGAAGGATGATTATGTAGATGTGTTTCATCTCCTGAATAACGTTTCTTCATACGTATGCTGAAATGTCTTCCACGGTTCCTTCTGATGGAAGGTGAATATGTAACCAGTTTAAAGCTGCATTAAATGGGTATGCAAAACCATTCTGAAATTCAAGATCCACTTGTATTTTGTGAGAACACTTTTCCTTAGGGGCAGATATGGGTACTTCATTGTTTTTCTTGTGTGTGCAGCCCCACTTATTGTGACTGAGCTGTCCGGTACGCATTTCACTGACTCTAAATAGGATATTTCTAAGACCTAATGATATCTCTTTGGAGAACACAACATTAAGAATCCAGCATGGAAAACATTTACATATTTATACTTTTACAGCATTCTCATTGAATGAATTTAATTATTCATTCGCTTAATGACCCAAGTCAGGAAAACATGTGTTCGAAGTACCCTGCCATCAATGATTTTCTTAACTTTAAACATATGTCAGGTCCCTGTGAAGCTGACCAGTCCATTAGGTCACTTTGAAAACTGTAGCTTTTGAACAATTAAAAGAAGTGGGATATAGTTGTAAAGAGTGCAGTTATCTAATATATCTAATATATATCTGTTCCTTGAGATATAAAAGTCAAGACTAGGCAAGTCAGCTTACAATTTTTAACAAATGGAAAATAAAGTTCAGCATCCTTAGCTACCACTATAACCAGGATATGTAAGAAGTTTGCAAAGTTTTCTGTGAATACAGGAATCAGTGTGGAGTTTTGCTTAATTTGTTTCATTAACTTAGTCAGGAAACATGATATAGTACTTAGGAACGTAAACACTCTGACTTATGAGTTTGTTGCTATACAAGTAAAGGGCTCTTTTCTCAAAGTCATGGCAGACATGAGCATACACAAAGATACTCCGCATAGCAGAGAAGGCCACCCACAAAGTTATGTGAATTTAATTTTTGATTCACATTCCTCTTGTCCCATAAAAGCAAAGGTGGGCCATGGCTGTTTTCCCATAAAGTGCTGAGAACGCTCAATCTGAGTCATTAGGGCCTTGAACGGAGAACATCCTCCCCCCCTCCCCTCACACCCCGATTAGATTCTCATTTTGTACATACAACAGAGTGGCGAATTCCCCAGAGGAAACATTCAGACTGAGGGAAACATTGCAAGGATGTTATCCTTCTGCCTTTTCAAATAAATTTCCTGGCTGCCATCAGACCTGGTTCCTACTGCCAACAAAAGGACCAACCACAGGAGATGCCACTGCTGGAGAAAAAGCATCTTGGTTCTTGGCACCTACATTTTAGAGCTGCTAAGCGTGCACCGTGGGTGGTCAGAGCCATTGGTTTCCCTTCCGCAGCCGACGAGAGACAGCAAGGGAGATAACAGCAAGGGAAAGGGAGAGGGCGAGTCGCAGAATGGAAGCTCTAATCTGAGACACGTGGAGCCAGATTCTCCGGAGATATAAATTAACTTCTCTCTGGTTATGTCAATTTATGATTTTGATGTCTTGTAAAAGTGCATTTTATGTCGTGGAGAATGAAGGAGCAAAATTAACCCCTGAAAGCAAATTTCTATTGAGTACATTCTGCATCCTCCACTTTAGGACAAGCGAAAACCAGGTATATTTTCTTAACATAGGCTAATAATCTGTCCCTGCTCCTTTATTGTTATTTATTGTTGTTTTTATCTAAAATTTGAACAGACACTTCTGCTTTATATGATCACTATTTGGCAGTTTTCAGATACACAGACTCAGTCACCTTTTTGTTGGAGTGTTTTTAAATATATGCAAAGCAGTTTCTGGCATTCCAAAAATGTGTATACATATTCATTGTCAGATCATTTCTTTTTCAGATTACTCCTGGCTTTTAACAAAAATCCCCTGGGATTCAGCAGAAAAGGGTTTGCTATAATCTCTGCAAATATCACCGGTTTAGGAAGATGAAATTGCAAACTAGGATATTCCTCTCTTGGAAGAAGTTGAAAACAACTTAAGCTCAGCAGATCTGCCTTAATTCTGTCTAGATTGTTTCCCAAAAGCAAAGAGAAAATAAGCTTTCTCTTATAATCTTGACAATGTTGGTGCTTAATTTGAGGCAGACAGCAAATAAATTTTGCAATTTATTGGAGACAAAACAAATCTATTTCCCACTTTCTCTGTTAGAAAAAATGCGAGCTTTCAGGACAAGCCTGTGCTTCTAAAGGAAGGTGTGAATTCAGCATACACAGATGTGTCCATGCCGGCTTTAGTCTGCCTATCATGGATGATAACGGGTGGAAGTGAAGAAGAACATGTTGCCCAGAGAGGTTTCAAGACCCAACTGCATAAAGCCCTGAGCAAGCAGGTCCGACCTCATAGCTTGGTCCTGTTCTGAGCAGGAGCTTGGACGGGAGATGCCCCGGGGTCCCTTCCAGCCTGAATTATCCTACGGCCCCATGATCCCATGTGGGAGCACCGATGGCAGCACAGACAACAGCACACCTGCCAACCCAGAGCTGCTGGTACAGTCATCGCTCCCCTTTTGTTTTCTACAAAATGTTTACCATCACCAGCAGTCCCTGCTCACTGACTAATGACATTAAGGGTTACCTCTCCACTGCCCTGTTATGCTTTTCCCAGTGGCAGCTGTGGAGATGAAAGCCTTTGACTCTGTTCTGTCCTGCCCATGGGACATTGTGAGAGTCCCCAGAGGAGTGAGCCGGCGTCAGTCCTGACCACGTGGGGCTCTACAGCCTTTCAAAGGACACCCCCACACTCGCTTTGGGCAACCCATGCCCTGTAGTGCACTAAAGCTTTCCAAAACACTCCAGAAGGCAATGTCACATGAGATGTCCTGCTGTTCCTACCATGTCTCTTCAGAAACTACAACCCTGGCAAGACCTGTGGTCCTCTTATTCTTCACACCATGTTCAGGAGCATGAGCCAGCAGTGCGTAACCTGCACTTGGAGGCAGCAGTGGGAGAACAACATGGACCAAGCAGGAATCCTTTACACTATGTTTGCAGGAAAACATTTTTGGAAAGGCCGTGCTTATCAGTCACATCTCTGCGGAGTCCACTGACCAGAGGGGCCACACAGCAGATGGAAACCAAATGCAGCAGCTATCCCCTCCCCTGAGGGACATAGATGACCCCAACTTTGCAGGGCTTCTGCCTTGAAGGGAGCAGAGCTGTCCAGGACGATGCAGATGGTGGCCCTGGGAGTCAAGCACATGGTGTGTAAATTCAAAGAACCTTATCCAACAGCAGCCTCACAGGCCTGCAAGTGCTTGACTGCTGTGTGCTGTGCTGTTCAGTCTGGGAATGGCCCGAGCAGCTTTGAAGGGCAAAGCCTGATCATTCCTGGGTCAGGAGGGAATGGGCGGGGAGCCCCAAAATAAATGTCCTACTGTCTACAGGCCACAAAGTCCTTTCCTATCCAAAAGTTTGGTGCTCAAGCACTGGCTATTGCATTCTGTGAGACAGCTTGGTTACTCCAGTGATCACAAGTGATGGACATCCAGAGGAGAGTGGTTCGAGCTCTCTGGCAGCAGTGTGAATGAATCTGATACTGTCCTCAACAGCAAACCCTAACCATGTTGCAGAAGAAAAAGAGGATACTACAAGTCACTCATCAAATACTGTGTTAGTTTGTCCCTCACAGGAGGAATACAGAAACAAACTGCTAAAACTAAAATCACTAGCTATTTGCTACCTTGATTTTGACAGAAACCGTGACCAGAACTCCAGACCTGGAGCAGGCATATATCGTTCTGACTTAGTGAGGATGACGGCTTGATTCAGTTGCTCACACACCCATGTCTCATCCCATTTGACCCACCCCAGCCTAGCTAAGATATTAACATGCTGGAAGACTTACAGGGTGTTCCTTGAGCTCCAGGTGAAGGCTTTACACCATCTCAGATGGCACTAGGGGACTGTAGGCATCGAGATTATGTTTTTGCATTGACGTTCACTCTCAGAACTGAAAAAACCGACCCTGTCAGACAGCACACAGTGATGGGCACTATATGGGAGCACAGACAGAGCGGTGGATCCCTGTCTGTGTGTATATAATTTTTCTCAGGCATGCTTATCATCAAATCCAAACTTCTCCTTATCATCACCTTGTTAGAGCAACTGTTCATTTACTACAGCAAGATCTGAAGTTTCCCTGTATAACATAAAGTTGTCTTCCTACGGGAACTTGTGTGATCTCCAGGAGTTAACATCCTGAGGCTGAATCAGTTTTAGCACCTCTTTATTGGGTGGGTAAATATTTACATCAAATTGTCCAGAGTTTAGCATAACAACTTCAATTCTTCCTGGCAAGAAAGCCAGCACAAGTCACTTTGTCAATGACAAGGCTTCTAGATAATTAAACAACACTCACTGGCCACTAATTTATATGCATTATAACTCAGACTTAAGAACCTAAATAGACCAATAGAATAAACTTCACAGACACTAAACACTTATTTGCTGTGACACTGTTTACGTTTGAGACTACAGAAAGCAGTAAATCAAAGGAGGACTTCAGAAGAGGAAGAAAAGGGAACAATCTGCCTTTTCCCAATATTAATATTTAATAGCCTTTCAGACATCTGCAATATTTGATGCAATTGCTAAAAATGCATTTAGTACGGAAATTTTAGATAAGAACTTGGATGAGTCAGATAATGAATGTTTCTGAAAAACATACCTTCAATTTTCTTTTAAAGTACCCAGAAGTGCACACAGAACACACTGACGTTTTTTTCCACGTGACACACAAATCGCCCTTTAAAGCTCCCTCCCATAAGCAAGCACCCAGCTTCTATGTATGGACCCTGGGTTTTTAAAATCTTCTTGGCCTGGAGATGTCACAGTGTGGGCTCAGTCCCCTGGCCAGTGTCAGTCACACTTACAGCACGCTGGGACCTGATAGCCCAGCTGCTTTTGACCAGCACTAAACCTGCTCCTGGGCACCCTTGTGTTCCTTATTAGACACGAGAAATACATCTGGTACATTCTCCTCACCTTTTTGCAGCCCATACTCTGGGCTTAGTTCAGAGTCTTCAAAAAACATTTTGAACCCGTTTTGCAGCAAAGGATAATTTGATTTACCAATATCCATGCTTCTGAATTCTGTTCTTATGGAAAGAAGACCTGGAAAATATCTTCAGGAGTATTGTCAAGCAAGCCTGATGATAGCTGGTCTACCATCCTGATAGCCTGGTATTATATTATATTCCAGTAACAGATGTAAAGATGTTTACATCTGTCAAGCAGTCAAGCCAAGGTGACTGACAAGTGGAAGTCCAGGTTTCTGCCTGTGTTTCTGAAAAGGATAGCAGCTGTGCATGTACATACGTGCAATAAGAGTTACACACAAAATCCCATTCCAGCAATGCATAAACCAGAGTGAAAACAAAGGAAAAAATCACAGAGGCAGCAAACTAGAAAATGAGCTTAAAATGTTATAGCTGCTTTTCCTGGCATAGTGACAGGGCCTGCTGTGAGATTCTAGTGCCTGGTGTGAAAAGAAGCAAAAGAAGATGCATAAAAACATATTAGACATGATTGTTCATGTGCCAGAAAATTAATATCACAAAATTATTTCCAGGAGTGCTATGATTTCTTCTCTCTTTGCAGGAAATAAGTTAGAACATACAGAATATAAAGAATATTCTATCAAAAGGGCACTCTCCACAAAACTAGAGTAGAGGAATCCCATACGGATAAGCAAAAGGTTTGGCTTTTGTTTTGTTGGCTTTTTTTAAAATAAAACTAATTGTGAACATTGAAAATAGTGAAGCTGAACAGGCAAGAAGTACAGCTAGAATTCTAAGGGTCATTCATCTTTGCCATGGGGAAATAAATAAATCATTTCCGTTAATGTTCGTGGGTTTTAGTCCCTGGTGCTCAAATTTTGTCACCATTTTTATTTTTCACTATATGACTTTAATCAAACCATTTTAAATTATGTCATTTATAACCATAACATGTATGGAAAAATCATTTCCCATTCCTCCTCCTTCGCATGCAGTAATATTCAAATCAATGTACGAGTTTCTTTTTGCTTTGAACCTGGTACTTCTGTACTTCACGAGATGTTTTATTTTAGGAAAATGATCGTGAAGAAGATAAATTACATTCTTCATTACTTTTATATTTCCTTAGTTGTTGTATCTTTTACGCCTTTTGGCAACAAATCAAAACCATGAGAGGTGTCTTCCAGTTGCAAGCAGAGTTTTTTATATGCCTTATCACATCATTAAATCTATTGCGGCAGTGATTTCTCAGCTTTTCTTGGCTGTTCTTTCAGTTATTTTTGAGTTTTCCCAAACATAACAAGGTACAATTAGTGCTAGTATTCACCTATTACCTACATCATTTTTTCAAATGAGAAGTCTTTGATACATTTTACAGGAGATGTGTCAATTACTAAAGTCAGCTAAAAATGTAGAAATTATTCTCATTTCTGAGTGTTACTGTTTTTTACATCCTGTTTGGTACTGCATAAATGTATTGATTAAGGCTGAGGTAGATTTTCTTTTGAGGCACAGAGAACGGAAGGTACAAGTCCAGTTGGATTCCTCATGGAAGTAGACGTGTCAGCAGACGTTTATACTTAATCCCTCTCAAGACATTGAGAGATACCTCGATGCCTTTCAGGGCAGACGCAGTGATACTTCCTACTGCCAGGGGAGTTTTCACTATCATAAATAAGAGACCATATCTCCCACACCGAAAATTAAATATATTTGTGAACAAGCTCTATCAGATCGGACGCATTAAGAGGCAGGCTCTTAGTTAGCCCCACGAGTGTCGGCATACGTGGTGCTCTATCACGCAAACCAAGGCTCCAGCGAGTCGTGTTGCCTCCTACCAAGCGCTGCCGTTGCTCGCTGCTTCCCATATTAGGCAGGGCAGCCATGATAAACTGTCCTGCTCTTGAACTATTCTTGTAAAGACAATGTCCTGAAGTTTTTTTAAGATCTGTATTGCTACTGGATTTGTGTACTTCTGTTTATATACATTTTAGATTCAAAGGTCTCCCCTGTGCTGGAATACGTCCAGTCTCACAAGCAAGGTCACATTAGGGATGGTTTTCTTTGAGAGCTTCTCAGGGAAAGGCGTTTACTGCATTTTCTGTACTCAGAGCCCTGGGTTACGATTCATCATTAGAGGAATCTTTGATGGGGGCTACTAGATGCTATAAATATGCAAATAAAAGTAAATAATTTGGAACTCTGAGCATATTATGGTGTAAGACGGCGTATTGATCTTATACTTTCCCATACTGAGATCTGCAGTGCTAAGAAGTCACTCTTCTACCCCAGCTCATGTGCCACACAGTCCAGAAATCTTGCCTCTGACAGGGTGCTTGTAAACTAAATATAAAAGAAAAGACAATACTAAAATATTGACCATTCAGTGTGAAAATGGAGAGATAGAGGTCTGGTATCAGTCATCAGGTCTTTCGTAAGTGATGTGAAAAATAAGGACAACAAATAAATGTTGAAGGTGCCTACAGTATCCAGAACAAAGCCAGTGGCAGCTCTGCTAAGCTGGAGGATGGGAAGTAGGATCTCCTCAGGGACATGCTGAAAGAATGATTGGAGGTACAGTAGGAGGAATAGAATAAAAAATAATTTTTCACTGGTAAAAGCTAAAGGAGGACAAGATTTCAAGAACAATACCGATCATATCAGTGAAGGCTGACAGATTAAGAAAAATAAATAATTGCTGGAAATAATTATTAGCTACAGTAAAATCATTCAGACATTGCACGTCACTGGAACTGTCTTCTGATCTTTGATGATCCGAGTGATGATTCCCTGACTAAGTGAGTCTTACAGCTACCAGTCTATTCAGATGGTTGAAGCATTGGTTTAGGCTTTCCCTGTACTCTGACCGATACCGTTACGCTCAGGTCAGAGATCTGTGTTCTGTCCAAAATTTTTTTTTTTTTTTTTTTTTTAAAAAAAAAAAGTGCCACAATCATCTCATTTCAGAAGTTGAACCTCAAGCCTGGATGTCCTGCAGCCCTGCAGCCAGCTGAGGAGGGGGAGCACTGGGAATGCCCCGGCAGTGTACTGGAGATTAAGGTAGAGACATTGTGGAGACAAAGGAATTCCAAACTCTCTAGAAAATACTGCCCCGCTAAGTTATATCATCTGATATTAAGCCATGGGTATTTTATTCTCTCTAATAAAATTATGGATTTGAATGGACAGCTTTGCTAAGTTTATGTCATAAACAGTCCACACAAACCCAGTCCATGAATTTTTCCAGGGAAGTGAATTCCCACTGAAGAGAACTTTCTTGAAGCTGCTCATTTTCCATATGAACTGGGCATATGAATGTGGCAATCATTTCCTTTCTTCCACTAAGGAAACTGAAGTCACCAAAATAACTAAAGAGCCTATTCTGCTATAGACAGGTTAGCATCCATATAAGGTCTCCTTGCAATTTACTCCTCAAAACAAGTTCACTAGCAGATGAAAAGGTGGATAACACTCTTTAAAATATGCATCATGCATTTGTCTCCTCCTTTTTGGTGTTCCTCCAGTGAAATAATATGTGCAGAAAATATACGCATCTTCTCAAGATGGAAGATGTATGAAAGTGCTGGAGCTGGTTTCATCTGCACTGGGCTAGAGATCAAGCAGGGGCTGTTGCCTCCAGACTGACATTGCTGGGAAGGGCACTTCTGCACGTATCTTACATCAGTAGCCATGGCCACACAAGCCCTGCTTAGATCAAACCTTCAGTTATCCAAACACCCAGCACTGTGCCCAACACCAGAACAACATTATTGGCAAAAAAGGCTGCATTTAAAAAAAAAAAAAAAAAAAGGTCATATGCTCATTAGCTTTGAAATTTTGGAGCGCAGTCTTGAGTGAAAGGAGGTAAAAGAAAAGAAAGATGTAACTCCCAGTGCTGCCAGGTACAACAATGCAAGAAGCTTAAATATGGCTTTCCTTATTAATTCTTCTCTATTCATTGCTGTTGGAAGTGAGGCCAATAACTGTAGAATTCGAGGAGCAGCTTCTGAGTGCACTGTAAAATGCTGCAGAGTCTAAACATAGCTACACTGCATACCTGCATATATCCAAACTAGATATCTTACATTAAAACAATATGATCTCTACAGTGCAAAGCAAGTGCTTTGATTGTACTATTTTAGTTCTGAGTGGTGGTTTTCAGCCCTTCTGTTCAATGACTTTGTAATAGCCTGGGGTAGAACACATTACTGCTAGGTATTTCCTGGTGCTAACTCACATTTTACTTTGCTCTTTTTTTTTTTTCCTGGCCAAACCAGCTTGGGCTTTAATACATTTAGTGCTTGAAAACTTGCTTAACAAATACCAGCCTGGAATAACTGAAACTACTATTTTCTAAGAAAGACCTTCAGATTTGTCACTGAAAGACAAAGCAATAGGTGATGATGATGTCCTAAGCAGCCTTAAAGCTAAAACAAAAATAATAATACAAATACCTATGTCAAGGACTTGTGCTTTTTTACCATTCCTTTGTCCATCCCAAACACATTTCTTTCTGTTCCAGCCATGCTCCTCTGTAACATTCTCCCAACATGTACACAAATCAAGTAATTATGGTTTCTGTCTTTGATGGGATTGCTCCTGTGCCTCAGGTTATGACATGCTTATCTCTTAGTGGTTTGAATTAATTGCATGTGAACACATCAATCCAGAAAGCTGTTCTAAAAATGTGTGTTGTTTAATGGTGGTGTTACAGAATCTGACCAAGAGCAGAACTGCATGAAAACTGGAATAATTTGCTAGATGAAAGAAAAGGTCATATGGAAGTGCTTGATGAATGTGTTCTTCTTAAAGGACTTGGCGAAGGAAATTTAAGATTCTGAAGCTCGTCTGAAACTCAGCCCAAGAAACAACAACAACAATCATTGTCAGGCACACAGGTTCAGTGACAGGAAAAACCAGGCTGGCGCTCAAAGAAAGCAAGTGTCTCTCATGTGTCTCAAGACGAGGAATTCCTAAGAAATACTGAATTAAAAGTAGCTCTTCTCAGAGACACATGCCTCATATTTCAAC
The DNA here is from genome assembly GCF_036417535.1 of Chlamydotis macqueenii. Classification (NCBI taxonomy): domain Eukaryota; kingdom Metazoa; phylum Chordata; class Aves; order Otidiformes; family Otididae; genus Chlamydotis; species Chlamydotis macqueenii. The sequence continues at coordinate 69,201,462 of NC_141560.1, read as the reverse complement.
ATAAAGAATATCTGGTGATGAAAAAACACAGAGATAGGCATCAAGTATTTTGCCTTCTGCTTATGCAATTGCCACATGAGGAAGAAGTCTGTGATCTTGCAAAAATTGACTCTGCAACTTTCTTTCATGACAATGAAGAAATTAATTTGATAACATGCAGACTAATTAGAATGCAACAGATGCTCTGACAGTGAACATTTCTCAAATGTCAAGTGCCATAAAAAGAGAGCAAGCCTTATTTTAACAATTTAATTGCAAAGGAAATGAGTGAAGACCCAAAAGGCCTGGCATGATATTTACTGGCCTATCAGGCAATCTGAAAGTACATGAGTACAGGCAGAATTTCAGATTCTATTGTTATTTCCAGTATGTCATATAAACCACAATCGAAGTTTTCCAAAACAAGGAGGGCAATAACCCTCTTCTTGAATTTCCTATCATTGAAATAAGCAGATTTCAGCTGTTCTCAGCTTCATCAGGCTGAACTGAAATAGAACAGTCCCATCTGTAATTATAAATTAATAAATCTTTCATCCAAATTGTGTATTTTTTTGTAATTCAAGGTATGCAGGATGTGTTATACTAACTTACAAATCCAATCCACGACCTCCTGTGTTTTGAGAACATTGCCAAAGATGGAGCTGGAAAGTGAGTGTCTCAGTGTTACAAGACACACAGAGAATTTGTGAAATACAGTTTGGAAAGCCTTGCAGAGTGGCAGCCATGCACAGGAAATTTGATATGTAACAGATTTAGAACAGTTATAAGGAACAACTTCCTTTATGATGACGTCTAGGAAGTCATTTATCATCTCACAGAGGAGTCTGGCACCTTAAAGTGTTTATCTAAGGAAAGGAAATGAACCCCTGTCATCTAATAGAAACAGTATTTGATCCATTTCACAAAGAAGTACACTGGTCAAAGGAATTTTAAATAATCCTCTACTCCAGCATTTAGCTATACCTGCTTCTTGTCTCCAGGAAGCTCTCAATCCATTACTTTCCTGGTGTTTTCCTTTCTTTTCAATCCTTTCCTTATTTAGACAATCTCTGGGTTTGAAGATTATCCAAGATTTATTCCTTTTCAGATTAAATTTACAAATACATCCAGTTACATTGAATAAAATAGCTGGTGTACTTTAAACATACCCAAAATTTAGTTTCCAGGAAGAAAACTAAGTTGGATTCACTAAATCTTCTTGAAGTCTATCCTGCAGACTGCAATGCAAGGCAGCCACAGGGACTACCATGTCTAGTGCCTGATGCAACGTCCATTAAAGTCTTGCCACTGTCTTCGATGGGCTTGATTAAAGCCTTATCATTGCTGTGATAGTACACTTCTTACAAGATATTGCAAACTCCAAAGATCATTTACAAGTCTTGGAAGCAGCAAGGAACATAGTACGAATGGTGCAATGTCCACTTATTCACAGCCTTAGCAGCTTCTTTGCGAGGACATTTATTTATGAATTACTTGGAGTGTAAGGGGATGCAGTTAACTGTGAATTCCTAAAACAGTTTGGCACCAGCATTTTTTCTTTTCAGGCTCCCTGAGAACAAATCTGTACTGTAAATCAAAAAGTTCATCAGCCCTAAGTGAACTAATTACTGCTGAGAACCTCTGCTTCCACTGGTGCAGTATCTGTAGCCACTCTTGCGATGCTTGCCCGAGAAGCAGGTTGTGAATCCAGCAAGAGCCCTGTATAGTACACCTTTCACAGCATTAATAATGTTTTTCAAAACAAAACAAGCAAATAAGAACGCACCGTGATGCTATGCAGAGCAGGAGGGTCAGTATTCCAGTCCTTGAGCATAACTTGCTCTTCAGGTCTCAGATTGGACTTTCAACAGGTTCAGTAACTACCTACAGACCAGTCTTGATGGGAATGAGCATTTGGATGGGATGATCATTGAAATCTTTACTGGAAGAAGTGTGTTTTAAGCAGGAATTAATTTTTTTAAATGAACGGAGAATAAAGAGGGAAACCTGGAAAAAACGTGTGTTGACAAAAAGGAGAAGTGAATGGGAACAGGCTTGATGGGAAGTATAAAATGCAATGAAAATGGCAAGAAAGCTCGTGAGGAGAAATGAGAGCCAGAATGCACAAAATAGTAGATTTATTGGTCCTTTGAGGCAGAGATAGAGATTTAAAATTTATTTGTGAGGGCTGAGAAATTCAAGGAGGAGTCTGAATAAGACATTGAGAACAGCAAGAGATTATGAAGGCTCTTACCAGAGTATTACGGATGGATGAGAAAGTAGGTAGGAAGAAGATCTGGGAAAACATATGACATGGCACAATTTCACCAGTAAGCTGGAGAGGAGAGAGGTTCAAGTCTTATTTGCTAAGTCTTGATAGTGACACCTTTAACATGGAAAAGGAGCAGCCTAATGCAACCCCAGGCCTGCTCTCCTGAGTTTCCAATACATGAGGGTAGAACTAAAAGACAAGTGTGAAATTTGGTATCTCACAGAATATTTGCATTTTTTACAGCATCATCTGCACAAAAAAAAAAACCTACATGGCTGTAGAACGGGTAACAGGACAAGTGAGGAAAAGGTCATAGGGAAACACTCAGGTGTGGCTCAAGGTGACGAGTACTGAAAGTTGTAGTTACTTCCCAACAAGAATGAAATAGAAAAAATGGAAACTGAAAAATTGGCACTTGTCTGGGGTCCAGGCAAGGAAGCGGAAGAAATAAGAGTTGTAGAGAAACCAGAAGATATGATTGTTTTCTCTGTGGGGAAAAAAAAAAAAAAAAAGTTATGTGAAGCAGAAAAAAATCTGAGCAAATGTTACTGTCAGACATCAGCTTCTGGCCCCAGGGCTGTATGGAAATGGCTGACTCTTCATGGCTTGCTAAGAGATTATTGTCCTCTAGTGCAGCAGACACAAAATATTCCTGTGAAGTGACTGATAATAACTGAAACAGGTTGAATTTGTAGTTTTGGCACAGTACTGATTGCCTCCTTGAGTAGTGCAGGTGAAGTCTAGACTGTTCAAGTTTTCCTTTCACTAGGGAACAACTGCATACAAGTGTTTTTCTTAGAAAATAAAAATAAATAAGTTAAAAAGAAGAAATGTCCTCTGTCATCTTTCTCCCTTTTCCCCTTTGCTTAAGTCTCTGTTTCCACAGTGTGTCGTGGTTTGTCGTGACCACCACCACATGATCCCTTTGAGTTTGCCACCTTTAGGAATCTGCAGAGTTCAAAGCTCGTGACTCTTTTAAATTCCCAGCTAGTCCTGACTGACTGGTTCAGCAGCTCCCCTTCCGCTTTTTGGGTTGCCCTTGGCTGCCCCACAGGATTTACACCTCCAAGACTCTTTGCCTTCCCCTGCGGCACGGACAGGTGCTGGGACAGTCTTCGATGCTTTGTTCTGGATGTTAAATAGCTACTCAGTGTGTTCCCGTACAACGGGCTTACAGGGTTTATTCTGGCAAATTCCACTACATATTTGCTGCCATTTTTCTCTCCTGTCTGTTATGGGACATGGCCATTGCTGTTATCTATTCCACCTCCCCCTAACTTTCAAATAACGAGTTTATGAAGAATGTAATTATCTGCCTGAGTATCTCTCACTCTGCCCATAACCCATTTGAATCACCCAATAAAAACTGTGTGAACATTTTTAGGAAATGCCAGAAGACCTCATTCCCTATCCCCAGGTCTTAGAAAGAGACCCACCAGACTGTGACAGGTTTAGCTATTGACTTTTTTGTTTGTGTGCTTCTCCCTTAATCTGGAGAGAGTGCTATCTAACTCCAGCAAAATAACAAATCAGTTCAAATTCCTCTCTGACGTAACTAGTTCTTTTCTCTAAATTTCAGCGGGTTTACACTGAGAGCTCATTTGGCTGTGGTTCTCCTACCTGACTGCGTCCTCCTCTGGCCTTTGCTTGTCTTTGTTTAGAACAACAAATCAGAGGCAGGAGTTGAAGAGGCGCACACATCGCTGCACAGGAAGAGTGTACCGAGTCCAACAAGCCTTTTACGTTTATCTTTTCTCCATGTTCCTGCTGTGCCACTAAATCCTTAAATCCACTCTCACAAATAAAAAGCCTCTGCCTTTCCCACAAGTCATCAAACTCTTTTTTCTTTAATGACCTTACTTGGCAAATTAGTCCTGTGTTTACTACTTCAGTGAAATCTCAGAGTTTGAATTCCCAGTCTGGTCTTAATTTTCCATCTTCATTCTGCTTGTGCCATTCTCACTTTAGTTTCCTATCTTTTACACATTTTCAGTATTTCTAGAACCAAATATCTTTTTTTTTAATAAATTTATTTGTCTTCTTCAAATAAATCATCTGATCCCTTCCCCTTCTCTCTTCACTTTTCTCCTTTTCCCCCAGTAGACTCCGGCTTATGTTTCGGAAGGTTTCTGCTGATCTATAGCAGGAAGGATTCCTAAGAAAGGCTAACTGCTATTTAGCTATGTGAAATAGATGCTATAGCTAGGCTGTATATTGTTGTCACTGAAGTCTACATAAACCCTGAATAATGCTGCTGAAATCAAAGGAATAGATTTTAAATTATCTATCTCACATTGTACCTTGCAAACAGTGAGTTTAACGTCATTTCAGAGGAAGAGAAGCCAACTTCTTGAGTAGTCTTGCTGAAGTTCTTATTGTAACACTTTCATCATCTAGGAAAACCCATACAGCTTGCTAAATTGTCTTAGCTAAGATGCAAAAATCTCTCCTTAGCAAAAGCCCAGAAAAACAGCATTGTAGAAAGGAGCTGTATGTTGACCAGCAGCAAGGAGAGCAGTCACCGTCCGGAGCGGTCAGCATGGAAATGACTGCTCAGCTGCAGGTGATTGCCTCGTTTTTCTCTTCTTCACTGACCTTAGCCCGGCTGAAGCAAAGACTTCGCCAAATCAATGCAGGATGCTGAAGTCCTGGAGTGAGAGTCTCCAAAGAAAGACCTTTGTTTAACCTGGACAATTTATTTCTGGTCAGAAAGTAAGATAATGGGGAATGGCTGAATTCTTCCTTCCCTTTTCAAGGAGCAACACTCAGGCTGTGAAACAGCACATAGTTTGCAGAGCTAGAGCACAGCCAGCCAGTTTTATCTTCATTATTGAAGATTTGTAGTTACATGCAGCACTTACAGCCTGTGGGATGTCCTGGCAGCCTCCACCGAGGTGGTGGCAATAGTAATAATGCAGATGTGTTTTAGCTCATGGAAAACAGAACTTTATGTCATGTGACCTTATACATGTCTGTATTCAAATGTCAGATTTTCCTGCTGTTTAATCCTTCTTTAATGTTCCCAGAAGACTGGCTCAGAGCTATGTGGTACCATAACCTTTTAAATGTCTCATGAGCTCTTCTGATAAAGCAGTTGATGTCAATTTACTACAAATCCTAGTCACTCTGAGGCCTAAACGTAATTTTTTTTCTACAAAGCACTCTCTGCCCAAATTAATCTTTGGTGTAAATTCATCAATTTTTTGTATCATTTCTATTCTGCAAGTCTCTGCCTATAGTAGAAGTGGGCCTCTTGTCTACTTCAAGGATAATATTTTATATAATTGTGTCATTTGAATGGAGCCAGTAAATAAAATCATTTTCTATCACTTCAGCATGTCAGACTTTCAATACATTCATCCAAAAATTTCAAATCCTTTAAAATCTTGCACCATCCATCAACATTTCAATGCCTCCAATTTTAGCTTCTGCCAGCTTTGATTGTTGGCATTGTCCCATCACAATCATTTCTACTATACTCACCATTCAATCCTCAAGAGTAAGGGGTTAGAGAATGTCTAAATATATCAGGAAGGATGTCATTAATTTCAGTCACTTCCCTGGAAACGCAGACACTGCACATTCTGTTCAGACGTTTGTCCACCTCAGACCATTCAGCCTTTCCACAGTTGGTTTCCCCTGCCACTAAGCAATGTTGCCCTCCTACTTGGAAGCACAGGGAGTCCGATGCGGCTGTCCCAGAGCCCTTCACACACTTTCTGCTCTCCAATATCAAAAGCTAAATACTAGTAAGATAATTCTGTCATTGCCTGGTAGTGACTGAGAAAATTATTTCCTTAATGTTTTGGTTCCTCATCTACTTTCTGCCTACTCAGTATCTATAAATAGGTTTAGTGTCATTTGAGCAGGGAACTACAGCTTCATGCTCAAGGTTTATTTCTGCTCCTCTAATCAACTGGTAACGGACTATGTTGTAACATTCCTCTGTATCAAAAGAAGTAGTCAGCATTTACTTTTGCTCCAGAGCCTGAAGATGTCCTAACTGCTTCAGAAAAGAGGTAACAAACCCATCGCCAGAGAACATATCATCTGCCACCGCCACATTAAAGGATATGTAATAGCACAGGGTAGGTAAGCAATAGAAAATAAAGAGAATGGTTAAATGTAAAAAGATAACAAAGCCAACAATTAAATAATGTGTTTTCTGAGCAAGACCATGACCCAAGGTCACTGAAGCTATCTGAATGGCAATTCATTTCTTATTAGTTTATTCAAAAAAGATGTACTTCTGAATATTTGCCTGTACCATTAACGTTGTTTCTTGTGTGCTTACCAAGGCAGGAAATAACTCTCTGAAGAGTTTGGAAAGCAATAAAGGAGATAGCTTAGTCCAAAATGAATTTTCCAAATGAGAAGGACAAGGCATGAGGAAGAGTGGAGTTGCTTACAAATGAAGCAGAGAACTGTATCAAGGACACTCACCGGTGCCCCTTGCTCAGTACCCTCTGCAAGCTCACAGGAATGAGCTTTAATAGCACCTGAGATTTCTTCACATTGTTTTTTCCTTGTTCACAGAAGTTTACTGGAAAGAATTTTTAAAAACCTCTTCCGTTCAACAAACTATGTCCTCCTGCAGTCAGATGGTTTGAGGTCAGAGTTGTTCGTGTGTAACGCTGTGCTATCTCTGCGGATGATTGACACCGGACAAGACTGCATAGCCTTGGCAGAAGGGCCAGGGCAGCACTGCTGCATTATCCGTAGGAACACGAGTCCTTCGTTTCCTCCTGCTGAGAAAAGGTTGGGAATAACAATCCAGCCCCTACTCAGGAAGGCCTCGGTCCTCTCACTACCTCTCTAATCTGCAGCATATTTAAAGATCAGACCACCTTCAAAGAATCACTTGACTTTATCTCTCCTAGTGTCTGTTCACACTGTCCTGGCCAAACTATTTTACTGCATTTTATCTGCAAACTCACTGTGACTCATCCTGAATGCGGACACCCTCTCCTACTGCCGATCATCTGTCATCTTTGTGGTTCGGCTCTGTTGTTGTTGCTATTACTGTAATTGCAATGGCATTTGCTGTAGTTAAAGATGAAATACAGCTTCCCACAGTAACCTTCAGTTCTCGTAATTTCTTATGCATGTTTTATTGAGGATTTTTAGGTCTGGCATTAGTCCTCTCCCCATGTTACTTAAGATTAATATCTGTGGTTTGATAACTGAAAAATATGGCACTGTTGTTTTCATCTGAGAATGTTCAAAATCAAGTCCTGAAAGGAGGCTACCTAATAATTTTTTCTAAATACTTAGTGTTGTGAGTTTTTCTCAGGTGTTGGATCATTTTTTGTTAAAGACTTTTTTCCTGCAGCATACCTTACAGACCCACTTGCTAAAGATTTATTTGGCACAAGCTGCTTATCTCCTTATCAAAAAAACTTCCAAGTTAGTTAGCCATGGCCTGTGCAGGGAGACCTCATACTTGCCCAAGGCTGCTTGCACGCTCCTCAGGGGATAAAGCCACCTGGATGGGAAGGTTGGAGTAGAGCCTTAGGAGCAAGAGACATCCCAAATGCTGTAAGTGCCTAGCTGCATTGGTTGGAATTGGTCTCTTGCTCTCTAGAGGACCAAACACTTCTAAGTTACTCCTTTGTGAAGAATAGTATTATGTACCTAGAGAGTAGCAGGAAGTTTCCATCCAATAGGGAAAAAAATACCTGTAATCCTGAAAATAAACAGTTTGCCATACTTGTAACACCAAAGTAGGAGAGCCTATGTAATACCTCACTGATTTTGGAAGGTAGTATTAGCTCGCAGATATACATTTTGTAAAGTCTCCCTGAGGACAGGAAAATGAGACAGACAACCCTCAGAAAGACAATCCTTCTGAATAAGTTTCATTCCTATTCGTTCCTAAGAACTGCATTTTCTATGTTCACAAGATAGAAACATCCATGTGGCATTTACTCTTTGTTAGTAAGAAATTAAGTGAACCAAGGCCAAGATTCAGTAAAGCGTGTAAAACCTTGCTTAACTCTATCTTTAAGCACCAAAGCTTTTCAGAAAATGCCTTCTTTAGCCCCACACTAAGTCCTATTGCCCTCATTTTCACATTGGTGTAAGACTTTTGTTGACTCTCTGTGAAAAGTTATGCCAAAATATACATAGTCCAGAACAATTTTGAGGCAAGAAACTTTTAAAGTAGCCTTAGTAAGCTTTCACACTGTCTCTCTACTCACAGTATCTGAATCTGCCTTTCAACAGGTAAGCAATGTTTTGACATTACTTTTTCATTGCAAATCGTATCCACAACAACAAATTAAGCCAGAAGGAAAAGAAGCAAAGTTTACTTTTCTGTTTCAAGTAAGAATTCACATGCTGCACTGAAGTGGGTGAATCTTGCCAAGAGGTGTCAAGCTCCATCTACTGGCTATTAACGCAAACTTGTAACTCAGCTTGCTGAGTTTTAGGTCTACACAAAACAAATAGATTCATCGCCTTTGTAGAATTTCGGTCCAGTCCCATTATGCTATATCTTAATCCATCTTATTTAAACATTAGCTGTATTTTCAAACTCTTATATGTCATTTGCTGAGTTATGTGAGCATAACAGAAGACTCTCATAAGTACTATATGAGATGTTAGGCTGTGCTTGAATAACAATCTCCGTACAGTTAAACCAGAAAAGATTCTGATGCTCTGTTTCTTATGGTACTCGCATCACAAAGACAGATTTTGACAAGGCTTTGACCTAGTTCATACTTAATTCAGTCATTGGAAACACTCTTAAGTGGTATAAAGGGAGGACAAAAATGTATTTCTACCTGCAAAATTATCAAAATGATTAAACAGAGAGGAGACATCTCCCTTCAGCTGCCATAGTGTGAGGGAGTAGGGCACAGCAGCAGCAGGTTAGGAAATGTTGCCTGCATAAATAGAGACAGTCTCATCCTTTGACCAAGCAGACAAAGGGAATTTGTTTTCCACTGGCATTTATTGCCTCAAATGCACAAATTCTCTATGCCTTTTCATATACACTCTGTCTGTTTTCAAATATAAAATCTCAGGGACTGGAAATAAATTCAACAGTCATTTTGAAGAAAGGCAAGGGCTACTTGTACCTGCAGTTTTTATGTCAGGTAAGACTTCTGATAAATTAAAGATAACGGTATATCAGGCTAAAATCATACTGACTAAATGGGCACCCTTTCAATTGTATGTATTTATGATAAAGTAAAATCAGTCAATCAACTAAAAAATTAGATAACAGGCATCATGCAAATTCAAATTACCTTCAAGACACTGAAGATATACAAGGCTTGAAGAAGTCCATTTCTCCCTGAACGATGTACAATAAATATCATAGATTTTCAGTCTCACTGAGCCAAGAAGGAGAAAGAGGGAGAGAGCAAGAACAGCCCTGGCCAGGAATCTGGTGTTCAGAAAATTCAACAATCAGAAAAGGCTGTGATTAGTATTAATAGAGCATAACATCCCATCCGTTTCATGTTTATTTATTTTTGAGGGAACATTCTTGCCTTAAATTGCATCCTGTTTCAAAAAAAAAAAAAACACTCTGCTGAAGTCTGACTTTTACCAAGACTGAGAAAGTAGGTCGACAAAGTTCCATTAATCTGCATCATGTGTCGGCTGAGTGGATGTGCAAGCTCCAGTTGCAACTGGGACGTCTTCCTGTTCGTCTGTCCTAAATGCTGCCTTGTTCCCTTTCTGTTAGAGCACTTTGCAAAGCTCATCCTGCATGAAGCTGGAAATTCAAATCCCTTCCCCATTTTCCTGTGGTTTGCACTATTGACCATCATCTTCACCTTCCAATCTTCTCCTCCCTTAGCTTTTATGATTCTGCCCTCTCCTGGCTACTCTCCCTCCTTGTTGTTTCTCCTTCCTGATACAAGAGTCAAGGGGAATTTCACAAAGACCAGCACTTGACCCATCTTTCCTCACTTTACGTATCTAAATATGTGTAGTTATTAGAAAAGTGTCCAAGTCATCATGCCTGAAAAATGCTGGTGACTACGTAAGTAATGTATCCACTGTTTTTCAGTCAGCTTTATTCTCTGGAGAATCCCATTCCAAAGCATGGGGTCATCCACAACATCTTCCCCATTTTCTTTTCTCAGTCTTAGGAACAACAGCACTGTCATTTCTGTCACTGAAGACAGCACTCTGAGAATTATTTTTTACTTTGACCTTTTCATGGTGTCTAAAAGTACTGATATAGCTTGGAAACTAAAAGCCTTTAACAGAGAGAGTTACATCTGGCACCTATTCACCATTTTTTCCCAGTCTAACCAGCTCCAAAAGTTACTCCCATGAGGCAAGTGAGGTCTTTGGTAGCTGAACTTCCCAGGGCAGGTTCTTAGCTTTGACACCTTTCTGAACTGGGATGAATCATATATGCATATTTTGAAATGTCACAGTCATTTCAAATGTTTATATTTTTCCGTAATTTTCATATTTGAAATGGACTTTATTTTTTTTTCTGTAAAGTAATACTATATTAGCAGTCAAAGCAATGGTCAAAATAATTGTCAGCCCTTTCTAGTGCTGAAGGACAGGTTACCCATAAAGGCAAACTTTCTTAGTAGTTTTAGAACATTGTCAATGGGAAGACTAATAAAAGTGCCAAGTGAAAATACTGTGAAAACATAATCAGATATCTTTCTTTTTTTGCTCTATTTCTGTTTATCTTTTGTTTTAGACACTCATTTCAACAAAAACTCAGTAAAGATTAAACCTACTTTGTCCAGCTCTGCTCTTGGCAGATGATGTCCTGTCACCCTTTGTCTGTTCCAAAATCCTTGGCAAAGTCATAAGCCTGGACATGCCATGTCACTCCCTTGACATCCTTACTCTTCCTCCTCATTCAATCTAGCTCAAAATCTGATTTTGAAGTAACACCAGAGCTTCTTACTGAGCATACCAACTTTTCTCAGACCAGCTGTGAATCTGTGTTTTACAGAGATGTCCTCGACTGTCATTAATGAAATTGTCCCATTCATTTTTTTTCATTTCCATTTTTACACAACTCCCTTAGTCTTCGGAGCAGATTTCCACACATATCCCCTCCTCCAGAACCATTGTAGGCCATAAAACATTTAAGACAAAACTTGAACTGTGATTAGGCTTTTTACATAACTTTGCCACTGTTATTTGACAGATTCTCCGGTCTGCTCATTGGCATTTTCTCTTTTGTTTCTTTTTTCCTCTTTTGTTTCTCTTTTGTTTTTCTCTTTTGTTTCTCTTTTGTTTCATCTTATACTCCAGTGGAAAGCTGAAGTATAAGATTTTTTTTAAAATTTATGTGGCACACATAGACAATACTAACCCTACACTAATGGTGTTTCAGGCGGGATTGAAATAATTTTGTAAAAACAAATGTTCACCAAAGTTTAATGTTGGTAGATGTGTTTCTATGAAGAGCTCCATCCTAAATTACGACCCTACATATACAAAGCAGCCCTGAAGTCAGTGCTCTGAGACTGCTGCAAGAAGGGACTCCACCCTGGAATAAGAGTATTTTTTTGTAAGCTGATTGATAACAAACTAAGAATAAAACCTAACTTTTAACTGAGTTGCCTTATCTCCTGACTGTAGCTGTGAAAGAGCACAATGAATGGATGGAGTAAATAAGTGAAATGGATTTCTGCAGAAATCAAGGTCTGGATATCTACATTTAGCTAATGGACTAAGCTGTTGTTATTAGAGATCATGAAAGAGGGAATCCTTTCCAACAAGTCAAGTGGGAAATACAAAGACTGAAAATAAAATGTCTGTGCGAAACTACCCAGTTTTCCTGCCCCGGGTCCTTGATTCAAGCTTCAGGTTTCTGTTTCAGATACACGAAGGCATCATCCTCTTCTGAAAGAAATGGCATAGAGCAGCTTAACAAATGGTAAAACTTCAGATGGTGTCTAGAGAGCAGACTGCAGGTGTAAGCACTTCAAAAAGTTGGCATTAAATGGACATGCAGAAGAGTAATTAATTGCATGATAGCTTTAAGTCTTAAAGCTGCTAACTCTTGATGAAAAAAACCCCACTCAATATGGCATAGCTTTAGATATCAGTTTTACGCTCCAGCCCTTTACTTTCTTTTTTTGTTGTTGTTGTTCCACTGTTGAGTGTTACCCTACCCACCTTCATTAATGTCATGGACAGATCTGATGTATGAAGCATTTACCTGCTGCAGCCTCTGACTGCCTTAAGCATCCCGGAAGATACGTAAGTGTTTATTCAGCTGCAGATAAGAAGGTAATCTCATTCAAGAAAATAAGACTAACCAACTGGGATTCTTCAGTTTAACACTGAGATCCTTAAATAGTCATAATCTGAAATAAGCTAAATAAAAGGAGCATATTTTGGTAGTTTCATAATATTGAAATAATATTCCAGTCATTTTTCTCAGAGTGCTCACTGAGAAAAGCTGGTATTTCCAATCACATCATTTGTCTCTAGTAAGAGCAAAATTCTCCTTCAGTATTTCCTGGAGCAGCCTAAGGCACTGATAATTTCAGAAGAGAGCTCATAAGTCAAATATGGGGAGCAACAATGTGCTAGTATCCAAACAACTCTATGCTCTTTATTTTGTCTTGCGAACTTATCACAAGTAGATATTTTTCTTAAGAGCACTCTGGCTGAGATAAAGGCAGAAATATTTGGAGAATCTGGGCCTGAAGTCCTCTGATAAGGAAGCAAGGACTGGGGACAACTTCTCATTATTTTTGAAGTGGAAGATGACACATAGCTGGGGAAAATGCACTCCTTTTGCCACACAAAGTACCACAGAATAGTCCAGAACCGCAGTACTCTGTCTTCACAACTCACAACTGTGCAAGCGGGCATCTGGCTTGAACATAGGGTCCAAGATTTTGATGAACCTGACAGCTCATTAAAATAAAAAAAAAAGCGTGATGAGAGGAAAATGCAAGAATAGTCAAAATACTTTATTCTTCTTAATCTGTTATCTGTGTGTTCCTGTTGTCATTCTTTCCCTTGAAAAACAAAGATTTTAAGAGCTGTACTGTAATAGAGGAGTATATAACAGTGTTACTACAGAGAGGATTTAATGTATATTTTACCACACTTTTTGCTTATTGCGTATTTTAAATCTACAGAGTGTTCTGCTGGGTATATTTTAAAGTGCATAACTTTTACTCCACAATTGCCTCAGCCGTTTTCTCTTTTGCCCTGACATCTTTCCCTTCCTATCACCATCCTGAGCACTTCTACCAAGCTCTCTCTGTCCCATTGTTTTGGCCATGGTCCTCCTCTCTGAACAATTCCATGTCTCTGCCATACTGAACAGAAAAGATTTGTTGTCTCCACCCTGAAACCCTTTCAGAATCCCACCTTGTTGATCCCTGTTCACTTTTGAAATACAAATAGGCAAAGGCAACCTCATGGACATTTTGAGACTAAAAGACTTGTTTTCTTCTGAACCAGAACAAAGTAGAATATCTCTATGCATTCTCTCTCTTCAACTTTTTCACGCTTTCTGACCAAACTTTCCCTGGGAAATTTCACTAGAATTTTTTTATTCTGGTATGAAATGTTTGACTCCAGTTAAGAAAACATACTTTGAAATGCATTTGGCTGAAACTGTTCCAAAGCATCAGCTCTAATCATATCTGACTTTTAATCAACCCGTGATATCAACCTCCCACTGCAAACTTATTAAATTTTCAAAATTTAGTCTATCTTGCTTCCTCCCACGCTGTCCTTTTAACACTTACAAAGCCACTTCATTGTTCTCCTTCTAATCTCTCCCTTGAAATGAGGGAGGCTTACAAAAAATGGATTCTGGTTGAGCCACTCATTCTTTGACCCCACTGCCTCCTACACTCAACAGCGTTATTTCATTGATTTCCCCCTTTTTGGACCATCCTCCTGCTTGCCATGGACAGGCACAGGCTGAATGCTGAGATAAATGGGCCACCTTTTTAATCTGTGCTTTTATTGCCCTTACTGTGACAGGTTTCTTATTCTAGTCTCTATAGTATCATGACCACAGTTGCAATCATATTTATAAGATACTTTTGCCTAACGAGCAGTCAGATTACAAACGATGCTGTACAGAGAAATTAACAATTCTGAAAAATGTAATGCAGCAAAACAACATAAATTTGCAAGTTAATTTTTTTGAAAATACCATTGAGTGAAGCAGAAATTTTAATTTCAGCAGAAACTTTCTCTAGACGAAATTTCTCAGGACTAGGATGATATTTCTGATTAAAAAGATCGGAGCCTATCAGATCAGAATACTGGTGGCAGCTTTGTATTCATAGCATTCAAGTTCGGTTTCCCCACTTGGAGTAATTCGGAGAAGCAAGTGCCCTGGATGCTGGGCTTATGTTGTACTGGGTTTCTTTCTTTGTTTCTCCCTTAAAAATAATTCTTTGGGATCTGATTTCATTCTAGGGCAACTCAAATCTTACCATGAAACTGCAAAATCTTTCAAAGAATGAGAAACAGGATTATTTTCATGCACGTTCAGTTGCAAGCATCAGAACAAGGGTTTGTGGGGCACACTGTTCTGAACAGATTCTAAGCCGCAAACGCAAATATTTTGTAGTTGGTCAAACCTTGGCCAGCTGTTTCCTGGAGCCCTGCTGTGCACTGTAGTAGCCGTGATTACCAGTAAGGCACACATTGGCAATCCGTGATTGTGTCCCATCGATTTTCTGTTCTCTGCGCAGAAGTGCCGTTTTACACCCCCCTGCAATCAGGGTGTGAACGAACACGTGTGTATGTAGTGGGAGATAATGTAATGAACTGCAGAAACATTTCATTATTTCTAACAAGGATGCAAAATCATGGCTCATGTACATGTAAAATCCCCTCTGTGTACTCACAGAAAATTAGCTCGCTAATCCATAATACTAATTGGGTTCCCATATTAGTTTGCTTGTATGCAGATGCACACAGGATTTAAATCTAGGCCTAAGAGAACACAAACAGAAGGTCATTCATATTGCAGTTCGGGTTTAAATTATCTGATCCCTTCTGCTTTTGTCCCATGAAAATCCCAATGTATTATTTTTTGCACCAGTCCAGCCCCAATTTCTTATTCATCATCAGTGGATGAAAAAAAGTCCTGAGTTGTACCTGTATTGCAAAGGAAAAAAGGAAATTTGAGAGACATGAACATCCAACGGGGAAATTAGTTTCCTCTGACTGTATCAAGCTCTTCTAATTGTAATAAATGTAAGTTTGTTGTTCAAAAGATCTTTTTCAAAAAATAATTGCTTTTTTTTCCAAATAAAATATGATTAGTTGTCAAATACTAATTTTCTAACAAGAAAAAATATTTTTATTCTGGATTAATATTTCAAAATGATCATTTTGGTGACATTTTAAACTTTTTTTTGGTCAATTTTGGAAATGAAAATTTATGTGGAAGCATGGATTTGAAACAACACATGAAAATGTTCAAATAAATTGTTTCCACATTTCAGATGAGAAAGATTTCTGATTTCAGTTCTAGCTAAGAATTAAGTCAATTTTGAAATAATGGTATTTTTATGAGGCAAAAATTATCTTTTTTCTAAGAGATATTCATAAAAATGTAGGAAAACCAGACAATAAAGGAATAGACTCACTTTCTAACGATTTCAGAACTTAGTAAAAATCAGTTATTGTGGTGACAATCTTTCCAGCTGCTGCAATACCTGTTTCTTTGTAATCTTGAGTAAGACTCTGTCAAAATGCTTCCCCCTATTTGTTTTGGGTTTTGTGCACAGAAGATGGATATGGCACAATCATTACTGTCTACCCAAAAATTACTGTCTGTGGAAAATCTTGTCACTATGAATGCACTCATTAAGATTATTATGCTTTGTACCCAGATTCTTCCTGCAGTCACCAGATGGCAGCCTCGACATATTTCAGTGAAACTGAGGATTCTTATGCGAATTTAACGTCGGCCTTCGTGAATGTTTTCTTTTGGAGGTGATTTTTTTTTTTTTGCTATACACACTCTTTCTGACTATATCTCCATCTCAGTGGTCTGCAGTCGTTTCTAGCTGAACCCAATCTGAGTATCACCAGCCTCAGGTCAACCTCGTTCTGCTGCCTGCAACACTTTACATGGACATCTCTACTTCATCGCTAAAAGCACTGATGGCTAAGTCACAAACTGGGATGATTCAGTGTAGTTCTTCGGTCCAAGTGAAGGTCAAGAATGGAGAATTCATTTGATAAATTGTGGAGACCTTACTGGGGACTCTACGCCCTCTTTTCTGTGCTTGTACACAGAAAGTTTGTGTGCTGTGGTTGCAGCTGTGTGTGCAAAGGAACTGTGTTGCACTGCGCTGGATGCAGAGCTGCTCCTTCTTCGCCTCTCCTGTGCCTCGCCTGGCAGGATGGATTCAGTGAGGAAAGCAAGGCTTTTCTCTCCTGATCCTCCTCACACATGTGAACATGTGCCCGAGTTACCAATCCTTCTTACTGTTTTCTTCTACATGGCTTAAATGCTATCAAAGACCTTCAGCAGTTCCAGCAGAGAAGGCTGACAGGAGCCTTCCAGCACCCATGGAAGATGAGGTCCAAGGTACATGTGGGGTCAGGAGGATGCCTTCACCCTTGGAGGTGATGTCGTTTTCAGATGCCAGCCAGATGAAGCTTCCTCCACCTAACCCATCTAGGAAACAGCAGCTTCTCAAGGCAATGGGCTACAGAAAGCTTGAATTATGAAAACATACAGAAGGTAAGCCCAGAAATAGTACTCCAAATTCCCTCTACCTGATGGTATTGTCTTCTGTTGCCTGGCATCTGATGAGGGAAAGGAAGTCACAGGGCACTGGGCTTCCTGTTAAGATGTTCGTAAGCCACAAAATGGCAAATCGGAGATTTTGTTGGTGCTTCTGAGCTAAGGAGTGACAACTCAGTGAAAGGAAAGGCGTGATGTGCTCAGAAAAAGCAGGATTTCACTCTGTAGGTGTTGTTATAACCTATATAGGAAATAAATGATAAGGAAAAACAAACAAATAAACAAAAAATGCTGGTGTGGAGAAAAGGAAATGGTTGGAAATGACAAAAAACAAATAAATAAGATAGGATTGTCTTCTAAGAAACACAAGGATGATTACTGAGCACAGTGGGGAGAGCTGAGGTTGCCCTGGGGCAGGAACAGCCCTACTTTTCCTTTGGGAATGTGAGCAGCCGGCCTCAGGAGAAGAAGAAAAATAGCAGGGGGCAACAGCCCTCCCATGGCCGCCTGCGAAGCACTGTGTGGGAGAAGTGGGGCTCACTGGCTGAGGGCTGCTCCAAGGATGGCCATCCAGCACCTTGTTGTCGTGGGGTCTAATACATGTACGCTGCAAAATGACTCCAGCATCATAAGTAAACAATACTCATCTATACAAGGATTGCAAGCCTCCGCTCTTAGCTGTCTTCTACTGCCCAAGTTTTCCCCAGTTTTGTATGAAAATGCCAATATATTAAAAAAAAAAAATGTTAAACATTTACTTAATGGCTTGTTTTTCCAAAGAGCCGTGTCCCTTATCATTCTTGTAGTCAGGAAAAAAAAAAAAAAAAAAAAAAACCAAACCTGATTTTCTTAAAAATTCAGTAGTTTAATCCATGGGTTAAACTTTTGGAGATCTTATTCTTATTTTATAAACAAAGCAAAGGAAACATTAGATATAGCAGCAATGTTACCATTCTCTGCTACCATCCCACCACAGTCATGTTACTTCCAAAAAGAGAATTAGGTAGGTCTGAAATGAAATTAGGGACTCAAATACCTTTGAACTTTCTAGAAGAAGCGAGAATCTCAATCCAAATTTTGGAGCTAGTTTCTTAACGCTGGGTCAAATCTATCCCCTTGGCAGGAATGTACTTAAACTTTGAGGTTTTCTGGCACGGTGAACCATAGTCTGAGTTTGGTGCTTGAGCCATCTTTCATTTGCCGGTATCAGATATTTACAGGAGGAAATTTTCCCCACCCCAAGTCCCCTATGCCTTTGGGCTAGAAGACAGAAGCTCACAGTGAATGACACATTACACAAGAGTGTGAGGTGAGAAATGCCGGTAAAGCCCTCACTAAGCAGTCACCTTTGTTAAAGCACCTTTAGTTCTTGAAGATCCAGGCTGAGTCTGCAGGATCTCTACTTTCAAACTTCTCATCCTGAAGACCTCTAGGTAGCCAAGCACATTTTTTTCCTAGTCCTGAAATTTATCCACCAATCAATTTCAAATGCAACTCAGTTTTACTTTAAAGATACCAAATATACACTTGCAGATCTTGGATCCCAGTTCTGGAGAATACATCTGAATGAACATCTTCTAAGCTAAAGATTATTCCTAGATTCTTAGGAGTGATGCATTTGGGATAGCTAATTGTAAGATCTGAAACCTGTAATGAGCTCCAGATACTCACACAGATGGTACTCCAGGAATATTATCTTAATTTTCTTTTTCTTTTCCTTCCCTTTTAATAAGATGTTCCTATAATTAAACTAGCCTAAAGCTTGATCAAGCGGGTAATAACTCATGCTGAGGTTCAGTGAGAGCCTGAAGCTAAATATGCTTAGATATGAATAATACACAGTTATTTTCCTTCTGCTGTTTTTGCTGCCATATCCCTTGGCTTATTTGAAATGGAATAAGTGAACATGGAACTTGTGAAGCCAACAGCGTTGTCTTCTGCCAAGGAGAGTGCTTTCCCTGCCTCCACCCTGCAAGCCTGAGGTCAGATCATGCTGTGCCCTGGCCAGGATGGACTTCATGGGAGAGATGGTCCTCACTGGAGCCTGCACAGCACCTGGAGGTGTTCCTACATCCAGAAGGGAGATTAATCCTCCAAGCATGTATGCTCACAGCTAACTGTAAGCGTGTGAATAGCACATTCGTGTCTTTAAAGTCATACACGTGCAGACACAGTTGCAAGGATGGGGCCCTAATTGGAGTTTGCAGGCAGCTGTCCACAATTAATGAAGAGGGCTCATTAGTAGGCATGTAAACCAGCTCTGCACGGGAGCCAACAGAACTGTTGCTGCTGAAACTGTACCAAGGTAAAAAGATTTTCAAAGATTTTTTCCTTGTTTTGTCAGATCCAAAACCCAGGAATGTACAGAGCCCAAATTATTCACCAGATTAATTTCTTGTTGGTTAAGAAAACCTCTGAATGCAGAAACTTTAAGGATGTCATAATTCTGCTGATTTAAAATTATTGTTCTCTTCCTCCCAAAAAACATCCTTAAGATCCTTTGGTTCCCTGTTACTGTGGGAAACTAACACCCTAGTCATATTCTGGAGTCTGTTTATGAAATTCTCAGGTAATCGTGACACCTGGCTTATCACCAGGCGCCATAGCAGAGAAACAAACAACAGGTCAGGCATCGATCAGAACTACCTAACTGCAGTCGTTGTGTGATGAAAAAATCCAGCAACAAAAATCTAGCTGATATATTGGGAGCCTATGAGTGGAATTAAAGATAGAGATGTTGTTCAGTGTTTTTTATTGCTCAGGACTTTATATTCTTAAATCATTATGCAGTTGTTGATACTGTAACATGTTTATTCTCAGTTGATCCATGCATAACTGAGGTCAACTCATGGTATTTATAAACACGCCTTGTTTAGTCTCTTACCCCACCATAAAAGTGAGCAATTAATAAATAAAAGAAGAAAACTGGCCACACAAAGGATAGGCTTCCAAAATCAAGATGCTGGATGTTTTACTCTGGTTTGAATACCAGGGCTTCAGAGACTTACAAGTACTTGTAAAACTTAAACTAGAAGAAGCATATGTGTGCTTGTACACTGGGAATCGACAAAGCCTGCCTACTTGAGCGCGGGATTAAGCGTGCGAATTGATCCTGACACTCTGTCATCGGTACCCAAGGCTCAGCTCCAACTGGGCCTGCCACACACAGCAGTTGTGGGTTCATGCCACCCCTTCTAAAGATAGCAAAGTCCAGCCAAGGAGTCTTTGCTCTTGTTTCAAGCTCATTAGATGAGTGATGACAGGTTATAGTAGTGGTCCCTCGTGGCCAGGCAACAGGCAAGGCCCCCAACTGCTGCTGTCCACTACAATTGCTGTTGAATTTAGCCAGCTGTTGTAACAACCAGTGCGACATAAGAAACAGACCTCCCTGTGCTCTGGTTTAATGAGCTTTGCGCATTTTATGCAAGTTCCCCTGCAAGATGCTGCTCAATCGTGAGGCTTTGTGCTACTGCTGAAGCATCTGGCTGTATTCTCTCACTTCGTATGTGGGCCTTCATACTGGAAGAAGCACCTTCCCCTCAGTTGTTTCCTATCTTTCAGTCTGCAGAGTCTAAACTAAACCAAACATTTTCAGGGAAAAAGAAAGCAGGTAGCTCTCCTCACCTCCTGTTTCTCTTCATACTCACTGCTCTCGTTATTGCTCTTTATTTTAAGAAAGAAGTGGAGGGAAATACCAACAGCAGGGTTTTGTTTTCACAGCCTGCTTTATATATAAAAAAGATTCAGTATCAATGCGCATCCTGAGTTCATTTTTGCAAAGAAAGCAGTGGATTTTTTCTTTGCTGGGAAAAATTGAAAATATTTTTTTTTTGCTTGATCCCTTTGAGGTAAATAAGCAGAGTCTAAACATTTGCAGGAAAGGTGCCCCCAGTCCCACAATTCTGCTTTACAATATATTGCCTTTTTCTCTTATTTGCGATCAGTTTTACTAGATAACATGAAGAAGATGTAAAAACCCTCATTCTCTCTCTCTTGTTTTAAAACATTCCAATGTTGATTGTGCAAATCTATGAGATGGGTACTCATCTAAGAAAGGATGTTTTCTAATTAGAAGTTTAATGTCGGTGTCTTTTAAGTATCAAAAACGCTATATGGTTACCTCAACCAAATCTCTAATATGATCTTTGTGTGTTCATCTAGTGTCACAGGCTGTTAGCCTATCCAGGCTCAAGACTAAGTTAAACTCACAGCACTTCCAATTTTACAGTCCTTCCCTGTGCTCATACTGTTTTCTGAATTGCTGGGAGATACTTAACTACATGAGTCAAAATTCACTAACACGGGGAAGCATTGCAGTAGCTCCAGTGCTCCGATACTCTGAACAATCTTCACAGTAGATTTCTGAAGGATATTGGCACATATAATTGATTAGGTTGCATTATAAAGTGTGCAATAGGAGAAAAGCCTTGTAGACTTTGTTATTTGCCAATGTGCCAATAAAGTTATGACCTCCATTTCTGTTCAATTTGTCAGTGGTAAGTGTAAATACGTATCAACCACCCAGCCCTATTTTCCAAATTTGTGTTAGCAGTTAAAACCAGAAAAAGACTTCTTAACTGATTTCCAGTGTGCAAAAACTTCTCAGAATGTGTACAAAAGATTTTGTTTCTCTTCTGTACATGTATATTGATTCATTGTTCTAAATATTTTCTAGTAAAACATCACACATGATTTGATGCAGATGGAGGCGAGGCAGCCAGCCAGGCACGGGGCACAGTTTGAGAATGTGATGCGGCCTTTGTGGTTCTCTAAGTCATATTTGAAAAGAAATTGCCATAATAACAATGCTGTATTGAGACATTGCAACTGTTTTCTTATTTCAGGTACTTGCTTTCAGCTCTCAGAGAGACAAGGATCTTTCTTGAGATATTGTGATGTATGAAATATCTAGAATCACTTAAAGTACTGATCTAATTGCAAACAGAAAAGAATCTTTTTATGACAAACTCCATCACAATTGTGTGCAGCAGTGAGAGATTTGTTCTCTTAACGGCTCTGAGTTAATACATTCTAATGATGAGACACTGTCAAATTATAAGTTGTTACTAACTTTGTCATAATTATGAAAGTACTTTTATCTTTCCATGGAAAGCTGTTCAATTATATTTTAACCCTTCATCTCAGTTTCACGCTTTTTTCAGCCACGTTGTCCTCCTGTAAAGAAAAAATGATGTCCTGGTTGTCCTTGTTTAGCGTGAATATTAGAACATGCAACCTTGGCACATATTCTGTATTCATAATACACACCAGAGAACGAATTCTAACTCTAGGGAAGTCAACTGCAACTTCTCTACTTTAACAGTCAAGATTTGCTTCTAGTTACTTTGTCCTTTTATGCATTCCTCCTGTCTTGATGCAGACTCAACAAGGTGCTTCATATTGAGTCTGCAATTCTTATTGAATTCAAAAAAAAAGGAATCCTAGTTCCAATCCTAATGGAAAGCAATAACTTTTAATGAATGATTCATTACTGTGCTGTTAAGTAGGTTAAAACACACTGCCTCTAGCATTTGCAGTAACTATTTGCTTTTTTTTTTTTTTTAGTGTCTGGGAACTCCACAAATTTCTGACTCTTACTTAAGATCTGAAAGATTTAAACAAAAATTATTCTTCCTCCCTTTTTATTTTGTTACACAGCCCAATTTCCCCTACGTTCATTCAATATGCAAAAAGATTATCCACTTTAAAACCTATTCTGTGGCAGTATAATATTTTCCCAGCAATATTCACTGAGGTCTTACTTAACTACATCGCCATTCAAAGTCTGATGTAAATTCCTCACGCATTTTTATGGTGCTTCCCACTACAACAGCTAAGTGCAACACAAACAGGAATATGCGTACGTTCACAACACCTTTGTGAGGTGATGAAGTGGTGTTATACTGTCATTTTATAGCTTACAGCTGAGACAGAGAGGTCAATAACAGCAATATTCACTGACCGTAGGTACTCAGTTTGAGGCTCTTATGATCTGATTTTCTAGAGTATAAGTATCAAGTAGCACATATGTTTTAAAGTAAAATGCTAGTTATCTTTACTTGTGTCTGTGAGTGCTTTGTTTTTCCACAGAAGTCAGTATCTCAAGTCCAGCTGTTTGAAAAACAGCTGGAGTGGAGATTCTGCCACTTTGTGGGTGTGTACAAATGCTGAGCTATTTCTTGGCAGCTGTATTCCCTAAAAAGTGTATAAGAAGAAACAACATGCAAGGGTGCTTGGTAAAAATGTTGTTTCATTTATTTTGAAAAAAAAAAAAAAAAAGAAAACTTAAACTGAGCTGTAAGGCCTCTGACCTACAGTGTAGGTAGCTGACAGCATGAGAATTTTTGGCTCCTACTGGCAGATCTGGAAGGGAGGATCTAGACGCAAAGTCCACTACTGAAGTCACAAGATCATTCTTCTCTCAAAGGAAAAAAAAATGATTTTAATACAGATCTCCTATCTGGAGCAATTAGTAAAGAGATGAGCTGCAGTCAGGAGTGCAGTGGAGTTATTCCAAAACACCAAGGAGAAAATCCCTAGTAATTCCAAACTGTTTATTATCTTCATTCACTAAAAACATGTTGTTTTAGCAGAAGAAAAGGAAGGAAAGGAGCAAATGCTGTGTCTGACATTGTTACTCGTTTCCCTGGATCACCCTGGTGCCCTGAATTAAACCCCCAAAGCTAACAAGAAACTTTCCCAGAAAACAGTCTCAGACTGGCATGTTTTTTCAGAGTTCTTTGCATTGGTGTTTATTTCGTGTGAGCTGATGAAAGTCCCAAGGGTTTACCTCTGACAAAAAGAGTGGGACAAATACACATGAGTGCCCAGCAGCTCAACTCAGCTGTGGTGAGGCTGCCAAAGGAGATAATTCTGCCAAATGAAATGGCTTCCAGCCTGTGCGCTTGTGTGTCAAAATGACATTAGTGTATTTTGACATAAGTGCTGTCTTTTGTCAGGGATAAGCTTCAAAGCCACAGAGATGGAGAGATGGGAAACTGAAGGTTGACGTGAAAAGTAGAAGTTGACAGAAAAACATAAAGAGAATTCATTAAAACAAACCCAACACTCAAGAGCCAGTGATATCGTCAAGGATCAAATTTAGAGCAAAGTATGTTTTATTGCTGTATGGCCATGATAGTCTAGGCATAGCAAATAAATTTTCTCTGCAAAATGCAAGGGAATTTTAAAAGTCTTGTGTCTGCTCTAGTATCTGGAGCTGCCTGCCCCCTGCTAGCTGATGAAAGAAGCTTAAACCACACAGAGAATATGGAGCTAGTTAAAAAAGACAGATATGCCTGTTCATATCTATTTTTACATAAATTCTGGACAACTTAGATGCCTACCTAAATAAAGTTCAAGAAGGAACTCAACAAAGCAGGGAAGCATTTCAATTTCGCAGCTTGATGAATGGATACTTTCAGAGGTGAAATTATTTGCCAAAGTTTAAACGCATTGCCACTAATAATACCAAGACCTGAACTAGGCATCCCAAGTCCTAAGCTGGAGCTGAATCCCATAGCTCAATTCATCCTTGCCCAGCAGAACTATTGTGGATTTCTAATTGTATGACTTCACACACAGACCTCTGGGCCAGAGACTGTCCCTGAACAATCTCTCACTGACTGATTACAGGGTACCTGGGAAAGTGGACTTGTCACTTGGAGATACAGAAAGAGGAACATATAGCTTCACTTGCAGCAGTTATCACTGAGGTTTCCTACCTCTGTGGTTAGCAACACAGAATTTCCATTAATTCCACGGGCAACAACCTTCCTAAACAGGGTTAAAGGTTTCTAACTTCACATCAACAAAACTTCCTGCCAGAGTGATTGTTATGTCCAACAAGGTAGGTCATTTCCCTCCTGTGTGTTTTCATCCTCTTATCTCTGGTGACTCCAAAAGCACATAGGATTCACAGAAGCTAAAACTAAAACAACAACCTACATCCTATCAATCAGGTCATCTCTGATCTTTCGGTCAGTCCCCTTTGACAACCACACAGTCAATAAAAATGCTCAGAGATGCCAGTACGTTTAACGCCCCTATTCCCTCACAGTCTTGAAGCCTGCAGAAGACAGAGTGAATTTTCAGCTCCTTAGCCAAATTTCAGCAATCAAAGAAGGGTGCTGCCAATTAGAGGTGACATGGCTTCTTCTGACAGCTGTATTTTAGCATGACTGATGTCTGCTTGTCTCTGCTGCAGTCCATAAGCTTCTGCAGGGCACACATGAAGATCAAAGACTTCTATCTAAGTCCCCTACCTCAAAATATTTACTTGCTGTCATCTGGAGAGATAGAGAGAAGCCATGGCCTCAACATCTGACAACTCACTTGTGGTGCTTACTACTGTGTCCCATTTGCCGTTAATGTCACCAGCGATATAAATAGGATAGCGCAATGCCTACCTAAGAGTAGTTTCCAGACAGAGATAGCTAGATCAAATTCACCCTGGATAAGGCAAAGGAAATACAGTCAGGAAGGAGAGATCACTAGGAAAATGGCCTTCCATGGAAGTACATGTACAGAGCATGAGCCCTGAAGATCAATAAACTCAAAGACTTTTTCTATTTAGGGCTCCAATGCTTAAGCCCAGATCTACGCGCTTAGATTTGATTCTCAGGTTGTTCTTACTGCTTAATGCCATACAGTCCATCATGATTAAGTCACTTCAGCCACATAGGGGTGAAGAAAATATTTCGTCATCTTGTTTAGCAATATCATTATACAACTGCAATATCATTGCTAAGCTGAGCCAGGGATCACTGAGGGAATAGATCAGCTTCACAGCACTTTAGGACAACATTTTGAGACAATAAAAGAATACATCACAAATTTTAAAAGAATAATAAGATAATAATGAAATACGTTACAAATATCTGCCCTATGGCCCATGAGTGAAAGCTATCTTTTAGAGAGCTGCGTGTCTTCTTTCATTTAAAGTTCTCTTTAAGCTTCTCATAATGGGCCTGTTACTGTATAGCACAAGGACTAGTATAGCTGTGACAGCACAAGCTAAGGGACGATTCTGAAACAGCATTTGTTTACAGTTGTCTATGCCGCTGCGCAGATTTCCAGACAAATGCTAGTATTTTAAAAGTTTGCACCAGGCCCACAGAAGCATTTAGATATTTTGCTCCCATTAAAATGCCAGAGAAAACCAACAAGAGTTCAGCGCTTGTTCCCAACCAGTGCGTCTGAGCAGCAATCCTTGCAGTGAGATTGGTAATGAGCAGTGAAGCCAGCGGCCACAACATCCAGATGTTTTTGAGAGAGGATGACAAATTTAAGTCCACTTGATTTGGAAACCCCTAGTTTATGCCTTAAACAGTAGTCTCAGTTTTATTTAAACGCCATGTTACTAATCTCGCTTCCAGGCTGCTCAGTACGTGGTCTGACAGTCACTGAACATGAAGTGAAAAAGAGAAGTCAAGATTTTCAAACTGTGCTACTGCCTGTAGTATTTTGATTTTTTTTTAATATAAAATCAGGCATCATAAACAGAATTAACCTTTTATACATCTCCACTGACCTTAATGAGACAGTCAAGGGTAAACTTAACATTTGGGATTCAGTCTGGAATTTTTACTGATTCCTAATAGAGATTTGACTCTGGTCTTTCCCAGTCCCAGGAAAAGCAGTGATAGTTCAGGATGTTTATTTGAAGGCATGTTGAATTCATATTCCTGCAGTTAATTCACAGATTATATAGCTAATGTTTTTAACTACTCATGGAATGGAAACCAACCTGTCTGTTGCTCCCAGTACATTTTGCAGCGCTTTGATTTCTGGACCTTTGCCCAAGTGCGGTATTGTTCATGTCCTTTGTCTTGCCATTAATGTTCTTACTGTTACGGTTTTGTCTGTTGGGTCAATGAGATTAGATTTCATTAGTACAGCAAATGGAAAAAAAAAAATAGAAGTTATTAGATAATCATTAAAGCACATCTGTTGCCTTTTTCAGAGTGCCAAAGTCTGAATTCCATTGAACTAGTGACATGGCACTTGACCAGCGCTTAGTTCAGCTATGGTCAATGAGCTGCAAAAGGATTAAAATATTAGCAGCTAGTTGATTCAACTTAATCTCTGGCAGTTGTGTTTAGATTGTAAAGAAAGGTGCCTAGAGCAAAAGAGAATGAAACAATTGCAGTAAGAAAATGCTAACATTTTTGAGGCCATTCCACAAGTTGTGCTATACTGCTGCTCCGCTTTGGTGTTACGCCAAGATGTCAGCTCCTCATGCACTCTAAATACACTTTCAGTTCAAAAGTCCCTGAGAACTTCTCAGCCTGAAAGTCTGGCTGTTAGAGAATGGAAACAGGTATTCACTCCATCATCCATGCACCCACAGTGAACAGCAATCTGGCCTGTGAATAAATATCATGTCCAAGACACCAGCTTCTTTTATCTTTTTGGAAACTCTTCTGAAACATCCTGTGGCAAATATTTTAAATCACAGGCTTTGAAATGTATCATTTGAGTTAATTTTTTTAAAAAAAAACTTGTATATGTCATGTATATATCTTTGCAAAGTATGGGAAATCATGTTTTTACAGACAACAACTACATTTTCTAAAGAAGCCTTCATGGAAGGAAGCACTCAGTTCCCATTAGATGTCGCTTGTGATTTAAACTTGAACTCTTATCATACAAGCATTGTATATGTGTAATCAGGTAGCTGCCTGTGACAGAATTATGTAAGAATTTATAGAGGAAGAAAAGGAAAAACCTTTGATCATAAAAAAAAAGAAAAAAAATCACATATTAGGCCACAAATGTTTAGGAGGATTTACTTTCCTTAAGTAATAGTCTGGATGACTGAAATAATTGCTGCTTTGGTGTGACTATAATCAGCTAATTAAAGACTTGATATATTTTGTGATTTAGTATGGAATTCCTGATTTGTTTTTTAAAGAGTCAAGCCAGTCAAGTTGTACACAAGGGTGAGAAGGAAATTCTTGAATGGTTTTCTGCTGTCCCTGACCACAGCAAAAATCCACAGTCACACCATCTAACCAACGCAGCCATTCACAGGTGCCAATAACCCAATCCATACTCCACTGAAGACACAGCATTTTCTTGAACTGCAGAATGTATATGTGTTACAGGAAGCTGAGAGTACTGCTGGGACTGCATTTTACCCCTGCCATGGCTGGATTTGTCACTAAATGTTTTCTTTCTCTAGAAGGCATTTTCAATGATGAATCTTAAAACTCTTTTAGTCCTGTGGGTGTGTGAGGAAGAAGATGGATTTCTGCTTCGTTCATGTTAGCTGGTGTTCGTCAAAGTGCATTTTTTAGCCTAAGAAACACTTCCAAAATCAAACCAGACTGATGTTCTTTGGAAGCTTCACTACCTGAATTGGTTAAACTACTACTATAATTTTGCTAGCTATTCATTGCTACCTTTCAAGCAAATTTGGAGAAATAGAAATTCTATTGCACTAGGTTTGATACTGACTTTACAAAATGTAAGACACGTATACCAAGGGGAGAGAGGGGTTAAGAGGCATGTCAAGTTTAGCTAAACATGTGGATGTACGTTTACAAGTGATCAATTTTTTATTTTAAATCAAATAATTGCCTCAGATGTTCTTATCCTCATGCTTATTTCCAACACAGCTGCTACACTCCCATGTAAGTATTGCTGTTCTTGCACTCATTGATCCCACTAAATGGTTGCTCACACAATTTCCCTGTATTGTACTCCTGGAATACGCCCTCTCACATATTACTCAGCTGGGATATCAGTAATAAACAAGATAATTATGATAAGCCATCAAATCTGTGACAGGTGGTGAAAGGCAAAGGGGAGATAAAACCTACAATTAGAAGTTTATAATTGATGGATGGTTATTTCATCAATGATTTTGTTTTTAATAAATCTCTTCTCTTTCTATTTCTGACTTATCTGTTGGAATTCCTCTTCTAGCGAGAAGGAAGTTAGCAATATGACTTTGCTACTTTTTAACAGGGAAAAAAAAGGCATGCCTAAGAAAGCACAGTGACTGCATAACCCCTGTTCCTGCTAAAGCAATTAGGGAATAACAGCCATGTAACTCTGGACTCCTTACCTACATAAAAGGTCATCTTTTTATTTACTTTTCTTAGAATAGCTTTTACCTTGTTTCCAGCCTTGCAACACGCAGGGACGAGAAACTTGTTTTGATTCTATGTCCTGCTGTATGTCTATAATAACACATACGCAGCAACATGCAGCAAGACTTCTGCTGCACATCTTTAAGTGGTTTGTGCTCTTTGGGCTAGAACCTTATGCCCCAACAATAGTTATTATTTAAATGTGATCTGTATAATATTTCCAGTTGAACTAATTGGTGGTCTTGAGGATCTATGCCTGAGGCTCATGCATGAGGCCCACACTTCTCTTGTGTCATGTCTTGGTTTTAGAAGTCAGTATATATGTACCTAAAGAATCTGTATTGCTGAATCCAGCTTCTCAGAAGCAGCCACAAATTCATCTGGGAAAAACCTGACTTTTCTGGATTCCAGAACAGAATGAAAGTCAGGAAATTATGGATAATTATCTACAAAGGTTCTTTGGAAACAAACAGTATTTCTCATCCTTTTGAAAAGAAGAAAGAGATATGCATCATCATATGCATGGAACTGGGACACATACCGTGGATGCAAGAAGCCTAGCTTTAGCTTTTGTATGTTTCTAGGAATGATCAGCCCCACATTTCTGATTTTCAGGGCTTAGGGCATCCCTCAAACAGGAAAAACCCTAACCCAGGGCTTCCATTCACTCAGCCATTGCTCTAACACTTCATTCCTGTTTGAAAATGTCCCTGCTGCTACAAGGAGAGTGGTCCTTCCATAGACTTTGTCACTGATCCTCAGCTTTTTTGCACATGTTTAATACTGCAATGACATGCAGATCTTCTGTGAGGCTGCTAACCACCTGACCAATACTTGTTACAGCTGCTAAATGGGATTGGGGCCAAAGTGTGATGTGATCTGGCAACTTTAGCCAGCAGGACAGTTCCCTATGGAGCATTAGCTTCCCAAAGCAGGTAAGAGAAGCCGCAAGTCTGTTTTCACTTGCAATGGGAACACATTTGTTCTCTTCCTTCCCATGAATCTATCGCTTCTTCCTAGAGGCTGATCTATTAAGAAAGCAAAACCCCAACTGTTCCTAGTGGGTTTGTATTTCAGTTGCAGATCCTGACATTTCTTACAAGAAACTTTATCAGAACACATTCCTAGATTTGAACAACCCTAACTTTAAATGTTTCACTCAGGTTTGTTTTCCATTTTTAGAAATAAAAATAACACTAAGTAGTTCAGAGGTGACAAAGATCTGTTTCATGCCTTACACATGGATTTGTAGTAGAATCTCAGTCTTAAAAGCAAACAAAAAATACCAGACTATGAGCTTATGTCGGTATCTGGCTCACTCAACCTGCGTTATTAACCGGGCACATTGTGTCATATAAATAAATTCTAACTGTTAAACAAACAGTTATACATTTTAAAGTTCAACCAAGTAATCCTCCTTGTTCCCCTAAGCCCAGAACTACTCGTAACATTCAGGTCACCTCAGTTTTCCTAAGAAACTTCCAGTTCCTGTGACTCATCACACCACCTGCTGGACAATTATGACCTAAATGTGACTAAAATGCTCTTAATCTGTGTGTTGACCTGTGTCGGCTGGTAATATACTCATACACGTACCCGCTGAGGTCACAATCTAACATCAGCTCCATCCAGGGATGTTATGATCAAATATTTCTTAGTGTCAGTGAATGGATGCCCACAAAGGTCTAGAATAAATTCCTCTGTTGTGTTTTGGTCCTGGGGAATATTTTCAGTGCAAAGGTTGGAAATAATAAATTAATGATTCATTTCTGATTTTTTTTAAGAGAGAAGCAGCCTGATGCTTTTTCAGCTGAGGTCCATGTCTTAGTGTGTGATTTTATTCATGTCAGCAAAGAGCATGGCATCTACTTATTTCAGTCATTGGGGAAGTACTTGGGAGAAATGTATGGCTTCTTTTAATGATCTGGGAAACACCATCGTGTTTCTAAGAAAAAAGGCAACTGTTACAATGGGGTAACTGAACTTAGTTACTGTAGCAGCCAATTATAATATTTGGATATGGCTAAATGGTATAGAACACATACAACACACATCAGAGAGCGAAGAGGATGGACGGCTTAAGGTGTGAACCATTTTTGACAGAAATAACATGTACTGAGATTGCACCACCTAAGGAGTTGGGCCTACTTTTGAAGGTACACAAGTACATTTTTATGCAGTAGATTGTTGCACCGGTTATTGCATCCTTCAGGTGGTACAATAGTACCTCCCAGAAATCCAGATTGAACCAGACAATTTGCTCTTTACCCTTCTGAAACAGTCCCATGTACTTGGGAAACTCTTGTTGGAATAAAGATCAGTAGCTGGGAAGAGCTATCATAGTTCAACATATTCTTCACTTCTTCTGCATTATGTGTTTTATACACCCTGAGATCACATGCTGACTCACGAGGATTGGTATGGAGCTGATTAGGGGTACGGCCCCTGCACTTCCTCCAGCAAACAGCTAGATTTGGATCAATCGGGTAAGACAGTATGTAGAAAGGGACATCAGGGAGACTTGCAGTCTTCTTTCCCTCACTTGGGCAATGGTTACTGTGACCATCTAAGCACTCTTACCAAGAGTGGTGAAGTGCCAGTTCAGGTGCTAGTAGACTCCAACACACTTTGTGCTTAGGATACAACATCTTAGCGCTTGTGAGGCTCAACGGTTCTTCCACCGACCGAGTGTCAAAACATTGGTGTTCAATGACTTATAGAGACCTGCAACTGCAACCTCTTGCTTTTCACTTGCTACATTATCAAAGAATTATGCTTCGCAAAAGTCTGCTGCAGGAAAATATGTAAGCATCATATTTCCTATGTTATGTTTAACTGATTTTTTTTTCCCCCAATCACCTACCACAAAAAAAAAAAAAAATCAGAAGTGTACTTTTGGTTTTGTACGTAGAATAACAATGAAAGATAACAAATATTTTGACCTTAATTTTCAGAAAGAAATCATAAGTTCAGAAACTTCAGTTTTTGGGTGCCTGAATTTAGGAAACCATGGACACGACTTTGACAGATGTTGAGTGTATGTGCTGCCAGGCTCTTCAGTAGTAAAGAATTAGTAAGATAAAAATGATAGACTATTGTCTTAAAACATATCTTGTTATAAAAAAAGAAAAGATATTTGTTTCAATTGTATTCTAAAACCAGTATTTATATTTTCAAGACTTGAAACGGAATGGAAATAAGGTTACTCATGGTTTGGCCAGAAGTTTTTTCTATATTTTTTTGCTTAGGTAAACGATTTTCCTCTTGGCAACATTCAGAATATTATAGGCCTAACATTTATGGCAAAAAGTTATGTTTATTTCTTAGGATTAATAACATACTTCAGATAAAGATATGCAATTATTTTAATTCTAGCACCTTTGGATGAGGACCAGGAATTAATGATGTTAACCTTAAGGCTAATTTTGACAATTTTCAAGAAATCTCAATTAGAACTTTGGAAAATTCTGTAAAATACATCCTTCTTCTTATCATTCTTTTATTGTCAATAAATAGAGTTAGTAAATCTCAAGAAATCTGAAAAGTTTTCTTTTCAGGTATTTGAAAGGCATTTTTAATAAAAAACCTGCACAATTCTTCTCTTATCTCAAAAGCAATGAAGAGAAACGAATTAACGGAGTAACTTCAGAGTATTTATTACTCACTGTAAGATACTGTACCAGACAGTCCATGGCTCCTAAAACAATTATCAAGCTTTTATTATCTTATTACTGCTACCTGTACTGGTAAACAGGTCACATGATTGAAGAAAAAAACACATGGAGTAAAACAGAAAATGGTGGATAATGTTAGAAGTATGTGTACCCTAGATTGAAGTCTTGTTCTGTTTAGGGCAAAGACAAAAGATCCTGCTGAGTTCAGTAGTCTTAGTCAGGCCTGAGAAATGTTTTCCAAAGTCACTCTGCCTGATAAAGCTTCAGGTTTATTTTTGGTCATACTGTGGTATCAATAATTACAGCAAGGCACTGAGAAGTTCTTGTTCTGATACTCTCAACTCTGTTCCCAACAGCACAGGCTTGCCTGGGCAAACTGCCTAACTTCAGAGAGTCTGCTCTCAGCAAATGCACCTTGTTTCTTCAACATGGTCTTCCAAAGATCATGTCTTGCTGTCCTGAGCTGCAGTTTCATCTTTAGAGCATTGCAGCAGTGAGATATTTGGCATAAGCATTAATCCCTTTTACCTCAGTAATTCAATACGGAGATTCGTGTTTTATGTTAAACAAGGCAACACAATGAGGAGTTAGACGTGAATATACTCATTTAAACTTAATGTAGTCAGTTTGTTTCTTGCTGGTGGAAACAGATGTTTTTTATAGCTTTCTGGTTTTTTGAGAGCAGCACTTACAAGCTAATCAAAGAAACCAACCCAGAGGAGGGGAAAAGTCACCACTTCAAGTTCTAAATAGCTTTATTCTAACATCTAGATTTTTGAGTATGCATGAAAAACTGATTTTCTCTTATCATCAAAGCATTTTACTTACCACAAGATGGCACTGTTTTTTATTCCTTTATTTTCAGTCAGCACTGTCCACAGTCCTCTTGTGCTTCATCATGATCTCTAAAGAGAAAATTAACAGCACTCAACAACATTTAGCACACGTTTATTTTGTATAACTGTTTATTTTGGCCATCTGCTTTCTTTATACTAAATTGGAAAAATGCTGGCTTGTGGCTTGCAGTGTTTCTAGATTGTAGACATTATTTTCCTTTCAGGCTGTAAAATGTTTCACAGCCCATCACTTCACTTTTCAATTTTCAAAGTCAGACCAGCTCAGGCTTACTTTGGGTCCACTAAATAAAAAAAAAAAAATCAGATGTGAGACTAATCCAGATATTTTCCTTAATTCAGGAGCCTTGATAAAGATCTGGATGGATAGGGTTTCTGTTTTGAATTCACAGTGAAATCAGGTGGCACAAAAATTTCTAGACAGCATTTCATATACTTCTACTCTAATAATACCTCTTTCATTGTATATTGGGCTATAGCTTATATTACACAAACTTATAAATATAAGACGATTGAGTAGATACTACTAAAGGTTCCCATAATAGAGCTGTACCGCCTGCAAGGACAGGGGGATTTACAGATATCCATATTTATGTAAATAGAGACATTTCCATTAGCTGAAATAGGAGATGGTGAAAACTGATTTTTATCTTAAGATGTATTCAGAATGTTGACAGTTACTCTATTTATCTGGATTCATCAAGATGCCGTTATGCACAGGATACTTGCAAATAAGGGTGTTATACCAGGACATTATTTTTGCAGAATTCAGATCCTAAGAAAGATTATTGTCGTAGTTCAGCCCTGATCGGGACCAGACTACGCAGTCTCTCTCTCCATCTTTCCAGATCCTACAGAAGCTACCACTTTAGGCCCCCCTTACTAAACAAAACCACAACACTTATCAAAGTAGATGTTGTTTCAGTGAAAAAGTTGTGTTTGTGCTTCTGTTGAAAATCTGAACTAGTAAGTTGCTGTAAGCAGTGAAGACCCCTCCTTCTATATTTTCCCCAGAAAGTATCCAGTGTTTGCTTTC
Source organism: Chlamydotis macqueenii (assembly GCF_036417535.1). Lineage (NCBI taxonomy): Eukaryota > Metazoa > Chordata > Aves > Otidiformes > Otididae > Chlamydotis > Chlamydotis macqueenii. Next base: position 69,166,863 of record NC_141560.1, on the reverse strand, counting down.
TCTCTTGTGAAAGAACATCTGTTGTGAGTGGTATGAGCTATCTTCTGGGCCTGACCCACCTCTAGTTACTCTTTTAATAACCCAAGTGAGTATGCACAGTAAGTAGGACATGCATGGGTCTCCTTTCCACATAATGGATAGGCAGCAGTAACCTTGCATCTGCTCTTGTGTTAGTCTGTCACTCACAATCAGGGGTTACTTGATGCCTAAAATAATTCCTCCCCTGACAACTAATTCATCTGGGAAGAAAAAAGACTCCATCCAGATGGTGGGAATCTCACAGGCTTCTATTTTTTTAAATGGCAAAGTCTCTCCTTTTTTAATAGACACTCTGTAAGTTATATAACATTCTTGGAGCTATCCTGTGCTATTATCAGCCTTTAAATATGTATTAGGCATTCAGAAAATAAGTCCTTCCCTGACCTGGGAGACTACATCTCTAAAAATGTCGGCTGCTAAATCCTTTACAGAAGTGAGTCTTAATACCAAATACTATATTTTTTCCTAGATGTAAAAATTATGGACAGAGAAGGATTGTATAGTGGGGAAAGGAATGGGACAAACATTTTTAACTCTATGCAGTGTTGATTTGCTGAGGTTGTTGGCAAGAGTCACCCATCATCTGCGGACTGCTTGGTGGCCCATACAGCAAGAATTTGTCATTTTAGTCCAGCATTGAGCAGGTGTCTCAGTGATAAAGCCTACCTCTCGTGGAAATGCAGAATGATTTGTGATTTGTAAATGAGGAAATGAAGATATAATATCTGTGAAAGGAGGTTTAATTTCCCTACCTAAAGAACAAGGCTTCAGAAATCAGTCTTTAAAAAACATCTGTTATGTCTGTTGAGAAAGCCTGCAGTCTCATCCTGCAAGGCGGGGGGGGGGTGCCAGTGTAATTGATTTTCTATTGTTCTGTTGTAAAAGTAGAGGACATCAGCCAGCACGACAGTTGTAATACCATTTTTCAGAAACTGATGTTTCTGTTCTGGCGGGGGTTAGAGTCTTAGAAGAAACTCAGCTCTTCTGACTTTGGAAAAGTGAGTTTCTTGAGCGTGTGTTTGGAGAGAAGAGCTTGGAAAAGGATTCAGGAAGTCTCAGAAGTCAAAATGCAAGCATAAAGGTATCTACCTTTGCCATTGACAAACTGTATTTGGGAACAAATTTGTATCAGCTGAATATCTGAGGCTGGAAATACTGGTGTTATCTATCAGCCTGCTGCCTTTCATGAGAACAAGCAGCATACAAAGAGCAAAGATATAATGCTCATCTGTGTTAGCAGGAATACAAAATACCCTGCTTTTGCCAATAAAATCAGTGGAAGTTAACACTGAGCAGGACTTGGATTTTTATTTTCAGCCAGTCTTTTAGCATAGTGTAACATATTACTGAAACGTGCTGTGGAAAGGTAGAAATGGGTTCTCTAAAATCGAGATTCAGTGGCATGCTCAGGCATCATCCCAGGAAAGTTACCTGTTGCCCTGTGGGGCTAACTCTGCCCAGGCCCATGATGTGTCCCAGCCTCTGGGACCAACGGCCATCCCAGTAGATGTATCCAAGTGCCAGGACAGATCCGGGACTTTTTGCCTTGCCGTGATCTCCAGCGCGAACGCCGGGCACCTCTGAGTTGTCTCTGTACTGGAAGAGCTCCAGGCCTGACTCTGCGTCATCACCAGGTAGGCCTCAAAGCTGTCTTAGGAGCAACTGGGTGCAGTGATAGACTACTAAAAATCATCTATTTCATGGCAAAATTACTTACTAGGCTAACAATGCCATTGTTAGCTCTTCACTGAGTTGCACAGCTCCTGCTGGATGGGTGAGAACTTGAGGGGCTTTGAGAGCGCAGCTCCCTGTTTGCTGCCTGCCTCTCGGTGATAATGGCTGCCGCCGGAGTTACCTTTGCTATATTCAACATAAAAACATTTACACGCCAACGTAAAAATGCGTTGTACTGGGTGTCTCTGGCAAGATGCTGGCAGCAAGGGCTGCAGGGCACCTCTGTGAGGAGAGGCCAGGGCTGCCCCGTGCAGGGCACGGCTGCTTCCAGCTGCTTCCAGCCGGTTCCAATGGCCCCTCAGCCAGGCTGGCGGCACCTCAGGGAAAGAGTGTTTGTAAAGGGCCAAAAATGCCGGACAGGCAGAGGAGGAGGGAAAAAAGTGAGAAACAGCCCTGCAAGCACCTAAGTCAGGGAAGAAGGAGGAAGAGGTGCTCTGGATACCAGAGCAAGGCTTCCTCTGCAGCCCACGGAGAGATCATGGTGGAGCTGGGGAAAGCATGAGGGAAGGAGCTGTAGGGGACTGACCACAGCCCTTGTTCCCCGGCACAGGCATCAAGAGGGAAGAAGTGGAGCTGAGTCTGGGAAAGGGTAAGCAATTTCCCTGTCTTTACCTCAATCTGTGAGCTTTTTCACCCTGTTTTCTTTCCTCTGCCTTGTGTCCCTGAGGAGGGGGAATGGAGAGCGGCTGGGTGGGCAGCTGGGTGCTGGCTGGGGTGAACCTGCCACACGTGTACACATAATAGAGCCTCTTGCTCTGAAGAACTTCCCTGGAAATGAATATAATGTGGATAAAAGGGAAAGATGTTTGGTTTTAGAAATAATTTAGAAGCTAAGGCACAGAAATATTGCATATTTTGTGGAGTTATACAAGGCATCTGCCAGGGGTGACCCAGCTCAGCACTCTGGTGTTCAAGGAGCACTTCAGGCTCCTGAGCACCTTTCTTCCCATATCAGGACTGAAGGATTTAATGAAAAGTGCTGTTTTCCTGTATTTTGACCAGCTAGCTGGCACTTCATACTCCAAGCTGTCTTGAGCAACACGCATTGAGTTTGGCCTGAAAACATGTTGTGCTATTTCCATCTGTCAGTAACAGATTAAAAAAAGATTTTGTGAATTCTTTATAAACAACCCTAAACCTTCACCTACGCTATTTATATCTAAACTGAAGAAACCCCAGTGATTGATGGCTGGACTCCTATGCCAAATTCTTGCCAATAGACTGACAAAACAAATTCAGTGAGACCTGCGCACCACTGGAGGGATCAAAAGCAACACTGAATTCCCAGTCTTCATTGTCTGTTCTTAAACCCCGCTTAAACCCCACTCCAAAATAATAGTTTGAAATCTATTTTCTACTAACTCATGACCTTTGGGAATGAATATTCACTTTGCAAGAAGGTAATTATGTCTCTATTAAACATTAATTTACTCTTTTTTATAGCTTGCTTTTTTTTGCTTCAAACATTATTCTTAGGGGTTTTTGGCCAACAGGCATAGGAATAGCAAGTAATATTTACCTGTGATTACCAGACTTCTGTTTATTGCTGATCATTGGGGCTATGTCTTCAAAAGGAAACAAGAAAATGGTAAGAGGGTGATTTCTTAAGAAGAAAGAGCAGGGGAGAAGTTTGTGGAGGACTGTCTTCTCCACAGTGTGGGGAGTGACCCCACACTGGAGCAAGGGAAGAGTGTGAGGAGTCCTCCCTCTGAGGAGGAAGGAGTGGCAGAGACAACGTGTGATGAACTGACCACAACCCCCATTTCCCATCCCCCTGTGCCACTGGGGAGGAGGAGGTGGAGAACTGAGGAGTAAAGTTGAGCCTGGGAAGAAGGGAGGGGTGGCAGGAAGGTATTTTAAGATTTGGTTTTATTTCTCATTATCTCACTCTGGTTTAATTGTTAATAAATCAAACTAATTTCCCCAAGTCAAGTCTATGTTGCCCATGATGGTAATTAGTGAATGATCTTGCCCTGTCCCTATCTCGACCCACAAGCCTTTCATTATATTTTCTCTCCCCTGTCCAGCTAAGGAGAGGAGTGTTAGAGTGGCTTTTGTGGGTGCCTGACATCCAGCTAGGGTCAACCCACCACAATATTAAAGTTGATTTGAATTAATTGACCCTCTATGTTGATACCATTACCCATCTCGGTTCTCAGAAAGTTAATTTCAATGAAGCACGTGAACGCAAAAACATTTGAAATGTTTATCCATGGGCAAAGTTAGGATTAGAATCAGTGCACACATTTCTAGCACAGCTGTTTTTATTTTTTTTTTAGTTGGGAAGTGTAATTTACCAAGGTAAACAAAAATATTTATGGCTAAATTGGTGGAACAAATAAAATTACAAAACTGATATCTTTCATTTTGAAACACTGTTCATTTCAAGTACATCTCCCATTCAGCAAAACAACTGAGTAAGCTGAAATCAGAGGAAAGTAAGTTTCCTTCTGTGTTTTCCAACTTTCTCCATTTTGGAGGTTTGTTTGGAAACAATGCTGAGAACTCTGTAAAGATGTGTTCAGTTTTTCACAAATTTTTGCTCCTTAAAGTAAGCACTTTCTCCTTTTTTCACATACCTCACTGTTTTCCAGGAAGGAAAAATAGAGGGAAAGAAAAGCAGAAATCTTAAAAATAATTTTAAAGAAATAATAAAAAATATTATCAATTATAATATATAATTTGAAAAAAATAATTTAAAATTGTGTTTAACTTTGAACCTCATTTCAAAATGTATTTTATTTTTTTTTAAGATTTGTAGGCAAATTTTCTATGAGAAATCATGTTTTACCTCTGCTTCTAATTTGGGAAATTTTTTAATTTTCTGGTCCTAGGGGGTCTTGGCACATGAAATTGTATAAGAAATGTATGTTTGTTCCTCAAAAATCCCATTTCAGGTGGATATCCCTTCCTGCCCTAGTCATTGTGGCAAAATGTGTCAAATTTTTCCCAGTAATATTCTTGTATGAATGCAGATTATCACTGGTAACTTCATATTATATTTTTATCATCCCTTCTGCTCCGAGTTCTAGGCATGAGTAACCACGTTGATGTGAACGTGAATATAGATGGGAGAACTCAAACCTCATCTCTCTGGGTGGTCATCTGCGCCCCAAAGAGCAGGAACAGCGCTGGTTTCAGAGCCTCAGTGGTCCTAGAAAAACAATATCTGACTGACATTTTCGAATCACTAACAGTGAATCAATAACTTAATGCTTGAAGGTTTTTTGAGTGCTTACAAATGATGAATTTCCTACACCAGATGCTTGATCCTAGGGATGTCCACATCACAAAACAATCTTGAACTGTTCCAGCTTGTGAGGAGGAAGGAAAGGGAGGGATATAGAAGTCTTGGGATTGTCCTGGACTTTGATAAAAATAAGATAAATGGGCCCCAATCTTTTTGAATCTCCATAGTCAGGCCCTCTAATTGGTGACCAGCAGCGTGATATTTTGTCAGCTTCTGTGGCAACAGTGAATTAATTCTTCTGAACTTTCAACAAAAGCCAAAACATTGAACTGGTTGCTGGGGGAACTTCTTTAAACAGAGTTTGTTACACTATTAAACTTTTTCATTTATATCTATTTGGTTAGTCTGGTGCAATGACTAGTTGATTCTAACTTCAGAAACTCCTCAGGGTCTGGGAAGGCAAGGAAGTTTGTATTCTCTCCCCAACCCATGAATAAAATCAGACTGGGAGAGATAGTACATAGTAAATCTCAAATTCTGATCTGTAGTGATGAAAAGCCAACCAATTAAGTTTAATACATACAGGTAATACTTTTCTTTATCTAAGAAATCTGTCAAGACCCTAGCTTGGAAAAACCGTGTCTTCTTCTTATGTGTATTTTGAGTAGTATTATTTTGCTAAAATATTGGTTTGTATGTTTAGTTTAGTTTCAAATTCTCATCTAAATGCAGCTGGATAGATCTGAGTAATGCATAAGTAATACACACAAGGCAATGCAAACTCTGAAATAAAAATGAAGAGACACAGGGAAACTTTCTGGTAAACAAAAAGGAGAAGGAGGCTTTGTCACTTATTGTGGAAATAGTCTTTTTTTTTTAATGGGAAAATCATAATGAATGAACACCAAACAAGATCAGAGGCAGTCATGTAAATCAACACATCTTGCTTGTTAATGTAAAACCTGATTAAAATAAACTATTTTTAACAGTTCCCGCCTCCACCCTATTTGACTGTGCTGTCAATTAGGACACCCTGCCTGCTTCTACAGGAGAGTGAAGGGTATTTGGAAACACGTTGCATTATTTTAGCTGTATTCTTGTTTCTGCAAGAGTTTTGATAATTTCTAATATTTCTTTTAAATTACAAAGTGGTATTTGATTACAACGTCTGTTTCCAGAAGTGCTTTACTTTTATATTGGTATAAATTACGGGCTTATTTCTCTTTACACTTTCTGTAAACATTTTCTAAACTGTAACTAGACACAAGGAAGTGATGAGGGAAAGGTAAGGTCAATGTGTCAGATTCTTTCCCATAAGAGTGTTCTACGCAGATGAAAATAGCTGTTATGGCTTGATTTATTTTTTATTTTGGCAGTAGCCCTGTAAGTGAGCCCTTGTGCTAGAATGCCTGTATGAAACTGCCCCTTACAAACCATTTGTCGCATCAAAGACCTTCTGTTTACAGCTATCTCATGGCACCTTGTGGCTACAGGTTTTGCAGTTCTCACATTTGCTGAATGTCAATGAACTATAAAATAATTAGCTAAGAATCAGGCCATTTAACCTGAATCAATTTATGACACTGGGTTTTCTCAGTGCTGGCTCCATCACCTATGTCAGCGCTATGCAGGCAGTCCCATTTGTACCACCTTAAAATGGAATTGATCGTACATTAGTTAGCAGTTATTCACACATTGCCCTGTGGAATAATTTCACAAAGAGCTGTATAACTGAGAAGATGAAAAGGAGTTGGATTTCACCACTGGTTTAATATGTGCAGCTGTTTCACCCTGACATCCCTTTGCTAAATGTTCAGGAAACTCCATGCCCTAACACATCATTAAAAAACAAGAAAAAAAGAATTCCCTACTCTCCTGAGCACCTCAGCTCCAGATAAGAGTGATAGCCTAACTATATCATCTGGTTTAAGTCCCATATAGCTGCCACTTGAAAAGAAAACTTCCATAAAGCACTTCCAAAGGATATGAACCCTAAGGAAATTAAACAGAGATTTAGTTGAACAATAATAACATTACTGGAATTTGGGCTAGACTAACAGAGCCTGAATCTAGAAGTTCACCTGGCCAGCAATAAAGATGTGCTTGGAAAGTCTGCACTGCATCATCAAAGCATGGACTTTGGTACCCTCTGGGTGAGGACTGGATTCTGCTCACCCTTCAAAACTCCTGCTGCGTACTGCAAGGGCTAGGTCCAGAACTACATCGCTGTCTCTTGGGTTAAGAATTATTAAAAACTAAGCTTACTTAGTGCTTAGAGATTTTGAGGAACAGACTGTGTTGAAAGAAAAAAAAAAAAAAAAAAAAAGAAAGGAGTAGACAGAGGGAGAAGCAATATGAACTTAGAGAAGCCATGCAATAAATAGACATGCTTTTCTGCTGATTTTAACTAGGGGTGCTAACCACATGATTCTTTGGACAGTTTTTCCAAGGACGAAGAGGACCCTGTGAGCTGAATGTCTTTGTCCAAGAATATGCAGGATTTTTAACAAGTCCCTGCAAAACTGGGCAGATAAACCAGTGCTTAATGATGGTAAAAGTATCATCAGCCTGAACAGACATTGCTGTACAAATTCAAAGTAAAATTTTTTCCTCTGCCTTCTTCATTTTGACCAGGAAATTCTCAACACCCAAAAAAGACATAAGCCATCTCGTGGCCTCTGCCTTAGCACTGATGGTGCTGACACTGCATTATTACTGGTAAAGTGTTAGACCCTTAATCCTGAAAGCACTGATGATAGCACAACATTTCCTTGTTACTCAGAGTATAAAAATTACCTGGCAGTTTTTGATCAGATTAAGCTTTTAAATCATATGTGAGAGAGGGGACAGGGGAGCTTGCGTTGTTAGAGAGTAGAAGTTCACCTCTGCATTCCAGACATTGGCCTGAAGGCCAAATAATCCTTTATGTGCACAGATACATGTTTGAGTGGGAAGTTAGACTCTGTGCTTTAATCATAACTGAAATGCTGTCCCAATCATGACCTAATGGCATACATGAATGAGCTGGTGCTGCTACTTAGCCATTAATTCTGGCAAAGCCATTTTAATAAGAAGAAGGAGTCTTAGCCATCCTTTTAGATTGGTTAAGATTGCACTGTATGTACTACGTGGTCTCTAATTTTCCTAAAATAATTTATTTTGTTTCTTCTATTAACTAACTAGCATTTAAGCATTTTAGAGAATTAAAGCATATTATAACCTGAGGAAGGAGGGTACTCTGATAGAAGCTATTTGTAGTGGTCATAAACATTGCGCACATGATTGAAAAAATAAAAACAGCTCATGAAGTCTTCGTGATTTTAAAAAGAGCATCTTAAGGTGTAAAGTGTCCATGGTTAGCGCAAGGGCTGACTGTGATATTTGCCAGTGTTGCTTTATGTCTAATCGAATGTGGCTGACAATGGCACTCTGTTGAATTTCTTCATCTTAGGAGTCAGCGTTCCACAGCGATGCAGAAAAATTTCTTAAAGAGCATATGAAAATCACGTTCTGCTCCCTCTTGCTTGCAAAGCTCATTTTCATCTCATGCTGCTCTAAAATGTTTGGTGTTGTGTCTTCCAGTTCATATTGTTCTAGAGTGGGGAGAGGTTCTTACGAGTGGGCTCTGAGTTAGTCAGTTCTCAAGCAGTGACAGAGTTGTCTTCACAATGTATTACTTACAGGCAAAAACACCGCCTCATTGCCAAATGTCTCATAAGGCAGAGAAATGATAGAACAACACATTTATCATTAATTCCTCCCAAACATCCATCCATGCAGTCTATAGTGACATTAAAAAAAAAACCTACATGTAAGGATGAAAGAAATTCTCCAGTGAGAATTAGGAAGACTAGGGTAAAGATTTGCAAAACAATCTAAGGAGTCTGGTTAATCAATGCTTATTTGTTCTGTAAGAAACCCATTTCAGTTCCTTTATGTTTAGATTGCAAAACATTGTTTCGAAGTTTCATTCCATGAAAAATGAGGGATAGGTTTCTCAAGTTACTGTTGAAAAGGCAATAACGAAATGCCTCAAATTTTCGGTCAATCAAGATGCATTTTCAAGATAGCAGAAAGCTCCAGCCTATCTTGATCATTTTATTATAGTATTTTCACACAAGTGGTTCACACTTGAATTCTTACCCTATTCTGCTTTAAAGAGATGCTTCTCTAGATCTGCTACTGCATCTTTAGCGCTTCTTAAATGTGTGCCTGTTAAACATAACCCTGCTAAGGGTACTTATTTCAGTACCTGCCGGAGGGCTGGATGAATGAGGGAATCTGCACTCTCCAGCAGCTGAAGCCAGGCCTTTGTCCTATCTCTTGTAGACCTTGTGGTGGGTGGATGTCCTAGAAAGGATTTGAAGGAGGAGAGGAAAGTAATAAGAACTTTTCAGGATACATCTGAGTTGTAAAATAGCATAAAGTTAAGTTAGCCAGTTAAAGAAAGTCAAGAAGTAAATAGGGATGCTTCTAATAATAGCATCACAGAAATGAGCTGGCTTTGGCTTCCTCCTGGAAGTGGATTGGCCTGAGACAGAGCCCAGTTCTTGTCCTGGTGTAAGTGGGAAAGAATTCTACTAAAACTGGGCCAAAGCAGAACTAGTGGAAGCAAGGTCAGAATCATCGCTGCCTTCCCAGTGCAAACCCTTGTGTTGTAGACCGGGTTGGCAGGCTGTCATATGTAAGTCTTTCCTGTAAGCGTAAGTTGGCCAGTCTCTGAGCTGGTGTTGAAGGGTATAAGGTTATAACAGTTAACATACCCTTGAATGGCAGAGCGCCATGGGTCATTGGTAAAATGGAAGGCTTAGCAATGGATCAAATTGTATCTGCCAAGTATATTTATCTTTCTGCTTGCTAAGTGTTAAAGAGTCCTGGTGACACTGATAAGGGAACTGTTGCTTATATTTGCAAAGCTTAAATACATCAGGTCATGACCCTGATTGGATAAGTGGTAGCTAAACCCTTATGGCTTTCTAACAATAGAAAAAATTACAGCACTGGTAATTGGGCACCAGCTATGGAGGAAAATGTGAATGGCCGTAAGTACAAAGGTGGATTATGACTTTCTGACTCCTTGGCATGCTTTAGTGAGTATATGGACCATGCCACTTTAGTCTGATCTTCACAAAGGAATTGTCTTTGAACAAGCCGAGACTGACAGCTTTTTTCTGACTCTGTGTGAGGTTAAAGTCTGGGACCCGGCACTCATGTCACTGGTGCATGACAAAAAGTAGAGAAGTAACACTTTAGAAACACAGTAGGCCTTCTGCTGCTTCTTTTGTTGCCTGGACAGTCCAGTGTTCTTTCCTATCTCAAAAATAACAATAAAGGTGCTAGCCATCGATTTGGTCAAGGATGAAGCTGGCATAACAGACCTGCAACGGTGCAGAACTAATCTGCAGCCAGGCCTTTCCTGTGTGATAAGCCCACACCCAAGTAACCTAATCTGCAATGGGAAGTCACACACACACAAAAAAGTGCCCAGCATTTAGTGATGGCCTGAATTTTTTCACAGTCATTTGAAGGTTTCCATTGGGGACCTCTGGTCATTTGATGTGGCAATTAGCAAGAGGACTTTTGTACTCTACCGAGATGAAACAGTCCTCTTCAATAATTATTTTATGCCTTGAACAGAAACAAAAAAAAGCCCAGAGAGCAGATAACATTGTTACATCAAACAGCAAATGGGTTGTGCTTGTAACTATTTATTTTCTTTTATTAAAGCAAAGTGTTACTTTTCCCACGAGAAAAATCTTTGAAATTATAAGACAAAATTTCCCCATATTGTCCTAGGCTCCCCACATTTTTATCTCAGTTCATAACCCAGTCTGTTTGCTTCGATCCTGTAACATTTTTTAGTTCTTCTTTTATTTTAAAGCTCTGTATGAAATACTAGAAACCTGAAGGGGTAAAGTGTCAACAACATCTGCAAGCCCTTGTTTTTTCCCTTCAGAGCCGAATGCACTGAAAGATGAAGTACTGTACTTCCTTAATATGCTTAGTAGCTCACTACCTCTCCATCAATAATTTTATGCAAGGTACCTTTAAGCAGGAATAGTTTGATTCCTCCGTAATCAACATAATCTGAGCCGGAAAAGCTACATATGGAATACGGTAACCACCTTAATTCACACTGGTGGGAGACATCGTGACTTCTCATGATTCCTCCAAAGTAAATGCATTTGTCACGTGAAGTGGCAGTAACGGTTAACATACATCATCTCCAAAGCAGCGTGAAGAAAGGATAAAATAGCCACTTAATCTCCAGTGCAAGATCAGTCGCATTTTATTATCAGTAAAGTCTCCTGGAACTTCCCTCAGTTACAAGTAGGCAGTTTGCAGTTAAACACATGAGGGAACTGGGGCTTGGAAGTAGCTCTCTAAGAATTACAGAGCAAATTGGTGTCAGAACCTGTCAGTTCCTAATTCACTGCGCTGTTTTGATTCTTTAAGTGAGACTAATCAGACTTTTAACACTGTTAGAAGATTTTTTTTGGGGGGGGGGAGGGTAATATCCTGCCTTTCTTTGTAGATGAGGAAAGATTTAAAGAGTAGCAGGCACAAACAGAGATATTTGACAAAAAACTAATAAAACCAGATATCTAAGTCTGTGTTTAGACATTTAAGCATTTCGCTTATTGAGGGCTCTGTACATGGAACTGGAGATTTCTTCACTAGCAATACAGTTTCCTTTTGCAGGAAATCACGCTAGGTACGTGTTGATTTGCCTGGGATGTAATTAGAGATATTCTGCTTCCTTTGGGATTTATTTATCATTCAGTGATGACACTACATGATGCTTTTATATTGCAACATTCCTCTGCAAAGATGTATTGTCTTCTGCTTCTCTGTAATTAATCTGCACTCTAAAGAAAGGGGCTAGGTATGGTTATCCAGACACATACGGTCACTACACATTTTTAACTTTTCACCCACACTATAAAAAATCCTTAACTCACCTAGCATGCTGTTATCAGCATTTAGTCCTAATGAAAGAAATAATTTTTAAAGGCAAAATGAGTGGGCTTAACTACGTTCTCACTTCTATAAACTGTGTGCAAGGGAGACCAAAGTCAGATTCAAGATGCTCTTTTTTTTTTTTCCAGAAAGACGGAGTGAATAATCTTACCAATTTCATTGGCAGTTACTTTTCCAGTTGGCATTTTCATTATAAAAAATTTATTTATTTGTCCACTCTCAAGGAATTACCTAAACGTATGTGCTACAGATTGTGTTTCATAGCTCCACTCCATTGACTGAACTGTGAAATGTTCTATTTCATTCATTATGAGCTTTTCTACGAATGTTTTAAATTAGTACGAGATATATTCAACTCAAAGAAAGGCAATGCATTATTTGTGTTATCAGGAGCTGGATGAATAATTTTCACATCATTATTTTTTCACCAAGTTCTGTCTTGCTTTTGCATATTGATTTTATTGCCTGTGTGATTTGCCTGTATGATTTTGACAAAAACCAGTAAATTTTCAGGCTATTTTCAGTATTTGCTTAAAATTCATATCCATTTCTGCCAATGAACACTCAGAGTGACCCAAAGGAACTGAAACACAGCTGATTTAGATTTGTACCAACATTCAAATAAATATTTACGGAATGTGCTGCATGGCGTGCTCAGCTTTTGTGCAGGATAAAGTGATCCAGCTGACATCTACCTGAGTCCTGGCAAGCAGCAACAGACCCAGCAAGACATATGAAGCCCACAGAGTGACTAAACATGCAGGAACATCTTGCTTTTTCTTTAGATGACTGATGGACATCAGGAGCTGTGCACTACCCATCAAGTATTAAGGTGGGGAAACAGTGAAGAGCTTCAAATGCTTTTGTACAGAAAAAGCAGAGGAGAGAAAAGACTTAAGAACAGCAGGACAAAAATGGCAGGCTCTGTCCTTGGACTTGAAAGGAAATCTTGGATAAATCTGGATAAAGGGAGTTTGCAGATGGCTGATAAATAACGAGCAGAGGAGGAAAGCACATTCTGCATACAACTGCTCACCTCTCAGTCATGCACCGGGAGGGCTGGTTTGAGTCCACCTCTACGTTCAGAGCCTTGCTCAGTACCTTCCGTCTCTTCTTCATCCCACTCCACAGATCTTCTCTTGCTAAGTGGTAGCATCCCAGACCTGTGCCAGCCTGTGTTCGTATATTGTAGATATGTCCTGTCACAGGATGTTTTGCTTACTTGCCTTTGTTTTTCTTTCTTTTCTGTTTCAGCTCTGCGGTGACTATTTTTCAGGGCTATGGTAGACATAAAGCATTGAGGTAGCACCCGTACCAGGTAGAGCACCAGAGAAGCTGTAAGAGGTGCGAGTAGAAATCAGAGTTGGACACAGCCTTCATCTCAGTTTGAAGGCATAGTCAGGACTGAGCACAGTTTGCAAAAGTGGAAAAGAAGCTTAATGATAGCAGGGTTAAATCTCTGTAGGCTCTCCCTCACCAGTAAATTACCTACTCTAAGAGCAGTTGTTACACAAACCAAGAGCTAATTATCTAAACATGGTTTCAGTGCCCTTATATTAGACCTTTCTGTACACACAGACACAACACACCCAATTGGGACTGAGGCAGAGCAATCTGCCAGAAGTTTACCCATCTCAGAGAAACCAGTATCTGATTAGTGAGGGAATATATTTCTCCTCTTCATGCAGCAGCCTCACTCCACAAGTTGGCGTAAAGAGCATCAGGTGTGAAGGCACAACAAGCGCATCTGCATTTTGACAATCCCTGATGCTGTTTGGGGTGCCGTTCCCTATAAGAAGAAAAGAAAAAGAATGTTACTCTGATCATCAGAGCTTTTTCACCTGTGTACTGCCAAGGTCTAACTACAACACACAAGATATGTGGTTTGTATGGAAGATGCACCATATTCAAAGCATCCATCATTTCCTGATGCTTTGAATACAAAAGGTACTGGGTCTCTGAGTAAGAGGCCTGCAGTAGGTGAAATCACTTTGTCAGTGCTTTGTGGGACAGCTGAACCCCTCTCCTTTGGCACGGGAATTCCCAAGCACCTGGCAGTAGCTGGCCTGCTGTCATGGGGAAGAGGTGCAAATCCCAAATGGGATTGCTGGAAGCAGCTGTGGTACTGCATTTGTTTTAAGTACAATTTGTATGAGTGTGTAGAAAGATAAGGACACAGCATTAGCGTAGGACTGAAGGTGGAAGAGAACAGCTATTACCCACATGAGCTTCAGAGTCATACGAAGAGAGCAAGGACCACAAGAAAGAAGCTGAGCAATGAAACGGTGTATGCTTTTCCTGAGTTTAAGAAGAAAAACAGAGATAGAAAGAGCATATAAAAGACATTGGAACACAACTTCTGGATTCAGGAGGTTCTCGAGCAACCCACTGTCAGCTGGGCTTGTATGTACCGTGCAATATCCATCTATCCTGCTGGAAAATACAACAGTTGGCATGATTGTACCAGTCAGCATAAGTGGGGATAGCAGAGCAGCCATGAGCACTCAGCACATGGCAGTTGTCTGAATATTTATGCAGATATCTCTGGTTTCATAGTCTGTCCTGAGCTCTGCATTCAATGAGGCTGTTGCTTCTTGCAGGGGGGTTGGACTATGAATTTAATTGATTTAGCTAAATCAGTGCAAACTCCTGTGGCAATATATTCATTTTAGCATAAAAGACCAGCTATTTGTTTGGCTTAAATTAGCTTACCTTTAAATTAAATTAGAAGTGGTATTAATCTACTTACCTAATTATTTAACCAAGTTTTAATAATGTTGATTTTAAAACTAACTGAAGTTAAACCAGTGCACTTTTCCTGTAGACACAAGACTTCTGACCTTGTTGCTTGAATTACGCAGTCTTCATTCTTGATTAAATTGATTCTGTAGTCATCTCGTAGAGTAGGTGTGGAGAGAAGCCGACAGCAATACATGTATTCCCTTGCGTCTCTTAACAATAAAAAACAGTTACTTTTGGTTGACCTATGAAATTGATGTCTTCTAAATAGATGTCTTCTGTACTTCTAAAAACATCTTTGCCATCTGCTCCAGGGTTATACATGTATGTATGTTCTTTTAACTGCCAGAGATGCTGTAAAATATCAGAGTTTAGGAAATGACAGAGTGAGTGGGTGGCAAGAAAGGATCACAATCCCCCAAGACAGTCTTATGGACAGAGACTAATTTCAGGATGTGAATAGCAGCTGTGGGTTTTCTCTCCTTATGGTACATCAAAATTCTTGCAAATCTTCAGACTAGGACAACATGACTGAGAATCTGAAGGGGCTTTAATGCAGCCTCAGGATGGCAACCTCCTTAACGCTTCCTTGCCCTCCTTCTCCCCACCCCGAGCCTTTAAGGAAAGGAACGGTTGAAGAAGTCTCATGCTTCACCTAATTCCCTTGTTCCCTTATAATGATAAAACTAGATTTTCTCCTTTGACCATCCTGCAAGCATGTCTTTCAAAGGACACTTGATAATATCTCTCTGATTGCTCAAACCAAAACTATCTAGACTTCATTGCTAAGGGACCCAGTCTTTTCCCGGGTGCTGACACTGATCGGAACAGAAGCCACATATGCTATACACATTTAGCCAAGTAAAGGCCCAAAACTGAAAGTATTTATGAAATCTGCAAAAAGAAGGAGAGAAACAACCAGCCCTCCTGAGTCTAAATGATCTACAATGTCATAGAGTTAAGACTCACCACCATCCAAACTAGTCACACGTAGAGGAGCATGAGAGGAGGACAGCCAGCTCAGCTAGGGATGGCAGTAGTGTCACTGATCTTCACACTGCCTGCTTTGCTGCTTTTTTGGGGCATGTGTGAAAGGGAAAAAATCCTAAATCCCGTGGCAGGCTTGTCTCAGCAAAGAAATCTCAGCAGATTTCTTTGAGTTTCAGTAAATATATGAAAAGCTATTCCATGTGCCAAGGTACATGTCACTGACATCCCTGTAATGCTTGCCCAGGCTCTGATGGTCCCTTGCCTTCAAAAAATACACCCACTACCTCATCTACATCCCCACATTGTTCATGCCTTAAATGTCCAGGTGAGAAACTAAAGGAATATGAACAGAGCCCTAAATATAATGGAAATTAAAAAAAAATTAAAAAAAAAACCAATTAGGATGCAATTGGGTCTGCTCTAGTTCAAGTCTCTAATGCCAATTGTATTAATTGGGAGATTAAGATCCAAGATACTAAATACTGATATGACTCAATTACGCATGGTTTAATAGGATGCCATTCAGTTCCTGGGCTATTTCGTTCCCTCCCCATGGGGTTGTCTTGTCTGTTTAGATCATAAAATCTTTGGGACTTGAGCTTGCTACTGCTCCGCTGAGCGTCTAGCACAATAGTGGTCCTTTCACAACTGGCCCCTTGGCAATCCAACAAGACTACACGTACTATTACTCTTGTTCAGTGGGAATTTTTCCATTAACTTTAACTGGAATTAGATAAGGCTCATAAACTCTTTGAAATACATTACTCAAAATGCTGAAGCAGAGCTGTCCTTTAGTATATTGTTTCATGGAATGTCAAAGGTCGGAAGCAGAAACAATCCCAGACATTGTTCCAGTTTCCAGCTTTTGACATTCTGCAAAACAATCTTCTGCACTGCTTTTCTCAGACTTTCACAACCATCTTCTGACAGAAGATGCATGTGGAGTTAGGCTGATGTCTCAGTTGATTTAAGGCAAAACATGCCAGCAAGCGAACACAGAGGATACTTTGGGCTTGGGTCTTCTTTGCCTTTGCTTTATTATTGCTTGCAACTACGTTGATTATTGTTTAACGTGCTTTGCACATCTTTAGTTTGATATGACAAAAGCTGAATCTAAAACCAAATATGTTGCAGTAGTTTTGAATGCCTAAATATTCTTAAAGATGGGGCAACACCATGCATCTGTAACCCCAGGGAGCTGCCCGTGTGAAATTTGTGTACTTTTATGCCAAGAGTTTGCGTATCATTGCCATGTGAAGGTATACCAGATAATAGCGTTTAATTGCCGTGTGTACTATGAGTTATCAACCGTACACTTACAATTTTATATAGAATTAAGGCCGTGTCCCCAGTGCGTTTGCCCTCAGCCCCACATGCCCAAATGGATATTGGAAAACTTATTGCAGGCGTGATTCAGCATTACTAATCTCAAGACTAGAAACGGTTGTATCAGGCACCATATAAAAGCCAAATCAAACTGAAATGTTCGCTTTATAATATTTATTATTGAAACATGGCCTTTTTTCAGCATACAATCTTTTTGTGCAATGCTATTAATTGGATGGATATTTTATTTTTGTAACTGATTTTTAACGAAGATTTTTATCAAAGTGATTTTCAAGAAAAATTTAAACAAGTGTCAACTGTTTACATTATGTTTTCTTACCAAAACCAAGCAGTGTTAAACTTAAAGACTATTCAAATTAGCTCACCAGGAGTTTGGACAATTTTTTTTCTTGTAAATATCGAGGGAAATCTTGTTAAATTTATCTCACAATTGAGACAAGAGCAATCAAAGCAGTATGTACAATTTTCACTATTTTTGGAATATTATTTGCCTCAGAAGTGAAAAGGACAGTAGATATTGTTTGCACTCGGACAAAAATGGGAGAAAATAGGTGTTAGTGTGATTGCTTGAAAATTGGACAAACAAGGCATGCAGAAATTCAGACCTGGTAAACAGCAGCCTGTCAGCCACCAAAACTCTCAAGAATACAACCTGGAGTGACGGCAATTCTTGCTTATAACTTGTAAAATTTTACTTTTTATGTTCTTTAGGAGATGAAAGACTAAGCTCATATTAAACCGAGATTTTTTAGTATATCTGAAGGTGAAAGAAAACTCCCAAAGCGTTTACCAAATAGGTACTCACCATGAGTTAGGAAATTGATGGTTCGAATGTCATGGGGAAATAGCATGTCAGTGCAAGTTCTTTAGTGATCAATAAAGTATTCTGCATTCAGGCTTTACAAAAAGCTTTCTGAGAACCTTCTCAGACTCCCCTAGGGACAATCCTTTGACATATTCATTGACACCTACTGGGGTAGTTGTCTTTCTAGTTTTGCTATAAGACAGCAATTTGCCACCTCGTTATCAGTGTGATTGATGAGAACACCATCTGAAAATCTGTCACATGATGATTGTTGGTTTGACTCCTTCTCTAGATTGATCTCCTTAAAGACATACACTGATGTGCATGACAAAATGTTTTCTGGGGAAAGATGTCAGTGACAGGTTTTTTGAAAGAAACTGCAGTTTCTGCAAAAGCAATTGACTCTTCCCTCCCTCCTCCCCTTCCCTCTGACTCTCTCTTTTTTTTCCTCTCTTTGATATTTGTGTTTAAAAAGTAGAACATTAGACAGCATTTGCTTTTAATGACATTCCAGAGCTGGCTCACTCTGCTGGCAAATGCGGTGACTGTGGCACTGGTGTGTGTAGATCTCTGAATGAAAAGTGCTTTGCAAATCAGAGATATAATAGGTGCACAAATACTGATCCTTACTAAGACTTCACTAAGCACTACATCACTGCAGTGCTTTTGAAAATTTGTGTCATTTCTCCCTCTTTAGCTACTTGTTGCACTTCCATCTTCTTTCTGTCATATTTTTATAGCTCTTATTTGTATAATGGCTGAATATCCCACATTTTTGATTGTTCCTTTTATCCTTCCCACAGCTAGCCCCACTTTGTAGGTGGTGTCTGTCCCGTTACGGAGATGTGAGGCTGCACCTTGGAGGGAAGCTAAGCAAGCTTTTCTCTCATTAGCCTAACAGAAACACACAAGGTAAAATCCTCTGTTGCCGTGTCTCCCCAACTGCAGTGGCTGGCAGCAGCTTGGTGGAAGTGTGGCTGGACACATATTACGGCCCAGCGCAGTGCTGTCCCTATCTGCCATGCAACTGTGGCAGATCTCTGTCTAGGCTTCATTTAGGAAAGAGTTTCTGATGATGACACTAAGATATGAATCAACAGGCCATCATTTTACCTCAGGAGCAAGCTGGAGTTCATATGGAAAGCCAAACACAGATTGCAAACGCAGTCTTCCGATGCCGTGGGCTCACCGCTGGGCAGACATGGTCACTGGGATCCAGTTGCATGGAGCATGGCTCTGTGATTTGAGGGCAATGGAACAGCACTTCCCTGTACCCCTGTGTTGCTGGTGTGAGGGCAAAGAGCATGAGATAGGGACTGGGCCGTGCTCTGCTCCCCACCCAGGTAATGCAGGTGTAGCAAATGGTTTAGCTCCTGGCTAGGACCAAGGGTGCTCTCGTGCGCTGGTGTTCATGCAAGTTCCTCAGTCTCATTTAAGACTGGACTGAGACTTTAGATACAGTAAGAATCTGAGTAATAGTCTAAGAAAATAAATATTTTGGACAACTTGGATTTCAAAGCATTTTTCTTGAAGATTTGTAGAGTATAAACTCCATTAGGAGTACGCCATGTTTTGATGTTCTACATATTTACTTCCTGACAAGACAACAGTCTTACTCTTCCCTCCATCCATTGGGAGATTTCCCTTCTTTTCTCTTCTTCTCTTTCATTCTGCTGCTTTTCCAACAGGGAAT
Source organism: Chlamydotis macqueenii (assembly GCF_036417535.1). Classification (NCBI taxonomy): domain Eukaryota; kingdom Metazoa; phylum Chordata; class Aves; order Otidiformes; family Otididae; genus Chlamydotis; species Chlamydotis macqueenii. The sequence goes on along the minus strand of NC_141560.1, from coordinate 69,147,345 downwards.
ATCACCGTATCATTCACTAACATAAAACTGGCAACTGACAACTGGGATAATAAAGATTGAATGCAGATGTTAGACGTGAAACCACAGTTAACTCCTACAACCCAGAACATCACCTTAAAATGCAATATCTGGTATATTAATTTCTTCCTAAACTGTACAGACTATCCCAGAAAACTGAAGTTGTTATACAATAAAAATAAAACCATATCCACTTTCAACTAAAAAATAGTAGTCAGCCTATTTTTCAGCAAATAGGCTTTTTCCTGTTTGAGTAGTATATGTTTTTAATTGACTATTGTTTGCAAAAAAATCTCAATCTGTAAGATATTCAAGGACTTGATCCCTAATGAACAGTGGATGTATTCTAATCCACTGTCCTGAAATGACCATTATACAAATATATCCAACTGTTCATATAAATATTCTGAGGTAAAGATTGTCTTAAAGCACTTTAAAATTAATTTTCATTAAATTATTACAGAAAAGCAGTCTTTTAAGACATTAGATGGAGTCTTTGAGAGCTTTGCTCTTCAGCATAATTTTAAAAATATGCTCTTCAGCATAATTTTTAAAATAAAAAATTTCCTAGTTAAGTTTCTTTGACTACAGAAAAAAAGTAGTACTTCTCACAGCTTCTGCCTCTGCTTTTTTTCAAACATTAAATAAGGTTCACTGGGGACAGAGATACTGCAAGCCTCACTGTATGGACTAAAATGCAGATTGCTCTGAAGCTGAAACAACTCTGTGTAACACGTCCCCAAGAGGGGACTGGTTTAGGTCATTGACATTGTAGTGGGAATTTAAGTAAGCAGACTGCAGTGGGAATTTGGAATTTAGTTAAAAGCTTAAGGAAGATGCCTCGGATAATGAATACAAGTAAAGACTGAGGGAAAAACCCTTAGCTGATGCATGCTGTTGCAGCATCATTGATTTCCTCGGAATTACGACAGTTTGCCCAAGTCCTATGCCACATACTAAGGCTGACGATGCTGGTAAGGCAAGCACTTGTTACTCCATAGGGGGATTTTTGCTGCTTCTGCATCAGACCAGAGAGCAGCATCCCGGTAACACGGGCACCCAGGTGCCCCTCTCCTCACAGGCTGCGCGGGAGGCAGGACCCAGCCTTCCTGCAGTGCCACTGGGGCTGGGGGCGGCTGCAAGGGGAGGGATGGAAAGGATGGGGAGAAAAGAGAGGTCGGGGAGGGGGGGCCCTAGCACAATGTGGAATGACTTCAGGCAATTAAAAAGAAAACGAACGAAAATATCTGGCTGAATGCCAAAGTGGGCTTTTTTTTTCCCCTCCTCCTTCTTCGCTGCCAATAGTCCATGAAAATGGGAAGGTATGTGAGGAATTCCCCACTTTATATTCCAGCTCCGATCTATTGTATTTTAGCTGTGCCAAAGCAACACTGTTATTCTCCCATGCAGCCTGGGAAGAGTCAGGCATCTTGTCCGACAAGACTGATGACAGGGCTGAGGCTGACTGAGCAGCAGCCGGGTTTATCAATGCGAGCTGAAGGAATCTGCTGATCAGATAGGGAAGCAAGAGCACTGACTTCTGCAGCGAACCACCTTTTGGGGAGACCTCTTTTGTTGCCTGTCTTTGATCTATAGGAAAATAAACAGCCTTTGCTCAGTCATTCTGCTTGAAGCAGTAGGAGGTCAGTGATAGCAGTTCGATATTGTTACACATCAGAAAGCACTCCGAGTTGTCCTATTTTTACTATACTCTTTGAGTCTCACAAAAACATGTTCTTTTGTTTTTGTTATACAACAAAATCCTCTCACCATTGAAGCTAGTGGCAAAAATCCTACAGATAATGACAGAGACTGGAATTCAGTTATAGAGGACCCCCTAATTATCTCCAAATACGACTTATTAATTAAGTCTAGCAAACACCTTTGTGAGGAAGACTCGTGTTAGTGGTATATGCTGGCCAAAAACCATGGCTCTGCCAAGCTGGAAAAGAAAATTAGAGTCCTCATGATAACAGAGAGCTCTGCAGAGGCCCTGAACCTGCTTTTTGCAGGTGGCCCTCCTTCCTGCATGGCAGAGCCCTGCACTGGGGACAGGCACGGCTGGGGTTGTCTCACAGCATTAACTGCCTTTTTCCCTGCAGCAGAGGTTCCCCACACAGCGCAGCACCTTGCTGCAGCCCCGCGCTCGGTGGGAGCTGCAGTCCCAGTGCCCAGCGTTACAGCCCAGCCCGCTACCCCTGACCCGGGCTCCAGCACTGGGACACAAAGAATCCAGCCTGCCTTTGAGAAAAGAGATGATGTGTTAAATATATATACATTTAGCCAACAGTTTATCAGCTGCAGTTTAAGTTTTTACTGATGCGGTACTTATGCTCCGCTCCTAAGAGCTGCATACTTTCAACACGTCAAGGAATACCAGTGATCATAATACTCATTGTAAGGCAGGGTGTCCTTTCTGTTTTGAGAACATTTCCATAAAATACTGCAGGATTTCTTTTGGTTTTTTTCTTTCTTTTAAAACGTATTTTAACACAATGAGTTTTATAATGGCATATGTACATTGTTAAAATGTTCCTTAAAAAAGATACTGAATGTTTATTATTTTTATGTATTAAGAAAAAAACATAAACCATTCTTGATTTCAGAATTACTTCAGCAAAAGTGAAGTGTGCCTGAATAAGTACCCAAACCTTGAAAATCTAATTTCTATACTCAGGAAATGAAGCCTGGTGAAAATACCTTTCAATCTTAGCAAATATTTTTGAATCTTACAAGCGGTTGTTAACACAGAGGCTGATCTCGTTGCAGATTTGGCTTTTATTTTCCTTTAAATCAAAAGGTTTTTAATCTCTCAGGAAAAACATGCTGACTAAAATACAAACTACAACCATATAAATAGTATGCCTAAAATTACAGTCTGAAGTTGAAAGCACAATGTCCACAATTCTCTTTTCCCCATTTGTTCTACAAATACAATATAAAATCAAATTTTGAGAAAAATAGCAGGCTTCATCTGTAGAAAACTTGGTTGGAAAATAGGAAAACAGCAAAAATTTGTGAAATTTTTATTTTTCTCTTCCCCTCAATTTTTTTTTTTAGAATTCTCATTTCTACTAGTTTTTCTGACCAGCTCGACCAAAGCAACACCAGCTCTCTCCCTCTGTCTCTCTGTGTACACTCAAATATGCATGCATTTAAATCCTCTTAATTTCGTAGCGATTCTCTTAAAATCAAGAGACTTTTGTATCCAAAAGTATGAAGAGGTTGCACATACACCATGTTCCAGGGGATTTCTTAGTTGGCATGTAAATACCTTCCTATAGGTTCTCATGCAGTTTGATATAAAGATACAGGGCTTCTTGAGCAGGTCCATGATTTAATGATTAGCAGCTGCCGCGGAAGGGATTTCTGGCCTAGTTTTGGTTGCATGCATTCAGGGAACCACTCCAAACTTGTTTTATATCACATTACATAGCAACAGAATACAGAAAACCCAAGCACTTTTCTTTCTGAGCATGGACAGTTGAGAGGCAATAAGAATTAGAATTAATAACAAGGAAATAACAACTAACGAGGAATGACAACACTGCGTCTAGTGATGATGTCCTTAAATCATGCAGCAAATTCGATTCGAGGCGCATAAATGATTTATCTCATTAATGTAATTGAGCGCAGACTTTCCACTTCTCCAGTTCCCTTTCACAAAGGTCTCCTTGCTCAGAGAATGTTGTCCCATCTCATTTGTCTGTGTCTGCAGACGGGGAAATTCGCAACTTGTGCTATTACTTCAAATAGCAATCCCTCTGACAGCCCTAGAGCAGAACAGCCCAGGGCCAGATTCCCCTCAGCTTACTCTGGTGCAACATCTCTGTCAGTAGACATATTGATTGTGCTGATATACCAGAAAGGATCATCTGAAGTTAGTGGACTTATCTGGCTTTTGAGGAGCATAATGAAGGAGTCATCTAGACGGAGGTTCTGGTGCCCAGAGGAAGGGAAGTACGTGTTGACAGCCCAATAGTTGCCTCATACACATGTTCTCTCTAGCCTGAAGTTGCACCTAATGGTGCTTGCCACTGGGTCTTGGCCTTCTCCTTTTTCAGAGCATACCGCGTATTTCCCGTGCCCTGCTTCTTTAGGCTTCCTTTCCGTGAAAGTACATTAGGACTGGGAAGAATGGGCCAGTTGACATCCAGGTCTCACCCTGCCTAGGAGCAAAGATCCAGACACAGTTTGCAGCCAGGCAGAGGGACTCAGGGCCAGAAACACAGACATGGCCAGAGACATGAAAGACCTTCCTCTGCTTCCGGAACTGCTCTGTGGAAAAGTGTTGATTCATGGGCAGAAGATGAGGTTCAATTCACCTTACTTCAGATGTCTACATTATACACTTGCACCTCTGACTCCTTTCTTCACAAGGACTTAAGGAAAGCAGGTACTTCTGGGTTGACATTCCTCTTTCTTACAACTTAAATGACTAACTTAAGAATTAGATCTAATCACAAACTCTGCTTATTTCTCTCCAGTACCTCTAAGGAGAATAAAGATGACTACTCTGAAGTAGAAGCCTTCACTGCAGCATGTAAAGCTGGGAGATGTGTCCACATACGGCACTGGAGTGTATTAGCTACTTCACTTTGCACTAAGTTTATCATGGATAGTTTATCACCTAAGACTGAAGTCAGAATTGGATTAATTAACTTTGGGTTTATATCATAAATGATGACAGAACTTAGCCCTTGATCTAAGGACTTCTCTCTTTTTTTTTTTTTTTCCTGTATGGAAACAGTAAAAAGAAGAAATTAATTCTAAAGAGTATACTTCCAAATGTTTTTATTTGGGGCTATTTTTTTTCTACAAATGGCGTCTTTAGCTGGTACGTTAGCTGGCATTTATCAGTCTTCTAAATATATGATAGTACCAGAATATTCTTTTCTTTGGTATCGCTGTATAATCTAATCTATTTGTCTACATGTCTTATCATCTTCTTGGACTCTTGGACTTTGCCATGCTAATTAGCAGACATAGGAGTGTCATCACAGTGGCTGGGAATTGTCTGACACATTTGCTTATCAGCTGAACCTGTTCTTGAGAAGTTCTCCTTATTGTAAACTTCTGTAGTTTCCTTATTTTACATGAAAAAGTTTTTTTAAAAAATGCATAGCAGTGACTAAACTATTCAACTCACTATGCAGATAAATTCATATAAATGATAAAACAAAGATAACTGCTGAAGTTGAATTACTAATTAGTGAAAACATGGAAAGGGAATAAGGTAAAGTGGAAGAAGAAGAAGCAGTACTTGGAGGCATCATCTTCTAAGATCTGAGCTGATAGGCAGGTTATCCATACCTCCACAAACCAAACCAAGAGGTCTGCAACTTAATTTCAAAATTTAAATGACCAACTCTGTCAGCTTCCTGAAAAACATGTTTAGCACCGGTGTCCTCACTGGACTTCCAAAAATTTATAGAGAAGAAGATGGCGTCATGTTTTTACCATGTCTAAGCTGTGTAAGGGAGAAACACTATGTCTTTTTATTCATCTTCTTATACATCAGCAGCACAGAATCATAAAATAATTTGGGTTGGAAGGCCCCTTCAGATGTCATCCAGTCTGATCCCCTGCTTCAAGGAAGTCCAGTTAGAGCAGATTGCTCATGTCTGGTAAAGTTTTGAATATGTCCAAGGGCAGAGATCTCAAAACATCTCTAGGCAACCTGGACCAATATTTGACCAGCCTTACAGTAAAAACAACAACAACAAAAATATTCCTAGAGACAAGAAACTCTGGATTAAATGGTCTGATGATCTGTGTTGAATATGAATACTACAAGACAATCTACAGTCATCCATCAGAGAAGGGAAGACTGAAATAAATACAAAATTCCTTTAGCTGCCTTTTATTGCAATGGAAATGCAGACATACATCACCTTAAATTCACTGTTTGATATGACCAGCATTTTTACTAATTAAGCAAGACAAGCAGTGTCTTTCCTTTTTCTTTTTTCTTCTTCTCTGTTTTCTTCCCTTCTCTGGTCTTTTCTTCTCTGAAAGTAAGCAGGCATCGCAGTGGCTTTGTGCCTAGCCTTGCACACTCACATTTATGTTTGTGAATTTTGGAGAAGTTTGTCACTTTTCTCTGTGTATGAATAAAGAGATACAAGCAGAACAGAAGTAAAGGCAGAGATAGAGTGTATCTTAAAAGGGAAGATCATTATAAAGTGTGGGGAGAAGAGAATGGAAAGAGTCTCCTGTCTTTTGCCCTACAGTTAAGAAAAATATTGTGATCTTGAATTTAAACGGGATGAATAGAGTCATTATGCCAAATGATGACAGTGGGCACTGGCCCAACAGACTCTTGACATTCTTTCTGACATTCCCAAAATAGGCTTTGCCTAATTATAATGTTGTTTACATCCATTTTTGTTGTCAAGTATTTTTGGAATGTTGCTCATTCTGCAAAGAAAACCCTAAGCACTTAAATCATAATTTTAAGCCGTTATATTAAGAACAAACGCAAACATTAGGGTGATTGCTAAGAGGCTTTTTGGCCTATTACTTTATGTAAGCTGGCGACAGCAGCAGTGCATCAGCAAGTTTCTGTTTTCAACTGATACTCACTTTCAGTTTCTAGTGTGCCTAAGGGTTTAATTGTACAAGATGCTAAAAGCCCTGGTTCTTATGTCCTTTTCAGACTCAAGTACACTGCAAGCAAAGGTATGACCTGCAACCGTCAATGCCATGTTTGAGCTGTGCTACTCTGGGATGCAGGGCTAATAAAGCAGGGATGATTTGGCAGGGTGCATGCTTATACGCGCTATCCTTTCACAGTGACAGTTTACCATGACAGTGCTGATATAATTCAAACAAATACAGTCTGTAGGGTACTGGGGGTTTGACGATTTCTGATTCAGGCAGGTACATCTGGTTCTGCACGTTAAAATTTGCCGGTGTGACATATGTCATGTGCATTAGATTTTCTTTTTGCAGAGCTAAGTACCAAATTAATCTGCAATGTGTCCATTCACCAAGTGTAAATAGCTGTACAACAGGTCATCTTGAAATACTGCAGGCAGACGTGAAGCAACAGTCACACTGAACACTACTGGAATATGCACACAGACACATACACACACTTGTATTTATCTATTTAAATGTCTGTGTAATTACGCAGTGGTGAACAGCAGTTCCTTCAATAGCAGGCATCAAAGTATGAATTACACGTTGCTGTTCTATGGGTGAGATTAATTTATCAAAGGTTTTCAGAAGCTGCAGTAAATAAATGATTTACAAAACAAGAAAAGATTATGGAGCGGTGGAGGATTAGGGGTTATCAAGTCCACTGTAAAGTGTCAGGTTTAAAAATTGTTTCATTGTTGAAGAACCGTAGTGGATGTTTGATTTGATAAGCATGTTCAAAAGAATATTTATTTTTAAAGATGTAGCAGATTATTGATGAAAAAGAAAAGATTTGCCCTCAATTTCAAATTGAGACCAGTCAAATTGAAGAATGTATAAGTAAAGCAAAAGGCATTTGCAATACCTGGTTTTTTTTGGAAATAAACCCAGCAGGTGCAGACCTCTGTTTACAGCAATGAGCCACTTTAGAGGTAGTTTCTAAAAGTTAGACCTGGGCTACTTGGATTTGAATTACCAGATCTTCACTTCTGTGTTTTCATTCAGTGGGATTATATAGATTGAATCTCAGCCTGGTTTTGAGAAGAATTCCCAGGGTTAAGAAGCTGAATACGACACCAATGCATTGCAGAAGTCTCACACAGTCACCAACAAAATTTACTGGTCAGAATGTATCAATGGAAAGAGGACACTTGCTAATTTTTTTTATAAAAAATATAATCATAAGGAAATATATTTCTAGAGTTCCACCAAATTTGTATTTGAGGTGGAAATATATTCATTTTGTATTTGATATGCTCTTTAAAAGTCAGTAATTCATATTTATATCTCATAAGTCATGCAAGATTTCTGAATGTTTCTGCTTATGTGAATCTGTTTTGATTCTTGGGAGCTTTATGCATGTTATACTGCAATTTGGGTTGGATGTCTGGATTTTGTGGCCTCAACCCATTAAACTGGGTTGGATACTGAAAAACTCCAGATAAAGTCTGATTTAATGTATGACATCCACCAACAGGAATTCAGGATTTGCTCCGAATTCGGAACACGCTATAAATCTTGACAAATAACTTTTTGGACCAGGATGGTGAAAGCCAATTGACTTGCTGGATCACAAACCTATGTGTAGCATAGAATATGTGCAGGATGGTGTCACAGCATTACAAGTGCTCTTCCAAATGTTCTTCCCAGTTTTGTTTTGATTGCTGCCTCTGCACTATGATGTTCTGACGGCTTTATGGATTGCATCTCACACCTAGTCACACTGATGATCAAAACAGTTACAAAGGAAAAGATCTGATGGAAAACTAGTTCTGAAAGTTTAGAACTGACTTTAGGTTGATCAACATGCTATAGGCCTGTCACATCCAGCTCGTATTCTAGGGATTTATTTCTGTCCGGAGATAGTTAACAAATTATCTAGGTGTACTTCCGGAGCTACATCTGCACTTCCTTTTTTTCCAATTTCCTTCTTTAGCTTTATTGGATCAATAGTTGTGCATACTAAAAACACCCCAACTGTTAACATTTAATCAGAAATATCAAGAACTAGCACTTGTTCCTGTTCTCTGTCTCCAGGAAAAAAAATATCTTGATTTTGTCCATTGATTCCTAACCTTGCCATTTTTCCACCAGAGGAATATTGTTTCTCCCCCTCCCTCTTCTTCAGGTTAGAATGACTAAGAATTAATCTTGTGAGTGCTAAATAATGCTGAATTAGGACAGTTTACATCTAGGTTACAGGATCCAAAATACTTTTTTTTCTGTTCTGCCCTTTGTTTAGCCTCTTTGATTTGTTAATGGAGGCTTCTTTTTGATCCGGCTTTACCTTGTCAGTCCTTCATGTCCCACCCATGGACTTTTTATTTCTTTTTCATCTAGTGATGCTGGCAAAGAACTTAAAAAAAAAAAAAAAGACAGAGGGAGGGATTTGGGATTGTCATATAAAACCTGTGTTACTCAGTTTTCAATATCTCATTGAACTTCTCATAGCTTTGATATTTTAAGTAGGTATCACAACAAAGGGAAAAGAAGTGACTGGAAAGGTAATGCAGTGTATTAGGCTTGTTAATGGCCCTGAAAGTCCCAAGAAAACTTGCTGAAAGAAGGATCCTTTCCCATGAGTACTATTTAATTTCTCTAAGAGGGTTTTCCTGGTGAATTAAAACTCTAAAGAGTGCATTTAAGCAATGCAACTGCTATCTTAGCCTATGCTATGTGCACAGAGGCATTCACCTTTATGTTAAAAATCCTTTTGTTAAAAAGCCTATAGTAGAAAGATTTCTGGAGAATCTGATTCTTCTTTTCCTCTCCTGCTAACATACTTGGGAGATGTAGAAAACTGGAATAGAAACTCAAGTTTTTCCCACAAGGGCAGAGCAAGATCAAACACTTGATAATTTTATTATTTTGTAATAATATTTTGTAATTACTTTATTATGTAATTACTTTTGTAATATTTTGTAATTACTTTATTCTGTAATTCCTCTTATGAGTTGTAAGTAATGACACTGCTCCAACACTTCAAATTACTAAGTGTGACAGTACGAAGCAAATTAAACATCTATTTAGAAGAATTTAACAGGGCAACATACGGGAGTCTAACAAGCAGAAGGAGTGAGTTGGATTTTACGTTGTCATTCGGGGTCATGGGAGACCCCAAGTCTGATCTTCTGCCATATTTTTCTTTGTACGATACAGACAAGTCAATTAACACCTTAATTCCACATCTATAACCTGGTTTATACCATCCTGGATTCCCCGGAAAACAGTCAGGAGGTCCTGAGTGTTACAGATGCAAAGAGCCTTCCCCTGCCCATGCTTTGACTAGAGGTGAGGCTGCCAGTAGCAAGGATGCAAGTCCTGCACCTTTGCCCTGGTCTGCCCCATGTGATGTGATCTTTAATGTAATGAAACCTTTAATGTAGTGTAACCTTTAATCATAATCTCCAATCTTAACTTAAATTTTTCTTTGTTGGCCTGTTTGGTCAACTATCACCATTAGTTAGCGATAGTGTTTCAAAATCAATCCCCTCTCTTACAGCAAGAGGGGAATGTGGAATCTTTTCCAGCTCTGTGATAGGTTCAGGATTGCTCCAGCATCTGGCTCGTTGTGGAGATGTGGTACTATAAACAAAATAGAATTCTGTCTCTGTCACATTGACGTGTGGACCCCTCTTTCATTTTCTAGAAAACTATCTTGCCTCCCATTTATCTTTGTCTGCTTTTGAAATGGAGATTCAGTTTAAAAGTATTTTACTAATCTAAATGTTTGCACAGACTGTACATAGCCTAGAAACAACCAGTGATCTACTGGGGTAGTTTAAAGTTTGTGCTACTCTTGGCTTTCCTCAGACGAGGGGATGATGCCAACCGGGCCCAAAAGTCAGAATTTGTCAAGTGTCTCCTCTGCTGTCTGTAAGAAAGGGAATTAGCACTACTAGCGTGGAGCAGCCATTGAAATTTCTGTAGAGCGTTGCTGGAAATAGTACTTATATGAATCTTTTCAATATTTAATTTCTCCAGGAAAAAAAAAAAAAAGATTAGTTTCAGGTTGACCCACAATCAGTTCGTTATCTAGAGAATGCAGTGAAAATGTGAAACCCCGTAGAATGTTTTTCCCTTGTGCTATCTTTGGACTCTGTCAGCGATAATCACAATACACAGAGACGTCGAAGAACTTCAAATATTTTGATCCCACTGGAATCAATAGGAATGGAAATTTTAGGAAAGGGCCACTTTCTTACAGGGTCAAGCCTTAAACCTTACAATCCAAATTGTTCTATGTTTGCACATTGAAAATAATCAAGACTTTCTATGACTCCATCACCACTTTCTTGAAAAGGTGATGAAAATAGTTCAATTATTCTCAGTTTCTTATTAATTGTTTTCAATTTCTCATCCCCCTATTCAACAGCATAATAATGCTGGTGGGATTGCACTGCAGAGCAGTTTATACATTACATTTCTGAAACCAGTGGTTCTTGATTCCATTTCTTCATAGCTTAGACTTGCAGAGTCTAGTTCCTAGGAATGAGAGACAGGTACCATTGCCCCTTCCAATATATAAAAACCAATAAACTTATTTTCTTGATAGAATTATATTATATTCTGTCTGGACAAATTTAGTTTTGAACATCCATAAAAGAATGTAGAAGGAAAGAGCTTGATCCATCTAAATAATTTGATTCATTTAACTACCACTGAATGGGAGAGTTTTATAGAACTGAGCTTTAAACTGTAGTAACCAGAAAAAAATACAAGATTCATTTTGACAAAGAATAAAGGCAGCACAGATCAGCTATTGATCGTCCTCAAACCACAGTGTGGCTTTCCCCACCGTGGCCAACTTGCATCTCCATTTGTTTGATGGGCATTGGAAATTACGTGTTTCAGCAATTGCTTAAATCTGTTTCATGATCTCTCACATTAAAGATCCTTCACGTCTAACCTACACGTTGAGTTGTTTCAATTATCGATGACCTCTGCTTTAACTTTTCAGAAATTGCTTGTTTCTTGTGGCCAGGCTACAGAACGGGATGTAATAGAGCATTTCCAGTGGTAACTGGAGAACTCAGCCCTGCAAAGGCCCAAGGCCCAGCTCGGTGCTGTGGGAGCCACATCATCGAAGCACCTGGCCACACTGGGGCTGACAAACAGCCCTGCCATTATTCAGCCGTGAAAATGGCATCCTAGAACACAATGCCCTGAAAAAACAACTGCAACAAAGTCCTCCAAGCAAGGCAGCTTCAATTCTATGTGCCTATCAGCTAATGCTCACGATAGAAGCTAGCGACTGATTTCTCAGGTAGTGCCACAGGAGGAACAGGCTTTTTTTTTTCTGTTTGAAAATAGGTTTTCTGGCAGTGGCAATGACTACAATAATTTTTGTATTTTTCTAATATTTTTCTAAATGTTCCTTTCATTTGAAAATGCAAAAACTGGGTCATAACAACAAATCTGAGAAAATCAGTTTATTATTAAAATTTACATTAACCTCAGAGTTGATATTTCTGTAGGATCTGTTTCCTATTGTATATTGTGATTCTACTGGGTCTTATTTCCTACCTAGAGGAGGGATTGGTAGCATCTTTGAAGCCATTTTCCTCACTAAAAAAAAAAAAACAGTGCTGGAAATATCAGGAGTCAGTGTTTTTACGGCTGCAGTATAAGTGTTAGAGTCTGAAACAAACTCCTGACAGAAGAAATCAGATAGGAAGCTTTTATTTATCTTTAAGGCTTAACAACTAAGCTCTTCCACTCAAATATGCTGTAAAGCACAAGAAGTTAATTTCTGGCACAGAGTCTAGCAAAGACTAAGAAGTCACAACAGAACTTTACGAGATTTTTTTATGGTATTATACTTTTCAGTATTGCTGGGCAGAATTTTTCTGGGACATTTTTTTTTGTTGATAAACAGAAATCAGAGTTTCAATCTTCAGTGACAAAATGAAACAACTTAATCTTTACAAAGGTTTTTTTTTAATTTATTTTTTTTTTCCCCAAAGAAAGCATTAAGCCTTTGTAAGTTCAGGGACATTTTGTCTTCCATGCAATTTTTCTCCTTAAAAATAGAAAATCTGTCTTCTGGTAGATAAAGAGGATTTTAATTTTTTTTATAACAGTCGCAGTCCCATTTTCATTTTCTGATGATTTGGTTTTTAACTATCACATATGCACTTTAAGAAGGTGCAGTACAGTTTACTTAAGGGATGGATGGCTGCCAGAAAGGAAAATTTAATTCGTGCAATGCGGCAGGCTGCGGATAACAGTCCAAGTCAAAGCTTTGCCCTTCTGATTTGGAATTTCTATTGACTTCCCATTGACTTCCTATTGACTTCCTCATCCTACTTTACAGCAATGAGTAAATACTTTTGGAAAAGCAAACAAGTGATTATCAAGTATTACTTTTACAAATGGCGCTCCGGTGTCAATTTTTGGTTTTTCTGTGGCAGATCCCTGTACTTGTGTATATTTGTTATTTCCATACTTCATCAAACTGCATTTGGTTTGCAAATTATTTATACAGTGTCGGTCAAGAATATTCAGTACTTGTAACTGCACTCTTAAAAATAGACTGCATACATATGTTGAATTGTATGTTTTCTTGTCCTTATTAGGATTTTTTTCTTATATCTGTTACATCTAGGAAATATTTATGGCTGTTGATTTGAAACTGAAGGATCTGGCAATACTTATTTATCATTTGCTGCTTTGTTAGATACTCCTGTGTTGTTCAAATGCGGTTGTGGATCGTAAACTCTAACTCTACCGAATTCCTCTCAACAACAAAATAAATATTTATAGTTTTTTGGTTTTTTTTACTGTGACTTTCAAGAATAGTTTAAGAATTTTTCCAAGTTGCAGTTGAAACGGTCAGTAAGGATACTTCTTTGACTGCCTAGTCTCCTAAATAGAAAGGAGCACCCTCCTGTTCCTGATTCAAAACAAACAGGGCTGTATTAAAAACTGCATTTAACAGAGAAGCACACTTGCGTGTATAGACATGAGTCCTGAGGCCGTCTTAAACTGGGAATAATGGAACAGGGCAATTGTGAATGGTTTAGCAGGTCCTTGAGGACCTCTCTCTGGTTACAGGTTGTAACAGAAGATTTATTTTGCTGCCTCTGTTAGAGAGTTGATCTAGTCTGCCTTACACAATTGTTTATTTCCAAATAAGATATTTCAATCCTGTGGTCTTCAGAGTGCCCATTGAAAGCACTAATTAGTGATCGTTTAAAGTACTTAGGTAATGTTAACTCCAGCACACAAGGGATGCTCTTGAGTCTGACCCCTGCTCATTCCATTTCTTTTTGGAGCTTTGAAGACAATTGATTTTTGAAGACTGCAGCCTTCCCTTAAAATCAGGGACTAAAAGAGTGGGGACCTAATCTTGATTCAACCATTCATGGCATCTTTAAAGACATGTTTACTCTTTTCCCTCTGGATGTCAATTAATAGATTTTAAAGTCAGTGAATTAACCCAATGTGAAAGAGTTTAGAGCACAATTGCGTGTGGGCAGAAAATGCTAATTATAAATAATCAGGCTCAAAGAAAAAAAAAAAGTGTGTGCACCCTAAATAGCTGATGGGAATAGGTTAAAAAAAAAAAAAAAAGAAAAGAAAAAAAGAGGAAAATTTTTAAAGCTAGATTGAAAGTACTGTGTAGAATTACATGGAGAAGAACACCAGGCGAAACAATTGATATGAAAGGTAACTTGGAGCTGACTTTTGCACACACTGGGTCAAATACAAGCTGTAGTTTCCCTTCGTGAGAAAAAAAAAAAACACCCTAAGAAAGACTCTAATGTATACTGGCTGAAAAAAAAAGTCCAAGGTAGCATAAAAGTATCTAGAGACCAGTATGGTAAAGGAACTTCTCACTGGCATCTTTTGGTAACACCTCCTTGCAGTGGGTCACAGTTGCTGTGTGTTCATCTTTACAGAGTTTTACTTATGATCTCTTCTAACCGTACCTGGGCCGGTACAGTTTGCGTTTGAGTCAGCAGCAGTGGCATCACCACATATACCATCAGCATTTTTAATAGGTCTCATCCTTCTCAGAGCTAGTTTAGATCTGGCCCAGCCATACATCAGGACAAGGAACCTCATGAAATTCCCTGAAAAATGACCCTACTCCAAACTTACTGATTTTCATTACAGACACTTTCCTGTTAAAATCTGTGCAATTAAGGATTAATTCCTGAACAGCTGTTGGGACAAAATTATGCTTCACACAAATAGGAAAGGAATCTCAAAGGTTTTCCTGAAGGCTGAGCTCGGGTTGGGAGCTACTGAGCGTCTCCAAAAAGGGGGGCCGGGAAACGCCCTCAAAGCAGACCTGCAAGACCAGACGGGAAGAGATGCTTTTGAAGAGCACCTGACCCTGTTTGGGAACAATGAGGCCTCCCATCATTTGTCTAGCCCTCAGGTTTTGACAGTGGCTTTAGCACCACAGCCATGAGTAGAGTACACTTTCCAACAGCTCCTCCTAAAGATCTCCGTGTCAGAAGGCATGTCATAGTCCAGTGCTTTCTGAAAAATACTTGAAATGTGGAGTTAAGAAACAAAGAGAAGTGAAAATACAAAAAGCCTGTCCGGTTGCACGCCAAAGAAGCTATTTTCCAAATCAAAGAAGCCATGCAGAACGATCACAGAAGGTGGTTCAACTCCTTCGCCATGCCTCGGCCATTTTCACATATTGAATTGAAGTAAAGTCTGAAGGGAACGTGTCACACATGGAAAGCACAGACCAACACCTGCTTCCAACCCGCAAAACGAGCTGATACGGAGATTCTGCTCTCATGCTTTGGAGACTGGGTGTTCTGAACATGAAGTTGTACTTAGCTCAGTTTTAAAAAAAAAAAAAAAAATTGAATGTTTCATTGTCATGAGGTAAAAGAATTTGTTAACAGCATTTTTACCTCAATTATTAGTATATTCTAACATTATCAGGACATCAGCACAATGAACCAAAGCTGAGATATGGTAGTAGTTTCCTTTTAGCATTTATAACGAGGTCTTAAATGTCTTCTTTCCTTTTAATTTCAGAGAATAAATAGAGGACTCTTTCCACATGAAGGAATTACTGGAGTAACACTTGAAAGAAAAACTTACACACTCTAAATCAAATAAATATGCAGGGCTATGTTGAGATTAATAAAACAATCACTATTGTTTGTATTGGGTAAGTGTGGCAGGAAAATAGAAGCTCTTAACTTTTACCTAGAAAATGTAATTTAAATATTTATTTTGCGCAGTAAGCCACTGTTTGACAGCACGTTTGAATGCACTTTCTTCTTTTCATCACTGATGTAGCTTTTTTTTTTTCCTCCCAAAGTCTATACTTCTTCTTTCAATCATTTTAAATAGAATAGAAGGATGCATTCAATTTCCTTTCTCTGAGTCCTAAATGTTTTGCCAGTGCGTTTTAGACTAAAATAAAGGTGGTGAGGTGTTTTGATGGAAAGCAGACTGTTGGGTAAACAGGGCTGCTACTGTGGCAAGAGGGCAGGGGGCTGGCACGTGGTGATAGTTGGGGGCAGATAAATGGTAAACAGCTGAAGTGCACCTATGTTCCTGCTAATCTGAGTTCATCAACGATTATAAGAGTTTTTCCTTTAAAATAACAGACAAAACAGGACTCAGTGGAAGCAGAACCAGCCTAGCAGCTGCATTGTAACTGGCCTAGAGAAGGGCTGGACACCTCTAATATCACAGAGTGAAATACGCAGATCTTGGTAAGTCATTGCCAAGCATAAAATCACTTTAAAATTGCTGCATTATGCCTTTTCTAAACTCTATGTGATAAGGAAATGCAAAATGTAAAACAAACAAACAAACTAACAAAATTACTGAGATTAAATCGGGAAAGAAACTCACCTATGGCTAAGTTTGTGTATTGGAAAGGATTCAGATAGCCCACTAAATACTCCAATGGTTATTTACAATGGGATTAATTTCATTCACGTTGGAGAATACCTGTTATGTTTCTTTGGTTTATGCTTAAGCAGCTGTCCAATTAAAAGGAATCAATCTTCTACAAAGCTTGTATCTGAATGTAGCACTGCCCACTGTGCAATAACTCCTTTGTATTTGAGAATTAATATGCCATGCAATTATAATCTACAAAGGGTTGCTGTTTTGGGGTTTTTTTAAATCCTCCAATTCCATAGGAAATTATCTTATCACTCCACTATAATCGAGCATTCCTTCTCGGTTCTGCAGGTCAATGAAAGGGTTAAAAATTCTCTATCTCTATCTTGATCTTTGCTGAAGTGGTGTATGGGAATGAAATGGTTGCCAATTTGTTTGCAATGCATTCTGACTGTACGGGAGTTCTTTTTTTTGCCTGACAGGCAGGTGAGATCAAAGTGGTGGAGGACAAAAGGGGCTCAGCAGTGATTTGTCAGGGGACGAAAGGCAGTCCTGTCTGGGAAAGTGGCTGTAGCCCAGAACGAGCCTTCAGATCACTAACACACTAAAGAAATCATGGCATGAGAAAAAGTACAGCAGAAAAGGTTCAAAGGTCAGTTTTATTTGGTTTGGATTATTGGTGCCTCCTTTTAAACCAAAGAGCAAGAAGGGGAAAAAAAGAACAGGCTAATAACCGTTGTTATTGTCCAGGAAAAAAAAACTCTTTTGTACACATTGCTTGGGGATTGTCTGTAATTAAAATGCTGTTGTTAGATCCAGGGCCTGATCCTGCAAAGTTTTACTCGTGTGAGTAATTCTCCATTGCATGAATAGTCCTGTGGGGTTGCTCACGTGAATAAAGATTACTTTCATGACAAAGAGTTTGCAAGTTCAGGCATTGAATTTGGTTAGGGGATGCAGGTGTGTCTGTCTGTGTCTGCTCAGAGGTGGGTGTCATTCTTTCCAACCAAAGGTTAGATTTTTGTGAGTGACCTGAAAAAAATTATGTATTTGAAAACCCAAAACTTAAGATAAAAGCAAATAAACAAATTTCTACAACTGTTTGCATTCTGCTTTTGTAAAATTCAGGTGATTACAAAACCCATTGTTCTTTTTTAATTCAGATGTTTGTCTGACAATTACTTCATTGATTTATTCCAGGGGAGCTCTATGAATCGCCATCTGCTGTAGATCACTCCCAGAAGTTATTATCTTCCAAATATTTCTGAACAACGAATGTCTTGGTTTAGGTCATAAACAGATGATCCTGTTCCTTAACTGGTGGAGGATGCTAGTGACATAGGTTGTGTCCAGCTCATTTGAGAAATGACAATCTTCTCCAGTAGTCAAGGAGGAGGAATCTCCCGCATGGCTGGCTGGAGGGGAGAACACTTGCAGTGACATACACCCTGCCAATGGGCAGTGGAGAACAGAGGGGCAAAAGGCATGGGCGGACTGACTTTCTTGCTCTCAAAAAAGCAAAATCATTCAGTCTGAGGTGGTAACGTAGAGTAAGAGTGGGTGCAAGCCTTGCTGGGCATTGCTTTCATCCTCCTGAATGGCAGAAGGCAAGTGCACACAGGGAGCAGAGGATGCTCTCTATTACTTTTGTGTACTTCCCTTATTTTTTCTGTTACTCAGGAAAAGGTGTATTTTGGATATTTAGTGGCTGGGCTGGATTAGATTGAATAGTAGGCTGAAAAGGATATGTATGTTTTCACTCCTGTGGGGGGAAATGGTACAATTAGTGAGTGAGTAAGTCTCTTAACTTTTCCTGCTCCACCCTGAGATTACTTCCAGTGTAGAGTGGGGAAAGAGCCAAATGGTCAGAGTCAAAAAAAAAAAAGGGAGAATTTTTGTGATCAGGTGCATATTTTTGCAAGCACAAGGTAGGATTTATTATCGCTGGATCGGCTGTGCTTAAAAGCCATGATGGAGAGGATGGGGAACCAGAACAGGAACTGTGCTTCTTTTAGGAATATCCAAATTATCTGAAGAAGTGTTTTTAAAAAGTATTCCAGGATTCCTCTATTGATGTCTGATACAGAGAACACTTTTTAGGGAACAAAGTTGCACTTTGATGTAGCTGGAGCACAACTCCAGGTAACATCCTTCATATATGAATAAACAAAATGCTTCTGAGACAAACAGATAACGGTGCCCTGGACATCATGTAAGAGATCTGACTTCCTTATATTAGAATTCATCCTTGTTCATAACCTCGAGAGCAGAGTGTTGCAGCTACCTGATCTATCACACTGATTTGGGGATCATTCTTTACAACATGTGCCTGATTTCTTTGGAGTCCAGCAGCTCTGGGAACTGAAGAGAATCTATTGAAAACAGCTAGTGGTAGGCTAGAAGAATATGTCTGCTAAAGACCTGATGATGGGAAAAGGAGAGGCTGTAAGTAGAGCATTGCACTCTCTTGTGAATGTGTCCAGTTTGAGAAATTCCACAAAGGAATCCTCCTTCCTGGAGGATCTGCTTATGGTGGGCAATTTCCAGATATTTCCATAAGATTCTCTGCTTTCCTGAAAACTATTTATAACCCTTGGTAGCAGAAATTCCTAATATGTTTTGGCTTTCTGTGGTTGAGTGTTAAAATCAGAGAACAAGTGTATTTCAGAGAAGAAAATAAACCTGAGAGTTTCCAGAGACCCATTGGCATTTCAGTAGTCTTATTTAGATTGCCCTGCAGTTTTGAATTGCAAAATGATCCCAGTTAGATCCTTATTGTAGTCCTAAAGCAAGAGCCATCAACCCAGAAAAGGAAGAATTGGACTGAAACAGGTGCATCCAAAACAGAGGCTGATTTTCTTCACTTTGCACATTGCTGTTGTGGTCAAGTTAGACTCCTGGAGGCCTCTCAGACAAAAGAAGAATTAGTGGTGACTGATGGAGTAGATTTGGACTCAGTTTTCTGTGAGAGATGATACAGGAACAGCACTGGAAATTTTTACTTTTATTTTTTGAAACAGATTATGAAAGCAAATAACTGGATTACCTAGGAGAGATTCATGGCAGGAAAGAATATCCTTTGGAGAAAGCAGTTCTCAGACATCAAGATGTAAATAAGTCCTTACCCAGCCTACTGTAATTCACTAAAGAAACAATTCTGCAAGATACATCAATACTTTTAAAACGAGCCAAAGGAAAAATTCTGGTTCATACATATCCACCTAAAAAAAGGCCTCAGTAAAGATATCTAAGATGCCACACCTGTGGGAGGCAACTCGCCTGTTCTGGGAGGTATGATGAAAAAAAGAAAGAGGAGAGAGAATGCCAGATTTAATTTCCCAGTGAGAAAAATCTCAGGAAGAAAACAGTGAAGTGGGGTGAGATGTGGCAACAATGTTTACAGAGATGGATGAAATACTATTGGCCATTAGCTCCGAGTTTTGCTGTTCTGAGTTTATGAGCTTACATTATCTGACTTCTAAGGAAAGGGAGATGGCTGCCAGAGTAGTAACGAGAAAAATATCCATTACAAATTCACCTGTGGCTTCCAGCACATGTGGAATTTGGCTGTGGCTGTTGGTGAACACCAGGATTCCCCATACCTGACCCTTACATGACCACTTCTATGCAAACCTTTAGCTCAGGCACCACCTGAAATCCGGTATCTAAGCACTGGTATCTAAGACTGAGTTACAGCATTCAGCAGTGCTGCAGTTGTGCAATGTAAAGACCGAGAAAGAAAATCACCCTGACCTCTTTTATTCATCACAATATATCCCTTTGCCACCAAAAAGCCCTCTTCAGTGGGAAAATGTTCTACGGGGACTAATAATCACTAATTTAAACCAGAGGCTGCAAGTAGTGAGGAGGGGGTTAGAGTTCTTCCCCTGTGGATTTGCAACACCAGCTTTGTCACAGGCAGTCCTCAGTCCGTTTCTGTGTTGTCTTCAGTCACAAATCGTGTCTACGCCTTCCTTCTGAGATTCTTCAGGAGCATCTTTTACTTATTTTGGCTAACATGTTGCTAATTTGGATCATTGCTTCCATGAAATTCTTCTGAGGACAGAAGTAGTAGAAGACTGTCTCAGACTAAAACGTGCGCTAAGATAACACACTATTAAATTATTAAACCTCCCTCTTTATGTTACAGGTGAAAAATACACCTTCAGATCTAGCAGCTCCAACAGCATTACCCACTTGTCAAATTGGGTTGAGACAGGAGAGCCAAATTGTCTTGATCTACCCAATATTTTTTTACATGTGCTGTCTTGGATATGGAGTGTCTAGAACATGGTATTAATATTTGTATTAATAACCTAACTAATGAAATTACTATGAAAAAGAACTTGTTAAAGACTGTAGAAGAGTGCCAGAGGCACCAAGGCCACATCCGCTATGTGGGGTGACCATGACAGGAGAGGTGCCAGAGCCCTCTGCCTTGCAGAAGAGCAGACATCGAAGGGGAGAGGGCTGCCAGAGCTGCTGGGGCTGCAGGAGAAGCCAGCAAAGAGGGCTTGATACCCAGACACCAAACACCCCAGAGGGATGCTGAAATGTTATGAAAAGGGGAACTCACTGTGGTGGCATCTCAAATGACAGCTGTACTGCTAGGCCCAGCTACTGCTCAGGAAAAATACTGCAAGCTCTACCTTGAAATGTCAAAGTTCAAGTGTCCAGGTAAAAAGTATCGATTTCCTGAAGGAAAGTAGTAGAGAGATTAATTCCTCCTCATTTGCACTGCTAGTCAGAAGGATTTAAGTTGTAGGACTTCCAATTCCACAAAACAGGAAAAAAATTTACAAAGAAATTTTGTATACTTTTTTTTTTTATTCTCAGCAGATAATTTCCTCTAGGGAGTTCCAGATCTGTCAAGATGGAACTTGAAGGGTCTATATCTGCTCAGTATCAAGTGTAGGCCACTTTTCTGCTAGCTTGGGTAAGCCCCGAAGCCTGGTGCCACATTCTCCTCAACCACAGACCCCCTGAGTGACTACAGGAGAGACTTAGAGGGGGGTGAAATATCAGTGATTCTCAGGACTCCTCAGAACCACTCCGGGTGACCCCTCACGGTGTCCTGAGTACCTCCTACCTGCCTAAGGCAGATAGGATAGAGATGTCATGGCCACTGTCTGAAACTCTGTAACCAAGGAGGCCGTAGTGACCTTGGGTCTAGAGATAAACTCATAAGATTTCACCCGTACCTAGGACACTCAGGAGTTATTTATTGCTCCATTTCATGCACTGGTGACAAACGCCAGCCACTTTCATCTCTTCCCTTGAGGCAAAAGAAGGAATTCCATTGAAATAAATCTAAGGTATTGATTTTATTTTATGTTTCTGTTTGCTCCCTATGTCATACTTTTAGATTTCAGAGTTGTATAACCTTTCCTTCCTAACTTCTCCTGCCTACTTGGCCCTCTTTCCTATCCCTTGATCTAGGTGGGACTTCAAGATACTTTGCATCATGACCACCTTAGGATGACATATAACCGTGAATGGGATTTCTTTGGAAAACCCCAGCCGTATGATGGAAATCTTGATCTGAACTAGTCTTCCCTAAAACCAGAAAAGCTTAAATGCGACAGTTAGTAATCTTCAGTTTGGAATGGACAATTCCTGGCAGTAGGTTTTTTCTTCCAGGGACATATGTTCGTGCACGTGGCATTTCCCTAAGGCCGCTACATTCAGTTTCCGTCCCTGGTGCCTGGGCAGCCCCATGCACAGACCCCTGTGCCTGTCGTCTGAGTTTGCAAAGTGTTGATCCAACCGCGGCTTGGAGAAAGAAAGATCTTTTATCTTCAGGTAACCCAATTCCCCGAGATTTGCTGGGCTGAGTGAGATTGTAACAAGCCTCTGATTGTGAAAGTAACCAGGGGATAAATTCTAAAAGTAGTAAGAGATTTATGTGAATAGCAGGTTCTACAGGCATGAAGCGCAATTACATCATGGATATGGGCCAGATACTTCTCTCAGCTACACCACACTTCTCTGTAAATCTAAATAAATTCTTCGAAGCTCATTTAAAAAACAGATGCTGAGTTACCAAAAAAAAAGGAGCAAAGTTTTTCCAAGAGCTCAGGCTATTAAGTGATGATTGAGTTAACAAAGGTGTGAAGCAGGTATGCAAATCTGCTGCCCAAGTTATCAAACAAATTACATTTCTATTGTTTTTACACTCCCTCTCTCCTCTTCCAGACACCCCCATATCCCTTGTGTTTCGCTGTTTTCGTGGCTGCAGTTTACAGTTCTGTATTGGTGTGAATATCCCCATTGTGGCACGATTTGAGCCTGCCACAAATCTTTACAAGCCACGTGACAGTCATCTAAACTGCACCGTCGCACATATTTCGGTAGTGTTACATTTCTTCTCCCGGTCCCTTTTTTTCTCATATTGAAAAAGGGGAGGCAACAGAGAAAAGAGAGAGATTTAAACCAACCTTTTGTGTAATGTTGCTGCATTCATTGTTTTGAATATTTTCATACAGTAAACCATTAAGAGGTTATCTGAGAACAATGGAATATTTTTCCAGTAATAAGTTTGGGCCTGATCCAAATTCACTCACATTAAAGAAAAGACTTTTAGTGAATTCCACGGACTTTGAATGAAGAATTAATTCCTCAGTCCTCAGCCAAAGAAACTCTTGCCAGCTATAGTGGAAATTTCCTGGAGTAAGGAACTTAGGCATTTGCATCTTGATGTCAATAAGATAATAATAGTAGTAGTAATAATAATAATAATAATAATAACAACAACATATATGTTAGCAGATCTCAATAATATACATAAACCACATATACTTTTAACCTAAATACAGAAGTTCAACAATTCTATATTAATTTGTTGTCTGAAGTGCCATATAGCAGTAGCTCACATAATATGTCTAGCATCAACTGTAGCATCCTAAATCTGAAGACCTCCGACTCTTTGGCCGTGAAAAGTAACTGTAAACATGAAAAATATTTCATGTGAGTGGATAAAGGGGAAAATGGTGAGATGCCTATTATGTGTTTAACATTTTCTTTAGAGAATTCTTTCTATCTCTTTTCATTTGAAATGATCTAAATCTTATTTTCTCCACCTGAGAAAGCAACTTGAACCTTGGAAGCTCTGAATTTACTCCCTGGAGCTTTGCTCCTCTGCTCTCCCTTCATCCCGCTTTCTGGGAGCGAACAGTGCACAATGCAGCCAGCAGCATTGCCTACACGTATAGAACGGGGTAACGTGATGCTGTGTGGTCTGGAAAGTCATTTAAACAAGATTATATTGTTCACGGGGTGCAGAACAACCCCGCCAGGCAACAACAAAGAAAACAAAATATAAAATAAATAAGAATCGATCAAAAATAAAATAAAATAAATTTTATAACCTCTTCCCCATGTCGGCAGGTATGAGCAAACTGCATCGGGCGGTAAAGTTGTGTTCAGAAGGTGACATTAGCACATCACAAACACCTAACCATCACCGAAGCCGTGTTTTCTTTGAGACCTTCCCACGGTCCGCATCGGAGCTGGGATGGATTTTTAATTGGTGGAGGGCGAGTTCTTTTTTTTTTCCTTCCTTTCTTTTTTTTTTCTTTTTTTTCTTTTTTTTCCTTCCCTCTGTTGGGCGCTCCACCCACCTCCTCGGTATTTATTGCTCTACAAATTGTAACTTCCTTCTCGTTAGAGTAACGGACCGGTCGTAAATCAGCGCCGGGGGCCGGAGCAGCGAGGGGCGGCAGCCGCGGAGGCGTTGGACCGCGCAGTAAAACCGGACCCCGCTTCGCAGCGGCACCGGCGCTGACCCGCTGCCAAATGTGTGTGTGTATGAAGTTTATTTCAGGTTAAAGTCATTATTTTTAAGTTGGAGGGAGTACTTTCGAAGTTTTACGGTGGTTTTGTTTTTTTTTTTCCCCGTTTATTTTTCTGCCATACTTAGAAATACGCATTGCTTCGTCATAAAGACCTTAGACGTACGTATGCGAATATATGGCCCTTCTCCCGGGGTAATGAGTTAAGAACACAAGTGCTTTATGTGCTCACGCTGTAAGGGTAAGAACATCTGTCTCAAATACTCACTTTTACCCAGTGACTTAGAGGAGAAATGCTGGTTTTATGGCTGAGCTGAACGAAGGCTTCGAAATATTCCTCGGGAAAGATCAAGCATAAAGAATAACAGACACCTAACGTGTTCCATTTAAAATCGCACACTTCGAGCTAATTAATAGATCATTATCGCTTGTAATTCTAATTTAGTTACAGACGGTCTACAGCCCATTCTCCTCCCCACATTAAGTAACAGACTCAAACTGCACTCTGATTATTACTTTGGGGCTACAAGGAGCTTTGGGGCATAATTAAAAATATTTCCAGAAAGAATCGGTAGACCACATCTGACGTCCCACCCCCTGTTAGAATCAGACCACATCAAAGGGGCCTCTTTTTGTTTTCGAAAATGGTCACCAGACAACTTAAAATATACAAGAGCGGGCTTATGTTTTATTGTGTGGATGTCTGACGAGAGCAAAAACGACTTCAGGTTGCTTTGCTATTCAGGCTTGTAGGGAGTGAGACAAGGTAGCTCCAGCCCTTTGATATTTCCGTGGAGGTCGCATTCATTTCATTTGAAAGGGAACCATTAACGACAGACCTGGAAGTGGTCCCCTCCCTGAGAAGCAGGGCACGCACGGCTGGGGAAGCCTGCCTCTGCCCGGGGCGGAAAGATTTGTGGATGATGGTGCTAATTATGGAAATGTGATCAAGATGGAAGCAATTTGAGCAAAAGGCATTAACGTGTTACTCTTCCACCCACTACTCTTTTTGGTTTATTATCGTGGTGGGAGGAGGATCTTGCGGGATGGGTTTTTTTTTTTTCCTTTTTTTTTTTTTTTTTTTTTTCCAGAGTGCTAATGAAAAACGCCCTGCAAATCTAAAACTGTAAAATGTCAGCTGCACACATGCTCTAGGGTCGGGACGAGACCTGAGCTTTACTCGGGAGAGCTCGCGTTAATTGCAGAAAGCAATTTAGTTTTACCCCGCCTTCGCGCGGTACCGGTTACAGCATCTTTCGGGAAACCCGGGGCGCGTTCGCGGGTGTTTCTCTGCGGCCGCTTCGCTCTCGTCAGAGATTAAAAGTCCCCAGGACACGGTCTGGGGTGCATCCCCGAGAGGAAGGTTTTTTAGAGGGGGCACTTAGTTTAGACAGGACTGGAGGATTTGGCCCGCAAGCAGCGATCTCCTCCCGCACACACTCCCTGATTAGGGTCCTGCGTGTTTATATTTTCGTCTTTTTCTGTGGATACAGTGCTTTAATTACTTGGATTTCCAGTCGTTTACTTTTCCTAAACATACTGGAACTACATGACCGCCTGGAAGCGGCATTGCAGAAGAGCAGCAATAAAATTAATTGTGCAAACATTTATCATCCCCAGATCAAACTCTCCTTGTGAGGCTGGGGCTTCACTTGTGGAGAAGAAAAGGGGGAGGAAGGGGTGGTGATGGCGGAGAGGGGTGCTTGTGGGTTTTTTATGTGTTTCCTTTTATTCCAGACGACTGTATAATGAAAAGCCTTTTAGCCCTGGAGAACTACTAAATATTAAGCACAGCTTAAAATAGGGAGTAGCTTTCGAGATTTTTTCGTCTTCCTGCCATTCCTTTTAGGAAAAGGTCGTATCCCTTCCCTTATTTTCCTGCTAGTGAAAGCTTCCTTTTTAAAATATATATATGTATCTCTTTAACGTGTCAGAAAATCCTCTTGCTCTACATAGGAATGTCTTCAAAAACATTTTCTAGACCTCTTCTTGTTCACCGATGCTGAAAAAAAAATTATATTGATCAAGGTCAAACGCTTGAATTCTGACGTGACTCACTTCAAAGGTGTATTTGTACGCCCTTCCAGCGCATTAATACTAATTATCTCTCAAACACTTCCCCAAAACTCCTACTGCCTGTTTCAGATGCAAATCTAATTAACGAGCTGCCTTTGAGTAGCACCCGAGGACAGCGCGATTCGCGGAGCTGTTGAACCTTTTCTTTTTTTTTTTTTTTTTTTCTCCCCTGTTTACTTGTAGGTGGCTCCATCCCATTTTGCAAGCGGAGGCAGTTGTGTGAAGCGAGTGCGGATCTGCCAGAGCTAATGAGACTTCCCAGGCACCGGGGTTCAGAAAAAGGATTAGCTCCAACTTCTTGCAAATACATTCAGGGACGTGTTGCCACACTCGCTGGGCCCTACTTTGTCTGAGTTAATTTAGAAATGACTAAATCTTGAAAGACCTAGCTGAGTAACGCGTGTTATTTGTAACCGGGAACTGATTGATTCAGTAATAATTGTTTGTTTTCGACACCGTGGACAAAGCCGGGGGGGGGATACCCCTTAAAAAGTTCATTTCCCCTTCCAGCCCCCCCAGAAGCCCAGCCCCGCACTCCCTTTTCTTACGCTTCCAGAAGCCACCTCCTTAAGATGTTCCCTTCGAGCATCAGTCCCCGTCCCCCCCTCCCCACCCCAGACGACCCCCCCCCCCTTATCCCGCGCAGGGGGTGGCGGTGGCCGGCGGAGGCTCCGCTCCCCTCCGCGGGCGGGGGCCGCAGCCAGCCCCCCCCCCCCCCCCGCTCCTCCCTTGCGGGGGTGTGCGGGTGTGTGTGGCGTGGCGGGGAAGAGATGCTGTGTAATTTTATCCAGGCTGCACTCTGGGAGTTCACACGAGCCTGATACCTTTTGCCTCCTCCGCTTTCTATCAATTGGTCGCAGATCGGGCTATTGTTGCAGGAAGCTGCTTTTATTTCTATGCTCCGGCGATCAACTTATTTGCCCCCGCAGCCTCTTGCCGAAATTCAGCGGGGGTCTGTCCTTCTGTCTCTCACGCACGCCGGCTGTCTGTCTGTCTGTCTGGAAACCCAAGGAGAAGGCTGAGCGCGGCAGCTCCATCCAACGCAAACAGCTGGGACTCTTCGCCGGCCTTTGCCGATGTCTATTGATTTAAGTAAATCCGAGACAGATAAAAGGGCCAGATCGGGGCTGATAAAAAACTTGCCAATGCTTCCCGGCTCGGACCAGCGTGTGCTCTGCCACCTTGGAGCGCTGCTAGCAAGACGGCTTTGATGGGACCCCCGGTGCCCACCGCTCCAAGCCTCCAGCTCCCCAGCAGAATAAGCGCTGCGGCCGTCATGCCACAATGGTTATAATTTGGATCTTCTTCCTGAGTTTTTTGCAGGAGGCCTGGGTCCCCGGCCGGGTCGCGGGGGTCCCCGGAATCTCCCCGAGCGACCCCCGGCCGCGCAGGGATGCGGGGGGCCGCGGCGGGGTCTACGAGCACCTCGGGGGAGCTCCCAGGAGGAGAAAACTCTACTGTGCCACCAAGTACCACCTCCAGATCCACCCCAACGGCAAGATCAACGGCACCCTGGAGAAAAACAGCGCCTTCAGTGAGTACCGGGCACAGCTTTGCCCGTCCCGCTTCCCCCACTCCGGGCCGGGGGGCGTGGGGAAGGGGGTGGGGGGGTCCCTCTCCCTCGGACCGTTCGCATCCCGCTCCAGCATCAAAGGGCAGTGCCGGCTGGGGACCGGGCACCCCCAGCTGCCGGGGCTTTGGCCCCTTCCCCTCGCCCCGGCTTTTCGGGAGCCGCTTCTCCAGTTCTACCTTAGCTCCTTTCCCACGGGCTCCACGGGGCAGCCCCCCTCCGCCCCCGGCCCACGCAGGGGTCTCCGGAGCGGGCCCTGTGGAGGGGCTCAGTCCCCAAACCTCAGCCCCTTCCCAAAGCTCCCCTCGCTGTCACTTGCCCTCGCTCCTCCGTGGGCTTCCCACGCCAGCCCTGCCCGAGCCCGCTGGGCAACCGGTGGCCTCGCACCTCCCTCGGGGGCCGAGTCCCGGTGCCCCCCTCGATGGGCTGCAGGCTGCCCTCGCCTCCCGCTTATCTCCCACAGGGCTGGGAAGGGGGGGGCTTCCAGGGGCTAAATCACATCTGTCCCCTTTGACATGTGCCGGGGACCGGCGGTAATTAAGATGAAACGGGATATGTTGGGAGCGAGGGAGTTTGTGCGAGGGCGGCAGAAGGGAGGAGAGCGGGGCCCAGAGCTCCCCCGGCACCCCCGCACCCAGCCCGGCCTCCGCCCCCGGCCCCGCCACCCCAGGAAGCGTAAATCCCGGCTGGCGATGGCACACAGAGATAGGGAGACCTCAGGGATCTGTCTGAAGTCCATAAAGGAAAACCACTATTTCCTAGAGGAAAACCCCCTGGCTCTTAAAGCCCGGAGGAAGCATCCTTCAGCAGCGAACCAGTGCCTGATTCAAAGCAGCTGTACCAAACCCACCCCAACTCCCCCAGACAACCAAACCCACCCCAACTCCTCCAGACACTGTCAGGCCAGCAACCCGGCTCTGCCAAGGGGATAGGCCCCTGGCTCAGCGTTATCGTTGCCGAAAGGCGGCAATGGGTTTGGGCACAAGGGTCACCTCTCGCCTTCCAACACTCACAAGAAGTGCCCAGCCATCGGGCCACAGCTGGAGAGCCGAGAGTGAGCTTGAGTGAAGCAGCCAGAGAGCCCTGTGCATGCAACACAACCTCTCCCGAGCCATTTGTTCCTCCATCAGCATCGTGGCACCTTTGGCTGGACGCAAACGTTTCGGCAGGTACTCTGCCAGCCTTGCCTGCGATACTCTTCTTGTGCTTGAGACCCCATTTTTGATGGCCTGAAAATCTCCTCCCTTTTA
The DNA here is from genome assembly GCF_036417535.1 of Chlamydotis macqueenii. NCBI lineage: Eukaryota > Metazoa > Chordata > Aves > Otidiformes > Otididae > Chlamydotis > Chlamydotis macqueenii. The sequence goes on along the minus strand of NC_141560.1, from coordinate 69,118,165 downwards.
ATTTGGCTCGGGCAGTCACATTGTCCTTGTCTGGAGGGCTACACTGGCCTCCTAAATGACAAGTTCCTTTCATGATTATGTACATGGCTCTAAAATGCAGCTGACTCACCCTGTTTTACCCTCTGGAGACCTCAGCAAGGGCTTTGTCCTGCAATGGACAGCTTTGTGACTGGTTTCAATAAGTCAAGAGCTCTTGTGTTCCTAAGCATTAAAGAGGATTTAAACTTTTTTATATACATATAGGATTAAGTGAACCTCTAGTTCAGTGTCAGATCTTTTTCATTTTTGAAAGAGTTCAATCTCAATCAGACATCTAGGGATTTATTGTCAAGCTTGTCTCAAACAATTCCCACATCGTTATGGTTTTATACTGTTTCAAGTAACAGCCTTGTTTCATTCACGCGATTGCGCTATGGTTTTGGTGTGAGCTAGTGATAGCTGTGAAATCATACTCTGCAGGTAAGCGGTCGTTCAAACACATCTCAAAAAATTACATGTGCTGTGGAGCAACAATATATCTCATAACTGTTTCTCTTTCTAGGTATTCTTGAAATAACTGCTGTTGATGTTGGAATCGTTGCCATCAAGGGCTTGTTCTCTGGCAGATACCTGGCCATGAACAAGAGGGGCAGACTTTATGCATCAGTAAGTTTTACTTAAGACTGGCATACCATTTCCTTTTACTTAAGACTGGCCTGTCGTTTCCTATGGGGAGAACAGGTCCAGTGGGGAGCGCTGATTTCTTATAAATGAATACTTACAGAGAAAAGAGTAATCTTATAGTAGATTTCTGATTGGAATTGTTAGAGGCAACCAATCAGTATATTTTCTAAAGTGGAAAGAAGCTGTGTTCTTACTTTCTCATTGCCTGGCCAAAGTTTTGGGCAATTGGGTGCACTGGTAAGGACCTCAGGAGCCAGCCTTTGCAGCGCAGAATGTCCATCTCTATCCAGAATTGTCCATATTTGTATTTGATATGGATGTTGGACACTGGCAGAGGATATACATACCAGATAAAGAATACCCAGAGGCAGGTGAGCATCTCTGCCACAGGAAAGTAGCCTACTGACAGGAGTTTCTTTGCACAGAGCATTTTGTTGGGCAGTGAAAGAATTTACAGGTACTGAAAGGCAGGGCTGTAGCAAGGAGAGGAAGTATGAGAAGGTGCAAGAGGATAAAGGTGAAAAGAAATATGTTATTCTACTCCTTTGACCTAATTTTTTGTCCTGATCTTTCAGGTAAAATCTGACCTCTACTTATATTAGTGGCAGTCTTGCCTTCTCAGCCCAGACAGTATTTCCCCTGAGTGAATAAAATACTTCAGCTTAGACTTCTTCACATTCAGGGGCACACTGAGGCTTGTCAGCGCGTATACGATACACATTATCTGCCTGCTCGAATTTCTTCCATTGTCTTTGATTACATCCCTAGCAATCCTGCGATGGCTTACTGTGTAACAGCCATACTGTGCAGTTTCTGCAGGAATCCTGTGGTATGGAAACAGATTTGAAGAGGCTGAAATGTGGCTCTGTGAAATTTGCTTCCTCCAACTAGTCATTATATGTAATTCTGTTGATTTGAACAGCATGATACATCCTCGAGCCATGCGAGCTTCTTCCATGTGAATGCAACCTAGGTAACACAATCAACTCCATTCCCTCCCTGGTTTAATGTATTTTACTCCACCTTTTCAAGAATGTTCTGATAGTATTTAGGACCCATTTCATGCGATGCACACTGATTAAAAGCCTGTGTGTAAAGATGACAGCTCTTTGCAGAGAAGCAGATCGCAATTTTGGCGAAGGAAAGTGCAGCTGGCGTGGAATGAGGACGTACTAACTCTGCTGTGCCAGAGCTAAGGCTGGCCACTTCTCTGCTTCCAGTTAATATTCTGATTAAAATGGGGATCTTTTTCAACGGAGCTCCTTCATCAGCTCAGAGCCAGTGTCTGCCCCCTATTTCAAATAAGCCTGACTTTTTTTGGGATCGTTCTACAGGGAGCATTTCATGAAATGGTATCGGAATAACTCCATTATCCCTTAGATCACCAATTTTCCCACCTCAATAAAATGAGTTTGTTGAGTCTGCAGAATTCCTGTGTGTCCTTAGAGGATTCTGATAATCCTCTAGGTTTATCCTCTGTGATAAACCCTCTACAACCAGACCGGCGGCAGACGGCAGGACCAACCTACCTACATATGGTAGTTGTGTGGGCTCCAGCACCACAGCCTATGAAAAACTTGTCCTTGGAAAGGAAGGGCACTTCCGTTTTACAGCTGCGAAGCTGAGACATGTGGAGTCTTTTAAAATCTTGTTAAACGCCTATTAGCATTTCTGGGGAGTGAACAGCATTAAAGACATGTTGTTAACGGAGCTTTTGGCTTTTCTGGCCCCAGCCTGGCTACCTGTGCCCTTTCCGTGTCCTCCACAAAGGCAACGGGAAATAAAAAACCTCTGTAAAGACCATGGTAGCAGTTCTTCTCTGCCTCTGTGCCTTGCACGTGTTAGGTACTGAAGTCTTTTCACACAGGGACAGCAAAGATGATTTTGTAGTTAAGAAGAGACATACTGTGTGGGAGGTCCTTTATTTGCACTGGTTCTACTGCTCCCAGGGAGGAGTTCCTCTCGCCAGGCTTTTGCACAGTTTTCTCTCAGTTGAGGACCAGATGCAAAGGGGCAAATTTTGACAGATCACGTGAAGTGTGAGCTCCTGGGATGAGTGCGTGCTTTCCCTTACAGTCTGTGACAAAGGAGCAGCTCAGCATTTTGGAGGAAGACACTGGTGGGCAGGGTGTGCTTTCATTTTCTTAAGCTAAAGCGAACAAAGGAGCTTCGTAAAGATGTTGTTTACTGCTCAAATATCTGTAACAAACTGGATGTAAAAGAATGCAGGTGTATTTACTAATATACCAATTGAAGAGCCGTATTTTACGTTGAACTGTAGGATTTCACCTTTTTCATAGATTTCAAAATTGATAGGCAGCAATTAAATCATCCATCCAGTTCACAGGAATGTTTGGATCGGTAAGTACAAAAAAATTACATTTACAGCTGAACTATCAGCAGAGCTATTCATTCCTATTCACATGCTATTTTTGTATTTTCAAATTGGTTTTTGGCCTCTTTCTGTCTCTGACCCATGGAGCACGCTCACTGCTGACAGCACCTTGTTGGACAGCAGTTCAGGCTCAGTGTTTCTCTTCTGCTCACCTTTTGTAGCACCAGTCTGAGTTTTCCCACCATATGTGCTGCTACCCTGTATCTGAAAACTGAGCAGAGTCTTGCTTAAGACCTCAGTCCAATCTTATTGAGGTAGAAGAGAGCTATTACCCGTATAATCTTTCTTAAACTTTGTCATGTCTGCTTTACAGGAAAATTACAATGCAGAGTGTGAGTTCGTGGAGAGGATCCATGAACTGGGTTATAACACCTACGCGTCCCGTCTCTACCGGACTGTACCTAACCGAGCTGGCACAAAGCGCAAAGCCAGTGCAGAGAGACTCTGGTATGTCTCAATCAATGGGAAAGGACGACCCAGAAGGGGCTTTAAAACTCGCAGGACACAGAAATCGTCTCTCTTTCTGCCCAGAGTATTGGATAACAAAGACCATGAAATGGTCCGGCTGTTCCACACGAACGTGAAATACCGAGAGAGTCTCCTGAAGCCCCTGAGCAAGAACCAGCGAAGAAGGAGAGGACGCTGACGGGGGTGGCAGGAGCTTGTATGGGGGCTGGAAGTGACTGAAAGACTTCAAAATGCTACTAAAAAAACTAACAGCTGTGATTGTATGACAGGCATTAACATGGATGTTTTTTAGACACTGTATGATATAACTGAAAGTCACATCACTTACTTTTAGCTATTGTAGAATTATTATCTGCGGTAAAAGAGATGTGAGATAAACTGTGGCACATTCAAATGTAAATTAGTTGGATGTAATAATTTTGTCAATGGCTTTCACATTTTCTTTTCTTAAAAAAAAAAAAAAAAAAGTCATTTTCATCAGTAGTATTTTCATTCTAACTTGCCGTAGGGTATTATCTCAGTGATCCTGTCCCACCAGATCACATGAATATTTTAGACTTAACAATTTCACGTCCACAGAGAAAGCATAGCACTTTCATGGCTTTTTTGTTAGTTCCTCGTAAAAGGCTATATTCCTATTTTTATGGAATACAGGAGTTAGAAAACCGGTTTATTTTTAAACTTACATATATTTATTTTTATTTTACGATGGGTCAGTATCAATTATACTTTTTCCATGACTGCCCAAGACAAGTAAAATTGCAAGCTACTTCAGGCATTTCAACAGACCTACACATTACTAGAGTATTTTTTAATTTCTTTAATTAAAAACCTAGGACACCTGGCCTTGTTATTCAAATAAATGAATGTGGTAAAGTGGCATTTGCATTGGCCAAGCTTTATTAATATACCTGTTTGCCAGTTGACGAATCCTCTTCTAAAATAAGACCCACGCATGATGTGAAAGCTGAATTTGCCATGTGGACTGAACCTGCAATATAGGAAAATTCAGCACTGGGGATGAAAACCTTCATTAGGTACTTTTGTTTAGCTAAGTTTTCTACAGGAAGTCTTAGTTCTAGGTTAAATATGTTTTTACGTGTTTGGGGTGGAAAATAACGGCCACATTGAGTGTACAAAACCTGTAATGACTTGCTGATTTAAGACTGCTGCTATGTTCTGATTTTCCTTTATTTTCAAATGCTTGTTATTTTCACAAGGTTGTCCTAAACTGAAAACTCCCAATCCAGATGGGGGTTAACGATCTTGCGTTTTGGTTCAACCCACATAAAAACATATTTCTATAAATTTTTCTACCTTGATTCTGGAAGTTAACTTTTACAAAGTTGAGGGGAGTCCACATCACAAGTTTGATTTTGAGCAAGGGGTTAAGCTTTAAAAATTTCTCTTCACATCCAGAAGAGGATAGACTAGAACAAAGATTTAGATGTGCTTGACAAGCACAAATAATGGTCATTTCAAGGAGATTTGGCCTTGTGCTCCTCACTTCCTAGAATTAGGCCCTGATACAGCACAGCTGGAGAAAAGCAACTGCACTGAAATAAACATTCAATCTGAATTTAATGAAAGATCTGTAAGTTAAATATGACATTATACAGAAACAGACAGGTGCAAATCCCATTTCTGGTCATGTTGACGCAAAGGTCTTCTTGTGAGCTACCTACTGAATAACAGTGTGACCGTTTAAAACTGGGTGGTGAAAATCTTCCATCACTAAGGGGTGAATTCTGTGGGAGAGAGAAATAAAACAATTCCATAGAATGAGTTTACTAAGACTAGTAGTTCTAGGTTTAGCACTGCTTACATCCCTATAAAGGTGAAAACAGAAAGACATCTTTATACCAAGAAGTGTGCTCCATTCCTTCCACTTTCGTATCTTTTCTGTAATATTCTAACAAAGAAGAAATGTCTGTTCGAATAAGAAAGTCAAAATTCTTTGATCTCTGTTTTCCTTTACATTGAAATAATGTAAAAAGTTACTTAAATGTTGTACATTAAAGAATGCAACCTGGTGCACACAGAATTAGACCTAGGTTTAAAAAAGGGTACAGAAAACCATGAACCATGTTCCCAAACTTTCTTGCTTTAAAAAATAACTGAATATAGTGATGGGGTCTTCACAGACATAATCAGGCAGTATCATGTCTGGGGTCACTGAAAAAGTTTGCAAGGAAGAAACATAAAGATTGAAAAAGAAACCGAAGAATTCAGATTTTCTGTTTTGTTTACTCTCCTGTGAACCACACAAGGTCCAGACTACTGCAGAATTTCAGATGTTTTTTTGAAAGCTGGTTGTATCAGTGAAGAAAACTAAGTTTTGCATCCTGGGCATCAGGGGTGTTTTGGGACATGTTGTTGACTACACCAGCTACCCTATCTCAGCTCTGTGTTTCCCTTCAGGCTGCTGGTGAGGGCCTGACAATTTGACTGGGCAGGAAAGAGAGGGACGCAGGGAGTCCTCATGGATCTCAATCTCCAAGGACAAAATGCAAGGGAAGGAAACTGTTGGCAAGCCCAGCTGGCAAGGAAAGATCTCCTACAGCTGAAGATCAAGAGAGCTGGTTTTCCCCATGTCTAATTTCTGGGCCGTATTTCTTTTGGCTGCTTTCAGATCTACTTCACCTCAACTTGTAAGAAAAACAAGATCTATTCACAGCTTTCTCTGCTCTAAAGATTTTTGTAAAGCTAATGACTAATGACCACATCAGGTATTTTTGATACAATTCTGAATGTCTAAAAAAAGTGGACAAACTCCTGTTTCCCATGACACAAAGACGGCATCCTCACCCCAGCTCCAAGTCCATTTCCTATCAAACATTTAGCCTTTACTCTTGGCTTTTATCAAGGGCAAGTGCTTGTGCTGGCTCTATCCCTTGCTTTTCTGTCTCTGTTTTAATCATTTTTTCCTCTTACACTTTTCTCCTTCTACTCCTCTTCTACAGACGGTCAAACTACCTGCCATAATGTGACAGAAGGGAATTGCAATAGGTGATACAGGAAATTCATTATTTACAAACACCTGCTTAGTCCTCTCCTTGTTTTGAGCTGTACTGTATGCTTGTTGTAGGAGTATTGTTTTAACCACCTTCCCATGGGAAATTGCAATGAAGTTTAGCTTAACACATGAAGTTATTTCAATTTCCCTGTTTCAGTTGCAGTTTTCATCCCAACACAGTCTAAAATACTGACACTGAAAGAGAAAGGAGGGGAGAGGCAAAAGAAAAAAATAATTAACTGATTGGATGCAATGGCATTTTAACTACTGTAGGTAAGTGATGATTTTCACATCAACCTAAAACAATTTCACTGACATTCTTAGAATTTTTCTTTGCTCAGTCTCATTGCAGCAATTCAAGGGAGATGGCTTTGGGATTTGTCTTTTAAGAAATATTAATGTTCTTGTTGAAATACTTTTCATTACAGACATTCATGACTTAATATTCTTTTAGCAACCTTGAATTCCACAGTTCCCAGATACTGACAGGCTGAAATCCTGTTCACTATAATTATCCCTGTCGTGTCTTCTATCTCGTTTTATTTATTTGGACCAGAACCTTATGGGATACCTTTGAGTTACTGCTACTTTCTCCTTAGAATTATAAAGTCAGGATGTGTTTCCTTTTTAAAAAATATTTCTTGAGTAAATTTATACCTTTCCATTGTACAGGCTATTATCAGGGAGTTTTTTGGGGGGTATTTTTGAGGAAGATATAAACTCTATCCATTTTGGATTGTAGAGTTTTTGCAAACTTCATGTGCTCCAGAAGTTCACTGACATCCTTAAATTCATCACAAAACAGAGATCATAGAAAAGGTCATTCAGGGAAGCCAGACCTGGTAAAGAGCTTGTCTACTGCAGCTTTTTGGTTACATACCAGGTTGATTTTCAATTGTTTTGTGGTTCAGAGTCCATTTCAGAGCCAGCATCAGCATTCTGTGGTTGCATCTGAGTTAGCAAGTAGTGTAGACCCACAGCAATAGATCTGCAGCACAAAACCTTTTGTGCCAAGTACTCAGTGTCCACACTAAGCAACATTTTGGGAGTGACTGGGAGGACTACTTTGGATGGCTTACAGTCTGGTCCTACGGACTGGAAGCCCTTTGGCAGGTAGAGTACTTTGAGAAAGTCTTCGGATTGAGTGTCACCAAGAAGGAAACCACTTCATGCATTCAGCAAATGTTGACATAACTCCAACTAGCAGGAGACCGTGCTCAAAAGCATGCTTCTGATTTCAACCAAACACCAGAGTAGATGCATGTTGTCTGAGGTCCACTCATTCACACCCTGTAACTGTTTCCTTGTGGGCAGGAACCAGATCTTGAGACCATGATTTCAACCCTCTGTGTTCTGGGTGGCATGTCAGTTACCAGAGCACAAAACTATTGCTGTTCTCATCCTGGAGCCAGGAGAGCGTGATCACCACATACTAATTGCCTGTGCCTGATCCATGACTTCTTGATTTATATCTGAAGCAGATTTTTAAAATTCCTTTAATCCTGGGTTTAGCCCATCATAGCTCTTATATTCCAAGCTGTTCAAAACTTCATGTAACATATTCTGGTCTTCGGTAATTACATTAGTACTTTTGAGGTTGGCTGTTCATAAAAAGCAAGAGTTGTGTATGAAACACAAACAGCTACCCCACGTCGAATAACTAAGTTGTAAAGCATGAATTCTTTCCCAATTTACTCACATATTTTTCTCCACTTTCTCAGCATGGAGTTTCTCTGTCTTTGAGGATCATTATTCTGCCATCCTAAGACTATATTTCAGTACTTTTATGGTATTTCTGACTCTCTGCAATAGGTCTGATGTTCGTTTCTAAAAGCCCTGTTACTGTTACCCATTTGTTGAGCAAGAACAGCAGTGCACCCCATTTGGATGTGGAAACTTCTTCACACTCGTACCTTCAGCATTTAGAAGAGAGTTTTCCTCAGTCACCACAAGCAGGAAATAATGCTAGAGGGGTTTTTTTTTGTTCATACTTTTTAATAGCAGTACCTAGCCCCAAACCCTCTCTGTTTCGAGCCCTTTTGTGAGCTCTTGGATTTCCTGCTTTACTTCCTGATGTTTCCTCTTTCTTCTCTGCTTTTCTTTGCGGATGTACAGCCCTCTGCAAAACAATAAGCAAAGAAATCCTTTCCACCACACGTGCCTTTGCATGGACCTGGTTTTGGAATGGGGCTGGTATTAGGTCAACTATTCATTTGCCAAGGCTTAACTGTTTCTTACAATTGTCTGAATCAAGGATGTGATTACTCCCCTAGCTTCCAGAAGGTGTAGTCCCATTCAGAACAGCTCAGGCTGAAAAAAAAATCTACAGAGCAAAGCTGTTATAATACACTGATACTCATCATCAAATATTTGATTCACAGCCTTATCAATAAATATGAGGTCAGAGAAGCAGGGAAGTAAATATATTTAAAGTTGTAGCCAGGAATATGAGACGTGAAAAACAATGCCATTGAAAAGCCTCTCTGAGTTACAGCGAAAACCTTTCCCCTGAGCACCCTGCCACCCCTGTGCATTGATGTCCAGAATTTCTCCCTCAGACCTAAACAATAACCTCAGATGATAGTGGTGACAATTAAAACTTTGATTCTTAGTGCTTATTTGTCTTTGATATAGAGCATCAAATTCTTTGTATTTACATGTACATGTATTGCATAGTCACATGGGATTTTCCCTAGAAAAATGTATCATCAATTGCATTAAAAATGAGGAATCCTTTTTCTGGCCTCAAAAACTGAGGGAGAGTGCTAGAAGAGAGTGATTTACAATGTACCTCTCCAAAAATGTATTAAGACAAATTAAGCCAAACCTTTCTAAGTTTGGTCATCAATAAATTACTGAATGTCATACACATATAGTATGTAATTACAGTTTTGAGCCCAATTACATCTTTGAGCCCAAAGCAAACAAGATTCCACACATTTTTATACTCCTGGAATTGAGATATTTCCGTTTTAATTACCAATGACATGCTGAAGGCCTGGTAAAAAGAGGCATTCAATTAGAAAAACTATGCATTGTTTATGCGCAGAATTGTTTTCTAATAAACAAATGTTCGCAAGACGATCGGCATGCCACTCTGCCAAAACGATTTTGATAGGAACTGCTGGGATCTGTCTTGTCAAAACAATAATCTGTGCACAGAAGGACCTTACTGACAGCTCTTCTTTTTCTCCTTTTGGAATGCAAACTATTTTTATTGGTAATAAATATAGCATCTTTTTACTGGTCACAAAAGAAGTATCTTTTACACCAACAAAGAAGCGAACAAGTGAATCAACATATGGTGGGGTGAAATGCATGAACTCTCGCTAATTCAAATGCATCTTGTTAGAATATTCTTCATGATATCAATCATTTAGCATTTACATAATGCAAGCTATGTCTGATGCGATTTACAAAAGCCCTTCAGACTTCATGGGCAAGAGGCTGATATTGGAGTTTGGGCTTCAAGCTTTGCCACAGTGGCCCAGGCACAAGACATACATGACCAGCCTGGGCTTTGCCCCACCTCTGCATGCTGGTGTGGTGGTCTGGGGTAAAATGGGGTCCATCTCCATGTTTCATTTAATTTTCCTGACTCTAGGATGCAAGCTGACACAACCCATCTGTGTCACAACACAGAACACAGCTGTGATTCCTCACAGTCTCTCCAACCCCCTTTTTCAGACCAGATACAAGGAAGAAATGTCTTAAATTGAGGGTGGTGGAACACTGACACAGGTTGCCCAGAGAGGTGGTGGATGCCCCATCCCTGGAAATGTTCAAGGCCAGGTTGGACAGGGATCTGAGCAACCTGATCTGGTTGGAGATGTCCCTGCTTCTTGCAGAGGGGTTGGACTGGATGGGCTTTAGAGGTCCCTTCCAGCCCAAACCATTCTCTGATTCTCTGTGTAGAGGTAAGGTGCAGAGGAGTGATGCTAACAAGTCAAAAACAGGAGTCTGCAAAGAGTGTCTGCTGATGAACCAGATCCTGACAGATTTTACTGCATCTTCTCGAGCATAAGAAGTGGATGTGAGATGCCTTCGGTCACCTCTTGGTTCCTTCTGGTCTCCTCAGCATGTCACCACAGCTGTACAAGTCTTTGGGGACTGAAGAATTACTATTTTTTCTTTGTTCTAGTAATGGTATTTTAAAAAATAATCACGGATTCCTTGCTGTTGCTATAGGCATTTTTCCAAATAGTGACTTTCTTGATTTGTCCACAGAAAAGCTTAGCTGTAAGCATGGAGTTGAGCAATGTGAGGGAGGTTCCCTCCTTTGTGGTTGTTCTTCATGTTCTTCACGTGCTGGTCTGTAGGCTAAGAACCTGTAATGGGAAATGGCGCCATGGACGCAACCCTGAGAGACAAACTGACCCAGTGAAGGAAACCTCTGCAGCTGCAAATGTTGCTTTATGCGTTTTGTGGCCATTAAAGTGACAGCAAAGAGACATGACCAGCTTGTAAAATATATAAATGAGACCTGAAAATACTCCATGAATAGAAGCAGACACATAGGTAACTAGGTGCAAAAATTTTCACTTGAATTTGAAGTATTTTTCTCCAATTTGAAGCCAAATTTCATTCTTGTTACTGTCTTCAGGGAAACTATTGGGCAGAATACACACCAAAGAATCACTCTGTTGGAGTGATTTGAATCAATTCGTACCGCAAACTCCAGTTTTTCAGCTATAATTGCTTGGTTTGACTCCAGCATGGTTCGGTTCCCACCACAGGTGGTGGGACTTCTTCTACCACTCTCAGTGGATCTAAATTGTCTTCCACCTGATGTTACAACATTGTGAAAGCTTAAAGATGACTTTGGAGTACTTTGAGACTTTCAGAAATGTGGGCAGTAAGCAGGTCAGGGGCACGTTTGAATAAAATAGTTGTTTTTTGGTCTGAAAAAGGTGCCTTGTTTTTTGGACGTACTGCTCCTCAGGTGAGAGCACTGCCCGTGACCGTGGTGTTGGGAAGGTTTATTTCAGCGGCATGAATTAGCAAAGCAGAGGGAGAAAGAGAGAGAGATAATATGTATAAAACTCTAGGGAAATCTGGGAAATTTGTAACCCTGTGAGAACTAAAGAATATAACAAAACTGAATAGCTTGGATAAGGTAGCAGTTCTTTAGTTCACGTATCTGCTTCCTTTTCTTTTAAAGAAGATCTGTGTTCTTCCTTCTTGGATTTTTGGTAGTAAAATGCTTTGCATAGGGAGAAAATTTATTTGACTGATTGATTTTTATTTTTTTTTAAGCTATCTTAAATAGTCCTTTGAAGCTTGCGGTGGCGCTCAAGTTCAGATGTCTCCTGTTTCCTTTCGGAAGGTTTGAAGGATTTGGGAAGGTGAACAAGCAGATCTATAATTAAAGAACAGTTGATGGTAACTGTCCTCCTTTGTTAGCATTCTTGGGCCACCTCCAAATTTAGATGGTTAAAGAGAACTCTGTCCCGTTTTAGTTCTGCAATAGTTTAGATGCCACCACTGCATAGCAGGAGAGAAGCCTTTCTGAAATTCAGGGTAAATTCCCTTTCTGACCACAAACTGGCTCACGGTCTTCACTTTACATATTAAAGAAAACGCTCTTCTTTCCTACAGTAACAATCCTAAATGCTGTAGTATTTTTATTGCAGTCTGAAATGTCTGGATTTGAAGAACAATTATTTGTCTGTGAGAAGAATTTAGAGACATTCTGATGTTAATGCAGAAGTAAAAAGGAAGCACGGGGCAGCGGGGCTGGCTGCAGAGCGCTCGAAGGACCCAGCCCCGGAGAGACGTGCAATTCTACTGACGTGGAAATGTCTCTGGCACCGGCTGCTTGGTGTTGAAAATTTTTTGTCCTGGAGCAAAGAAAACTAGGTCTGATAAAGTCAAAATATCACAAGATCTCACACTAAGATGTTTTTGAATGGAATGGCTTTTTCACTTGGAAATAACCTTTTCTGGAAGTACTTCGTGTAATTTTGGTCATACTGTCCAATAAAACACCATATGTGATGACCTGTGATGACCAGCCATGAAAGATAATAATTTGTCTTAAATAAATTTTTATCTTTTGAAATTATTCATTGTGTGGTTTTTGGATGGACAAATGGGCTCATTCATAAAGTATAGCCAGAATTCAGCGTCTTTAGATGTTACATTAAACAGGACTCGCCCCCAAAAATGACAGCGGATCAAGGCTCTACCTTGCTTTTATGTTCCTACTAGGAAAACTCACGCAAAAATTACTTTATGCAGCCAGAAATGAACTAGTCTGAAAGAAATCTGCTAGCGATCTCTGAGAGAGTGGCACTAAAAGATAGGTGACACGCATTGCTCGGCACAGCATAGTTGTAGTGTGACCATAGATGCTTGGTTTACACCGCAGACATCGGAGTCCCGCAGGCGTCTGTTGCTCAGACCATGAAACCAACTGAAAATTATTCTTAAATCCTTAGACATTTTTTTTCACGGCAACATGGGTCTAAAACTACAGCAGCAGAAACTGAGTTTATTTGTGTCCCATAGTCTGTCTGCTCCAAGGATCTGTTAGCCATATTCAGTAGTGCATATGGAAAGAAAACCCTCTGGATCAGATTAACGCTTTCTTTCCCCAGTTCCAAATGAAGAGCACTTTGCTTTACCAATGCTTTAGTGCAAATGCATTTGAAAATAGCTATATGAAATGGAGATGCTCTAAGATCTTCCCAGAGAGGGACCAGGATGGTAAAACAGAGGTCTTCAGAATTCAGTGTTCCTTTATTTTCTTTTCTTTTTTTTTCAAACATCCTAAATTTCCTAATCTAAATGGATCAAGGTGCTCCTACATATTGTTCGCTCAGAGAACTCAATGCAATGTTGTTTCCTCTTGAATCTGTATTGCACAGACCAAACCCTTGTTGTATATCGTCCTTTTCTGCAATCTGCTTCTCTAAGCATTTTCCCAGCTTTCGTAAAAACTTGTACCAAAGCCTTCTACCCTGCAACTCTCCCTGTAAGCCTGTGTCTTTACTTCTGGTTCAATGCTTATGTAGACATTTTCAGAGAAGACAATCCCTTCTTTACTTTTTCTCTCTTCTGCTCTATACAGATAGAATATCTATGTGATAAACTAAGAACAGCCTCCTCCCAGAAAGCCTGAAAACACACAAGCAGCCCAGCAATCCAACCCCAGAATAGTCTCAAAGAAACCCCACCACCCTTCAAAAAGAGGTCCCTGAGCCAAAAGGCAGCTCCAGGTGCTCCAGCACACTCCTCTTAGAGCCTGGGAGGGGCACAGGTTCCTTAATTCCCTACATGTGTGCACAAGGAAGGCAGCTGTTGGCCATCCTCTGGCCAGAATCAACTCCTTCCTTGTTAATCCCCATGAAAGACGTGGCTACTTCTGCTTGTAGTGTCTTCTTGAGGGGTTGCAACAAGCCCTACAACTCAATTGCTTCCGAAACCTGTTTGCAGGCAAATATAAGGCTTTGGCTGCTGGAAAGAGGAGTAACAGTGTTTGGGGTCTAGGTTTCATTTTGTAGCTCCTTGGATTTGTGACTGTGTTGAGGTATCTTGGGGCAGGACAATAAGGAGCTGGAATTTTATCAGGTTTAGCAGCAAGTTGAGTACTCCCTGTTGGAAAAAGAGGAGGGAACCTGATCTTGCTTTCTCCTAATGCCTTTTCCTAAAGGATGAGGATGGACTCCTGCCTCATAGCTCAATACAAGGTAAGATTACATAAATGTGAACTCAATACTGCCTCTTGGTTTAAGTTCTAATAAATATTGGCTTCTCTTTTAAAATCAGAAAGATTTTCTGATTTTAAAAAGTCCGTACTAAAAAAATCTGACTTTTGCAATGGCACTGTCTCATGGCACAAGCCAAGTGCTCTGTCCAGCTTCTTCCCCACAGAAAACTTAGTTTTTTTAAAAAAATTCTTATCTACACTGTTACACTTATCGAAGTTTCCCATGGTATCTACACTGATAGGAAAGCCTCTAAATTTATGGAACAAAATTCTTATAAAACAAATAAAACCCTTATGAAATAATATAATTTATAAAGTCTGTGGGGAATACTCTGGTGTTTGAGTATTGGAACAGGGTTCCCATTTCAGAGGTTAATTAGAAAGGTAGGCAAAAGTTTGCTTTCTTGATAAGTTTTGGAGCAAATCTAGGTTATGCCCCACGTGAAGAACATGCATGGTTGAACAAAGGAAGAGCTTTTTAGAAAATAATGAATTATTTGGTTAAAAAGCTGTGTAAAAACTGAAGGATGCTTTGTGCCTCCTTCCATGCAAGCTTGATAAAGCAGAATTGGAAAGGAAATACGAACAGACTAAACTGCAATCAAAGAGAGACAAGAAAAACACTTTTATACCTTGAGCTGCTATTGTGGTGCTGCTCCCTCCATGAGATTGAGAGAAGAAAAAGAGGAAAAGAAGCAGGGGTAGAGAAAAAACGGGATCAGTTCAGAATACTGCCCTGGAGAACCCTGCCTGTGGGTTTTTATTCTGCAGACACTTCCAGGAATAAAACACTTTAATGGAGAAAAAAAAGAAGTGTATTTTCAGAGAAGTTCATGTTGTGCAAGGAAATAACAAGATGAGTTCTGTGCACAGAGGCCGTTATTCTGATACCGGTCACTCGCCCATCACGGCAGCCGTGGGCACGTGCCCTGGGTGCAGTCCTGGGGATGGTGGCGGGAGCGTGAGCTGGGGCAGCTCTGCACAGGCTTCACGTGTGATGGTAGAGAAGGAAAACAAACAAAACGCCAAGCCAAGGAACAGGCTACTATCATCCTCAGTTGGTATCATGACTTTGCAAGAGTCAGTGCAGTAGAAACCAGTATTAAGTTTCAGGAATTTGGCTCAACTCTCTGACCCTGCTGTATTTGAGCTGCTGTTCAACATGGGTGCTAGTGAAAAGCAGCATTTTAAATTAATCCTGTATTTCAAAGAGGGAGGATGGCCAGTTTTCTTGCTCCTGCAAAGATCTAAACCTGTCCTAAGCTGCAGGAATATTAAGGCTCTGAGATCTCTTAATCCTTTTTGCTTTCAACGAAAGTATTCAAAGTAAAGCCAGGTCTTTCCCTTTTTTAATAGTTTTGTGCAAACTTTTGCAGAGCTTAGTACAGTTATGAGAGGGGAAATGGTTTTTGGGTCAGCTGAATTAATTTCAAATTGATGTAATGGGTCCAATTACTGAATTTGAGTAACCAAGGTTTTGAATAACTGAGATACTTTTCAGTGTAAGCAATAAATACCAGGGATAGAACTATATTATAGGAAACGGAGACTATGACTGAGCTTTGGATAATGAAGATTCTAGTTTGTATCGTGTGTACTCTGGCAGCAGCTGATTCCTATAGGAATAAAAAAGTAAGAACATGTGCAAACTGCAGTGTGACGCTACCACCGTGACCTCTTCAGCAACTTCAAGGTCATGATTAGGAGAATCTTCAGGTTTTTTTTTTTTTTTTTTTTTTCGTTTGCACGTGGGTTGCTAAGATTTATTACAATCATTGCAAGAGAACACCTGCTGAACATCAAGAGATTCCTGGGAAACTTCAAGTGTTTTGCTAAGGCAAAACTCCACCTTTTACGCTGCTTTCAGGAATCCAGCTTGGACTAGTCTGGTCTTCATTGATTTGTTCATGCTCTAAAGCAGAAGCAAACCACAAGTGATATTCAGAGAGATATTTGTCTCTCAGACAAATTTACCTGCGTCTAAAATGATACATGTCTTGCTTCCTGGGATTCCTGATATGTATCACACTCTGGGTAAGGAGTGGATCCTTGGCTGAAGTCGGTTGGCGTTGCTGTACCGGCTTTGGTGACGCTGTGAGGAGTAACACCAGCTGCACACTTAATCAGGTGACTAAGCACTATCTAAACATATCAGGAAAAAATAAATTTGACTTGTGACAATTATACTAAACAAATATAGAGAAATATCTTGATGTTCCGATTTCTAGAAGTTTTTGCTGAAGTTTGCCTTGCGTATTTTTGTGCTGCATTGCAGTCTTCCTCCCCTACATCATCATTTTATTTTCAGCTCAGCAATTTTCTTTTTTTTTTTTTTTTTTTTTTTTTTTTTTTTTTCTCCTCTCCTTTGAGCTATGAAACTCTGTCTGCTTTTCAAGACTAATATATGGCCCCTGAGTGAAGGCAAGGCTGTGATTCAAATCAAGAGTTCTGTTGACATTATAATCCTTAGGAGCACAGCTGGAGCATTTCATGAACGGTAGCAAAGACTCTCCATTGATTTACTGCCTTGGTATTCAATCAGGAGTCCACGTTCTGTGTCGTTGGCTGCAACATACAAAAAATAACTCGGTGAACTTCTAATTAAGGCATTTAGCTTCTTGTCTGTCTTATAAGAAAAGATTTGTGCTATATATGAGAAGCTGCTGCTTTTGTGGATTCTCCCCTATTTTTATAGTGTGAGGGCTTCAGGCCCGAAGAAGGTCCTGAGGGCTATTATTGGGATATACACAGAAGTTGCTCTCTGACCCTTCCAAGGAGAAGATGAAGCAATGTGGGATGGCAGGAATTTTCGTGCTTCTCCTCCAAGCTCTGCACCTTTTCTCTTTGTTCCTGTTTTACATAAACCTTTCCTAGCCATGATCACCCCTCAAGCACCAAAAAACCTTCATTCCAGTTCTCATGAGAGCTGTGAAGGGGATCCACACCTCTGCTTCTGGGCAGCAAATAAACCCTTCCCTTTTCACAGGGCCAGTCCCCAGCCACAGCATGCATGAGAGCAATTTCGAAGCCGTGCTCTTTCTTGTCTCACCCCTCGTTCCCAGGGAGAGATGACCGCGCTGCCAGCCCCCACTGACCTGAAGATGAGAGTTCTCTAGATTGTTTCCAGCTTGCACTGCTAGCCCCACTGGACGAATAGCACTTGCAGTATTTTTGGGGTGGTGACTCACAAGAAAGCCATGAATACCCCCTTAAGAGGCTGTCAAAACCCTCCTGGTAAGAAGTGTTTTGTTTTTCCTCTTTTCGTTGTCCAGGCTGCCGGTGGATATTTCCACGAGTCTCCAATCCAGTCTTCTCAATCCATTGTCCAAGTAGCAAGTTGTACCCTAAAAAGCAGAGGTGCAGACCCTAATCTGACACCATTCCCGTTTGTCACCCACCTGTAGTAACAGCCAGAACATACAGCCCTTCTCGTCAACGTAGAAGGTACCAAAGTGCCAGCCAGGACTGAAGCCAAGGTGTCTTGGCAGATCTGGTATCAAGGGCATCAGTTGTCTTTTTTTAACCTTCAGAAAGTGCTTCAGAAACTTTATTGATCTTCTTAAAAATAACACGAAGTAGTCCGGTATTGTTATCGCAGGTACTTGTATCTCCAAGAGTTATGAGGTTCAGTCACTTGATCAAGACCAAAGAAAAGCCTGTGTTGAAACAGGGTCTGGATTCAAAAAAGCGCTCACAACAGCCATGAGATCTGGAATCATGACTGTTATATTTGGAGTGAAAGACAGCTGTGAAAAGGAAAAATGGCATACATACACTTTTTTTTTTTTTGTCTGAACATGCAGCAGGAGATACAGTGCTTCAATAGGTGTTGCCTGCTTACCTTCTTTCATCTCTAACATTTATATTCCTCAGGCACCTTCATTGTGTTTCAAGCCTTACTAGTGTCTAAGTTTCCAACTTTCCTGCCCTTACTGAGCCAGAGCTTCATCTGGTCAGAGCTCTGCTAAAGCCACCCTGTGCCAGGAAGATGGTAGGCAAGACCCGTTGTGATGACTGTTGGTTTCTAGAGCTTAGAAACACAAAGCTTACCAAGTAATTCTTTTCAGGGCTAATCACAGTGTCATTTGGCCTAAGTTGTTAGGACAGGGTTCTCCAAGAGGAGTATGACGGCAATATGACAACACTATGAAATTATTCTCCTGTGCGCAAGGCTGGTTCTTAGCTCAGTAGCAAAGCCTTAATCATAATAAAATAACTGTTTACAGTTGTAGGTGTATTACTGATCTATAGTTGCATCAGAGGTACTCACTGAAAACCACTCTCAAGAATTGCCTGGTGTATTCCTTTTCGAAATATTTAGCTGTGATTTCTCCCGCTGACATGAAGAGGAAGAACTGTTACAACATCTCACATTCAGAACAACAAAAAGATTTCTGGTCCATGTACAGTTAAAGACCAAGTGCAAGTCCTGCAGGAGTTGAATGACAGTAGGTAGATAAACCAGCCATGAAATACTCCCATTATTGCTACTTTAAAGGTATTTCTTAATGTTATTCTTGTCAAACAACTAAAATAGTCCATAATATTCTTTTCTCTTGGAGCCTGGATTCTAACTTGGTGAAAATGAGTAGGGGGGAAAAAACACCTAGCTGATTTAAACAGTCCAGTATCTGACATTAGTAAAATAATGTCGTGTAAAATAATGAGCGTGTAAGGTTTATGACTGCTTATTTGGTGGGGCTGGGGTTATCCAATGGGAGAAATACTACCAAAGTCCAGCGAGATATGGTTACCAGGCAGGAATCCCAGGAGATTCTGTTACCACACAGGAATCCCATGAGACAGTATTATCAAGAAGGAATCTGTAGTATTCAGCTCACCACAAGGCAGTAATATTAGATTTTTAGAATTAAATCCTGTGGTATCTTGTTTTATAAGAGTTAGCACAGAAGGAACGGACGAAAATGCAATGGAAGAAAGAAGTCTCCCTGGAACCTGAGCTGGAAGCCCTCGTTACACCAACGTCTAGCAAAAATAAAACATTACAGATTTTCCACGTGTTCCTGGGATATTTTTACTAAACATGATATCAGTCACTTATTAGTGAAAGATTTCTTTTAAGTTTGTTTTTGGTTGTTTTTTTTTTTTTTTTTTTTTTTTCCTACAAAATACAGATTTGACCACTAAAATGCCAGGGCATGCTTACTATTGTAACCGGATTTTGGTTTGTGTAAATAACTTCTGGATTTTTAATTTTTTTTTTTTAATGTGTAGTGAATTTTGCTTTTATCATGAGCAGTACTACTTTGCATATTTATAGCAATCTAGCTATCTTACATCAGTGCTAACGAAGCTAATGAGCTGCTCAGATCTGTGTCTTACACCGTGCATTTGTGTGATGTCTCACTTGTCCTCTTATTTTTTTCTTGTAGTACCGGTAATGCTGGCATATTTGGCAAGAAGGGACTGGACACTTGTTTCAAGAACTTAATTGCAGGCTCTCTCTGGGGATTGGCTGCTACACCTGTGACTTCTGAAAGCCTTTTGCTGGTGATGGAAAGTGTTCTCCAAAAGCTATTGCCAAGCCACCCAAAGGAGGAAACAAAGGTTTGCTATTTCAATTTGATCACAACAGGTAAGTCTGAATGCTCAATTCTTCATGCAGTTATTATTCTCTTTAAATACAATATTTTGCCTGCCTGTATCGTGGTACACCTTTATCAGTCTTTAATCAGATAAACTCTGGTCAAGGACAAAAGATCCCTTAACACGAAAAGTTTGATGTGAAGAGATGAATCAGTCTGGTGACTAGCTTTAGTAAAGGTTGAATATGCATCAAATTGAGACCTAACACCAAATTCCAGGTGTACTCTTAATTCAGCAGTGTTTCTAAATGATCCTTTCAGTGATGTATCTCTGAAGCTGTGCGTTGGAAGGTGAGTGACAGACGCAGTAAAGTCACAAACTCACATGGCTCCACATGGATGGAGTCAGGAACGTGTTGAAAGGCTCGTCTCTCAGAAGCTTATCTTATTGAAGAGGAAGACAGGAAAACTAAGGACTTCAGGTGAGAAGATAGAAGGGAGAGTGGAAACCTGTTGAAAAGAGAACAGATAATCTATACTGGGATATTCAAAAGATCAATCAACAGGGGTGCCAAGCACAGCTGCAAGGATCAAGACTGGAAGCCATAGAGGAGAGCGCAGTGGCCCCACAGATGTCATTGCTCCTTGGATCCTCAGTGTGACACAGAAACAGCCTTTCTGAAGCATCACATCCTCCTGGCTGTGCTGACAACAAAGGTGTTGCCCATGGGACAGCGTCAGGTATTCCCAGCGCTTTTCAATGCTGCGGAAGGACTTGTCCCTGGTATTCAGATGTGGTTACAGGGAGCTGAAGGAAAAGAAAAGGAGGTGGCAGGAAGGAATATAAAACTCAAGAGGCATTAGCCTGTTTGCTGTGTTTGAGAAAACGTTTGCTTGAGTGCCTGTGAACAAGAAAGCAGGCACAGCTGAATAGTGGGCTTGAAGTCAGTTTAGCTTCAGAAGAGCTAAACTGATCAGATCTTAACCCTAAAAGATGTAATCAAACAATAGTGTGAGTGTGGAAGGCTTCTGAATGTGCTAAGCAGAGCATTAGAAAACACCACACCTGTAGTGGGGATACTGGTGACACAGAGGTACCAGAGAGATTACAAAGAGAGATTGCTGGTAATGACAGATGGAGAAGTTACTGAACCCACACGCTGGAGAGATGCAAATCACAACCAAAGTGCCTTTGTGATAAGGATTTCAACTTGGTAGGTAATGGTTTGGGACCATTAGTTCACATACCGTGGCTTTACCCAACAGCCCTCGGATGCTAATGGCTCACAGTCCTGGTGGCAACAGGGTTGCATCACCCCAGTGGTCCAGGAGCAGCCAAATCACTGGGGTCTCTGTGAGCACCTGAGGGCTCCCCACACCTCTGATGTGCTTTTTGCTTGGTGCGTGACCTGTACATTTGTGCAGAAGGCTATGAAAATCTTACAGGGAACACCATTCGTGAGTGAACCCCACACTGAAATTTATTCTCTATGCACAGTGACAAATTTAACATAATTTTACAAGAAGAAAACCATCCTGAAAGAATTAATAACATTAGTATGTCCAACATCCGGCCAAAAGCCAGGCCAATAGTTTGTGGATCTCTCCAGACTGACAATCTGTCAGGGAAATCTCCCCATCTATAAGAAGTCATTGATATTTCACAAAGTTTGTCATGTTCTGGTTAGTTAAACAGCTTTTTCTTAATATAATGTGCTTCTAAAATCTTTCTCTTGTGTTGCAAAGAAGTCATTCTCATCTTCCCTTGTTTTCCTGGAGCCTTTCACAAATACTTTCTGCCTTGTCAATCTCACCAGCAGCATCTCCTATGCTTACCTGTACAAATGGGTATATAACATCTTTTTTTTTTTTCTTTCTTTTTTTTTTTTTTTTTTTTTTTTTAATTTGACTTGGAAGTCACTTGTTTCAGTGACAGAGTGATGCTTTTGCAGAGTGACTCGACGAAGTCAGGTGGAGCTGCAAAGCAACCTAGGCAGCAAGTCACAAGATCGAGACTTGGAGCAGAAATCTGGTCATGAATTTGGTTTGGGATTTATTGCTCGGCAACTTGGAGCGCAGCTAGTCAACAGCTGGCTCTCTAGCCAAAACATACTGGCAAACAGAGAAAAATTGTCATGGTAACAGTGTTACAGTGCATATTGCAATGGCACTCTGGTCTACTGAGGGAATTCCTAAGTGGTACCACGGTAAAAATTATGACTAATAATAACCAGTAATGGTAACTATTGCTACTACTAATAATAGCAATAATTATATTTATACTGTAACAACAGCGAGATATATTTGGCTAGTATTTGGTGATTCCAAATGGCAGCTTAAACATGACTGGCTGATTGCTTATAAGTTTTCTGAAGTATTGCAACTCCTCCAGGGTTAGTCCATGAGCAAAGGCGTTCTGCGTGTTCCCTTCTGCAGCTAATGGAAACGTCTTTCCCTTATCCCTAATCACCACAGAAACTAAAATAATATATAGTAATATGCAACTTCATCATAAATGAGTATGGTAATGGAAGTGCTGAAGCCCTTGAAGGAGCAGTACCACAGGAGGGCATTGGGTACAAACCGTTGCAGTCCCAAAAGGGAAGAAGTTCCTGAGGCCACTTCACCAACATCATCAGCTCATGATCTGATGTAATTGGGAGCTCTCTCTGTAGCCTGCGTTCATGTTCAGTTGAAAGCACTGTGAAGCATGAGAAGGGGTTTCAAACCAACCCTCAGTCTTGGCAAAAAATAATGGCAATTTGCCACTGTTGAGTAATAAACTACAACAGTGTGTAATGTTTGCTTCTGTGATTCTGAATTATGATTGCACCAAGACTGCTACAGGAGGGAGTTTTGGGGTAGCTTTTTTAATTACACTCCGTAATATTCCTGCTGCAATTTAGATAAACTACTGTGCTGATGGGGGGAGAGAGAAACTTTGAGGTCTGTAAAAATCTAATATAGAATAACGCCAGCAAAAGTCTTCTCGCTCTTCTCCTTTGTCATCCTGAGCCCTAGATAAACCTGTTCCTCAGGCAGTGTAAGAAAAAGCAAGGAGTTTTAGAGGGAAAGGAGAAGAGGAGATCTGACTGCAGGTGTAGCAAGTCCACAAACTGCAATATGTTTGTTATGGATGATACTGCTTGCCTCTTCAAATATGGACAGTCAAAGTCGTCACTACCACCAAAAATAACATTCTCATTAAATCTTTTTGGCAGCAGTTCAGTGAGGACTTCCAGGCAAACAAATAGGGTAGCTTTGAGGTCTCCCTGGCTCTCACTTCCTCTGATACCTTCCATACCCCAGCCAGTGGGACTTTACCGGAGCCACAGTCCAGGATGCCACCAAAAAAAAAAGGCTCCTGAGCCAGGCTTTCCATCTACCCTCTTCGCACAAGATAGAGCATCAGCAAACGCCTACCTTCTGTGGGCTCCCTCGGTTGACAGGATCTTCAGGGTTGATCTGATGTCTCCAAGGGTGGCTCTGGTTTGACATGATGCTCTAGTCCTGGCATAATGCCTTGACCAGCTTTAGCTCCCCTCTTTCCGCACCCACTCTTCTTGTGTGGGACAAGACACGACCTGCCCCATCCTTTTCTTAAAACCAACACGCAAATAGGTAGGTGCCGTTCATCCAGGTTCCTATGCTGGTGATAGCCAACAAAGACCAAACAAAAACGACCTGACTGCAGTAATTCGTAATTATAGCACACAGAAACACTTGTTTATTGTGTTTACTGTTTTGTCCTGTTCATGGTTTGATTGTAGCTGAAACTTAAGACTAATTTTTTTTTTTTGTTGGTCAGAAAAATAATAATGGAAAAGAGAATATGTTGTAGACAATAGGAATGGCATTTTACACTAAGGACTATTGTATTATCAGTGTGCTCCTTTGTCTTCCAGTCCAGGGAACAGTCATAAACACTTCAGTGCCTTTTATTTTTCTGAGTTCCTGCATTTGAACTTCAGGTAACAGGTAGCCTCCTAGCATGCTGATCCAACAACTCTCGGAACATAAATTTACAAATGAAAAAGTGGAAGCAGGGGGAAGAAGCAACAGATTAATCTTGAAAGGATTTTTTTTTTAATGACAGAATCCTTTTTCACCCAAATACTCTTAGCAAATTTAGTTTTTGTCCCCTGAAATAAATGGATATTCTGAAAATTTCAGATAATTTTATAATATCTCATTCCAGCATTATCAAGTTTCATTAAGGTAGCCAAAAAATGTTTGCTTCACATTTCCAGAGCAATGCTAAACAGCCATGGATGTAGTGAAACCAGCTTCTCTGTTTTTGCCCGGTTCTTTACATACTGGAATAAACTGGGTGCAGCTTGTCCCATGCTGGTCACCAGGAGCTCTGCTGCGCTCCTTTTGTGGCGGTGGGCGTGCTTCGGTGTGGTTATTATAAGACTGTAAGACTTTGGAGTTCGTAGGGCTTTTTCTGGCCATGTCTCTGACTGAGTGGAATATTTTGTGACCGTATATAGCACGTGGCAAATAGCATAGCAGTGACTGCACGGCACTGTCTGAATTCCCTGGGCAGGGAGTTTTCCCTTCGTTACAGCTCATTCTCATCCCACTGTCCTGCTTCCAACAGCTCACATGTATATCCTCCGTTCCTGTTAATATCAATAATAATGTACATGGAGATTCATATCAAAATAATCATTCTGAATGGGTGTGCCCTGAACATAAAAACAGTATCTCTAGTAGGGATTGGACTTCCTGTAGGCTCAGCTTCTTTCGTTTTTTCCCAATATCTCAGGAAGTTACATGGAAATTAATGAGAATAGAGTTTAGCTTAGTGTCTTTCATGCAACAATTTACCCATTATTCCAGTTAGATAGTAGCAAAGTGAAAATGTTGGAGCTGTGGGACGTGTTCTGCTTGCGTGTGACAGCTAAGAAGTTTTAGATGACCACACCGTTACGCTCAACATTTGCAGGACTTACATATTCAGGAAGGAGACTTGGCTTAGTTCCAAGTGTCTTCCAATCCACCGATGGAGGGAATGATGGGTTAATCCTGGAAAATTCTTAAGAGTACTAAAGTCTTTGTTCTGTTGTTTTCTGCCTGGTTTAAGGCTGTTTTCTTCTCGAGACAATCTTTAGAATGGTCATTTCAAGTTCGTATTTAACTCATTCCACATCTTAAAAACAAAAAGCACTCCTAAGCAAGGTAAGTTTCTAAGCTGATTTCCTGAGGGTGTCTCCCACAGAGCACATTAGCAATACAGAAAATGTACATTTTCTTGGTTCAAATATATTTTAAAACAATGTTCATTGCTGAGAGCTAAGGAGATTGTGTGGCTTCATCGAACAAACTGACTCAGAGTCCAATCCTGTTCCTCTTTTCATCTGCAGGAACAAAAGTAGACCCTGCGAGAAATGTATCCTTAGAGCAGTACTATCCCACCAGGAATTGTCCAAAAGGAGGTAAGTGTTATCTCTCTTTTTCTTTAGTTTCTTTATTTTTAACTTGCATCTATTTGTTCTTGCAATGCTGATGTTACTGGAGTTCTTACAGCTTTATTAGTGAAGTGAGAGAGATGGAGGGGAAACAGATGTAATATTGAAATGGTTGATGAGAATGAAGTTGCTCTGAGCCTTGACTGACAAGAGGAATTAAGTGATTAAGTCAAAAACCATGCGATGCAGTATGCCATCTCTGCGAGGTTCTTGGTGTCAAGGGGATTTTTCTGGGCAAGCATCACTCATCCAAAACTTATTTACTTACATCTTGTGATCCAGACTTGGAGTGGGAACTGGCTCCCATTGTAATCTGTAAGGCCTGTTATTAAGCAGTATAAAGACAGAGAACAAAGAATGTGCCAAAATCTAAGACAAATCTTCTAGACATGTTTGATGATAGATAACTGACGCATCTGTTGACAGATAACCTGGTTTACACACTTCTGCAACATGCTTCTTAGCTATATATCTGGCTTCTTAGCTTTTCTTTCCAAACATCTTGAAGGAGAAGTAGATACATTTTACCTAATTATTACTGCTGTTGCTGCCTTCAAGCAACACAGAATTTGATGAGTAACCTCCATGCTGGTTGGCTTGAAAGCTCTGAAGCTGTTATCTCTGTATTCTTTGTGGCTTGCAGTTTACTTTTTCAAAAACTCACCCAGTAAACCGTACTGTTGTTTCTGGTTGACTTCATCACAGAATCATAGAATAGTTAGGGTTGGAAGGGACCTTTAAAGGTCATCTAGTCCAACCCCCCTGCAGGGAGCAGGGACATCTCCAACCAGATCAGGTTGCTCAGAGCCCAGTCCAACCTGGCCTTGAATGTGTCCAGGGATGGAGCATCTACCACCTCTCTGGGTAACCTCTGCCAGTGTTCTACCAGGAGTAACATGGTGCTGAATTGGGTGCTTCTCTGAATGAGTGTGGTTTTATAACTGTTTTCAGGGCCCTTTTTGTGCCAGAGAGCAAGATAAAGTTTTAGCCGTTGCCAACACCTTTGGTAGTTATCAGGAAAGAAGAGTATTTGGAGAGGTTTCAGGATTTCTGTTCCAGCCCTCTCAGTCCTTCAGGGAGCACGGTGCAGAGCACATCCAGTGTCAAAGGAGCCCAGCTGTGTCTCCTGGTACAGGTGAGGGCTGTGGTCCTGCTGGATTCATGCAGCTGTCATGTCCTTGGGGTCAAAGTCAGCGTCTACATACTGCGCTACATTGGGCAAGCAACTTGTCTAGACTAGGCTTTAAGAACCTCTACTACAGTAGTTCATCAAGCCCAACAGATCACGCAAGTCTTCCACAACCTCTTTGATCTTGATTCCCCATCTGCTGCCCCTCTGGTGCCTGTGAAGGCACCTCATTGGACAACAGCATAGCTGCCCCTCGCTGCTGGGGTGAGCGATGGGCTGGGAAGGAGGACAGCAACACTCAGCTCATGGAGGTATTCTGAGGATATGGCCACTAACCTCCTCCGAGGACTCAGATGTTGCAGTGATGAGCACTGCGAAAAGTCCAAGAGTAAATAAGGAAAAGAGAGAGCTGTTTGCTTCACAGTTGTGACACTAAAGGTCAACTGGAAAAGCTAGTCTCCTACATGCTCAGAGACGTTATGAATTGTACAGCTTTGTCCATATATGTTCTGACAGATTTTAAGTGGTGCTTTGCTGGGAAGTTTTAAAATTCAGCAATACACGTCATTTGCTTACAACAGCCAGTTTTCTTCACATTAGCCACCGGTAAAAAATGATTCATGCAAGAGAGGCCACATGTTGAACAGACTCGTGTAAACCAATTACACTACAGTCAAAGTCAGCTAAAACATTCTCACACAAAAAGTTAACTTAAGCTACTATTTCCCACAATAATAATAATAAAAATAAGCTTAACAAACACTTACCCTGATTCTCAAAACTCATTTTCTATTATGTTTCCTTTTACCAGTTTTGTTTGGCAGAGTGTCAAGTAGTGTATCAGCAAAAGCATGTGTGCCATAATCTGACAAAAGGAAAAGAAAGTATATTTTTAGTTTTAAAATGTTTATAATTTCAATAGGTAAAAAGAATACAGGACAAGGAAGAACAAAATAGCATAAGCAGAAATGTCAGCAATGAATATGAAAGTACAAGCGTGTGAGTTTCAGCACAAGAATGAGCCTGGCTGGGAACTAAGCTTTCTGAAAAAGACCTACATTAATAACCAGAGCCCTCTGAACATATTTCTCCATTGAGGTTCCTAGATTTCCTCTCCAAACTTTAGCTCAAACTTCATGAGGATGAGGGCTGCGGGGCTATGACAAGACCCCAGAACATGATTGCCCTCAAAAATGATCTGGCTTGACTGGTGACTTCCCAGGACATTTCCATTGTCCCATCCCATTGAGTCCTGATTTTCAATACTATAAACTCCAATGATACTCTTGAGGAGTCCTCAGATTCCACATGTTCTCCACTTGTTCCGCCACCCCACAGAAAACCATCTCAGACTTCAGGAACTGGCACTAACCACAACATTAGGGCTGCTAAGAGTTTGTCTCTCAGCTGATTCTCATGACATTGCTCCTCAAAGTGCATTTTCCTGCCAGCCATAGCTCACACATTCAGGTAAGCAGCAGCACCATAAAGGTGACTAGAGAAGATCCCCCAGGTAGGACGCATCCTTCAGCCCTGCAGTTAAGGTCTGGGTGTGTTTAGTCATCATTTACCATGCATGTAACTTCCATGAAGGGTACATGTTTGTGTAAGCTTGTCGTCTTGCCCTGAGGATGGAGAAGAGAGTGGAACAGCTGCAGAAAATGGGAGAGGGTAGAGGACAACCGGAAGCACGTGCAGAAAAAATAGCTGGTAACTGCAAAAAGCAGTAGTGACCATAGGGTTGGGACTCTTTGCTGTGGGGAATGCGTAGTGAAAGAAAATAATGGAGCAAACCTGCAGCCAAAACAGGGTGAGAAGCAGAGGGTATAATAGATTGTCCAGATGTGTTTCTTCACCTGAGAGCTCTTCATGTGTCAGTCAGTGGCAAGGACCCAGCAGGAAAAGGGAGCGGCTTGTCATGGCCGCATAGGGTTGCCTGGCTAACAGTGTTGGGTCTCCCAGAGGGTCACCATCTCCTCACACCTTTGAGCTGATGTTGCAGGAACCTTACAGCTCAAAAGCAATAAAGCAAACAAATAAAGCCCAGAAGCTGAGAAAAAAGGCTGCTAAAAGACTGGATGTGGTTCACAGAAAGTCAAATGTCTGTGGCTTGATCGTCTGATTGGAGCTCCTTGACACCCATCGCTGCAGCACCAGGTGTATGTGAGCAGCGCGGTCACTAGCTGGAGGTGTGAATTATGACAGCTAAAGCACTGAAGACCTACAGAGGCCACACAGATGGACCCAGTCATGTCCTTTCTGATCTCTGCTTTATACAGAGATGTACGACTGTGCAATCTCACCAGCCGTTGAAAAAGTCCATACCCATCACAAGCAAAGAGATGTTCAGTCCTCCCACTGAATGGAGCCAAATATACTGGAGAGAGGTTATTGGTGCCTTTGTTATCTGCCCAGTATTGTAGCTGCCTGCTGCTATACTCCACTGCCCTTTTCCAATGTATAAGGAGAGAACATCGCTTGAGATAATAAGGTTTTGATCATGGCAAGATGCTCCCAACAGCAAACAGCCCAGGCACACAGAGATCAAATAGACCAGCTGCAAACAGAGAGGGAGGGGAGAGAGAAAAAAAAAAAAAAAAGAGTGCATATGACTCGCTAGCTTGTGTGTGGGTATGCGTGTTATGCAGGCAGCGGAGGCCTGGATGGCGAAGGTCTCCCAGCGACCCCGGCCATTCGGGGCTTGGGCCCCCAGCACCGCGCTGCATTCCAGCCTGCCTCCTCTCCCGGGACCACTGCCCCTGCTCACACAGAGAGGCAGCCAGACGTGAACGTGAGAAAGCTTTCTCAGGCGAGTCCCTTCTGCAGATCGCTGGGTAGTTGTCTTCCAAAATAATCATAATTAAAAGGGGCGTGGGCAAAGGGGGAGCTGGGGTAGGGGCTTGCTTTTTTGCCTTGTCTTCATAGCACGCAAACACGGTGAAAGGGATTTTTTCCTAACAATATACTTCTCCATGCCCCTTCCAGTCCACTCCCCATCCTTCCAGATCAAAGGGTCTCGGTACAATATTTGCCTTCAGCAGAAAAGCTCATGAGCAGTATCTTTCAGGGTCGTTTACATCTATTTACTGGGGTTAATAAATATGTAAATTGATTTTTAAATTGTGGACCTAGACCCCTCTAGAGATACAGACGCAGAGCCAAGATCGGGTATCTGCTGTGGCACTGCAATTGCAGAATAACTTCAGTAAAGGTTATAAAGATATTCCACGTTCCTTCTCCTTTTCCCTTTCTGTTTTAGAATACATGATATGGGGCTTGAACCCGGGTGTGGACCTGAATTCTGGGAATCCTTTCTTCTTTTTTGTACTTTAAGCCTAGAGGAATTTGGAAATCAGAGCTGTCTGAACGGTGACATCCCCACATGCTTCTTAGGGAACAGAGCCAATACAAAGATGAAGACATTTTACCTGTTTTAATATTTAAATTACTGCTGCAAAAGAGCGTGTGACACCAGGCACACAGCAGTGGACCATGGCACAACGTGGAAGATTCAGAAGAATTAACTATGGGATGATCTGGAGACACCCAGCTCCCCTTCACCGGCATCTTGAGGAGCCTTGCTGACACAGTTTCACGGCTTCTGCAGGGAATATGTGGCTTTAATGGTTTCCTGGGACAAAAATTTCCAATGGGAAATGTCTGTGTTGCAGCATAAAGACCCCGAAGGTCAGCAGCTTCCATCTGTCACTTACACGTGTTGCAAAGTGGAAACCCTACGGTTCTACTTTGCTTTCATCCCTGCGGGTTTTCACGGGTACGAACAACTCGGCGATAGGAGGGTTTTGGAGCATCAGGACTAGTGTTTCGTAGGTAGACTGTACACAGGCTCACACACCCATGAACATATAAAATTTGAAAGCAAACCCAAACCTCATAGTTTCATTCTTAGCTGGAAATTTGTTGCTTTTCCCCTCAGGAAGGTTCATTTGCAGCCTTTATGGGAAGAGTGCCATTTAATTCTGTGACAAGGTTAATAATTAACTTGTAGAAGGGTCCTTTATTAATCAGTGATGTTGTGACAAAGTAATTTGATGTTCTGGATGCTCTATGTAGTCCTTTAGGACCTGATCCTGCAAACATAAGGACTCAGAGCACAACAGGGCGGTTTAGAACCCATTTCCATACATCCCAAAGGGATGAAGGTACCACAGCCTACTAAGGTCTCAGAGTTCATGGTTTTTTGGGTCAGGGACAATCACTGCCAGTGGCAGTAAGGCCAAGCAGACTCAGCCCTGACCCATTAGCTGTGGATGTTAGACTTCTACTGCGGGAGGGAAGTTGGCGGGTAGGTGTGTTGGCAGAAGCACCACTCCTTGGCCTTATCCTTCTGAGGGTAAATAAACTTAATCCCAAATTAATCCACTGCTGTTTGCTAACAGCAAATAGTTCAGATTTTGAAGTGAGGTGGGACCATGCTGTTCGAAGGACCCTGGGGTCCAGCAGAGCCCCTGCAGTGCAGGGCAGTTCCCAAGCCCACCAGCAGCTGGCCCTTGCCTGATGCACAGCCCTTTTACGCAGAGCTGATCATCAGGCTTGTCAAGTGTAAGAGGGGTCGGGATGGACCCGATACAAACGGGAATGTAGTAAATATCTGTGCATTTGACCTCGATGGATTTACCAGCCTATAAACCTCCACAGAGAAAGATCTAAATTCTGCTGTCTTCAAACACACACACAGAGATTCATTTGCTTGACGTTGAGACAAAACTACACCTGGGAGTTTTTTACCGTTGTAGAACCAGATTGCAGTCACCTACAAAGCAGCAGCAGCCTCTTTTCCGTCCTGAGAGGTGTGGTAGGAGAAAGACACACACACACAGAGTGTATATGCACCTCACAAGAAGAAATAAAAGCACATCATCTAAGTTTGCTTAGGTTTAGCGAAGGTCAGAGATTTTCGCACCTAGGTGAGCTGTCATCTGGCTTGGGGCAATTCTCTTTTCTCTCGCATCCTTTGCTGGAACAGCAGGAGAGCTTTACTGGCGTGAAAGACTAAACGGTCCTCAGGCTATAAAGGACTTGAGTCACAAACCACTTCCCCCCCCCACACACACACACTTTTGTATTAATTCAGGACCTTCCAAAATTGTCATAACATCTCCTCACCTGTTGGTTCTGAAAACCTGTTGAGGGTCGAGCCTTAAGCTAAGGGAGGTGACAAGACATATGGGATTTGCTCTGAACAAAGTAACTCTAGACTGATGAGGTCAAAACTTCCCGTACTTTTAAATACTGAGCTTCATTTTCATGAACTTAAACCAAATGAAGTCATTACCTAAGAACAACTGCATCATTAAGACACAACAGCAACATCTAAGTAAGTGCATACGTAGCGAGGATCAGAAAATAATCATACCATTAAAAAGCACAGCGGTACTTGCGTGAACGGGCAGCCTCTAAAGCTCAGGAATAAACTCGTATCACTACGGCGCCTATCCGTACAGTGACCAAGAGGGAGCTCCACATGTACTCCAGAGCAATGCTGTGCTTTCTGATTTCTTAAAGGGCTATTTAGAATCAAGAACATTATTACTGCTTTTGAGCACATGCTGCCTCTTTAAATATTTTCATCTTTGGTAAAGCCTTGGCCCTTTGTTATTTTTTTTTTTTGCAAGTTCTTTCATTTTTCATTTCTTGAACCTCCCATGCAACAACTATTTTGGCTTTTAATGAAGGGAGTTTTTCTGCATCCAGCAAACTGTAAACCACGTCGCTTGGATACAGCGAAAGCCGAAATTCCACAGATTTCCACAAAGTCATACATTGTGTTGGGGGGAAAGTGTGCTGTGCATTCTTTGATTTTTCGTGTCCTGTATTAGCATTTCTAAGCACTTAAGAAAGAGAAAAAGAGAAAGAAAGAAAAAAGAAGAAAGAGAGAAAGAAAGAAAAAGAGAGAAAAAGGGAGAGGAAAAGAAAGAAAGAAAGAAAGAGGGAGAGAAAGAGAAAAAAGAGAGAGAGAAGAAGGAGAGAAGAAAAAGAGAAAGAAAGAAAGGAAAAGGAAGAAAAAGAAAGAAAGAAAGAAGAGAGAAAGAAGGAAGCTGCTGTGATGAACGCAAATCATGACCTTTTCTTTTCAAAAGTTTGTGCTGTCCCTCTTGTTTAGCACCAGTGCTGCTCACCCTTTCCCCTCAAGACGCTTCGGAGTTGTTAAGCATCTGAGGGTGATAATTTGACTTTCAGCTAAACCGGAGGGCTGCAGCAGACAGCAGTAGGTGGTGATGTAATAGGTACCAACGCACATGGATATATAAATATCGTGGCTAGGGCTAAAGCGCTATGGCTGAGCAGCTATAGAAGATCACCACTTCAGACAAGACTCCTGGAGTTGAGATCAAGTTCAGAAGCTCTTGCTCCTGGGATTTCCTCTCCATGCAGCCAGCCCAGGGAAACCGCAGATCCTCGGGAGACTGAGCGCGGGGCTCCCTCCCTCCCCACCTCGCCTCGCTTTTTGGGTTTTTTGTTTTGTTTTGCTTTGCTTTTGGTTTTGTTGTTTTTTTTTTTTTCCTCCCCTCCTTTGACCTCAGTATAAAGTGGGAGCTGGGGGGCGAGCGTATTTTCGGAGCGACCGGCCCGTGGCTACGCGCCCTTAAGCCGGGATGCCTTTCCCCTCGGCGCTGCTGCCGGCGCTCCTCCTGGGGCTGCTGTGGCCAGGAGCGGTACGTGGCCGGTCGCCCCAGGGTCGCCTCCCCGCCGGGCTCCGCCAGCGCCGATGGGACGCGGCTCTTTTCGCCCGTTCCGTCGCTCGCCTCCCGGCCGAGCGCCGCGACACCGCCCGCGACGGCGACTACCTCCTGGGCATCAAACGCTTGCGGCGCCTCTACTGCAACGTGGGCATCGGTTTTCACATCCAGGTCTTGCCCGACGGCCGCATCGACGGGATCCACAGCGAGAATCGATACAGTAAGCCGGCGACGACCCCCGCGGTGGGGCAGGTGAGCCGCTCCGCGCCCGCGGAACCGCCCCTGCAGGGGCGGTTCCGCGGGCGCGGAGCGGCTCACCTGCCCCGGAGAGTGGTATGCGCCCACGGGAGGGTGGGTGCATGGCAGACCTCTGACTCCCCTAAAAAGTCCACCCGCCCACGGCACCGCGGTGCCGCCCGCCTGGGCTCCCCCGAGGGCTGCGGGCGCCGGGGGTAGCGGGGCTCCGGCGGAGCCCGTCGGACGCTCCAAAGGAGCTCATCGGGGCTACTCAGCGCCGTGCTGTCCCCTTGCCGCCGTTAGGCACCAGGTGTCGGGGTTGCCTCAACATCTGGAGGGTCCGGAGTCCTGCGGGTCGTCCACTCGGAGCAGGGGCCGGGGAGAGCTCAGCTCTCCCCCAAACTTGAAAAGCATCTGCTGGGGACTTAACCCCGTGGCCCCATGACTCTGATATCCAACTGAAACAATAAGATCCGGGAGGGGGGATATAAGCTGCACGATGACAAATGTTTCATTCGCCCCAAGCACACTCCGGCTTATTTTAACCTCGTCTACACAGGAGGATGCCTGGAGGCGAAGTAAAAATAGATACTTAGCTAAAAGAAGAGAGGTCCCGGGGTGGGGCATGGGGCAGCTCATGGAGAGCGAGTCTGGGGTTCTGCAGCCACCCACTGCAGTGCTGGGGTATGGGGATACACACCACGCTGGTGATGGGAGCCGCTGGGTGAGCGTGGCACTAACACCACACACTTCTTCAGGGCACAGCCCTTTGTCCCCCTGATTCCTATGTCACCTCTGCAGGTCTGCTGGAAATATCACCTGTGGAAAGAGGAGTGGTGAGCATATTTGGTGTTAGAAGTGGACTCTTCGTGGCCATGAACAGCAGAGGCAAACTCTATGGATCTGTAAGTAGCCACTGATTGCGTGCCTGGGGAGGGGATCATAGGCAGCTGGGGTGAGAGCTGTGCATGGTGCTAGAAGCTGCCCAAGCCCCATCCTTGTCCCTTCTGGGTCAGGCAACACAGAGCAGCCCTTGCTGCCTTGCCAACAAATGGTATGCTGCCCATGTATGCCCCTTACTGAGCTTCTGAAGTAAAACCCACTCTTTTGCATTTTACTTCCTTGATTTTCCCATAAAAACTATAGTCACCCAACCAGGACCACCCATCTTACCTACCACATGGACTAACAGAATAGTCATTTGTGTGGCAAGACCTCAAGGTAGCATCAGTCCACATCTTTCGTCTATTTAAGTACAAGCAATCTTAAGCAGGTATGGCAATTGCTCACTCCCATCTCTCAGAGCGCACTTGAGCTTGTAATCAGTCAGGTCCCCACAAATGATCTTTTATGATGATATAAATCAGTGCATGTCACATACCTATGGATCATTCTTTGTTAATCCTCTTGACTGGAGATTCTGCTCCCATGACAGTTCACATCCTCAAGGTTCGGTCTTAAATTGACAAGAAGGTAGATCTGTTAGGAGACAATATAGATTTATTTTTTTTTACATTGAATCTTTGTAAAAGATACAGACATTTTATAAAATATACTCGGGGTGGATAATAACAGTATGTCTGCCCCTGTTGAGCTGTCCCCCTGGTTTTGAGTTCACCTCCGTATGAGTTACTGCGATCGGCATAATTTCAAACCCATGCTCCTGGCTGTCCTTCCTCACACGTGGCTTTTCTGTTTCATATTTCTCAAGCACACTTTGAAGCAACTTGGGCTGAGGAAGAGCCAAACTATGTCAAAGTCAACTAGGACATTCTCACATGAAGACATGAAGCATCCAGAATTATTTTCTGGGGCATCAGTCCTGTTATGGCGGATTTTGATGTGTATAAAAGCCAGGCAGAACCAGTCACCAAAACTCAAGATCTCCCTTTGCATCATTTCTTAGGAAGACTGCTGCTTAGGTGTCCTGGCTAAAGTAATTCCCAGTGCAGTTGTCAGCTTGGCAGGCTGAGACCTCTCTTACCAAACCCTAGGCTTTCACCCAACAATAAGGGATGAGTTCGTTTGTTACTCTCCAGATAACAACACACTCGTGACACCTGTCCCTCTTTGTACTTACTTAAGAATTAAACCTCTTCACTGGAAGGGTGCATTTTGTCAGCTCTGTTTTCCTGACCTATTAACATAAGTTATCCAAACCCTTCCTGCCATTTTAAAACTAAAGAAGCAGAAAATACTGTCCATGCTGAGTGTCTTTAAAATGTCTCTTTCTCCTCAAGCAACACAAGAAACTGCTATCATTCCGATTTTTCAGAAGCCTCTCAGGGAATTTATTGCTGGTGGGACAACCACCGAGCAATCAGATGAGCAGGGCAGCAGAATTGGGCTTGGGCCTTACACCGCTGCAGCTCTGTTAAAATGTGCCCCTCTCCCACAAGAGTGCCGACATAGCTGTGGGTGTCCTTCCCACGTTGAGGTGTACGCGCCTGGCCTGGACACAGCATCCTTAATGATCCTCTGACTCCCGAGTCCTGTTTGAAGCTTCGTTTGGGCGACCACTTCAAAAGATTACTAAGTGGGGGGAGTCAGCTGCACCTTACCCGCAGCACACCTTCTACACCTGGTAGCAGGAATATTTCCACACCTGATGTTTAAAATTCCTTCCCTCTCATTCTTTCCTTTTCATTTCAGACCCATTTCAATGACGAGTGCAAATTCAAAGAGATTCTCCTGCCAAACAACTACAATGCTTATGAATCCAGGATTTATCCCGGGATGTACATAGCCCTGAGCAAAAATGGAAGAACAAAGAAAGGCAATAAAGTATCTCCCACAATGACAGTGACACATTTTCTTCCTAGAATCTGAGACATCTCTCTTCAGACCTACCTCAGCACAGGGGAAGATGCAGAAGACGTTTAGGGAAAAGAAACATGGTGCACTTTTACTGGAGAGTTTTATGCAAGAGTAGGTGTAAGATATTTAAGTTAATTATTTAAATCTGTATATTTTGCCACAAAATTTATTTATAGTTCTGATTTTTTTTTTTAAATTTCTGAAAACAAAACAAACCTCCAACCCAAGGTATTTCATTTCATGGTGCAACAGTAGAAGACTTCTGCTTTGTGGTTTATTTAATTTGTTTCTAAGTTATCATAGGTGTGCTGCTACTCCGTGTCCTAAGCCAGGTGAAATTCAATTCCTCTATTACAATGTTTTGCACTGTTTGTGTGTTGTAAGGTGTCTATCGTTGTACACGTGTTTGTTTGTTTGTTATGGTGGCTTTATTCTCTTCTGCGTGTTTTCCAAACCCCCTCGTGACTCCCAAAGAAGCTCTTGGCCTCCGAGAAGGAGCGGTGGCGGAGGTGCCTGGGTGGGATGCCAGCGCGGAGCCACACACAATGCCTGACCTCCTTTGTGCGGCGTTGCTATTTAATTGGAACGGTATCGGTTTACCTCGGTGCAGAAAGCTGAAGAGCTACCCCACAAATCTGTTTTTAGATCTGCCAGGGCTGAACTTTGAACTTTGCTGCAGTCAGTCTTCACCAGGCGGTAGAGAGGCTTAAACACCTATATAAACTCAACAAGGTTGGGGTTTTTTTCTTCTATTTAGATAAAGAGGAGCATAAGATCTTTTGTGGCCCTTAATGGAAGCTTATATTTTATGCGATATCTTGGCATTAGGCTAAAATAAGTGTCTGTCCCTCCCCCAAGGAGTACACTGTGAAACACGCTACTGAGAACGAATTGTATTTTATTGAAATCAAATTCCCCTTCACATTTGGAGACTTACATGCATTTTTCAAAGTTTGTGAAACTCTATAATACTCATAAGTTTTTAAAAGGCAAAAGCATTTGCTGGTTTGTAGAAAACACGAGCTCCACAGAGAGAATTTAGATTGATTACAAGGAATTGAGGTTGTTTTGTACTATTTATTGGGTTTGGTGCAGTATTTGGAAGGAGAAATATGCTGCTTTTTTCTGTCTCATTCCCTGGCAAAGTTGATTAATTCCTACCTCACTAACTCTCAACGCCAGTCTCCTAACAAAATCTGCATGGAAGGAAAGGACGCTCTTCTCTGCTCGATCTTACAGTTCTGGAGGAGAACCTGGGGGCACAATCGTAATCCCAAACCTCTCTTTTTTTCCATATGTAGCCAAAAGTATTCAGGATAGAGTTGGTTGCATCCTATTTGAGCCTTGTCACGTTTGAGCTATCTTTACCCAGTGGTTTACTTTTAGTAAGGATAATCATGGTGAAAATATTTGCAGACAGCTGTCAGGCTGCAGTACTATATCGTCATCAAGTAACCCTATATTTTTCTTTATATATTTTGCAAGTGTAACTCATGTCTCTAATGTAATGAAGGCAAAGACAGGTTTGATTATGGGGGAATCACTAAAAGGATCCATTTGTCCCTTTTTTATTCATTTTCCTTTAAAAGATACATCATCTTTGAGGCATCAGTATGTTAACTGGGAAGCAGGACTAACTGCAATGTTTGATGACTTTAGAGGATGTTTACAGACCATCTTCCAATCTAAACTAGTTATTTCTGACTACATGCAAATCTGAGTTCAGCTTTTTTTTTTTTTTCCTCTTTACATTCCTACACAAAAGCCTTTGTTCCTTCATAATGATACAGACTTGCCTGTATCCTCTACTTACACATGACCTTGAAGACAAAACCCATTCACCAAAGTGCAGTGAGACCAGAGCAGACCAGGACCAGATCTTAAGCCAGCTACTGTCAAAGCAAAAATAACAATTAAGAAAAAGGAAGCCAAACCAAGAGAGAGTGCCTAGGAAATGTCACGCCTAAGGATTTTAAATTTTTTTTTCCTGTGATTTGGGGGATTTCCGTACTTTCTATGTTTTCTATATGTGAGTAATCATTGTGTAATTATCACCACTACCTCTGACAACTGATAACTTTGTTCCAGATCTCAGCTAGCAAAGTCAGATCACAAAGATTTTCTCTGGGAATGGTTCTTCCTTGTCACTTTTCGCCCCATTAAACCCACAACCAACGGCCTCACACAAGATACGCTCAGAGGTAGTTGTTGTAACTTTGACATGTTGTGACGAAACCTCGATAATGATGTTACATGGTATGAGCTCTCACCATTTACCAGAATCCGTCTGTAGTTTTATACAGGTGCTGTTCAAGACCGTGGTGTATGTGCTGTGCACATTTAAATGCATAATAAACGACAAACGTTTACAATGTACTGCGCCTTGGTATTGATTTTAACTCTTCAGAGGGGAATGCATCGTACAACGAAAGACCGAAAAAAAAAATGCTATTTCACTTTCCCAAAGAGCCTTGGCACCTCTGCCAGCTACTTGGCAGACGACAGCCTGGATTTCTTACTCAGCTAAAGTTCACGCTGCCAAAGTTGGAAATTGTCCAGCAAAGCCCAGCTTCGTGAGCTGGGTAACAGATACGCGCGCTTGCATCTGCCACAGGCTCACATTCTGACTCGTATTATCTGCGCGGTCGTTAACAACGGCAGCTTTTTGTGCAGCATCTGATGTTAAGGATCGGAGGCACAAACCAGCTTTGGTGTTTACGTTGCTGGATGTTAACGGTACGAACGACACCTGATTGCCTTTTTCTTGGCTTTAACGAGTGCTGCTGGCTTGCTCTGTGAAGTAGAACTACATTGACACAAGAGATTGTGGAATTACATGTTTGAGTTGAGATGCTGTATCTTTTCACAATTAGTGACTATACTCTTAGAAGCGTATAGAAATCTGAAGTGCCTTGTCGCACATCTTACGGCCAAATTCTTTTGCACAGTATTTACTTACAAATATTCACACATGTGCATTGTACACACACGTGTATGCTGTGTCAGATCTATATACTTTTTGGTTTTACCTTCTTCCAAGGATTAGGGAAGGATGTACAACAGGAACGACAATACTCCGTTTTGATTTTACCCACCTTGACGGCAAAGGGCGTTTGTCCAGCTAAGGGCCGTACAAAACAGAAAGCTGAATCCCAAGATACAGACTTCTCCACTTCATTTTCCACTGATTGGTGCTCCTGTTCCTAGAAAGGGGAAGGCAATAGATGAGCTGGGAATGTCCAGTGCTCTCACTCTGAGTAAGAGCAATTTCCCTCTAAAGTTGTATAGGCTCTATAAATACGTAGCACAGGTGGGGTTTTTTGAACTGGAAAAGTATAGCTGCTGCGTATTTAACGCTCCTATGAATAGAGCCAGAAAAAATAGGCAAGCAGACATATATAGTAATTTCTTGTAATTAACTTTTTTTGTTTACAGTGCTTGTAAAAAAGAACAAATGTAAATTTATTACTGCCAGGTCTTACAAAATTATAACAAAAAATTATGGCCAGAGAAAAAAATTTGTTTCAGCCTTGGGGAGATATGCAATTATAGTTTTAGTATTGGTAGTAAATCCTAAGGAAGTTCTTAGGAAGGTGAGATTTCAGAGCAGGTTCACAGCACCTAGTGTACCGGCACTGCACATGGGGTCCTGCCTGTACAAAAATATAAGGGCCTGTTGCCACCACAGATGGAGCAGCTTGAGGTGTCATAAAGAACTCCAGGGAAATGTTATTCCTCCTTTGACATCATTTTTGCCTCATTGCTAAGCTGGCTTTCCTCACATTGCCTTTGAAGGTTGTAAAAAAAATGCATTAAAGGTGAAAAGGAATTTTAACCCTCCCAAAAAGGCCCTGATACACCATTTTTTTGCAACATTTCTGAGATCACTGAGAGCGTCACCACGCTCCAGGCATACCCAGTGCTCCTGCCATCCTCTACCAAATATTTCTCTGCACAGAACAACCGAAAACCTTTCCAAAGGGTGGATTAATCTCCATCCAGGGATGGTCCAGCCTGGCCTGGAGGACAGACAGAAGAGGAGCAGTGTCAGCCTGGCCCCGTGCCGTGCCCCTGCTTGTCAGGGGAAGCACAGAGACGAGGCTCCCAGCCCCGTCGCTCATTTGCAGACTTGCATGTTTTAAATGGTCTGCGCTTAACGTTTTCTGACTCATCCGTGACATCTACCGAGTTGTCTGTACCTAATCCGTGCTAATAAAAATCAGCATGACAAAACACTGCCCTGGGTATAAATAGCCACAGATTTCGGAGTGGTCGCGGAGTTTGCAGTGCCAGATTCGCTTGTTCACACTTTACCACTTGGTTTCCACCCCAGTATACGAACTGGCCGTGCAAGTGGCCATTTAAAGAGAGTGAGGAGGCTTTTGATAAAGGCCAGCAAGCACTTCGGCAAGAAAGCTAAAAGGATTTCCCTGCAGCTCCCTTTATACGACGATGCTAAGCATTGTTGCTT
The DNA here is from genome assembly GCF_036417535.1 of Chlamydotis macqueenii. NCBI lineage: Eukaryota > Metazoa > Chordata > Aves > Otidiformes > Otididae > Chlamydotis > Chlamydotis macqueenii. The sequence continues at coordinate 69,077,537 of NC_141560.1, read as the reverse complement.
GCCAAGCCCTGACAAGAACAGATTTTTAAAGTAGAAAACTCAGTCTGAAGCTAAAAAAAAACCAAACCAAAACAAAACCAAAACCCACCCCAGTTCTTCTTCCAAATAATCTAAACATGAATAGCATAGTGCAAAATTGTAATACTTAGCTGCTTTCAGGCAATACAAGGTGCAAAAGGGAGGCATAGCACAATTTCAGTTTCCTGGGCACCAGCCGCGATTTATGAACTTCAAACAAGAAATATTATCCTGAAGTGTTTGTTTTAAAAATTGATTACTTGAAAAAACAGCTTAATATCATGCCAAGAGATGTCTATGGCCAGCCACTTAAGGCAGTTACTTAATATAAAACAATGACAATTTCTTAAATTGCAAGTTTCATCATACATTAAAAAGAAACTGGTTAGTGCATAGAACAGATTGATTGTTTTTTTTCATTTTAAGACTATCTATAGATACTTTAAAATTTATAAAATTCAAACAAATGTTCTTGAGAGCCAAGGATGATTTTTTTTTTTTTTGCTTTTTTCACACTTGTCAAAAAATGATGCGATCTCTTTTGAGTATGACATTAGCAGATACGGCTTGTCCATGCTAAAGACAAATTGAACTTCGAGAATAATTTCTTAGCAAAGTCTCCTGCTGCTAACAGACCTGTAACTGAAACGACCCTGTGCCGGGAGTGAAGCAAGTAAATGAAACAATAACAGTTGTTAACAGTGAGTGGAAGGTTTCTGAGGAGAAAATAGTTCAGTGCCATGCTGGAGGATCAGATGTCAGTGTCATCTCTGCCACCAGGTAACCTGTGGTGCCAGCAATGTGGGGGAACAAGTGCCATTCCTTTCTGCACGCCCAGCATGCCACCATGGAGTGTGGTGAAGATGGTGAGCACCTGAAACTCAACTCAGCTGCAGCTTTGTTGTGGATGCCAATGATGGGAAACGACAAGCACTACGAAATATCACGCTGGGAAGGTTTCAGCCTAGGCAGTTTACATTACTGCACCTTTTTGACCTCAGTACCTCTGTGCTTTAGCTCCCCATTCCCAAGCTGTCGTTAAACAGTGTTCAAAATATATCCATTAGTATATTAACATTTGTGGGACACGTAGATAATGAGTTTGTGAGAGCGTGGGATCAGTAAGCCATACAGCTTGTGGCTGGGCAAAATAAAACTGAGAAAACACCATCTGTACTGGGCACTGAATGGGGCAGGACTCCTGGCAAAAAGGTGGTGCATGGACAGATTTTAGTTATGTGGGCAAGTTTAACTAAATTTTTCTTAAATTCTGAGCACTGGATTGACCTTGGGCACCTTCTAGTGTCGTTCTTTGTGTGTACATGCAATTACATTTTATTGCTAGTCATACTATTTTATTGTGGGTAGATACAGAAGTACTCATTCTCTATGACTCCCCAGGCTGTGTTGACCTTCACTATCGTTCATTCACACTACTTCATATAGGCTAAAGAAAGTGATTTAGTGATGTTTGTACCAATTAACATATTCCAGATTCAAATTAGTTGCTAATCAGGTTACCTCTGAAGTACAAATCAGATCTTTATCAGCTTAAAGGTATTTGGCAAGTGTCAAAGCCACTTGGTAAAACTCTCTGGTTTCTGGGGAGCTACTATTTACATACTTTTTCATTATCTCCACAGCTACATCTGTTTGCTTCCAGTGCCTTCAAGAAAAGTGTTTGTAATGCTAGCTGAGGCCAATACAGCTGTTTAATGTCACTGGGGTTAAGGGTGCTTGTGAGAAGAAAGGGAGTACCACCTGTGGAACCAGGAGCCATTAGAGATGGGAGATACCCAAACTTTGTGGGGATTTTGTTAAAGAAGTTTAGTAGAAATGTCCAGCCGTGCATGTCTGACTGATGACCACTCAGCAAGCCTGAGAGCTCATCCATGACATTTGGAGCTTTTGTTGGACAAATCTCTTTTAAAAGTTCTTTCACTTGGCCACAGGGTAACTGGGTCCCTGTGCAGCAGGACAGATGGCTTCCACAGGGATCCTTCATCACCAAGCCAAGGCTACTCCAGTGCCTCCTTCCCATCCCCACTATTGACACTGAAACCCAGCATCATCATGGCCATTTCCCATCTGCAGGCTCCCTCCAAACCCTACCCCAGCAGGGCAGCAAGCCAGGAAAGACCAGAGAGAGCCTCGGCTCCTCCACCGGGCACCATCCAAGGTGAGAACCAGGTCTTGGCGCCCCTCTCCTATCCCTCCCAGCTAACATTAACCAGCAGAGTGGCTCTGTATTACCTGGTGGGGAAAGGACACGTTACATCTCCCCGGCACTCACCTTCCATGCTGAATCCTGCTCCGAGAAACCCTGATACTACTGCGAGCAGCAGCGCAGCTCATCCATGAGGAGTTACACATTAACCCAGGCAGTTAGGTTGCTATCTAGCCCCGTGTGGTCTCGCTCTGGAGCCAGAGTGTCTTTTCGTCGGTGCCTTTCCTTCAAATGAGGTTTGAGATAAGCGGGCTGATTTCCCAGAGCGTGAGTGTTGCAGCCAGGAGGTTACTGCCGTGCAACAACCTCGGGTCTCCTGCGGTGCTTGCTTCCGGGAGCGGTCATGCCCGCGCGACTAGGTAGGTCCAACCTGCCAACAGCCATAACTTTGTCTGCACTTTATTATAGCTCTTCCACAGCCCCTGGGGAAAATCACCTTGATTGCTGTTTCCCTGGGTTTTGACCTTCTTCTGCCGGGGCCAGGTGACTGGCACTGCCTTTCCCCGGCAGCCCTGCCTGTGCCTGGCTTCCTCATCATACACATCGGGCTGCTTCTGCCTAGACACATCCCTCCATTCATCCTAGCACCCCTCTTTCTTCCACGCTGTCTCATTTTAACACCTTTTCCTTTTGTTTTGCCATTTCTATTTTTCCCTCATACTCCTACTCTGATTTTCTACTCACCTTTTCTTATGTTTCTTAGTTACCTTATATCCAACCACCCTCCCTTTCTCTCCCACCTTTTCTACTCTTTCTCTTTCTCTTTCCCTTGAGATCTTTTCTTAGATTTTGGAGGCCTTATCAATCATGTTAAGGACAAAGGGATTGAAGCTTTAACCAAGCAAGCACCTGACGTGCCTGCTGCAGCTGGCACAGGTCAGAACAGCAGTGATGCAAACTCTGCCACCATGGGAGCGACTCGTACCTATATCTGACCCTGTGGCTCAGATTCCTTTCTGCAGATGTAAATATGCATGGACAATCTGCTAGGCTCTTGTCAGGATGGGTTTATTTTCATAGAATCATAGAATTATGGAATAGTTTGGGTTGGATGGGACCTTTAGAGGCTGTCTAGACCAACCCCCCTGCAAGGAGCAGGGACATCTCCAACCAGATCAGGTTGCTCAGCGCCCTGTCCAACCTGGCCTTGAATGTTTCCAGGGATGAGGCCTCCACCACCTCTCTGGGCAACGTTGGCCCGTGTTCCACCACCCTCATTGTACAACATTTCTTCCTTGTATCTGGTCTGAAGGAACTCTCTTTCAGTTTAAAACTCTTTCTTACTGCTCTGGTAGGTATCTGCCCTTGGTTTTTGTCTGCTGCATTAAGTTCAAGCTGCTTTTCATCTTAGCACAGAACCTCTCACTTGCCTATATTTTATTTTGACCCACATATCTCCTTTCCCTCAGCCCTTTGTAGTTTCTGTCCCCAATATCTGAGGGTTGCAGAGGTAATCAAACCAGCTTTCAGCGAGCAACGGCCTAGCTACGGAGGTGAAGAGTTCAACACACGCATCCGTCTGAAGAGCAAGGTGTGCTAGCCACAAACCATCATGGAAACAGAATTAGACCATCAGGTGTCTATCTACCAGTCAGAAAAACATAAAACCCAGGTTCTTTGTGCTCCCTGATATGTTATCAGATGTGATTCACTGGATGGTACCTGTTTTGGCAATGATAGTGTGGGCAATTCAGCACAGGGGTTTTTAGCACACTTAGCTTGGTCAGGGAAAAACACTCAGGTTTTTATAGAACTATGTAAGTTATAAATACTTCTTTGATAGTTTTATGCTGTGCAAAGAAGGTATGTCTCGATAGAATAATCAAAGCAAAGTGTATTTTAGGCAGAAAGATATCTATATAGATGGCCATCTCTACACATAGCTTCGTGTAAAATAGTGATTGTATTTTAAAGAATTTGCATGCAGAAACATTGCTGAAGTCAGATCTATAAATGGAAACCTAAGAAATTAAGTAGTAAGATAAATTGAGTCTTTGACCTTGAAGTTTAGAAATCTAGCATCTTCCACAAATCTTTATTCTAGTAATACCACTCACATCCAAGATAGTAACTCATTTGAAATTAAATCTTTTGTTTATTCTGCTTATTTAAATATATATTTTTATATATATATAATCTTATTTATAGAATAGATATTCTAGCCATAAAATACCATTTTATTTCATGCCTTGGTAAATAACTTCTGGAGTTAATATATTGGATTAATGATGAGTGAATAGCAAAGAATGTGACTTCGTGGAATCATAATTCGTATGATTGTTGCTCACGCTGCAGTAGACCAGAGCTTGTTCAGTAAATGTTATAATTTCAGAATACATCTTAGTCCAAAATATGGAAGAAAAGAGTAAATACAATGACAATGGTTAATGTGTTGAAAAATCTATCAAAATACTTCGTGAGGTTAAAAATTGAGACTTTTCATTTCAGTCTGGAGCTTTTACACTTTATATTGTCAAATAAATATCACAATGGCAATGTTCACACTAGAAATCTGACTGCACTTACCATGTTTCTAAACAAAGTCCTCCTATGCATACCTGGGTGGCCTTAGTAGAAAAATTAGCACATATCGTTAGGACTTATTTGGAGCCTTTAAGACTCAGATTAATGGTAGTCACAGGTACCCAGGAAAAAGAATAACAGAAAAATAGATTAGTTAAAATAGTAATGAAAATCACCTTGTTGTGACTTTTACAGAAAAGTGAACAGACGCGGAAACACGGAATATATTTGCATTAATAAAAAGTTGAACGTGTTCATGTGGGTACCACAGCTGCAGACTGAAAATAATCGTATTCACTTCTCTTGGTGACATGAATCTGAGATTTCTTTCCATTAGATTTTTGGAAGATGATGCAGTATAAATTTGCATTCGTTCATTGTTTACACTCTCCAAAAGTTAATTAAGAAAAATATGGAAGCAAATATACATCTGCTTGCCAGTTTGTTCTGTTTCTATTAATAGGAGCAAGAAACATGCCGTCCTCTTGATTCCGCGGAAAGCCCCGCTAGCTTTACAGACGCCTACTGATTTCATAGGAGCACAGTCGGGCACTCACCTGTACAAGTTGCTGCGTTAACAGAATTGCCTTTACATGTGACCATCAATAAAAATATTTCTTTATGTTGGTGGTGGGAGTGCACTAAAGGATATATTCCTCGTAAAAAGGAAGAGTGCATGAACTGACGATCGTAAATCCACATTTAAGGCAGAATCAGCGTGGGTTCTTTGTACCCTGTGCTAAAGGATCACAAAAAAACCACAATAGTCACCTCTATGAATGTGTCCACAGATAGAACTATACATACACATACTTAAAAATATTCAATTTTTACCTTCCATGGGAATCTACGGAATGCCCCTGAAGTGTACAATTCACAACTTTGCTCAAAATGGTAACACTGGAGGAGAATCCACGCAATTATTCTGCTAAAGAAAATATTAAAAATAGTCCATGCTAATTAATTTTGTAATTGACACAAGCACTTAAAAATTGAGATACTCTAGAAGTCTGTTTAATGACATACAGCTTCAGGATATTTCTGTGGCTTTCCCATCTATTTTCTGTAAATAATATCCACTTGTAAGTTAATGGAAAATACAGAAAGACTAATTTAGGTTTTAATAAATAGAGGGCCACAACAATGTTGGTAATAAAATGGTGTGCAACAAAGAATAGCTTGAGGTAAAAATGTTCCTTTTTTTTTTTTCCTGCTACGGAGATAACAAGGTTATCATTTCTAAAATGAGCATATTCCTGTTAATTAAATTAAGGACTTGGGCTGCATAAGCAAATACCAATCACAGGAGCGTAAGAGAGAGAGAGGGAGAGGGATGCTGAGTTTCACACATAATTTGTTCCTCGCTACTTAGCAGGGCTGTGACAGACATTTGCTAAGTAGAACACAAACATTTACTACTTAGTTCACCTCTCCAGCGAACACCTATAAGCTTCTACGAGCAAAAGCTGCCTCCTTTGGCTGAGTGGATGGTTTGTTGTGAAAAACTTCTACTGTGATGGCTTTAAAAGAGTATCTGCTGCTAATTTAAAGATGTATCAGTAACAAACATACACTTACAGTTATATACTTTCTAGTTCCAGTATACTTTGCATTGCAGCCCTGATTCAGGCCTACTGAAGTGAGTAGGGAAGCTTCTATCGACTTTGGTGAAGTCAAGGCCTAAATCAAATGCTGGAAAGGAAATGCACCCAGCATGGCTCTCCAGTTAAGTATACCAAAATAATCAGTCCAAAATAATCTGCGCTTAGCCTCGTGCAGGTACATGATGAGGGTATTTATAGGGTTTGGAAAAGTCTTCCCCACATGGCCTGCCCCTTGAAATGCCAAGTAAATGGTGATCCTTGGAACAGTTTTTCCCCATCCAGCTCTCTTGGAGCGGCAATCCATGCCCAAGGCAAGCTCCATGGCGAAACAAGCCATACACAGTGAAGGAAGAGGGGAACTCCCCTTTGGGATTCATGGCTGCACGCCGCACTCATGCCTGTGCCTAAAATTTGCAACTTCAGCCAACCGCGTTCAACAAGGAGTCTTGTCTTTGGGAGGCATTCATGCAATTTTGTTAAATGTCAGCTCAAAACCGGAGCAGCCCAAACAAAGCGGGAGGAATGCTGTGTCATGGCATGGGCTGCAAACTGGCTGAAAATAACAAAGCGGTTTCAGCTGAAGTTTTGCAGGAATGTGTTCCTGGGGAGGAGAAAGGGAGGGAGAACCGATGGACTTGGATGGGAGCTGGCTGTTTGAAAACCTGTCTTGCATAAGATACTGCACTTTCTTGTTCTCCGCTTCTGAGAAATTAGAGAATCAAATGGGAGATTGCTTCAATTTTGTGTTTATTAAAAAAGAATAATGCAATGGGTGGGCACTGACGCAGTAAAAGCATTGTTTACACGGAGATTTTAGAACAAACTGAGTATCACAAAGAGATGAGCTGATGAATACTACCACACGTTTGGTCTAAAAGTGTTCTATAAATGATGTTTTTGTTGTACAAGTGTTCATCCATTCTATTTTCTTTCTGTTTTAGGATAATCAACCACAGGATGTATACATATGTTATTCAGCCAAGGGTATCAGAGTTTAAATAAGCTCTGATACGGACTCATTGAACTGCTAACTCGGATATGAAACTTGCTGCTTACACCAGCCCAAGTATCAGAGGAAGGGCTTTCAAAAGTGGTCAAGGTAAGATCAATAAAATCAGAAATTAGTGAAAGAATTGCACTAGGCACCTTGTGTTTAGTAACAATGAAAAATTATTAGCAACCACAAGGATAAAGACAAAAGAGTGGGCAGGATCTCACAAAGATTTTACAGAACAAAGTTAGACCTCAACTCTGTAGTTTTGGGTAAGTCCCACTGCCAAGGCTGCCATGCAGCAAGAGAGAAGTCTTGGAACTTCTGTTCCCTGCAAATATCAGAGCTTAATCAGTGGTCATCAAATAAAAGGTTACTTCCATGATAAGTTGTATAGTAAAATTATCCAGATTTTAACCTTCTTTCATAAAATCCCACTGACAAATACTGTCAGAGGTGGAAGAATGACTCTATGTCATCTTTTCTATCTTGTTCTGTAGGCATCTGTAGCCAACCACTACCAAATTAGCAGGATCCTGGACTAGACTCATCTTCGATCTGACTTGTTCCAGACACACTTATGTCCTTGGAAGCCTGTCCAGACTTACTCTTCCAGTTACAACAAAATATTTGAAGGATGTTAACACCATGGTTCTGGATTTATGCAATCCCTAACTCCGATAGTTCAACATGAGACATAACTGGAAAGCAAGGAAACCTTGAATCTGGAAAATCCTTGATCTTACATCCTAAGTATCAAATTTTTATGTTTAACATAGCAATCTTAAAGCTCCAAGTCTGTTTATTCATGAGGTAGGTAGCTGGGACCAGGCAGCATGACCAATACAGCACTTACATGGGAAGACACGGCCAACTCTTTGAATCAGTTTCTCAAATGCAATGGCATTTTTTGCCAAGTTTTTCAAAAAGTCATGATGGTTACTCCCATTTCTGGGTAAGAACATGCGTACTGTGACACTAAGAAGTTTTCCATGGACATTGCTTCCCTAAAGCAGTTTTTGAATGACAATGACATTTTGACACTCCTCATACCGACAGAAGTTGAATTCTAAACATAAAAAGTAATTAAATACGAGGCTAGAGAGACCGAAGTCATTAAGACCTGTGTCTGAACTGACCCCACTACGTCTCCTTTGACTGGCACGATATCTTCAGCTCTGTCACGGCGGGCTGGGAGCAATTGGCACCATAGCAAAGCCTTCACACGCTCCTCAGTGGGTCTTGAATTGGCTTCCGAAAACAAATGCTGGTCCCCAGCCCCGGCTATTCCTATGGCAACACAGCAAAGTCTGTGGGGCCAGATAGCTTATTCTTTGAAGGTGAGTAAAAAGAAAATGAATAAAACAATCACCAAAGCAAGTAACAAGCTAACAACATACAATTTCAAGCCAGCTGAAGAAAAAGAAAAGAGTGGCATTTGTAAGTGATGTGCGTCCTGCTGGTCTTTTGTAAAGCCAGCTGCGAAGCATAGCTGCGACGTCTGTTTATAGCTAGGTGTGCAGGCCTCCAGATGTGTGAGTGTAAAGCCTGCAGACATCAAAAGGACTAGCATTCAAAACCATTACCTGAACACCACCTTTCTGTATTTCAAAGGGAAACCAGCTGAACTTTCCCTGTAATCACTATCTTGCAACATCCCTTTAATGAACTAGCTAATACAGGATCGTTGTGTCAGCCAAATAAAGAGGGTGCTGGCATTTCATCTTCTTCTACTAGGAGCTGCTTATGTCCCTAGGACCCCTCACAGCTCTGCTGTTCATATTGGGGCATTGAATGGGATTATACAGCAGCATCAAGTGGGAAAAGGCATCAGGGGTATGGTGGGTAAAATCTGTAACTGTAAACTGGAAATATTGAAAGAAGACCAGCACTCAAATCTCAGCATAAGGGGAAATATGAGTTGATAGACCCCTCACAACTGCATTTGGTATTTTGTAATTTGGTTACTTTGCTTTCTGGAGCTTAAGAAGTCACCTCAGCTCAGGATGGTTGAATGTGCCGTGACAGTGACAAACGGGACTTCGTAAATTGCCCACACAGAGTTCATTACTTTTATTAATTGATTAACCTGTGATCGCCTTGGGTGAGTAACATGTGCATTTGAAATTTACTCAGAGATGTGTTTCTAAAGTGTTCCTAGTCAGCCATCCAAATGAACAATATTTTTTCCTTCATAGTGTCCACAGAAAATTATTTGGCGATTACATTTGTAATGGTCAATAATTCATTGGATAAAAAAAAAAAAAGAATGGATACCTCTTTGTCATTTTATCCATCTTTTCCTTTCTTACATAACTGTAGCAGAGAATCAAGAAAGGACAGAGGTTTTCTGTAGTCTGGAGATTTAAGACCCACATGAATCTTAACAAAACCCACAGGAGGTTTGACAAAACCATTAAGGAAGTATCTTGTCCTGTAATCCCATGGATGAGAAATTAATTTCAGAATTAGCTCCTACTCGCTGTGTTTCATTCCAGATAGGAGGTTCACTCTTTAAACTCTGATTCTCTCTTCTTTAGTCCCAGAAAAAGCCTCAAAACTGTGAGCCAGCTGTAAACAGGAGCATCGGCCCACAATATTTCTGAGATACGTGACCTGCCTCGTTCCCCTGTTATGACTTTGTACAATTTGCCGTTTTCTGGCTGGGAAATTTGGCATTTTCACAAGGGCAAATTCAGAGGTTTTTTCAACAGACTTCATCCCTTTTGATCCACATTTAGGTTTTTTACCTAGCAGCCTGCTTTGCATAGCTACCTTGGTAGCTTTCCCACAAGTAAATAAGAAGTCGAATACAACCCCCTCCATAATTCCTTAGACCTACACTTCAGAAACCTGAGAACAAAGAGCTAGAAATCACCTTGTAAACAGAGATCAGCTCACACCGCGAGCAGGCAGACTGAGGTAAAAGCTCAAGTGCAAGAATTCACTGCAGTTTGGTTCACACTCTTCACTTCTTTAGCCTGAGCTGGCAGGGCAGTGAATTGGGATACGAAGAGCAGATTCAAAGCATTTAACGTGACTAATAAAACATTACCGTGTTTTCCACTGAGCAAATAAATGAAAGCTGTAGTAGAGTTTATCAGATGCCATGTCAAGATTTGGAATTACTGGACCTGCTGTCTGTCATACACAGAAAAAAAAAAATATTTAAGAAAACAAAAGATGGTGTGAGTATCATGAATTGTCCCAGAATTGTCTCTAGGTGCTGGGGACCTAGCATCCACACTGGACACAGTTCAAGGGGGCTGCTCCAGGCAAGGTCTAATCTGGTCCCATGGACTGAATGGCCATCAGCGGTTAACAGCATGTCAGGGGGCTTCACTGAGCACGTCTTCAGGTTTAGTTTAATCCAAAGTTCATTCAGTCCACATATTCTGATACCATTTACTCCAAAAAGTAAACTGAAGCTTAGCAAGGAGGGTTTTCCTTCAAACCATTTATCCTGACTTAAGCTAAAATGCTGCCCTAGACAGACCTTTCTTCTGTTGACATATTGCACACCAAAAAAAAAAAAAAAATCTATTGATTTGAACCAATTTTCTTCTAAATCACCATAGCCAGTTAATGAAAAGTACAGAAAGTACACCTGCAAAGTACACATGTCTAATAAAATCCATTCAACCACCTGCTCCTCTTCCCTACCACGAAGCCTTCCAGATCAAGGCAGCCGCATTTGCTTCCCTCTTCAGGACACCTTAATTTTCCTATGGCATCCTCGCTCTCATAACCAGCCGTGCTGTTGAAGGGCTGAATTTTCTTTCCCGCTGGCAGCCAGCAGACGTGAGACAGGATTACAAGGTCACTGGCCACATTGCAAGGGTCAGGGCACCCTCCCTCCGCAGAGTGCCCTTGCACCGGCATCAGCACACGCGGGTGAAGATGCTCACAGGCACAAGCAGCTCTCCTCCAGCCCTGAGGTCAAAGGAAAAGCCTGCAAAACAAAATAATTGCCAGTCTTTTAATGATATTTCCAGTTTCTTTGCTTGGCTTGGTTTGGTTTACAGTGTGAGTGCCACAGAGTCGATCTGGTTTCACCGGGGTGTAGAGTAACGCCCTGTACTCACTCACACAAACAGCAAAGTAGAAGCGGTCGATCTGCCCTCTCCTGTGAGGATCAGTCTGAGAAACAAAAGGTTATTTATTTTCCATTGCTTGTTCAGTCCTTGCCTTTTATTTTTTAACTAACATCATCATGAGTAATAAAACTTATTTTTTTTTTCTTTAATTTGACTTAATTTTCAGGGGCTGAGGAGATGGCTAAAGACCACCCATAGCTCAGCATTAATGTCAAAATTATGTAAACGCAGTCTGATAAAATATTTAAGCTCTGGGTACTCCTTGAACACTATGGGAAGAGGAAATGTTTAGCTCTATACGAGCAGCCGCGGGCTGGCTCGTAAACAGGCCCACAGTAGCCTATTTAAAGAACATAGCAAACACGTCGGACAATGTGCGTTTTATTAGGAAAAGGAAGCATTGAGAAATCAACCATAATACACACAGCAGGAAAAAGTAAACGCATTAACTGACTTTAATGCGGATAAAAATGGTGGCGCAGGGAGAAATTCTCTTTCAGAAAGGTCATTCATTTGCCTCGGCATTCCTTCCCCACATTTACATGCTGCTGGCTGGATTCATCAAAGGTCTTCATTATTCGCTCTTGGCACGCATAAAACAATCACTTTCAGATATAACGACCTAATTACTCAAACAAGACAAATGAAAAAAAAAAAAAAGAAGGCAGTTATTTGCTTCAGATGTTAGCAGTTAGCAGCTCTTCAGAAGAGAGATTTAAAGGACTTGTAGCACATGTTTAAAAGGTGAGAGCCAGCATCACCCAACGGGGTGGAGTTTGATGACTACAAGCACTGGTGATGACTCCCTTCCACCGTGACTCTCTTGGACTACTTCAACTTATACTCCTCACCCTACGGACCAGGTAGCCATGAATATCTGCAGAACAAGGACATTTTCACCATGTTCCTCCCCATGGTCAACCCCAGCTTCCTCCTGCACACCCTGGGCTGGCCCAGGGGCTTTCGGAGACACTAGGACCTCTGTTGGGAAGCCCCAACAACCAAACGTTACCTTTAAAGGCCATTTCTGCTCCCTCTATAACCTTCTACTGCCCAAGCAGCACAAAGATCAGATGTAACATGGAATGATTTTTGGCTGAGAGTTGGTAAATTAATGCAATGGGGCAATTTATTGTTCAGATTTGCTGTGTCTGAAAAAGAGACGTGGTTCAAAAGGTGGATCATTTTGTTCTTGTTTATTTTGCAATGTTCCATAGGATGGCATAGTAGTAATGATGTAATCACTACCAGTAAATATCACAGTCGAGCAGTGATTTAGACTTCATACGATTGCAGAAAAAAATAGATACTGGTATTATTATGATGCTTATCAGTGCTGTGTCATACACTGAGCCATATTGATTGTCTCAATTAAAAAGAGTTGATTCTGGGGACAAGAGTCAAGGCATGAACTTTTGAGCCTCTCTGCACTTTCCCCTACAGAGACGTACTCTGTTTGCCGTTCCAGGACCTCTGCGAGTGTGGAATACACGTTCCCGTATTTTTCCAGAGTAGCCTGCCAACCAGTCCACCTTACTGCTTTGGCAGTGTTAGTAAACGCTAACAAATACTATGAAGCAGTTTGCCTGAGCTTGTTGTATTCACGTTAACGTATGACGGTTTAGAAAGATCCAGCTCATTTCCTAATTACTGGGCATTTCACACTGGACGGCAAATGAAAGGCTTAAGCCCCCGTGGGATCATATGTGTCTGACCCACAAATAATTGTTTGACATCAGAAGGTTTATTATCTCCTAGCAGGAATGAGAAGCATATTTCTTAATAGGTTCCCCACCCTGGGCAGTGCAAGCCTTCCTTTGAGGAGTGTCTCTATGGTAATTGATGTTAATGAGCAGCAAGCCAAGGAGAAACGCTGGGTCACCAGGTAGGAAGCCCCCCAAGAGATAATCTAATTACTCTCCAAAACAAATTACTTTCAACCAAAACAAATTACTTTCAATCACTCTGCAACAGATAAGATCAGTGGAGGGAGCTCAAAGCTGATGACAGCTGGAGACCGAGGCTTCACGAGTTTATGGATTGATCGCTTTTCTCTTTGGTCCATTTAGTTGAATGACAATGGAGTGACAGAAAACTGGAGCCAAGAACTGAGCTCCCTTTCATTTCATTCAGATGAATGCGGAGGACCTGCCAACTCAGTGCTCTTTGCTGTGTGGCTCCTTGATCTAAAATTGGAAAAGCTGTGGCCATGCATGTTCACATCTGTAACACGAGAAAAACTCTATAGGAACAAATTCTCCGGGAGACTCTAAAATCCAGTCATTGTCTGTTCATCATTATGCTAGGATGCATAAGGGATGTGTGGTGAGGTCAAACTGAAATACAAACTACCCATGATGAACCACCGCATTAACCAAATTGGAAGATCTTTTTCAGTGCAGAGAGGCAAATTGACATCATAACTGCAAAACCTTACCTAATGACAGTGGAGAAGGGTCTTAGGTACCCAGAGCCATAAATTACCAGCCAAAGCTGTAGTTGATATGTCTGTCACGACTTTCTCAGAAAATTGAGAGTTAAAACGCAGCTCTAAAAGAAATGAAGTAATGTAAGCCAGGCAGTTAGCGTGAGGGCTGAACGATTAATCAACGATTTTTTTATATCACTGCTATTTGCCATGATGGTTCAAAGCGTTGCCATTGCTGTCTCTGTGTGTGTTGGAGGAAAAAGTAAATTTGGGGATTACTCTCTTTTGAGAATGGGATGCTGGCATTGCCCCTGGAGTCATGAACAGGAAGGGTTTGCGCAGGGTCTATTTATAGTTCTGTTGCTTTTTATTTCATTAGTATTGGCTAGCTCCTTCTACAGAATTATACAATCAACGACACATCTGCCTAACCGAATCCAAATCACGCTGATGGCAATGTGTGACCTGTTAGTCAAGAAAATGGAAAAAGGGACATCTATTGCCCAGCAGTAGCAGCTCTTCTGCAGAGCGAGGCTACTGTAAGAGAGATGGGTAGCTGTTTGGTTGCAGGCTTTATCTGCTAGAGATCTCTGAAAGAGTAGTTGACAGGTCTCAACGAGCCTTCACCATTGAATGAATCCTTGGTGCCCCACACAGCTACGAGAGGGACTCCTGCCCAACTCTGAGAATCCTCCGAAACAGGTTAAATACTGAATTAGTTGGGGGATCTATCTTTACAGTTCCCTTTGCAAAATGAGTGCCTAAATCAATAGATCCATATTCAAAAGTATGTGAACTGGAGACCGATCCATAAGAAAGGGATACGGTGACTCCACATTTTCATCGTCAGCACTTCGGTCTGCATGTATTCTTCAAGAATTGAGGTGTCCCTGCCTCTTGTCATGCAAGGATCTTCCTTATACTTCAGCTATGAATCAACTAGAGGCAATGTGGCTCTTGCTTTTGGGCTGTAATATTTAAGGAACTTCTTTTTTTTCCCAGGAAAATAAAAAAAAAAAAATTGAAGATGTATTTAAAATAAAAACATTTGGAGTTTAAAGATGGTAGGCAGGAATCCTTCTAACCATTGTATGTCTGATCATAGTTGTAAATGCAGTTCAAAGAAATACTGATTTTAATTCTGCTTCTTACATCAGGTCAAGGTCCGTAACACACAACAGCCAGATAGTGGGGGATTTTATGTTCCATTTAATACTTGCTGTGATGTTTAGATAGAGAAATCCCTTGTTTTAGTGCAGGTATTTTACTTCACTTTTCAGTGATGTCTCAGATCTTATCCCATACTGAAAGAAGTTATTTATTGAATCTGAATTACTTCTGGAGTAAGACATCCATTGCCTCCTTGTTTTCTCACTAGTCAGATGTGTAAACCCTAAATAAACTCGAATTACTTTCTAAAGACCATCCAGGTTTTTTCCATGCTGATTTGTTCTGCTTCTCTTACTTTCAAACGGCCTTTTAATTGGCCATTAAACTAGGAAATTATGGCTGATTAGGATCAATCCAAATGCAATGTTTTGGATGGACTAGCTATTTGAATACCATTCTTTTAGATCCCATGTTACTTCTGCTTTGTCAAGTAAAGGTCACTTTTAGCCGCATTGGCAGGATGCTTCAGTGACCTTTGCCCTTCAATTCTTGACCCCAAATGTCCCAGAGCCATGTCCTGTGGTAGCAAATGTGAGTAGTTAAGAAGTTGCAATAAGGAACAATAGAGAAAGTTACTTGGTTTCATGATTCGTGGCAAATTGTGAAGCTACTCCACAGCTGTAGCATAGGCTTCCTTTCAGCAGCAAATTATTTTGTACGACCTCCAAGCGGCAGAACTTCTCTCCTTCCTCTTGAGCAAAGCCATTGTAAAAACTTTCTACACGACTGTCACCTATATCAAGGATTGAGTTGGGAGTCTTGTGAAGAGGGACGAAAGATATTATCACAATTTTTAGAATCCAAGTGAAGTTACTCCATTTACTAAACAGATTTTGGAGGAGCTGCACAACAGTTTTATTTCTTCTAAGACACTTCTCCTTGGTTTTAGGTCCAGGATATGGGCTGGGGTTAAAGGTAGACTTCAGTTGATTCACTTGGATCACTTTGCTTTTGAGAAGCTGAGGATGCACGAAATGTTCCTAACAGCCTTAAATTATGCCATTAGAAAACTTTGTATTTTTTTAAGTTTACAATTGTTCAGAACAGTTTCATGCAGGGCTTCATCATTTCAGTAAGCATCCTTCCTGCAATATCGTAGTAATCAAAAGTGATGACAGTAGGTGAATAAGCACTTGTGAACCGAATTGATACTTTGACACAACGTTCACCTGCATTCACTAATCATTTACGTCTCTAAGAGTTTAGCCGGTAACTTGTAGTTCCTAGTAATGATAAGCAGCAGAGTGTAGCACGAAATAATTGGCATCAAGAAAACTGCGAGTCTTAGCTGGCTTCCTTACCTCCCTTTCTACCTCTTTTACTCCACAACATGGTAAATTGCTGTAACATGTTCAGCATAGACCTCAGACTCATTTTCATCTGACCTTGGTTAAGTGTTTGAAGCCCAGATCCAAACCCCTCCACAGCTATCCGCAGTGGAATATAAGCAGAAGTTCCCCAGACAAGTATAATTCTAACCCTCCGCATCCTTCGGTCTGAACAGGACTGAGCAATCCAGAACCAACCTGTGTAGGGACAATGTGAAGCCAGGCAATTCTCCACCTCTGTCCTCCAAGAAGCTCACTGTGCCAAGTATCTGTAGATCTTAAGTATAGATTGACAAGCATAGGATTCTCACAAAAAAAAAAAAGGGGTGCCAACTTCATCAAAGCTGAGTGGACTAGAAACCTTCCACAACATTTAGCAGAATGCAACGGTGATTTAACATCAGTCTGGCAAACAAAGGATGGAAGTCCTTGCACATCCCGGCTTCCCACTATGCTCTTTAGGACTGACTCTGTGGGAATTGTCCCTGTATCAGACTGAATAGGATCGCCTGATTCATTCCAGCTCTCCAGGGCTTCAGATGTATTTGCACAGGACCACAGCTCTGAGTATGCACTCTCATGAGTTTGAAGCAAACCTTTGGTAGCAAATCTGTTTCCTTCTTTTTGTAGTATATGTTCTTCTTCTACTGGCTCATTATCTGTCTATTAAAGGAAAAATATTTCCTATGGAGTCGGAACTTTCCATAAAGGCAACATTATTCAGCCACTGACAAAAAAAGAGTACAGGTGGGTACCACTTTTGATGGAGAAGTTGGTGATCTAGAATTACTCTTTTCTGAAAAATCTAGAGACTTTCCTCATGGTTTTCACAAATACATTGCCTAAACAAAGTCCAGGGGTGTTATTCTGTAGGTCAAGCTAGAAATGAAAATGTAACATACTGGCAAGGAAACTTGCAATTATTCATTTCTGCTAAAGGGTGTAGGTTTCCTAAAAAAAAAAAAAAAAGATAGTGCAAGATTATTTTAAAGAAGAAATCACCATCCATCATAATCCAGCAACATTGCACATTTCTGTGTTAAATCCAAAACAAAAGTAAGAAAAAAATTAGGATTTCAGCCTTCAAGAAAAGGCCTTGGGTACTGAAGTATTTAAATTTAATTAAATGTTTAGATAACGTGCCTGTGTTTCCAAACTTTTGCTGATCTAGTGCAAATAAGGTGCTGGAGAGCTATGAGACCAAATAAGTTCCCAAAAAATCAGTAAGACTTCCTCCGTACCAGAACTGAGAAGGATTTCATAGCACACAGAAAAGATGGGGCGGATTAAGTATTTCCAAAGTATGAAATAATGACTTACAGTGAGGAAAAAATGCATTTAGGTCATCTGAAGCTGACAGGACTTCTGTGAGCTTTAGAGTAGACTTAATCAGAAGATATCACTTGACCATGAAAGCTTTAAGTCAATTCCAGGCTAAGTACTGCTCTCAGGAATGCATTGACTGATAGCAATAGTTAAGAAAGCATTAGATAACAGAATGGTGAGAGATATTTGAAATTAGTTGTCTGGCGGTGTTCATTGGCAAGAACCAGCAATAACAGATGCAACTGCGAATTACAGTAGCAACGATCTCCCCAGCGCATTGACCTTCTTTAGCAGAGCAGTTTTAGGAGAGGAACCTCTGCGGAAGTTGATCACTTGAAAAATCTTGAAGTATCTGATGCATTTGGATCCTACTAATTCACTGGGGACTATTATACTGTATTACTATCTGGGCAGAGCCTCCGCGAATGCTCGTCCCGGCGTATGACATCCTGTCAGTGGGTGCGCGCAGCGGGAGCTGTGGAATCTCAATTCTGCGCTCATTCACAGCCCGGGGAGAAATATTGTCACCTTTATGCCTCTTGGATTGCAGAAGCAGCTGGGAAGCAGAGCAGTCCTTGACATATGGTGGAGTAACCTCTCCTTCTTAGGCAGGTTTTTTAACTTGCGCGGTGCTGATAAGGCTCTTTATAGAACAACCCCGTGCTCGAATAGCCGCCTATCGCAGTGTACTACGTCTTCACTTCTGCCTTCCTTCATTTGCCTGACACACTCATCTCTACCAGGAGCAAGAGAAAGGACTAGACTGTTCTGCTGGCCCTCCACCATGGGGAAAAGAAAGGTTTTCTTTTTGCTGTCACTTCTGGAATGACATGCAGGAACTACAGCAGAAACCAGAAACCGAAGGAATTAGCGCCTAACATCTCTAGCTCTGCTTGGGACCTGACTTCTCTCAGAGTATTTACAGCCTCTGTAATCGTCCCGCTTCCAACTTCAGAGAAAAGGAGTAAAAGACTGTTCTGGAGGCCCCCCCCCTCACTAACAAAACCAGAACAAAGACTTACAAACCTCTTCTGAACAGTAGTATTGAATCACATTCATGCAATGCCTACTCCTAAATCTGCAGGAGATCCCAACGAGACTCAAAACGAAGTAAAAAGTCTTTAAAGTTTCTGCACCATTTTCCTCTTTCTGCAACGACTTGTATTATCCAAAGTTTTCACCATGATGTTCTGTAGGTATTCTGAAGTTATTCTGCTTTTGAGCAGATGTCTCTTCACCCTAGACACATTGAGTTCACCCAATTTTATCTGTTACTCAGCCTTGAGTGTCTCACCTATGCAATTTTTCCTTTGATCTCCACCACAAGGTAGCCTGCTATGATCACCTTCTACTCACGGGTGGTTTCATGCCCTATTTCTGATCATTATTTGTGGCAATCTTCCTTGGTTTCTTTTTGGTTGGTTCCAATGACATTATTGCTCAGTTAGGAACAAGCCTTTTGTTATCTTTTTGGCAGGTTCCAGGATCTCCGGATGTTTGACTTTTAAATAAAGGCAGTTACGTTCTACCAAAACACATTCAGTTCAGATTTAGTGTTACCAAAAGATGAAGTTCTTATTCTGCAGAAATTACACTGGGACATTAAAAAGTGCAGTGGAAATAAATGATTCATTACAACAGGTGAAAATGCTTTTGCAGTTGTGTGCTATTTGGTCAGGAGGTATTTTTATTCTACAAGACTTTTCTCCTGGGCTTTTTTTTCCCTATCCTCACAAAAGCAAAAAGTCCTACACTACCAGGTTTCCTTTTTGAAGGCTCTGGAGCCTCTCAGGGAGCAGGTCCAGCACTGGAAGCGATGGTGTGATTCATCCTGTAATACATTTGCCCTGCAAATAATTTTTTTCTGCAATATGTTTGTAGAAACAGGTAAAGATATGTGTCTTTCTGTTGAACTTTGGTAAAAACATGCCAATAAATGATAAAGTTCAGTGACACAGAGAGGAACTGAAATGAAAATCACATGTCGCAACTCTTAAATTTTGAAAACAGCGAGATTCATTAGCTCATTTGGCTCTAGCTAAAAATATGATACATAATCTGGGTTAATCATCTTGGCTTTTTTTTTCCAGAGCCAATAAGAAAGAAGCACTTCCAGAGATTATTTAACCCATAGCTCTTAAACAGCTGTTTTAAGATAGGATTGGTACTATCCAGTCCAGATAAGTACTTGGAGGTACTTACTTCTGTCACTGACTACAGAGCTGGACTTGGACAAATGATTTAGATCGAAAGCTTCCCATAGGAAGAGAGGCCATTCCAAAAAAATTACCTAAGTGCTTCATCTTCATTTTAATTGGATTTGATACAAACCTTTAAACATCAGTCTAAATAACATCAGCAACAGTAATAATGAGAATAATTTTTAAAAGTGCTGCATCAATTGTTAGGAAATTCTCACTTATAGCCAGCTTTTTAACTGGTTTGAAATATCATTTAGTGCAAAAGATTTGCCCTTTCTGCCTCAATTTTTGATCTTCACAAGGGAATAACAATGCTGTCAAAATGAACAAATAAGTTGCAAGCATCAATTCCCTTCCGCTTGAAAGGAGTTTGACTTCTTGACAAAGAAAACGTTTACTGATGATGGTGAATATTATCCACACTATAGTATAGCAGAAATAGTAATCAGAAAATAGCTTCTATTCATTGAGAGGCACAAGAAAATGAACTGAAAAAGCCTTTCAGATGCATTTCAGACCATAACCTCTGTGTGTGTGGTGGGTGCTCGACACCTTGAAGAATGCGTGTGCAGCCAGGATGAGTTACATGCACAACTGCTGTGGGGCCCAGGGTTGCAGGGCAGTGAACTGCCTTTGTGGCAGTCATGCAATAACATTGCAGAACTCCGCAGAGGAAAAAAATTAGGGTCTCGGATGCCTTAGTATTATTTACTGGGTTTATAATACTGTGAACTTGTGTGATGTTTGAAAGGCCAGAGTTTCTCAAATCAGCCCATGATTTGGAGGATGCAGCAGGAGACACCTGAAAGTGACGTAGTCCTGATTTTTACTAATTACTCATCAGCCATGCAGAGAAAACTGGGCTGCTTTTTGGGCGTCTCAAGCTGACCATCCAAAAAACCCAAAGGTAGTCACAATCAGTAGTTGCTTTTGAAACAGTTGGTGACGTACAATTCCTTATGACAGGGAGCTTGTGATCCAAGATCCTGATCATTCAAACACTGATTTATCAATGTGATTAACTTGAGGACCATATCACACATGATAATAAGTGCAAGCATGTGTACAAGTGCAGGCCAGCACCCTACAAGACTCTGTGTTTTTGTATGACCTTGTCTAGGTGCACAGCCTCGCTGAGCTAAGATTACTCAGAAAGGAAAGTTTTTCATGTGAGTGCTTACAGGAGCAAAATGCAAGTGTACAGACAAAACAGGTAGCAAAATAGAAAAAAAAAAAAACAGTATTTGAAGCTGATGAGTGTTGTTTCAGAGAAGTTGCTGGGGGCATAGGGTTATGTTTGGCTTAATTGTTATTTAAAGTGTCCTGTGGTGGAAGGATTTTTTTTTTTTTCTTTATGAAATCCCATTGGTATCCATTTTCTTCTCTCTTGAGATCTGAGAAAATTCCTTTACTTCTTAGTTTGGATGGACAGCAGAAAAGTCAGCAGCAATCCCCTAAAGTGCCACTGAGATGCAAAAAGCGCTGAACAACCCAAAATACTCGTATCTGCTTCTTTCCATCTCTCCTAGTACACTTGCTGAGTGAGCTCCTGGGGAAGAGCCCGCGTGGAAAATGTCCATGCACAGATCAGAAAAAAAAAAAAAAAAGAAAAAACAAAAATAATTTGTTTGATGCTTAGATCAGGACGCTGTCTACGGGCAATGGAGTTTTACCACACACAGGGTGTTTTTTTTTTCCCCAGTCTCTTTGTACAAACGGGGAAGAAGAGGAGCTGGAGGGCCCCCCAAAGGCGATGCCAGCCCGCATCCCAGGTGCCAGGCTCCATCTAGTGACACAGCCGGGGATGGCCGGGCGGCGATAAAGCCCGGGAGCAGCACCGGCCCGCCCAGAGCCGCCGTACCGGGCAAATAACCGGGAACGGCGGCCACTGACCTGGGAGGTGACCGGGGCCGTGCGAGGGGGAGGCTGCTGTCCCTCAGGGAGGTGTAAAAATCATTCCCCGAAGGTGAATTTTCTTTTTGTAAAAGGGAAATAAAGGAGGGGCGAGGGCTAAAGGCAGAGCCGGGCTGCGGCTGGGGGCGAGGGGCAGCCTCATCCCCGGGCTCCCTTCCGCACCTCCGCACGGCCCCGGGGTGGGTTTGGGTTCACAGATGCCCACCCCCGGTCCCCTTCCCTGTGCTGACATCAGGGGGCCGCCGGTGCCCCCCCCCCATCCTGTCCCGTCCCGTCGGGAAAGGTGCCTCCGAGTATTCGGAGGAGGGGATGGGGGGTTGGGGCGGGCGGGGAGGTGGAAGCTCTGAGGTGCGGATGAGGAGGGAGCGACTTCAGGGTGTCCCCTGCGAAATGATGTCACCCGATCAATATATTCGGGGGGAGTGACCGATCCGACCAATTCCCGCTATGAACCGGGCTCGGTGTCGGAGCTGGATGCCGCCGAATCGATCGGGGCTGATAACGCGGGGCTATAAAAGGCCTGGGGGCCGCCTTCGCCCCGCGCTACATCCCCCAGCCTCCGGCCAAGCGCAGCCAGCACCAGGCCGCCCGCCCCTCCGCTCCCTTCCGCGCCCCCTTTCCGCGGGATGGGGCCGCCCCCCGCCGCCCTGGCGCTGCTGGGCCTCGCCGCCGCTGTTTCCCTGCCGCTGCCCGACGCCGGTCCTCACGTTAACTACGGCTGGGGCGAACCGATCCGGTTGCGGCACCTCTACACCGCCAGCAAGCACGGGCTCTTCAGCTGCTTCCTGCGCATCGGCGGAGACGGCCGGGTGGACGCAGCCGGTAGCCAGAGCCCGCAGAGTGAGTACCGGCGGCTGTACCGGGGAGGGAAGGATGGGGACGGAACGAACGGGTTGGGGCGGCGGAGCTAACGGTGTTCGTTTTGTTTTTTTTTTTTTGTTTTTGTTTTTCCCGTCTATCCGCGCAGGTTTGCTGGAGATCCGCGCCGTGGCGGTGCGCACCGTGGCCATCAAGGGCGTGCGGAGCTCCCGTTATCTCTGCATGGACGAGGAGGGGCGGCTGCACGGGCAGGTGAGCTCCGACGGCACCGGTTTCCCCCCCACCACGCTCCCCGGTCCCCCTCTGCCCCGGGGCTCACCTCTCCCCGGGGAGTTTTCCCGTTCTGAAGCGGCAGGCGAGACCAAAGGGCTGTTTAGATCAGGTATTCTGGAGGAAAAAAAAAAAAAATTCGAACACCATAACTCCTTTGGAAAGGAGATGAGGAGATGTAGCCGGATGGCTACCGTGCAAACAAGTCCCAGAAACACAGGGTTGCCATCTGCGAGGTAGTGTGAGGCACAAACAGGATTTCGAGGGGCTGTCTTTTCTGACCCGTGATAACAGCAGAACTGTGGGTCTCCGGGAGGTTGAGGAGTTGAGAGACACGCTGACACTGCTTTGTTGGGTCATGCTTTTTCCCTAGGTTTGTCAGCGTATCATTATCAGCAATACAGTCTTTTTTTTTTTTTTTTTTTTTTTTTTTAAAACCATACAGATAAGTTGCCAGCTTTAGAACTTGAAGGGTAAGATTCAGATTCAGTCTGTGTGTAACTGCTTTACAGGAGCCTGAGTTTCACAGAGCGATGGCTTTTTATTGTACTGTAGTAAAGATACAGCCTGATTCTCCTTTGATTACTCCGGCAAAATTTCTGCTGATTTCAACCAGGCAAGGACTTGGCCCACTCTCAAAACTCCCAGTATCTGTAGTAAGAGCAATACTGATGCAGTGGCGTTTTTGAATGCGTATATAACATAGGAAGAAGCCTTTCTTTCTGGATTTCCTTGCTTTTCTGGGCTAGAATCAATCGATGCCCTGATAAGGTGCATAGGTTCAGAGAATATGGTAGGTCAATTATTAGCTTAATGTTTTAATGTATATCCAAAGCAAAATGATCAATGAAAACAAAGCAGAGCCTGGATCCTGCTCCATCGGAGCTGCCGACTGGACTTTAGCGGTCACAGAACCTTAAAACAGCTTTCATATCATGGGACACTGTTTTGAGGGCATATGCATATGCCTGACTGAGACTGCATTTCTTGGTGCATAGTATTAATTGTGGGGGTTTTTTTACAGAAAATAAAACGGTATGTAGCCATGTCGTCACATGTATATGTTGCAGACACCTGCCCTCACCTCTCTGCTAACACTCCTGAAACACGCCCCTTTTTAAGGCTGGAAAATTGATGATTAGGGTTGATTTTTGAATGTACAGTGTGCTGTAGTTCAGGAGAAATCACGTAATTGCTTAATATACTGACATACTATAAATTCCTCCTGTGAAAAAGATAATCTGCAAATACTTAAAGTGTGTTGGGTACTTGTTTAGAAAATGCACTAGAGACAATCCCAATGAAATGAAGAGCGAATGATACAGTTAGAGACATGCGGGTGCAATCAATAACTGCCATTTGTGATGCGCACTTGCTCAAGAAGCTTTTTTATTTCATCGTCCTTGTCAGTGTGGCTGAGTGCTCATGGAAATAAGGACAGCTAACAATTCAGCCATGAATTTGTATCATAGACACCTGTTTTTCTGAGATATGCGTTGAAGGATAAATATTATGTCATTTCATTTGGAGAAAATGCCCTTTTAAAAATTACTTGGTTTAAAAAGTGCTTTAAAAAGACAACCACATGCATGCACTTAATTGCACTCCATGTGATTAAGGGTGTTTGAGAAAGGACTGACGAGTATCAAACGTGCTCTCTGTTCAGACAGGCAGAGCATTCATCTAAGAACACTTTTATCACTGCAGGCTGAGATATGATCAGCAATTGTCTTTTATTGACCGCGGGTTCAATCACCTGCGGTGGCTGAGCCTGAAATAGCACCCGAGTTGTAAGAAATCCAGGGCTTGTGTGAGGATCTGGAAAGGGCTGACCTGGTGATGCAAACTCCTAGTGTACTGTCTGCACAGTGTATCACAAACGTAATTCTACAACATCATACCTAAGGAAATACATTCTTCTACACAAAATTTTAACTTCCACTGTTCGTAATTCAATAGTTCTGATGTGTTATGAGAAAATAATACTGCGTTAACCGGTCTTTTTGTAATTTCAGTAAATGCTGATTAAAAAAACACAGCAGTTACCTTTTTAGTATCGTTTTAGTGTTGGGCCATGTTTGTGTAAGTGCTATTTTGCCAGCGCTACCTTCCTACAGACCTGGTCCTGCAGCCCTTAGATGGCAAACCTCTGGCAGAGCTGGAGTTTTCTACCTGAGGATTGTTGGGTTAGGGCTCATGACTGCGGTGAAGTACTCTCAGCAATTAAGGACAGTTTATCTAAATGAGCACTGTCATCTGAGTTTCTTTTTCCTTGTGCTCAGGATAGGGTAAGTGTGGTAGCTGCGGAGAAGTACACATCTGGGATTCAAAGCTTATTTGATGTGATGGATGCGCGTTAACTTCAGGAGTTGTGGATTGGGTCTTCTGATGGCCTCATAACCCAAAATGCATGCTATGTGCAACGTGGGAAGCTTGCGTAGAGTAGAATAGAATAGAATAGAATAGAATAGAATAGAATAGAATAGAATAGAATAGAATAGAATAGAATAGAATAGAATAGGATATTTCAGTTGGAAGGGATCTACAGCTATGGGGGTGCTTCAAGTCACTGCATCCCGGTGGCTGTGGTCCATCAGTGAAAGAGCAGTGACCAGAGCAACGGGTCCCTGCAGTGCCAGGCAGAGAGGCAGCGGGCAGCTCACCGGCATGGATCTGGTGGCGGGGTCTGCAAGGTGCATCCAAGGTTTATGTTGTGGTTGAACACAATGGGCGTGGTGAGTATATTTAAATGTCATTCTCATTACTCCTTGCTCTTCAGCTCAGGTATTCCACTGAGGATTGTTCCTTTGAGGAGGAGATTCGTCCAGATGGCTACAATGTATATAAATCAAAAAAATATGGAATATCTGTGTCTTTGAGTAGTGCCAAACAAAGACAACAGTTCAAAGGAAAAGATTTTCTTCCACTGTCTCACTTCTTGCCTATGATCAACACGGTGCCCGTGGAGTCAACAGACTTTGGTGAATACGGCGACTACAGCCAGGCCTTCGAACCGGAGGTGTACTCCTCGCCTCTTGAAACAGACAGCATGGACCCCTTTGGCATCACCTCCAAACTGTCGCCAGTGAAAAGCCCCAGCTTTCAGAAGTGACGCTGACCACACACATGTGTTTTTAAAGAAATATGGCAGAATACCACAGGGTTTTTAGCTTTTCATGTAGTGATATTTGGAACTTTTTTGTATATTTCAGTATGGAGCCAGCCTTTTCCTTGCCATGTGTTGTACCTGTAAGAGATGAGTGCCCAGAGGCTATTCTATAGTCTGAAGAGTTGCCTATCCATAGTTTTATTTGGAAAAGAAGGATTAAATAAGAAAAGCTTAGCAGCTTCATCAGAATTCCTCCATTACCACAGTAATGATAACATAATTCCAATTTTTCGACACCAACTTCATTACCACGCGTGTTCACCTGTTTTTCTGCTCATGGGAGAAAATGCAGAAAATCTTTTTTCCAGTCACAGGGAGGTTAGTGGTGTCTTCAGAGGCCTTAAAGAGAAACATTTGGAACAAAACACAATTAAGGAAAACCCAGCAAATGTGGTTACACAAACTAGAGTTAGCGCTGGTTCTTGAAAAGCTGCTGACAATGTTCTGGGAAAACTTTCTATTGAAAGCACACCACTGAAAAAACAATTCTGCTTGTATATTGTGCTTTTTCTTCCCTTAGGAAATAAGGGAAGAAAGGGAAAAAATTTCTTCCTTCCCTTATTGCTAAAGGGTTCTTTGGAAAACTGGATCTTTGATTTCTTTTGAAGGCTAATTTATGTTCACTGTGGCATCAGCATCATCCATCAGAGAGTTCTTATTAGCAGGAGTGGGAATTCAGTGTGTGGTTGGAAGAGTGCACAGGACTAGCGTCTATGTGCATCAAGTAGGGAACGAGCAGTTCCAATTAGTGTTTAAATTGAGGTTCTGTTGTATATAAGCATGTATGTCGTTAGCAAACGGAAAGAAAGACTGAAAATGGATGATGTATAGGTCAAATCAATTGCAAAATGGGTTTTCGTGTTTAACCTTTTAACCATCAGCAGTTCTTTTCAGTCCTTCCAAGCTTGATTCTGCATCCATGGGAATCAGTGGAGAGACAATTTAGTCACTGAAATGCCACAGAACTGGGTCAGCGACACTGTTCTTCTTGCAGGAGGGCTTTATGGGTACCTCGTGACCAAAACATGAATGTCTGATGTCTTCGGTTCTGTTCTCCCATTCTAACAATTTGACGAAGGAATAACCAAGGTGAAACCAAAGAAAAAAGGAAAAAAAAAACCAAACAGTGTGGAAAAAAGGGTTCAGGGATTCTACTCGCTTCCAAAGGTTCATTTATAATAGAGATTTCTATAAAAAAAAAAAAAGCTCTACTGGAAATACTGGTGTTCTGACCTAGCACTTCATTGCCAATGCAATATTTATAATTAATTTATTGAATACGTACATCTGTTTATTTTGTTACTGTTATTTATGCTCAAAATTCTATTTATATACTCCTGAAGGTGCGTTTTTTAGTTGTAAGAAATTTTGTGAAGTTTTGTAATCACGAAATTTTAGGAAATGACAGCTTTTTAAATTATCAGTAGTGCATTATCAGTAGTGTAATGTGTACATTTGCAATAAAAAAAAAATCTTCAACACAGAAATCTAGTGGAGTCTTTTGTCACTCCTTCAGTCTAGAGACTTCAAGGAGCTTTAGCGAGCCATGGCATCCAGCTCCGCAGCAGCCGTGTGAAGATGCTGTCCCTTGTGAAGGTGACGTAGTTGAGGTACAACGGGCAAAGACGCGGAGAAGCGAAGGGGTTTTCCCCAAGCTGGGCGGTGAATGCCACGGCTGGAATTCGAGTCTGTCTGCTGCCAGTTACTGATGACCTCCACATGAAGTAGCAAGTCTAAGAAAAGTATCTCTGTTATGGAAGGGTTTTGGAAACAACTCATTAAATTTTGACCCTGGGATATGTGAAGGTCACCCCATGTAGTCCTAAATTATTATTCTCTTAATCCAACAAACGAGTGAAGCTCAGTTTTAAGATGTGTGAGTGTGTCCTGCTGTTTTCCTCCCATTCCTCGTCACTCAATCATAGAACAGAATCATTTGGGTTGGAGAAGACCCAAAGTCCATTGGATCATTAAGTCCAACCATTAACCTAACACTGCCGAGTCCGTCACTAAATAATGTCCCTAAGCATCACATCTACACGTTTTTTTAACACCTTCAGGGATGGTGACTCCACCACTTCCCTGGGCAGCCTGTTCCAACACCTGATGACCCTTTCGGTGAAGAAATTTTTCCTGATATCCCATCTAAACCTCCCTTGGCACAACTTGAAGCCATTTCCTCTCATCCTATCACTTGTTACTTGGGAAAAAAAAGACCAACACCCACCTGGGTACAGCCTCCTGCCGGGGAGTTGTAGATCTAGGCTGGCCAGTGCTGCCTGTAAGCATCATCAGTTATATTTCATCTGCAATAAAACACTTGTGGATTTGCATCTATTCTATAAAATATCCCTTTCGTATTCCACTTATGTCATTAAACCCTGCTGTTCGCTCTGCTCGCAGCCATCAAGGTGCTGGACACTGAAAGGAGTGCTAACCTCCAGCTGCTGGGAGGAAGCAATTCCTTGGGGAGATGGAAAAATCCACTATCAGGTGTGGTTTCTGTGATTCTTCATTGGCTGCACAAAATCCACCTGAAAAAAAGCAAAAAAAAATCCTGCGGGTGGAAAGCTGTTCCCTTTTAAAACCGGCACTGTACTCTACAGTGCAGCCGGGGAGAAAACTGGTTATTTTTGCCTGAAAAAGATGTCAGTTTCTGGCAGGAAAAGAGACTGAAGGTTTCCGTTTGGAAACACAGTGAGTCATAGGAATTGCAGATTTCTTGGCTGGCAAACATCTCCCATGGTTTTTCCCCTTCTCCTTTGTGCTGAGCCACCGCCACACATCCGGGGGGATCCCACTGCTCAGGTACTGGGAGATGCAGTCCTGATTTTCAAATTGGTTTATTCCAAAATTTTTCAGGCTTGGGGCTTTCTGGTTTTGGTTTTCATTTCCAGTTTTGATCAGACATTGTCTTTTCTTTGAACATTAGATACATTTCAAAAACCTTTTGTTAAAAATTATTCAACGGACAGCAAAATGAAATAAATATGAACTTTCAATGTTTGGTCAAAAATCCACTTTTCTGCCAAGGACATGCACAATTTTGATGGGAAACATAGCAAATAACAGATTTCAGAGGGTACAGTGAGATATTTTTATAGCGGATGTAACATCATTTCTTGTTAATATTGCTCAAGAGCGCAAGGATGAGCAACCTGACATTTGGGAACAGCGTCTGGAGCTCTCCAGTGACCCTCTTTGCTGACACCTTTGGATTTGCATCTTCCACCAGCAGCACAATGTTTCTTACCGCAACGTCATGGTTAGAAACTGGTTCAATGTTTGTTCAGACGGAGGGAAGAATGCCAGGAGCTGAATTACCCACACCGCTTCCTGGAGCGCTTCAGTTTTCCTTGAGGTTTCCCATCCGAGCTCTAACCAAACCTGGCTTGTTTTGCTTATAAAATCTGACAAGATCGCAGCTTGAGGTGGAAGGATTACTGGAAAATGCTTTCCCTGCTATCAGACACCTGACTCGGTCAGGAACTTGGTGTGCAAAAACCTCGAAACACCATGGCCTTTGGGTCTGTGGGAACGCAAACACCACCACCACCACCACCCTCCGCTGTGTACCTCCCAGTTGACCATGGTTTCTCAAAGACCGTAGGGCAATTGCCGTGCTTTCATTTGCAATAGTACATTTTACAGCCCAAAAAGGTTTTTAAAGCCCGGGTGTCAAATGTCTCCTTGTGAAGTCTCACTTCGAAGCTGTGATGTGCAAATACAAGTTGGTGGGAAGGCCGTAGGAAAGGAGATACTCAGCATCTCAGCTTCCACTCCGGGGAAGTGTAAAAAGCTGTAAATCCTTCACTCAAGAGCCATAATAACAACTTTAACTCTGCTCAAAGCACTGAAAGGATGGTCATGGAAAATTTGGGATCACTCTACTTTCCCAGTGTGCTTTGTATATGAGCGGAGAAAGACACAATAAATTAAATAAACACAGTTTATTTCCTCAAAAACGTGTTGAAGCCAACCCTCCTGTCCAGACGCGATGAAAGCAGAGACGCGTTTCCCTTGGAAGTGAAAGGGAATGCAAAAAAGACATCGTCAGGACTCTGAATTTGGGGTGAATTTGGGAGAGCCCAGGCACACAGCACGTGGCGGATGAGACTGGTGAAGGCGTGCAAGAATTTAAATTAACGCAGAAAACGAGCTGGTCGCTCTGTATAAAGCAGAAAAGCCTGCTGCAATCCTGCATTTTTAATAAACTGGTGTGTCTGGTTCGCGGAACCTTAGCAGCGTGACTTTATTTTCACTCTAATGCAGTTTTGTTTTTTTTCCTTCAGACCCATCCCTGGATTTTAAAGCTGCCTTTCCGAGTCCTCCTCCCCTTCTGGAGGGGAACAGATGATTCTGGAGTGCCCAGAGCCACGTTCTCATTGAGGGTAAGCACCTGGAAACAACAGGACAAGCTGACACTAAAATCATATTTATTTTTTTTTCCCGGTAGTACAACTCCTGACAGCTTCCCGGGAAAAAGACCAAAATTGATCCTTTCCCCGTTTTTGCTGTTTTTTGTTTTCCTCCTCCCGCCTCCAGCCCACTGGGGTTCCCCTGCAGCCACGCCAGCCCCCGGCGGTACCGGAACTGGGGGTACCGCTACCGGTCGCTCCTCCGCCAACGCCGCCGCCCGCCGCCCCCCGCGTCTCCGGCGGCGCTCGGGCGCCCCCTCGTGGTCACGCGAGGCGCCGCCGCCGCCCACAGGAGACGGGGCGAGGGGCGGGGCGAACTCAAAAGGGGGCGTGGTCACTCCTAATAGGGTTACGCCCCCTCGCCACTCCAAGCCTGGCTGAGGGGACGGGGGGGGTTTACGCGCCTGCGCACTAGCACCTCCCCGGCCGCGACCTCTCCGGCTTGCCGTCCTTTCCCGGCATGCCGAGCGGCGCCATGGCGGCGACGGCGGCAGCAGCAGCGTCTGCGAGCTCGGATATGTTTGACGAGATTGTGATGGCCGAGGAGAGGTGGGGTTGATGGGGAGGCCTTGGCGGGCGGCTGGGGACTTCGGGGGGCAGGCGGGGCCGGAGCGGCACTCCTCGCTAGCCGCGGGTCAGCGTCGGTCTAGGGGGAGAGAGGGGGCCTGGGCCTGGGCCTGGGCCTGGGCCTAGTCCTAGTGTTGGGCTTCAGCTTCTACAGCCGGTAGCAGGAGAAGGAAAAACTGAGGAGCGAAAGGCGAGTAATGAGGGCGAGGAAGAACAAAGGCGCGGGAAATTATCTCTGTTTTTGTTGAGTGACTGACCTGCCCGATTCCGGCTCTTCCACCTTGTGGAAGCATCACCCGGAGTTGTGAGCTTGCAGTCAGCGGTGAAAATGCTGAGCTGGATTGCAGGCTGTGTTGTTCTTCATAAAGCATTGTAAACTTGCTTGAAAAGATCCCAGTGTGCGTAATTGTATTTTAATTTAAATCAATGTCATGTGCCGTTTCTAAATACGGGTAGTTGTGTTTCTAAGATGACACAGCACATTTTGGTTTCTGTGAGTGGCTTGTGTGCAGCGTGAGTTTGGAGTGAAATGAAATAGGTGGGAAAAATTATTCTTCAATAAATAAATAACTATTTCTTATTTACAGGTTTCATGGTGAGGGCTATCAGGAGGGTTATGCTGAAGGCAGTCACGTTGGAGTTGTTGAGGGAAGGAGGTACGGGTCGCTCCACGGTGCCAAGATCGGGTCTGAGGTAAATGGGAAAATACTTTAGAATCACAAGTCTGGTTCTTGTTAGAAAATTATTGTAATACTGTTGGGCAGAGCCCGATATATTGGTAGTCTGAAGCTTGCTGTGCCATGCTGCTTTGTATGTGTGAAAGAGGGCCCATAAAACTAGTTTAAAGGTGGTGTTTTGGACAGTTACCATAGAATGGTTTGGGTTGAAGGGGACCTTTAAAGACTGTCTAGTCTAAGCCACCTGCAAGGAGCAGGGACATCTCCAAGGAGAACCAGGTTGCTCAGTTAAATATATGTTTTTATGTTTTCTGAGCTTATTTGCTATATGGGATTTTGATTAATTTTTTTTTGAAAGGGAGGATAAGAAGAGATAAAACCAAACAAGCAGGCTTAGAAAAAAACTATGATGGACTGGACATTTATTTTTGTAACCCAGAATTGTGGCTGAAGCCCCCCCTGTGTAATCTCCTATGGCTCAGCATTAGGGAAAAACACGGAACATTGAGACATCTTGAGTGGAGAACCGTAAAGGGGCAATTCCAGGTGTCTCTGTTGTACTCTGTTGTTTTTAATACTGGGAGAGTTTGGTTGAGGAACCGTTATTCTTTAGTACTTGGAGTTCTGCGAGTTGGCACGCTCACACGATGGCATGCCGCAATCCATGAGGGCTTCCTAGAAATGAAAGGACTAGAGAGTGTTGGTGAGGCACCTTAACTTGTCTAGTGTGTCCAGCTCAAGTTTATCATAACATGGAGCATATGCAGTGCAGGACAACGTAGTTACAGTGGTTTTGGACCTGAACTGGATTTTTTCAGCTTTGATGGGAAGCTGTACTACAGGATTCATGGCAGGCCTTATTTCAAGTACACCACCAGAAATCTAAATCTACTCAATCTATTGAAGACCTTTGGGTAGTTTGAGAATTTGCCCTTTTGATATTTTCAGGTTTCGGAAAGTTAATTACCTGCAGAAAGAACAGTAGCAATGGTATTAATCCAAACCGACAAATTCTGAAAGGATGTTGTAAAATTTTGTTTTGCATTTGAGTGTGATACAGAGATGTACAGCGATGAAATATTTTCCTACTTTTGCTACAACTATGTGGTTCCAAGATGAGAATATTGAGCACCAGCCTCCAAAGCCGGGTAGTTTTATACAAAATGAACCTAGACAGAGCACAGTAGGGAAGTGCTCTGATCTACTTACACTGGGGAAGCTCCAGAGAACAGTAGGATTGTAGAAAATG
Source organism: Chlamydotis macqueenii (assembly GCF_036417535.1). Classification (NCBI taxonomy): domain Eukaryota; kingdom Metazoa; phylum Chordata; class Aves; order Otidiformes; family Otididae; genus Chlamydotis; species Chlamydotis macqueenii. The sequence continues at coordinate 69,044,541 of NC_141560.1, read as the reverse complement.
AGTCGTGTTAGATGAGAGAAGGAATGACTTGGGTAGTCTTAGACCTGTCAAACTATTTTGTGTCTTGGGCAAAATTATGATACTGATCTGATACTGGCCTTGCTTGATAGAGAATTAAAGAAAGACATTATAATTTCAGCCTATCTGGTTTTGGGCACATCCCTCAGGCAGGCTTAGACACAGTCCCTGCTTGGGCTCAAGCAGAAGATTACTGCAGTGGCGCAGTGCCAGGGCAGTGCTAATTATGCTGAGAAGTCTGCGGCTAAGTGTCCAGGGCAGTTTTGGGGTGTGCAAACTAAATTTCTATCGAAGAAAAATTAACTGGAAGCCTCACCTCAAATATGCCTGAGCACTTAATGGGATGTTAAGTCCCAGACCCGTGTTTGAGCCTTAAACCTCCGCTGTGTACCTCAACAAACATAACTAACAGAAGAGTGGAACTACCAAGCACTCCCACTCTACTCTGAAGTGGTTCGCAGGCCACAGGAGCTTACAAGTCCAACGATCTTTTGTGAGTTTAAATGGCAGGCATATGCACATGCACATGTATGGACCTAAGTGGGCTTAGGCTGTAATTTTGGACTTAATTTCTCAAAGTCAGCTAATTTTTGTTTCAGGTATCTGTGTTGTTTTTCTGTGAATGCCAGGTCACTTTTGAAAGGGCCTGCAGCTGACTTACCCTGTTGGTGCATTGAATAACTTACCTATATTCCTCTTTTGTTTGGTGTCCAGAGTTGTAATGAAAAGTTCTGGCAGCAAGGCTGGCTTAGTTAGTTCCTCATGCTTCTTTTTGATGCCATGCAACCCTCTTGAGTTAGGTTGGCAAAATTGTTTGCATATTAACTCAGAAAAATATGTGGTTTCCTGTTTGGTTGACTTGGTAGCTCCCTCAGTCCAGCTGGTACACCTTTTTATAGGGCTGCTTAAACTGACAGTGCTGCAAAACCAAACAATTAGCAAAACATCTCAAACAGGTTGTTTTCTGTCTCCTTCCTGTCACACTGTCCTGGTGCTGGCTAGGATCCAGTTAACATTCACCTGAACTGGGAGGGCAACTGGAGCTGGTGGCCCCTGTGGCTGGGGGACACAGCTGGGGTAGGTTACTAATTAGCCAACAGCTGGGGTGAGTTTACCCAAATTGGCCAAGGGGCTGTTCCAGCCCATGTGACACTGTGCTCAGTGTATAAGTGAGGGGGGTGCTGAAGGAAGGCTCCTCTGTTCATACTTGGGCAAAACTGGGCATCAGGATTTTGCTGTGAGCTGTTGTATTTGTTTTACATCTCTGTTTTGTTTTTTTTTCTGTTATTTCTCTTAATTTTTTTTTTGTTTGTTTCATCTCAACCCATAAGTTTTGCTGCCTTTTCTTTACCAGTTCTCTCCGTCCCACTGGAGGGTGGGGGGAGTCAGAGAGAGACTGTGTAGCTTGATCCTGAGCGGGGGCTAAACTATGACACACTGTAGTGAATTTGAGGGTTCAAAGCTTATAAAGTATGACTAGTGTTTTGCAGAATTGATTTTTACGCTGCATTTTAAATATTTTGTGCTCTGATGCTGAGCAGATTCTTACAAAAAGTTTTCTGACTGTTGGACTGTGTAACGCAGCCCTCGTTTATCCTACCCTAATTTACTCAACTTTCCAGCTTAGAAATGTATTTGTATATCTGGTGATTTGTTTCCTGAGGAATGGGATACAATGTAGGGCTTCATTTTTGTTTGTCTGTATAGGTACTGCTTGGTTTGGTTCATTTTGCTCATGACATCCTTATAAATTTGCAGATTGGCTGCTACCTTGGGTTTGCGCTGACGTGGCAGTGTCTGCTCCAGCAGTGCCTGGATGAAAAGAAAAGGTAAGGTTTAAAAAAATTTTTTAAAAATTACTGTTCCTTTGATAATATTTCAAATTATGGTGTCCAGTTTTGCCTTTTCCCCAGTTTGAAATAAATACTGAGAAACAGAAGAAAGGTGAGCAGGGGGCCACTAGGGTGGTGCTGGACCATGTGATACCGAAAAAGGGATGAGGGAACTTGGTTTCTTTAGCCTGCAGAAGAGAAAACAAGGGAAACACCTAGTTGTAGCACGTAAGGGGAAGTTCCAGATAAGGTGGAGACACGTCGTCCCTTGCAGAAGCACACAGTGAAAGGACAATAGGCAACTTTCACAATTTGAAACAAGTTCTAATGGGGCATAAGGAGAAGGTCCTTTCCAGTGCAAGCACTAAGTGCTGGAACAAGTTGTCCAGAGAGACTCTAGAAGCTCCATCCTTCTGTATTTTCAAAGTCTGCTTGGAGATGACCCTGAGTGATGTTATCTAGTGTTGAAGTTAGTCCAGCTTCCGCAGAAAGTGAACTAGATAACCTCCAGCTGTCTTTTCCAATCTACATTTTTCTATGACTTTCTTTTTCTCCATATGAGAGAGTTTTGATTAACTTAACTGACAGCATTGCAGCTATACTGTCAGACATTTAGGTACGTGTTCTGGTGAGCTTTTTTTATTGCATTTCTTTATTTTGCTCAGTCATCTAATCAATATTTCTGAAGATTCTTGAATGTTTCTTAACTTCTGGCAGGTAAGTTGAAAGGGCAACCTTAACTTTGTCCATTGTGCTACAACCCGATTTCTGATTATCGCTTAAATATCTATCGAATACACACTCTTAGTGAGCTACATGGGAGAAGCTGAATTAAAGAGGGATGGAGGGCTGGGTTCTATTATTTGAATTGCTATGTATAAGTATTAGTATAATTTTCATATTGATGGATTGAAAAAAATTCTGTAGTAGACTCATTGTTTTTTCTGTCTTGATTTTTGTTGTTGTTGTTGTTGTTTTGTTTTTAGCAAAAAGATGAGGGCTCTGGGTTCATTAATAGGGATGATTCAGAAATTCCCGTATGAAGACCCCACTTATGATAAGCTTCAAGAAGATCTGGAAAAAATCAGAGGAAAATTTAAACAGGTTTGTAGGATTAAGTTGTTATTTTAGCACAAAATTATGTGGATTAATGAAAATATTTAGTCTCTGAACCTGCTCTAAAACACAGTATTTGTGCAGAGCAATTATTCTCCTTTTGCAATCATAGTAAAAAAAATACTTTAAGTGAAAATACTTGATAGTTGAAAATGTCCCAACAAAGAGCAAATGCAAAATAAAAGAAAAACATCCTTTAAATGAAAATTGAAAATATTATTTGGCAATGAATTACAAGTGGGTCTAGAAGAAGAAAAATGGAGGAATTGTAAATTTTCTCGAATATTCTTCTTGGAAAATAGATGCTTTGAAGCATTTCCATGTATTCTTTTTTTAGGTTTGTTCCATGCTAAATATACAGTCTGATTTTAGAATAAGTACTGAAAGATCTTCACTAACATTTTGATGGTAACAGATGAAGATAAAAATGGATGACCAAAGAAGAAGCATTAAAAGAACAGATAACTGGAAAAGTATGTATTTACTGTTATTTTAAACAAAATCAAAATAGTGAAGAGGTGCTAAATATTAAAGGGCAAAGGGAAAACCATTGAACTTGCAGTAGTACTTCTCATGTCATTTAACATTTATTATTTCCAGGTTTTATTTAAGATCGCTGAAACACCAGTGTGTAAACCCTTTGAACAGAAATATTTACTTTAATTCCTCACTAACCTTGCACGGATAGATTAGTTCCTCAAAAGGAAAACGTATGCATTTGCAACATTTCCTTATTTAAAGGATGTGTGGTACTTAAAATTCTGTGTTTGCAGATCATCCAGTTTACACAATGTGTAGATATTGTAGGTGAAGTAAAATATAATCAATTGCCTGCAGACTTTGCATTAGGGAACACTTTTGTGGATAAAGGATAATGACAAATTAAGTCAGAATGTGAAGGAGACAGGTTAAGACACCTGCTCATAAAGTAGCTGGAGCTCGGAATATGAAGTTTGCACTTCCCACTGGTTCTGCAGACTGATCCAGTGTGAGGGGAAAAAACCCCACCAAACCTCTTAAAACCCAAACCTGTAAAGCTAGCAATTTGAGTGATCAGTGAGAGAAATGTAAGGACCAGAAGAGTTGTGACACTGGTACCAGTATTTACTAGTACCTTTTATGGCAGAGCAGCTTTTTATTTTCCAGTCTTGAAAATGCACTCCTTGGTCTCATTCAAAAAAACGGATGCTGTCAGCTAAATGTACTGAACTATGTTAGTTTAAGAGAAATACCAGTCCGTTATTTTACCTGACAAATGCTTTAGATTGGGCTGCTAGGTGTTACTGCATAGCATTTGCAATACAGTTCTATAATGAACATACTTCCAGCAGTTGTAACGTACGTATGTGTGCCTTGTAGACTTAGCCAGAGTGTAGCTTTATAAAGACAGACTTTACTACTGAGAGTATCGGAAGCTATACGCAGGGCAAGGTATCTGAAGTGAAGGGCATGTTTTAATATGGCCATATCCTTGAACAGCACTACTTTGTCCATCTAGACCTCAATTCTGTTTTACCTGCACAGCTTTTTATTACACAAGAAAACAAGCAACTTGAATTTTTGAAACATTCACATCTGGGATATGAAGGATATGCATTCTGCTGAATATTTTTTTCTTTTGGACTGTGAAGGTAAAACGGCTTTGCTGACTGTATGGAGAGAGTTCTATGTGTATGTATCAGTTTATTGCAAAATAATCTTTTACTTTTTGTCTGTTTCCTGAGTATGCCAGTATCAGAGGCTTTTCTTAGTGGCTAGTTGTTGGTGTACTTTTGTTTGTTTGTTTGATTGTCTTACATGTTCAGACAGCTTTGATAGGCATAGGGAGTGTCAGGGCCATCTAGTGGAGGAGGTCGTTGTATTGTGTAAGAAATGGATTGTGAGAGTTCACAAATATTTATGTAGATAGAAGTTGTTAAAATAGAGAGTACAGAACATATGTAGCGTGATACAGCTCTTCTAATTATGGGTGAATTTCTTTGAAATAAAGTAATACAGAGCGAGGATTTATTTGTAGCTTGTTTCCTCATTTGAGACCTTGGAAGGGATGTGACAGCATTGATGGTGTCTTAATTTAGGGCAGTTTGAGTACAGCTGGCTTTTAATTGTTACGCGGCTAAACCACTGGGAACCAGAACAGTCACCAAACTGCAAGTACCTGAAAATAGAAGCAAAATAAAATAGCATACACTGTAACCTCAGTAAATAGATAGGCACAACACAAAAAGATCCCATACTGGAAAAAAGAAAGCTAATTTGAAAAAGATGTTTCTGTATCCACAAACCAGTTTATTTTTGCAAATCAAAGTATTTTACCTGCTTACTTCAAATTAATGAAAGGTACTACCTGCTCATCTGTGATTGACTCAAAATACTTTTTGTTGAAATCCATTAATTATGCTTTAAATAAACTCTCTCTGGATCTTGATCTAAAAAAGGCAGTTTTTTGTTCTTCTGAATGACATTATGAAGAGAAGTAAACACTGGAGGTTTAAGTATTAAAGTTTTAAAATATGGCCTTTTTGGAATCTTTGTAGGTAGTTTACAGAAATGTAGGTAAAAGCAAGGGAAGGGGTGCGAGAGCTCCAAGTGTCTGTGCAGCATTTGACTGATAGTAGTGTATGATAGGTAAGTTATATGCAAAGTGCTACTACAGAGATTGTATCAAAAACAAGATTATTTTTGTTCAACTAAGGACAGAAAGGATCTTTGCAGATCAAGTGGTTAACAATGCTTATGTTGGAAATTGTTTCGGTGGCTCATTTTCTTGTATTGCTTTTATTTATAACGAATTAATATTATTAGAATAAATTATTGTGTAAATATATATGTATATACAAATATTTAACTATAAAGATTGTAGCAACCAGGATTTCGAACTGGGATATGCCAGGTTTAGGGCTGCCTGTTAGGTCTTTAATTGACCATATACGTGTATGTACTGATGAAGTCTCTTATTCCACAAGTCTGTATTTCTCTAAATATCTTCTGTCTCATGTCTTGTACGGGCCTGACGGTGTTATTAAATGAGGTATGGTTAAAAATTTATATGTAGTCGTATACTTTCTTCAGTGCCAACTTTTTTAAAGCTGTTTTTTGCAACAGAGTTGTGGGGTTTTCTGTGATGTTCAGGGTTGTAACAGTGGAGTCTTCACCGCATACTGTAGGGGTATTTTTATACTTTATTTACAGCTGAGGAGTTAAAGCCCAGGTTATATCAAGAATATTGATTTCCCTTAACCAATATGAGATGTCTAATGTGACTCATTCCAAATAATTTTGCATTTTGAGTACTTGAATACTTCAGAATCTGTTTCTTTCCAACATCAAGAGTGGCTAAGAGTACCTGGCTTTTTTGCATGTTTGTATTTTTGCCTCTTTCTCAGATGAGTCACCTAGAAAATGAGGAGCGTAAGAGTTGGCAAACACCTGTGAAAGGTGTGTACTTCAGCCAGCTAGAATGCTACTGTGGGAAAAAAAAAAATTCCATCAAAATCTTGAAAACTAGTATTCAGTTTTGTGGGATATAAGTTTATGGTTTTTTTTTTTTTGACACCTTTGCTGTTCTGTTAACATCTGCCTAAAATCTGTAAGAAATGCAAACAAATTCTTCTAAGTAGTTTTGTTAGTTTCACACCCTGCTTACTCATTCTGTGTCTTGAATGGTCAGGACTGGTGGAAGCAAGTGTTACGCTGTAATTAAAGACACTTTCAGAAAATCTGTGCACAGGGAGGCTGAATAAAGCTTCTATGGACCACAGTCATTCAGACATTCCCAGTTTGAGTGCTTGACCGTGCAACCTAAATACTGCTTTAAAGACTGGGTGGAAAAGATACAGAAAAAAAATGCAGTCTTGTAGATGGTAATATTGGTAATTGATACAGTGGGACGTAGAGATTGTGGCTTGGTGCTGAGTTGTCAAACAGGTTTGAAATTCTGCAAAAGTACTTGATCTGTTAACACTTAAGATGGAAAATTTCTGCTAAAATTATTGAAGTTGCTAGGAGTTAAAAATATATTGCTGTATTCACCACCTCTAGTTATTGCTCAGTCGTTGGGGAGGAATGTTTGAAACATTTAACTTACAAATTTCTGACTTGCCTGGGCTGCGTTCTAGCTTGTTTTGTTTCTTCATGATCATCTCTCAGCTGAAACTGGGGAATACATAATTTTATTAAAAGGTGCATACAAAGCTAATTACTGCTAGTGTACTGAAGTCACTGCAGTCCACAAGACTTGTAATTTTTCTTTCTGTGATGTGTGATGAGTAGAAGAAATAGTGAGTTTTGAGGCATCAGCAGAGGCAGGTAACTCTTCATTAAGCAGCATGCTTGCTTTCTATTTGTTGTAACCTGTAATGTGAAGGCGATCAAATTCAGCTTCGAATTAACATCTGTAATCAACAGAAATGGATGAAATAAATCAGAAAAAAAATCTAAGTATTCAATTGTTCACTTAAAAAATCAACCCTGTAGGAGCAGTCTGTCTCATTATAATCCTAGCATGTTTTTCTGAAACAAGGTTATGATAACTTTCATGTAGATGAGTAAGGAAAGTCTGGCTTCCCAGTTTGGCATGCCTTGCTTGGTTATGTGACTTTTTGATCCAATTGCTATTGAGGTATGAAATATATAAGCAACAGTGTGCTCTAGTGTGCGCACAGAACCTGTGCAAACTTGTGTTGCTAGCTTTCTGGGTATACGCCATTTAGAGGAAAAAAAATAGAAACTGGTGTAAACACTCTGTTTCTGTAGGATTATATTTGGTCTGTGTCTTTAGGATTTCTAGAAAGGTAGCACATTTTTATTGATTATTTCTAAATAGATTACATTGAGATAAAACTGAGTTTTAATTTTTCAGTAGATCAGTTCCAAAGTTTATAAATATATAGGTTTTGGTTTTTGAAGAGATGCAAGAGAGCGTTTGAGCCCTGTGATGTATTTATGAAGCTTATTTGTAGCTTGGCTGTAAATGAGTTCCTTTATTGGAACAAAGGGAGATCCGCCTGTCAAAAGTCTGCCTGCACCCTAATACTCCACAGTGCTTTAGAGTCAGAACTGATACCCTTTTAAGATATATGACTTACCCCACAGAAAAAGATCGACTGATCTGAATTGTTGAGGTTTTAAATCCGTAAATCCTGTTCTGTGTACGTCTTGTTTGTTCTGTATGCATCTACATCCTTTTTCGAGTCCTTTTGAATGTAAAGTTTTAATACCTGTCTCCACATTAAGGTATTACAAGAAGAGAGCATTAAAAGTGGAATCTCTTATTTATAAAACTCATGCAGCTACAGACCTGGATCTAATATTTATTTATTTACTCACAAGCTGCCAAAGTTTCTATTTTATTAAATACAACCTTCTGTTTCAATATCTGTTTTAATAATCTTAGATTCTTTTTCTAGTTTTGTTATCAAATGAAAGTGAGTGCCTTTCCCTGAGTGGCTTATTTGAACATTTGTGTTTTGGTTTTGTTTTTTTTTAATAATGTTCTGTAATTAGTTGGCGGTGTTGCATACTTGAAAGGGAATGCTGATGATATTAATGTCATTTTCTGGAGAGAAAGATGTGGGCAAACAAGATTAGGATAAGACTCCTTGTCAGGGTAATTGCTTTCTTAAACAATTTCTGCAATGAAAGCAGCATGAAGCACTGAACATTTTTTTACAAAGTGCTGGTGTTGGTCTGTCTAATGATCTTAAGGATACAGTTTGAAATCTGCTGGAATATTAGAATTATTTGGAGTCCTTCTGCATTAGAATATTTATTTGTGATGGGAGTTAGTTCAGGGCACTCCAGAGGTTGTAACAAAGCTGGATCAGGCAGGCAGGGCAACGATACCCAATGATAGTATATCTCATCCTGATTTTCTTGAGGAGAAGGGCTTTGAAACAAAAGGCTTAATATTTCTACTAATGTTATAATCCTTAATATTCTTGGTGCTACTCAGTATGAATGTTAGTGCCTTTTGAATACTGCCCTTTGCAACTTCATATGGCAATGGATTCTGGTCTAATTACAGCCCCAAACTTCAGCTGTCATAGATTGGCAAGAAACCGTGAAGATTCTCATTTTACAGTCTGCCAGAGTTGTTTCTTTAATGGGTAAAGTTATGACAGCATACATTACCAGAAAAATGTATATATCACCAGAGAAAATGGAGACTTGAGAGGTGTGAAACGAGTTCTGTGGCAGGTCTCCAGTTGCAAGTTTTGGTGTCTAGAATTGATGTGTAAAGGCCAACTAGAGCAATCTGGTACTGAAGTGCTTCAGTGTGTCCCAGCACAGAACCAGCAGAACCAGCAGCTGCAGAACCAGCTCAGCCTCTGTTGACATTACAAATAATAATAAAAAAGCTTTGTGCTCTATTTTGAAAGCAGTCTTCTAAGTATATAACTCCATGCACTCAGACTTGAAAATACTGATTTCCTTAGGAGAGACAGGAAGATAACTTGGAGGTCTTGGATTCTTTGTGGTTGTCTAGACTGCACTGTGCAATGAGGTGATACCTGGGCTAAAGTGAAAGCCAGCTTAATGCAGCAGAAAGTATCCCTGTGTTAGAACAAAGCTGACGTACAATGCAGTTAAATATCCAGATAAGCTCTGCTTTAACACTGCTTATACAGTTACTTCATTTGTAGCTGACTTGAGTATCTCTTTGGCATCACACTGTGAATATTCCTACCTTAAGGAGGAATAATAATAAAACACACAGGAGCGTTTATTCCTGAAGTGTAATAATTACATTTTTGCAGCATTTTTCATCCTAAGATTCTTTAAGTACTTCGCAACTCCTGAACATATGTATAGCTCTACCAAATGCTGTAATACTGTGCGGAAGGAAACATGGTCAGTAAACTTGTCTGAAACTTAGCCAACATGGAAGTCTTTGGAAATAGTAGCGTAAAGCAGGATCTGTTCATTCTCATATGAAAGGTAAAAAAAAACCCAGCTGTAGTAAGCGTCAGTTGATTCTGAAGTGGCTTGCTGTGCAGTGTTTTTAACTATCCTGTCGTATTTCATGTTCGTACATAACTGACCAATACTATGATGTTCTGTGTGTCTGGTTTTGGCATGGCAAAATTGCCTACAGAAGATTTCTGTAGCTTTTGTCTTGGAAAAATTATAAAGCTTGATTGCAGTTGTGCAGAATTGATGTGGATGATCTGAAATAGTGGTATACTGCCTGAAAGAATTAAACTGATACTTGTTTATAACAAAATTATGGAGTTACTTCTAGCAAAATGTTTAGGCAGAAAGAAGATTGATTATTCAGTCCCTGCATCCTGACTGCACTAGACAGAACTAACATCAGTATTTATCACTGTCTCTCACATTTTTTTTATTGTTCAGCAGTGTATTTTGCTGCTTTATCTCAATGTAATGGTAATTACAATTTTTAACCTTCAGCATCTTCAGGATTCTGGAGAATAATCAACACCGCATGGAATCTTTCTTGATTGTAGGAACTGTGAGTCAGCAACCCTTTAATTTTTTTAGTTGCAGCTATTGTTCCAGCAGCAAGCTTTACTGCTATTGTCCGCTGTTTGTCCAGCTCACGTTTACTGGACTGTGGGAACGGATTAGGGTTTCATGGCTTTTTTTTTCCCCCTTCTTGCATAAACTCTTGATCAAAGACATTCCTTGGATGACAAAACACTGTATACTGTGTCACACAGTCCTGACCAGACTGCGCGAACAGTAGTTTAAAAACACATGCCTACATTGTTCTCTAAACTGGCTTTTTTTTTTTTTGCAATGTATGTGCAGACTTTGAATTTTTGAGACCCCATTTACCTCCTTTAAAAAACACACATACAGAAGTTATTGTTAATAAGCACTTGACAGTTTCTGAAATACAAGTAAAAAGCAAATTACTATTTGAAACTAAGAATCAATATAATAGTATGTCACTTTTAAGCAGAGATAGAGGTTATGTCTACAGTCTATTTCCTTCTTGAGGAGACCTTGATCGTGGTGCAGTTAAAGTGCACTGTAAACCTAAAATCAGGTGGACTTACAGCATCATTTTATGTGTTATATCCAGAACACCTGAGCAAGATGGAGAATGATTTGAGCACCATTTGGGAATTCATAACCCTGCTTCACCATAAGTACATTGTTAGAACCACATGCTGGGAATCTGGCTCATTATAGTTGTATGTCTTGCTCTTCTAAGTTCTGTTGCGCAGTAAGATGAGGCCAAACTTCACAAAAATCCGGTAGCATCGTTATTTCTTGAACTAATGAGAAAGAAACAAATCATGTTAGAGAAAAATGTAGAGAGACTTTTTCAAGGAGCTTTGACTTGTGATTTGCCTGGAATTCTCCTTCAGCAGAAGCACGGGAGAAGTGGAAAGAGATCCCTGAAGACACCTTAAGCAGGTTTAGAGAGGGATTTAAACACATGGAAAACCTGAATTAATATGTGGCTGATAGATGTGTTGTCTAAAAGGAACCAAATGGTCATAGTGAATGACTGAAACAGCTACGGAAATATTGAGTCAAAAACATGAAATAAGGTTATTTTTATAAGAAATAATGTTTACTTTTGAGTAAATAATTGCTAGTGTCTTCTGGAAATTTTGCAAAGGTGGTCTGTGCATATGAAAAGAACATAGCTATATTTAACAGTATACATTTGCTGAAGATCTGGTCTTCGTATTTGAAGTAGCCAGCAACCAGATGTAAAGAACTACGACCTGCGCGAATTCAAGGAGCAAAAAAGCTGTTCAAAAATAATACCCTGTATTCAAACAGTCTATAGTGATAAAATCTAATAAAAGGAGAAATAAAACATCAAAAAGCTCAATTGTCCGTTTCAGACAATTTGCCATCAGAGTAGTGCCTTAGGACACTAGGTCGCTCGTTCGGCTCTGGCTCAGGTGCGTTGTCGTAATGCTCTAGTGGTGGTTTAGTGGTCTTTGTTAAATCATTTGCCTGTCTCAGCCCAGCTCCTCGAGGACCAGTGGTAATGTTACAAACGACATCCTTACAGTGGGAAATGTGTTAGCTGTCATAGGAGACAGAGCCTTTAATGGAATATAGGACAAGTGGCAGTCAGGTGGGATGGATGAAATAACAAAACCACACCACTCGGCAACCTATGATCTAAAATTTATTTATTTAGCAGGTTGGGAATGGCAAGTGGATAGCAGTTTCCATTCTGTGATGTGCGCACTACATGCACGAATCAAAGCACTAGACCTTCACCACATGGACCCAGGAGAAGAGGACTCCTGCTCCAGCCAGTCGACATGTCGGGTCCTGGCTTGGAGCTTGGCCTGTGCATGCAGCAATTCCTTTGGTTCTGCTTTCTTGACGGTATTAGATTACCTGGAGCGCTCTCCAACCCCAAGGGGTTACCCTCTTAACCAATTACTGCTTTATATATTTGTCAGCACAAGCAATCCCAGACCATTCTCTCTGACTTTTTCTGTATCTAAAGCCAGTTACTGGTGGGGAGCAGATTCCAATCGCCCTGTCACCCACCCCAAATGTGCTACCACGTGTGAATTTAGCAACAGTTGCCTAACAAAGTTCTTATTTTGCTTCTTTGTTTTCCAGTTCATGCCAGATTAGTCAGAGCTGAGCAGATGTAGTCAAGGTCTCATTTGACTGGGCAGTCTTTGGCTTTCAGGTAGGCTTCACCCCTTCACAAACATGTTAGCAGGGAAGATTGCACTGGCCATGAGCGTATATTTTGAATATGATGGCAATATAATTTTCTACTACAGTCCCCAAGTGAGTGGGCAGACTGGTATTCTGGTTCTGAGATGGATCACTGTTAGTTAGTTGTTTTTTTTTTTAATCTGAAATAAACACTAACCGTTGTATTTCTTCAAGGATATTATCGTAAATAAGAAAAGTAACACAAGCCATAATTAAAATGAGTAGAGAGATAAAATCCACACAGATGGTTTGGTTGGTTGGTTTTTTCTTACTGTATAAAAGGGAAGATTTCTAGCAGCCACTAAACACAGCCTCCTGAGGGGCAGCTTCAGAAAAGTAGAACTGTTGTTGCCTTGCTCTGTGTATGGTAGTGACTGCTCCCCAAAAGCCTGGGGCTGTTCTGTGAAGGAACTGATGCTCTGAAGAACACATTAAAAACAGCTTCAGCAGTTCAGTAGAAGTGGTGGTGTGTACCCCAGGAGCAGATCTGTTGCCCACATACTGCAGGTGGTGCTTGGACATCAGCAGGGCCCACGCAGATGCTGCCTGTGTGCCTTATTCCTGATTTGCTGTGAGCACCCAGTCTCTCTGCCAGTAGTTCCCTCTTCAAGTAAGAGCGCTCAGAAAAATTATGGCTGTGAATACTCAGTGACTTCCTTGAAATATGAAACATTTTAACACATAGTCTTCACACAGGCAAATGTAGGACAGATCCAAGTAGGGATCTGCAGGTGCTAATGGAATTGCCAAGAAACTATTTGTTTTCCTCTTTAATGTCTGTCACATTAAAGAGACAAAACAGTAACTTGTGCCTTGGTCCTAAATTTGAAACTCAGTCGAAAGCCAGATGGGAATCTGTTTGCCATGCCAATGCAATTACTAGTATGAATTATATTTGTGGGATTGTGAAAATACCGTGTTTGTCTGAAGAGATACATTTCCCATAAAATGATGCTGGCAGGAATTCATTAAAATGCCATCATTTACAGCTTTACTGCCTTTGTCCCCTTGTAGCTTTTCAATGACGTTGCCAGGAATCTTTATCAGAGTATCTAGCCCGCATGGCTGGGTCATTCCTATGACTCCTTTGAAATAATAGCTCCAAGCTTCACTTTCTCCTCTATCTTCTGGAGTTTTCTATCACTTAAAATGCAAGATATGCTTGAGTATAAGTGGATTCCAAGTTTTTACATTTAACGGATGTTCTTTATTTAATAAAGACTATGTGAATTTAAGTGTTCACAAAAGGTCCAAGCTTGTCAATCCGTCTGAATTCAGCAATGGAATTGAGGTTTTCTCTGTACACATCTCAATCTGATGTAAGAAAATACAGTATTTTTCCTTTTCATAAGCTTCAGCATAGGCTAGCTGAACATGCATTTTTTTTTACAGCCTATAGTAATTTGTTTTTCTTGCTACATTCTTGTCTTTCTGCCCTTTGCAATGTGAATAATACTGGCATAGTTCACCCAACATTCAAGTTTAGTAGCCTGCATTCAGAGATGATGTTTGAGAGAAGGAAAATGTAACGGAGCTGACTGTGTGGGCTTAAACTAATTTAAGTCACAGAACACTTCAGTTGGTTTATTTGAGTTTATAAAACAGATGGGAAAGGCAAAACCCACTTAACATGTTCAACAAAATGCAGGTTGAAAGTTCTCACGGATTTTTTTTTTTTCAGCAAAACTTTTTTTTTTTTTTTTTGTGCCAAGTCAAGATTTCCTAAGTATGTCTTCACTCAGATTTCAAACATTTAAAATCAGAGGGGTTAGCCATCACTGATACAAAAGTGAAGAAAGTGAACTTTTTTTTTTTAAATATGCTGAAATTTTGCAGAAAATTGCTAAAAAGATCTGTTTGGAAAAAATGAGTCGTTTTTGACTGAGTCCAATTTAAGCTTTGGCTTGATCTCTATTTAAAGTCACTGTAAGTCTAGTGATTTTAGTCACTAGATGATTCAATTTAGATCTTCTCTCATTGCTATACAAATCTTCCTCAGGGGCCTGCCAGTGTAACTTGATAATATTGAGGAGCTACCCATTTTGAATGGAACAAATTACAGGCACACTACGTACTCATACCATTTTCCCTACCTGACCTATGATTTTACAGCAGGCCACATGGTTCAGGGTTCTGTCTGAAATGACTGGGAGACTGACAAGCTAATACGGCCTCAACTGGGATTCTTCTGATACAGGTGGTTTCCTGTCTATTGGTAACTGCACGAAGGCAAACTTATTTTGCACTAGACTATGATTAACACGTTAGGCGTTATCTCAGGAGTTTCATTTTTCATTTCCTTTGCTGTCCTTGCTGCACAGAATCAGTCGTAATGTGACATTTAGTCAATGGGGAAGCCAGGAGGCAGATTAACTTGATTTCTGCTTTGCGACAGAAGAGGCAAGCGCTTCACGTTTTACGTAGATTGATTTATTTTTTTTAAGGCAGAATGATTTTCATAGGGTAAATAGTCAAATACATAGGTTAGAAGCTTGACCATTGTCCACCGAGAAAAACCTGTTTGTGCTGTGTTCCGCTCTTGTAACCGTTGGTAATGTGCATCCCCAGTTTTCAGAGATATTTTGGAATGTGAATTGGGACATAGTTGTGGGGTTTTTGAAAATTTTACTTTATAATTGTATGTTGTTTCTGTCCTTCTAGGTCCAGTTCTTGTTTAGGTATTATTAGCAGGCTTTTACATTTTTCGAGTTTATTCCCCGTTACCTTAGTGACACAATAGTAAGGTGCAGAAGCTGTGTATGAGGGGAAGGGATGGAAAAGAGGACAGGTTAACCTTACCCCTTTAAAACAAACTATCTTCTGTACAGGTATTCTAGGACACAAAACCTTACACTCATAAATAAATACAAACAAGCATTCTGTACCATCCAACACCTGCTTTATTTTACCTTTTATTGACAAGAACCACCAAGTGGTATTTTACTGAGTAATTACCTTAGATGTTTAAAAGAAAGTCTTCAGCAAAAAAAAAAAAAATATTTTGCTTTTTAAAAAATAGACATTACTGTGACAGGCGTCACCTACTCATTGCTAAAACCACCTACGGTTTCCTAAAATAACGACAGAAGGTTTTCAGCATTGCAGCTATTAAAGCATGGAGAGTCAAAACCAGAAAATGTCATGTGGTTTACTCATTGCATCAGGTAGTTACTACCATTCAGCATTCATGAAGGTTGGGGGGGCCGGGGCGGGGGGAAGAAAAAAAAAAAAAAGATGACAACAAGTAGACATTGGGTTTTACCAATTTTATTTCTAGACTTTAGGTTTTTTTTGCTGGAAACTTGTCTGTTACAGGTCTGTTGGTGAAAATGTGCATTTCAGACCAGTGATGCCAATAAGTACAATATAAAAATGTACAAATTTGAATTGCTTGCTTACTATAGATTGTTATAATAATGTGACAAATAAAGCATCTCTGTTGGCACATGAACCCACTTAATCTGGATTTGGCCTTTTAGTACATACAATATTTTATAGAAATTTGCAGTACACACTGCCACTCAGTGTAACACATAATATAACCGACAAGCACTAACTCAGTAATCACGTTTGGTTCAGAGACACAGAGATGCCACAAACAGAAGTGTTTTATGAGGTAAGCAGTAAGAAATGTTCCTGAAATTTGGACAGAATGTATCCAGTCCTCCTGGGTCCTGCGACTGCTAGTAGCATTGCAATGCTTTATTTATGCACTATGTAGGATCTTAACTGCATTTGCCTCAAAATGAGTTCTAATTCTGTTTTGGTTTAGCAGCATACAGGCAACAGCTAGATTATTCTTCAGCATACAACTCTGTTAGCTGGCTTATTTATGAGATTTACAGGCTTTTTAAATTAGCATGATGCTATAATTAAAAAAAAAAAAAAAAACAAACCAAAAAACTAGTATATCATAACAGATTAAACACACACAATACTTAGAGTTCCAGAAGATAACCTATCATACCAAGTGATGTGTCCCAGCTGCCGGGAAACCACATCAGGTGGCATACAAGAGTTATATTATAATGCACCTTTCATATATCAATGTGGCTAATAACACAGCTTAAAACTACTATGATAATAAACCCCAGATCAGACAAAGAATCCAGCTTTATAAAATGCATAACAACAAAAAAAACTGACATTACTTGATCTTCTGAAATGTCTGCTGTTTTTAAATTAATGCAACCTAGTTGCAAATCGCGAGACCCATTCAGAATAACGTTCGATGCATTTCCATTTGCAGTAGAACTATGAGGCACTGTGTACGAACATTAAAACCTGGTCTAGACACGGTGAACTGAAGTATGAGGTATTGTGAAACAGGAACCTTTTTGGAATAGAGCAGTAATCACATTAAGTAAAAATTGATCACATAAAAAAATCTACAAAAAAAAGTGATGTCAATAATATAATTTTCTATGAGAAAATTAAAACCTATAACATGGCAGTATATGACATTGTATAACAAAAAAAAAAAAAAAACCGATCCACAAAATAGCAGCAAAACACAATGACAAAGATACAGAAAAGCAATGTTAATTTTTTTTTCAAACCATGCTGGGAATTTATCCATAGCAGCTCAATAAAAATGGAGCATCCACTCCTTTCTTTTCTCTTTTTCTTTTTCTTAATTTTAAAATTTTTTTCTTTTTTCTTTTTTTCTTGGTTTTTTTTTGTTGTTTTGTTTTTTTTTTTTACAATCAACACCTTAGCGGCAGTTTTCTCACATACATTTCACCATCACATTCTCCTCGAGCATCAACTTCAACAGCTATGTCCACGTCCCTTCAGCTACTTTCTAAAATAATAATAAAAAGATACATAGCCAAGATGTGCAAATTTTCTATTCGTAGCTAAATAAAAAAAAAAAAATGGGGCATATACTGGAATAAGAACTTCTTTCAAGTACTCCAATTTTCATATCTATTAACTATGGCGTTTTTTTTTCTCATGGTTAGACTGCTTTTGAAATTGTACAGGAAGGGGCCAAATAGACTGCTTTGTTTTGGGTTTGTTCTCTGAAGCGTGTCCTTTTTGCTTTAATAAGCTGTGTTAAAACTGCAACATCAAGGGTAGAAAGATTTTTTTTTAAAAAAAGGGGCGATTGCATTATTTTACAAATCATACTGGCCTTACGAACATCCTCTGCAATAAATATTCTTTTTAGCCTTAACTATAAATTATATATTTTAGTGTTTAAAAACCTTCAGTTGTAAAACATCTAGCGACAATCCTTAAACTATGTGTCCTATATGTGAACCTTTAAGGCCCCTAATTTATAAAGATGAGTTGGCACCAAAGGATTTCTAAACTTCAACTTTTCTATAGAAAAGGATAGGAAGATATCCTGGCAATTTGTGAATGCAATTTCTCTCACTGGAACACAACCTTCGGAAAAAAAAAAAAAAAATCACCTCTCCTCTAACACCATAGTTAAATGCACTTGCTTTGCAATTCCAAGTTTGCGAACAAGCACTTATATATTTCCAAACCATTCCATTTAAAAAAAAAATTCCCACACAATAAAAGAATGTATTTCCTATATCTAATGGACTGAAAGTGCTTTGAATGGAATGGTTTTAGAATATTACAAACAAACAAAAAAAAAAAAAAAAAAGACTAAACTGTGGATTGAACCTGACCATAATTAGGCTGAATATCTGTGGGGTCAGACCAGCATTTTACACAGGTAACTACAAAAATATGAAGATTACAAAAATAGAATATATTATGTCACTATTTCGGTTTCTCTTTATAATAGAGTATCGTATGAGTAGTACATTGGCCTTTCCCAACTATGCTAAGCTGGAACCCTACAAATGCCTTATGCACAGGCAATCCACAGGCACAAAAAAAAAAAAAAAAAGATTAACATATAATAATGCTGCATACTAACATACACTAACTTATGGGTTACGTTAACCATTTATAAGGTGAAGAGGATAAAAAAAAAAACTAAGGAAATAAACATTTACAGATGAATTATAAAGTGACTAAATGCATAAGCAAGCAAGATACAGAAAAGCCTAGAACTGCGTTAAAGCTATGCTTTTTAAAGAAAAAAAAGAATATTTCATTTACTATCTAAAAAAAAAAAAACCCTCTTCTACTTTAAAAATGGTTGGTTGGTTTGTTTTATATGTAAGAAATCAAATCTAATACCTCCCCTGGAGACATTTTGTGTGTTAATGCCTATTTTTACAACATACAGACAAGAACACTTTAATATAAAAACTAGTTGATTATTATTGTATAAAATCCTCTATTTTTGTAGCACAAACCCCTGGGGGTAATGCAAATACTATTTTTTTCTTTTTTTAAGACAGTTTTTGGGGTATTTTTTGTTTATTTGTTTGTTTGAAGTCACAGATGGAAGGGAGACAGAGCAAGAAAAAATATAACAAGACTGGTTTTCCCTTCTGGTATAAAAATGTCCTGGAGAAAAGGGTTTCTGGGGGGGAGATCCTGATGCTGATTCCTTCTCAGATGCCCTTTCTTTGTCTGCTTTTCCCGCCAAGCAAACCCATTAGAAGTCCTCTTAAATGTTCACATCTCGCACATCAGTAGGTGTGCAGGAAAGGTCTGCTTCATCCTCTACAGTCTTTGTTTCTGAAGATACGTTGTGCTGCTGTGCCTGACGTAGACTGGATTCAAGGAGGGATTCGATCTGTTCTTGGCAAGCTCGTAAACAATCCTAGAGAAGATTAAATGGAAGGAGAAAAAAAAACCCAGGGACCTTTAGAAAACAGTAAGAGCACAGACCAAATACCATTTCTTGAAAAAGCAAGAGAAATACAATCATGTTATCTGGGAGGGCAGCAGACTGAAAGAGTGGGAAGAGCAAGAGGAACACTGAATAGTGAACGCTACCCTATTTTCTGCAGGATGCTAGACCGGATCCAGACTTCAGCAACTAACTCTTGCCATCTTCTATTTCATGGTCTAGGTGAGCATCTCCATACGTGGTCCTCTGGACAAACCCTGACTGCTGCTTTGTTGTTAGGCTCAACCCGCAGGTCTACAACTGAACGTGATGGATGTTCCGCTACGATGGCACATGTAGTAACTAACCCAGGCAGGACCACGACACAGTGAAGATGTCGTTTGCACTACTGCTTTTCTGCCTGTGCTGTTAATACTTCAGCAGTTCTGTAAAAGTCTGTTCATCCTATCTTTTACCTCACTGTCCTTTATACCTTTTGAAAAAACAGGAACAGTCTGACTGGAGAGCAGTGTGAATCAATCAAAATTAAATGAGTGGAATTGCAAAGACATGAAACTGGGCTGGAGTCAAGAGTTGGTCCAAGTATTGCTGATGCTGTAATGATTTCTACTTGTACCACAGAAACACTTCGGCAGCACAGTCTACTACAAGTGATGGTCATAAGCAGTGATTTTCCCAGGCTGAGTTCTGATAATAAAAAGTTCTTAGACAGAAGTGCCATGTATCTATTTAGCTATGCGTGCCCAAAGTTGCCAATTGCTGCTGTGTCCAGCAATGGGCAGCTCAAGTTAGCTAACCCATTTCTAACTCAGAAGGCATCTGAACAAAAAAAAGGACTGGACTGCATGACCCTAAAAACGGAGAGATCTTTCAGAAGCCACACTAAACACCTTCGTAACCATGCATTACAAAGTGCTGCCAAGCTTTCTGTTTGCTACTGCGTTCACCTTGGAGTCTCAGTCAGGGCGAGACCTCTTTCCCTTGCTTCAAAAGCATTTTCTCAAAGCTGAATGCGCACAAATCCTGAGTGTTCAGGAGGATGCAAGGGCCTGGCCGCTTGCACAGACTTTGGTGTGAATTAAAGGCATAAAGCACCAAGCAGGATCATGTCTATGGTGGGGAAACGTAACTTATCCCAGGCATTAAAAACCACACTATGAGTAGATCTGTCCAATTCTACTTATCGATCCACAGCAATTGGAACTGGAGAAGGCCTGTTAGCTCAACCCGTCCAACTTTCTGCAAGTTACGGTTGTGTCCTTCAGAGCCATGTACGTCCATCGTAGGGACACAGACACGGTGCCTTAAATAGGCAAAACAATCACTACATTTTTGCCAAAATTCCTCCAGCGTGCTGTTTACTCCTATCTTTACAACAAACATCGTAAGCTTTTTCCCCAACATATTTAACTCTGCGTATTAAGGACTTTGAAGTTTCCTTTCAGTATTGCCTTTTCTGATTTAACCTATGACATGTGTTAGCCCTTGCGGTGAACCCAGTCTTCCATGATAAATTGCCGTCAAAAGTGTTAGGATGTGCATGACTGAGAATGAATGTTGTTTTCCTGAGAGGGTGACCTGCCTGCTGTTTTCTTTATTTCCCAGTTTCAATTCTGCCTTCATTCAGAGGCTTCTTGTGTGATCTACCAGCTTTTCACCGATTCCACTACCACAAGAATCTCCTCTGCCACCAATAAGGGCACATGGCATTTGGGGTAAAATAAGATTAGAAACCCAAGCAAACAATTCTCTGCAAGTCCTTTCTGAGAGAGAGGGAGGTTAATCCTACCTCTAAGCAGATCAGACCATCAGTTACAGCTCACTGAAAACACGTAACCTATGACCTTTTCTGGTTTAAACCCTAGTGTAATATTTCCTCTTGACAGAGACACACAGCGTTTTAAATGACAAAAAGAAACGCCTCATATCCTAAAGTCATCATGCCTTTGGCTCCTACATACCTCTGGCCTTCACAATAAGATCTCTATGAAGTCCCTTCACCCCTTCTCAAGACGACGGATCAATCCAGACTGTAAGGCTTCCAAGTGCATGTCCTGCACCGTGTACCCCAGTCACACTTGGAATGGGGTGTATTAAGGAGCAGTACATGAACACGGGTTTAAGTCTTTTTGGTTTTACAAATGGAGGCACTTTTCAGGATAATTCTTTTTTAACAAGGTAGCACGTTCACTGTTCCAAACTGAAAGACAATTTATTTTCAGAGCAAATACCTGGAGCCTGAAACCCGTTTGCCTTTTTTTTTGAGGGGAGGGCGTTTGGTAGGTTTTTGTGGTGTGGTTTTTTTTTCTTTTGAATCCTATCATTTGCATATAGGGTGTTTGAGCTCTGAAAACTAAAACCATTCAGAACAATTTCTGTAAATACCTATTCTTCTCCCTCTGGAGTCCAGTCATGAATAATTACATAGGACTATGTAATTTAAAGGTAACTTTTGACCACAGAATTTTTTTTCCTATGAGATTCTCAGAGTACAACATGCTGTAACTGTATTTTTTTAAAACATAACCTTTACAATTTATTACCAACAGACTATGTCTAAAACTACAGCTGAATGAACAAGATTTTTTTTCATGTTTTAGGCATTTTTCAAATAATTCCTTATTCAGATAACTGTAAGAATAATAGCTTGTCTGCAGGGATGTATTAGAGCTCGCAAAAGTAACTGCATAATATAAAATTCACTGTGAATGACCTCACCAAAACTTTTTTCATTCTCAGTACTTCTCAACACTGAAAAGCAAATACAGAACTTGTGCATTACTCTGGTAACTTCTCCCAACAACTTTTCTGCTTCACTACCCAAATTTTCAATGCCCACAGTTTGTTCAAGGTCATAAACCCTTCCTGGATTAATTAAGCTCCTCAGTGAAGAAAAAAAAAAAAAAAAAAAAAAAAAAGACTTGCTAGCTTAACTGATGTGGTCAAATACCTTTAACACACACACACACACACACACACACACACAGAGCAGACATGATCAGGCTCCAGGGTCAGATACTAAAGGAAACAAACAACAACAAAAAAGAAACTGCTTGGAAATCCTTCTTTGTTACTGCCTGAGCCGTGCTGGATAACAAGCACATGTTTGGAGGTGCCTCTGAGCAGGGGCAGGCCGGAGACGAATTCCAATGTACTAACAGACAGCATGGAAACCCAATCTAATCTAGTTTAGCAAATTTCTGGCCTGGAAATGAATGTCAGGTAAAATTCAATCTGTTTGGATGATGGGGTCAAGAATAGAATGATGGAAGACAGCCCAAGACTTCTAATTGTGATTATCTGACTTCTAATTACCCCTGATCAAAGGCAAAATGGGAAATTGGACTCCTACCAACGTAAACATGAACCATAAAGGAATTCCAATCAGGTGATATTCATTTTACTTTAGATTCAGCTTTCTTTGAGACTAAAGGTAAAAAAGTGTAATTGTATAACCTGAAATCCAACAGACCAGCTGCTCTAGCTAATAGATAATCGGGGAGAATGCTGGCCATGTTATAATGCACGCTCTTAATATTTCAGGACAATCCAATATAAAGCGTCTTCATCTGTGCGGTCTGACAAGGGGGACCATCACCGTGGAGTAACAAACTTCATACACATGCTACTGAAATAAGATAATAGGAATAGCATTTGATGCCACGGATTACAGAGGCACGTCTTACGGGAAATTCTCCGTGCAAGGGAATCATGCTGTGTATGAAACCAAGCAGTTGTCTCTACTCAAAGCAACAGCAGTGAAAAATGCTCTTCCCTTATTCCATTACAAACAGAGCGGTGTACACACACATACAGGTATAATTTTATGATTCTTATTTTCTGTAGCAACCTATACAAAAACCTTACTTCTAACTCTGGCTCTCTAACGCGTGAATATATTGAGCAATGAAAGCTGGAGGGGAGTTACTTCCTGAGTTCAGGTCATACAGATTGTGGCCTTGAAATGACTCTGGACAATAAAAAAGAAACAAGCAAGGATTCTCCTTCTTGCTAAAAGGACGTTCTTTTCTTTTAAAAGAGCTCTGTCATCAACTAAGTCAAGTCACATTAAGGATATGCTGCTGTTCTCCAAGATGTGAGAGAGTGTACTTCAATGCTTTGTATCAGGAATGATGAAATGATGGTTTTGTTTGAATCAGATATGTCAGAACAGATAGCAAGCTAGTATTTTTCCTCAGTACCTGCTTCAAATACTTCGCAGTGGATAGTGGCCAACCGTACACTGAAATATCTACACTGTTCACAAACTGACTGAAAGCATTACATGTACATGCTAAACTGAGCAGTATTTTATTTCAGCATTTGAAGTTCTTACAGTATTTACCATTTCAGCACTGGATCCATATTACTTTAGGTGCAGTAATATAAATGGCAAAAATAATGTGCTCGATACTGAGGCATTGTTACGGTGCTCAAAATAATAAGCTGAGATATCCTGTTTGCCAGCAATTGCTTCACACAGTCTATCAAAAGTAAAATATTCGTTTGTGGATAATTAATTATGGTGCATTCATCTTTCCAGAAATCACTCAATCTTGTCAAGAAAGTCCAGTTATACAAACCTAGTTTTGTAGTGTCTGGGCTAGTACAGATCTCTATGTATTTAAATTATTAACGTGTAAAATAATTTAACAGCATCTCAAAGATTCTACTGCTAACCACAGAGTTGTCTTTATTTGACTCATTGTCCAGCGCTTGGAGACCTCACAAGAACCTTTTTAAAGCATCTATTTATTGGTCTTCCACATTGTTACAAAACAAAGCTCAACTCTGCCCCAACTTCACACACCATTATGACATGGATCATTGACTTTAGGTCTTCCTTGTAGGCTCCCTTCCTGGCCCATTCACTCATGAAAGGTTTATTGCTCACTAGTTACTGATGTGCATCTCCTGGAAGCTGCAGGGCAAAATGAGAGTCCTGTGAGGACCATCTACCTTGTCAGAAAGTCGTGGGACAAGCATTTGTTCCAAAAAGGAATTCAATACCAGCTACTGTGCAGGTCTAGCACGTAATAAACCAAATTAGATCATTAGAACTCTTTTAAGAAGGGCTTTTTCACACCACTTGGCACAATAAAAGGCCTCAAGAATGGTCAAAGATAAGGTCAGAGATACCTCGAGGTCTCAGTAACTATTTCCTCGTCTTATTTTCAAGGTTTTGTTTTACATAGATTCCTGGTTTAATTACCTACAACCAAACATAGCCTCTGCAACGTCCTGAATCAATGCAGGGCTTCCTTTGCTTTGTCAGATACACCTCTCTTGCAAACATTAAGAGCTGGATGTGGCATTCCTATCAGTGAACTGCAGCAGCGTAATCACCGATTATTAACGGATATAACGACAACTAAATAACTAGGACGGACACAAGAGAACACGTTCAAAAACCCCACTCTGAGGTTTGACTTTTATCAAGATTTACTGTCAGATTAGCTACTATGCAGTAAGCAGACATTCATTCTTAAATCCTACGGCAGGAGACCAACCGAGAGGAGTCGTCACTTACCGGATCACATTTGATAACTTGTGATAGGAAATGTGTGAGGCATTGATAGGAGAGGAAAGTGTTAGTGTTCCCCAGATGCAGGCCTTGCACAGCTGCTACCACACTGCCAGCTGCGATCATGGAAGGCGGGTTTGAAATAAATTTAATATCTGTGTGAAGAAAGAAGAGAGAGAAAAAAAAAAAAAAGACTGAAATGATTGCTTTAGGAGAAGCCTGCCCATACACATACACTTTTCTACCAGCATGGCTTCAGCTGCCAACTGTTGCATCCGAAAATGTAGGGAAAATTGTGAGCAGAAAGGTGCCTCCTGCTGTAAACTGTTACAGGTCCAAACCTGTAGACACTTACCCACATGAGCAACTGTACTTCAGCAAGTAGCCCTTCCTAGCGCTAAGCCTGCGAAGCCATTCATCGCTCCGAGGTGTTTTTATCATAAGCAGGGCCCCCATTCTTCAAATGTTAAAATACTTCGCTCATGTGAATAATGCCACGGGGGTCAGTGGCTCTGTACACCTGAGAAAACCTCGCGTTCGCATTCTGAAGTGTTTTGCGTGATCAGATCCTAGGTGCACTCGAACAAGGCATCCGTGGGCCCTTTAAAGCAGAAACCTTTGCACTGGCGTTCAAAGGAATATGGCTTTAATGAACAACAACATCAACAAAAAGAAAGAAGGAGAAAGACTGCTTAACCCTGTCAGGAGGCAGATAATCCATATTTAAATTAAGGTTTCATCTTAAAAATGCATTGTCTCAACCTAGTCTCTTGTCAGTGGCTGCCATCCATCCTGGCAACAGGGATTTAATGTAAATGTGGCATAACTAAGTGACGGGGGTCCCAAGAATTGGCGGACAATCAGTTACATTCTGATGTGACACCATGCTGACAAGAGGCTGGGCCCCCTTCCAGACTGCGTTGCTGTAGGTCTCTCCACAAAGCCACTCCCATGATTCCTTAAGGGGCTATCTCTGCCATTTAGCATGTTTTTGGTTTTGTTTTTTTTTTTTTTTGGTTTGGTTTGCTTTAGGTTGTTTTTTGGTTTTTTTTTGTTTTTTTTTGTTTTTAAGAATAATCCACATTTTAATGCTAAGGCTCTTTCTGCTGAACAGGAATGCGTTTGATCCGTAGCAGCGTACACCTTGGAGGAGAATCGGAAAGAAAGGAAGTAAGTGGCACAAGTGAACGTCTAATTTTGTGAGGAAGAAAGGGAAATGCCACATTATACACAAGAACCTGAGATACATTCCTTCAGCTTTTATCAGAATACAACTTCCTCTGGGTTGAAAAAATATAAACCATCTGTCAAACCCTTGAATGAAATCAAAGGAATGGACAGTTTAGAGGGCTCAGTGGAACAATTTAAGTATTAAATCATGCATCTCCTTTATTATGATAAAAAAAAAACTTTTGTGTAAATGTTTTAGCAGTGAAACTAAAGACTTTGGGACTCTCTGAAAGTCCTCTCTCTGAATCTATTCATATACCTCTGACGCTCCATTGTGCCCCAGACCAACACCAACCTTCAAAAGGACATTTCACCCAGCATGCTATGAACCTTCAAAATTAAAACTGATACGATGAATAGTGGCCAAACTTTTGTGATGCGGTGCCAACAAAAAAGACAAGCTTGATCTACAGTAATCTCATTTATGTTACTGTGCTTAACATAAATTTAGTTTATCCCCTTTTCCTAATCTGCCCATTTCCGGGCAGATATAAATACACCCACTTTCTAGCAAGCTTCTGTCATTCCCCAAAATCAGAACACTCCAGACTGCTTATTGATGCTATATACATTCCAAAGCCAGCCCCCTAACTGAAATACACATACACGGTTGCAGGTAGGCTTCAGGAATTTGGGATTTCAGCAGGCAAGCATGAATTCCACCAAGATTGGGTTGCTCAGAGGGGTACGGCGGCAGCGTGTCCGCGCCACTATTTACTGAGCTCCGCAAACAGGACATGACCAAAATGTGTCAGTTTAATGAGCCCGTCCTGACAGGATCACGTTTGGGATTAATATTTGCGTTCTTCCTTTAAACGGAGCAGTAAACAAGAACATGAATTCATAGTCACACCCTCATTCTTTCCAAGGTGGAAAAGTGATAATGAAGTTTAAATGACCAGTTTGTGTCTGTCCCTATAACCACTCCAGACAAGCAGCATGGACTGCCTTTTTGTTGCAACTCAACAAGGAATTATTTGTGGCAGAGGCCACTAATTTCAGCATATTAATCAGGGGGCCCCTCTCGCCTGTAATTGGATGCCCCCAAGTGAAGAGTGTGGCATCATTGTCAGCCTCCATCGCCTCATCTTGCGCTATTGAGCGCTCAGGAACAAGGGGGCTTCGGTGAGATGAATTAGACCTGACACAGCCACAATGGGGTAGGGGGCCCCATCAATTGAAGCACACATCCCCAGTAGCCTATCTGAGACTTCATCCAAAAAGAATAAACAACTTCAGCGTTGTTAAAAAGAGAGAGAGGGAGAGAGAGAGGAGGGGGAGGAGAGAGAAGAATGCCAGCCACCCTGAAGGGAGGACAAAGCAGGCATATAGGCGCTGCAGCGCTTTAAAAAAAATTCCTAACAAGGCGAGTCACCCCTTTTCCTTTTTAAATGGAGCAGCAATTCCATCCGTCTGGAGAGCTGGGGGCTATGAATGAAAATCTTTTCATTGAGGCAAATCAAAACTGCGAACATAAATCACTTGCTGCAAGATGCAACAGGTTCCAACTGGTCACATACCTTGAGACTTCCAATTTTATAAAGGCCGGAGAATAGGAGAATTGTAACACGCTTGTTTCAAAGGGAGATCTTTTTTTCTCCATCGAAAGGAGGAAAGCAACAACAATAATAATAGCAATAATAATAATATAAAAGGTGCCTGGTATGTTTTGATAACCAGAGGAACATAATGAAATGCTGAAGCTCCAATATTTGTTGCTGTTCATTGTTATGCTTGTATAGAGCTGCAGTTCTCCCTCAACACTGGTCTTAACTTGGGCCAAAAGAGGCCTGCTTCCTTTTGAGCTCTCCCTGCCTTGCTCGGCCATGCCAAAGCCCCATTCATTAAGCTCAATTATGTGTTAACTTCAAACAACCCCTGGTATTTTTTTTTTTTTTTTGCTTTTTCTCCTGAACCTACCACAGCACAAAGACATCCTTTGGTGAAAATGGATTTTTCAAAACTTAAACCAAATCAAACAAATCCACTTCTACTAGCCAGACAACTGAAGAGGGAGCTTAGAAGGAATTCCCCTCAACTTCACCTTGCAGCGTAACCTTCTCTTTCTGGAGCGAACACATACACACTCATCTACAAACACTTCCACAGCCTTCACCTCGTTAAGCCAACTGGCGGAGACTTTATTTTCTAAGCAAGCATTATTTTGCTGCCTCTTCTTAGGAGACCCTCCTTTACAGTAGAGGACACGGGCTGTACTTCAAGCAAAGGACATGCCGCACTTGCCCCTGAAGCCACTTAAGCGAGTGTCAGTGTTTCCAGTGGACTTTGGATTGGGCCCCACAGCATCCAGGCAGCACAACGCACTTGCAGTCCATCTAGGTTCATTTTGGTAAGGGGAAATACAACACAACCCAGCAACAGCAAAGCAAAGTCCAGATGCTACTTAAGCCACATGTGATCTTCACTAGCCAACAAAGAAGCCATGAGGAAAACAAGGGGTAGAGAAAATCCTGACATCCAAAAATAACAATAAAAACACAGAGCCTAGCGGCAGCCTTCCTGAGCGCTCTTTCCCCAGGCAGTATTCCCAACTTCAGTAGGGAGCTGAAGAGGGCCCCAATTCTGGTGAGCTCAGCACTGTTTTTTTAAAAGCTAAGTGAAACTCCCAGAACGTGGTTCTCATTTGCTGATCCATTCTCCAGCTGTGGTGTGTAGCAGTGTTAAATAAAGGCTCTGGATGTGCTTCCTAAAAGAAACATAACAACACTGACAGTAGATCAAAGTACTGGACTCTTAGCAAGTCTCCAACCTTTGAACTACTCTTGTTTTCATCCCTGTCATTGCCAACACAACAACCTAGGTTAAACATCCCCACATCCAACGGGGAGGCCGGGTAGCTGTTCTTTTTAGCTAGCAGCCGAGGAAGCTTCAAACTTGGCAAATCACACATTCGGAGTCGCAGCGGCCTTATCTGGTAGAATCTGCCATGGAGAGTTACGTCTGATTTTCCCAAAATGCTGCTGCAGGTAGTCTGAAGGCTGTTTGAAGGTTGTAGAGCTCTGGACACGGAGCATTATTCCAGGCAATCGAACTTACGAACTGCCCGTTACGCTGATGTGAGGCCCGAGATGAAGAGCAATGCCAGTGTTTATAAATTTCTCTTTTACGGCTCGGTCGTTCTATCTTTAGACCTCACAGTAGGGCCGATTCTGTGAAATAAAACTTTTCTTCCCAGTGCCTGCAATCTTTCTTCAGTCTTTTTATACCAAGTCCATCTTTGGAAAATCAACTACGTAACATTCATTTGTGCCATTGACCGCACACGTCCCACCGAGGTTCTCAAGTGTGGATACCTCTTCTCAAGTCCAAAGGCAGGCTCGATGGCTCGATCTGTTTTTTTTTTTTTAGCACAACTGCTACTGAATATTAACATTTACTAACACACTGTATCTCCTTTACACTAAGTTTTTATCAGTGTCAACAGAGTGTCTGGCATTCCTCTTTACGTGCTACTGCAAAAGAACATTTGCTTTGGCTGCGTTTTCTTCCTTACTCTTTTGCCGTTCCTGGATTGGTCTCGCCATACTAAAAGAAAACGCGCTGTACACGTTTTGTGTAAACAGAGTATCTTCCCTCTAGAACTTCTTTTGTCCTCGCTCCTCCACTCTGTCCTGTGGGAAACTGCGAGATCTGGAGAGCAGAAAGATTCTTCTAAAACTTTTTTTTTTTTCCTTCTCACTTGTTAGGGTTCAGTGGGTAAAGCCGGTACACGTTCAAATGTGTACACACACAGTCCACACGCAAACATGGAACTTCAAAGAACCCGCGTGCGCGCGCGCGCGCACGGCGCCCTTGAAACCAAAGATCAGGCCTCTGCGAACCTGGCCTAGCGAACAGTCGGCGTCTTTGGAGGCCGGCCCTGCACATGGCTCCAGCACAGCACAGCACGTGGTCAGAAGGGTGCAGATGGCAGCGGCTGGGTCCTGTGCCAGGAAAGCCTCGGCGCCGCGTGGCCCTCCTCCAATCCACCAGCCACCGAGGAGGGGGGGAAGAGGCAACTTGAAGAGGGAAGTTTTAAAACCCCCCACGCAGAGCTATTCACGAGCCAAATCTCCCCTCCGCCTTTAAAAACTGCCTTAAGAATTAATCCGCAGGGGCAGGGATTCCCCGTGCGGGCAGTAAGCCTTTCGCAGCCCCCAAATAAAACCCGGCATACGGAGGTGAAGAAATCGCGCCACGCTGAGCTGCGACTCCACGGCTAAGCTACAAAGAAGGTGGGGGGGGGGGTTCTTCTCCCACCCCACCACCACCACGTAATCCACTCATAAGCAAAGTATCTTCTGAAAAAACTTACCTCTGCAAAGTAATCCACCTTCTGCAAACAACAAGGGGCAATAATCGGGGCTTAAACTACCTGCCCACGAGCTCGCTTTAGACCACAGCTACGGGAAGCTTTACAAGCCAGGGGGTAGGCGCGTGTAGGGGAGCAACACGCTTTGCTTAACGTGCAGGGCTCATACCTGTAGCGCACAGAGCCACAAAAGTCTGAGCATGTTTACGGATGATCTGCTTGGTGTCCTCTGCCAGAGGCATTTTAGTAAGGAAATGTTCAATGAAATCGTGGGGGGTCATTGCGGCCAGATTCCATTTCAGCTTATTCACCAGCAGCAGCTCCATTTGCTGCAAAGACAAGAGGGAAGGAAGGGGGAAGGAGAGAAGAGGAAGGAGAAGAGGGAGACATGCGGTTAGCCCGGCTCACACACGGTCGGACCGGCGGTATCCGCGCCTGGGACCGGCCGGCTCTAGGCCCGGCCCGCATCCTCGCCTTGGGGGTGCGGGGGGTGGGGGTATCCTCCAGCCAAGCCCCGGCTGGGGCGGGGGGCGCAGGCAGGGGCCGAGGGGACCAGAGGGTTCCGGGCCACCCCCCGCCGGGAAGGGGCCCGCCGCCGCCGCCGGTCCCCCCAAGCGGGGCCGCCAGGGGGCGCCCGCGCCGCGCTGAGCCGCCCCGTGGCGGCGGATCCGGACGGGGGGAAGCGGGGGGCGCGGGGCGGGGGGGGGGGTGTGAAGGAGGACACGGACACGGGCACGGCCCCGACCCCGGCCCCGCTCCCCTCCGGGGCTACCCCCGCCGGGGCCACCCCCGCCGGGGCCACGGCTCCTGCGGCCGCGGGAGGCAGCGGGGAGGAAGGCAGCCCACTCCCCCGGTGTCGGGGGGCTTCCTAATCGGCGCTTTTGGTTTGGGCTTTATTATTATTTATTTTTTTTTTCCCCTGAGGTGATTAAACGTGAAATTACCAGTAATTCGTCGGGTCTAATGGAGTTATCTGTATAAATGCACAGTTTTTCTGCGGTCAGAGGAATAGTTTCCTTCATTTTTGAAGCCACAAACATGCAGGTAGCTCCCAGCAATTGCAATCGGCTTTTCTTCAGGGGTTCAAACGACAAAAATCTGTCCAAGTAATTCATAGCCAAGGGGAAAACTTCCTCTTCGCACTTCTGCTCCTCGCAGACCTGCAAGAAGGAGAGAGATCGTTGAAGAATAATTTAATATAGGCGAAAGCTTGGGCTGGTCCCTTCGCCCTCCTCTTCCTCCCCCCCTTCACCCCCCAAGCTTCTCCAAGCTTTGCAGGGCAAGGTTGAAGGAGACCAGGGGGGGAAATGCAGTTGGGGGAAAACGGATAAATAAATGGAAAAAAAAAGACACATCAAAGAAAATGAAAGAGAAAGTCACGAGTGACAAAGTGGGGAGCAATGTGGCGTTAGAAATCCGCAGGCGATTCATGGTAAAAAAAAAAAGGGGGGGGGGGGATCGAAGAGGAGGTCTGCTCCCATCTTTCCATCCCCTAGAACAATTTTTTAAAAGGACAGAAAAAGGAAAACGGAGGAAAATGCGAGCCCCCCTGCCTGGGAATGGGGTGCAGAGCCGGGCTTGCCCCCAGATTTATTTATTTCGCTTTTATTTTTTCATCTAATTTGCCGTTGTGCTGCCGATTCCCCTCTCTGGTCGAGACACAAAGGTGGCGTCCAGCCTCATTTCCCCAGACGTCATCTTTTCAAAAAATATTTAAAAATATTTAAAAATTTCTCCGAGCTTTGAAAAAAGGCTGAAAATGAAGCGGCGGGGGTCCTTTACCGAGCCCCGTGGGAATGGTGCTGCTGGGGGGCTCAGGGGAAGCCCCCCGAAGTGAAATTCATCGCCTCCCTCTCTCGCCCTGCAGCAAAGCCGGGCGCGACATTTCCCAGAGCAAGGCAGGGCGCTGCGCTTTCAAAAATTAATTAAAAATAGATCGCGGGGGCCGAGGGTCGCCGAAAAGGCATGAAAATGTAGCTCAGCTCCTGGGGCTCCCGCTGGCAGCCCCCCCAGACCTGTCCCACCAAGGGACGGGGCCCTTTCCAACTCGCTTTTCCCAGGCGACCTTGCCGATCGCCGCCGCAGCACAAGCATGCCTTTGAGGGGTGACCACAACTCCAGGCTCTCTCTTCGCGCTGAACAAAGAAACTTTCACCCTGCAACTCCCCCAAAAGCAATACCGGAGCCCCTCCGGGTCGGTCCCCCTAGCCGCAGCCCCAGCGGGGTCCCCTGGCCCCCGACCCTTCGGCCCCCAGCCCCCTTCCTCCGCTTCCCCCCCGCCACACACACCCTTGGCTTCTTCCCCGGGACTTTCTTAATTTTTTCTCCCGATTAATAAACACTTTTGCTTTGCAAATAAAAGAACAAAGATGGCGCATAATACTGGCACGGGCAACCACTTGCATACGTGTACAAGGATATTAATTTTAAATAAAATTCCCAGGAAAAAAAAATTAAAAAAATTAAAAAAAATAAATAAATTAACTGGCAGGGTTTGCCGGTGGCCCCGCACGGCGCGGCCGGGGGGCTCGGCTCTGCTCCGCGCTCCCCCCCACCGGTACTGCCTTGTCCCCAAAAGTTACCGGGACACCCCCCAGCACCCCCCACCCCGGTTGTCGAGGCACCGGACGGGGCGCGGGGGGGGGGGGGGGGGGGGGGTGAGGGTTCGTCCGCCGCGGGCCCCGGCTGCCGCTGCGGGGCGAAGGAAGCGGCGACAACGGCGATGGTGACCCCCGGCCCGCAGCCCCTCGGTGCCCACGGGGGCGTCTGCTGCACCGGGGAGCTGATTTCGGGAGGGGAGGGGTGGGGAAGTGGTGGTGGGGGGGGGTGTCCGGGAGCGGCAGGAGATGGGGGAGCAGCTCTCCGGCTTAATTCATGTCGGTGCCGAAGCTTGCAAAGCAAAAACTCCCCGCAAGATACAAACCTCCAGCATCCAAGTGGCAACTATTTTCCTCATATATGGCAAGATTTCTTTCTGCACGCACTTGAAGTAGGAGACGGAGGGCGAGCAGGTCTCCTCCGCCTTCAGCATGGTCTGCAGCACCCTGTCATTGAGGAGGTTGGCATCCAGGTAGGCTCGTCGGATGGTCTCCACCTCGCAGCACAGCAGCTGATGTTCCATGTCTGCCTCCGTCTCCTCTCGGATCAGTTTATTTTTTTTTCTTTTTTTTTTTCTTTTTTTTTTTCTTTTTTTTTTTTTTTTTCTCCGTGCAAGCCGGACCGAGTCAGCCGCTCGCTCGCTCCCTCTCTTCCCCTTCCAGGAGTCCCTTGGATGCTGCTTCTGCTACTGCCGCTACAGCCCTCTGGAGGCTGCAAAACTTTCTAACTTCCAACAAAACTCTCCTGTATAGTCCCTGTGACGTTACTGTTGTTAAGCAGAGATCAAAGCACGAGAAGAGAATGAGAAAGCGAGAGAGCGAGCGAGCCAAAAGCAAAGGGGCAGAGCCCTAAGCCATCCCATAGGCTTCAAGTCCTTCCCCTTTGCTGAGCTTATAGAGAGCAGGGCTTTAATGCAAATGAGACAAGGGCTCGCTTTCTTCAAGGGCAAGGGAGAGGTGGGGGAAACCCAAATTGTCTCTTCAGTGTATCATGCATAATTTTAAAAATGGAGCGAGTTCTGCAGTGGGAGCCAAATGATGAATGGGGCTAGGCCACACACAGGCAGGCAGGGATATAAATACAGGGAGGCTCGCTCGGCCCTATTTTCCTGGGGGCACCGGGGAGGGGGAGCAGGGCAGCAGCAGCGCCCGGATGTTTGTTATCAATTATTTGTTATTATTATTATTATTGCTGTCGCCGACGCATACCTGCGATATCTGTCGTTAAAAAAAGGCGCGCTCCCAACCTGAACTCCCGGTCTTTGTAGCTGTTCCCAAGGGAAAAGCTTTTTCCCGTTTCCTCAGTCCTGGTTTTTTTTTTTTTTTCCCAGCCTAGATGGTTTTGCTGCACGCCAGAAATTTTAAATGAATTGGGGGGTCTCCCTCCCTCTTCGAAGACAGTGCTATTTCTCCTTTTTTTTTTTTTTTTTTTTTTTAATTTTTACATCTTTCCTTTCACTTCAGAGGTTTTACCCCCCAAAAGGAGCACAGAGGTGGCAGGGGACAGGGCGACAGCTAATCCGAGCCGCAGCCGCAGCGGCGCACGCCAGGCAGGCCGTGCTCAGCCCTCCACCCGCACCGCTCGCAGCCACCCAGAAAAAAAAAAAAAAATATCCCAGCAGAGCAGCAAAATGGTGGCCAGAGCTTCCTCTAGCACCTAAAGGGAGATGAATGGGGGGGTGGAGGGAGGTGCCGGCAGCCGCCGGAGCCTGCCGGGGCCTCATCCGACACGCCGTGCCGCCCGGACGGCCTGTCCACGCGTGACATGCGACGGCGGGGCCCCACCGTAAATAACTCCCATTCTACTTGGAAACGCTTCGCGTTGTTTCTAATTAAATATATATATATATATTTTTGTTTTTAAATTCCTTGCTTTTTAAGAGGCTGATAGGGGAGCTCAGGGCCTGCTGGAGAATACCGGAGGCGAAGCCGTCGCACCACGACATGGGAGAAACGGCTTGTCCTGCACCGACGTGGAAGCGGGGAGAAGCGGGAAAGCCATAAACCGGGGTTCACGCTGCCTTCTGCCTGCCCGCCCCTCAAAACCCGAGAGCTGGGATTAAACCTCAGCCTGGGCGCTTCGGCATCGCCTGGGTGCAGCACCAATACCGGGAATACCTTCCGGTGGTACGGCACTCGGGGCGGAGGAAGGGTCTCCCCAGGCCATGGAGGGAGTCATATCCCACCTCTCCTGCACGACCCGCGGGGAAAGCAGTCCCAAAGATCGCAGTTGTGTCATAGTCGTGTGTTTACGTAATCTCTTTGCACGGAGCATCTGCCCGTCATTCCTAGTTTACGGGTTGGCTTGACCGTTTGTCTCCATTTTGTCTCCGTCTGCGAGGAGGATGTCGGAGGCCCCGGGGATCTCAGTTCCCCTTGCGCGCCGCAGCCCGTGGGGGGAATCTGGATGATTTCTCTGCGAGGAAGCTGTCCCCCCCCCACCTATTGTGCTTCGTACGCAGGACACACGCACTTCTGTTTTAAAAACTTCATTTAGCCAGGGAGGTTTTAATTTTTAATGAAGAAACGCGCCACGACCCTGCACTCCCAGACTGGAATTCGGCCTGCCCGCCGTACGCAACTGGGGGAATCCTCTTTAATGGACTTCCCTGCACCCCCACACCTTTCAGGGGAGCGGGGGATGCTGCTGTATTGACTTCCCTGCACCCCCACACCTTTCTGGGGAGCAGCTGCTTTGGGGGTGCAGGGAAAGCCCTTGGGGGGGGGGGGGGCCCTCTTTGCTTCCAAATATTTGCTCCCGGCCACGTCGCCCGGCCCAGGAGCACGGGTTCCCTCTCGCAGCCCCCAGCACCCTCCCGGTTTGGAGGGGGCTCGGTGACGGGTGGATGTCTTCCCGCCCCCCCCCCTCTCCCCGCAGCACGAGGCCGGTGTTTCATTCATAAAAGCTCCCGGCGGGGCGCGGGGCGGGCGCAGGAAGCGGCGTTTCGCGGGAGCCAATGGGGGAGCCGGGGCTGTTACCAGGCGGATCGGGCAGATCTGGGTGCGGGGCTCGCCCTGGTCCCGCCGAGACAAAGAGGGGGGGAACGGTCAGAGAGCGTGAGGAGCCGCGGTTACCGGCTCGGCCCACCGTTCGCAGCACCGGGCGGCCCTGCACCTGCCCGGGTCGGGGAGGGGGTGGGGGTGGGGGGGGGAGGGCGGTGCCGCCCGCCCCCGCGGTCACGCCCCCACCTGCCCGCTTGGCAGCGGGACGGGGGCTCCGCCTGCCCCCTCGGCCGGATCCCTGTGGGGGGGCGGCGGGGGGGGGGGGACTGTGCTTAACGGGCGTGCCGCCTCCTGCCCCGCCGCCTAACGCGCCCAGCCCACGGCGGCGTTCCCGGGGCCGGGCTACGGGCTCCAGCCGCCGCCGCTCTCGTCCCCCGGGGGCTTCCGACGGCGCTTCCTTCCTGCCCGCCCTCCCCGCTCCCCTCCCCGCGGCGCCCGCTGCCGGGGAGGCCGCTCCCGGCCGGCACTTTCTCATGATGTCACCGCCGCGCTGGCCCCGCTTGACAAAAGGCGGGCGGCCCGAGCCGGCCCGCCCCGCCCCGCCGCCTGTGCGCGGCCCCCTCCGCGGGAGCGCGCATTCCTCGCCTGCTGCCGCCGCCGTAATCTCCCGAAGAGCCGCGCGGCGATGAAACGACCTCCCCACCCCCCCCCCCCCCACCCCATCCCGGGTTTGGCGGGGGCGAAACGCCCCAGAGCGGATTAAACCGGCGCAAACGGGCGGGGGGCAGCAGCCGCCCCGCCCCGGGGAGCGGCATCGCCCTGGCCGCGGTTTAAAAGGCTGGGCGCGTCCACCCTGGCCCTCCCGCCTGTCACCTGCTTTCCTTCTCTCTCCCCCCCCCCCCCCCCCCGACTGTAATTAACGCCCTGCTAACGAGGAGAGGGGATGAGACCCCCGCGGAGCTCTGGGGAGGGGAGCAGCCCAGGGACGGCCTGGACCCCGCGGTGAGGCAGCCTCCCGCCATCTCTTCCCCTTGGGTCGTGCACGCACAGGGCCTGGTGCAAAGCTGGATGCTTTTGGATGGATGCAAGAAGTCCCTAAACCGTCTCCCTTGGCTGGACGCGGGTGCTTGTGGGTGAGCCGCTCCTCCAAGGCGTCGCAGAAAAACATGGATCCTCGACTCTGGTTGCGGGGCAGCTCTCCCTTGGCCTTGACACGTGGCCGTGGTGTGGGGCCTGTGGAGGGAAGGATTTGAAGGAGGAAAACTGGTGGAGGGTTTCTGTGGGAGATCCATCACCAAGGTGGGGAGAGGCACCAGCCTGGGTGGCAGGGAGGGTGGGGCTGGTGCACAGCCAGGGGAAGGCTGGATGGGGTGTCCTGGGAGAGGGGGCGTCGTTGGTGGGACGGGACAGGCCACAGCCGCCTTCCAGAGCTGATGGAATTTAGCCCAAGTTTAGCCTGGAGAGTGGAGAAGGGAGGCAAAATGGCTAAGGGCAGGGGAAGAAAAAGGAAGGAAATGAGGGTTGGTTTTGTTTGTTTCTTCATCAAGGGAAACCTCATGTTTGGCCGTGCCAGAAACGAGCCAGTGGAAGGAGAGGCACCAAAGAAAGCCTGGCAGACAGTGTCAAGGTGGACAGACAATGTCTTTACGCACCAATGTCCTCAAAGTGAGAATGTTTCAGTGGAAAATATTTTTATTTTAAAACCAGCAGCTACAGTTTCTCTTTTGCTATGCACTGTTAACCCAGAGTCCTCAGTTGACAACATGTTTTGGTAATACCGCAGCATGAAAATGACCGACATAAACACCGGTGTCTGGTAAGGATTGGTGAGCTGGGAAAGAGCAGCTCTTAGCATAGAGCATTTAAACGCAATTTACAAGGTACCAAAGGAACACTTTCTCCATTCCCCAAACTGACACTTCTTCTGTGTAGTGTTGCAAGGCAATTTAAAGGCACATCACAAAGACCGTTAGAAGTTTGTTGTTGAATTGGATATTGGTAGCAGTAGGTTTTGAAGCACGGTGCTATTATTTTTCTTCTTTCTTTTCACCAATGTTGCAAAACAAAAAACCACAGGGAGATGTTTCATGGTGATGATGGGTTTGGTTCAGCTCTCACTGAAGTCAGCAGCCACTGGGCTGCTGTAACAGGGCAGGTTGCTGATGAGGCGCTTGGGGCGGGGCGGGGGACAGAGAGTTTACTACAACGATCCCTACGCTATGTTATTCATTAGTGGCAAAGCCCTAATCAAATTTTTGCGGAGTACCTTGCGTAATTGCCGATAAGTGCCAGTAAATCAGTATGTATCACATACGCTGCAGAAAAGCTATTTCAGGAATGTCTTAGGTGTTGTCTTCCTACGTTTTGTTTGCCTCCCTCTGCCAGAAAAGATGCATTAGTAATCGTGATCCAGACGATCTGATAGGCTGGGCTGGTGGGGTAGCTCCATTGAGGCAGATTTGCTTTCTGGCTAAATGCGTTGGCTCCAGAGAGAGGTAGCTGCAGAGATCAACACGCATCCCTGTGCACTTTTCTATGCAGTAAAAAGATGTGAAGATAGAAGCTTATCTTGGGACTCTGGTCTAAATATAAATGAGATCTGACACATTTTTTTTGTCACCATCTCCACCACACGCTTGCCAGCTCTCCCAGAGCCCAGAACCGAGCCCATCCAGCCATGCGCTGCACTTCTTGTTTCAGTCTGCTGCCCTGTCCGCTCTTTCTCCACCTGCCTGAAAGTGGTAAATCTGCTCGCTCGCCACATCCTTTCGACACACCCTCTGACTAAAAGTGGTATAAATAACCTCTGGGGCCAGATTTTTTGGGGTGCTCAGCACTTCTTAACTCCAATTTAAGGTGGCAGCCGTTCTAGGGATCAGTTCTTCTGTAGATCAGGTGCCTGGCTTCCCTGTAATCTCCTCACCTTCTTTAATTAGTGCCTGTGGCAGTTCACCAGTCCTCTGGTGAAGTCTCAGTTCTTGGTACATTAACATGAGACAGAGGGAGAGGCTTTCAAAATCAAAGTCCTATCCACACCTGACACCCTCCTAATTGGTTGTGTATTCTCTCTTCCTGTCTGTGGACTTAAAATGAAATCCCATTTATGGGAAGCTCATCTGCCTTGTTTCAGAACTTCTTGAATATTGCTGTTAAATATGTTTAGTTGTGTGACCATGATGACCAGAAGAACTTACCTCTTACTGCCTAATGTTTCTCACCATGCAGTGTTCTCTACCGGGGCTGAGAGAAGGTGAGGATGAGGAGAGAAAGAAACCTGCTTCACTTAAAAGTGATGGACTGGGTAATATAAATTATTAGACCTTAGGATATTTCGCTGAAAGAGCTGCAGTTCAGTAGCACAAACAATCCTGGAAGGTCTCCTTTGCTTCTGATACTCTGCAAATGACTTTCCCAACTCTTTCTAAGCAGGTGGGCACTGTCATGCCTCCAGCAAGTGGAAGGCCTTGCTGTTCGCTGCAGCAGGACCATGGAAGCTGAGATTGTTGTAGTCACCTGCAAGGTGTTTGCATCCCACAGACCGTTTTGAAAACCTCAGCCATTTTACTCCTTGGTTGTAAAAGTGGATTGGCACCTCTCTGAAGGACAAGTATGCGTTCTTTGAACCTTTAGTAAAAATCATTTGGCTCAAAACCAAGTCTAAAACAGTGGATTATAATTTTGACCTGAAGCATAGATGACAAAATGATAAATTTGCAAAACTCAGGCATTTTTCAGAGCACATGAATTCAATGGGAGTATTACCATCAACATCAAAGGGAGCAGGATTGAACCTGCAATGTATAGCACTAATGACTACAACCAAATAAACTTATATTGCTTGGGTTTTCTACCACCCTTTGCCTTGTGTGTGTGTGCATGTGCACTTTCATGTGTGTGCCAAACGAGTGGATCCAGAGTGCTACCATTTTGAATCTGGGGCACCTACATTAGATTGGGAAAAAAATAAATAATGATGCAGGGTGACAGGCTTTGGGGAATCTGGTCTACTTGTTTCCATAAATCAGTAAAGGAAGTGAAGAACTGAAAATGTTGAAAGATGAGATTATAGTCTTAGTGAAGTCTTCAGAAATATTTACACTTAATTTGATCTGCTCGTGGCAACTGGTATTTTTTTTTTACTTACTTGCAGTGCAGCGCAATTTGGTTGAAAATGGGTATGGAATAGCATGGGTCTGTGGAAGCACATCATCCTAGAGTCACGTCTTTGTGTACCATTTATTTAATATTTATTGTTTCTTTTTGCTGTGTTTGGAATAGCGCACAACATCAGCAGTAGCTGTTTTGTCTCCTCTGGTTAGTTCTTACCTGACTCGCTCTCCAGCTGCAGGTAGTGACAGAAGAGAATGCAAGGTATGATAATAGCCTCCTATTTAACTCAATTGAATTTCTTTTGTTGGCTAATTTTCATTTGTGTTCATTTGTGTTTCTAAATTGCTCAGATTTACAGCCTTAAACTGTGGATGCTTCTTTTGGGGGGTGGGGGGGGGGGGAAGAGGAATAATCTTTCCGAATGTGTATTACATTTCAGAGGGATTAAAGTAAAAAATAAAAATAAAACATGAATGTCAGTTTTGATTAACAGCTACATCAGAGATGCTTTGTTTCCAAACGATGACATTTTCTATGGTCTTAACATTACCTTGGCCTAGGAGGAGCCTGGAGTTTGTAGCAGCATCAGTGCTCACTTTTAAAGTAGAGAACAATCAAAATAAAAAATGTGATGTCATTCAATTCCAAATTCCCTTTATCCTTTATGTTTTCTTGATTCCCTGTTTGAGACAGAAGTAGTTTTATCGAAGTGCTTAGTCTGCTGTTGCCTGTTGATAGGATCCCCAGTCATTCAGAAAATGCTAAGGCTCAGTCAGCACGTCTAAAACCTCCATTCACTTCATCTTGGCAAAGAGGTATTTTTGTCATGCAGCTAAAAAATTTGGAGGATGCTGTCATGGGATTCCCTAGTCATGATTGCATCGGGCTAAGAAGACGTCTGGATGAACGCAGTGAAGTTAGATGAGATCATCTGACAGAGATTCCCAACAGGAATATGGTACAGCACACAGATCCAAGACCTCAAACACTTGAACTAAAAACCAAGATAAATCTTAATGTTTATTTTCAACCTAAAATACATACAGATGTCTCTGCTAAGCACAAGCTTGTGTTGTATGCTTGTGTATCATGGCATGAGCGCTAATTGCAGCGTGCCTTGAAATGCGCAGGTGATTTCCCAGAATGTTGTGCTGGGAAAGGGAGGATCTAGAAGAGGGGCATGGCTGCATTTTTGCTTGAAATGCATGATAAACCTATGCCTTCACCTTATCTCTCCTCTTTAAAATCTGTGTATATTTTGGGCGTATTTTGTCCGCAACCAAAGTATTTAATCAAAACCCAGCTTTGGCTTTGAATTCACACTGGGGCTGGTACTGGTCAAAGAAGCTGAATCTCAGCAAAATGTTAGAATGAAAACAGGAAAGCTTTCTCAAGAAATACTGAGAATATGTTTTCCTACTTCTGGAGTAATCAAATGATGTAGCACAATGATTTGGAAATGAGGGAAATGAGGCCAGATTGTGAATAATTTAGAAGCTAATTCAGGAAAAGACTTAAACGTGTGCCTAAATTTAAATAAGTAAGTACACCGAAATTACTAGTGCTTAAAAATTAAATATATGTTTAAATACATTGCTAAACTGGAGCCTAAGGGTGCAGTTTGAAGTTAAAGCTAAACTAATCTAGACAGTAGCTGAAAGTGCTTAGTCTTCTCCTGAAATGGCCCATACTGGAGTAAAACAAATGGAGTTTGTTGACAATAACAACAACAACTTTGAGAAGTATTAATTTCTCATAAAAATGCAAGTAAAATTTTCATTAATACTAGAAATCAATGGAGATAGTACAAAACCTGACTTCAGTCTAACATGCAATCCCTGTTTGATTTCACCAGCTACAGCCTGTTGGAGAAGGAATTAAGGGGAGCAGTTCTCACGTGGATGAGGATGCATTTATTTCTTTTCCTTTTGGGCTCCTACATCCTCCTCGCAATACCTAAAGGTAAGGGAACAGCAAAGCAAATGTGTCACCGAAATCAAGCTGGCTGCAAAGCAAGTGAGAAGACATGGGATGTTTTTAGATGCTCACCCTTCAAGAGATGCAGAAGGTATTGTAGGCACACCAGCATCGCTGGCGGCCTGTCAGCCTCACCGAAGGCAGCCACAGACAGATTAGGGCTTCAGTGCTTCTGCCTGGCCCTTGGTGAAGGCTTTCCTACAAGCAAAAGGACTACGCTGTCTCCTGGCAAACTGATTTTTTTTTTTTTTTTTTTTTTTTTTTTTTTTCCCCCTGGAATAGAACCATAGAGATTGAAGGCTGTTCAGAGGAGCTGACACAAAGGCAGGTGACCCCTTGAGAAGATTAAAGCTTCAAGGACATGTATCAGGAAGTTGTGGGCTTGGAGACGTGATGCTTGCAGTGTTGTCTGTGTTTTTAAGGATGGTGATAGAAAGTCTCAGTCTCTCAGTGCAAACATTTAAAGGCAGTGGAGATCTGAGGACCCCAGGTGTCCTCCTGGCAAGGTTTCCATGGAAGGAGGGAGACTGGGGCCTGTGGATTTCTATCATGGTCATTTGTGCGGCAGCTAAGCACTTGGCTGCCTGCCTATGACGGCTTTGCGATAAGACTCTGTGCAAAGACCGAGCATATTTTTAATCAAATGTTTCCATTAGTTTCAATATATTGTACCCATCAGATTACAGTCACTCAGCAAAAATCCAGCCTTCGACACACAGTCTCATTTATCCTTGTTCCTACCATGCACCCAGCTCCGCTTTGCTGACGTTGGTTCTGGTTGTACAGTCCTGTTGTAGTTCGTTGGGGTTTTTTTTTTTTTGTTTTTTAGGCAGGGGAGGTTGGTGCAATTAGCCGGATTGGAGCAACTAGGCCAAGGAACATCAAGCAGAAAAATAAAGTCTTGATGACATATTTGAACTCCTGTAGACCATGGGTTATCTGATCTGCAAGGTCACTGCTATTCTCTGGGAAAGTTTGAAAGAATCTGCTCCTGTTTCAGGCTTAAAGAGCCCTTCTTGACAATTTTAGGATGCATATTCATTTTTTTTTTTTCTTTAAGTACATGCTGTTCTACGTAGGTGAGTGTTTTGGAATATTTACCTGTATTTTTTTCTTTTCTTTGTATTTAACTGCTCATCAAAAGCAGAGTAGAATTAGTTTTAATAAACAGAAGGAAAAAGTTACTCCATTTAGGCTCCTTCTGCTACCAAAACTGAATGAAATGCCAAAAGGAAAATAATAGTAATGCGAAAATGAGAAACCTAAAAAGAACTTTAAAATTCCTTTTAATAATTTAACCTGTCATCAGTAGCAGAAATAAGGAATTATATTTCAGACATGACTTATACCAGGCGTGTCTTAATAAGAAAAAGAGAGAGAGAAATTGATAATGCCTGAAGAAGCTGTTCCCAGGAATAAAAAAGTGCAGAATTAGGCCCGGGAAGCCAAGTACCTTTTCCACCGTTCAGTCTGTAGAAAAAAGAAATGATGGCCCTTGATCTTTAGCAGCTCTAACAGATGGACTTGGGGCAGCAGTAGGAAAATAACATCATTAAAAGTTTTGTCTTTCTGTATTTATGAAAAGTCAAGTTGTGCCTTGCTCAAAATGTTTGAAGCTATTATATTACAAAGATTTGGTATTAATATGATTAGCTTAACAGTATTCTTCTGTAATACACATCATGAAGTCCTGTCAGAATGAAATTGGATGCTAAAAACATCGCATAATAACTTTCACAGACCATTAAGGTTTAAGGCTACAGCGTGGGAGTCTATTACAAAAGGACCCTGAAAGGTTGTACGCTCTTACATCAGCTTAGACGTTAAGTTAGAGATATTGCCCCCCGCCCCAGGCTTTATTTCCTGTGAAGTATGATGTTCTAACTTTATGTTCATATACAGACTGGCTTAGCTCTGCGGTGGGGTTGTTGCAATAACGGAAGGAATCCTAAAGGAAGGGATTGAGAAGACTCTTCTTTTCCTTTCGCAGGAATCTGAATGTGTAAACTCTTGGCCATTGTATCCTTGCTGGCTCTGGCAAACTATCCCTTCCCCTCCTGTTGTAGTAACAGCATTATCCGGCAGGATGAGGTATGACTTTCCCTTGCAGTT
Organism: Chlamydotis macqueenii; assembly: GCF_036417535.1. Taxonomy (NCBI): domain Eukaryota; kingdom Metazoa; phylum Chordata; class Aves; order Otidiformes; family Otididae; genus Chlamydotis; species Chlamydotis macqueenii. The sequence continues at coordinate 69,000,365 of NC_141560.1, read as the reverse complement.
GTCTCTCGTGCCATTCTGTATACAGTTGGGAATAAGGATAATTCGCGCCCTTGCCTCAGAGATTATAAATGTAATGTCCTTAAGGAACATGTAGTTTATCTACAAAGGAATGCGCTACTTCTGTCATAAAAATTCTTATCACCCAGTAGGAATACGGATTCAGATCCATTTATTTGACTCTGCGGGCATTGGGGTTTAAGGAAGGACCCTCTTGCCTTGTGATTATCTCCACGGGCTGATTTTCCCCAGTATAATTCCATGGGCTCCCACGAAGCTGTTCCAGACTCTCAGTGGGTGAATGGGGAAAGACCGAGTGCATGTACTCAGTGAAGTTAGTGATAGCAAAATACGAGCTGGAGTCTTTGGTGGGAAAATCTATCATTCTCCATTGATAAAAAGTTTATGATTAATCACTCTCTTGATTACATTAGACTTTAATTAAGCTTGTAGTGCCAAAGAACAAGGACTTTGGTGTGTTTTTTCTTTGTTATCTTCTGACCATGGCTCTGCTGGTGTGATTTTATGATTTTTTTACATCAGGGATTAAGGTCATGTTCTTCCTTGCTAACCCTTCCACAGTGGAGCCATTTCAGTGGAAAGCAAAACGTAGGTGAAAATATGTGTTGGTTTCATTTATATCACAGAGTTACCATCCTCTACCTTGGATTCATTTCTCAGCTTTCCCTGGGAGCTCTTGGGAACCCACACAGACATCCATGGGATTTTCTTCCACAAAGAACTGCTGATGCTAACCACGAATCTACAGCACAGGCAGCTGTTACCACCAGTTTACAAAAACCTTCCTCACGCAGGATCCCACTGCACTTCACAAACTAATCAAATACAGCACCACTGACATGCAACGAGCGCCGGGGCAGAGTGTGGCAGCTGTTCAACACAGAGTACGTGGATCAGGATAGTTTAATCCAAAGCCACAGGAGCCAACTGGTAAGGAGTGTCCTGGGATGATCAAGGGCCAGAATGAAAAAGGAGAATTTTAGTCCCAAACATAGTATCTGGCAAAAGAAAACATTACAAATCTCAGCATGGCTTCCCCGGGGAAATAAAGGGTGTTGATGATGCCTGGTGGGCTGAAGGGCTTTTGCTAGTGGGCTCACTGAGGTTCTTGGATCTCTCTCTGATGTTGAGCCTTTTAACGCCTTTGCTTTTTTTCTAGTATTTGACACTTTTTACTGGATCATACCTGGGGCTTTGGTACTAAGCAGCCCCTTTGATAGCTGCAGTGCAGTACTGTAGTCCCTGAAGATCTCCCCCATTCCCACAGTGCCGTCAGCATAAGGAGAAACGGTCCTGAGAAAAATCCCAGCGGGATTCTGTGTGCGCAGTTCCTGCACCGAGAAGTGAAAATTCAAGTGCAATGCGTGGAATTTGCAAGTGCAGCTTCCCTTGTTCCTAGCCCACCCTCTGTGCTATAAAAATATTTTTCGACTAGTGGTTGTTATCCTTACAGCAGAAATGTAACAGCAACAAAGTATTATTTGAAATATCAACAACCAAGGGAAAGGCCAGGGTGTGTTGCTTTGGAAGGGCTGACTCGCAGATCTGCAAGAAACCTCAGCTCCTTTTGTCCTGAGAAGGATTCGGTGACTGGGGTCAGTTAGGAACGGGCACCCGACTGGGTGGTGAAGAGGACCCAGATCCCTCGGGAGAGTGGCTGGCTGCTCTGGGTTCCGTCGTCAGTGCCGGACCCTCCCCACGCAGTTTAGCCAGTTTGTTGCAGGTTGTTGTCCCACTCCAGGGACCACACACTGTAGGACTCGATTTTGAGGCACCTATTCTTCAAATATCCGAGTCCTGTGTTGAATCCAGCACTTAGTAACTCAGAAGCTACAATAGTGAGCGCGTCAATGCCTAAACCCACCTAAAAATCCAAGCTTTAGCCACTTTCACAAGTCATTCACTGTCTAGCAAGAATCAGTTCTGAACCAGAATAGATGGAGACCTTTGATGGTATCGGTCTGAAGATAAGGAGGAGACTTGCTAAGCCAGATGTTGCTTTCGTTGCATGCCTAGCAGACAGCCCAGAAGGCATCCGTGCTTTCACAAGTCATGATCAGGAAAAGTCACACTCTTAAGATTTCCCTACTAGAAAAGGCAGGCAGGAGTTGGAAGAAGGTAAGGATCAGGCTGGCAGATGAAGATGACAGATAGCAAAAATGTATCTTAAATGAGACTTCTAGTTACTCAGACACTGTTAAGTTGAATAGTGCCTTTCCATAATTTAACTCCTGAAAACCCCAAAACATACTCTTATTCACAAACCTACCTCTTCTTTAGAAACCCTCTCTGCCGCCTTCCAAGCTGACGGAGCCCAGCCAGCTCGGGGCCCTGGCTTCACTCGTGGTGTAGTTATCTCATCCGTCTGGCTCAGCTGATCGAGAGAGAGATGGAATTGCACACAGGTATGCAATTTTGGACTAATTTAAGTGATATCATGTAATAATATGATAATTATGATAATGTCTTATAGATGAGAAAAATAAACCATTGTCTCAAAACGTACCTGACAAGCAGTACAATGCAGTGTTATGTACTCAAGAGGGAGAATAGAGGTTGCTTCACTTATTTTCATCCCATCTTCCAAGTCTTGTCTAGCCTACGGGTTAAACCTGGGAGACAGGATCATCCGCATGAAAAATGTGGTATGAACCATCAACTCAGGCTGATAGGAGCTCCACCGCTCCCACACAACCCATACCAAACGACAGTACTATCAGATGGAAAGAGCTTATATACATACTGTAGCGTATCAGTCGCAGGTAAATGTCTTTGCAATGGTTTCCCACATCACTTAGCAGCTTGTTTAATGGATGACCAGTAGGCTCTGCAAGAGTTTCTTGCAATCAGTAGAAATACAACAAAAGACCTAAAGGCCCATAGTAGAAGGCAAACAGAATGATGGACAGTAAGTGCGTGTTCATGCCCCTCCAGAAAAATGCCTGCAGCTGTTTGACTTCCAAAGTATTGTAAATTCATTGCTAATAATTCAGTTTGGTCTTTTCAACATAATATTATAGTCAGTTTTGGGAAAAGCAGCAGAAATCTGGATTATTGAAGTCCTGTTTTATGTATGGTGGAATTTTGCAAAGCCACGTTTTTTTTTCAGCCTGCACAAAATAATTGATTCTCTCTCTCTCTGATTCTCAGAAAAAGCCTCGATCATATGAAGTGATTGTAGTGAGAGCTTTTACTTGAGTCTGTAAAGACTTTAAAAAAATATGGTAGTTGATAAATATCTTATCTAGTATGCTAACTTACTTGGTATTAAATTAAAATGGAGAAAGATAGCATGTTTTACGATGCTTTTCACCTCCTTTTTACCATGCACTTTTGCCTATTTACTGTTTTGCAAAGTTCGGATATTGGTAATGGATTTGCCAACCATGCTAGTTAGAAAGCTTCTCTCTCTATTATCAAGATCAATGGTTTCCTCTCCTTCTAATTACAAAACACTTTCTTTATCATTAAAATTTTAAATTTCCATAAATAGCCTTCCCAAAGGCTAAGTAAGTGCTAAACAAAACTAAAAACAAAGTGAGAGGAAGTATAATGTGAACAAGTAACTCAAATGCAAAGCCTGAATTCTTTCAGCAGGAGAGCTGAGGAGGTGCTGAGCACCCCTGAGAGCTGCTTGCACTGATAAAGTTCAGCATGGAGGTGCAAAAGCATTCTACAAGGCCTCTTAAACCAGCCCCAGTCAGCCTTCCTTCTTAGGCCAAAGTCCAAAGCTGTTTCAACGCAGTATCAAGCCAGAAAACTTTAGTCATAGAGATGGAGGAAGGAACAGCTGGCAGATGAAGATGACAGATAGCAGAAGTGTATCTTAGATGAGACTTCTGGTTACTTAGATGCTGTTAAATTAAATATTGCCTTTCCGTAATTTAACTCCTGAAAACCCAAAATATTTTTCTGCATGTTATGACACTGAGAGCTGATGCAGGGTGCATCAGCAGTGATGTAATATTGACAGACAGATACAGCTATTGTATTCATAAATGTTCACTTTACAAAGCAAAGAGCATGGTAACAACACGTACCTAATGCTAGCATGATAGACTGCAGTGTAATCAGTGTCTTGGATGAACTGAGAACACAAACAAAAATAGATTAGCTAACAACTAAATTGTATTTATCTTGCTTGACGGGGCTAGTTCAATAGTGAGTCATTTTCTGATCTAATATCGCTGCCATCTCTTGTATTGCGGGTAATTGTTACTGCTGAGAGAAAAAGTTCAAACACCCCAAAGGCTGAGGAGGCGAGGGAGTATTAGCATGTCTAACGTGGGAGTATGGGCATTAGCCTGTCTGATCCCCAGTAGATGCAACATACCAATTAGTTGCATACTTCCCTGAGCCGTGAAGCTGGGGTCTCGGCCACCTGGGGTCATTACAGATCTCATGGGGCTTTTGTGAAAGCAGAGTTGTTTTTCCAGGCAGGATCGTAGCTGAGGGCCTGGCGTATCCTCCACGTACGCTGTGCTGCCCGTGCTCTGCTGGCTGCCGCATCCCTCACATCCAGCGGCTAGAGCAAGAAGAGTGAAAACCTTGCTTTGCTGACCCAAATTGGGCTTTTCCATGGGTGCTGAAAGCCCTGGGACGTAGCCAAAGGTTAAATCCAACCACCTTGATGAACCCTGTCTTTATCTACCCCGTGGTGATGGCAGCTCACGTAGCCAGCTCCCCAGGCCTGCCTCCCAACTAGCTAGCACAAATATCGATAGCAGCGTAAGCAGAGCAGCCCGATGCTCGGGACAGGCCAGTAGCCCAAGTATTTACCCAGGGGCCTGGGTGGTTTTGCTGGCCATGGTATGCTCCACACTGCAGCCAGAAGTATCCGAGCTGACGAGCTCAGGCATGTCTTCATGAGCTGGATTACTGTGGGGACTGCGGGACTGACGTATCTATTTGTTGGTAATCAATGGGGATGAGTAGGAAACCCTATCTCCAAGCATGCTTCTTTAAGGATTAAAAGTGTTCTGCCTTTAAAATGGATAGTAATTACATTTTTAAAAAATAGTTGTCAAATTAATTTTAAGTAATACAACTTTGTGCTGAGGTCAGTCGGGTTCCAGGTAGAAACGTGCTATGGAAGACAAATATTCAAAGCAAGAATGGGCATGAATGTGATTGGGCTTGATTCTGATCAAGTTTACATTTGTTTAAAGGCCCAGCCCAAAGCTTGTGAAAGTCATTTGACTGACGGAATAAATCAACTGGAGTCAATGGGATTACCCTACTGTCAGCCCAGTATGGGTGAGATCAAACCCCAGATCGTTATCTTTTTGTGGTTTTCCTTTTTGCATATTGAGAGGGAGTCAGTGTGAAGGGCCATTGATTGTTTTGTAAAACACCCTTTAAATTCAGTGGGAGTCTGCCTGCCTGTGGATGGTTGGCGGGATATGGCCCATAAAGCTACGGGGAGGCTGAAGATTCCTACCTCTCGATGTGCACTGCATCTGTTTGGTTTTGCTGCCAGAGGTAATCAGACAGTTAATAGCTTTTGCATAGAGAGCCAATTGACTGTGTGCGATGTGAGAGCCTAGCCAGGCATGAAAATATAAAATGAAAGAATAAGTTAAACCACCACATTCTTTGGGAAAATGCTAATGGAAGACAGTTATCACTTACCACCTTGTTCTCTTGTTCTTTCATCAGAATCAATTACTTAATTTTCTTTTTTTTTTTTTTTTTTTTTTTTTTTGGTGCATGATGATGGTGCTTTCATGAAAAACAAGTCTATGGAAATACTGAATACCGGTAAGTCAGAAGAAGCGAAGGATGCAAAACTGCAGTTTTCCCATGGCCTGAAAATGACTCCCTCCCTGGCTTAGGGCAGCCACAGGTATGCTGTTAATTTTAAGTCCTCTTGCCAGAAGGCTATAAAATGTCTTTTCATCTTACGTTACATAAGTATCCAACAAATAAGAAGACTGTTATTACAAAGGCAACCACACCGAAAAAAAGGTTTCATTTACTCTGAAAACCTGCATTAAAGATTTCTGATGTCTCTGTGTAACTTGTAGGTTGCTGAATACTGTTGGAGAGGAAAATTCATTGGATTCTTTTGAAAAAAGAAAAAGTAAGTTTGATGTAACACGAAATGGGGATGCTACTAGGAACCATGTGACAGTAATTTACTCTCAAAGATGAGCTTCTATATTCTTTCAGCATACCAGACAGCGTTCTGGAAAACAGTGGTAATATTTAGCACTCTCTAATTAAAAAATTCTATGATCCTTCTGAACTAAATAGAAAAGATCCATATATGTCAGGAGTGAAAACTATGAGGTGCTAAGTACATTTTAAGGTATGAAAACACAACTGAGTCTGAGGATGCTCAGAACTTGAGAGAAAGTGCTCAGCAGTCACAGGAAGGGTCTTCAAAATCCTTATGCTTCTTGTCATCAAAGAAATAATACTGCTTGGCTTCACTGGGTGCTGAACTGTTGCTTTGCACTTTGACATGATTTTCTCCAGGAAAATAAAATATGGTTTTGTGCCAGTAGGATAAAGACATTGTTACAGTGAGATAAGGCATAGGAGGATGCCTCTGTGAAGGTGATTCAGCATACATTCAACATACGTCTTAGTAATTAATGCATTCTTCCTGAACTTATTTTGTTGTATTATATCCTTCTACATCTTCACAAATTGATAGGCATCAGGTATATTTAAAATATGTTCTAAGTCAGTTAACTTCCAGGCAGTAAGGCATCCTCACCTGCTCATTTCACAGGAAAAAAAAAAAAAAAAACAACTAAACAATGGAAATCACCATGTGCGTGTTGACATCCTGCTTGTGAACCAATATTGTCACAGGCAATAGGCTTAGAAAGAACAGACCAATCAATGGATATGAACTGACTTCACTAAGCTAAAATTAGGTCCAATATCCTGATTGAAGTTGTTATAATTAACTAAATAAATAGACATTCTCAGTTAATTATTTTTGTAATACCATTGTGCCTAGAGGCCACATCTGAGACTGAGAGCCATGCATGCTAAGCACTGCAAATACATCTGGTTAAGATACAACCCTGGTCTTAAACAGCTTGCTGTTCATACAGGCAAAAGAAACGAAGGACCGGAGACAAAAATTATTCTTTACTATCTCTGTGTCACAGAAACAGGCCCAGAGAAATGGAATTTTCTTGCCCAGTGCTCTATAAGAATTAGTTAGCAGGACTGAGAAGCAAAGAGAGAATATCAGTACCCGCTTCATGAGTCAGCCCACACTTTCTCTACTAGAAACTCCTTTTTTATCAGAAGACTTCTCATGCACAGGACAGCTCTGGACTCTTGTTTCCTTACATTACATTCCTTCTTTTCTGAACGCAGCACAGTATGGACTAGCTGGAGCTTTTGGTTTCTCGTGGCTGTTGATGAGCCCGTGTTCTGTCCATCTCACCAGTGTGAAACACACCGCTACTCTGTATTAATGAATGATGTTTCACTAGCAGAAATTCAAGAGATTTCAAAAAAGAAATAGAAATACCGTGTGTATAGAGTGTGGTGACTCTACTCCGTTTTTAAAGAGACACCCTGCACTAGCATCTTCAAGCATTGTAGACCTAAACCCAAGATACTTGCTTTGGCCTTTCTCTGTCTACTTTCTGTCAACCTTGGTTCTTTCAAAATCAATGATAAAATGGTGCTGGCTTTAACTTAATCTAGAATTTAATCTTTTATCTCCAGACAAGAAGTGCAGTGATGTAACTAGTGCATAGTTCTCAAAGTTTCTTTCCCCTTTTCTCTGCTGAAAACAAATCTCAGAAGAAAGCTGAAAATCATGAGGTTTCAAAAGTACTATTCCTATGTCTTTACCAGACCACCTCAAATTTGTGTTCCAGGCTTTGATAGATTCATTTTGTAGTCACTTGACTATACTTGTGGATTTGAGGAGGTCTGAAAAATTGGCTCAAAATAAATAGTGTGTTCTTCTTGTAATCTTAACTATGGAGTTATTTGTAATGATTCAGTAATGAAAATTTGCCTTTCCAGCAATTTAGCTATAAAATATGACTTTATGTGAGTCCTTGAGTCCATCTGGAATTCCAACAAGTCAATGCCTGTGCCATCTTCATGGCCATAAAATTATTTTCTGCCTCTTTGCCAGACTTAAAGTTCTAAGAAAGGCCTAATTGACAAATTACAGAACAGTGTATCAAACAATAATTCTTCCCAGATAGCCACATGTCTGAAACAAAATCTTCCTTTAAATATCATGGATATATAACTTGAATACATGCTTACTTTCTAGTTCGGGAATATTTATCTACCTGAAACCCTGCAGCTTTAAGAACCATATTGTGAACTGAAGAAAAAGACTAGCAGTATAATAAATGGCCTAGACATCTCCCTTTTTGAAGTCTCCTGGCCGCCAGCATGAAAAAAAGAGTCCTCTGTATTTGATGAATGCAAGAACCAGGTTTCCAAGCATGGAAAGAGCCTTTAGAAACACAAGTGAGGTTTTGATCCCTGGCCCCAGTGTCATCCATCTTGGAAAGCTTTCTGTTTTTATTATTTTAAACAGGTCAGCAACAGTGAGATGGGAAGCTGTAGATTTTAAAACAGATGTCCCTACAGTGTTTCAGCAAAACACTGCATGATTTCAAATGGAAATCTAATATTGGTCCTGGATCCCTTGCAATTTACCTAGCCTTTTGCCAGTGGAAGCCCCAGCTCTCTGAAACAGCTGCATCTCCTGATGTACAGCTGTAAGCACGAAGAAGATCAGAGCTCTGGTTCCCTGGGGATCTTTCTGGCTCTAAGGCCGGGATCCTGAGTGCAGGGTTGGGGTTAGGGGCATTCCCTTTGCTCCTCTTCCACCTTCCCCCAGCTTCCGCTGGAAGATGGCGCTCGGGTCCCAACACCTCTGCCGGTCCCAGCTCCCCTCTGGACATTTGGGGCTCACACACGGAGCACGCAGCTACCCCATGGGTTGCATGTGGCCACGATGTCCCTGGATCCGAATTGCCATTGTGGAGAGAAGTCCTCAGGAATGAATGAAAAATATTTTCCATGTTCAGCTCCATGTCAGATTAATGGAAATTTTGCAACTTGCTCAGACTGATATAGTTAGGGTTGTGTATTTGCTGGTGTGAACAGGAACACAGTAGCTGTTTTTCTGTTTCCTGCATTTGAACATGGTGTAAGTATGATCCAGGCCTTCTGTAATGCTATTTGCTGACACTCTTTCTTTAGGAAAGTAATTCGGGAAGAACAACAAAGAATTCTTCAGCGAACTTCCTTGCAGAAAAGGTTGTGGTTGTCTTGCCAGCTCTCAAAATTAAAACTATGTTCCAGTCAAAAATGCCTATTCAGACTGACATCAAAGAGAAAAATGTGAGCAGGTCAAGGAGTTTAATTTCCATGGCACTTGCATTTGTGATTCACATGTAGGGCGCTGTAATGACTTACATGCCCATTGGCAATAATCTCATAGAAGGCTAGTGTGAATAAAGAGAAAAATGAATCGGAGGTAACAGCATCGGGCCAAATCCTGTATTCAGTTGGATGCACGGAGCTCATTGAAGTTGGGGCGGTGTCACATAGAGCACGATCTGGCGGTCTTTCTCACAGCAGCACTCTCATGAATACATACCTTATGGAGCACCCTCACAGTTGCTGGTAGCCTGGGCTGGGGTTTTTCAGAAATGAGCAGTGGTGCTGCCTTTTGAGGAGATCAATCCAAGATACTCACAGGGGGCCTGATGCCAGAGGGCTCCTTTTCACTGTCTAGAGACCAGGTCCCCTTATCTCAGGCTGAACATACTAGGTGACTCCTGAAAATCTGGGTCTCAGGGCACATTTCCTGAATCAGTTGAGGTGTGTTTTCATACCAGCTTTTCAACTTCTCAAAATCTCTAGTTAAGGTGAAGGACTATATCTTGAGGTATGAAAGCAAGAGGTATGTAAACTTTTTAACAGTGTCTGTATATTCTCCTACTACTCCTTATTTGCTTTTCTCATGGGACGATCCAACTAGGCATTTCAGACTGTTGATAAATAGCTTTTCAGCCTGTTTCATTTAACCATTACTGCATTTCCATATCAAAGATTTTACACTTGGCATGCCCAAGCCTATTTTAGTTGTAATCCTTTCTCAAATTAGAAGTTTGGAATGTTTTTTCATTATGTGTTTCATCTGCGATGTACTACCTTCATGTTATTTTTTAAGATGAGATCTTATACACTACCTCAAGTCATTCTACAACTCATTGGCTCTTATTTGTTCTGGCCTTCCAATCTAACACAATTTCTATGTTCAAACTTGTTGCTATTTTTTTTCCAGGGATACACCATATGATGTTAAGCATGTGCTGTATATCAAAGTGCAAATATAAACTAGTTGATAGTCTCTAGTCACACCCTGGAGAGGTGTGGCAGTTGGGAATTTTTCACTTTCTGGCTGGAGATCAGAATGAGCTTAACATAGCAGCACATATAGGATCTTGGTCGGGAGAGAAGTGGTTGGGTTTTTTTTGTTGGCTTTTTTTTTTTTTTTTTTTATGCATGTTGTTTGAAGGGTTGGGAGCTAAATATTTGTATTGTTTCCAGAAACAGATTTTTACTTGTTTGGCTATATTTAGAGCTGCAATCAGGAGATTTGAGGGTATGATAATTTACTGCCTTACTGTCTTTCCTTCTTTCTTTCTCTCTATCACTTTGTGGATAAGAGGATGGACAAGCTTAACTCTAATGTCAGCCTAAGGCATGGTGCAGAGCTGCGCTACTCCAAGAGAAACTCCAAGGAGGAAGTATGACTCAGAGAGCTGCAATTCCTTCCACGGTTCCTCCTTGTTCCAGCCAGGGAAGTAAGTTACTTCGGTATTTGTGTTGCTAGACTAAAGCTTACTTCTCCACTTGTGCTTACAGGCCTCAGCCTGCAGAATAGAAAGAAGAGGAGTAAGGGTCTGTGCCAGCAGCAAGGTATCACTAACCTGGGAAAGGGCGTCTTGCTGCCTTTGACACCTCGGTTGCCCAAGTGACACAGGGGTCACCCTAGCCCCATGTGGGGTTTCACTGTAAACAGTCACCTCATAGCCCCCGGCTTACACTGGTTTGCCAGTCATTTTGCAGATATATCTGTGCCTGCATATCTTGTCAGGCATCTTTTACATTCATACCAAGAGCAATGCACAAACTGTTGGATGGCCTTATACTGTTTTTTTTCCTACACTGATTGCTACATCATGCTGATTTTCTTGCTTAATTTTCATAGTCTTTCATTCAGTGAGATGTAGTCACTATCAGGCTGATGTACAGCTCACTAGACACTTCTAAATTGCCTCTCAGACAATCAATTTCCCACTGACTTTTATTTTCTGTAGTAATAGTTAGTTATTATGCTCAGAAACTGGCGAAGGATTTGCAGGCAATAATATTCTTGCCAAAACAGAAACACTAATAAGGGTATTCATAATGAAATGTTCAAAATCAGTATTTCTTCACTGGTAGTGCAACTCTAAGGCCTGAGAACACCAACTGACGTTTGGTCTATTTGCAAATGATGCACGTGTCTATTCACCTGCCTGACATTCTGCTCAGCGTCAACATGCTTGGAGGAAAAAAAATATAAAATTCCCAGCCTTTTTTCAAATGTGCTTTTTCCTGGATGGACAGCTGAGCAGAAATACTGTGCTGCAGAGGGACCTTCAATTGAGCACTATTTTAAAAGAACGTATAATAAAATAGTATTAATAGTAAAATAGTAAAATACTATGTTAAATGAGACAGTGTCAAATGACAGCATATACTAAATACTTATGTGATGCACTAGCCTGAAAGATAAAAGGGGTCAGGAAAACAAGAGAGGAATTAATCCATATACACATCAGCTAGACGATCCAGGTAGGAACAAAACCTCAGTGCTTGTTACTATACCCTCTAGGATTACCAGGGAGAAGTTTTCAGAAAGTATCTTGTAAGAATTGACTTCAGAAAGTAGATCTGGCCCTCATATCGTGTTAAGCAGCACGGATACACACAGACACACACGTATATGCTCTCACACTGCCTGCCTGAGTTATATCAGTTTCAAAAATAGCCTGGGAAAAGAAGATTCAGGCTATTGGACCAACTTCTGCTTTCAGTAAAGTGGACTGAACATAGAGCTGAATTTATACCTCCGTGTGTGTGATTTTGTGTACTGACATGTACAAAGCTCATTCTTACACTGTGAGCTTTGAATAGCATCAGTACTAATTCACCTGAGTACCTGACAGAGATCGACAGAGAGCTACAGAAAGAGAAACACTATTCGTTCTTTATTCCTAGGCTGGAAATAAGTGATGTAAAGGAAGCATGCAGTTCAAACATGCAAAAGTTGCTTTTATTTTGCATCAGTTTATTCAGGTATTTTAAATAGGCTTAGCTAAAATAATCAGTTGAGCCTTTTTGACAACTTTGTAGGAAAGCCTTACATGGCTAATTCTTAAATATCATCAGACAGCAGGCTAATTGTGTCCAAGTGCACATTGTTGCCCCAGGTAGCAGATAACTTCCTGTGTTGAAACGATGACTTGAGAGCGATATACTGGCAGACAAGGAAATATCATCTTCCAGTCCTGCTGTGTCTTAAAGTAATCTATGAGAACTCTCTTTAGCTGAATGCCTGTGCTTAGCCAAGATATTAGGCACATCCAGGATGTATTAAACTCATACACCTTCTAAATTACTTGATGGTTTTGAGTTCACATAGCTAGGTGATTTGGTCAGATTTCTAATGCTAGCAATAACAGAATATGCTAAGCTGCCAGGAATGTTACTTGTATAGGTATGTAATAAATGTACTTAGCTGTGTTTATTTGTACAGATATGCACCGGACACCTTTTTCACTTTCCGTAATTATTATCCTGTTCCCAGTGCTTAGTAGTATGGAACGCTGCTTTTGAAATGGATAATACTTTGAAATACCAAACATTCACATTCATACTTTGGCAATTCTGAACACATAATAAAAAATATGATAAAAGAACCTTTACTGCATCAAATTATGTACCCTTTTGAATAAAAGTAAATTCAGAGTAATTCCATGAAGTCAAGCCAGAGGAGAACTTACTCTCCCTGCTAAGTACTACTTTAACTAAACTGGCTGGATGATTCACTGTGAACAGTTCAGTGAAAATGTTATCTGTGTTTTGCATAGCCTTCCTTTTTCTTTTCTCCATATTCCTCTTTCTCTTCCTCATCCTCTTTTTAACCTTTTCCACCTTCCAATGCTATGCACAGAAGACCTACAAACCTAAATAAAAGCATACATGAGAAACAGATGACAGAGTTAACAGTTTGGGTGGGGTGACAACAAGCCATTGCTGGAAGTGCAGAAGGTGGTAAAATACCAATAATCCATATTGATATCTGACATTACTATCAGAGGAAGGGTTCGTTCCTTGTATTGTTTCAGTTCCTGAGAGTGCCCCTTGCCTTCTACATTGTATAATACAGCCTGAATAAAATGCGGCTACAAAAGGAAGAAGGTAACACTGATCCTGCTCTAAATAGGATTTAATACTGTGCTCATCACCGCAGTGTCTGAGAGCAAGATATACCATTGCTGTTGCAGTACAAAGTTCATGCAATATCAAGTGTTGATAATCTGTGCTCAGAGCCTGTAAGTGTATGTACAAATGGATCAGATCCACAGCTGGCATCTGTCTGGCTCCAGATCTGGTCCAGTAAGTTTCTAAAGAGTAGTTCATGACAGACCATTGAAAACTTCCAAAGAAAGTCCCAGGGCACATGACAGAAATGGCCAAGTGGGACAGCACAGTAGAAGAAAGAAATCCTGTGGGTTCATTTCTTTAAAGCATAGAAGTCATTAATCATTTCTATTCCTTTCCATTTGAAACAGCTGCTTGCCTGCATTTGCTAAGTAACTGCTTTCCTAACCACACAGAAACTAAGCTGTGGGCCCCAGAATGCTCATGCTTCCCAATATTAATAAACAATTTCCCTCTTTCCCTGTGTCAATGAGAGCACGTTAATGTTCTTAGCATCTGGTTTTGGTAGTGAAATAGAACACTAATGTTTCCACACTTTATGAATTCCTTCCAAATATCTTTCTTATTTATTATCTTCTCAACAGAGGCTTCACAAGTTCAAAAGATTGACTTGAAAAATCTCAGTGGCCTTCTACAAGTCACCTGCGATGCAGGATGTTGCTCTTTATCAAGTTAGAAAATAATCTCTCCCGTTGTGCTTATTTGCTCATCTTCTTGTGAACTGAGTTACATTTTCTACGTAAGCTCGTTACTTCAAAGATTACGCTGTCATCTCTACGGAGGATTGCAATTACTGAGATGCCAGCCAGCAGGTGGAGACGCATGAAAGCAATCTCAATTCATAGACAGGCTGCTTTGACATTTCATTCCCATAGCCCTGGCCAAGCACTCTAGCGGGCCAGAGCCAGAAAAGATAGCTATTGGTTTCATGGAGAAGTTCAGAATTAAAATACTGGATTGCTGACAAACGTGTGACGGAGCAGAGCGGCTTCTACTGTACGACTGCTCTGCACAAAGCCACGCTAAAGAGCCATTCGGTCAGTACCTTTCACGTATCAGTGAATTGTGGAGGGAGGGAAGCTTGCTGCTGACTCTGGCCTGACCTTGATTCATTCAGTTTGTTCAACAGTTCAGAGCTCTGCCTGTCAGTGTCAGCTGTGCTGAATGATGCAAGGAGCCACACACACGCTTCGGTTTATGCATATTCGCTTTTGGCCTTGTGCTGTGCGGCCATGGGGCTCTGATGGCTCCATAGCCTACTTCACCCAGATGCATTTCCACCTATTTGCTGAAAAAGTGCAGCTTGAGATGGTATAAAAACAGCTTTGCTTCCTCTGTTCCTTTCATAACTCCTCCCACCCAGTGTTTCCTCTTTCAGAGTGGAAACACCACTGTAATAGCTATTTCTGAAATATCCCTGCCAAGATCAGGAAGTGCAGAGGAACACAAGTATGAGGAGGGCGAAAGGTACTTGGCGAGTTATTTTGGGAGTGGGGAAGTTGTTTACATGAGTTTGGGAGAAAAGCTGAGGATAATTCTGTGTTGTCTTCAAACCAGTTGTTAAGGTTTCAGCTCTAGTCTCCCCGCTCTCTAGAAACTATAAGACACTGCAGTACTGAGTCTGCAGAATATCTCATGTGAACAGATTGTCTTCGATGGAAGTACACACACGATGGGAGCCAGGCCTAAATGCCATCTTAAAATACAGTACGCTCACAAACCCGTCCCTTACACCAAAAATCATTGCTGAGGCTGCGAAAGACAAATTTTAACAGACAACCCTGACAGCATACGTCAGCTTGCATGTGGAGATACGGAAAGAGGGAAGGAGATGGTGTAAATTTAGTAGAGCTTTGAAAAATCTACAAAACTAATTGCAAACATTTTGAGAGACTTCAGTGTTTGAGTACATGATGTGCTGGCAAATAAGATTCATTGTGGAGGTACTGGAAAACATGGTGTCTGGTTCTGCAGCTCCAGACCCCTCAACATTTAATAATTTGTGGTGAGTTTGGATGAATTATCAGAGTTTGTTATTCTTCCTTTAAATGAGAAAGGTTCTTCAAACCTTGCAAACTCAATCTCAGTGCTTCTAAAGAAGTGTAATTTGCAGCTTTTCCATCCTTTTGGATTCTTCTCCTCCCCCTCCACTACCTCGCCTCTTGCACTCTTCTCTTTGGAGAGCAGAGTTTAACATGCCATTGAGGAGATAGCCTGCATGCAAAGTCCCTCAAACATAAACACACTTAAAGAACAGATTCATCACAGTGTGTTTCCAAATGTGGAAACCACATTCCATCTGCACCCTTATCCAATGGTCATTAGCTTAGATGTTGAATGGACATTCCTTAAAGTGAAGATTATGAAAACATACATACTGCTCAACAGTGATTCATCAGCTTCCAAGATCTCTCTGCTGAAGAGCAGTTGAGCCCAAAGTGACTCAGCCTGGGGACTTTGAGAATGCTGTGCTGGAATTTGCCACGCTGAGCCTGCAAACTGTCTTCAGATGTCTTCTCTGGTGATTAGGAAGCCCTGTGTTCATTTGACCCAGGTGTTTTTCTGCATTTGTTGTCCTTTTAAAAGTTTGTTATATCTTAACTTATAAGTTATGCGTAATTATAAGAGTTTTTTGACCCTGGCTCTGATTTTCCACTCAGGTTTACAGCACTGTAGCATCAATGACTTCTGTGCTGTCACCCCAACAGAAGAATCAGAGCCCACGTGAGCGTGCTTGTCAGTAGTTTACAGATGACAACGGTCACACGCGCTGCTTGATGATAAGGCAAGTTATCACCATTATTCCTTGACCTGTTTTTTACCTGGCAAATGACTGGGTCTGAATTCCCAGCCACAAACTGAAGATATTGTTTATTGATCTATTGTATAGGATTGCCTTGACAGAGTTAGCATTTCTCTTAGATGACTCATAGGTTGTTCTGGTGATGGCTGTGTCCTCTCGTTTGCTCTGTCTGTGAATGTGTGTATCTCTCGCTCTCTATGTGCATGCAGATATATAGATAGATACATATATATAAAAAAATTATTTACTTTCATTACAAACCCTTTAGAGCCTTTATTTCTTTTAAGGATTATTTTTTAAAGAATCACTGTCAGACAAGCAAAAGTTACTGAGACAGAGAAAAAGACCTTGGATTACGTAGGGAGCTGCCAAAGATATTTGAAATAAAGGACAGATTATTTTTTAGGGCAATGGAGTAAGGGTGCAAAAGGAGGATTGAATTCAAGTGTTGAATTGTGTGGACATGCTTAGTATGTTCCTGGTAAGTTGCTTTATCTACATGGTGGTTCAGTTCCCTGTTTAAAACATACGGACAATGCTTGACAGCCTTGTTAATAAAAATAAAAATCTATGAATGAATATTGACTGTGGACGTGGTGATGACAGCTTACTCAGAACTTACACAGTTTATCCCTCCCGGCCAGACCTGGCTGTTGGATATAATTTTGGATCCTGCCCTAACCAATATTCTGTTGCAGACCTCTTAAAATGTTGGTCTTTATGGCACTGATTCAAACTGGAATTAGGTCTTCATTGGGTTGTGACAGAAGAAAATGACATTAAATAAGGACATCATCCCAGGGTACAATTTTAGGGCAAAATACCAAAACAGTTGCCAAGGACAAAGTAGGTCTCTAAAATAGGTCTCCAACAGAGCTGTATTTGCACCAGTCAAATGTATTAATGGAGTAATAAAATGTTTTTGAAGTATCACTTTGAAAGGTATTTTGGAAGCACCTAACTTGGCTATACAAGACCTGTTGAACCTCAGGATATGAATCTTTGACATCTACTTCCATGGAGTATCAACTAGCTATTATTTAGTGCAAAATAAAGGTTGCTACAATTTTTTTTTTTAAATCTGGAGTGCAATTGCACGTATTTTCAGATGCCTCTATTACATCATTAGTTTTATGGGTCACATGGATGCATCTTGTACCTGTCTGTTAATGACAACATTTGGTTTATGTTATAAACTTCTCTTCCCACAAGTACGTGGTGGTGTTGTATAGAATGCACGTTCCCATAATAATTTCATGTGTTTTCAGTCTTAAAAATAAAGTTTATATAATAAAAATACAATATAATTGTACACATGGGAGTTCTGGTTTGGAAGAGGTTCAGCAGAATTCTTTGATAAAACAAGCCCCCAGCCACAAAAGCTACATACAGTGATTTGACAGTCAAACATATATAATCACTTACGCTAAATTAAAGGCAGTGTCACCACGTTAAAAGCAGCACATTTAAATCCCTCATGTCACTTTTGGCCAACAAGTGACAAATACTGTAAATCTAACCAAATGCATCCTTGAATAAACTTTGAGCAACTTTTAAAAAGGTGCTTGGGGTGGTGAGTTATATAAGGAAATGGGAATGCAAAGGAGACATTTGTATAGGGTTAGTTGATGAAACTAATTGAGCTCTCTTATATGGTCAGCAGCCCAGTCCTTTTTTGCTCTGCACCAATTTCTAGTACCCAGAAATGGACAGTATGAAGATTGTCAGAGCAAAAAAAAAAAAAAAAAAAAAATCCAGAATTATCTCAGTAGGCAGAAGTGAGATGTTAATATCTGTGAAGTTAAACATCTCATTGTTTAGGTGAGCTTTCCCATGCATTGTTCCTGCTAACATCTCTTCCCAAAACACATGAACCCTTTTTCACTTCACCAAAACTGCTTCTTTCTGAGAAAGTTCATGGGCAAGATCCTCCATGGATACAAAACTTTGTAGCAGCAGGATGATGCTGATTTACACCAGCTATGGATCTGGTTCACAGCATGTTTCACTCTGAATTCACAAAGCATGGAGTAATGTGAAACAAGGAAGTGACTTTTGTGAAAAGCATTTTGGAAAGGAAAACCAAAAATGATGGATGTACCACTGGGGCAGAGGGAGGGGAGCCCGCCTCAAAGAAGACCTTGTAGAGCTGCCAACCTTCCCACAAAATGTGCTGCTGCTCTCAGAGAGGAGGGGGAGGCTTCCCATTTCCCCAGGACAAATGCAGCCACACCAAGCACCCTAATAACTACTTTGTAGATATTTTTATGTACCATCACATCAAAACCAGACAGAACTTCCCAAATGTTTGAATTCAACCCATCACTGATTAATGGAAGGAGGAGAAGGAGAATGGGTGGGAAGAATAGTCATTGTGAACTGCCATAACACTGGGCAGTAAGCCATGCTATTCAACAAATGAGACAATACATTAAAAAATAAAACTTTGTTTTCAGGGGCCTTCTATATATATCAAGAGCTTGATTCACAGACCGCTAAAGTTAATGGGAATCTTGCCTTTGACTTTAACCAGCTACTGGTCCAGCTACTACAAAAGAAGAGTTAATACAGCTTTGTGCTTATTCAGCATCTCAAGACTAGAAAATTGCAAGGTTGAATACAGCAACAGTTAGTTACTAACTGCAACTAATTACTTAGAATACAGAGTCATTTTGCCCACCTGTATGTGCTGTGTTTTACTGTAGAAGCTGTTAGCATGAACTGATACAGGGAGAAAAGATTTCATAAAAGACAGAAAATGCATGTGCTTACAAGAAAGAATAGTTAATGATTTATGTTCCACCTGACATTTAAAGCTCTGCAAACAGTATTATTTCAGGAAAAAAAATATTATTTTCAAATATTTCCTACCTTTTTAATAGCTTCTTTCTGTTTCTTTCCCTCTGGAAGCAATTAGCTCAATCATATAATAATTCTTACATCTTCAGCTATGCAACTGACCATATTACCATGCCAGTTAAATATGCAGCAGAGCTACTCGGCCTTTGTGAGGAACGGGATTGTTCATTTCAATAGGAGTTTGGGATGGGGATAGTAAATCATCCTCTTCCTGATCCAGATGTGCTAATGGAAGAGGTGACCCTCCTCCTTTTACCATTAATTTGTTGGAGGTCCTGCCTCCACCAGTCTGCTGACAGAGAAGGCAGTGTGAGAACTTCCAAATTATGTGGGACAAATTAGTTAAGTTAAATTCTTAGTCTAATTCTCTATCGGGGAATTAATTTCTCCTGAGGCCCATAATAAATGTTACCAAAGTTAGCTCGTCAAGAAACACTGAACTGTGAGGATGCCTAGGACAACTTGCTGCTTTCACAGGAAAGTAAGTGTAGCACCTCACCTGAGCTATGCTCTGAAACTCATAGAATAGCAAGCACATACAATGCTCTGTCAACAGGTCAGTTGAAGGAGTAACATTAGAGATCAGTGGCAAACAACCTAGAGGGATCCAGAAGGAAACCTCTATCAATACTCTTAATGTTAGTTACCAGAGAAATGGAAAACAATTCCTCTTTCTTGATATTTAGTGTCATTAAGGATCAGGACTAAAGACTCTTCTGGAGCAGAGCTTTGTCAATGAGTCAGTCACAATTCTACTGAAACAATATTCAGGTGTTTCTACAGATCAGGAACTGCTTGGATCACTTTTTTTTCTTCCTCTTACATGTAAATGCAAGCATATTTAATATCCTGGGCACTTCTACTTGGTAACGTTGACAGAAAGTGATCGGTTGGCACTGGGAAGTCAAATGGTAGGAGAAAATTAAAGTGGCACAAAAGTTACTGTGGATATTTTTGTGCCTTCAGTGACAATATATGCCAGTAAACAAAAAAGAATTCTCCTGGTCCATACTTAATGTAATTGTCACAAAAGAAGTCTCTTTTCCAACCAAGGAAACTCAGGTTCAGAAATTTCACTGTAGAAAACAGGAATGGTTCACATCTCATTCAATTCTTCGCTTGTCTGTGCCTGAAATACCAGAGATGTTGATGTTGTCCATTTTTACTCTTCGTGGCTAGAAAGACTTTTTATTTTGAGTTTTCTATTTTTTAAAAGGCTTTTCTCTCTCTTATTGGAGAATAAATGTTTAATCTGGAAGTTTGACCTTGTTTGAAGCCAACTATATCTCCTTGTCCAAAAACCAGTGCATAGGCACTCACTACATCCAGTTGACTCTTTTCCTTTGATACAGGTAAAGATCTCACTCAGCATGTACTGAACTTTAAATACAAACTTTTGCCTAAATTGAGGTGCTTTCCAAAGCAGAATCCTTAATTATGCATGTTAAAAGCATAAAAAAAAAAGTAAGGAAAGGCACAGATAATACCTAGGAGAAAGGCAAAACAGTCTGGCTCCCTCTTGACTTTGACCAGGTCAAAGGGAAAAGTTGAGGCACAGACTTGCTTACATTTTTTTCTTTCGTCTTATTATTGAAAGCAGGAAGACGAGTCCAGCTCTTCAAGACTTTCTGTCCAAGTTCCTCCCTTTGCTTCCCCCCTTCCCAAGACCAGTCCCTTTCCTCTTTTATCCTTACACAGCAATATTCACCTTTCAATTTTGAAAGGGCTTGAGCTAAATCTGTGCAGAGGTAATGGCTAGTTGAAGGAAGAGTTAAATGTTCAGTTTAAAAAGCATTTTGGCATACCAGTAGGTAAAAGGGTTCTAGCTAGATTGCAGGAAAGAAGGCATTTTTATTCTTCCTGGTTTTTTTTGTTAAGTCCCTGAACTGAATGCTTTGAAATTTTTTCTAAAGAGGCACCTACAGCTCTGTTTCAAGAAATTGCCTGAATGGGAGTTGTTGCTGCTGGTTAACTTCTTTGGAAATATAGTCAACTGAAGTTTCCTGATTTTCTTATATCAGGCCTCATAATTTTAAATAATGATCAGAGTTTCCATGCCGGAAGAAATCTTCAAGGCATTAGCAAGAACGTGACTGAACAGATAACTAACCAAGTCAGGGCCTTCAAAACCAACAGAGCTTCACTGTGGTGCTCCAGCAAGATCTCTGTAACATTCCAAGGTCTTGGGAAATGCATGGGGCTGTTGAATGTATCACTTGTAAAGGTGAGGTGAGCTACTAATTCCAAGTAACCACACACATGTCCATTGCGTACTCTGCTAAACTGAACTTCCAGTCTTCAGCCTTCTCCATCTGCTCTGTTGATTTCTTTTAACTTATCTTTTTTTTTTTTTAAAGGCACCAATTATGCGCAAACCAAATGAGTCTGTTTCTTTAGGTCCATTAATTATTACATTCCATTTACATTTTCTGTTTACTTTTTCCCTTCTCTATGGAATCTATTGAAGGTCTGATGATTCAGAATGCTCTGGGAACACTATGTGGCTTTCCTTCTTGTTTGCCCATTGTAACGGAGCTCATTTTTCAGTGGAGGTTTCCCATTATTTCCAGGAAAAATGTGGTCAAACCCATGTACTCCCAAACCTTTTGATCTCCTGAATCCTCTTCATATCCCAGATAAAAAAGTCAGTGATTAAGACAGAGTTCCTAAAAGGACACATAGTCAGGCTTCCCTTTGACCAAAATGGTTTCCCAGTGAATCAAACCTTTCTCAGCTCAGGGGGAGCTCGACAATAGACCCTGAAAAGATGGATAGAGCAATTGTCCTGCTTAGTGATCCACGAAAGGAAAGGGGTCCTTGGTGAAGGGAGACCTACACTAAGTCTGACCTGACACTGCAGGAATAAGACAATAAAAGGTCAAGGAGACTAACGAGAGGAAAAATGCAGACAATAGGTGCCACAGCTAGCACACAGCTCCTGCCACGAAGACTATGGGGCAGCAACGTTAACTGCCTCAGACATGTGAAGGGGAAGTGAAGCGGAAAGAACTTGAAGTTTCCTTCTTAAGAATTGTGGCCCAGCATCTTCAGGATTTACCAGGCCTCACAGAGAGGTCAAAGTGATGCAGCTAGACCTGAGGCGAATGAAAAATAAAGATTATCTAACTGAGGAGGAGGAAAATATAGATGTGTTTTAGACCGAATAAAAATGGCAACAACTCATCAGTTGGCATCTGCAGCAAGTTCCTAAGGGAGGAAGAAGAGAAAGCTTTTGCCTAATTCTGTTTAAAAAACCCCAACAACTTGATATTGATGTATGCAAAATCTTGTAACGGGCATGTTTTCTTCTATATGAATAGAAAGATTCTTAGTTTACACTATCTGAGACTCAACAGAATTTCCTTCAAGTGCTTAGCAATTGTTTCTTTCTGTGTGTGAAAAAATCCTGGTCCTTGTGATCTGGCTGGAGACAAAAGGAGGAATCTCTGTGGCTTCTGCACGCATCCCTGTCGTCAATGGCATCTCCATTATCACTTCTTTGTAGCTGGGCCCTGCCCTCGTTAAAGGGAACAGCCCCTTCCTACTCCGGTCAGACAAGTAGTCTGAAAAGTACGCTCCTTTTGCATGTGTACACCAACAGGCCACTTTTTATGGCAACTACTAAGGTTTAGAAAGCTTCATCGGAGGATGAGGGAAGAAAATCTCCCTTGGTTGTATTTGTCATATAAATAGCTGAACTTTTTTTTTTTTTCCATTTTAAACCAACTTTTTAATCTTTTCAGTGACCCAATCTTACGCCAGCAGACATCATGAGCACTGAGATTTATCAGAGTATAATTTCTGTGATGGGAACTGACAAGCAGAACAAATATTTTCTCATCTGTAAAAGCAAAATAACACAGCACTTCAAAATTCAGCAGGTTGAGGTACGACACTTGCTTTGCTTTGGAACCTTGCACAAAAATAAGACTTTTCCAACACTGTTAGAAATCATATATAGCTGCAGAGAGAAGGAATTGAGACAGTAGTATTGGTTAGAGGACTGCATGTGGAAATTAAGAGCGCACCTGTATTTTATTCCCAGGTTAATTGCTGGCTTGCTGTGCGATCCGATCCCAGGCAAAGCCCTAGAGCTCCCTCTGCCTCAGCTTCCCTGTCTGGAAATTAAATCCAGCTTCTTAAGGAACTTTTTGGATCTTGAGTTAGAAGTACAGCAAATTATTATTTTCACTTATTTCTTTCATTAGATGTGTGTCAAAGGAAGAGAAAATTTAAGGAGCATATGTTAGCTGAGGAACAGTGTGAATTTCAGCTGGCATAAGACAGCTAATGAAAATTACAATTTAAGAGTAAAGTACTTTTCCTTATTCTGAGAGGATGACTGAATCAAAACCAAATTCTTTGAAAAGCCATCTCAATTGGAAACTATTAGGTAATATCTTCGGAGAGTGGAGAAGGGGGTAGACAATATTCCTCCTACAATTACTGCGTCTCCTACAGATGAAATGATCTCTTTGCATTCCAGTGATGACCCCAGACATTGATGAAAGCTGTGTTTCTCATCTGACCTCTTGTTTTAAGTTTCCACCTGTGTAACTTTACATTATTATTATTAACTCTATAGAGCCTGTAGATGAGCATAACAGTTAGCGAAAAATGAAAGATAGACCTCTCCTTCAAGGGACTTGCAGCTTGAGGGACATAATTTCCAGAGTTTTCTCCATTTGTGCTGGAAGAAATTCTACTCAAGATCAAACTGTAAAGTGACAAATGCTTTTAAAGCCTGTAGAGTTGCAAAAGCCCAAGCAGAGAGGGTAGTAGGTATTTCTGCAGAGAATTTATATGAAAAAAAGAGAAAGGACTGCAGTGCCCACATTTGCTGAACATCTGGTTTTGACCAAGTCAATCTGACCTGTCAGCTTCATCAGGAATTCAGGTTAGAGTTAAATATAAATAATTAAACACTTGTTCAGAATGCAGTGGCTAAACCATAGTCTGAAACCCAGGCAGATACCTCACTAGCAGGCACTGGGCGTTAGACCAGCTCCGTGGGCACTTTCCTCCAAAGCCAGTGGGCATTCTAGTTCCGAACTCCCTAGGTACATTTGACAGGAGTCAGCAACCACACAACCCAAGACAGAAAAAACAGCAGACAACTTGTTTTGGCCCTGGAAACATATAACTGAATGTCTCTAGCAGTCTGTGGACTAGGATGGAGAAGATAATGGCCACTAATAGAGATCTAGCCTCAAGTGTTGAGCACAGATTCCTTTTAGATTCATCCAAACCATGAGGTCTGTTCCAGCTCCAGGAACTCCATGCTAGCTTACATGCAGCCAGTGGGGCTAGACTACAGCTGGTACAGAGTAAAATCCTTGAAGTGCTGGAAGCATGGATGTTTGGACCTTGGCTCCAACAGTTTTGCTGGACAAATCTCCTTTCAGGAGTTCATTTCCTAGTTGTGACATGGCTTTAGGGCATTTCTCTACAGCACTGTGATTGCAAGGGAACACGATGGAGCTGAGCTGAAGGTTGACTCCCTCCACCCTGTCGTCTTGCAGATCATTTTCCATCAGGTAGAACTGTTTCTTCTGGCCTTTTCTTGGTTGCTCAGAGCTAGGGCCACGGCCCAAATTTTCTTAACTGCCACACATATTATAAATGTGATTCATCTGTCTAAATGTAAGGTAGGTGTATCCCTAAGATCAAATGAATCATGTAGAGGTGCCTGTGTTTTTCCATTGACTGTAGCTCAGATGATAGAGCAATGAAGACCAGCTAAATGTGGTGGAACTACTCCCACGGCACATGCCTATTATCTCGATTTTTCAGGTCATGCGTAATAGGTTTAATAAACACTTCATGAGACCTGGAAGGGGATAGTAACTCTTCTAATCATCCTGCTAACCAGATTTTTACAGTCAATGTGGTTTTGTATTGCAGTTGATGATTAAAAAAAATACCACGTCACGCAGGTGCAATTCACATATAAAAATGGTAAATCTGGGCTCTTTCTCTGTAGCTGATAAGGACCCCTGCGAAG
Source organism: Chlamydotis macqueenii (assembly GCF_036417535.1). NCBI lineage: Eukaryota > Metazoa > Chordata > Aves > Otidiformes > Otididae > Chlamydotis > Chlamydotis macqueenii. The sequence goes on along the minus strand of NC_141560.1, from coordinate 68,975,172 downwards.
CTCCCTTCTGATCGTCATAGATTTTTAATTGAGTTTAATTAGCCATTGAAATAATTTCCCAAACTTTATAATGTGTTTTCCCTTACTGGAATATTTTAAATCAAGATGTTATCTTTTTCCAAATTCAAACAGGGATGAATTCCAGAGAACTCAGGAGGCCGATGCGCTGCAGCAGCTCACGGCTGTTTTAGTCTGTGGACAGCCAAAGGTTTTACACTGGGAGTACAAAGCTCTCTGTGGCAAATGCAGAGGTACTGCTGGTGGGCTTCTTCCTCAGCTGTAGTGTGAATACAGACTCACAGGATGACAACCACCTTTAGAGGTATGTCTCAAGGCATATTTTCAAACATTTGCCTGAAGCTCAGAAAACCTTACATTTAATGTACCAGAATTTTCTTCGTTCGTTCTGTTTTCATTTTTAATTCTGATTTCCAAATCCTTCCAAGGAATATCACGCATGAAATAAAGACCCATCAAATGGTTTTGCAGCCGTAAAGAGATACAATATTTAATATATTTTCAAAAACTTTGCTTCATTTCTCACAAGGAAAGATTTTGTTAATCAAAATGGAAATTTGCTACATGCAGCCCAAGATAAAACATTTTATCCTCAGTTGGATCTGAGGATACTGAACATTTTGCTGTATTAAGTCATAAACTTGGGACAGACAGCGCAATCAGTCTACTCTAGACTCCAAATGATGTCAGTGCGAGTACCATATGTAGGTCAGCTACAAAATTAGGTAATTTTTAAAAGGAGATGTATTCTCTCAGAATATGTCATGATTTATGTGACTCCCACAAGGCCATACCCCAAACATTTAGTGAAGCAACGTGCAAGTCTAACTCTATTTTATCCAAAAAGAAGAAAGCAACCACAGCAACAGAATTGACTTTACAATTCTATACCATTACTGATAGCTCATACTTCTCTAGACCTTCCTCTTAGTTGTTCCAATGTTTTTTCGTGGGCACTATCAAATGAAACGTCTCAATAACCTCGTGAAGTAAGGATGACTCTGCTGCTCTACATGTAGGTCAGCTGCACTGAGATAGGTTACAGTTCACGACTTGCCCAAGGTTACACAGGAAATGTGTGGCAGAACTCGGAATGGAAACCAGATTTCGCGCTCCCTTGCCTTAACAACAAGGTTATCCTGTCTCTTTGTGATGCTTTTGGGCAGTTCATATGGATCTACGCATATGTTTCAAATGAGTTAAATTTCCATGAACTTACTGTTTCGAACAAAAATGGATATATGAATGACAAAGGGCTAAAAGATTGAAAAATGGCAAAAGCTGCTTGGAGTTTTGTGTACCTAGTCACAGTAGTTGTACACATAAATAACTAATTGATTACATGCATAATCGTAGGAACTGTGCATGCAATTTTCTGAAAATGTAGACCAAAATGCACAGAAAGGTAACTGGAGAAAAGAAGGAAAAAGTTTAATGTAATACACATGCATAGTGAGCATGGCTTAAGCCATAAAGGATGCTGTAACTGGGCCCAGTTCACAGATCTTGCTCTGCACATGATCACCCTGATAAATGACTTTAAAATGTGTTTTTAGCTTGCATTTTCCTTCATTGACTAAACAGTGATTTTCCTCTCATGCCACCTAAAAGAATAAGTAGGCATATTCATCATTCTCTTTTATGTAATTTGTTCATCTTCTCTTTTTAAAACAAACACAATGAGGAAGTCTTGGGGTTTTTTTAAGGCTGTTTTCTGTTTGCCAATGCCTTGTAAATTGAACCCCATGGCAATTAGAACTTTATTAATAAGGGCGCTAAGATATGCTGAGCACAGTGGTGCATGGAGGCACAAAGAGACGTCCTCAGCACGAGCGTCCTCTGAAGATCTCGGTACAGACCTCAGTGTACTGCTTGGGAAAATAAAAAGGTATGGAAAACTTGCATTTAGAAACACATGGCTGCAGAAAACTCCAGCAATTCCTCTCTGATGGGCAGTTTCACAGACAGCTGTTTCCTCAGCTAGACAGTAGGCAGCGTACAGTGTCGAATATTGAGCTGGTGTAAATCAGGACATCTTCCTTGCATCCCAAAAGAGACCGATGGTGCTTTACACCAAGAGAGAATCTGGCCTGAAGCTTTCAAGGTGAAAAAGACTGTGTTTTCATTTCCAGTCTGTCTGGAGCAGATAGGAAGGGCTTTAAGCCTGAAGGTCCTCAGTGCTGGGTTTATGTTTTTTGCTTCACTGAGTCCATTCCTCGCTGATTTGATAATGAGAGAAAAGTGTGCTGTTAGCGCCTTCTGAGCAACGCACTGCAAATTTATGAAAATGAAAAAATCTTTAACAGGAATTGAAAGGAAATCATTGATTTATGGCAGGAGCTTCAGCTAACCGTAGATTAATTAAAAAACAATACAAAGATGAACATGGGTTGAGAGATGAGAAAAGATTGAATTTTGCCAGGAGCAGGACTGTGACTGGACTCAGGCATGTGGGTGGAATGGTAATAACACCTGGCCATCTGCATACAGTGCAAAAAATCCTGTTGGCAACTGCTGAAGTCTTACAAGTAAAATGCAACTGGCAAAGTATCAGCAGATGTTCTGGAGATGCTGGTCAGAATAAAACAAATGTATAGGTTTCTTACCTCATCTGTATAGGTGTAATTTTGTCCTATTTATAGTGCTAATGCGACGTGAAGGTAAATAGGCAATGCTGCACAGCCAACATATTTTAGGAGTTACAATGGATCTTTCTTGGCACAAGGTAAGAAGATATGGAGGCAAGGATCTATCTTCAGCTGCAGCGGTGGGAGCGACGATGCTGCTGAGAGGAACGAGCAGCTAACGGCCATCCTCAGACACCCAGACCACTGCTGACTGGCAGGGCACGCTCAGAAACTAAAATCTGGGACAGTCTGGGCAGAAAAGAAGGGAGGCTGACAACAGAAAGGTAATGGAAGGCTTGGAAGAGTGGAAGGGAACTCAATCACACCCCCTGCATTTTAATTGTATTCCTGCTCTTTGCCTCCTTTCTCTAGGCTAGCGGAGAGGGGCATGGGGTACGGGTGACCTTCGTGGGGTCAGGCCTGTAATTCTGGTTATCTCCCCCTCTGATAGACCTGCAGGGACAAGCCCAGCTGCCGCTTCATCGAGGCCCGCTCCTCTCCCTGCGGCGGCAGGAGATGCTGTTGTGAATTGTCGTGAACAGCCGCTGCCATCTTAGCATCAAACAGGTCCCAGCAAAAGACCTGCACGCCTATATGCCATGGGTTTGTTTTTCACCAAGACTTCTACAGCTACTCTGTCATTTCCTATTTATTGTTAGAAATAAAGTGTCTTGCAGACAGGTAGGAAGCCAACGTCCTGGCCCTGAAGATTTTCTAATCAAGACCTGAAGTTGTTGGCAGAGCATCTCAGGCTGTTACGGAGAGCAGAGCACCTTCCACCTCCCCAACGCACGCGGCTTCAAATGGAGAGAGAGCGAGGAGGTATGGATCATGCACGGCAAGCAATGGAAATGTTACCATTTTTTTTTAAATGTGAGTTCATTCTCATACTGTAGTGATGGTGGTTTCACTTTGTGGACTAAACATAGGCTTCCTTAATTATCCAATTCATTTAATTTGTAGAGTGGAGGATTTTACGAAGTCAGATATTGCGGCTGCGTTGGTGAGGCAGTAATAATTCAGAGCCACAGTTATGAAGTGCTGTTTAGTAGTGGTGGGTTTATACTTTTGGTTATTGCATGCATTTATTTTTTTTTTATGGTTTTGTAATTATTTATATTGGTACCAGTAAGTTTATGAAGACAACTTCATTGTTGTATTCATACTGAAGAACAATATATTTTGCAGAATAATTACAGGAGATCTTTTTCTCTATAAGGTACCTTATCATTCAAATGTAAACATGTAGGAAAACAGTGAAATACACTTATTAACTAAGGTCAAGGACTGTATTTTACAGAGGGGAAATAGAGATAGCGTGTTCCAACTGTTCACCCAGCCTTTCATGCACTTTAACAGTAAATCTACCAGACATCTTATATTGGGGGAAAGAGGAATTAGCATGGGAGCCCAAAGGAGCAATTTTATATAGGACAAGTGATGACAGAGCTACTGGAACCTCTCCTTTTTGCTTCACTTCAATTCAGCCCTGTCGTGCACATCACTCTGGTGTGCATACCTCGTCTATCCCTACCTGAGCATACAGGGACCTGATTTTTAGATCTCTAACTACCAGTGGCATTTCCTCTCATTCCAGAGAACCCAGTGGAAGTCTCTTATCCATCCCATGAATCTATTTGGCCTTTTTTAATAAAAAGCCTAACTTTGATATTTCTCACAGGTTCACAGAAAGGATGAGGCTGGAAGGGACCTCTGGAGGTCATGTTGTCCAACCCTCCCTGCTCAAGCAGGATCACCTAGAGTAGGTTCCCCAGGATATGTCCAGATAGCTTTTGAGTATCTCCAAGGATGGAGACTCCACAACTTCTCTGGGCAACCTGTGCCAGTGCTCTGTCGTCCCCAGTTCTCAAGTAGAAACATGTAATCCTAAATCCTTCTGCAGGTCCACCAAATTTATTTTGTTTTGTTTTTCAAATCTTTGCACTCTGTTAACTTATCTTCATGCCAGTTCTAAGGAATTCCTGGTAGATACTGGAGCACTACAAACTCTACAGAGAAGTGCCAGGATAAACAACTACAGGCAAGAGATTAAAATCTCCTAAAAGGTATAGGAGCACAATCTTGGTGAAAATTACTGTGATTCAAAACACCATTCGTTAACTGCCATGGAGAGATATTACACTGGGTCCCAAAAGGAGAACATCTTTATCCAGGCAGCTCGCTAACCGTCCTGCTCGGTGGTTTCACTGCTCCAGTGACAGTGAACTCATTTCCAGATAGCTCAGATTTCCCTGTACCATGTCTTGCTGCTTTGGTGTCCTTAAAAATATTTTCCTTTAGCAATTAGTAAATGAGTCTTTTGGAATGCTAAGGAATTGCAGTAACACTTAACTCAGCATCAAACTCCAGTGCTTTCCCTGCCCCATTGTATTCTAAAGAACTAGAATTGGGGTTCTCAGAGAACATTTTGGACATAATGGTGGGGAAAGGAGAAAAAAAAGAAAGGGGAACTTTGGGTGATCAGTTTAACTTGGCTAGCAAAAAAATTACTCACTGAACACATCTTAAAAATTGTTCTCCTTTAGCGGAGCATCCCAGCAGTGGAAAAAAGGCACTTTTGGAAACAGTGGAGGGAAGCTTACACAGATGGTATGAGAGAACTGGCATTGTGCTTGGAGATGTGGTGGGGCAGAGAAAAAGCTGCCCTAAATAGAAGGGACAAGATGCTGGGTTTAATTTAGAAATGCTATTGGCATTTTTGTTACTGGAATGAAGGGAGCCACGAGCCTGCAAATGAAACAGCCCCAACCCTTCACCACAATCATGTAATGTAGCAAAAGTGCAATGGGTTGGCATTTCCAGGCTTTGATTTTTTTTTTTCTTTGTCTTGGCAGATTCTGGAGTGCTTTGTCACCTATTTAGTTGCTTAAAGATAGCTTTTAAAGTACAAAATGTCAGCCTGAACTGAGGATTGAAGCCGTAAAGATTTTTTTTTAAATTCCAGTCATTCCTTTGGTTTAGCAACTGTAAAGCTCTTGCAACTGTTATCATTTGTAGTGGTCACAAGGAAGTGACATTGTCCAATAAAAAAACCCCACAAGTCAAGCCACTTAGCAAGGACATAATTTAGACGTTGGTTTGACTGTTTTTTTTTTTTCTACTCTACATGAATTGACCAAGTTCAGTTGTTTGTTAGATGCATTTGGAGGTGTTTGCGGTTTTTTTTACAGTACAAGATAAAGTGGTCGCTAATATCCCATCCTTCTCCTTGCTTATGAAAATGGGCTTTCTCATCAAGTTACTAGAAGAAGAGAGAAATATGGTTAGTAACTCCTTGATAAAGCTGGATTAAGACTTTGCTTTATTTATGTTAGCAATAATCATTGTGGTTTAGTGGCATTTGAAACAGCTGGAACCTTCTGTTTCAGCTGATGTTTTGATATGTCATTTTTTCTTGGACTTTGGTCCTGATTTTCTGGTCTATGTGAAACAGGCAAACCATTTATGTATCTCAGAGGAGTGCTTTTAATTTAGGAATTTAGAGAATTCTCAAAGGTGGTTATTTTAATCTCTGCCACTCATTCAGATGCCTTAGTCACTAAGGGCTAGGTTAGAAAATAGATTTAGGAATCTAAATTGGTAGAGAAGTCAAATTCAAGTACTATTTCTCTAAACTAAAACCAAATCCTGAAAACCCTTGCTCAACTAATGCCTAGTTCCAAAGGTACCTAAATGTTATATGACCTTTTTTTTTTTTCAGCTTTAAAGTATCCAAGTTTTGAAGTCCTGCATGTGCTGAAGGGCACCTGAGGCTTGGTAAAGCTCAGTGGTGAGATACCACATGTATGACCAAATCCCTGTAAGAGGGCTCCCTTGCTGGAGGAATCCAGCTGGGAAAGGAATCATCCACGCCACTGTCATCTGAGTTTATTGTCCAGGGTTGACTGAATGTCTGCATGTGCAAAACTGAAAAAACAACGTAGATGGAGCATCTTTAGTTGCAGTAAATTGGAGCTGTCTAGAATCCTACTGAAAAGTGTTGGGAGGGATGCATGGCCACAGTTGTTGATTAGTTTAACTCTACTGAGTGTGTTACAAACCTAAGTAGTAGATTAGATGTCAAGTTTATTGTACAATTGAATAAGTTTCCAAACTTTTCACACTGCTGCTTATCTCCTAAGAGCACCTGCCACCCTCGGCAGGGCTTCTAGGGTAATTTGAGAGTGAAAGGAAAACAGCATAAGCTGTGGCATGGCAAGAACTGACAACTGTTCATGAGTCAGTCACAGTACTTAACTGATCCTCAGTCTTTGCTTCCAGGTTGCAGAGCCTGGAAAACTGTAAATTTTATAACCCAGGGTCAAATTGTTGAGGTTAAAACCTGTGGAGGTTGCAGAGCAAAATTAATTTTTTTTATAGGGGCAATCTGAATATCCAGAGGAGCTGAGAAACTCTGAAAAGAGAATTAAGATAAAAACATTTATGACCTTATCTGCTTCTATGTAACAAAACATTGGTCATAGCCTATGATTTCAAAGTTAAATTATTTAGGAAAATGGGCTTGAGACCTGCAAGTACTAGTAGGAGCTGCTATGCATGTTATATCATGATCAACCCGGAGTCAGGAACAGCTATTCACACTCACTGTGGGTATCAGTATGTAGCTATTCCCCAGCATTACTCTGAGGATGGATGAGCTGCTGCGCAGCTGTCTTTGGAAACGACCACTTCATTCCTTATGTGACCTACATCCAGCCTGGTAGAACTTTGCTTTTGTTTGAATTAGGCAAAAAAAATATCTGAATGTGAATACAATTTTGTATCTTCACAGCACCAGCTCTCTGTGATGCTGCCACGGTTGGTGAGCGGCATCCTGAATGGTCTGTGGTTTTCTGACCTTGGGACCTTGCATAAAGAAGTGGATCTTACAACAAGTGCTTTTGTCCCATGTCAGAGCGCAGGATGAGTTTCACCAACTGGAGCAGGTAGTAACTGTGACATCAAGCTGACTTTCCTTTAATATCTGGCATATTTTGCTTTCATTTTGTTCTGCTTCTCTGTAATATGCTCTTCCGCATGCTTTTGTGGATGAGGTCAGGCTCAGCTGTACTGTCAGGGAAAAAAAGAGATGAAATCTCATCTCTATTACATGTGAAGGATGTAGGACTCTGTGAATCTTAGTCCTGCAAGAGAAGTAGGTTGGGATTCAAGACTATGACGAGAGATTTCCATTGAGAAACTTGGGTTGAAACATGGCTACGGGGTGAGACTACCTCTGTTCCACAAAAAGAAAAATAATTTAAAAAAGGAAATAAGAAGGCTTTAGAAGAACTATGAACAAATTAAGCTACTTGTTTTATCTGTTCTCTCATTTTTACATAGAATTGACATTAAATAGTGATGGTACATTTTTAACCTGTACTTAGGATAAAAGCCACTGCTAAGCAGTGCCTCCACTCCTTTCTGCCTGAGAGACCCTAGGGTGAAACGGTGATCATCTTCTCTAAGGACTGAGTCCTTTAAGGTACTGTCAGCTGTCAGACCTCCTACTAAATGTGCTCAGGAATACCTGGGAGATTACAGAGCAGATGTAAACGCTGATGTCCCAGGAACCACCCTGCCCCTGTCTTCTGAGCTAAATTGCTGGTGGGTGCCTCACAGCAGCCTCGCTGAGGATCTTGCTTGGATCTTGAGTGAGGGCTTGCTGGAGAGGCTCAGATCTGCCCAGGCGGAGGTAATGCTGGCATGAAAGGGAAGCAATCCAAAGGAAGTGCAGATAATATCTATCACCACTGATGTCTGTGTCTGTGTAAATAGTTAATAGATAAGGTTTCAGGAGATAAGTTCCCCAAGACCAATAAAACTCCTTCTTTTTGTGCACTGCAAATGGTTTCCTTTGTTCAGTTCTTTACATCAGTTCTTGACAGCATCAGTCCTCTACAGGGTGTGTGCATCGACTCCTTGTTATGCAGGTTTGCATGTCAGGGTTGCCTGAGAGGCTCAGCTCTATCTCTTAACCAGTAGCCCATAACCCTCAACATCTGGTATTGGTTCTCAGAGGCGTCACTTTTCTTTCAGATGCAAAGTTTGTAACTATTAGCCAAGACTTTGTCACCTTGAGATTTGGCTGCAGTGATGCCCTCCAAGCCAGGGTAGAGCTGAACCTTCTGTAGAATGCATCGGCCAATGCAGATGGAGTAACAGCTACTCAACTGTCTTCAACTTTGGGGAGTCTTAGGTCCAGTGGTAGTTTATGCCTCTTCAGCCCCAAAGGTGGATAATCAATGTGTATTTTATCTGCTGTGTGAATTCAGAACTGTTAAGGAACAGTTGGCTGTAATAAAACACTAGGAAAAGCCACACATCACTGTTATTTCATAATGGACATGAGGTTTGACCATACTACAATGTGGGATGTGTGGCAGCTTTTGTACAGGACTAGCTTGGAAGGCTTTTTTGGATAAGACTTTAAACATATTCAGAAAGTGAAGCTAATTAAAAAAATACTCTAACCAAAGTCCAGTGAGATCCAGATTTTTCATTCTTAGGGAATGAGTTTCATTCTTATGGTTGAATTTGATTTCCACTTCTAATGAAAGCAATAAAACAATCCAGAAAGCTATTACAAAGCATAATTATGAATAAAATAGTTGTTGGTCAAGTGATTTTCTTGAATAAAAGCAAAATAATTCATTTAGATTTCAACTTGCAATAGTATGCAAATGAAGAAAAAATTTGCAATGTAAAATTGAAGATGTTATTTTGAAAATATAGTAAGATTTAATTTTCAGCACGCTGATTTTTTTGCTTTTCTCTTCAAAAGGAACATTAGTCAAGATCATTACTCTTACGCAAATGGTTGATTTTCATGAATTGGTGGTTTCTGAGAGTCTAAATGTAACTGACTTGCATGTAAAATACCTAGCGATACATTAAAATGGTGATCTAATCTCAATGAGTTTAAAGCATTGCTAAGAACCTATCGTATCCAAAAATATCTGAAACAGTCCTGCAGATAAGGGTTTGGGGTTTTTTTTTTCCTTGGTCACCCAGAATATTTGTACGGACAAAATTTTAAAAAGGAAAATGAAAGAATGAGACAAGTTGCATTGATTTTTCTCTTGGTCTAGAACTTCTCTTTATCAGATGACTTTTTTTTTTACTCAAACGGAACAAGCCGGAACACTGTGTTACTTTCAACACTCTGCTGTAGCTCACTTTTCGCACGCGAAGTCTAAGGAAACCTCTGAAATATTTCCTGGCCAAGTGAAACGGTATCCTAGAAGAGCACACATTTGTTGATGAGGTAAATACTGTTCTCCAGTCAACTCCAGCTGCAGCTGTTTGTATTTTTAGCCATTAATTTGCATCGCAATCTCCGTGTAGCACTGCTGCCTAATGCTTGACAGTAAGAGAGCAATCAGCCCCGGTAGCTGTCTGTTGGTATTAATGGAGACCCAGTGACGCCTATGGTAAACTGGTTTTCTTATGGCAGCAATTAAGCTCAACAGTAGCTTTTTGGAATCAATAGAAATTAAAATGCAGATAACAGGCATTAATTGAACATTTATTGGAAATAATTTAAATTATGTATAGTTGTGACTTAGTTAATGGAAATTAATGACTACCGTTCGGGTATAAGCAGAACTGCTGGAATGTAACAAAAGTCAATACAAGCGGTTACAAATGGTTGAGATAAGGAAGTATTTATTGATATTAGTGATCTTCAATATTTTCCATCAGAACTATAATCTAATAGAGACCATATTGCTGTGGACTTCAGCTAGAGTACAGGGATAAGAAATTGTTAATAATATTATAGATGTAAAGTGTCACTAATCTGGTAAATTGCTACACTGGGTATTGAAATAATTAATGCAGTAGATCATTCTTAATTATAGTCTTGTATTTACAGACAAATTGAAACTGAGGCTGTTATTGATTAAAAGAGGTGCTGCACTGCAGACTTTCCTAACCCTGTAACTATATTGTTCTTGAATTTCATATAGTGTAGCTGAGATTTTTACATCTGATTTGAATTACTTGAACGTCTTAAAGATCTGTGTTCCAACCAGATGTGAGAAACAGCTTTGGTTTGGAAAGTTTCGAGGAAAGACCACCAAATAATGAGGAAAAAAACAACTCTACTATTTTTTCCCCTACATCTTCAGTGGGAAATAGAAAAAAAAAAAGTCTCAATTTATTAATATGGCTTGGGATCCTGTCAGGAAAATGTTCTCTACCTGCAAAGTATCTTTATCATTCTTCCAGCCCAAAGTTATATACTTGACTAGATAAACCTCTGTAACTGAAAGAATTAAATATTTCTGTACATAGTATTACTATTTATTGTGCTTTAGGCATGTTCTGTCACAAAGCCAACACTTTAACTATGCAGAATTTCTACTAGTTAAGCACTGCTGGCTGTACTAACTACAATAATTGGCTGTACTGATAGAAGACATATATTCTGGTTAACTATCCTAAACCCACAACTTTTAAATCTTTTTTCTTGTCATTAAACTTTAGTGTTTTTTATTTAACTTAGTTATTTTTAAAACATTTGTAAATTTAATTCAAGTACTCACTTTAATATGAAGATGTTACCTCTTTAAGAGGAAGATTAGATCATGTGCTACTTTTGTACCACATTTTGTTTTGTTGTCTTTATCTCTCAGAATCAGCTTTGCGTTGCAAAGTTACGTGATAAAGATTAAAGACATTCTGGTTTTTGAAATATTCTGTGACATGTTGAGAAAACCCTCTATTCCTGTGAAATTCTCATTGGTGAACTGGGAATGACTGCTAGAAATTGACCACAAAAAGAGCATGAAAAAAGCAAAGTTAATTTATCTACAAAGGGCATGTAAAGGTTGGAAATTTCTTTGGAAATACTTCTAAAGCTCTGTTGAACATACCGCTGAAAAACTGAAAGAATTAACTGGTTTGTTATGCCATATACAAAGTTTAATACTGGTATGTATTTCGAGCTAGTGGTAAAAACAAAATAACTGTAATAAACAGGTTACTATGAGCTCCCAAAGATACCATCTGTACTTATCTGTGAGAAGTCCAAGGAGTACAGAGACCATGTTTCAAGTACCGAAAGCGACTGGAAAAAAATAATTGGCATTATTCCTTTTAATTATACCTGGTGATTTGTTCCGGGATTTATAATCTTGACCTTGATATTCTAGAAACAGAACCTTCATTTAAAAGGGATTAAGGCTGGTTACGTGTGATAACCCACCTTAACATAAACTGTCTATAAGACGATGCCAAGTTATGAAACGCCTCCTACCCAGTCCCTTTCCCTGCCAATGGCCACTACGCTGCTTCGGAGAACTCCTCCTGCCGCCAAGTGACAACTGAACATCTTACTGATGAGCCTTCTCAGGGTATAAAACACTGTCTTATTAGTATTAAGTATTATGTGGGGTTGACAGATGTGACACACACAAGTTCAATAAGCAATGCTGTATGGGTTACTGAGTTTTTATGGCAAAGCATTGGTAGAAACCCCTCCACCCCGTGGGTGATTCAACCATTCTGAATCCTGTGGTCTCAGGAAGACAAAGGCTTCCTAAACCGTTGGCTTGTGAGACAAGAGACTCTTCTGCATCCTCTGAGCTGATCTGGTGGAGGCTGGTCCCAGCCCAGAAGACCTGTTGAGTGCCCAAACTTCACACCAAGCGTGGCCTCCCTGGCCATTTCTTCTGTGAATTCCTTTCGACATACTGCATGGACACTCACACACACGATTGTGAAGTGGTTACATCTTTACTGAGGGTTTGGTTAAGCCTTGTTGAAAATGATAAGTTAACCACCGCCCTTCTCTTCTGAGCTATAAGAGACAGTTCAGCACATGTTTCTGCCCAAAACAAAGGCAAATGTAAGGTTGCCCAGGAATTTAAAAGATCTGGGTGGGGAGCCTCGCTGAGTTTGTTTTGGGCAGGGATGCGTATGGAAAAGAGACAGAGCTCAGAGGCAGACTGGGAAGAGAGGTGGGCGGTCCATAGGAGCTATGGTGCAGAGCTTTGGGAGGCACCTGGAGAGAGGGAATTCAGTCCTGAGGTTTGCTGGAAAGACCTTGGGAACACGAACAAGGAATCCTTCTCCTATTACGTGAGTCAGGATACATGATTTAGTAGTGGTGCAAAAGTGGGCAACCGTATATTCAGTCCCATTCAAAGCTGTACACAATTGTGATCATCCCAAGTAACAGAAGATTGTGAATAAAACAGACAAGAGAGGAAGAAATTTGCTTACATGTATTTCTGAAATGTATGACCAAAATACCTTGCTGCTACTTTTAACCATCAGAGAATTTTGAAAGACTGGTTATTTATTAGGCCAAAACAAAGTCAACTTGAGGAAATCCTTACAGGTCTATTTTTATGTTAATTGAAAGCGACAATCTGAACAAAATTATTTGAAAATTCCCAGATAATTCCATCTCTATTTGTAAATTATGATCAGTGAATTTGTTAAATTCTGTATATAGCTGAAACAAAGAGTCCGAGAACTTCTTTAGTTAATAAACGTAAGTGAAATATTTGAACAGTCTGATAACAAACACTGAAGCAGGACCTGGACTGCTTATTTAAGCCACAGTTGTAACAAGAGCTTTGGAAGATTTACCTGTGATAGGACTGCAGATGTGGTTACTCAGAGATGTTGGTAGGATTTCTAAACTCGTATAACTGTACTTTATTTCTATATATTTCAACCGGGGCCAGAGTCCTTAGCAGTGCTGAAGCAGGGATTTATAGCACTTTATTCCCTTTAGCATTCGCATAGAATGCCACGGAGCCCTCGTTCCTAGACTTGCTGATCTAAAGATAATCATCTTTGAAGTGAACTTCCTAGGAACCAAGTCCTCCTCCAGCTGGAGGCAATGGAAATGCGATTGCTGACTTCAGGGGCAGTAAATTCCAGTTTTTTATGACACCTCTTTTTGGAACTGATATATTTACTTGAGCATTGGTTGCTAATTGCCTGCATGTTTTGGTTCATATTATTGTTAAATGAGACCGGTAATGTATTTCTCATTTTTTAACAAAAAAAAATTTGTGGAAAGGAAGGACTGTGTATGTTGAGCAAATCTTTTAAACATTGCACTCACTTATCTCCTTCATCTTCCTTTCTATTATCCATCCATTTAAAAGGAAGGTGTTTATGAAGTAAGGTTTGGCAAAGAGTTCACAAAATGTAAATTCTATTTTGTGATGTAGAGTGAGAGAGACAACGAAATCCCGTCATTTCAGCATTTTTTTTCCACTCTGAATTACAGCTCAGCATGACTTAAAATGACAGAGATACCAACCCCAAGAATCAAGATTATACAATGGAAATACCAGCTGACTCCTCTGAACAGCGCTGTTGGTGGCACCACTCTTTCCTCTTACTAAAATAAATCCAAAGGGGCTGGATTTTTGCTCTCAAATCACACGTTATGTTATCATTTTTCTATTTTCACACCATTTATTTAAAAGCAATTGGTTCCCTGATTCACAGCCATCCACACAGGCGATACGGAACGTTACGTGCCATATTTTAGCTCTCTGTGGGTATAAGTCCGCAATGTGTTGATGTTGATGGGATGTGAGGATGCTCAGCACTTCACAAAACCAGGCCCTAAGCAAAAGGTGAAGGCAATGTTTCAGCAAGTGCAAGTTACAAACGGACATGGAGAAAGTGGTGATTAACGAGTCTTACAAATGCACTTTGGGGTTCTGATGTTGCAATCCCAGGCTGCTTTTATTTCGTTTTTGTGACTCATTTCCTCACAGAGTACCTCTGACAGTCTTGTTGTTTATTGTTCGTGTTTCCATGCCGATCCTTTACATACTATTTATTTAATGATTCTTGACCAAGGGAAGAATTCTGCTTTTAGTGGCACAGGATAAAGCACTGACCTCTACAACAATGAATGATTGTCCTGATTTCCTTCGCCCTTCACCAAATTTTGCATTGCAGAGGGCACTCAGGCAACACCAGGAATGGAACTCACCTCACCTAACGTGGAGGTAGATAGACATTTAGCTACCCATCAGCTGGTCACTCACCTTCCCCTCATAGCTCATGGGAAGAAACAGACACCTGTAGGCTGTGATTCATCTTACGCATCCTAGACCTTTAGGAGAACGTGAGTTGAGACCCCACAGTGCCTCATGCCACAGTGACTTGTTTGGATACCATTGCTTACACTGTGCACATCTACATTTGCTCACCTGAATACCATGTCTTGATACTTTTCTTGATGTGACCTTAAGTCCAAGACAACCCCACCTCAAGATATTTTTAGGATTTATATGAACTTTTCAAGTTTTTTTCCCCGCTTGTCTTGAAGGCATTTTGATAAATGGGCGCATTGCAGGATTTCAAAAAATAACTAAAGTCACCTGATGACAAAGCAACATTCACCACTCACTGCAAACCGTCCCTCTGGCTTCCACTTACGTTAATATTTTGGTGTCAGTAGGAAGAGATGTTTCATAATCAGGATCTGGTGAGGTGTTTACAGTCTTCTGCTTGGACTCATTCATGATAAAAAAAGAAAAAAATTGTATCGCAGATAAAAAGTTGTAATGCCACAAACTGAAACCAAGGAAGTTCTTTTGTTACGAGTTAAGAAGTTAGGTGACATGTTTGGTACTTCTGCCTTCAATAGTCTGGGCTTCCTTTAAAAATTAAAATGTGAAATTAGTTTCTTCAATATTGTCTGACTAAGAGGCCACAGAGCCTTGAAGCTGATCCTTTGAAATGGGATTAAAAAAAACTAACTTATTTATCTATAATTTCAGTCAGTGTCTTTAGAGCAAATTGTCTCACAGCTCTGAAAACTGACGGATCAGGATGGCACTCAGCTGGGCTGGTGCAAGCTAGTCTCCATTTAACAACACACTGCTTAATGTTTTTACCAGGCTGGCCAAAATCTCAGTGAGGATTCAAATCCAAATTCTGCAAATTCAAACTTTTATCACCAATGAAATAAATCTCTCAGTTTGGCTACAGAAAATCTCACTTTGAATCTTAATTTTGTAGTCTGGTTTTCCTGCTACTTCCAGTCTGAGAGCATCATTACAGCAACTATGTGCACGAGTTCCTATCTAATTGAAATGCCAGTGGCCTGCATATGTGCTAAACGACGGAATGTAATAAAAAATTTATGAGTTAGTTACACTTTGAAGCAATAAAGTGTTAAAGAGTTAAAAAGAGCTTTTTTTTTTTTTTTTTTCCATCCAGGTCCTTCAGGCCAGGAACTGTTTGCAATGCACAGAGCACATTTGGGATCTGACCGCTATTATTATTCCCTTTTCCCGTGTACTACATACATATCTTTTTTGATTTCCGCAAATATGACAGAGATCTACGCAGTAAAGCATGATGCCGTGATGTGAAACTCTCTCGGTGATTTTCAAAATATGCAACCCATAAATCATTCACCTTCACCTGGGCCCAAATTTGCATGGAACTAGGGGTCGATCGTCTCGAAAGCTGATTTACCGAAAGTCCAACCAATCTCAGCTGTGTGTGAAGCACATAACAGAATTATAAAGGTAGGTTGCAGATGGCTTCAGGGTTTGGAATGGATGCTTTCCACAGCTGTAATGATGAGTGGGTGAGGAGAGTTAAGAACGAATAAAGTGTGGGTGGTGGAAATATTCACTGGGCATGTCATGGCCAGGGGAGGAAGCACAGGGGCCTCCCAGCCTCTGTGATGGGAAAGACGTCTCTGGACATAGGTCCAATTTGTTTATTTATTTCAGCTCTGACACATTCTCATTAGGAAAGCAAAAAAAAAGTGAAATCGATACCATTGCTTTTGAAAGCAGGGAGCTGACTGTGGCTGAGCAGCAGAGCTTTCTTATAATCTGCTTCCAAATGTGTGGGTGCCTCTTGGGTTTCCTCAGCTATTTTATGGCCCGTTTTCAAAGATTTCTGTAAAAGCAGGCCAACGATGTCTGCATCTCCTACCACATCAGTGAAAAATTGGGCCATGTTTCAGAGCCATGTAAATTCCGTCTGTAAGAAACATTTACATTTTACAAAGTGTAAATTTAGTGGACCACTTCACGGGGTGAATTCGTCGCTGGTTCGTCTCCCTTGTTACATTACAGTTACCACGGGGACGGGTTGACTAATGGTTTACCATTAGTGAACAGAAAAACGAGTAGCATGAATAACTGAACATTACAAAGGTTTCTTCCAGGATTGCCATGACGTGTTCAGATAGCTGATAAGATAATTAATTCTTACTCTTCGCATATTTTCATGAGAACTTACCTATAAGTAAACAAAACCCGAAGCCTATTTTATGTTTCTTTATTGTATTATTACATGGCACAGTAAGTGTAATAAAGCAATCCGTTGACTTCTCCTTGACTTTCATATCCGTTGTTCCTAGATGTTTTCTTGCACACGTGAAATATATACAACTTCCATGTCTAAGGTCCTAGTGGTTTCATCACAGTCCACTTCTTTATTAGCAACATATTCTTACAGTTAGGACTTGATTGGACTGGGAAATACTAGGAATATGTTGATTATCATGCTGTTAAAATTATGGGTAATGTTTAAGTAATGATAAATATTCACGTTCCAGGTTGAATGGTTGTTCATGGTTCACAGTTGCAGCCGCAGTTGATAGAGTGGTTAAAAAGATGCTGTTCTCCAAAGGCACTGGTATTGCCTAAGATGCTCAAAATGGTGGGGTAAAACTTGCGACAGACTTCATTGATTTTGTAGGAGTGGAACATTTCTTTTCGTACAGAACAATGTACTCATTCAATCTGAAAGCAGGTTTCTTAAAGTGGGTTTTTTTTTTCTTTTTTTTTAGCCAAGTAAAAGTGTCTTAAAGGACAAAAAAATGTCTTTAAACCAGGGCAAGAATTAGTGACATTGATAACTGCCATGTTTGTTTGAGGTTTTTAATTTTGAGCAATGAAAATTCAAAGCCTGCCAGCATTTCATTCTTTTATGCTCCAAGACTCATGCAGCAAGAATCTGTAAGTGACACTCACCCAAGAAAGAGCTTTTCTGAACAGCTGATGTGAAACTTGAAAAGAGGCAACATAACAAATGTAATGTGGGGGGAAGTGCTTTCATTCCACTTCAGGAACATCTGGTTTATTGCAACAATAACTACTGTAATTATATCACTGCTGGAAAAGCTGCTCTAGGTTAGGATAAGTTTGTGGGTTTCTATAATAAACACTGCTTTGGAGGAGTGGGGGTTTCAGTATTTCAGCCATGTCAGATCATGCTGAACTGAACTGTGATTTGAGGCAAAAATAACAAAATATGGAAAACATAAAAGCATTGTTTCTAACCATATATTTCTTGAGATATACTCCTGGTTTATTCCTCACTATAGCAAGTAGAGGGTATGCCAAAGAAGCAAATTGTTGGATGACTGACCATATTTCACTGATAAAAACTAATGAAGTAATTTCTTTGTCAGTTGGAAATGGGCTTATTAATACTTACAGTAATAACTATTGCTGTAATAAATGAACAAGCATCCCGCAAAGGACAGTATTCTCACTTCACATAGAGGGAAAAGTAAGGAATCTGCCTTAGGTCAGGTCACAGCTGAATGGTGGAAGGTCTCCTACTAAGAATACAGTGGATTTTTCCAGATGAGTGCCTGTCTGATAGGTCTTACTGCCCAGCCACCCTATTATTTCACTAGTCATTAAAAATGAAGTGTTTCAACTACAATACAATGCTTTTCTAGTGGAAAGTCTGCTCCTACACCAGTCTTTTACTACAGCAGAACCAACTGGGTTGTCTCAGTTGCCAAGTGTATTTCCTGAATATTATGTGGCAGCAAGAAACAATTGTCTAATTTTTTCTTGGCAACAGAGTGCATTTACTGACCGTAGCATCAGTAGTACTCATAGTAGGATTGTGGCTGCACTTGGATCTGCAATGGGCTCGGCATTGCACGTAAATTATTTTCTTATAAAGTGCAAAATATAAATAAACCATTTTGTATTCAACTGTTGGGGCATGCTTAGTCTGGATTCTACAGTGAATATTCTATAAGTCTATACAATTTTAGTGTATTAAAAAGGTATAAAAAAGAACGGGTAAACATCTTGTTGATAAGAGGAAATAGGAATGCCGTCCCACAAATATGAATTAAAATGGTTTGTTACTATAGAAAGGTGTGCAGTAAGTCCAAAACTGCCTCAGACCTTTGAGAATTTAAGAATGATGGAGAAAGAGATATTTTATTATTGCAGTTTGCTTCTTTACCTCCATCTCATGATCTCAATGCCACTGTGTGTTCAGAATCACACATTTGTACACAATAAATCAAATAGAATTTGTGAGTTATATGTGTACGCACCATTTTAACAACTGACCCAGTATGCTTGCATGCTTACACTGGCAAAATATTACCTGAGCAAGAATCCACTTCTATTACACATGCACATGTGGGTTTGTGTGTGCAGAAGACATCTGTTTTATAAATGCAGGTTTAACACTATATTTAGTTTTATTTCCTAAAATAATTTCTACCAGCTCAGTGCTTGGAATTTAAATGATTCCTTTTCTTCAATACTGATAAGAGTAAAATAATGTCAGAATATCTCACTCTGTTTTTCTGGGTGTTATTCTGCCAGAAAAGTCCAAATTAATGGAGTATAAATCACACCACTTAAATGGCAACTAAATCCTCTTGAAGGCAGACCAGGGAAAACACTGTAATTTTCAAAGCAACATAGCAGAGAAATAACAAAATTGGTTTAAAATTTTAAAATTCCAACAAAAAGTAGATTTATTGTTACTTAGGACTAGCTCTATCTAGATTCTCCAAGATGTTATGGGATGTAGTGCTAATATCATTAGACTAATCAGTCATACATATTGTTTTATTTCCATAATGTTTTCTTTTTATCTTTCTTTTTAATATATATATAAACACATCACTCCTTTATATGTATATGCATATATATATATTTAAAAGTTTTTTGGGGGACATGAATCAAGACTGACCCAACTTTCTCCATTGTTATAGAAATCTTTTTTTCAATAAAAATCACATGAACCATATACAGAAAAATATCTCTGAATTGAAAGTTTTGTATTTCTCACCTCTCTGTCAACTCATCACTAGTTTTAGAATTCTGGCAAGTGGGCTGCTGAAATTTTTATAAATATGTATATATATATATACACACATGATCGTATCATGGATACTTTTATTTTATATATGTTCCTAGTTTTATTTCACAGTCTTTGACTACAGTCATTGCCACAAACGGCTTAATTCTCTGTGATTTCATTGCAAAAAAGGTTAAACCTCAGAATTACAAATGGCAGACCAGATCATTAACTGATGTCAGTCATCACTCACCTGTATCAAGAAGACTGCAGATCAATTTACACGAGCTGAACTATGGAAGAGTTTGTTTTCAAGATATGTAGAAAATACGAATGGTCTGATGATGAAATAAATGAGGCGTAAGCTTGAAGCTTGCTCTCCGCTCATGCTAAATGCCAAGTCCAACTCTGATCTGCTCCTTCAGACAGGAAAAGTCAAAAGTAAACGGTTTGCAAGCTGCTGGCAACAGCACTGGGCATGCCTTAACCATGCTAGCTTTAAAATACCACCTAGAGCTGAGATGAACCCTTCACCTTTCTTTTTTTGGATGCAAAAAAAAAAAAAAAATCTACATCTCTGCTCCTGCCTGCCGAGGCACTGAATCTTGGAAGACAGCGACTATTGCTTGGAGAATGCTAAGTGTCCTCAGATGCCTTTCTTGTCAATGGCTCTAGATACCTTCCAGCATCAGGCACTCATTCAAAAAAAAGAAGTTAAGTTATTGCAGATTTTTCTTCAGTTTACGTGATGTCAGGCCGTCTGGCAGTACTTAGTATTCAGTCCTGTAAAATGCCGACCTTTCTTTTTACTCCGAACTGGGGCTGGGCTATTCTGTATAATGCATACCTTGCACAATTCAATATACAGACTGAAAGAAAAAGGAAAATGTTTTGGGTTTTGTTTTTTTTTTAAACAATAAAAACAAATAATAGTGGACTGAAACATGATTAAAAAAAAAAACCCAAAACAAACAAATCAAAGATATAATTTCCAATTCTCTGGCTTTTTCTCTGTTTTTGCAGTGTTTCCTTAGTACATCTAGACATCAGAAAAATCTGCTTGTGGTGGGCTGACTTCCTCCCATGGTGCTCATAAATCATCACCCATCGGTTCGAGTGCCTCTCATCTCTGCTAAGCTCCTATCAGAAATACTTGGGCCAGGGATGGTGGAAGTTCATTTCCAGTCATAGAATCATAGAATCACATGGTTGGATGGGACCTATAAGATCATCTAGTCCAACCGTCTTCCCACTACCATTGCTGCCACAGCTACTAAACCATATCTTGTAGCTCCTCATCAAGCCGCCTCTTGAACACTGCCAGGGACGGCGACTCCACCACCTCCCTGGGCAGGCCATTCTAGTGCCTGACCACTCTTTGGGAGAAAAAGTTTTTCCTCACGTTCAATCTAAACCTCCTCTAGTACAGTGTTGGGTCCCATGCTGCGTTGCAATGAAGGATATTTACTGGCACCGGCTGCTCGTGCTTGCGGCAGAACAAGGCCTGGGAAAGGTGGGGCAGCACTGGGAACCACGTGAAATTCCTGTTTCCTCTGCAGATCGTACTGGAGGTGTTCCCCTTGAGCTCTACGGGCTTACTTGGTTCGGGACTTTTCTCTTTTAGAATGATAATATCAAATAGAAAGCTCTCTTCTCTGAGAACAAACAAGCAAAAATTTTTTTTAGGTGAGGCAACGAGGTCTAGCAGACAGAGCAGAGATCTGGGATATTTGCAGTGATATTATGAAGCTTAATATTTAACAGTTTTCCACTACACATAAGAGAAATATGAATGAGAACTATAATACACACACAGAGAGTAAAAAAAAAAGGAAGATAATCCTAGTTCCACTTCTACAAAGACCTGAGAACTCTCATATCAAGTCTTCGACCCCTCATTTATTTTTCTGGATTGCCTTGTTGTGATTGCAAGAGCTGGTTGTACTTTGGAGACTATCATTCACAGAAGTGCTGAAGCTATATTCTGCATGGATATAGAATGTCTTCACATTAAGGAAATCTATGTTTTGTGGGCGCAGATATTCTGATATTCAGACTTTATTCATTGCTGATAGTACAGAAATTCTGCTAGAAGCCAGGGAGACAAAGAGACTTGCAACACAGTTATGAGAAAAAGTATGTCCTGATAGTAAGTTCTGTAGACGTCATTGCATGTACTCATGAGGAGTTGTTTTTTTTTTTCTGCCTTTGATGTGGAACTTCAAAATAAAATATCTTCACAAAAGAGACTCTGACAGTGCAATATGTGTTTTGCATTCAGTACCACGTTCATGCAGCAGTCTGGTCTTCTCACCTCAAGTTAGAAATCCGAGATAAACTCAAATCCTACTCAACGTCCTTCAACTCTGTATATCCTGCATGGCAAGCAATGCACATCTAGAATTACTAAGGTAGTCTACAGGTCAGAACATTTAGGAATGTATCTCAGAGCCCAGTAGAAAGTTGCTTTCACAGGTAGACATTTTAATATTTTTCTGTCATAAATGGAGTTACCAGAAAGACAAAAGAAGGTACAAACCCAAATAATCACTTCACAACCCAATTTTCAGATCAATGAATACATTCTCAGTGCAAGACCTATCCAAAGCTAAGCAGGGAATCCATCTCTCATCCATAAGCAGGAACAAAGAATACTTTGCTGGTTTCTACTCAGACCATTAGCTGAGACCTCCCAGGCCATGGTTACACAGATGCTTCATTCCAGCAGAAATCCACAATGCTGACACAATGCATAGCCCTGTCACCCCTCCCTGCTTCCCCACAAACTCCCTCCACATGTTTCATTGCTCATTCTCGAGTTAATTACCGTGTGGCCAGAGCAGACTGCTGCTCTCCCTGAAAACGATACTGGTGGCAGAGCGATTCGTGTTCGTCACTGGATCAGTTCCCCATGGGGCTGCCGGTGGGATTGTCCGAGAGAGCAGCAGGAACGAACTCCCTGGGACAGGATACGCTGGGGCTATTGCTTTCAGCGACAGCTTAGGCTGGCGTAACACTTAAGTGAGCATTTAGCTGTGCCCTCATTCGTTAGGTGTTGGTTTCACTCTGTTGGGCACACTAAATTTTTCTCTCCAAGACCAATTGATGTTTAAATGGTTCTTTCCCAGCATCTCCCAGCATCTTCCGTTTCATAGCAGCACCTAGCATCACTATGACAATGTGCTAAATTGAAGTTACATCTTTCTAGCTGACTATTTTTTTCCTTTTTCTTCCACTCCTGCAATTCAGAAACCTCACTCTTGTAGCCTCCAGAGAAAAAGCCGCAGGGGAGAGCTCATTTTCCCTTCATCAGAAAAGTAAGATGTCCTTTCAGTGCTCTCCCATGGTGCATCGGCCTTTACTCTCTGGCCCGAGCTCTTGAAAGGCTGCCGTTCGCCCTGGAAGAGCTTTCCCACATGCTGTATTGTCAGGGGACCGCCTGACCGTGGTCAGTGGTTTCTGTGTGCGGACACGTAGGCGGGAAGGGGCAGAGGGGCCACACTCGAGCAGAGCAGAACAACTGCAGGAGGGAGGCCTGGCCCAGAGCTGGGGTTTGTGGGTGAGGAGCTGCTGGCCTGCCAGGATATGGGGTCTGTGCAGACCGGTATCAGTACAGGCATTAAAAACAGAGAACGTAGCAGCTTCTCAGATTGCAGCCCTTGATTTGCAGAAAGAGGTTTTGTCTGTCCCAGAGTCAAAGTTTGTCATCTGTCCACGTCTGCTGCAGTTGCTTGGCAAGTACCTAGTGGCAGGGTACCTGACCTGGGGAATTATTCATGGAAAACTTCAGGCTGTTTCTCACCTGCAGCATGTTAATAGCTTTACATACAAGCTGCTGTTGTGTTTTTTGAGTCCCCCCGCCTTGTTTCTCACAAATAAATCTGGGCTGCAGAGACGTTACGGAAAACAACGAGCAGTCCTAAACCTGAAATTCAGACGCAGCCTTTCCCATAGGCGAGGTGAGCCTGGATGGATGGTTGGGATCCACCTCTCACGGGAAGCTGTGAAATCCTGTCTTCCTGCTGCTGACAGTCTGCCCTCCCCAGTCTCACGAGGAGCGCAGCATCGCCCCGCTTGGTAACTGGGATTGGGTTTTATTGGAAAGGCACCCAGCCATCCGCGTGTTACCTGAACCAGACACCATGCAAGGTTGCAAGAGTCAGATTTCCATGATCCTTAACTAATTGAAAAATAACAGGCTTGCAATTTGGGATATTTTTTTTTGTTTTGTTCTCTGTGTGTGTGCATGTGTGTTTCTGTGTTTATGCCAGCTGTATCCAAACCATGGCTGGCAATACTTCCTGATTTTGTAATTGAGATGTATGAACACAGCGAGGCTGAGATAATATCTAGTAATGTAATACTTTTCCATCCCTAGGTATTGACAAAAGTTGGTTCTTAACCACCGTACAAGTTCAGACCTAAACAAGAACCCCCGGCGTGCAGCCACACCGTACCTGCAGCACTGGGCGCTCTGACGGGGCCTCATCTTTCAAGTTGCTGAAGAGCAACCCTTAGTGCTCATCTCCCACCAAGGTCAAGAGAGATGAGGAACACGCAGCATCGTTTAGAGGTACAAAGTATCTCAGAAGATCCAGTTCCCTGGTTGATCCAGGTTCAAATCAAGGCTATTGATATTGTCTTTAAGTCAATACCTTAGACCCTCGGTCATAAGAGGTTAGACAAGATTAAAGAACTAAGGTTTTTTTTTTAATCTATTGAATATTAAAAATGGCCACTTCTGGCTTTTCATTCACACCATCTGTTGCTAGCAGGTTGTATCAGCAGTTTCAGGACAGATTAATAATTGTTCTTGATTTTGGCACACTGAGAGGTTAAAAATAAATCTTTAGCCACACAGAAGAGTCCCCAGCCATTGACTTCTCTAAGATATTTTGGCAACTTGAAAAGAAAATACATGGTATGAGCCTTCCTAGAATTATTTCCCCCTGCCGCATGTGATATAAATAAAACAAACCTCAAGAATCTGGCTTAGAATATGGAATAACATTATGCTACAGTCATTTCTGCTGTGTTTACCACAGCGAATGTTGAATTACAGGCGTCACCGTACATAATATTTAAATATTTCAATGATACCCAGAGCTCTCAACACTCTTGTTTCTTTCCCATGCTCACGACAATTTGCCAGCAACATTTTAGAACACAGCAGTCATTTTATAGCAAGCTCTTTGTGTCAAGAAATGTGTACACACGACACAGCTGTATCTAAGATGTAGCATTAACCATGGGCTAGAGCATCCTCATCCTGCTCTGGGGTGCCAAAGGATTAAGACAGTCCTGGGATGTATGTCCAAAGGTTTCCCTGACCTAGGGAATCCATGGTTTAGAGGCAGTGCCATCAGGTCCCCTGAGGCTGAATCGCTGTCTCAATTCCCAGTGGACGCGAGTGTCTGTAGGAGCGTTCCTCCTGGTCAGGCTTGGTGCAGTTCTGCCCAAGCGATACAGGTCGAGGCAGTAGAAATTTAATGTGGGTTAGGCTAATATTACTCTGTTAAGTTTCTGCTTTGAGAATAACCCATCTAAACAAAAGTCCAATACAAGAGGAGAATAAAAATTGAGGGAGAATCAAGAAATAAGCCTGCAGAAACTGTCAGTTGGCTGAAGTATAAGAATGAAGATAACCACCGAACTGCTAGATGAAAACAGGTCAAAGATGACCTCTTCAAATGCAGGGACAGACTACAACAAAGAAAAATAACTATGTAAAACTGATATGAGTGTTAAAAAAAAAAGTTTCATTAAGCATCAGTGACTTTAACAGGATCTTGAAGTGCACGTAGGAATTGGACCTTTGCATAGGATGTTGATTTTTTTGAACAAGTTCCTTCTACAGTTATTCATTCCTTTCATAAAGTTTTGTCTTTCTGGCTACTATAACCAGATTTTTAAAGAGAGCATCTGGCAAATAAATGTTAAGTGCTGAACATACCTGAAAATCTGTTCATTATAAGGTGCCCAACTGGAAGCTGAGCTCTTCTGACCAGTGAGTTTCTTGCAAACTGCAATTCCCCGTTCCCCATGGGACAGTGGGTAGTAATTCTGTATTTGAGAGCATCCATGGGAGGGTGCTGCGGCAGGGAGGAGGAAAAGAGTTTAGTCACACAACATTAAGATCAATTTAGAGGTGGGGGGAACTCTGACCCAGCCCACTCCTTCCAGCCTCCACTTCCAGCCTTCTCCTGAGCCCTGGGTGTTCCCAGTCTTGCTGGTGCCTCCCACCAGTTCTAGCCTTTCCCCAGTGTGGAAAAGTAACTGGAGGAGCTGGACCATAACAGCAGCTGAAGTCAGCAGAGGAAAGGTCTGGGAGTATTGCTGGCAGCACGCTTGGGAGTATTAAATTGCCAGTCAGTGTTGACTGGAAATACATTTTGTAGGACTTAATGATGAGCAAGGGAGGAACAAGGCATGTGGGTGGGTGCTAGCAGGGATTAGGTAGCTAGATGAAAGGTCCTTATTTGATGGAAGAGCAGGAGCTGTAATAGGAAAACAGAGTATCTTCTGAGTGAAAAGAGGATTTTCATGTAGATCTTCCTCAGTCTTTTATTTCTTGAGGAGTTTACATGATGCTTCTGAATCTACGGCTTAGTGGGCCCAGATTCCTACAGAAAATCACGTGTGCTCAGTCCTGCATCTACTTTGAGCTGTTATTTTTGATTTGTGGTCATTTGACAGTTTCATTTGATGGTCAAAGAGCTTCCTGAATGCACAGAAATGACCTCCACAATGTTTTGGAGATGTGGATATTATAATTTTCATTTTAATTAACAGCTACCTAATTCATCCAGAGTCACAGCCTGACTCAGTACGAGGGCAAGGAAAGAATCCAGGAATCCCAACCGGCTGTCACATGCTCTGCCCACCAACAGGACACCCTGCCACCACGTGACCTTGCAGCTGGGACGGAGTGGACAACGGATGTTTTTTCTCCCTGGAAGCCAGTCAGTAGTAATGTTCACTGACAGCATGCATGATCAGACCACTCTGTGGTCAAAATAGGAAACATTATTCATTCTTCTTCTTCTGGGACTGCAGCAAATCCCTGCACGAAAAATAGTCAGCTAGAAAAAATTTTAAAAGTATGCTTCAAATAAAGCTAAATGATTTAATTGAACATTAGATTAACTCTCCCCAAAGCCACTAGCAAAATCACCACAAGCATATGCAAAAGATAGATGTCTGTGGATGGACCTACACAACCTTTTTCACATCGTTTTATATAACATCAGCACAGGCTTCGACAAAAAGTAGTCTTGTTCTTTTCAAGCCAGCATGAAGCACAGCCAGGAAGCATTAGTCATCAGAGATTTTTGGTAGTTGTAGTTTGGAACCCCATCTAGAGTGTTTGCTTTATACTGTGCTAATAAAAACTAAAAATTCTAAATCAAGAATTGGCCACTATCTCAGTCAAACTGTATTTTTTTAAACAGCTTTTGACTAAACTATCGCTATTAGAAGAAATTCTCCTTTTTACGCCCTGAGAACACCAGGCAAATGCAAAAGAAACAACCCTTCCCTCTTCCCCAAGGAACTGTAACAACATTTTTTTCAGTAATATTTTGCAGGATTTCATATTAAAATATATTCTGAATTGTGTTTTAATGGGGAAAAAATATTCTTTTTCTAACCAAAATAGAACCGATGTAAAATCTGTCTCAGAAGGTTTTTACACTCTAGAATGAAACTGAATATTTTTCATGGGTTAGTCTGAAAAACATTCTAAAATTTTGAGACACAATACATGGCTTTCTTCAGTTTCTTGCCATTCACAATGGTACATCCATCCTGTAAATCTCTGTGTTGTGGTCACTTTGGCAATTGCCAGTTTTGGCCAAATAAACAGTACTTTTGCACTTAAATAAGATTTGCTTCGACAATCAAGATGATTTTTAAGCGGTAGGTACAAATGTGTACTCTGAATTCCTGAAATGAATCATGGAAAACTCTAACATAATAATGTGCTGTTATTAAGTGGTATACAGCTACGCTTGCTATAAAAACAAAGAAGAATTCTGAGGTAGGGAAATAAATCTTCAGCTGGTACAAATCAACACAGCCCTGTTGAACTGGAGAGCTACACTGATTTAAACGAGCTGAGATGTTGATATGGCCTATATTTTATTCACTGTACTGAATAAACTGGCACAGGCTGAGGAAGTAACGTGATTTGCCCTGACATCCATGCTCTTGGAGGCTCTCTTCAAGAAGGCCGGCTCAAGCATGAGGGACAGCGTGGAAAATAGTGTAGGAGGTATGGTGGCTAAAGGGTGCAACAGAGGACACACATTTGAATCAGCAGAAGTCTAAGCCACCATGTGCCAGTGCAGGGACCGTGGCTGCCAGGTGAGTTCTGACTTGAGGTGGGGCTGAAGCACAAGCCGTCCTGCTCTCTCCTAGCTCCTCGCTGCTCATTGCCTCCTCCTGCCCATGCTGCTTTCGCTCTTGTTAAAAGAATGGTTTGTGCAGCTAGATGGCCATCTGGCCCCCCAAAAATGTGTTGTGTTAAAATTAAATTAATTTAGTAGAAGATTGGATGGTTTTAACACCACCATCAGCTTGGATGAGGCTCTGAGCAACCTGATCTGTTTGGAGATGTCCCTGCTCCTTGCAGGAGGGTTGGACTAGATGGCCTTTAAAGGTCTCTTCCAACCCAAACTATTCTATGATTCTACGATTCTAGCACGGGTCAGCTTCCTGACCCAGCTTATGAGGCACATGCTGGCACATGGTTAGGGGTGGTGTGGTGGCACCTAGGGCAGCTTCTTTCAGTGGGAACAGCAGGAATATTGACTTAAAGAGTTTCCAAAAGTTATACCTGAGGAACAGGAAATCCCATGTCTGCTGGTTAAATTCTCTTGCTTGTCAATACTCAGGATAAAATGGATGGAGTATGCTAGGAGCCCAAGGCAACGTGACTTAAGAGGTATTTATTATTAGCTTTCCCACTCTGATCCTCGCTCCCTAGATAAGTCACCACCTCAGGAAGAAGTGTTTTTGAGATAAGGCCATCCCATGTGGGCCTTGGTACACAGGTACATGGTCAGTGCCCAGCAACACTGTGATTAAAGGTAACTTTTTGGCAAAGTTCTCGCTGTCATCAGCGGTGCAGGACTGGGTCCCCCGTGCTGCTCATGACCACTTATCTCTTGCTTATTCACTCAGCATCTCTCACCTCTGAGCGCCACATCGATCAAATCTGCACGGGTGTTCAAAGCAGCTTGCAGGATTTGCTCCTCCTGGCCCTAAATGACTCCGCTGAAACAGAGCCCTTCTGATTGCTACACAGCACATTGTGCAGGCTAACAAACTACTGGCTCAACCTCTCCCAGTGGGACAGATTTTTTTCAGTCTATGATCTCCTCCCACTACTGGCAAGCAAACCAGCGATGTGTTACCTCAACGGCAGACCTGCCTTCAGCATCACAAAGTAACCCCAACCCATGAGGAGCAAGACTTCAGAGGGGGGTCAATTTAATTCAGGTCCTAACAGCTATGTTATTCCCAGCTCTGCAAGCTTCTGTTTCAAGCGTTAATTTGCTTAAAGGGTAAAATTATTTTAATCACAAATGCACCCTTTCCAGGCGTGTTGCCTCTGTTTTGTTCGGGATTCTGAGGAATTTCATAACAGTGCTCTTACATCATCGCACCCTGACACAATGTTAACCATTGTGAGATAAAGCATGTTTTTCACATTTGCATAAGTGTGTAGCTTTCCTTCCTATTAGCCAACATTTTCCTTTTTGAATTATGAATATTTCAAATCATGCACATTCTTGTGGGGAACGATAAAGACATCTGTATTTTAGGAAAAACAATGCTGCTTCTAAGTGACACCAGAGCAGGGTGATTGCGTGTTACCTATTCATGAACGATGGTCAAGACCATGTCAGAAAGTGGCACAAAGCAGAGGGCACATGAGAGTTATGACGCTTACAACACCATCCTCACGTCATGGTAGGTCAGCTCCCCGACATGCGGTACCTGGACAGCTTCAATTAGACACCAGTACGTTCCAGGAAATTGATAACCATCCTCACGGACTCCAATTGAAGACGTGTGATAGCAATGATCAAGATTTTAAAAAAATGAGATAATAGTTATTTATATGATGGACATTCTGCTTCAGTGTTTTCACACAAAGGCCTCTCTCTCTGCCTGACATGCAGGCGCTGCATTCCCAACGCATTCTTGCAGCCTACACCACATCGCTGAACAATAGCAAGCCTTCTTTCATTTTCCTGCCTAGTTTCTGTGAACAGCGCTCTGTTGACAACCGAGTCTGTTCTCACTCCCAAAGAATTCAAAAAATTGAAGGATATAAGGACAGCCTCTGACTTCCAGGAGGCATCTTAAAGCATCCTATTTTTAAAATTGTGGTTTGGTGCTTCTTTTTCTGTTTTGTCTCTGTTTCAAAGGAAACCTACAAAAATGCCATTACCCTGCAAATCCACCCTCAGACCAGAGAGCTGCTCTGAATGTAGCACTACTAATAGCACTAAAATGCAAATACATGGATAACTTTCTGTCTTGGACCATTCCAGAACAGCCTTTCCTCTCTAAACTTTAATGTTAATGATGAGTGCCAAACTGACAGCCTCTGTGCAACTGAAACCTTTTGCACAAAAAAAAATAAAAATAAAAAATAGGTGTTTGGACACAGGTTTGCTTTCCTTGCCAACCAGCCCCAAGCCTAAAATGGGCAGGCCACGTGTAAGATTAAGAAAGTCCAGCCTTCTTAACACTCATCCCAACGCCCTCCCTTGTTCCCAAAGAAGAACGAGTTTTGGCCAGATGACAAGGACTTCATAAATAGAAGCAATGTGCATAAAAGACCCAGATCTCTCCTTTGCTTTCACACATAAGCAAACCACTGTCACCAAGACACTTAGTCTTGTGGCTGGCAGCAAACCAATACAAAACAGAAGAGATGGAAAATCACTGTGATGGACTTGCTAACATGTTATGTCTTTCTTTTGTTGATGATACACGTCTATACTTGGGCAATATATCCCATAAACCACAAGTCCTTATGAACGAGGAGAGGAGAGGAGATATTTGAACTTGTACTGCCACATCGTGCCACGTTTTTGTGGTACTATTTCCTTTGCACTACCAGGCTAACATCAGAGACTATCTAGTCAGCTGTGATAGTTTTCTAATTTGGAAAAAAAAATATGGACACATTTTATTGTATTTTCATACTAACATTTCTGCTGTTGGTATCCTTGATTTTGAGTTTGTGTGTGTGCATACATGCTATTTCCATCTGCTCATGCAGCCTGATGGACTGGAAGCACCATGTCTTAACACCACTTATGCAAAACTTCAGCATTGCCTGCATCCCACTTCACGACCTTACGTCTAAGGATGCCTCAAGGAAAGCCCACTCTTAATTTAGACCCAGTTTGTTCTTGGCTTCTAACTTCTCTGGGTGGATGTGGCACAGTCAAGGCCAAAATGGAACATCAATGAACAAGCGTGCTGGCGTCACTGAAAAATCAAAACAATTGGAAAATGACAATCAAAGGAAGGTGAAAGATCTAGTCCCAGGGCTTCCTGTTTCAGCTGAGAGTTTATTCAGATGGCCTCCAGATAATCTAAGCCAGATAGAGGGCACACCGACTTATTATGATGTTTATTCTCTTGCCCTTGTTAGCTGCCAAATGCAAGAGCAGTCTATCCTGGATGCACTTATGCCCTGCCATTTCCACACATCTTCAGATTTAGGCTTTGATTTATGATGCTGCCATGGAAGCAATATGGGATTGAGAAAGGGCCTAAGGAATATAAATGAATGAGAAAAAGCATGAAATTTCTGTCCTCTGACATCTTTCATGATGTAATTATGTAGGGCATTATTTCTATAGCAATTAAATATACTTAGTATAAATATTTCCCATACAGTAGTGTAAAGGAACCACAATATGCAGAAAATAAGTCCCAAATCATGCCAAGTCTTTCCTGAAAGAAGTAGTTAGCTAGTTCATGTACTACCTACTTTGATAGATAATTCAGCTGTCAAAACAATACTTAATACAAGGACGAACTAGTGTATATGGGAACCAGAAGTCCAAGTGAAGTAATTGAACCACGTTAAATACCTGGTCAGCTTATCTTCACTGCATGTGAGTTAATAGTCTGTGGTACCTTCACAGTGAGAGTCAAACTCTATTGGAGGGAAATACAGGCTCCAGGGCTGGAAGTCAAGGTGGTACCAAGAGGACGGGTATTAGCCTAGGCAAATAAAAAAAAGAGGACAAGGCTTAGAGCAATAACAGCATTGGTTAACAGCATATGCACATTGGAGAGTTGATAGAGTGTCTCACCTGGCTTATTCCACTGTAGAGAAAGTCATGTTCATGGTTTTCCCAGCAGAAATTGTTTGCATTTATCCCTGCTGTTGCCTCACTGAAATCTGAGACTTGTCCTAAGAATTTGGGATTTTTAGTTTTAGACCCAAGTTTTTTAAGGAACACAAAGGAAACTTCTTCTGAAGTGTAGCACTGGTGGAACTACAAAGACAAATGTATCTCCTCTGCAACCTCAAAGAAGTTAATAAATTTGGTAAGTGCTAAAATTTGAACTGGTCAGAACTACTAGTATCTACTTAAAGTCTGTTTCTATCTTATCCACACACGAGCCCAGGAAGATCATATGCCAAGATGATAGAGTATTATCAAAATATGCTTATTACAATATTACTTCAAAATTTATCTGGATTTTTTTTGTAACTGCTGGCTAGCTTTAACCTCAAATTGTATATGATCTACTGTCTCATTACTGTCTATCAGAAATCACACAACATACAAAATAGCCAAGGAAAGTTCTTAATGACTTTATAAGACACAAATGTACCTACTATACAATATTGATGAAAAGGAATCCTATGTCAGTCTACTTTTTAGGCACAGGTGATTCTGAAAGTCCCAGCTATCTGCTGGGCACCTCCAAAGCACAGCACAGAGGTACAGAGGTGATGGCAAAGAACCAGCACCTGAAGGCAGAGAGCAAGCCCCCAGCAGAAGACATGGCCAGTTGGCCACAGAGGGGCCTTGGCTGGGCAACCCTTCAGGCTGGGACCAGAGAGTGACGACCCCATGGGAGACTCTCCTCCCTCCTGTTGGCTGTGGTCCGTGCTTGGTGGCTACCATTTGTATTTAAATTCCTTGGACAAAACGGAAGTACACCTCTCTTGTCTAGTGTAGGCCATCAGAAACCACAGTCAGTAGACAACACATTACGCTTCCTTAAAATGAGAATATGAACACTTCCGTTCCCAAAAAGGTGAACAGGAACTTGAGGCATTGCAAGGCATATGACAGCTGTCCTCCTCTCCTGAATCGAAAGCCCAATGACAAACATGGAGAGGGGCTCTGGCCCATTAGGATGTTGGTGTTCCTCCGCATCCTTAGCATAATAGCTGGCAAATGAAAAGCATTTGAGCAAGCTTAATCTGCAATAATTATGTATTACAAATGTATTTATTCTGTTTAGGGGGAAACTCCTTGAAGGCTCCAGATGAGACATTTCTCACATATATTATTTAGCTTTTCCTGAGGCCTTAATGAATTGCTTTAAATTACAGACTTAGATATTGATTAGCCTCATTCAGTTGAAATCTAGGCTTAGCAATCTATACTTGTCTATAGTTTATTTGTGATATTATTCCTAATAAAGAGCTGCAATTAATCCACATCAAGAAAAATCAATTAATACAGATTTGTATCACAAAGAAAGAAATCCTCCTCATATCTGCCACTAATCCTGAAGCTTAGGTCTTTCTTTGCTACCAAGGAGAACAGATAAAAAATATTGATTTCACCCTATTTTTACAACTTATAGTGATACCTTAATAGCACACAGAACAGACGGGGCTTATCAATTAAAACTATTTTTATATATGATGATGGGCACACAATGCCTTTGTTCTCTGCTTTATTAATGATTATTAATATGAGGGACTAGTAGTTCTGTAATAAGAATAATCACTCCATGCATAGAGCTCAAAGAGTCTGACTTGACTTCTGGTATGATTACGAATTTTGCACCCTATGAATTGCAATACAGCAATGGTTCTAGAAGCAAAATCACAGTTAGCTGTAGCTGCATGGGAAAGGAGCCCTATTCTGTATAATTTTAGTCTAATGGTACAACATGAAGAAACACAAGACACTATCCAAGCTAACGTCTTCCTATTTTTATCCAGTTCTATCTGCCATTTTAACCAAGCTAATATCTAACCTAATTTATTAGAAATAAAAAAAAAAATCTTATCAGATTCTTCATGCAGGAAGCATCACATAAACACCAAGAATTAGATTTTGCAATTCTAGAAGCCAAACTTTATTCTTGCTATACAAAGAAGACAACAATGTGTCATTGTCCTTTCACAATTCCTACTGTAAACAGTTTATGTGATTTATTCTTTTGCATGCTAGATAATTACATATTTTATACCAGTGTATCATCAGTACGTTGTTATTCTGACTGCCCCATAATAGAAATTGTGTATTTTCCCACTGCAGCGAATGCTATTCTTAACATACATTGGCCTCAACCAGCTAAAAATATCAGAGTTCTGTTGCCTGTGGGAAAGTTTTGCTGAAGTTATTCCTATTAGAAGTTTAATATTGGTCTCTTCCATTTTTCTTACTGTATGTGCCGTTCACATTTAATGCTGTCTTCTCTGATACACAATTACTTACAAGTGCTTAAGTGTCACATATGGCACATATTAGGCAAATAATGCCCTAATTCACCCTAATGCTAACATTAATATGAATGATTAGGCATGAGATTAGTACTAAAGAATACCATTTTGTAATAAATTGTGATGACACAGCGACAGCTCTATGAGGGATTAAAGAGTATGGATTATTGCAGGTTGTGGTTCAAGATATCAAATGATACGGCTCTGTGTTTGCTCTTGCCAAGGACACTAGGCAATTAGAGGCCCAAACAGCCAACTGTAATTCTCATACTGAATCTTTGAGTTTGTTGTGGGTTGTTTTAACTCCTATGAGCTTTTGACAGACAGTAGGTTCTGAAAAAAAAAATAAGGATCGACTGGCTGTGAGTCGTGTACATCCACAGAAAGATTTTTTTGACAGCTATTTAAAGTATCTGGCAACCTAGAGCCAAACTGACAGTGCAGATAAAAAAGGAAAAGTTCTAATGTTATAAACATTGAACCTAAATTCATATAAACAATTAATATTCCACTAAATTAATGACAATATTTATTTTCTTGGCTGTTGATCCTTTAAATTTATCTCCTTGTAATAGTATTTTTTGCTTTTCTTTCTCTTTCCTCCAGAAGATAACAGAAGCCTATTTAGAAATCTTAATTCATGCAATTAGACCAATAATATCCATGTTATATAGC
Source organism: Chlamydotis macqueenii (assembly GCF_036417535.1). Classification (NCBI taxonomy): domain Eukaryota; kingdom Metazoa; phylum Chordata; class Aves; order Otidiformes; family Otididae; genus Chlamydotis; species Chlamydotis macqueenii. Next base: position 68,940,042 of record NC_141560.1, on the reverse strand, counting down.
TCTCTACCTGCACAGTCTGATCCCCATTTTTCTGATGTCTCCATATAATACATTTACATTTCAGCAGCTTATAAATCCATACTGTTTCATTCAAAGAAGTGAGCAAGGAATTGAGAAACATTAATTATTCCCTGTTTAGATGATTAGATTTTGGGAAGGACCAAAGAATAATGATACCTCCTCTCCCTGTTCTGCTGCCAAAACAAGGACTGTTACTTAAAAATTAGAAGGTATTGAGGTAATAAAGCAAAAATAATTTTAAAATACATGTTAGGACATAGGAAGTTCAACATACTGAGTACAAAGCCACTTCACATAGCTAGGTTTTGAGAACAGAAAGTTAGACGTAAGTGTGTGTACCTTTATCCCACAGTCCTACTCCCAACATAATGTATTCCGTAGAGTTTCCTCTGTGGACTCTTACTCATCCTAGAGCGTGTATTTCAGAACATCTGTTCCCTGATTTCAAAATCTGCAGCAATACAGAACCCACCTTAATCTTCACTATGTTATTCTAGAGAAATGCAGAAGTAATACACTTTTTACAACCCTATTTGACAGCTTCCTTTCCATAGAGTCACAGACGGTATTTGCTGCTCCATGTTTCTGGAAGCTTATGCCCAGGTGACACCTATTGCATGCACTGGCACTTCAGAAAACCACTGAACTCCTTTAAAATTCCTGGGTACAGATATATGGATATTTTAATCCTAACTCTGATTTCAGTAGTTTGTGTTTAATAAGCTCCTGTTGGAACGTATTAAAGTTACTGCTGGAAAGGAAAACATTTGAAGATCTCTATACTCATTATATGATTTGGATTTTTTCTGAAATAAAGCCAGTTCGATCCCTTTTACCTTATTGTTCTACTATCTGAAGCTAGTGAAAAAAAAATGTTCAGGTTTTCTTCTTAATATATTAAAAAATGAGCCTGATAGATACAGATCTGCCTGCTCTCCTTAAGTTTCCCTTATTATTCTTCAATTTTAAGCTTCTCACTCACATATACTGCTACACGCTTCCTCCTCTTCACATATATAATTAAATATATATAAATGTAATCGTTATTTTCTCTTCTCCACTAACCTGGAACTTGTTGATCTTTTTAACTACAGTGAATGTCTTCATTAATCATGGCTTTTCTGATTATTCAGTGGAACAACTTCACTGGGATTACTTACATGCTTGAAGTTAAGCACATGTTTAAACATCTCCTTGAATTGGGGTGTATCTGCTTTCAATGAAAGAGCAAAAAAGAAATCACCAAATTGCTTTGTCTTAATCTGGAAATCTGAATTAACTAATAAGCAATACAGTCAGTGTTAGCATAACTTCCTCGCTGTTTGTTCCTTATTTTCTCTTCTATTCTTTGGATTTATTTTCACCTCTTACTCTGTTATTTTAAATCCATCACACATACATGTCACCCATGTCCTTGTGAGGAGCCTCTCCCAGATAATGGGCTGCGTGGTGTTTAACATACACGTGCACATACACAAAAATACACACATACATGCTTGTTTCTTCACTTACGCACAATGAATGGTTATAATATTTTTCCAGCTGTTTCTGTGAGCTCAACATGCTTAAATGTAATGAAAATCCCGCTCATTTAACAACAATCATAACTGAACATGAGCACATTTAATACATGTGCATTAAAAAAATATTTTCCTTTAAAGGTGAACTGCAAAGGGAATTGAGGCAGGGAAATAAATCCTCCCCCCCATTTTTTATTTAGCACATGCAAGTATTGCCTGTAAAATTCCACTCTCTCCTTCTTCCCTCATCTCTGTCTTCCTGACATTTTGAAAGCCTGTCTGCCAGCAAAAGCTTTGCCAGTTTGAGCATTTCTTACGGACAGAAAGTAGAGCTATTGAAAACGACTGCGGCGACCAAAGTGTGTCCCCCAGATGCTGATGGGGGCTTGGGAGTCTGTAGCAGAAGGATTGTACATTAATTTATCAAAATCAATCTGAACTAATTTAGTTGTGCTGGCAAGGATTTTGTGTATACAGAAAGCTTGAGATACAGAGTAACAACAACAAGTATATTAAAAAAAATCAAGCTGTGAACTCTTTCAAGCTTTCACTGTAAATCATCCAGAAGCGATGAAAAGCATAAATGCAATAAAAATAATCATTTGCAGGTCACTGTTAAATGATGTGACAAATGCAGACAGTGACATCATAACTCCGTGAACCAGAGAAGACTCACACTCTCCCTCACCAGTTTTTTCCTTTCTCTTTATGTTCTCATGCGCTGTACCTCTTTTACACTTTTCCTTCTTCCTCTTAACTTTTCCATCTTGTCTGCTTCCTGCACCTCTCAGCCTTCTGCAGGAGCATGCTGCTGCCTTTATAATCTTGCCAGGCCTCCTCAGGGAGTAAAAGCATAACAATCTTTCCCTAATAAGATTCTGGCACTTCCTCTTGAAGCTTCTTCCGGAACCTGGATGTGAACAAGCATGTGAAAATGAGGAATAATGGGAATAAAATGCAACTCACATCTTTGGAACTTCAGAGGGACCTTGGAGTGAATGTTGAGGGCAACGCAGGGTCCCAGCCAGATCCGATCACAGCAGGAGCAGAGTAAATTCAGTGTCAGGACTCTGAAAATCAGTAGAGCAAAGGAGTTTCTGAAGGAAAGCCCTTGAGCACCAGAACAATCTGTGGTGATATTCATTCAGACAAATTCTGCTGCTGATACATGATTCATCACTCTGCAAGACATGAAGCCAGTGAGAATCAAAATCAGGACACAAAAATGTATTTCCAGCTAAACCACTACCCTGTTTTGTAGTTCTTACATCTTTCTTTCTCTTCACCTCTTCTCTAAAACATTTGCATCAAAGCAGGAACCATGTGAAGACTGCTTAACACAATCTGATCCCTGTTTTGGCTTGGTTCTACAGGCACTGCTGTAACACGAATAAATCATCAATAATGACATATCACTGGTGAACTCCAAAACATCCTAGAGAACAGTCTACAAACACGCTGACATTTCATATACATTCCAGACAAACATACATGTATCTATTTATGGAAGACACACACACACGTGTGTATACACATTTACAGACACTTATATATAAATCTGTGCGTGTGTATGTACATATCTGGGTCTACGCAGGAAGTATACAAAAATTAAAGTAGAAGAAAATATTAACAAAGTTTGAATTATCAGCCAAGTTCACACACTAGGATACAAGCCCATGTTAAGCAATGAATGCGCACACTCTCCAAGTCTGTGCATCCTCCTGGCTGGCAAAAGTGGTACGCTGTATCCATGAAAATGAATGCAAAGCGAAGCCTAAGGGGCTGATCTGCTCTTTGTTACCTTAGCGAGAACTTCACTGGGATGCCATGAGCGCTGGGAAAGGATGCCCTTCCCTACGTACCAGAGGGGCTGCAAAAAGGTGGGGTCACGGAGCAGAAACTTTCTATCCCAAACCTGGAAATCCCGCCAAGCCAACGCGGCAAGCCAGCTATGACAGAAACTGCGCAACTGTGTTCCTGGCGAGGTCAGGGGGACATGGGCCATATGTCTGAGTGCATAAAACTGGAATTCAGCAATGGAAATCACATATTTCAGCGTGAGCGGGTATTTTCTCCTCTCATCAATTTAAACGGAATCAGTTCCTCAAAGAATCTGAACTTGGCTCCACAGCCTGGAAAAGGGTAATTTATCAGATTCCGGTTTTGCTTATTTTCTAATTGCTGATCCGCTTTGCTGCTATCACACACATTTTCTACAGTAAGAATCAGTCATTGTGTCTTCACCCTGTCTCCACTGCAGCCCCAGGACACGCCTGTTGCTCCTGCTTTCTCCTCTCATGGACTTAGCTCCTTTGAGGTCACACTTCCCATACCCCCAGCCAAAAAATGGGGACTATCTGATGCTGGGGAATGCTGTGTCCCTCAGCTTCCTGACTGCACACCTGTCCTGAATAGATGTGAGATCCAGCCCACAGCACTTGTCTGCTTCCACTACCATAACAAGCGTAGTCACAAACTACATCATCGTATGCACTTAATGATGGAAAAATGGCCAGAGCAACAGAAGAGGTTGATAGCAAGACTGTTACTTGGAGTAGGCACCTGCAGTGTCCATGAATTTAGGCCAGCTTCAGAAGAAAGCATGCAACTTATTCACAACCGTTCCTCCCACACACACCACAAAAGCCCTCCATGAAGTACCCAGTTAGCACATGACATCTGATGAGATCACAGCATGGGGCACGCTTGGCTGTAGGCATTACAAAGGCTTCGGCATCTCTGTGTCAACAGCGTGGCTTGCTTTTTTTTTTGGTAAAAGAGAGCTTGTGAAGTAACTCCTGACTGACACTGCTGTCCCTGTTCCAGGCCGGCCAGGATAACCACCGCAGCGCACGGCTGTACCTGCCAAGACACACTCGCTGGCACGGTCCTGGAGTTAGGTCAGCCAGGAGGACAAATAACTTTCTTGTCACGGGGACTGTGATGAATGGCAGATTTAGGACTGTAAAAAGGCTAACAACTATCAGCCTCTTGTCACCTGCCTTTGCCAAGTCAATTGTAGGAGGTAGGAGGTCTTTGCTCTCTTCCATACCTAATCTCCAGGATTTAGTGGGAGAGTGGAAGCTTTTGCGTCGTACCACTTTGGGGCAAACTTGCAAATAAATGTTTTCAAGCTGTAACACACGGAGCTGTGTGGGCTCCTGTGGGAGGCAGAGGGGGTTTTGCACACCCGCCATGACGTGGAGTCATGCAGGCAATTTATTGCATCACACCTTAACAACGTCAGCTGGTACCACAACCGGAACATGCATGGCAGTGGGTACTAACATTTGTAACTGGACTGGTATGGAGCTGCTGAGTAATTCACGGTGGATAATCTACTCACAGGAATTTAGCATTGTTTGCTGCTCTGAGAGATTGCACACACCCTTTGACAACACACAAACAAACGCGCAAGGATCATTTCACTGCCAGAGTTTTCAGATAAACTGATACAACAGACACAACAGAGCTCCTTCCTAACTCCTTGTAACAGACGCTCACTTTTTCGTATTTTGCTTCAGCTTTGATATGTATGAAATGTTACTTCTGCATCCAGGGAATAGGCTTAACCCAGGCAATAGGCTTAACCCAGGTAATTGAAGAGAGGTTCTTGGCACAGACCAACAGCTACTGTACTTGGCACTGATTAGATTAACACCAGGAACCACTTTAGAGAGGGCAGTGTAATCTTTATGGCCATCAATTACTCGCTGAGAAAGCTCACATCTTCCAGCTAACAGCAGCTGTGCTGGTGATTTCTTTTATACACGACGCTACGCACTTAAAGGAGCAGACTAAGCGGCCTTTTGCCTTTTCTTTAAGACAACTGGTCCCCACTAGCAACCGGTAACATTTTCAAGAGAGCCTAGAGCCTATTTTCCAGAGTGATTTAGTCACAGACTTCCACATAAGCTGATTCATCCTGCCCCTCGGGTTGTGGTTACGCACACATTTCTTCAGGACACGGAGTTAGCGTCAGCAGGCCATGCCCGCTCTGGCTCGCCGCTGCCTGCTCCCATGCTCCTGCTACCTCTCCGTGTGGAACAAAGAGGGCAGTGTAGGGACTGCCACAAACAGCCCCAGGCAGTGGCAGCGTGACTTGCTGGAGCCAAAATGGCCATGGAGAAAAATGTTTGTGGAACCACAGCCTCGAGCACTTCTCAGCTGGGTAAATGAATGTTCATGGTGCTCCATGCTACCACAGCTAGACTGCTAGAGACAGATAACTGAGGTAGCTTTCCACCTCACCCTGATCAGGTGCTTCAGATGCCTCTGACATGGTTTACGCTATAGCTGCTGGTTTGAGTTTGCCTCATCCAGCGGTAGGAGTAGCGCTGTTGACTCTTGAAGAAGTTAAGTCCCATCAATTATTACATTTCATGAAAGCACTTGGAGATGGACAGCCTTGGGCTCACAGATCCCGATCCCTCAAGGCCTACTGCTTTGCCTACTGCAAATACACTATCTGATGGCCGTAAATCACCAAGTTGTTATGTAATGGCCATGCCATTTCATAGACAAAGATGCATTTCACAGAGAGTATGGTTTTAATAAACAGGCAGCCTTTCAGTGGCTAGACTGGAATAAGCCAGTGATCTCAGTCCAGTTCCTGTTGGAAAGGTAGTCACCGCACAAAAACCGCCAGCACAAACGAGCAGATTGTTACCGGGCTGCAGTAGGAAGCCAAATGGCTTTCTCACCCTGGCCATTTATGGCAGGAGCGCCGTTACCTTCAGCAGGCCGGGGTCAGCTGGGCACTGCAAGGGGCTCGGTGTTGACCAGGCGGTACCTGGCCCCGGGCTGCACCGAGGACTCGGCTACCAGGGGCTGGAATTCTCACACCGAGTACGTGCCCGATTAACTTTGGATCTTTAATTAGTTCATCGAAATGTTACCACGCAGTAAATGGAGGGATACGTAGGGCTGACTGAGTTATGACCCGCACGCACATGTGCAGAGCACGCACTTCTGAAATGCAACGGGAAATAATCATTATTTTTGGATAGAGCTCCCTTTTAGTTCAGCAGTTACAGCAGCTGTCGTCATTTACTGCATTAGCAAGCACCGTTTCTGTGAATTTATATCATCGTGTCCTGGAGTTCTTTGCCAGCAATATGCTTAACCCACTGCTGCAAAATAATCCCATCTATATTGGCCACATATTTGAGATATTATGATTAGACTTTTTTAGAGGGTGTTAGGAATTATTTTTATAAATGTAGCATGTGTGTATGTGCAAGGTTTTTTTACAATCAGCCTTAAAAAGGAAAGAAACATATTTTCATTTTTTAACTTCTATTTTGATGTGGTTCCCCCTGGTTTCTGATAGGCATCACGCTAATACAGCCACGCTGGTCCTGTGAAATATTTAGGAAATAACCAAATACAAAGAAAGAATGTAATTAATCTAGTGTATTTTTCTGAATGCTGGTTTTTATGTATTTCCCACAGACTGGGAAATTATCATGAAATAGGTGATGATACCTGAGGATGTCTGAGCATATCGGTCAGAACACTGACAGGTCTGTTCTTTTAAGAAACACAGGCATTAGCAAGCAACCTTACCACACTGAGCACTTCCAAACCACGCGATAACCTTGTCTTCCCTATAACATCATCTTCAACGCGTATTAGCGAACACATATTGAGGAAATGCCAGATCAAAACATCTTCAAATTTCAGTTGTTACAATGCTACAAAAGGGTTGACTTTCTGAATCTTTTTGATATATTTTGCTAATACACAATTTGTGTACAGGACACAGTAGACTTTCCCTTGTGGGTCTCATCCACTGAGGATATAAATCTGCCACCGTAGACCAGCTTCAGAGTTTGTCCCTTAAGTCAAGACGTAGAGGCTGGTGTACACTGCTGGAAATTGATGTGTTAGCCAAAACGGCATCCCTCAAAAATACCCATGCTGTGAGAGTATCGTTATGTTTCTTACAAAGCTCTTGTAGTATTTGCAGAAGATACTGTGGACTACATTAGACCATCCTTCACCACAGAGGGTTTGAAAACTTACATTGCCTCTACCACCAAAATCCAAAGACCTCTGGGATGGGGACACTACAGCTCTGCACTCCAGAGTTTGAACCTGAAGATGCAGGTGGGAGCTTTACCCAGTGAGCAGACTGTACCTTTCATCCATTTTTTAATGTATTTGTTATGGGACAGTATTCTGGCTTGTTTCTTCCTGCTCCTTCCCTCCCTCATATCTTTTTAATGAGCCATTTATTGGTCAGATGAAAAGGAAGACCCTACTGAGCTCAAAAGACAACACCACCTGCTCAGATTTCCGCTGTGCCAACACTGATTCAACACAAATACACCAAAGACAGCAAAATACCCCCAAAATACCCCCCCTTGCTGAGTCTTACGTCAGCAAGGGAAATTCAGGAGCTGTAGGCATCCCTACTTCTGATCAGCCTGCATTTTCTTTTTCCAGACCTGCATAGCTGAATCTGGACAAAGATGTGAATGTTCTCCAGTAAGGCAGAACTCACCGTGTCTGCTCAAATCAGCAACTTGAGGCTGGCGTGGTGTCTCAGCAAACTCGAGTTGACTTGTTGATCCTCCTGTGCTCAGAAGATTGCTGTCTGGCACTACCAGCGAGACTGAGATTTCCGACTACAGCAACTAGCAGAACCTTTCCACACATCAGCGTGCCAGGAAAACAGAGATACTCCTTGCAACAGTTGCTCCCTGAGGGAGCAGGAAATTAGGAAGAGGGAAACACAGAGCTAATTACAGCTACCTCACGCTACTGAATTGGCGCATGTGCCGGCATCACCATCTGGCAGAGCCTGGCTTTAGAAGAATGCTGCCGCCACATCTCTTGTAACTCAGCGGCGGGGCTGTAAAGGATGTAAGAATGCACAGAGGTAGGGATGAGTGGAGTAAAACTAACCGAGGGGCCTGACCAGGCTGGATCTTCCACACAGAGCAAACCGCTCTAACAAATTCTAGACAGTGATACGACAGTCTGACCCCGTGGGACACCGAATTCAGGGAAAGCTGTGGGTGCTGCAATGAGACTTTTAGATATACAAAACCGAAGGGATATTCCTGCCCAGCACTTAACATTTTCAGTTACAGCACTGAGTCTTTTGGAAAAGTGTCTGAATTCATTCTTATTTGGAATGGCAAAAGCCTCTGTCTACAAAACTGCCTTGATATTTTTACATTACCTGCTATTAAAATCAAAGAATCACACTTAAGTACTACCTGCAAGGAATAATCTGTCACTAATTCAAAGAAGATAGCAATCACTAAATCAATGAACTGGGGCTACAGATACACTCCAGTCCTTTCATTATTTAAGTAGAAAAAGGTGTTTTGAAACTAAAGCAGAGTTTCAGAGAATAGTCTTGGCAATAACTGATGGTTTCCAGTGCAAACCATTGCTCTCTAGCTGCTTCTGAACAGAATACTGCTTTACTGCATATTCCCTTCCTGGAGCCATTTCTGCTTACTTAAAGGCATCCACCATGTCCTTTACTTACATTGCATTTGTAAGCTTGGGGGAGCACAAACTGTTTTCAGCCAGATCCCAAAATATCTTGTTCGCATATCTAAAAGCACCATCAATTTCACGTCAAAGCCACACCTTCAACCCTGTGAATCTACCCGCCATCTATATGTTCCATCCCAAATGGAAAGTTATGCATGTTCTTGCTAACCTAGTTTTTTGTGTGCGTATGCTTTTCTTTATTTTAACAATAGGCCTAAATCCATATTAATGATCCAAAAAGTGACCAGGCCTCAGCACCTTTTGTCCTCTATACATTAACTATCCAATAATCAACAGTAGCTGTCCTGTACTCTGGTGTCTTTGGCCTAATTCAGAGGGACAGATATTTATCATCACCCTTGAATTGGGTGACCCATTCTGACAGGTCGACATCCTTATTTATGTAACAATGTCATAGACAGTAACTGCTAATGAGTGGAGTGACACAGGGGTCTGTTAGATGGAAAGGCAGAGGAAAGCTGAAAAGGGCATGAGGGGTTAATGGGACTTTTCTGTTCCAGCCTCCTGGGATGTGTAATTATGTTCTAATAAGAAATGAATGTATTGATTAGATTAGTGTGCAATTGTGTTCGTGTGCGCACGTACAGTGCCGCATGCATATAGGCAGTAATTGTGTGTGCGCCTCTATTCTCCTCAGTATGTGTTTTTAATGTAAAGTATCTTTGTGCTTTGGCCAAAAACAAGCGGCATGCTCCCACAGTCCTCTTCTTGCCCTCGCTGTGGCCAACTCCTTGTGAATTCAACTGGAGTTTATCTCTGTAAAGGCTGAATTTAACTTCAGTAAACACCAAATAAGGGCTTCAGGATTAGGGCCTCACAAACAAATGACTTTCTATTTGCATTGTTTGGTATAAACCCCCACCATCACTTAAAAGAGCAGCAAAAGCAGCCAAGACATTGTAAAGAGTAAGTGTCATCTGCTTAGGGGACCTTCCACCAACCAAAGTAGGCCATGCTCAGCCCTCATGCAAGTCCACTTCTAGCAGCCTGCTTACAGTAGGGAGGAATTTGGCCCAGCATTCTTTCTCATCAAGCAAAATATGTTCTCTGACAGGTCAAGGAAAGCATCCTTCACACGCTCACAAAGGGCCAATTCTCCACCGCATCTCCTCTCCACTTAGGAGTGTGTGTGATCTGAACTTGAGGGCGAATTCTCGTGATGGGAAAGACATAACAATAGAGAAATGCAGGGTGGGGGAGGAAAAAGGAAAGCATGTCTGAAAATTAGAGCTGCCCATGGCTCAGGAGACGAAGGAACGCAGCTGACAGCGGTACTCTCGCCTGCAGCCTCTTCCTGGAGCTGATACTAGAAGACAGTAGAACCCTAGCTTTTCAAACCTTATACACACTGTACAAATTCCAGCTGGAAGCATAGCCTTATTTGTCCTGTGGACTGTGATATTTGAATAAGTAAGGCACAAACAGGGGTAGCCTGGCAGTAGAAATAAGCTTTTTGGGTCACAAGCTCAGTCTCCTGTTCCTGGGACAACGAAGGCTGTAGAACCAGCATGCACAAGCCTTTTGCAAATGAGTTCCTCCAGTTGCACGCTGAAGAAATAAGTTACTTTCTAGTGACTCCCTCTGGAAAGAAGCATCATTATTAGGCTCTAATGGGATTTCCTTCTATCCCACTCTTTACTAGGACCTTTGTGAGGCAAAGCAGGGAGGGGAGAACAAAACTGAACGATTCTTAAGTCTGAGGAGGGTCCACTTTACCCAACCGTAACTTTCATGAATTGTGGCTAGGATTCCAGACGTGATACTCAGGAGAGGCTGTATTATAGAGATGTAAAAAAGGACTTACTAGGCAGGTTTTCCAAACATTTCAGAAATGTTTAAACTATCTAACTGGAGGATCAGTGTCACAAAAGAAGAATCACTTGAAAATGGATTCTCATGAATGTATTTTTCCTAAATAATAAAAGACGGATGGCATTACAATACAGCACTTGCAACACAGAGATCAATGAAGTCCTAAAGTCTGACCATTACTGAAGAGTAATGATTAAACACAATTCTTACCCATTGCCATTCTACTGCAAATTTTTCCATCTAAGGCAGCACTTTTAAAAAGTGTATTAATGCACACAATATTTTAGGGAACATATAAAATAGGATATATTTATATTCCCTACAAGAAAGACTTAAAATCCAAGCCAGAGCTGACTCTGAAAGTCCACCTTCTAAAAATTTGCCTCCAGGGTCAAAATACAGAGTAAAAGCCTGGCCCTGGCGATGGCTGTAGGAGTGTTATCACTGACTATCACAGTCTAACAAAATAATGGTATTTTTTTCCAAATAGCGCATGATGCTAAAGCAAATTCAGCATCCAGACTGAGTAACAGAAATACCCCCTGAAGGAAGAGGCATTCCTAGTGCCGTAGTTCAAATCCAAGTCTGAATGGCAGATGCAGGGGAGCTAATTTTTCAGCGACTGCTGGCCCTTTGACTCCTAATAGTTGAGGGTGGGTTCCCATTTGAACACTCTCACAAAACTGATTTCCCCATTATATTGATGGGAACTTTGTAATGCAATGAATCATCTTCAGCTGGCTGATTTATTTCACAGGGCAACTTGAGGCAGCAGACTTGGAGCAAGGTAGCCCAAACTAAGCAGAAATATCCTTCCCTGACCCATTTATTAGTGTCAGCATCAGCATAAACTTTTCTCCTTAATGGACCGATCTTTCATTCAGGCCATAGAGGATCCTGAGAAAGTTTTCCTCGTTTCTTTATATTTTGCCGATCTTCTAAGTGAGCTCCTAAAAACTTATTGAAAGAGCATTACTCAGTCTGACACATTCCATTTATTTCAATATGGTGACAAAGAGGGAAGATCTAGTTAAAAATATTGCAATAGCCTTATGGGATACTTATGGGTTTTTTAAATGTAATACATCACAATAGAATACTTTGTTTTTGCAGAAGGGCATTCTGTATTCGCCAAAAAAGCTGCTGACTTAATCATTAGTTATGATGAGAAGAGATTTAGTGCTCTCTTTCTTTACACTGTCACTGAGAACAATGTCTATGAAAAAGCCTATGCTTCCCATTATAAATCACTATAAGCTCCATGAAAATTTCTCCTCTACCCTGGGGTTTAAGTGAGCAGAGACTTGGTGATGCAAACTCCCAATAGCAGCACTTTATGCCCAGCTCTACGAGTTTATGAAATGCTGTGGTTCACTCTAAGTCCAGGCGCTACCCCTGCATGCAGTTTCCATTGTTCAGCAATTTATGAATGGTTAGCCTTTGATAAAAAATGGAATACCTACCAGTTTCCCCCTCTTCCTTTGCAGACTGTGTATATTTTAAAAATGCTTTAAAATTGGAACACAACTATCGGCATTAAATATATATCACTATTTATCATTAGACTGCCTTTTAGAAACACAAGGTACCCTCTACTCCTTCATCTTCAGGAGACAACATTTCAGATTTTATTCACGATAAATAAGGATTCAGAAACAAAGTCATTAAAAAAAGAAATGGTTTTTAGATGCCTTCCTTCACTGAGTAAAGAACATTGGATCACATCATCTTAGAAGACAAATTCAACCTTAAACGATTTGGAGGGGAGTTCCGAGATGTATAAGCAGCTCTCAAAATAATTTGTGTAAGAAATACAGATTTAGAGACCTACAATTAAACATATAGGTTTGAAAGTCTTTAACCTTCTTCCCTGCCTTCCCTCCTCCCCCATATCATAGTCACATCACTGGCTGCATTTTATTGTATAACATTGTAAAAAAAAAAAAACAACAGAGTGAGTGTTCCACACATCTGCCAGCATTTTTTTGTTTGTTGGCCCAAGCTGACAGCTTTTTTTTGTGTTTCCTAGTTTATCAGAAGTCTATCAACTTGTTTTGAAGAAAATGAGCCGGGACATTTCTCCTAGATTTTAGTGCCCTCTAACATTGAATTAATTCTTCTGAGTTTGTTTCTTATTTATTGCTTTTTCTATTTCTTGAAGATAATATTCTCATTCCAAGAGGCGGAGAAGTTGCTTGCTTCATCACAAACTTTCTCAGTCTCCTCCTTTACTGGCTTTAAGTCGGCAAGCCCTGTTCAAAATTCATATCACTGGGTTCAATTTTGAAAGGGAGGACTTTGATTCAAAGTTCTCAGCCACCCACACTGGACCTGAAAGGCCACTACAAATAGCCCTCGTCTGCTTTGTTTCTCAGGAACCAGAATAGACACATTCCCTCTGGTCTGCCCCGAGATATGGATTTGGCTCAATAAGCAAATGTCAGCTGCAGAAGCAGCTGGCTGCAGAGCAGTTTTCAAGGAAACTGGGAGCCTGTGTGCTCTGAAAATATACAATACTATTTCATGAATTTAAAGTTATCATTTTTAATTTATTCTGAATGAGGCTACAAATGACAGTCTGAAGTCAAATTCTTACTGGTCTTTGATTTCAGTTTGGTTATTGACATTATTACTCTGAATAAAACTAAGTATAAATTCATACTGAAACACTGTATCTATGTATGCTGGGTATCTGCAAGACCTTTGTACAAAAAACAACAAGATAAAAGCACACGCATTATAGGTCCCTGGCTATAATCACAGCTCCCAAAGCCACATGCCGGCATCAGGAATCCTATTTTCACGTAAAAACAAGACATGTCTTAGCCTTCACAGGTAAATGATGTTTGAAGATGTCACCTACCTCAATGGTTTTATGGAGGTCTGAGTTTTCAAGCAGATTAAGACAATGGAGGCGGAGCTGGGCCAGTCCTGTTAATGGGCTGAAGTCCTGCCCGGAAACAGAGGCAGCGCGGTGGCTCAGAACGTCGGTGTCCCCAGGAGTTCCCGCAGGAGCCACCAGCATGGCCTCCCTCTCGCTACTGGGGGGCTGAGCTCTCCTGGACAGATCTCACCCTGCCCACAGATAAAGACCGGTTGATGGAGAGACAATGTTTTCCAAAGAGAAGTCATTGTAACACAGAAGATAGCTTATACGTGGATAACGTCACCATTTACATATAAAGCAAAGGTGAGGCCCAAATGCAACTCCATCATGGACTGGCAAAGCCTCAGACTGTCTCAACCCATCCAGAGTCCAAAGAGCTTGGAACAAAAGCAAAACTCTTCAAACTTCTTGAAAGTACCAAATCCTCCACTTATCAAAATAATGAGCATCTGCAATCTCCATCCTCACCTATCCTGCAGTCCCCACACATTCAACCATGAATCTACTTCCCAGGCCTTTGTAGATCTGTGTTCCTGACTCCACCTTCCCTTGCTATGTGAAACTTCTGCTATCTAATGTTCCACTGAGACCAAAAATCCTGTTGTGAAATCAAAACTCAAATGACAAGTAATGAAATACATGCAAGTGTAACAATTGTTGCAGTCACCTCCTCGACTGATCTATGCATCACTGATTTCCTGTGGGTATGGGGTGGTTTCTGCCATCCAGTCTTTATACTAATCCAGTCCTGTCCAAAAACACTTTGGCTTTGAGTCCCACATGAGGACCATCCACTCCCCCTTCCACTCAGTGGCTATCTAGGGGTCTACACAAACTGACCACCCTGGGTTTGCGCTAATCTTTCCTCAGGGAGGCCGAGTCAGATGAACAGATGGCTCTCTCAAAGGATCCTTGTCCTTTCCGCAAGTTTCCTAACTCCAAACTAGAGATGAAAAAAGCAAAGCAAATGTGACCCTTGCAATTGAGATCCTTTACCCGTACAAGCAGTCCTATTAAAGTTGAACGGGAACATACATCATCATAATTAAAGTGGGCATGAGTTAGCTTTGAATTGCAGGAACTCTGGGTGACCACATTTCACTTTCCCTGTCATTGACTAAGATAGAATTTCCTCCTTCTCATCAAATGGCAACTCTTTTATTTATGGATTACATCTATGCCTTGGAAAGAGGTAGAGTTACTGATAAAATTTTCCCGAAAATAAAACATGCTGCATTTTATTTCAGCCTCACAGATGACTGCAGTTGATCACATCTGTTTTCCAGCAGACATCAGTGTATCCAATTAGAAAGATCACAGAATATTTTAGAGGTCTTGAGATCATTTGGTCAGTCAAAAGATTTGAGCTTTGAAAAAGAACAAGAAGACAAATATGGTATGTACTATTTTTCATGACACCCGTGATAAAATATTCTCTCAAAACTAGTTACACGGGTATAATCCTTAGCATTAAATATATATGTGTGAAAGATGAAGAGTTTGAGGGTTTTTTACTAGTAAAAGATTGCAGTGACTCAATGAGTTGCAGTCCTGGCTATACCCTTTGAACTGACAGGAAAGGTTTAGGTGTTCATGATCACAAAATATTTCAAAGACAAAAAATAACTCTGCTTTTCCTTCAAAGAATGCACGAAATATTTAGTAAAAAACATCTACTACTTAAAAGAAAGGAAATGTTATCAAAATGTAGCTCTTAGTTTTGATAAGTCCTTTTAATATTCACCTTCAGGTCTGAAACAACAAGTGAATCGCATAGAAGAATCTTCAAAATAAAAATTGGGGTTTGGATCTTTGTATTTCCAAAATAAAAATCCATTTAAATGTTTTCATTCTAGAATGTTAATGACAGCAAGGAAAACAAAATTCCTAGAGAAATACAGAAGACAAGATATCAAATAAGTTATCCATTTTTAGTTTCAAAGTCTGAAAATGTCTTTGAAGTATCTCTTGCAATTAATTTCTTGGTTTTCCACTAATGCTTATGTTTATGATGTCCTTCTGGTACTCTGTAAATAACTTCACAGGACCTGGCAGCTGAAATCATGAGGCCTCCAATCCATACATATAGACTGGTCAGTTGAGTAGATTTAGCTGTTATTAGGGTTTTGTGGTTCTGGGGAAAAAAAAAAAAAACAGGAGAAAATAATCAACAATTAAAGAAAAAAAAAAGCCAAACTCAAAGCCAGAAGAAACACTGGGGAAAAAAAAATTATCTTGAGAAAAGCTAAGTGAAAGAGCTTTTGAGTGAAGTGCTACCTGCAAAAAGGTCTTTGAACCACAAGTCAAAATATTCTCTCTTGTCGGCTGACGCCTGCTTGATGTCTTTAAGACAACAAAACTCTGCATATCTAAGTAAACAAATAGAGCTTTATGAAAAATTGCATTTTCCTCTTCATTGAGAAAAAGCATGGCAAACCCTGTAATTCTATGGCTAATCAATCAGTTTTAAAAAGGAAAGAGGTAGTCAATCTTCAGTTTCATTGCATGCCTTTCAGGTAAACCTTGAACGCTGAGAATTTTCCTCTTGGTGTCACATTAGCAACATTAGAGACATTCAACATTACAGACTCCACGTAAATGTTTCTGGAAATCTGGAATCCTCTCCTAGACTTCAACATTTTCTGGACTTTAAAACTTCCCTCGTGGTTAACATTCACACTGCAGTAAGCATTTCAGGTAAGAGTGAGACCCCTTGAACTGACCACTTGACTGGCCACTATCTGACGAAAGAGTTCCTGTTGCAAAACGCTGGCGTCCTTGGACTGGTGACGACTGGAACGGATCACAGTTCTGTTTTGCCTTAAGTACTGTGATGGAGCATAGCTCCTGCAAGAGCTGAACCCCCGCGCTGGGACTGCCAACCCAACGCCCGAACAAACAAATGCATTACGCCTGCAGTGCGTTGTGCTGCGGCTTTCCTTCCAAAGGGCTTGGCCTTCCACTAGTGGTGTTGGGACAGAGCTGTCAAACCTCTCAGGACGAAAGGAGTTCTGCAAGACCTTGTTCTACGTTGAACATAAATAGGTTTATTGTAGCCTTGCATGCAGCCTATTTCACTCGTGCAAGTATGTTTTTTGTTAAACACATAAAACACAGAGTGGGTTTTAATGGTTGATCAGATCCTGTTAAAGCAAATTGCACGTTTAAATACAAAGGATGAAAGGACCTCTATTATTCTACAAATTTCTAGCAGCACTGCACCTTAAAAGGAATTTTACAGCAAATTTGTAGCTTTGCAACCAGCTCATGAACCAAGGGGCATAAAAAGGACATGTGTTCCAAGAGCAAATGCATTCCATATTTCAAAAATAATAAATTCTTGCTTGAACCCAGATCTCATCAATGCAGAGAAAGGATTTTGCATCCATGGGAAGCAGGATGTTGCTGTCTTCAGCAGAACATTATTTCACTAAGGTTGCTAACTGGCCTATGTTATAGCCAATCAAATAACGTCTGAAAAGCCCCCGCTCTATACCAGAAAGCCCCAGTGCCCTCCTTTGTTTTACACTTTAATTGCAATCCACACAAACATTCAAGAACAAAGATCTGTGAAAGTGGAAACACTGATCCTGTTGATCAAGCTCGTCAGAGGTGAAAAGATTAAAATACTCTAACAGCAAAGTCTAGCAACAACATTTATGAAGGAAGCACCATATAACTGCAGGTGATGGTACCTTTCAGCACACAACCATTATCTTTATGCAAGTGAATCCTCACATGGTCAGGAAGAAAATTTTCATGTAGTCTCAGAATTAATATCTTGCTATTAAATGAAGGCTCTAGGATTAGAAGGTGCAAAACATATATATGTCTCATAGCCTTCAACTACAGTAACGTCTGAGCCTCTGTACTGTGTATTTATATGGGTGTTTGACCACAAACGTTAGACGAAGTAAAGATGAATCCTGCACGATCAGCCTAAATTTACAGAAAAAATTCCAGTTCATTCCTTCCCACTTTTCCACTGCATCCAACTTTCAGTTAGTGTAAAAAGAAGGACATTTCTATTTGCAAGCTAGAGAGATGTCCCGGGATCAAAACCAGAATATGTCTTTAAGCACTTTATCAAACTGATGCCTCCAAAATCCAATCACAGGTGGCAACCTACATTATTCCTTTATTTTCAACACAGCGGATGTATAGATAAAGCCTGGCTTGATTTTCTTACTCACAATGTGTCCATATGCTTCTGTTGTAGAAAACTCCAGGTTTTCAGTGGCTTAAGATCTTATTGTGAGAAGAGAATTGTCTCATATTTGGAAGCTGGGAGCCTTGCTGATTTTCCTATTCCTTCCTGCCATCTGCAAGATCTCATATGGGGCAAAAACGGGAAATTACTTGAGCAAATCTTCAGCTTTCCTCAGTTTTCTTTAAATAACGTCCCCAGCTTTCTGCCTCATGATTTACATAATAAGGAGACTGTTGTGTTATTACATCAGTTTCATTTCTTCAGGGAAAAAAGGCTCCAGATGTATTTGACTAAGTCATTAGTGCAAACATCCCATTTTTGTAACATCATTCCCTCGATCGACTGCAAAGACGCACTGTTGACTTTGGCTAGAGGCTTAGGAGCGGCAGACACCACCACTTGGTCGAAGCAGCTGCCTCCTCATCACTCCCTCCAACTTCATTGTCACGGAGAGAAGCACAAACCCCTAATGGATCCACAACATGAGCACTGATTCATAAAACCTGGCAGATGACTCATCTGATAAAAATCACCATTGTAAAGCTATTCAAGGAGTAAGGGGAAAAGAAAAAAAATATTTAGCCTTCCTTAGAGAGATTACTTCCTTTCGTCAGGGTGTTTTTCTTCAGTCATATGGGAATGAAATTATAAACAAATACAGAGGGCTGGGTCCTGACACCTCAACTCCCCTGGGACAACACGCTCAGTAGCCCCATTAGAAGTTCTGGTGATGCTTGTAGAGCAAGGGACTACTCAAGGTGAGGGAGGTTACAAAAGCCCTTCCTGTCTGAGTCAAAAGAATCAGCAAAGTGTAAAAATGAACAATAGATGAATGCCTAGTTTTAGAAGTAAAGATGTTATTAATTTTACTGCAGTATTTGCTGTTTGATCCAGCTCATAGCAAAAACTTGACTACACTAAATTATTACCCACTACCACACCCCGCAGGAGGAATCTTTTTTTAACTGCAAATGAAGAACCATTGTTGATTTACTTTTGTACCATCGTACTGATAATCAGAAATTTGAAAAAAGTCAATTGAAATATGTAGCTTTAAATCGTTAGCAAATTGTTCCAAACGGCACAATAATGAACACGAGAAAAATGCGTAAATGAGTTTGCTGAAATACTCAAGCTGCCACAAAGCTGTCCCAAAGTAGAAGAACATATATGGTTAAGCAGGTGAACTGCTTCTAAAAGGAAATAACCTAAATATCTTATATATGAATAGGTATCTTAAGAATGAGTGAGTAATTGTTGTAGATGCTGACATGCTTGCATTACATTTGTGCCACAGCCTCTGTTTGCTCTCTGGATGAAATCATAAGACTGAGATTTTTTTTTCTGTAAATGGCTGGACTTATAAATTGGACATGGACTGTCATGTCCCCACATAATAAACATTGTATTTTTCATTTAGAAACTCAGTAAAGACGTCCAGTGTGATACAAAGACATGCAATGATTACAATGTACAAGTATGGTAATGGGCAAGCAAAAGATGAATTATTTTAATATTTGACTCGTGCTCTCTTACAGAATTAGACTCGGTTAAATGGTGAAAAAATGCACTTATTGCTGTCTACTGGACTTGTCATTACTGTTCAGATCCCTGTTGCTGTGCAGGAGATGTGGTATTTCCAGTTAATTGCATCATTTGAAAGCCTTAGAAGAGGGTATTCTAATGATTAAATCAATGTAAACCAGGTTTCAGAGCCAAAATAATCAAAAGTCTGACCAAGGCAAATGTTCTCAATAAACTGAGCTTGCCAAACACAAGTGCTAATTAACACCTGATTCTAATTTGGTGATTGTGAAAGTGTGGCAACAGAGCCCTATGATTTTGCAAGTGGAAATAACATTCCTTCTCTCCATTGGTAGATTTCATGAATTGCCCTCGTGGCCAAAATCCCTCCTTTTGATCTGCTCTGGGGACAATCCATCAACGTGGTGGCAGCTATACTCAGGTTGTACAATACTTCTCTGTCTAAGGATATTTACCATTCCTTGGTGTTTTTCCCAACTGTAATGATGCTGAATGAAATTTTCTCTTCCTTGCTGTTGGTCTTAATTCAAAGTTTTCAAAATATTAAAGTTGAAAATAGCACACTGACTACAAATGACAAACCCAAGTGTCCGCGTTCTCCTTTTGTATTTCCTCTTATGATTGTTACAGATTTTAGGGAGAAGAAGAAGACTACTATCTCTCTCAGACAGTTTTTTTACACCTGAAAGCTCAGGACCTCCTATGTACCGTATCAAGTCTTTCATTCAGCAAGACACTTACAACAAAAGCAGACCTTTTACCATGTGACTAATTCTTGAAGTCATCGGGAGTTTGATCAGTCACCTGAATAATTAAGGTTTTTGCCTTGCATTTCAAAGGAGAAGTTCTTTACCCTCTTCATAGCTGGTGAGGACACAGACTCAGACAAAAAAAAATGATACTAGACAATATCTTTGTTAACACATCCAGCAGCCACCCAACTAGTCAAGACTGACTTTGCAAACAGAAAAGGACTGGAAGGACTACTCTCTTTCCTGAAGTAGGTAATTGGTGTTTCCATACACACAGTGAGTCTCTTCTGTGGACAACTGGAAGACTCCAGACCTCAAGACCATTAACCTAGTGCCATCTCACAGAATAATTTTTTTTTAAAGTGCATATTCAATGATACTCTCCCATTTCTTTGCACAAAGGAATGGTTCAGTGGTACCTTTCCACCCCAAAACAAAACTGGCTTGGCACAAAACAAAGTTACCTCTACCTTAGACATAAAAGACATCTCCCTCATGCCCAAAATAACATGTACTTGATCGTCATGTGTAACATATATAAGTAATTATGAAGGCATACAATTTATGAAGCATCTTAAAAAACAGGGCTATATAAATGTAACTTCTAGCTGACTGTTGGTGCATTTGGTTATAAAATCAACACCTTATGTATTTGATCTACACAACCGTTACACTATACCATCTACTGATTTTTTTAAATAGTTTACTCAGTCTCTCATTTAAAAAAAAAATATGAAAGCCAAATTTGTAAGTGCAGGCTCTGCAGAAATATTCGCAAAGACTCGTAAGTATTTTATTACTGCTTGCAGTGCAAATGTATTTGACTGTGTGTTTAAAGCAACTGCAGTTTGTTCTTAATAAGAGTGAATTTGCACTATAAATGGCATCCCCTGTTTAGAAACAATACTTCCTTTATCCGCTTGCCTTCAAAAGCGCCTAACAGGGAAACCTAACTTATCTGTTTCATCTTAAAACTGGAGCTGCCCGTCAAGCTTTGACAATCTTCAGATTCTTTTGGAAATAGGAAGCAACCCATTGTGTTCAAATTTGCTCTTAGTGACAGCTGATCCCACAGGAGCATCTAGTCAGAAAATAATTGATAGCACTTGAAACAGAAAAGACTGCAAATCAGGTATGACAAGTCTGCATTCGTTGGCAGTCCTAAAACTAATTGTCCAGTTAAGAAATCAGCTTCAAAAGAGGAAAAAAACTGAAGCGGAAGGAAATGAGAAGTTTGTTTATTGCACATACACTTTCGTTCTGACAATATTTTCCTTTTAAAAGGCAGGTCTGGAATAAGCAGTACATTAAAGCGATGGGCCCAAAGCAAAACCTCTAAACCGAATACTCCGAACTTTATGACTCAAGCCCATCTGTAGTTTGTTATAAACAAGTCATAAGGCATAAATGAAAAAATCTGGATGCGGAAGGATAGAGGCTCGATCCTGCTACTATTGAAGTTAACAGAAAATCTCTTGCTGACTACAGAGGACTTTGGATCAGGCATTAAAATTCCAAAGTAATACTGGCAAAGCTTCAATCGTGCGAGTGTGTGTCCGCGCAAGCTTGTGCACATATATATACACACTCACACAACCCAATATTAGGAATTTTTAACCCTGATTCTTATATCAGACTATACCACCGGATGTCAAAAATGAAGATAACATGGGAGGAAGTTTATTTTGATGAGGAAATCCCTAAATGCTGTTGAAAATATGCTTGGAATGGTTAATTAGTATGCAGGGGCTTTGGAGGAAATGATATCTTGCAGTTTGACCATCATCTTTTTGCCAGGTTTCCCTTCGATTTATCTCTTATCTGCAGGAAACTGTCTCACAGCTTCTGAATCTGCTGTTGGCTAAAAAGAGAAAAAGGACAATGACTCATTGTTGGGCAACAGGACAAGTTCTATTTGAATTCTAAATTTCCACATTAATGCTAGTTAATGTCATATCTAATGTACTTCAGCCCATCCAGGGGATATCCAGGGTGGGCTCTCAAACTAACCAAAAGTGAAAGTTCCTTCACAAAAATAACAAACAGTAAATTAAAAGAAGATATAATACCCAAGGGATGAAAACACTGAGTAATGCAAAAAGTATCTGCTGTATTTTCTATGACTAAGGCATCAAAAAGGCCTTATTAATAAATTGAAGTATTCTGAACGGGTAAGTAACTGGTGGCAGGATGCAGCAACCGATACCCAGCAGATTATTGCTGGCCAGAGAATATTAAACACGTTGATTGCTGCGACTTGTATTTGAGGGACTACTTTCACACACAGTCAAGCAATGAAGGATTCCTTACTCCGCAGCTTTTATTGAGGGCTGGCGAAGAAGATACGGTTAGCTACCCATGGTGGGAGAGGTGGCCACAAACAGAAACAGGGTCCAGGGGAAGCACACAGGCACAACGCTGGAGCCTCCCGGCTGCTGGGCTGGAAGTTAAGCTGGAAATTATGTAAATGCTGAGCTTAAGGAAGTGCTGAGGGAGGGATAAGACGCGTCAGATGATCGCTGTGCCAACCCTAAAGAGGACATCAATGCGAGGATTAAGAAAGGATGGGGACATGTTGCTCCCATTCCCTCTCCTACAACGATCACTCCAGTGCTCAGAGGTGTGGCTAGATTTGGGTAAGAACTGAAAATTCAGCAGCTTCTCCAAATATTACATAAAAGGAAAGAATGACATAAAAACACGATCTAACCGTGTAAATATTTTTTCCAGTTTCACAGACCAAATCCCAAGCATGTCATGCGTCTTATATTTTTTATTCCCCCAGCTCTTTCCCCAGTGCTGAGCTAACATCTGAAATAAGAGCACACAATCAGTATGTTAATAATCAAGGAGTCTGCTCGCTGCATTATACAGACATCAGAGGAATTTCTTCCACTGTCTGATGAATATTATAAACAGGCCCGTTTGTATTAACAGAGCCTTATGTAGCAAATCCAAAAGTGACAAACCAAACAGTTTTAAGTGGTTACATTCCATCTCCAAATGTCCCTGGTATCAAACATCGCTAGAAACCTGCATCCTGGCTGCATGTGAGGAAAACAAAGAGGCCCACAGTCGGCTGGACTAGACGCTTGGTGTCGAAGCAGATGACTGTGACAAGGTTTCTTAACTGCCAAAGTGACACTGCAAATGCAATCTGGTACTGCAGCTGGAGAGCCAGAAATATCGTATCAGTTACCGAGAGGGAAGGCATTTGTTCTTGAGAGTGACACTTCAGGAAGGGTTTATATCTGAGTCATCATCTTTGACAGCGTGTGTGTCCATCAGCAAGCTGAACGGCACAGCTCCTGAAAAACTTTTCAGGGAAGTTTTGAGATCTGCAGATCACTGCGGGCCTGGTTCGCTACTCTGGGAAGTCAAAGGAAAGGTCTCCTGCGGGCTGAGCCCTAGAAGGTAACACTTGGATTTAGAAATGGTATTAAAAATGCCAAGCACGTGGCCAAACTGACTGAATTCTCACCCAAAACCAAATATTTTAGGCAAACGGAATGAACAGGCACAGCTCCTTCCCCATCCTGCTTACAGTACATAAAACACAAAAGAAACAAGGGCTGGGGAGAGCAGCAGGAAAGGAAAGATGAGGGTCCTATGGATGCTCCTAAGACTAGTGGGTTTTTATTGTGTGTGTTGCAACGGTTTCTGTGGGCTGCTCCTGCATCAGCTGGCTGCGAGACTGTCAGTTTTTCTCCTTTTTTTTTTTTTCTCCTGACCTCTTTTCCCTCTCCACTGTCTTAGCCCCTTAGGAGATGGGGAGTCCTCCTGGAGCACACGCAGGGAGGCTGATGTGAGAGGGGAACAGCCTCCTTGCTGCAAATCAGCAGCAGACGCTTATGTGTGGAGGTAGCAAGGCTGCAACCCTGAAGCACCAGGCTCTCAAGTAAGACTGGTGCATTTTAGAAGAGGGAGGGCTGTATGCTGACAGATGTCTTAATTTCATGTTAGATAATTCAATGGAAACACAGATTCAGACTATTTTGAGCTGACTGTGAAGGACAACACATCTTCTCTGTGACCAGCACCTGCCATGAGGCTTATGCATCTTGGACTGGACCAAAAATCCTAGGAGAAGGAGTTTTATTCAACAAAGCTGATGCTTATTTGCTGCTTATTTCAACCAAGTCACTTGAGTTTCCAAAGTGGGCCTGGAAACTCTGGAGGAACAGTCTTTCTCATGAGATTTCCTGTTGGTGCTGCATCCAGTAGCACCGGAAATATCACAAGAATAGCTTTACTTGTGGTATTTTATTACTTCTGCTTCTGCTCCTGGCCGGAACTGGGAAGTACAGGGGTGCATGGAAATGAAATATAGTGGTCAGCGGAGAGTCTGCCAAACATTTGGAAACTACAACAGCAAGAAAGGTCATTTGCTTAAGTCTCAGGAACTGCTTCTGATCTGCTCTTATTTTATTCAGGCACATTTATGTGATGCTGCTTTTAAAGGTCATTCACTCAAGGCTGGCATCAGTACACGTTCAAACACCTACTATCTGCAGTTTAGCTGTGAGTACTGCTTCTGAGTTCCTATAGAGAAGTGACTTCTGTATCCTAAAATGTTTAACTGACATAATCCATCACCAGAATAGGTCCAAGCAAAAAAAAAAACCCCATCCTGCTACAGCTCATAGTTGCATTGCCTTTATTTAATATTACGACAGCACGATTAGCCATATTAGACAATACTGCACGTATACTTTCCTTGGTCAAAACTCATCCACACCACAAAAAGCATCTATTTCTCTGAATTTATCTTCTACTCAGAATTGTTTGACAAATGCTTTGTGCAGACAAATCCTGTCTAGCAACTGTTTGTAAATACACATTGCAAATACTTCTTCAGCTCTCTCAGACAGTGGTTCTTGGTGGCAGCAATGACTAAGTGGTGTCAGCAGCTGCTAGCAATTCTCCCCCAGCCACGCTTGCCCCGAAGGCACAGTAAGGCAGCTCAGGGGCTTGATCCGTATGGAAGGGGAATGGTTCAGGCAGGAGCGGACACCTAGGAGCAGTAAGGAAGAAGGGGAGCTTCTGGCAGCTTGAGCCAGCAAAAGCTGTTTGGCAATTTACACCCTTGGCATTGCAATCAAAAGTACCTCCACCACATGGGCCTGTTTCCATTTCCTGTTTGGTTGATGTCATCTTTACAAGTTACTCCTGTTTCTTCCTGAAGTGAATTCTCCTTCACTGAAAAACTAATTTTGTACCGTTACTAAACAAGTGTTGGCTGCTAATCAACACTTCGCCTTCCTGAACAAGCTCCATTTGCAAACAAATCGAATTAAAAGGGGAATGAACACAGATGAAGAGAAATCCAACTTAAAAGCCAGGACAAGATTCCCCAAGTTCCTCTCCCTTATTATCTGACTGTCATCCTAAGGGCACTTTGCTCAGTTTAGATTAAAAATGTGAAGTTTTGCTACAGATATGCCAATGTCATAAGAAATAATGACGGATACTTTCAATTCCTTTTTTTTTTTTTGCAAGGGACAGAAGATACTTACTTCACTCATGAATAATGCATTGAAGTTGAGGGGACTATTCCATAACGATAAGATAGATTTGTCCTAAGAAGTTTGGTTTTCTTTTTCTGGTGTTTTGGAGAGCTCAAAGCACATAGTGATAAAAAAAAAACAAACCCAACTGCCATAGTTGGTTCCATATGCTCTGTAAGAAAATGGGACCAAATTCTACACTGACAACCTGTACAAGCATGACAGAAAAAATTTCTTTTATAGTTCCAAAATCTGTTTCATTCCTCACTCCCTCACAACTGCACAGATATTCTGAAGCACGGTTCACAGTTCAAAGTAATTATTGTTGTAAAATACCCTGGTTGTCACCAAGGACTTTGTTGTTGCTGTTTTCAAATGGCGTGGCTCCACTCCCAGATGTCTGCTCTTGTGCTTTCGCCAGAGTCACCCAGCACAGGTTTCTCTCCCGGCTCTGTGCCAAGGAAGAAGACCGTTTGAAGCCAGCTTCACTGGTTTTCCTTCCCACCTCCCCAGGCCACGTGGTACTGCATGGGCAGTCACATCTCCAGCCTACTCCTCTCTTGCTTCTCCCTACCCACAAGTTGACACACAGAATATCCCACAGTTTTGCTATCGGTCTCTGCCAGGGAACCACGTCAAATCTAATTACCTGCCGCTCCACGGAAAGGGGGAAAATGAGGGGCAAATTCAGGTAGATCCTAACATCGCAGAAAGATGAGCAAAACGAACTGTTAGAAGCCAGGCAGGAATGAAAATTCTGACAAAATCTGTTCTTTATCTTCTTACAAAAGCTGGACACCAAACTATAATTCTGTGGTAAAAAAGAATCATATGATATGCTCTATTGTTGTAGTGTTGCATAATATATACATAATTTGCTTGAACATATAACAAAAATCAGGGATCTTTTAGAAGTAAGCAGAAAAACATTCTGAAACATCAGCGAATACAACCTGATGAAGGACTAAAGGATTAATAAAGACCAACACAAACAAGCCTTCTCTTTTTCAACGTACTTGCACACGCATTATAACTTGATATTGACCTAAAATGTTATAAAATGCACATTTAAACCTTCAACATCAGCAGCCACCTTCATCTAAGGCACAGGAACGACTCACCATCATTATCCTAGAACTGCAAAATATCTTGATGGCCTTGCCTTTACACTTTGGGCTTCTTCAAGTAAAACTGGAAGGGTCTGCAAGGAGAATTTTAAAGTTAATGGGACTGGAAAAGATACAAAATCCCCTTTACCTGGCATTTGCCACAACAGAGTGAAAGTCTGAAAATTCACAGCTGAGTTACATGCATCCAGTGCACTTTTATTTCACAACACTGCATAAAATGGAAATACTGGACAGGAATGGGTGGTCCAGATGAATACAGCCATCCCTTTCCATGATATTCCTGTAAAAGCCTGAAACAGCAACTGTTTTTCATGTTGCTTCACAACCCTGAAGCGTTCATAGTACACTCACAACAGAAAGTTTTCAATGTGCCTTAGTAACTATTGTGGCCGGAGAGTAAAAAGTTTGAACAGCTGCAGATTCCATGTCCAATCTCTAGCTACATTTTTGACAGACCTTTTAGGCTTGCATAATAAATACAGAAAAGCTTAAGCAAAGACACTGAATATCATTACCAACATTATTACGCGAGCAGATTGCAAAGCACTCAGCATCTGACTAAGACATTTTCCTGCCATTTTTTTTTCTGTTCTCTAGAGAGCACCACCAATCCTGAGGGTACATATAGACCTGAAAACTGCAGTTGTACTTGGACCTCAGATTGTGCAAAAGTGACATGGAACAGCTCTAAATTCACCCGCTACCGGTACTTAAATAAAGCTTTACTGAGAGACTTGCGCTGACTTGGCTCCATAAAAAAAAAAAAAAAGAATGATTTCTTCCAAGTGACTGTCCTAGAAATGTTAATATAATTGAATTAAAAATTAAAAATAGGTGCAAGCTGCAAAGCTCAGCTTTGCCAAAGATTGAAAACTTTACTGAAATTGAAGACGTTGACTGAAAGGTTCAGATGCAGCCAGAATCAGGGACGGTGGTTTGGCCAATTCAGAGAAAGAGGTAAATCATAATGTGCAAGTCTGGATTCACTTACAGAATCCTCTGGCATTTGGGAATGTTTGGGTCTGAGGTTTTGTGTTGAAGTTTCAGCTACCTATTATTATGATTTTAGTATCTATGTTTTAATTCTTTTCTAACACTTCAGTGGAACGCAGGCTTTCAATTAACTCAGCGCTCTCTACTTGACTTTTCAAAGTAGCAACCGTAAATTAGACGATAAAGAACCAGAAATGGTGTGAGAGTCAGCCAATGACAAAAGTTCTGCAGTCAATCATCAAAGCTGGTTGAGGTCCTGGCCCTCTGAGTTGTGGTCACCACAGCTAAAGCAGGGGACAGAATTTGGGTTTGATTCCCGATAGCCTCATAAAATTATTTCAGTATCAATGGCATTTTATGGAAGTGAAGGACCAAAACCAACACCCTTATTTCCCAGGAGAGTTTCAAAGATAAATTAATTAATGTTTACAAATCATTTGGATTTTAGATCAGATGGAAGGGGGGACAAAATGGAAGAAACACTCAGATGGATCACAAAAAAGACTAGATCCTCTTCATTCCCGGGTCAGCAAACTATGTAAGCATGTGCTTAGCTTTGAGGATGTGCTTAAATCTACCCCAGTAAACAGGAGCAGAAGCCCACAGAGTTAATTATGTGCTTTTCTAAACAGGGAAAATTAATAGGTATAACTGAAAAATGCAGAGTATACATACAGACTTAGCTGAGCAGGGCAAACAGTCTGCATCTTCAGTGCTCCTGCGTCAGTCTCCAAGCTTGGCACAGCCTTGTCTTTACCACACGGAGTCGTTTTTCAAACAGTGGAGATGCACCGAGGATAATCCCAGGTGGCAACATTTAGGTACCTGAAAGCAAAATTTGTCTCATTATGTTTGAAAAGTGAGTTTTACAGTCCTCAATGGCAGCTCAAGAGCATGGTGGAACCAGCCACACCATTGGGGAGCCCAAATCGTGAGCCTGTGGGCAGGGGGAATTTGGACTCTAGCTGAACTTTGCGGCTCCTGCTTACCCATACAAAGTGAAATTGAACTGGAACATGGCCTTAATCAGAAATTATTCTATCAGCATCGCAAATGGCCTCAACGCTGTCCCAGCTCAGTTCTGCAAGAGCTCTCTCACTTATTTACAGAGCATTTTTGTAATGTACTCCGAAAGCAAGCAACCCCTAGCCTGCAACACTGTCAGTACTGTGCATCTCAGGATCTAACACATATTGGAGTTGGTTATCAGCTGCAGTAAAACCAACACGTTACGAGCCTCTATTCTTGCGCCGTATTTGTAAAAGCCGAAACGCTATCACCAGAACAAATGCCTCTTTCACTGCCCCTCTGGAAACAGAACGTTCACTTCAAGCCTAGAAAATTAAATTGTGTTCGTCTGGGAGACGGCGTGCAGACAAAATCTGCTTCAAAAGTCAGAAGGCCCCTGAGTCAGAGGAAAGTTCAATTAATTTGTCAGCAAACTGAAAACAGATGATTTCAATCAGCACCAAAAAAAAATGACTTCACGGCAGGCGCGCGCTGGAAAAGGCAGAGTCTGACTTCCAGCGCACAAACAAGCGGCCCCCCCCGGATCAGGCGGCTTCGCAGCCCCGGTTCTGCGGCCCCGCGGGGAGCCAGACCCCCGCTGCCGCCCGCCCGCCGCGGTGATGGGCGCAGGGAGCGCAGCCCCCGCCCGCCCCGCCCGACCGCGCTCTTATGGCCGGCCGGGCTGCCGCGCCGTCCCATTGGCTGCGCCGCCCGCGGGACTGGCCAATCAGCGGCGCGGGCGCTGGCGGGGCGGAGCGGGGCCGCTCCCCCCTGTCGCGGAGCCGCTGTCCCGCAGCCGCTGTCCCGCCCGCTCTTCCCCGCACCTCGTCCCTTGCGGCTCCCCGCGCCCCGGGCGAGCCGGGCCTCAGCGGTGCGGGAGTGGCTCCGCGGTGCGGAGCGCGGGCCGCCCCGGCTGCTGCGCGGCGGCTGGAGGCGGGACGCCGGGGACAGGGCGGGGATGGAGGGAGAAAGCGTGGAAATAAAGACCGTGGCGGTGGCCAAACCCTTCTCTTAACGCACCCCATAACCAAGACTCGCCCCCAGCTGGCTGCTGGCCGGGAGGTGCGGCGGTCCCTCCTGCCATCTTGTCTACTGGGCAGCTCCGGCCGCGATGCAAGGGTCACATTGTGTGATGGCAAACGTTGGGTCAAACCCTTCCAGTCTAGTTGTGTTGGTCCTTCGGGTCAGAGATAACCCAAATCCTTGCCCACGGTCTTCAGAGACTTTACGGATGTTTTGCTATTAGGTGGGATGTCGTTTCTGTTTTTTCTACACAAATTCAAACTCAACAACTCATTTTCTTGCCTGAATTCCCCTGCGTTTCCAATTAAGCATCCTTCCGGTTTTTCATTTACCCTGCGTCGCTGTGTGATTTGCAGCATGCTGATATTTAGCACGCTCGTCCACTCCTGAGAGCGCTGCATCGCAGCTGCGGAGAAAGTCGTTCTTAAAACTCACCCTTACTTTTTGTGGTGGAGCTGTATTTGAAAAACAAAAAGAGAAGATCCTATGTGAGTAATAACATAAGAAATAACCATTTGTTGTTTGCAGTTGTTGTCTTCCTATTTTATCAGAATCTTTAATTTCAAAATTATTTAAAAACCCAAATTAATTGTGTTTCTTATTGCCACTTGGTCATCCAAAAAAGTGGCAGAATAGAAGTGACCAAGAAAAACACATTTTTAATGATAAGATATTTAACGTGGGTTTATAACCCCACACAACCACCACATTCAAACAACAAGAAAACAGACACTTAAGTTTCTCAGGTTTTTTTTTTATCAAGTTGCATTAGCTCCCTAGTGCTTCCCCACCAGTTATTAACACTTCTCCAGTTTTAACACTGAGAAGTCAGAGTGGCTGTGTGGTACACCGATGAGACGGGGGTTTCCTTAGGGATACACCCTCCTTCCGCAGGCGGAGAGAGGTTTCTGCTACCTGAGTGGAAAGTGCGGTGTTACCTTACAAACCACACAGACACACTGGTGGCAAAAAACCCCCGTGTATGGGTTAAGACAAAAAGCCAGTGGCTCCTTCACCATGGGATTTGGGCTGTAAGGACTTGGAATACAAAATTGGTTTTGATCTTTCTCCTAAGATGACCACTTTTATGAATAGAAATAAGGGGCAACCACATGAAAAACAGGGAACAGCACTTTAAGGGATTCCGGGGAAACACCTGTTCCCTTATCGTGTGTTTTTCTCACAAATATATGTTGTTACTTCCCTCAAACACACAATTACATGAAAATGAACTTAATTATTTAAAGCGATAATTACTATAATTTGAAATAACTGAAAGACATTTTTGCTTTCTAAATCAATTCAGAAAACTTTTCCCAGGTTCTACTGAAATGCTCAGATTTAGAAACTCAACCTGAACAGAAGCAATATTTAGCAGGTTTCTGCAACCTATCCAAGTCTGTTTATACCAGGAAATTATTATTTTTCTACTTGACTTATTATTTGAATGGACATAACATTCCCCACAAGTTTAACTCGCAAAAAGGAGTTGAACGTAAAACATTAGAACATTTCCTAGTACCAGGCTGCTGAAGTGTGTACTCACGTATACATACACCTATTGTATTTCTGATACAAAATAATCCATACCCAACTCTTTATTAGGTTCAGCTTTTCAATGTTGATTACAATTTTCTGAAATGCAAACCTTTCATCTACCCTAGAAAAAGTGGGTGATCCAGATAACGCGACTCTTGATGCAGTTATACTGAGTAAAAATAACGGAGCAGTGGTACGCAGAACAATTTTCCGTTGTGTGTAACAAACTCTTAGGAATAGTTTACTATTTCCAGAATCTAAGGTATAATTAACAAGAGAGGAATTTGTCATTTCAGCTTAGTCCTTATGTGTTTTCTCAGTGGCAAAAGGAGCTAATATACTGCTTTGTTTTTCAAAGGTGTGCGTTATTTCAGCTCTGGCAGAATCTCAGGAAATAATTTTGTATTATAAGAAATAATGTATCTGGTGGATAATACTAGGGCACACTTTTGTTATGCCCTTTTGTTATGTATATTTGCATTTTTTCACAAGAAAAAAAAAAAGGGCATTGTTTTTAGACTCCACGCTAGCATTATTTCTTTACATGCTCTCTTTGTGGGCTCTCTTACGTTTGACAGTCCACTGTAAGCAATGAAGAAGCTTTCTCTGCACTGAGTGTAGTAAGCTCTGTGCTAAGCATCATTGGCTTTATTGGTCCTTGTTCTTTCTGTACTACTCACTGGACCTTGCCGATACCACACTGATAACCCAATCCAGTTGAGCAAGGAGTAGCTCAGACAAAATCCACTGAGGTCAGTGAAGCACCGCTGGCTTCTTACTGGTGGTAAGTGGTCAAAGACAAGGTATCCAGTTGAAAACCTGAAAATACTTCAGCTCTCAGGGAAGGTAGGAAGACATTTTCCGCAGAGAGGACTGAAGTTGTATAGTATACACATCTACACTTCATACATTTTATAGTCAGATATCCAGTAAAAACCAAATCTGCAACATGTGCCTTGGTCGGGATGAAGCTGCTTGGGGGCGTGGCTGTTGCTTAGGTAGAGGCAGCCCAGTGCCTCTAAATATAAATAAAATATAAATATAAATCTCTAAATATAAATCTCTCAGACATAAATACATATCTAAATATCTATCTCTCAGACATAAATTCCAACTCTTGTTGGAATGAACCCATGGAAATGAACCCAGTCTCCCAGCATCCAGACTGGTGTTCGAATCACTAAGTGGCTGAAAAAATCGAGTTTCTCTTACACAGCAAATTTTGTCCTTGTCTATTCAACTTCAGTTTAGCACTAAGCGTCGACAGAAGATGGATAAAATTGATGTTATAAACTGCCAGAAAAAAATGCT
The DNA here is from genome assembly GCF_036417535.1 of Chlamydotis macqueenii. Lineage (NCBI taxonomy): Eukaryota > Metazoa > Chordata > Aves > Otidiformes > Otididae > Chlamydotis > Chlamydotis macqueenii. The sequence goes on along the minus strand of NC_141560.1, from coordinate 68,907,248 downwards.
ATCCAACTCCTACTGAAGTACAGAGAAAAGTGATTGATGATTTCAGAGGATAATCAACGAGTCATATGTATGGAAGCTGGCCAAGTAAGCTACGCATACTTCATCCCAACATAAAACACATATGTCCACAATGGACAAACCATTCCACATCCAGCCATTGTCCTTCTTCTCCATGAGCCACCATCGTGGAGTCAACGCTTGGTCAGTGCTCCGATTCCCTTTGTTCACTGAAACATGCCGGTGCTCCGCAGCCTCAGAAATCACGAGGATTTCCAGGATTCCCCAAAGGGAATGAAAGATCCGTTGCTCCCTCTGCCGTGACTCTCTCCCCTTTATCCTTTCTGGAAGGCCTGAGAACTCTGTGGCCTCTGCTCTCTCTTTGGGCATCCCGTATTTACTGTCCCCTCCTGACCAGCATATGCTTATGCAATCACACAGGACACAATCCGGTGTAAAATTAATTTCTCTGGTTTCTCAGTACCTGAAAAGACCTAACTTGGTACAACTACTTACAAAGGACTAAACACAAACAATATTATTAAAGAATTTCTCAAGAAATAAAGAAAAATACCATGAAAGCAGAAAAAACCAAAGTGCCTTTAAAAATATATAAAAGAGGGTACTGACACCCTTTCCTCAACGGCAGTGACAACGTTCTCACTGATTTCAGGGGAAGGAGGATGATCTCTGCTCTTGGAAAGTTTTGTTTGCTGCTCGCGTATGTCAGCCTGTTCATGGATAAGCAAGCATCCTGTTGCACACGGTTTTGTTGTAAAAGCAAGAATTGGTTTATGATCCATAACCTTTTCCATGTTCAGCCTCGAATGGTAGACGTTAAACTATACAACTGTCTGAATCCAAGCAGATAATTCTGCTATTCAAGTCTCAGCTATTGCTATAAAATTATATTTGTACTATTTATGGAATGTGCAGATACAGGGGAAATATATTTATAGCTGTTTTGACTGGTTCTACTGTATGCTTAGAGAAGAAACCATGGAATTTGGGGTTTGGCATTTTGTGACACCAGGCAAATTAGAGGGGCCCTAATTGTATCGACTGCCATTTGCTGCTCTGTGGTTATCAGGTTAGTCAGGCATCTTTGGTTGGAAGCGGCAAAAGATTCTCAGAATCAGTTGTGTCCTCTTCAGCCAATTATCTGTAAAGTGCTGGGACCAGCTTCTCTCCCTTGGCTGCAGAAAATACTGACTGAAGTCACATGTTGGAAAAGCTATCTGGCATCTCTGATTTAGAAGAAACTTTGTATTGAATTTATTCCTTCTGTTTAAAGCAAATTTTTCCCCCACACTTGGCGTGAGAAAAGATTCGTAGCTTTTGTCATGAAGAAATAAGATAGCTAAATCCTTTCACTATGCCTGTAAATTAAACTTCTGCTTTTCCATCACCTTGGAAATCAGCTTCTTTAAGCATTTTGGTATTAAGTAGTTGTGTCAGCCATACATTTTCCAGTTTCTTTATATTACATTGAGTAGGACATAAAGTATTTAATGTTTGTTAAAGTTCGAAGAATTCGGCATAGCCTGTTGGTTTGATGAAGATGGTTGATGAGTATGGAGTCCTGGATCCTCCAGTGAGCAGAAGGAAGCTGTTTCCCACATTAACCACTCCTTTCCTATAAAAAAGGACACAGTCAGCTCCTGCTACACAGGGTTTTGAGACGTGCATGCTGTACCCAAGCTGTGGCTTGGCATTATACTAAATCTGGGGTTAGAGGTGCTGCTACCGGATCAAAAATGTCACAGCTGTGTGACACAACATGCAGATCGTTCTCATGGTCTCAGTTGTTCGGCAGTCTGTTAAGAGGTTAATTTTCCACTGGCAGGATTCTCACTGTCTGTCCACACCGTTTAACTTGGACCTCGATCAAGTATTGCCTGTCCTTTCACAGCTGGCATCGTGTCAGCATAAACTGCGTATCATGGTGTATAGCAAAGTTAATAGCAATGTGATTCAGTGCTCAGGCCTGATACAAATCAAACTTATACAGCTGGGTGATTTGATAGCTCATGCATCCACTGTTTGTGACAATGTGATCATGTCTCACAATTATAGTTAGTACAGCATTTTGTCTGTAGTTACACATCCTGAACTAACAATTTATTACACTGTTTTCTTTCCATACTCACTTAATGTTCTTGAGAATATAGAGTCTTCCTTGAGTTTACTTGTTGGAGAAAATTATAGAACAAAATGTCTAACCATTACTTTTTATCTGTGGATCAGATAGAAATCTCCACTCCTTGGAAGAGATGTGAATCAGCAGGTAAGTCACAGGGTACTTTTTGTGTGCTGCAAGCACTTTGCAGCGTGGCTGTTTGAATGGAGAACTTCAAAATGCATTTTATGCCACCACTTATGCCCATGTAGTGAAATCACATGTCATTGTCCTTTATGTATGTCAGAAAAGGGCTATGAGCATCGTCCATGAAAAAAACTGACCAAATAACCATTGGTTTTCTTTCACTTTAAGAATTCGTGTCATTCAGCAAAGCACGTTGGCATATGGGAACGTCTCAAACATTCCTGACTGCGGAGATGCCATACCGCGATCTTCAGATACCCTTTCCCTTCACCGCATGACTCCGGTGATAAGTAGAGTCAGATGAGGCTGCTGGGCGCATCGAGACGCCTGCTCCCGGTGAAAGGGAATGGGTTGTCCCCCCCATCCCAGCAGTGGCACGGGCAGATCTGCATGCCCCCGTCGCTGACATTAGGGCTCATCTGACTCCTCTGCAAGCTAATTCAGCTCGCTCAGGCAAGCCAGAGAGAAAATAAAGAAGGGTTTTGCTGGCGTAGGGAGCTGAATCAGCTTGCTAAGGGGTCGTATGAGCACCAGGCCCAGCGCGAGGGCAGCGTCCTGCTCAGGGAGGGGAAGGTATGGGTTTGCCTCTTTCACTGGCAGCAGACTGCTCAATCTCTTCATCCATGTTACATGATTCAATCCAAAGATCAGGCACTAGGACCAAAAAGGGCCATTTTAAAAATAACAATATAGTTACGCTCATTTTCTCAACACATCCCTCCCAACATTTGTAACTGCAATATGCTGGGGCCTATGGACTTTATCGAAGGGAAGACAGAATATTTTCTCCAGTAATTCAGAATGCTTCCTTCCTTTCTGAGAAGAAGAAAAAGTATCATCATAAACCAGCATTGTACTCAGTAATTAGCCACACTTGTTTTATCATCATTATTTATTTATATATACCGGGAGACCTTAAGAGAATCCAATCAAGAATCAGGCCTCCATTGTGCAACACATTAAACAACCACATAATAAACAGCCGCCTCCCTCCATCAGTGACTTTATATAGTTGGGGTTTTGTAAGACCTTCACGTTGGAATATTTTTGATGAATCTAGGCATTCCAGAATGAAGAATCTGAAGTAATAAGTAAAAAAGGTTGTGCTGGAAAATGTCATGATTGCATTTAAATAAATTGGCCTAGTTAGATTAAATGCACAGCTTTTAAAGAAGTAATTCTTTCTTCATTCTGTGGAGAGGTTCCTTCACAGACCACCAGTATTCAAAGTAAAGTGCTTGTGAGAAACAGCTGGATTGAGTGAAAAATCGAGAAACAGTCTGATATGCAGTCAAGCCCATTTAATTACGCTTGCTAATTATATTTCCCATGATAATTATATACAGTATTTAAATGCAGCATGCTATTTCCTGTTCAGAGTGATTAAAAACACCCCCGTGATTGGTGAAAAGCTCTTGGTAAAACCTACGACATTTCAGATGGTGCCGATAAGCCCCGCTCCCTCGCAGAGAGGAAAAGCGCCCGGGTTAGCGCGGGCCGGGATCTGAGAGGCAGCCGTGGGCAGATGAACCGCATGGCACCTTCAGGGTACGGCACCGCGGTGCCTGCTCCTCACCTGAGAAAAGACTCCCAGATAAATCCCTTAAACTATCTGCTGTATCTGCGCTCGTGGGTCAAAATATTTAAATCTGGGTTCTTCAAGTTCAGCGTCTGGTTCCTTATTAGCACATCTAAAGAAGACTTGCAGAACACCCAAGACTCCAAGGGAACAGAAGCCAGAAATCCCGATCCTTTGCCGCTTTCATTGCCGTGCCGGGGATTATTATGTGCAATTACAGTAGTGCCTGGATCCTCGCAGGTATTATGCTCTGTACCTACATCAGAGAAGAAGGAAGCTGAAGAGGAAAAGGAAAAGTGGGCAGCAGGGGAGTGGAGTCTGGGGGAAGCCATACCGCTCTGGGAATAGCTTGCGCCCCACGACAGCGATGTGCAGAGACACGAGGTCTCTCCGCAAGCTGCTCTCTCTCCGTGTCTGGTTTCTTAGGTGTATCCGAATTTGTAGGACTGACATACCTGGCCTTAGGGAAAGCTACGTGATAGACTGGGACGGGAAACCCTGTGTTTCATCATGGGGATGTGTCTTGTAGGAGAGAACTGGACTCTCCCAGGACAGACAGTGCAGCAAAAATCCTTTGAATAAATTTCTCCCTTTTGGTTTGCTCAATTCACACACTCTGTTTTTTTTTTTTTTTAGCTAGACATGAAATATTTGTCATTGTTAAGAAAGCATGGCATTTCGTTTATAAGCATGTTCTCCTGGACAATCCCAAAAGGGAAGTATTGCTTCTTGAAATGTTGCAAAGGAAAATGCTTCCAGGAGTTGGCCTTTGAACTGAGTTTCTGCTTCATTTAACCCCTGAATTTGACAGCATAGAGCTCCTAATTTCTTGATGGAATGAAATGCTTTCACTTCTGATCAACACAGGCTAAATGTATTTGCAACACTGCAGGATACTCCGTGGAAGAGTTATTAATATTACATTAGACCTAAATAAGCTGAATACAATATGGATTTCTGGGGACAACTACAGATCATGCTCTAATTAGGCAGAACACAATGGAATATTGAATGACTGTTATTACTGTGCATGCAGCTAGAACCTCAACAATCAGAACAGAAGTATCAACTCCTCAAGTCTAGAGAATGTTTCTTACCGGTATCTGCATTTAAAATTAGAGAGGACAACCTCAAGGCAGACTCTGAGCCATCCCAGTGGATTGGACATTTTTAATGGGAATGATCAGACAGCAGTAGCATTTCAGTTATCCAAAAATCTGAACATGTATTAATGGCTTAATTTTGTCAAAACCAGAAAACACAGCCTGTAAGATAAGACAGCACAGTAAGATGGAAACTTCTGTATGTGGAAGGAATAGTTTTTTCATCTACTGATGAAGGTACCAGTGCAAGATATTTAGCTAACATTGACTGAAAGTGAATAAGGAGTAATATTTACCAATTTCTATGACTATTTTGGCCATTCTTGCAATTTTAAGTACACTTGATAAACCAGCACAGTAAGAAGCAGCTAATTTGTTATGCCAGCATAACTCCTGTATGAAGGCAATGTTTACTAATCCTGAATAATTCCAGATTTACACCACTCTGATTGAGACCGTTATCTGGCCCAGAAACATTATACAAGGCAAGTATTTACATCTGGGAGCACACGAGTACCAGAAACACCAAAACCTTTGATTTTCTTTTTTTTTTTTTTAAACCTGTCCTTCAAACTGATTAAGACATGTGTCTTAATTTACTGGTTTGAGGTTTTCCAGTTACATTCTCTAACTCTCTCTCTTATATTACTCCTTCCTGCCTCCCTCCGTCCTTCTGAGTGAGAAAATATGCCTTTTAGGCCTTTCAAAACAGTTTAAACTCAGAACTAAAGCTCCATTCCCATCTCAATCCCATGAACCAAGCTGCTTGCGCTGTTTCAGCAGTTAATTAACAATGAATGCCTGCCTTTGGAGACTGGGTGAAGCAGGGTGGGGAAAAAAGATGAAGAAGGCTGAGGACAGACATAACAAGAATGGGGAGGGAGCAAAGTGGGTGGCTTATCAAATTCCACAAATACCAGACTTGGAGAGGTGTTGATTTGTTGCTGGGAAAACCCTGTTTGTTTATGGAGTTTAATCACCTGTTTTATGTTTGTTGTTCGAAACATGTGGGGGACAATGGGACTGTTTGCCTGCAGTGTACTGAAATCCAGTACAGTAAGAGTTGTACACACAGGGATTTTAAGTCACTGGTATGTGTAAATTAGAATAGCTCAGATCATTAACAGCTAGCCTCCCGCTCAGGCTGTGTGAAGGAGGCAATGAAGAATGTGCCCAAGGTTGCCAGTCAAAAGAAATTCCTCGTTTGTGACCCATAAAATAAATATAATTCTCTGAGGTGAGGTGAAGAATTTTGGAAAACAATGCATCCCACATTGCCCTAATATCTGTCAGCAAGGCACTGTCACATAGTTTGGGCTTCTTTTTCTTGCACGTCTTTCTTTTTTTTTTTTTTCTTTAAGGAGGCAGCTGAACCGGGTGGGCAAGAGCAGAGCTCTCTGCATCGCTATACAAGAAACACCAATTCAAATCCTGTTTCTGAGCAACTCCGCTGCCTGGGCCGCTTGTAGCAGATGACACTTTTGCATCCTTTGTGCCTTCCCCAGAGCACAATTCACATGCCCCATATAATAAGTTCTGTTGCTGGCCTGCAAAAGGAATCTCCTCCCTTTCATCTTTTATCACTCTGTCCTAGCCTCCTTTTTGTCCTTTTGGTTCATCTCGCTGCTATCCGATTTTTTAACTTGGTGGCATTCTCTCTTCTAGCACTGGAATTCACACCTCCATGCCCCTTCTGGTTTCTGTACTCTCTTTTCTCTCCTTAAAATTGCTTATCTTAAGGACTCATATCTGAATGCAAAGATTCTGTGAAAATACATCTCTCAGACCAATAGCTCACTTCGGTGGCTTGCCTCGTGAATAACCTAGCTGTAAATGTAAACTCATAATCTAGCTATAAATTTAAGTTCAATAGTTTTAAGCAATGCTGTGTGCTTTCTCTTGCAATCCTTTCCTTTTTCTCACCAGTATGCCATCCATCATGCAGGTCTACATATTCAGCAGCATCTTCAACCATCTCTGAAGTCTTATGATACTTTATCCCTTCACCCTCCATCCCTACGAGCTCTGTCGCCATGTCAGCTTTTCCACTAATTGTTCAGGGATGCCAGCATCCCTCACCAATAAGGCAAACTTGCAAGCAAGCGCTTTTGTCTTTGTGTTTTCCTCATAAATATCTGTAAAGCTACTCAGTTATCTTTGTTCCATCCTTTCTATGAAATAGTGCTCACAAATAACCTCGTAAAGAAGAAACTGTAACTTTATCTCACACAGATTCCTTGAAACAGCTTTTTTGTTTATATATAAACATTTCTCAGCTTGAGCTTAGCTTGTAACCTCTTTGCTACAGGGACTGTCTGTAAGTACAGCTGCTAACACAGGTAATTCCTGTTCCATGTGTAGATGGAAACATGTTAATATAAAAAAAAAAAAAGCAAATGTATTAAAAAATAAAAGATTTTCTAATAATCTTAGCTTTCATTCACAGTTTAAAGGAAACTATTGACCCCCAGTGTTGCCATAAAAAAAAAAACCAAGCCATGCTGGTTCACATTCCCTGAAAGGCTCTAAAATGAGAGGAAATCCAACATCCATTCATTTTTTAAAAAAAAAATATTAATTTTGTAAGCCAACCCCTTTATTCTAGACAGTCTGATTGATTACTTTTGAATGTTTGGGGTTGGCTGTACTGTATCAATTCAAAGGAAAATGGAGCCCATCCCCTGTATGGGACAAGGTCTTTAAAAGTTCACACCATTCATACTTTGTTTCCAATTCCTATGGCAAATAAGTGTTTATTATTTTGTTAAAAGAGGAGGAGAACAACATCAGCATGAGCTAAATGATGTGACTCATTGCTGACAGGTTTTGGTAACAGCAATAGTTTCTGGAAGTCGGAGTGGTTAATGGTGGAGGCTAAGGGCTGCCCACTGAACCGGGTGCGTGCGCGCGTGTTGGCAGGGTTGGGAGCATCGTACGTAAGAGGGGGTTTTGTGAACCAAGATCCTTAACTTGAGCCTTGGGTTTAAGCATAGTAAATTTGTGAGTTGTTTTTTTGGAAACCAGAACCCAGATCAGGATTCAAACTTTGAAAATTTCTTATCCTTTTTTTTTCATGGACAACATTAAAATCTAAGCTTTGAACACCTACACTTGCAGAGGTCACAGCATTCGGCATAAAACCAGTGTGAGGGGTTTCTGACCTATGTACGTGGCAGAAATGGGGTTCTTCCACAGGCAAAAGGTTGCACATGAAATGGAAATTGTGGTCTTGCATGGTGTCCAAACAAGGTAGCAGGGCAAAATTACCACTGTGTGGAGAGGGCTGTCTATCTTTATTCTGGCTGCATGTGGATGATAAAGTTGGTATTTAGATTTCATATAACATCTTCCCAATTTAAAACCAGTGTGATACTCAGAGTCATGAACTTCTCAGCTCTGGTCTATAAACAGGCTCCTGGTAAATTTTCAAAGGTATATAAGTGATGTAGGAACTTAATTTCTATTTTCCAAAGGGATTTATAGGTATATTAGGAATGTATGAACTTAGTGCACTTAGGCAATAAATCCAGTTGATTTCAGGAAAGCTCCTAGGTAGCTTTGATATTTTTAAAATGCAGCCCTTTGTCTTATGGGCTAAACTTTTTCTCATTTCCCTCACTATTACAATGAAATGAATCTTGACTGTCTGCCATGATCTAAAACATGTGCTAGAATTCAATCAGCAAAAATAGAACAGTGACAGTCACAGCTGACGTCTAACTTGCTTTTTCCCCCAACTGAAATGGTATTTCTGTATTTTTTTCTGTGAGTCCAAAAGAAGCTGAGTTCACCTAAAGAATGAATTTGTCTGCTAAAGTTTCCTATGGAGCAGGTGTGGTGCAAGATGAGCTGGAACTGTGTAACATTTTATTTTATGTGTCTCTTCTCCAACGCTGACACCTAAAGTGCTGCAAGAGAAGACCATGCTCCAGGTTCTCCAACTCCATGCAGTTTTCATCAAGTCCCTCCATGAAGCTCAGCCAGTGTGTTGTAACAACTTCTTGAAGTTACTTATATCACTTGACGATTCAGACCAATCCCTTTTTGCTGAAACTGTTAAGACCAGCATCAGCTGGTTCTGGATGTGAACTGGCTTCCCTGAATTGAAGTTTCACTTTACATACACCAACGTAAATTTATTAAAGTCAGTGGTAAGTGGCCCAAGAGCATGACCGTCCTCCACACGACAAACAATCTCCTCCTGAGATCAGTAAACTTCTGCTTCAGATACTGTTCACCATCAGACTGGGATGGATTTATCATAAGCACCCAGAGATAAAAATCCCATTGGGATTCCAAGGTCCATGTTTGCAAACATTTGGAAAAGGTGACCCCTTTTTTTGAGGCATGTTTTCATGCAGCCCCCTGAGTCAGCAGCCGTTCGTGCCCCACAGGGGAGGAGGAAAGCGAGACTCAGCTGTAATTTTGGCTTTAGGGATAAATGCTCACTCCCCTTCTCTGGAGGAACTGAGCTGCTGCCAGCAATTAAGGCACTGAAAAGCAATTCGTCGTTCCCTAGAGAGCGTAACCTCTTGCCACCAGTAATTAAAGCTCCTCTTGTGGCTGCGGTTTTGCCGGCACGGCCTTCCAGCGGCACTGCCAGTGCCGTGTTCCTGCTCCTCATCCCTTGCTCCGGTGTTGCAACACACCACTCCCCCTGCTACACCAGCACAGCTATGGATGCATCTGTGCAATGAACTGGAGCAGGGAATAAGTCCAGCTTAAAAATAGCCTGGCAGAGAAACACTTAGTTTTTTGTGTGTCTTCCTCCAAATTGGATCAAATTCCTGATCCGTTTCACAGCGGAGCCACAAACCAATACGCCAGGAGAACTGAGGGGCCCATGCGCTGCAGGAGGGAAGATGAAACAAGCGGTAGGGAAAGGCTGGAAAGGGAATACCAGAAGCCAGAATTGGTGCTGAAGACTTAATCTCGTGAAACCACAGCCTCACTCTTCCAGCCAGGAAAAAGTCAGCAGCTGCTGACCAGCACTGTTTTTTCTAACACTTCAGAGCCCCCTTTGAACTCTTTCGTGGCCCTGGGGGGATTGTAGCCCACAGTTAGGGAAACTCTGCCCTAGGCTGGCCATTCAGCCTCAGTGCGCTGGGACCAATTTTCCGAGGAACAGAAATTTCCCTAGCTGTTGGCACACAAAAAGCTATCTGCTGGGGGACATGCCTCGTTCCACCCAGCGTGGTGAGAAATGCTGAGAATTCTGATGGGGGAAAAATGTAAAGAGGTCAAGTATAGCTCTGGTTAGAAAATCGTCTTCCCTCGCGACGTGTTGACAAGAAGAGCTCAAAAAATATTGTCTTTAAAAGATTTATAGCAAAAATTGGTTTTCAAACACATTGTAATGGCAAAATACTGCACTGATAACAACAAATTATTTTTTAAGAGAAGTTTCAATTTTAAAAGTGTTGGCCGGTCGTATTTAAAACACCACTGAAAATGAAAGGTCTTGTTTTGAGTTGTTTGCCTGTAATGTACAAAAACTTCCTGAGATTCACAGGGAAATGGAATGATTTGTGACTCACAAGGAAAACATGAGTTACTTCTTTTTCATTTAGAGTATAAATGCAAAGATCTGTGTATGAACAAGGAGCTAAACAAATGTCTGAGTTGTTGGTAGCAGATATTTCATCCACTTTGAAACTTGAATACAGCTTTTCTGAAGTAAAGCAGGCTGCCGCAGGACAGGGTCTCGAATTATCGATAGGAATATTCATACGCATCCAGTTGCTGGGGCAAAGAGGCAGGCAAAAATGAATGCCAGATTCTTGGAAAGACTTGCATATTTTACAGAAGAAATTAAAGCCATGCTGTTTAAAGAACATTGTTTAATAATATTCTTTCTTTCTGTCACCCTATGGTCTTTTAGTTCTTTTGTTATTCAGTGCTCGTATTCAAGACAGATATTTAAGTGTGTGCATAATACTAAGCAAATGTTCCAGTGCCATTGGCTTTAAAGTTTAAAGTTCTGAAGTTAAGAGCACATTTTAGTGGTTTCCTGAACAGGATTTAAATATTTTTTTTCTTCAGCCATGACCTTTAGCTCGAAGCTTTTTGAGACTTTATGTTATGATAGCACCGATTTTGATTTAGACCTATACTCTATAAAACAAGTAGTAGGTTCACATTATTCAAATGTTGTCCTCTCCAGCACGTGGCATTCCTCAGTATAAAGAACAGTCAATTTTCCTGAATGAATTTCACATATTTTCTAAAGTAACATTATTAGCAATTTGTTCTCATAGCTTTCCTGTTTCTCTGGGCACTCAATTTCTTAAAATTAGGTTTTTATTTTATTTCTCCCCATTAACATATAAGAATGTATTGAAATTCAAATTGGATGGCATTGGACCCCATGTAAAGGGACCAGAAATCATCTAGCCTGTACTCAGTGTTAATATAACAAGGCTCCTACCGCAACAGAGAAAATGAGATTTGGCCAATTCCACCCTACATAATTTTAGGCAATGGCCAAAATGTAACAGTTTATGAAGAAAAGGCCCAGCATCTCTCCCAGGACTCCAGCAAGCACTCTGTAGTCTTCCAGTGGTCTATGAATCACAGCTTGGAAAACAGAGCCAAGAGCCAGGAGAGTGGTGTGGTTTATCTGACTCCATCGATCTGCTCCAATTCAGGGGGGAAATGTACCTTTACTGAGATTAGATTAATGCAGCTCTTACCGTTAATTTACTAAGCAAATTTCCCTTTATGTCTGCTTTCTTTTCCCTTTTGTCACTTCCTTTTTTTCCTTTCCTTTTCCTTTCAAGCTCTCTTTCTGTGAGAAAAGATGTGAGATCTCTAGCAAGGAGCAGAGAGAACCCGTTAAATGCCTCATTATCTCCGAGGTCTCTGTTGATTTAGACTTCTAGCAAGAGAAATGGAGTTCAGTTCATCTCTGACTGAACTGACACTGCAGATAACCCCAGCACATCCATCTCAAATTGTCAGCTCAAGACAAATTACCTTCTCTCCAGGATACTCTCTTTCACTGATCACCTACTACTCAAATTAAATGCCATCTGACTTCTGAGAGTCTTTTGTTTGTCAGATTCCACTGGATTATGCAAAAAAATGATGGGGGGAGAATCTAGTGTGTTTGAAGTCTTGAGAACAGAGCACACAGGCCCTGCTTCCTCAACCAGCTTTGGTGGAAGAGCTGGGGCTTTTCCTAATCTGTTTGCCACCCCACAGTATAGTAAACTTTACTGTCAATAAGAAAGATAAAACCTAAAAGCCTTCTGAATAATGCCCTAAAGCAAGGAGATACTGTGAAATCCTAATGTTTGGTGACAAATATTCCACACAACTAAATCTGAGACTGAATTTGGAATAAAAGCCCTAGTTTCAGTTCATCTAAATCTTTCGCTTAATTCCTTTATTTTAATCTGTAAGAGAAAAAAAAAAAACTGTCAGGAAATACTTCAAAGGTAGAACTAGTAATTGCAATCATGTTTACCTAAAATTTTCTCTCCAAGACTTTTGGACTTTTTACTTCATTAAGCTGTAATTGTTTGGCCCAATATTTTCCATGTATTCACCTCAGGCTGTTTTATGTGTTTTTTTTGCTGAAACTTTCCCATTTTTCAAAACAAGATAAGAAGAAAAAAAAACATTTAGATGTTTTGCAGAGAAGCACTTTCAAGAAACCCATACTTGAGAGAAAGGATTTAAATTATAACAGATCAAGGGTTGGCTTTTGCCTTCCTGTTGAGAGTTTGCCCAGAGCTGGGCAAACTGTTGAGAGGTTAGAGTCTGCCCTATGCTCTGACAACGCAACAAGAAGTACATAGAATAGAATCATAGAATGGTTTGGGTTGGAAGGGACCTTTCAAGGCCACCAGTCCAACCCCTCTGCAAGAAGCAGGGACGTCTTCAACCAGATCAGGTTGCTCAGAGCCTCATCCAGCCTGGCCTTGAATGTTTCCAGGGATGGGGCATCCACCACCTCTCTGGGCAACCTGGGCCAGTGTTCTACCACTCTCGTTGTAAAAAATATTTTCCTGATGACGTCTGAATCTACCTCCTTCTATTTTAAAACCATTACACCGCATCCTATCACAACAGGCCCTGCTGAAATGTTTCTCCCTGTCTTTTCTATAAGCCCCTTTTAGGTACTGAAATGCCACTATAATGTCTCCCCAGAGTCTTCTCTTCCCCAGGCTGAACAGCCCCAACTCTCTCAGCCTATGATCATAGGAGAAGGCTTCAGATATTCAGCAGGTCCTGAGCATGTCATGTGCACTGTCCTGACACAGGTTGTAGGGGCTCAAGAGCCTCCAACCTGACATGGCCGTAGGGACTAAAAAGCCTTTGGCCTGATCCAGGGGTTGCTCAGGAGCTTCCATGCAGTTGTTGCTCATGGTAGCTGGGGGCTGCTGTGGTGTTGGGTGTTGGGAAGAGGAGCAGGGGAATGACAACGTCTGCATTTTCTCCAGCAGCCCCCAGGGAAGAGGCCTGCTGGGCGGACAGGTGAGCTCTCCTCGGCAAAGCGCCTCGGAGCTCAGTCCTCAACGTGCAGAGCGACACTGGATAATTTCACATATATAAGGCCGTATTACAAAGTCAAGCAGTTTGGAAGAGTAGAACCTCACAAGCAAGGCACACACAGTTAGCAGGCGATTTTGGAAGTAAGTTTCCTGGTGAAGCAGCACCTGAAGTGAAAGTGCCATCCTAATTGTACTTATTTCCGCCTGTGGGAAGACAACTATATGAAACTAGGACTGCAAGGTGTGATGGCTTACATTTTAAAGGCCTGGAGACACACAGACCTTTGGAGAAACGCTATGCCCAAGCAATACATTAGATTTAATGGGTTGAAGTGAGGCTACAACATCTCCTTGCTTCTGAGATTTTGCAATGTTTGTGCGTTAGTCTGTAACAGCCACACTCGTTTTCATACATTCATCTAAATGTATGCATCTGCATAAATATACACATAAAGATTAAATTTATATTTATGTTTGAAAGTATGTTAGAGCCAGGACCATTCTTTGCACATTTCAGAATGAACTTCAATACAAATGCAAAACCTTGCTGTAATTTTTCAGTTGCAGTAAGGGTTTGCCTACATTGCTCTCAGCAGGAACTGTGGCTCTAGCAGATCCATCAGCGTTCGGTAGGTCAGCAAGGGTATAGATTGCAAGGGTATGAGTGGGTAAGATTGCATCCTACAATCTCCACCTGAATTCACAACTAAATATTCACTCAATCAACTGCAGCTGAAATGTTGCAACTATTTTAAAGCTACAGTTGTGTCTTAGGCTACCAACATTTAGACTCCATTAAATGTTGTTTGCTAATGCTATTTTATGGCTAGCCCACTGATATCAATTTCCAGCCAGACAATTTCAGTGAAACTGGTGAGAGTTTTACCAAGTTAAGGAGAGAAATTTAAGTTTTGTGATCTAAATTCCTTATTTTTGGGAAAGAACAGGTTTTGAAATTATGTTAAACTGCATGTGTGATTTCTATACAAAGTAGCTCATTGTAAGACAATCCTCAATTTAGCAGATGCTATCTTCTCATAGAAATAACTTACAGTTCTTAACATTGATTGTCTGAAGGTGGAAATTAACCTTTCTCATTTTGAAATTATTACAGAAAAGCAGAGATACACTAATCTACTAATAAAGCACCACATTCATGCAGTTAACTCCTCCTTTTTTTTTTTTTTTTTTTTTTTTGGTATGCTTAAATGTTTTCCTTAAATGTAGCTTTGAAGATTTCCACTTTGTCAGAGAATGAGAGCTCCTGGTGGTAACATCTCTGGAGATGGGACAGTGATTAATAGTCACACCCTGTCCGTGCAGAACTGATAGAGCTTCAGACAACTGGGGAGAAGAAGAATGGCTCTGCAGAGGGCATGAAGGATTTTATTTCACATAAATGCAGCAGCAACACGGACAAGAACTCCTGTCACCCCACTCTAACTCCAGTGTGTTTCTCCCATACTCCTGCAGTGTACGCCAACACACTTGTATTCTTCCTCTGGTTTCATGAATTCCTTTCTGCTTAGTGGCACAGTTTGGACAGGATAGACAGAGAGCATCCTCACCCAAAACAGCGTATTGCTCATTGGCCGGAGAGCTCTCCTGGGAGGTAGGACATGAGCCCTGAGTCCCCTGAGGCAGAGGAAGAAACTAAACCCTGACCTCCTCTATACAGAGATCAATGGTCATGGGCCCCCTCCAAGTCCCATGTCATGGATTTCCCAGGGCTGTTGTGGCTTTGGTTGTCCAGCCTCCTGCTAACCCAGTCCTCCCAAACAGGCCTTTTGCCTTCACATTTGGTCTCACACTCCCAGCTCTCTTCTGGCCACTGAGAGCTGACATTCTTGGTGTCCCTTCTGAGTTTCTGCACCCTAGAGAATAAAATGCAGCAACGAGCCTCCTTGGCGCCCTGCTTGTGTACTCCTACTGGCAGGAAAAGGAAGAAGTGAATCAGGCATTCCCCTTGAAACTGCTTTGCTTGAAGTGCAGATCTCTTTGTCCTTCCACAGACCCAATCACCTCCTTCCCATCTTTGTCATCTTTGCTCTTGGAAATGTCATTTCCATGTCAAAGAGAGGATCGCCTTCATTGAACGTTTCTCATGTGAGCATACCACAGCTGAAATGGAAAACCAGCAAAAACCATCCCACTCTGATAATACCGTTCAGCATTTAATTTAATGTGTGGCTGGGTCGTGGTCCGTCATTAAGTTAAAATGGTTTCCCAGTTCACAATTTAGTCTCTCTGTTGCTTGTAAGTGGAGTTTGGGGCTCCCACTGCAACTCCCTCTTGAAATCCTCTTAACCACTGCCTGTGGTGTAGCCGGGAGGCTCCTCTGTGGCAGAATGTTTAAAGGTAGCTATGGCCACCACTCCTTCTTTAGGGACTTTGATGGTGTTATACTGCATGTGAGATCACTGCTGTTAGGGACCAAAGTGGGTGAACTCCTCTTTTCTGAGTTTTTGTGACACCTGAGCTTGAAACAGGCTTTGAGCCGCTCAGGACTGCCAGGAGTGATGTAGTTGTACTGTGCAGAAGCAGAATTTTACATCACTAGGGACTTTTAAATAAAAAAATTGTTAGTAGGAGTTAACCTGGGATCCTTATGATCACATTTTACATGTAGGTGCCCAAATTTCACTTTGGGGTTCCTAAATCCTTTTCTGGGTCTCACCCACTATCTCCTACATCTCCCAACACAGAAAATAATGCCTCCTCCCCATTTCTTGCCTGCCTGATTTATTTAGATTGCAGGATCTTTGGGGCAGAGATTAACTCAGGATAGGATTAATGTGCATAGGACTGCAAACTACAGAGATTTTTTTTTGCCTCCTTGAGTTTTCTAAATGTGAGTAATTAATAAAGCAATTCATATGACAGAACCATTTCTCAATCAGAGCATGAATATGAAGGAGAAGAATGGCAGCAGGAGTATTTAAGGGTTCTCTGGCTATACATAAACATGGAAAGGAAACAGGCCAGGACACTGACTGAACCACTGGAACACAGCTATCCCTCCTGTTAAACCGTCAGCATGCTCCTGAGTATGGTTTTGGCCTAGGCCGGTCAGTGCTCTCTGGACAACCCTCCAGAGCAGTCTGAGGAATGGAATGAGACCATCATGGTTTCCATTAGGTAGTAGGGATAAAACCACCCTTTTTGGAGAGAAGGAGAACTGTTACTTACATAGGCATGTGGTCATACTCTACCACCTGAATTGAGAAAATTTGTTCCTCTCAATTTTATTTGTTGGGTGGAGCCATTTTGTGACTTGCTTGGATCCATCATTGCAGAAATCTGAAAGAGGGCACTCAGCACCTTGCAGAATTACAAATGGAGCTATTCATAGCACCTCTACCTGCTTTTGGCCTTCTGTCCATCAGGACATGTTGCCAAGAAAAACACAAAGCTGAACAATCAACTAAAATGAATGGGAGCTGCGGATGCTGTGCCCACCTTGGGATTACATCTGCTCTCACTGACACCGCTTTCCCCTCCATTAAGCTTCAACCTGGATCTCAGTTGTACAGAGGGCACCTGGACTGACCTTGATGAGCCTGACAGGATTCTGTATGCCCAGGGCTTTTAAAGCCAGATGCAGTTGGAAAGAATTTTCTAGGAATCTAGATATATGATTAAGAAGAATTTGGGAAGAATGACCACCCAAAGACACTCCATCACATGAACCTTTCACAACTAGATAGTGATCAAGCATTCTGCAGAGAACAATCCTGCACTGGCAGGAATATGCCTAGATGACCTCAGAAGCCTTTTTTTTTGCAATGAGTCTGTAACAATAAAAAAGACAACAATGTTGTGCATGATAAAAGGGGCATTTACAATTAAAAAGAGTATTTCCACATTAAGAAACAGCTTGGTTATTCAACCACAGTAAATATTTAAAACTGCACCACAGTGAGAAAGAGCATAAGAAAAAAGAGAGGGAAAGAGAAATGTAAGTAAGGTTTCAAAGAGAAAATTTTCCACTGAGTATGAGCTTGCTAATATGAAAAGTCAGGGATAGAATCATCACATCTATTAACATTACTAGTTGTTAATGAACTGGTTTGCAAACTTGGTAGTGAAATTCATGCCTAGTCATCAGAATGAGAGAAAATGCTTGACATTATCTTAATTGCCTTTTAAATCCAGTGGCTTTTAGTTCAGTGAATCTCTGATAAGCTCTTTTTAGTAGAACTGTTTAGAACACTGGGCGTGAGTTCTAGTTTTAAAGAGCCAACACCAGCCAAGTATTTCTATTTCTAGCAGAAAAAAAAAAGTTAATAGCAATGAGCAACTCTGAACTGTACAGTGAAAGCACTTCATTTTTTTCCCCATAAAAAAAGGCTTATTGTATTTACATAAAATAAAACATTATGAATCTAATTGTCAGTAAAACATAGTAGTCATCTGTATTTAGCCCATTGATCTATGCATAGATGTGGATATCTAGTGAGTGTTACAGAGCAAATTCCCATGCAGATTTTCTTCACATGGCTTCAGGAGTTCTTCAGTTCATTACTATCAACTGTGCAATTGTAACTGCAAAAGCAAATGCAGTCCAAGAGACAGGACTGTGTAAACCGAAGGAGACCCTTCTGTTTTCCCTAAACCTGTTGCATTTAGCATCCAATTTCGAAAAGTGTAGAGATAGGCTTTTAAATGCCACAGAAAGGGGGTTTTTTGTGTGTGTGTGTTTGTTTCTGAATCTTGCTGAAAACTCTGCTTTTACTCTGTTCATGTGCCTGGTCATTCCTTTGACATATGAAAACCAGGTCTATGAACTCAAGCAGCTTAAGCAGCTGCTTAAAGGTGAGCATAAGGCTATGAATATTCATGTTAAAGTACCATTTCACAGCATAATGAAATTAAAGTCTCCCAAACTCAGTAGCAGGCAACTGCTTTTATTCCATTTCTGCTGAAAATATTAGCATTTGGGGATTTGGGAGAAAACAAAAAAAAAAGAGCACATTTTCTGTCAGCCTTCTTTGTTAGATGAAATGGTTTTTCAGTCATATTTCATATATTCAAAGACAGACAAATTCCTAAGTCGGGGATTTCTTTAGCTCCAAATATGTAACTGCAGCATCGTGAGGGAAAGCCTCAACAGTGCCTATGTCAGAGTTTGCTCCTGAGTGGAGATGCAGTCAGTAAGGATGAACACTGCTTTGTCATACACTTCCATAATATTCCTTGATTCTTTTCAGTTTGCTGACCACTTTGGAGAAGAATAATCACCAGATCCCAGCCTTTCCTTCCTCTGCACTCGCAGCTTTTAATTTCTCTTGGCTTCCCTAAGCCTTCTATGTTTTTTTTAAATTACTCTCTTTATACTTCTCTAGTAATGCTCTAGCCATGCTTTTAGAGTTGCCTGAAGACTGCTCAGCTGCTGTCAAGTGGAAGGCATTATTTTTGCAGTTTGTGTGATATCTTACTTTTCCCTGATTCAGTTTTCTACGAAGTGCCAACAGGGGGAATCCAGCAAACATTTCTCAAGTGGAAATTGTTCAGCCACCACGTTTGCCAGCTTAAGTAGCCACTAGATAAACTGTGTTGTCATATTCTAATAAGATACCACAACATTTCTACATAAGGCAGCAGTTACAAAATTATTAAATAATGTCTCCTATTAGCAGCTAAGAGGACAAATCCTAGTCTTCTGTTTGTAACAAGTGCATGCAATAAATTTAAATAATAAACCTATATGATTTTGGTTTGGTCACGGATGCCACACAAGTAGAGAATAGACTTTCCTCTAGCTATTTATCTGAAAGTGGTTTTACAACAAAGAGGTGTCTTGCCTAACATTACGCACAAGGTGTAAGAAAAAAATGAGGCGGCAGCATCTTCTGGTCCTGCACTCCTTGTCTTTCTGTTATTCTCACTGAAATCTATTGGAAAGACCTGGCAATCTGACCGAGGTCAGAAAGGTGATCATTTGTCTAACATTTGGGGGAGTTTGTTTGTTTGCTTTTGTAATCATAACTGGAGTCAGGAATGTCCTCTCTTGCAAATATTCTGGTTTCTGGCTTGTTTATGTCCTTGAAAATTTGGCCCAAAACATTTGATTTCAGTGAGAAATAACAGGTTTGCTGCGTTTTTGTACTCCAAGATTTAGAAAAAAAAATGAATCGCATTTATGTCAGGCAAGGAGACAGTAATGGCAAAGGTGTGGCAGAGGTGGGTTGCTCACCTATTCAAAAATCTGTGACATCAGAGTACTCCAGAAACAATCCATGCTACAAACAAGCTGGGTAAACACTTTCTGGATGGTCAGCAGATGCTTGAAGCTGAACTTAAACAAAACCAGAGTGTCCGCTAACACAACTGTGTGGTAGCTGTTGCTTGACAGTAGCAGAAGATCATCTCTGAAGGCCTCACTTCATTTGAAACAAGTCACATTCAAGGAGAAAAAAAAACCTCAAAGCGAATGTAAGAGAGAACAACCTCCTTTAGGTCAGTCTGACATTGTTGTGCTACTTGTGAGAAAACACTCCCAGTGAGGAATGGACTTTCTAGTCATATGAGGATTCATAGTCAAAATAAAGAGAGAAGAAACTGTGGATAATGGACTACCATGTGTACTCTTGTCTGTTCTACGGAAAGTTTTTCATTTTTATCCAATCACTTAGTACACAAAAAGATGTACAAAAAGACTCTTGGCATTACCTTTGGTAATGCATCCAGGATCTTTCATGGAATACAAACACAAATTTAGAAAGCTGATTTATTAGCTGCCTTCAAAGGTTAGCATTTTCCTTAGCCTGACGTGAAAGATTCAAGGAGATTTTTCTCAAGACCACAGAATGATTTATTATGGTAAGAAGGAAAAGATTTTAGTTAACATCATATTTTGAAACAGTACTTTGCTTTTATCAAGACTCACATACTGTAAAATGTAAAAATCTCAGGGGCTAGAATGACTTAAAAGCAGGTGCTGGCCTCTGCTAACAATGTAAGTGGAAATGAGACTGGGGGAGTACATGTGAAAGGGACAAACACTCCATCCCTTCGTACTGTAGCCTGGAAGAAAAGAAGTTGTTGACATTCCGGAGGAGGCCGAGTTAATCAGTAACACACCTGATTAGTGTCTCACAGCTTCACCCCACACCAAAACTCCCTTCTCCCACAGTCCACGTCCCTCAGATTACGCGCTGAGATGGAGAGGTCCTGTTGGCCCTAAGCGCTCCTCTGCGGCCCAAGGGACAAGTGGTGCAAAAATGTGGACGGCAAAAAATTAAATTCTGGGACTGAGATTTAATACGGAAATCACAGATCATGGCAGCTTGTTGTGTCCACACGGATACATCTCATTATCAGAGATTAAGGGTCATTGAAATCACCTTCTTTTTATGCAAATTAAATGTTGCCTCAGGCTCCTTTGCGAATTGTAAGTATGTTTCCCCCATTTGCCAAAGTTCAAATAGTTCCTCGTGTGCGTGACCTGAGTCTAGGGCATTTTCAAACACCTCAGCCTCAGCAAGCCATTCAAGTCAGGAAGACTTTCTTGTGCGTCAAGCAAACAGCAAGTTACGCTTCTCTCTGGAAAAAGTTCTAATTGTTATTTCCCTCCAGATGCAGTTTTTTCTCTACCACCCCCTACCTCACAAGCCCTCACCGAAATCTGCATGAAAGTGTTAACTAAACTATTGAAATACATTGCGACTTCAGATTGCTCAGCAGGAACAACCCATAGATCTGAAAGGAATTTCCTCTTTCCTGAGGGCTCCTGGAGCTTATATACGCCTGTGAGAAGAGGAATGAAAACTTTTCTCTCCCACATCCTCAGCCATGATGAATGTTTGGTTTGCACACAAAGAGGGTTGCTTCGAAGCAACAAATGCATGAAGCAATGCTGAAATCGCCTCGTAGTACCAGCTTTCCCTGAAAAGAGGTGAAAACGGAACGACAGTTTCCATGCTTGCTTACAGTTTGTGGAAGAGAAGAGTGGACCAGACATTTGCAATTCTTGCAATGTGCTTGCAGATCCAAAGATGCCAGACCTTCGGTTTTAGCTATTTTTGGCTGGCTCTGTAACCTTTTTGCCTTTCCCAGGTACTTCCCAGCACCTTGTAGCTATTAGGCTAGCAAAGCAAAAAAAAAGAGTTTAAAGGACAACAACTTAATCCTTTCCAGCGCATGTATCTGTCTCATTAAAGCATTCTCCCGGAGCAGTGTAATGATACATCAAATGGAATCCATTTCAAGGTAAAATGAGTGCTGTTGATGGCTAACACACTGCTCCCGAGGCCTGGCTTAGGCCCCAGTCCTAGTGCAGCCTAGCACTGAAGTAGATTAAATATCAACTCGGGTCACGTTCTCATGGCCCAGGCACAAGTGCCAACATTCTTCCAATTATTCAAGGCCAAAGAAAGAGCAACCTGCCTGACAGAGCTGTGACACAGCTTGATTAGATTTAGCTTAGAAGCCTGCCGAAAAGGATACTGTGGTATTTAACTCAGATGGAGAAAGGAATGGCATCTCTGTTTAAACGAAGCAGGGAGAGGTGGGGGGAGGAATTTAGAAAAAAAAAAAAAAGGGCAAAAAAAAAGGCAGAATACATTTCTGCAGTGAGGGAGAACATGTTTTAAATTTAAAATGATCATTTCTCTGTAATGCAACCAGTGTGTTCCACATGTGTAATCCAGTTTAATTATAAAAGGTGGCTTCAGACATTCTTTATTTAAATCATAGCACTTTTAGGTGTGCGCAGAATATTTCAGTCCAGATAATTTTATATTCCAGTTAGATTAAATCACTTTGGGTAGAAAAAAGCAGAGCCTGGCAAATAGGGCAGAAAAGCATGGACAGAAACTGGGGCTGAGTAAACACTGACATTTCAAACAGAAATTGTAAAAGGAATTTGAGTAGGAGAACACACAGCTCCAAAGATCAAGTTATCAAAGTGATTTGGCTGTGACTTTAAAGCCTAGGGGAAAAGGCAACGTGTGTTCTGTGATTCGGCCCGGAGTTTCGCATCTGATCGGACTGACAGCAATGCCAGGAGCGTAGTTAGTCAACCGCCGTACCACGCTGCTGATTTCCCACTGACCCGCAGCCAGGAGAATGCTGCTGCTCCATCTCCTGACATTCCTCAGAGGCCTGCTGCCCAAGCATTAGGCAAAGCTCAAAAGACTCTGTATTAGGGCAAATGGACACATTTTTCTGTTGAAAATTAACATTCTAATTTAAAAAAAAAAGAGAAGGGTGAAAAACAAACATAAAAATCACACAAGCAAATTTTTTTTTCAAATGAAAATATACCTTTGGTTTTCACCAAAACATTACGTTTGCCCACCGCACTTCTCCATGTCTCTCAGGGAGAATTTGGGAAACATTTTTCACCCTCGTTATTTTGTGTGGTATTACTGGATTCCAGTATAGGATTACTGTGTTCATTCTTGAGATTTGTGCAGGGTATGACTATTTTTAGGTGCCTATTGCTGTTGGAAAAGAAGCAGAGTGTGGATAATTCAATAAAAAAGTCAAGGGACTGCTTGTAATCACACATATTCTTTGCAGAGGTACTGGCTGAGAAGGCAATAACTCATACACTCAGTAGACTACTCAAAGTTTTACATGACTTCAATATTTAGGAGTCTCTACCCACCTAATTTGCACCATTAGCTATATTGGTATAGTTGGCTTATCCCATACAGAAAGGGAATAGATAAAATGTACTCCTGTAAGATTGTAATTCAATAGCCATCACATAAATATAAATATCATTGGTTAAAGAAAAAAAATCCTATTCAGATACAAAATTGTTATACCAAGGTATAAACTACATGAAGACCAGGCTGAAGAGGCAATATAATAATGTATATGTACATTGACCTAAACCTCCGTCTCTAAATTCAGACATCTACATTCCAGAATGCTGCTCAATCAATTAAATGCTGGCATGAGAAAAGTATCTGTGTACAAATAAATTGATGAATTTTTCAGTCAAATACTTTTAAAATCATATATGAATCTTCATAGCCAAAAGGTTTAAGTTTTTGTGTTGACTATTCTTTCCAATATTGATTTTATTTCGAAAATTTAAATTATTTATCTCGCAGTTTTTCAAGACAAAACACTTCAAATTTTCAGTTTGTATGAAGGTTTCACCTGGATCTTCAGTCATATTTAATTTTTAAAAAGGCAAATGGAGTCTCCCAAATGAGATGTCTCGTTCAGTCTGAAATGCACATCCCCTCCTGTTTCTTGCTTGTAAGCTGGTTTCACTCCCCGTCCCCCCCAATTCCTTCCTCTCCCTCTTTTCCTAATTTTGGTTCTTACAGAAAATGTATTTGCACAGCTGTACTCATAAAGCATATAGATTTAGATTTTACTAGCATCATCCTGGCACAAAAATTCTATTAAAAGTAACTTTTTTTTTTTTGTTTTAGGTTATTCTAAACAGGTATTTAACCACCAGCAAAGGGGCAGAAATCGTACCAGGTCCTTGGGTAATAAATGTCAAAATACTCCCTTCCTAAGTTCCTAAACACTTTTATCTACTTGGGTACATAGTTTATCACCCTCTGACAATCCTATCTCCACATCAGCTTCTGGAGGGGGCTGTTTGATGGTAAATTGTACTATATCTTATAAAGCTCCTATGTGCTTTCTGAAAATATTCTGAATTTCTTTTGCTTATTACTTTCTTTCTCTCTTTTTGTCATCATGCAATACCCCTCTCCCCAGGTTTTACCTGGCTTGGTTGGCTTTTATCATTCATTTTATTTTGTGCTGAAGTCTAATAGAGGTTTTCATTTTGACATAACGTGATCGAGAAAGTTCAAAATAGATGGCCTTGGACTTGGAATCAGAGCCACTGCAAACAGTCCATTTAAAACCAGAGCCTAGAGGGACCTTTTCCCTTTTTTTTTGGTCTGGAAATGGGAAAAGAAAGTTCATTCTCGGCATTCAGTATCAGTCACTTCATTTTGAGAGGGTTACTGCGACCCACATAGTTTTTAATCTCCTCTTTGTCTTTTCAGGCTTTTAAGGAGAAGCTAATTTTGGCCTTCTGACTACAGGATTTTTTTTACATGAGAGCCACGTGGAATGTGACACTAACTAAGCGTCCACTTGGAAGAAGTAAACACCTTGCACCTCAAGTGCAGCCCTTTGCACTGTCTGCCACGGAAAGCAGATGGGTGCAGATTTGTGAAACAGAGGTTTGTTTTCACAGTGGAGGGTCTCTGTGCACCACGAAGCTGACTGCGAAGGGAGCAGCCCCACTGATACAATCCATTTTCTCAACTTCATTCAAGCAGAAGAGCTCATAAGTCTTGACATTCTGCCCCTGGCAAAATAAAATCCCCTCTCTGCCCTTGCCTTGTCCCAAGGCCACTGGACTAATTTTTAACAAAAGAAACGTTTCTAAAATGAATGGGTCAAAGAAAGAGCATCCTATTCCTTCCATCGCCTAGCACAGCTAGCACGTGGCACCCTGAAAGAAATAAATCCAAATAAAACTTCATGGCATGCTATGAAGTTGCAGTAATTATCAATTGCCGTAAAAATATCAAGTCATCTCCACAAGTAGATTTTTATCTATTAAAGTAAAAATGAGACGCCAGTCCTACAACTCCTACAAACACAAATGATCCATTTTGACCAAATGGGATCGTTCATCTGAAAATGGGTTGCATAATCATCGCCTTCACTTTCCACGAGGTATCATAATACATATTTCAACTTGTCAAACAAACTGGAAAAACCACAATGAAATCTTGGACATCCTGGATGTAGTATCAGATGTACAATCAATCAGATATTGTGTGTAGTCCTGAAATAAAAGTGCTGTTATTTCACGTCCACTCCTGCTCCTGACAATGCCTGTTATATAAACAATTATTTCAGATAGATTTAGTCTCGTTTACTGCTGTAGCACTTAGACTGCTAAGCTGTAGGGCTGTGTAATAACTCTGCCGTTAGATATGGAAGTAGGTTCTGTAATGTTTTCCTTACACAATGATCACACAGATCACAAAGGCCATTAGAGGTCATTATGGACCAGGTAGTTCCCAATTCTGAGTAGTATTTATTGTATTAAGTATAGATGTGTTTTTTAAAGTGCTTATGTGATTTAGAAACCTGAAGATTTAGAAACTGATTTCCAGTTACACTTTTGTTTCCAAATGATTTAGGCATTTTGAAAAGTTCCTTTTGTTAATAGACAACATGACAGAAGGCAAAACATGACAGAGGTGGAGAGACTGACTTTCCACTGCTGTAAGATGCTGCTTGCTTCAGTGTACCCACGCTGACACAGCCATAACTATATATTTGTATAGCATTCAGCTGAACAGCTACACAAAATAATCAAAGCCATTTCAACAGTCTGAAGATGGCGAAAAAGAGTTTTGCTTTTGATTTTGAAAATCTAGGTTCACTCTTGTAAAAGATATCGGACTTAAGCACAGAAATCTAACAGTTTCAAAAGCGTCCAGGTCTGACAGAAGTCTCGGGAAGTCTCATCTGGAACCTAAACCCTCAAGTTTCTTCCTGGTCTCTGAAGGTCCACCCTACCCAATTGCGTAGGAAAGATGAGGTACGCAAGAGGGAATTGGTTAGGATGGATATAAACCATCTCATTGATGTACGGTATAACTCAGGCTTCAGAGAATCTATTCATAGTTTTCAGAGGGAAAAAAATTGATCAGGAGTTCTGATTTGGGTGCAATTTTAACAGAAACCTTCATTTCCAATTTTAAATCCAAACTTTCCCAAACGTCATGATTACAGACTATTACTGGTTTGGACCCTTTCCTAGTTCTGGTAATTTATGGAGGTGCCTAGGGAAACAAGAATCAGCAAAAAAGGAAGATTAGACAAGGCCGTTGACACACCTACTGGCAAGTAATTGAAATACTTGTAAAATAATAACAGAAATGTTAGAAATCAAAACCGCCCGAAGCAGAATCTCAGCTCATAGAAACTGTAACCGCTCCACTGGTATGAGTTGTGACCAGTTGGGGATCCAACCTCCCAGCTCCCATTTGACCCCAAACTGGTCATTAGACTACAGGAACGGCCACGACTAAGCCTGGAGCTTTCTGTTTACCCACGGCAGGTCCACTTCATTCTCACCTATTAGAAGCCCAAGACGAGTGTTTTCAAGCTGGCTTTAAACTGAAAAAAACTTTGCGGGACAAAATCCAGCAGAAGGAAGAATACTGAGCTGTTGAAGTTCTAGGGGTGGAAGCTTGTCGACATGGATGCGGTATAGCAACAGTCTTAGGGAAGATGCCGTGGCATGGTTTGTTTCTGGGAAGGGCCAGTGGTCATTGTGTCAGTCGATGACAGTCCTTTGAATTGTGACATTTGCCACAATACAGAAGAAAATGGAGTGGAATATTTACAATAGAGAAAACATTTAAAAGAAACCTCAGGCCAAGAAGACGGTTGGTTTTATAGCTTGGCTGCAGATATGCAGGCAAATGGCTTGAAGGGTGTATATGTTCCACTGCTGTGTTTCTCCTGCTTACAGTTACTGGGAGCTGTCCCAGTCATCATGGGCTGGATTTTAGGATTTTAACTTTAGAAAATCTTCCCATAAAATTCACAAGGGGATGGTTGTGCTGGAGTTAAAAGCAACAGAGCTAATTTAACGGTATTTGCTTCTGAGTCACACCACTGTTCCAAAATCAAAGACATTTAGGTCTTCAAATGAAGCATGTGCGTGAGGAGTGTCTTGAAGTAGGCAAACTTAAATCACAGTGATTTAAGTAAAATTTTTGCATGAAAAAGTGCTTTCTTCAGCCCCACTTTTTATCTAATTATACAGAGAATTAAAGTAATGCTATAAATTAGTCAAATTAAACTAAATTATCTTTACAACAACAGGAAGGCAGTATATAAATAAGAATAAAATAAGGTCCAGGTCATGAGGATCTTACCTTTCTGATGAAAATTCATAATTAGAGCTACAAAATCAACGCAACTGCAGCTGTTCATAGCTACTCTCCAAGGAAAAAGGAGTTGGCAGCCTGGCCTGAAACGATCCTAGTGACAGAATTAGTGTTGTATAAACATCAGCCACACTGTCGTACCCTTGCTTATCTTTTGCTAATGCTTCAACCTGAGAGAATGCTAAAAAATTCAATGCTATGGAGTAAAGTACTACTGAATGAATATAAGGAGATCTGAACCTTGACCGGTGATGAAAATTCTGTGAAAAACTGGCTTTTCTGGAGGAAATGTCCCCACTCACACACCTTCCTCTCATTTTTCAACTAATTGTGTGCTGTGGGTAAGCATATCCAGGAAAGATTACATTATGTGCTTAAGTGGGAGCTGGCATCTGAGCTAGGACTCTCCACCATCAGGACCTTGTGCACATTTCTGTTTCTCAGTGGCCCTCAGATATGTCAGTACCTTACTGAAGTTACGTCCTTAAGGAAGACCCTGCTGTAAACAGCATCACTGAAATGGCCCAAGTTAAGCACGTTACGTTCCTCTTTTCTTCAAAGTTCTTTTTGCTGTTGGTCAAGTCATAATGTCATAGTAAGAAACACTTCACATCAATGTGGCCCAGCATTGCCACCTGAAAGAAGCCCTTCTGGTCTTCCCCACCTGCTTGTTCCTACTCCTTCTTCAGCATTTCTTCATCCTGGCACAAGCAAGGGCACAGCCTCAAGGTAAAACAGATTAGGAAACTGATCTGGCTGAAAATGAACCTAGCAGGAAAAAAATGTTGAAAATTTGTCCATTTTCAGCCAAATTGGTTCTGCAAATTGATTCATTGTGTAGCCAACAAACCAGTCATGTTCTACCAGCATGAGAAAAAGTCCTACAGAGTGGGAATGGCAGACCTGGCCCAGAGGACAGGAAAGGATGGCTCCTTCAGCAGCAGCTGACCTGGCTTGTGCTTCTGTTCGCTGAACGGCAGCCTCTGTGACCCTACAACATGTCCCGCAGTTGCGCTAGCACAGCTCAGGGGAGGTGAGAGGGCTTCTTTAGATGGCTCCACAGTCAAGAGTAAGCCTTGTGAAACGGCTTTCAAAACAGTGCCAGCTATCTCCAGAGAAATAACATCTTTTTGATGAGATGAAAATGAAAATTCTTATGATTGGTTGGTTGTAGTAATAAAAACTTTTTCTCCTTCTGCAGAGTTACTAGCTATAACCCCAGGGTGTTACCTGTGTTGCAAGGACCAAGATTCCCCAGTACGCGATGCAAGTAATCGCTGATGATGATGGAAGAAGAGGGTGTAAATCAGATGAGGAAACTCTGCCAATCTAAACCAGCTTTGTAGTTTTCAGATGCTACAGTCTTTGGCAGAAACTGTGTTTAGCCGCACTTCTTTTCTTTGAAAACAACTGCCGCCTTCTCCAGAGTTGCCTGCATTTCTCTGTGGCTGGTGTAGTGTGAAAGTTCCCTTCCAATCTTAACAGTTCTTTCTCTTTCCCTTTGAAATCTTTCACTAACCATTTCTCCTACCTGCATTCCAGCATTTCAGAGTATTCACCACCTGGCTTTCTTATACATATTTCAGAGCTGGTAAGCAGCAGTGGAATTCCCTAGGAGGGGGTTGATCTGGAGAAATGCCGAGAGCCATAGCAATAAAATAAAAATAACAACAAAAACCAACAGGGTATTATAGATGTTCAACACTATTCAGAATCAGATACTTAGCCTATGAATTGGGGCAAGTTTTGCAGCCGCCTGCGCAGTCTAAAGCAGCGCTGCAAAAACTGTATGCAATGCAATAAAATGGTTATTCTTATTAGCTGACGTAACGGCGTAGGGATGTCTGCCAAGAACTGTGGACCTTATATGTGGTCCTTTGATAAATATCTTTGTGTGTGCTTGGTATTAACAAAAGCGTTACCATCTGTTTACCTTGCACTAATACACATCACATTTTTGCACAAATCCTAGCTTGTATTGCATAAGCCAAAGCTAGGCACTGTATCCATCAGAATGGGTGACAAAGGTTTAAATCAAGCAGGCCGTGTTTCAGCACGTTATTCATAAAACTAGGTCATGGGATAAATGTACTGTTGGAACACAGCTTTATACTAATTTTCCCAGTAAGATGCATCATAAATATTAACTGTCCTGAACACATACACACAAGCTCATGGCCTTGGCTCCAGGCCCTTCTCATGGAAGCCGGGGAATGAGCTCTGACTTAAGGTAGTGAGAATGTGAGGAACACTGAATTATCATCAATAATAGATTCTTCGCTGCCTCAAGCTTTTTCAGCCAAACGGTAACGCAGCGCTGCACATGGGAGCCTAGCGCCAGGGAGCCTGCCTGTAACACCTCACTGATGGGAACAGAGGTGTTGTGGGACCAAGGATTGTTTGCCTTAACGTGCTGCCCCTTCAGCAACTCTGACCAGAGTGCTCTTTTCAAGCAGGATTTTAAACTTATACAAACTTGTACCTCTTCAGTGCAGCTCTACTAATAACGTGGGCGCAGGGACACGCAGCCTCCACCCCTTCCTCCCCCAAACCCCCATTCACACACTCTCCCCATTGTACTATTATCTCCCAACACAGTTTTCAGCTCGCTTGTGGTATCTGAAGCAGGTATGTCTGCACACAGTATGTCTCCTACGCTGCGGGAACTTCCAGGAACAATAGTACACCAATATCGAATTATTTACAGCAGCGGCGCAAAGAAGGAGATTACGATTATTTGCGATCATGGGTACGCATCCTTCTTTCCATTCTCATGGTATTTCCTGCCTGAGTGAAAGGAGGAAGAACCAGAAATCCACTGAGAATGTCTGTCTCTAAATTTTTTCAGTCTCGAGAAGTATAGCCAATAATAACAGTATTCAGAGTGCTTTTCCCCGATAATTTTCAATGTGCCTCACAAAGAGGGATAAGAATAATGATCCTTATTTTATAGACTATAACACGACCAACAAAAGAGCCAAGAATGGAACCCAGATAGCTTGCCCTTTCCTCTGGGCTTTGCTATTGTTTAAGGATTAGGACCCACATTCAGGATAACACCTCAACCACATGCCTGACTTCAAGCATTTGCTTAAGTCGCATTGATTTAAGCACATGCTTAAAATTAGGCATATTCTTAAATATGTTCCCTAACCCGGGCTTAAATAAGCGTCCAGTCTTCTGGGTTTATATTTAGATAAGACTGGATTTTACTTATACTCGGGAAGAGAAGGAAGAACAGACTGGGTGCAGCTGTTTTGCCCTTAAATCATCCTGGTAGAGGTTCCCATATTACAATTAAAAACTATGTAGTGTTCTTAGTTATTGCCAACAAAGCAGGCAAAGTTAATGGAATCTCACCAGAAGGAAAAAATGATGATGCCAAATGTCACCCAAATTGACTGAACTTTCAAAATCACCAGCATTTCCCAATGTTGCTTTCCCAGATCTCCCTGTGAGAATTATGAAACCTTGCAGCTGAAACGAGAGCGGCAGCAAAAGAAATCTCAGCACACAGCCAACTCCCACCTGCTAATGTTTCTGTGAATTAGAGAAATCTCTTGCTGACAATTTATCACCGTTATCCCCACAGTAACAATGTTTACCTACTCTTAAATATATTAACAAATTATTTATGTTTACCTATACTTAATAATGCTCCTCTTCTTCTGCCTAATTTTGCTCTACTTCTTATTGATCTAACAGCCAGACATTTCTACATCTATCTTGATGAAGTACTTACAGAAGGCCATTATTGAGAATGGGTGAAACTCACAAAATGTTAATTATGAATTTGAAACTTTTGAACTCTTTCTCAAATAAAAAACTCTCCCCCCCATTTACTGCCCTGGAATTTTTAGTCTGGCACACTCCAGTTTTAGACAATGATGACTCCAATCAAGCCAATGCTTTACACGCTGCTCAGCTGGAAGGGAAAGAATGCTTTGCAACAAACACATTTCAAATGTGTGCCCAAGCCTTTGTTGAGGGACATATTCCAAATTCCCATTGAGATTACAGAGTGAAACTTGAGGCAAGGTATTGAGCCATCTCACTCCCTTCCTTACTGTTAGCCACCTCATTCTATTTGTTTGCTTCCATTTTGTCATGGAAAAAGGAAGGAATTTAGCGATCTTTTTTTCTCAGTTTAGTAGCCAAAATCTACTGGAGTCACAATTGAATGCACCCAAAATGAGACAAATTTAGGGTCAAATTAATGAAATATGGTCCTCTGAGTAAGCTGATAGTGTCTAATGGCATTGTGCAGATATTGCATATAATATATGTCTATACATTATATGTAATATGAAGATTAATGTATTGTCAGAGATAATAATGATAAACAAACATAAGAATACAGCCAAACCTAGATTAGACACAGATGCCATCACGCTGGCACCATGCAAGGAAAGATTAGGTGACCCTCCATCCCCAGGAAGTTTCTCATTGTCCCCCACTAATTCCATTATATTTTCTGACTTATGTACGTGGTTATTCTGGTCTTTTACACAGCAGTTTCTCTGGGCTCTTCGTGTTCCACATACTGTGCTCTCTAAAGATCACCACTGAGGCTCAAACACTCTGGCAGTATGTGACTGGAGAAGAAGAAAATTTGGAACAGTGAGACCAAGCCAAACTTATTTTGAAAAGTTCACTTGGCTCTTAACTGATCACAAAGGTAATGAAGGGTTAAAACTTTTGTAGGAGACCTACAAATGTTGTAAAGGCAGAGAAATTCAATCCATCAGCCACAGAATAAGTAGTAATTTAGCATGCTGCATTAAAGACAGATTAAGTATTTCAATCCTTATTCCTTTGCTTGGTTAAAACATCCCTTCTAGCCAATCTGTATGGCTGCTTATCATGAAAAATTTCACAAATATTGGCAGAGTGAATACAGAAGATTTCTGTCGCAAAAGCGTCTCTATTGCAACCAACAAGTTTGATGCAATCTGACTGTTTTATAACAATGTCTGTGAAGTTTTGGCCCCATAACATGAAGCTGTTCCTTTTTTTCCCATCTCTTGTCTGCATATAGACGTACACAGTGCAAAGTGAGATATAATGAAAGACTATATACAGGGCACCTAAATGAGTACCAAGTCTTTTCTTTTTACTACGAGGTGAGAAAAATTCTAGCTATTGATACATTTCTGTAGAGACTTTAGATCATTATTTACATGTGCCTCTGTTTCTTTTTAAACTCTCAAATACTGCAGCTGAAACCAAGGGAAATATTTATAATTTGGCAGTTAGATGCACATTTAAGACTTTTGCTGTCTTTGCAAAGAAATGATATTGAAAAATGTTTTGTCAATAGTAAACTCCGAAGAGGATAGTGCTACTAAGTAAGTAAGTGGGCAGGAATATGTTAGCACACAGTGAGAAATGACAGAAGTTTTTAGCCGTATCCACGGCTTGAGAAATTCCAATCCCTGTAACAGAGCCATGCTGATTTCTACCAATTAAAGACCTAGCCCTTTATTTTCTTTTTGATATATTTTCCCCTAACACATACACAATACTTTCCCAAAGGTAAAAGCGACTTCAAAGCATTTTTAGAGGAACATTAAAGAAAAGGAAGTTGTAACAGTGACTGCCATTATTTTATCTTGGACTTTACTGCAATTAAAAAGAATATAAAATGTTGTTGCTACCCTGGACACATACTTTTACATTTTTAGCCTTGGAAAAACACAGACTCTGACTCCTTGTGTCAGAGCAAGGGCCTCCGCACATTGTCCCTGCATTACGCTTTTTGATCCTGTTAAAAAATGTTACCCTGTGCAGCTCCACGCATCAAAGGAACGCTTGTACACACTGGGATCTGTTTCAGCCCTTAGGCAACGAGACCAAAAGACCCTTCTCATAAATTCTAATTCAAAAGTTTTTAGTTATCAAGAGGAAGTTTCCAATTGCTCTCTCACATGTGGGAAAATATGTAAGCTACTGAGAGGACCTTTTGTCTGCGACTTTAATGGGGGCAATTTGCAAGGGGGAGTGCAAAGGTTCTAATATGCAGTGTGCACAGACAGTAAGCAGGCACATACTTGGTATTTAATGAAGTTCCATGAATCATTAGCCATACAATAACCATAGGGTTCTATAAATCACCTGCAAAGATTTTTAGGCCAGTAAGTCGAGCAGCGCAGTGGCAGAGCGGAGCACCTCAAGGAAACCGGGAAGCAGGAGGAGGAAGGAAAAGAGAAAGATAAAAGGAGGGCACGGGATGTATTATCTCTTAGCCGGCCTGCCAATGCAAAATTAAATCCTGTTGTTTTAACTTGTTGGCTTTACAGGAAAACAAGGCAATAAAATGAAACTTGTCCTAATAAAAAACACTAGGATTTGGAGAGGAAAACGTAGCTGGAAGATCACATGTATTTTAGCCATCTGAACTGGAAAATATGTGTGAGGGAATATTTAATTTTCTTTCTTTTCTTTCTTTCTTTTTTTTTTTTTTCTTTGTTAATTCACCCTGCTGATGAAACAGCCCTTCTGGAATTCCTTTCCTTTAAAAACATCAAACCATATCTGTAAAGCTGAACAAAAGCTTGATTCTTTCTAATTAGCAAAAATGTAAATTTTATTTGCAAGACAGACTCTTATGAGTGGTTTTCTTATGCTGCAGTACATTCTAGTAACATACAGCTCTGCACCTAACCTGAAAAGACTGATTTTTTTTTTTTTTTTTCTGTAATTATGCAGGAAAGAAACTTCACACTGTGTTTTAAAAGGCAGAATGGCCACGGTCCTCTGCTGAAGCCAAGATCCAGTTTAGCGGGTCAGGAGGCCAGAGAGAAGATTCTCCTGGTTGCTGACGTCCCTGCTGAAACACCCTAAAGCAGAGCAGATCTCTCATACTCATATATTGTGAGGTGCCACAGAGTAAGAAGTCCCCAAGGCTCATTTTATTATTCTTTCTTTATGTTTGTAGTCTTGGAAAGACATGGAAAGAGATCACACCATGTATTAGGACAAATGTATTAGGATCAACGCTGTGTATTAGGACAAACAAAAAAAACCTATCACGTTTGGGATTGGTGCTGTGTCTGGCTCACTTCAGAAACCTTTAAAACTGAGAGCCAAAACTACCCCATTCCCACCCAGTGGAAGGACACTAGGAAAAACACTTTAACATGTCATTGTCATTTGCCCCTCAGTGAAAGCTGGAGCCTAAGGCAGTCAGAGCCTAAGCCTGACCACAACACAGGCCCCCCTCAGCTAACAGGATGAATTAAAAATGAGAGACAACATTGCACCTTTAGCTCAGCTCCCACATTTTGTCTGCATTTTCCCTCTCACTCCTATTTGGAGATTGGTCACAAAACGCAAACAGCAGCGATCGGTTCCCAAGGTGGCATCCTGCCTGCCCTGCCTGCAGTGGGTGAGGTAAAAGAAGGCGGCAGCGCCCCGCTAACGCATTTACCTTTAAATACCACCACTGCAAGCTGGTGTAGTCAATCGTTTCCAGCTAGTCCCTTGTGATCGTTTGTCCACATCACAATAAAACCACCACACAGCACGCTTGCCTGTCTCTGCCCGAGAGAGGCCCCAGTACTAAAACAGCAGGGAGGTTGCAGGTAAAGAATCCAAATAAATTAGCGGAGCAGTACGTCTAGAGTGCTTGCCTGTCTGTGCTGTGCCAGGATCTAGACTTGGGTTTAGTTTTCCATCCAATCCAACACGTCAGGTACTAGGGTTGGGGTAAAGGGGGGAAAGATGGGCAGGGAAATTGAAAAGAGAACTGAGTGTAGGAAAGCTAAAAGATAGATACTGCCATAAGCATCGCAAGACGTACTACAAGACATAAAAGAGCCTTTTATTGTGACCGTTCTCCATCCTGAAAGTGATACGGCTATCAATAAAACAACAAACCCACCAGTGTGATGCCTGAGCTCAGAGCAATTTAAGAAGCTTGGTTTGAGAGAATAATTACTGAATTCTAATTCATACAAGATATTCCAAGTTACAATGTAAAACTAGTGTAATAACCCCCCAAACACTTTTAATGATACAGCTGCAAAGAACTGATTGCTAAGCAACTCAAAATTTTTACAGATTTGATACAATTTTAAATAGCTATAGTTCATCAACACAATTGCTACATTTCCATTTTTAAGTTTGTTTGCTGAAAATGATGCCCATTGAGTAAAGAAAGCTCTCTTCTTGGGCAGCTTTTAAAGCTGATATTCAAAGCTGAACTTTAACCTGAAGGAAAAGAACTATTTCATTGACTCTGGGGCAGTGGGGAGGGAAGGAAGAACTGAAAGGAGAGGCAATATTTGAGAGCAATAACATCATGCAAACTCAAACTTCAGTATTTGCACATGAAATTTGATGGAAAATATTCAACAGTTTTACCTAGTTCTAGTTGTGCCCATAATTCAATCAATCTTGTCTTGTGATAATCCCTTCTCCTTTCACTGAAAGAAGAGATGCTTAATCACTTAGTGCAGATAGATTGCTTGGAGGTTTAATTAGAACAACTTATTTTAAGTGATCTTAAACAAAAGGTAAATATATTTGTTGTTCTAACATTTAGAGTGGTATAGGATACAGCGGAGGAATAACAACCTCTCTCGGTACTTGGTATTGAATTGCTTCTTTTATGAGCCATACGGTAGTGATTAGGAAGTTTGGTACCTCAAAGTTTGCATACAGCACTAGCATACACTCTTAGGATTTTTTTCCCATGTTTCTAAGATTCTGCTCCCCAGCAGAAGACGGCAGTAGGTTGCATGTGATAAGGTGTGTGCACGTCTGTCCGTGGGCAAGCTGACGCATGCGTGCTCATCGATGTCTTTCTAGACTGATGGCCTGAAATAATACCCGCACATCCAAACACTGCCTGCTGCCAAGGGAATCCTGATCCATCTCCAAATGTTGCAACTGATCTGAATTTGAATTTTGGTAACAAGCTAAGCTAGACGTCTGGATCAGAACCTGCTCTCTGTTCCATATTTGCAAACATTTGCATTCAGATCTGGACCCAGACTTGCTAAGCCTGCCCAACTCTGATTTCAGTCTTTGGCATTTCTTGCACTGAGTTATGCAGACAGATACACAAAAGCAACCTGGATTTTCAGTTGTTACCCATGAGTCCATTCACAAGCAGGCACAGAATATAAAAGGTCATTTTTCTGTTAAACCACAGAAAGGCAGAACTCGCAAGTTCAACTAACAGCAACATCAAGAGATACAAAGGAATAAGATGATCCCCATTATATTAAAAGTTACTTACATATATGAGGATTTTTCTCCAGATGACATTTCCAGGCTAAGAAATGTGCTTACTTAACTTAAATCTATTTATTGCAAGTATTTCAGTATAATGCCTTGGATGTTTAAGGGGTGTGTTTGTGTTGGGGAATGAATGAAGGAATATATACAGCTTTCTCCTTGGGAGAACTTCAGCTGAGAAGGTTGGATGAAATCTAGGTCTCAAAACAGCCCCTTGAAAAATTCCCACTGATTTCACTGGGACTAGGATTCCACCTCGTTCACTCATCTGGACGCTTCAGTCATTGCCAGTTCTCCTGTGATAATCCTTGCAGATGAACAGAGGAAGTCCAGTTTGTAGCATTTAGTAATACAGCAACACAGTGGCTGAAACTAGATTCAGTGTCTGAGTCAGTTAAGCCTTAATTTAAATACTTAAAAACTGTGTATTTTGAGTGTGGGCCAAGTTTTGTTCGTGCTGAAATTATATGACATGAGCCATGCTAAAGCGTCAGCTCCAGCTAAGCGCTAGAATGCGGTGTAGCATGAAGAAGGCCCGGACTCATGCTAGTCCTTAGCCCAAGCTCAGTTGCACACCCGCTTGTGGCCATCAGTCCTTGTGGCAGTATCCTGTGGTCAGCGACGGGGCCACGATGCCACATGGGGCAAGGACACGTGAGGCCATGGTGATCCCAGTCACCAGAGTGTCTGCAGGGGCTTGAGTAAGAAGATTGCATCCAGCCCTGCTCCACCAGGATGCCTGTCTCCAGACCTTTCCCTGACCAACTACAGTTTCTTTTGATGCTGAATCACAGCTACGTGCGGGATCTGTAAGCCAGCAGCGTGCCAGCCTCCGCAGTCACAAACGCAGCCCACCCTTTCACCAGCAGCAGGAGCCTACGGCACGTAACTCTGCCCAGATGACTATCTGGTGCCATCCCAAGGAGACCCGAGTGGGGCCACTGGCTTTAAACAATCTCCTGAACAGTTGTTGCCATTTTTGCACTATTCCGAGATAAAAGGGGCACTTCAGACCTGGGAAGTTAGAGGTTTGTATTAAAAATCTACTGTCTGCCTTGAAAATTATGGAGCTTGACAGATGGAGGATGAAAGGCTGCAACAGAAGAAAAACATAGGCCACCACCCTTGACACCGCTGACCACCCCGTTGCTGACAGCTTCTTCCCACAGCCTCGCTCTCTAAAGCACTTCCCGCTTTAAGGAAATGTATCAGAACACAGGAGTTTATCTGCCCTGACCTCTAGCCCCAAACTGAACCCTCTTTCA
The DNA here is from genome assembly GCF_036417535.1 of Chlamydotis macqueenii. Classification (NCBI taxonomy): domain Eukaryota; kingdom Metazoa; phylum Chordata; class Aves; order Otidiformes; family Otididae; genus Chlamydotis; species Chlamydotis macqueenii. The sequence continues at coordinate 68,869,327 of NC_141560.1, read as the reverse complement.
TGTTAATTCTCTTCACAAAACCCACCGCATGTAAGGTCCCTGCAGTGCTTTGGCTTATTTGGTTCTCATTATTTGGTGGTGGTGGTTGTTGCTGTTATCTTACAGCAGATGAAGCACTGGTCAAGAAATTCTTGAAGCACGTTAAATATGATGGTTGGTTTGCTGCTTTTGATAGATTTAAGGTGGAGAGTAAGCCACATGCTGTTGTTAGAGAAGCTTTAAGAAATAAGAAGAGATAAGAATTTTATTTATAAATGTTTCAAGTGAAGACAAAAGAACTTCTGTGATAGGAAGACTGCCAGGATTCCTCTGCTCAAACCACGTATTTGGGTTACACGTTTAGGTGGTACCTCTCCACATTTAGAGCTTAACAGTTCAGAAGCAAAGCATTTCAGGGCCCGATCCTCTGGCACAAATAATACAAATCCCACTCTGTCTATTTATAATTCAGCTTAGATTCCCCGAAACAAGGCAGGCAGTAGGGAAATGAGCTAAAATGAGGGAAATTTCACACAGCATTCACACAGCAATATCAATATCTGGAATCATTTTTTCCAGCAGACCATAAGGGCTCTGACGCTGAAATATTTTAGCCCATTTCCCTTCTTTTGCTGAGCAAAATAATGTTCCAAACAACACCCCAAAACTTTACAAGGGAACTTAAGAAGGGAACTGTACTGTAATTTTAAATTCATCTACGAATTCTCCTGACAGTACAAGTGAGGTCACAGCACAGCTGAAGAAAATTCATTCTTAAATATGAATGAAGGCTTATAGTATATTTTTTTTTCCCCAGAGTTGAATTTCTGCAGATGATTCTCCTCTGACACGTAGAAGATACACACAAATCTGGGAGTAGAGACCCTCACACTGAACAGGAAGAACTGAAATAATAATTAGGATCACATACTGTAGCATGGGAAAGGAGAATGTAATTCCCAGCTTTGCGTTAGTTTTCTGTGTGACCTAAAGTTATTCCTCAAAGGGAGCAGGAGCAGTAGCTGGCGCTGTGGGAAGAAGCCACAAGCAGAGCGACCTGCACAGCACCTGGGCTGAATTACGCGTCTCAGTGTTCTGGAAATAGCTGGGAGGCCACCGGCTAATGTGATGTGCTGGACAGAGAAGAATTTTAAACTCAACTTTTTTGTAGGGAGGGGTCTAGAAATCCCAATCCAAGCTGCATTGAACAGATGTCAGATCAGGATGTTTGTCCAAAACCCTTTCCCAAGTATATACAGCTACATTTCTTCCTTTCAAAAACCAAAACAAACAAAGCATAAAGCAAGCAATAACAGAAAACAGAGCAGTTTACTCTCACAGCCCAGTTAGATGATATGGCTGAGCTAATCTAAGGGACCCCTGCTGCCAAAAGGGGACAATTCTTCTCCCTTTTCCCCTTCCTCCTTGCTCCAGTCCCTCCCCTCTGCTGTTTGCATAAGCTCATCTGACTGAACAGTGAGAGACTTCATTCACTAACAGTGAAAAACAGATCCATCAAAATACAGTTTTCCGCAAGATTAGTGAGTTAAATTGGCTCAGCATGTGGTCAGATGAACTACGACAAACCTGCACAAGACAGGGGTGGGGATCAGGGCTGGAGAAGGAGCGAGCACTTGGCTGTTGGAGAAGGTAACCTGTGCCTCTGAGACAGGATGTGCAACACAGATTTCATGCCCACCTTTAACTCTTTTGTTCAAACCCAGGTGTAGATATATTAGAGAAAGCTTCTTTTTTTTTTTTGTTTTGTTTTGTTTTGCAAGGGTCCTAACCTTTTATTTTTACTGCATTTTACTCTGTCTCCAGTGCCAGCACACCACTGTCACTCTCCAACTTCCCCATCCCGACTAAGGGAGAAGTTGCCACATTGCACGTGGGAACATTAGTGATTACAACGGCAGCAGAAAGTGAAAAACAGGCGCTGGGGGCAAGGGCAGTGAACACCGATGCTGTGAGCTCTGAGCCCATTCCCATCTCATGACACAATGTGATGGTATACATTTCTCACAGGACCTGATGGAGAGGCTGAAGAGCTCATCATTCCCATCACAGATATGTCCAAGCTGATGTTCAACATCACGTCTTGAATCTCTCTCAATCTGTTCTGGAATGGAGATATAACTTCTGCATTTTATCCAACAATTGTTTCTTTTCCAGTCCTTGGTGTAGGGACTGGCATTCCAGTCTTCTCCCTCTCTAAACAAGTGCCATCACCACAGGGCTACATAGAAGTGTTATTTGAAATGCGTCTCCTGCTTCCCAGGTTAAAAATCAGCTCGCTGGGCCATGGGCGGAAGGGAGGGGTTTATGCTTAGAAATGTCGGTCTCTAGGGAGTTTAAGTCAGGCTGCAGCTGAATGGGGATTTTGAGAAGCTACATTTTCAACTTGTAGAGAGAACCAAGCGTTTAGACACCTGGGCTACCCATCCTGTCAAACTACCACTTTGTGGTAAGAGAAATCTCATTCCTTTTGTTTTTCAAAGTGCTTATTGTCATTGTGATTTGCCACTGTAGGAGGACACAGTGCGTAAGGAACGAGGGCCTACACATGCAGAAGGGTGGTTGTTCTTTAAAGAAGACGCATAAAAATTTATCACTGTTCAGCGCAACGTGTCATTTGGGCACAGGACCACCAGGGTGATGGGGCTGTTTTTCTTCTCCATTCATCCATTTTAAAATCCATCACTTACTATAAAATGAACAGATGCTATTAACACTTCAGTGGATTTGTGCGGAAACTGTGATTCATTCTTAGCAGCAAGTTAATATAAACACATGAAATTGCCTTCAATCTGCTTTCCAAGCCCTAAGAGGGCTCACAGAGTAAAAAAACAAGATATTTTTGCAGAAGATTCTTCTGGTTCCATATCCATAATAATTGTCTAATTTATACATGGATACCAGTTGCTTGTAGTTGAATACCTAATGTGCATTTTGCTCTGGGACAAGGGGCTATAAACATTGGACTGAGTCGTGATGATATTTACAGTGGTATAGATGTGAAGTAATTACACTGGCTAGGAATGAAGATGGAATCCTTCATTAACTGAAGCCTGGAGGAGGAAAGTATTTTTATACCTATATCGAAAGAAATAAACTGAAGTATAAGCTTAGCCTAAGACAGTGAAAGAATGACATAAAGGACAAGAAACCTGTTGAATCCTGAACACCAGATAATTTTACAGCAAGCAAATTCTGAACTGTAAATACCATAGGAGAAAAAATAGTAGAAGCTAGTATCCAGATGGGCACTGGAACAAGCAGATCTTTTCTAAACCATTTCAACTTCTGTAATCATATGTAAAGCATACTTAGAGGAGACAGGTGGCTTTACTTGTGGTCAAAGTCTGGGACACCCTGTCAGTTTTGTTTAATTGTGGCTCTGCAAAGTTTCCTGTATGGCCTTGGTCAAGTCACATTATCACTCAGTCCCCTACCTGTGAAAATTAGCCTAATAACATCATTTACTTTCTCTGTTGTACCATTTAGATTTTTCATGTATTTTTCAGGGTAGGAAAACATCTACCACAAGGCAATAAGCACCAAAAAGCCCTCTCTTCTAGGCTTTTCTATGATACAGATAACTGTGACTTTGAATAATTGTTATGGGGCAGTGCTAATTATTCTACTGCAGCACATTATCAGAAATAGAGACAACTGGTAATTACTGTGTAAAAAACCACGAATGAATGAAAAGCCATTTTTTTGTGTGTATATATTCTACAAGATATTGTTTGAAGATGTCTTTCTCGGAATTCTGCTGTATGCTGGGGCCAAAACCAAAAGAAAGAGATTCTAAAACAACAGATAGCCCGGTGGCTGAGGCATTCCTCTATATTACTGGAAAACAACAGAAGAAGTCTTGAGACTGGATCACCCCTCCCCTAAGTAACTGGTCCAACCGGCACCAGATCATTTTTCAACATGTTGTTGTCTTTTTCAACGCAAAAATCCAAACCATCTTGATTTTGTCCTGCTAAGGAACAAAATACTTTTTTTTTTAAGCTTTAAAACTTCAGCAGGATGGAAAAAAACCCACCTCCTCTCATCTCTTAATTACAACTACAACTCCCTAACACAGGCCAAGTCTAAAACCCCTTGTGTTTGTGCCTGGCCACTGGAAATATCACAGGTATGAAAAAATTTCATGCAATTATGCGATTCAGGGCACTTCCCAGACTTTTGCTCTTTTCTCTTAATTGTCAGGTTCTGTTCAAATACATGAAGTCTGTAGCTCTTTCCTTTGTGTGAATAGCTTTCTCAATCGCTATACAACTTAATATTCTGTTGCCCTGTTAAGCTAGCCATGCAGAAAACGGTTTCTAGCCAAATAATAGGAATAGCAAACGTATGAACTCTATACCTCAATGAGGTGTTAACTTCAAAGCCTTGTTATTTGGGAGTTGGGGCCATTTAAATGCTGACATTATTAGGCAAGGAAGTCTAAGAAACAAGCACTCAGTGGGAGTCAAAGATCTTTTTAAAAAGCATTTTCTTTATGCTCATCACACCCCAATTCATTTAGGATGGGCTCCTGTTCTATGCCTACACGTTTCCTAATTAAGACTTCTTTCCTTGCCACAATGTTTAGGTTAGAAGGAATCTGAGGCTCTCCGTGTACCCCCTTCATGATTGGCATATTTTTTTTCTTTCCCCTCTTCCATCTCCTTGGTTGTAATTACATTACGGTGGCTTATCTCTCCATCAAAGGATGGGTAAGTGGTCCCTTTATAAAACTGCTCTGAGCAGCTGTTGGCCAGTCAGGGAACACTGAGGCCTGACCAGAGCTACGCTCTCCCCAAAGGGCTTATCTATATTGTGTCGCGTTGAATGCAATGTGAATCGGTGTAGACAAGAACAAATAGCATTCAGCACATGTCAGCTAAGTGCAGTTTTAGCCTGGCCTCATCAGTGTTTAATCATGATTAGCTGACATGCACAGTTTATTGTGGTCTTCACCAGCAACATATTGTGACCAGTATTACGTCAATTACTCAGTTACCCAAAATTACATTCAGACATGATTAAACCCTGCCATTTGTATAACTTTGTAGAGACCCAGCAACACAAATTTGCCTCTGTGAGACCTAGGCAGCGAAGGCTCACATCTAGATTTGAACTTGATTCTTGTCACAGAATGATGCAAAGTCTCTGGACTATCTACTCATGCGGCGGCAGCGAGGCACGACTGTTACTCGTGTAGGTATCTCAGGCTAGCTGTAAACTGGGTTTGAATGCTGAAAGCAATGAGGTCAGAGTACCACAGGCTTCAGCTGTCAAATAGGCAAATATTTGCTCATGGTTTCAGGTGGGTAATATCATTTGGAACTTACCCTAAGCCCAAGGTGTTGCAGCTTTCCGGCTACCAAAAGCCGCGTTAGCTAAAGCAGCGCACCTTGCAGAGACACATCTGACTGCAGCTTAGGCACAGCCTACAAAATAAGGTGCTAATTGAGGCACAGCCGTGAACTGTCTCAGTCCTGCTGGGAGAAAAAGTGGTATTTATATCCTAAATCATATGAAATAATACTCCTTTATTCCTTAAATTCTTGCATCACAAACATTTGAATAAGGCCTGCACAGACACACAGAATGAGCTCTATACTTGCAGCGGTAGTTCCACCCAGACTCCTTAACAGGTCTCGTTGGAGCTGCCCATTCATGTGCATGAGCTCGGCCTCGTATTTTCCCCATTCAAGTACAATTCCAGCTTCAGTTCCAAAAGTAATATACTCTTGGCTAAACGCTCTGTTGATACTAATGGACTCAAAACCTTTCTGTATACTCAGCATCTTTCTATAACTGAATAACCACATCCAACTCATCAATGGTAACTTTTTTTTTTTTAATTTCTTTTACTTCTTTCTAGAAATCATACATCTGTATGTCACCAGGTGAATGACAGAAATCATAACACATGTATCTATCTCGCCCGAATCGCGTGCGGGGATTTAACAGAGGTAACTGTGCTAGGGAGTCGCTAGCTTTTCAGCTGGAATCAGAAGCCCCATTCTATTTCTGCACCCTATAACAACATCGCCAATGTATGCATTATCCATTCGAGAAAGAAAACGTTCTATGGACCCTTCTGCATCTGCTGAGCTTGCATGTTATGGGGTCGATGGAAGATCACGTCTTCTGATGGTGCCCGCTCCTCCTGATGCAGAGACATGTGGTTTGGGAACAAAAGGCATTATTCAACGCCTGGAAGCAGAACACTGGCATCTATGTTTTATAGACTATTTGAAGCTTGAGATTTTTAGGGGTCAGCAGCCTCCCCAACCTTTGTGTTCATTTTGCTGGCACCCCTTGGGCAGGACAGCTACAACAGGACCGGTCTTTTTGAAACCTGGGGATCCTCAGCCTCCCAGAACTGACAGTTACTGTGTGCAGGAAAATTCTAAGTCATGTACATTTGAGACCACATCTGGTGTGAAACGTATTTACTATAAGCACCCCAACCACACTGAGGCAATGTTTAAAAGCTACAATATTTTTAACTAAAACACTATGAATCAGTCATCTGCTCTTTATATTTTTTCCTTCCTAACACAACAGATTGCTAAAATATTAATGCATACATCATCTTTCATAATCTTCCTCTTCCTCCCTGTATCTGAGGAGCAGGAAAGTGCAATATGCAAACCCAGAAATATTTATTATATTTGGATGTCTGACTAGAGCTCCCAGTTGTGGTATCGCTGGATGATTCCAGGCAAAGAGAAGCAAGTTGCTCACCAAAGTTAAAATCTGGCATCAATTCTCATTTTGCTTATTTTGGTATAAAGCAGGAATTTCTCCTCTCTAGTCAGTGGAGTTGTACCACGGGGGTAAATTAGAGGAGAGGTAACTGTTCAGTGTGTAATAAGTGGCAATGAGGAAACAGAGCCCTGTGGGAGGTGAATATGAATTGGGTAATTTGAGAAAAATAAAATAGCCTACAGGAATAAACTGAAACTATTTTGTTAAAAATAAGTAAAATCAAAACTGTCGTCTAGGACTATCAGGTCTAAAGCCTGCTGAATTCAACAAAAACTCCTACTGCTTTCAACAAACTTTGGAATCACCGGGTAAGAAGCCTAAAGAGTCTGTCCTGCTAATGTGCCGAGCAACTTCATCCTCCTCTGTCATTGCTTTTCCCTGGCCCAGTGACCGGCAGGATCCCTAAAGCCTGTGCATGGATAAGGTGCCAGTTGCACCAATGGTTTTGAAAACTAGACATTAGAAAAAGAGTCACAAGACAAACCGAAAAAATACAAAATCAGGAAACAGCATTATCAACTTCACTAAAGGAAAGTGAGAAGCAAATGAATAAGGGAAACAGAAAATGCAATAGGCAGATCATCAACGTAGCAGTCACAGGTATACGTGGAATTTGAAGCGAAACAGCTCTAGACTAAAAACCAACCCTGCATTTCAATTATTATGAGGCCCTGTCTCGGCCTCACCTCAGTACTGGCTGCTGCAGTATTAGATTATAAGGGATCTCAGCCTGCCCGCTTTAGATCAGGGCTATGCTCACGTTACTCTTTTAGATATGGGTCAACTTATCAAGTGTTTTAGCAGAAATTTTTACATCAATAGTGTCTTTTTTCCTAAATACTTGCATTATTTCTGACAGGAGTTAATCCAAGGAAGCTCTGTAGCTTGCAATACAGAGTAGGTAATGAAGATGACCATGAAGTATCATCACATGAAGGATTTCTGGATTTATAAACTCTGGTTTGATTATTCTCATTTTACAGAGTGGTCACTGAGGCAAAGGGCGTGCTTTTGTTCCGCCATAAACGGAGCCTCCAAGAAAGTCATAATTAAGCACACTGGTCTCGAAACACCACTCGTGCTTTGTCATTAGCTCATACTTCCTCCCAAAAGATGTGGTTATTTAAAGAGTCCGTTAGGGTTTGGCTGCATTCATTTTAGCTCTGCTCTTAAATATATCTGCCTCTGCAGTCAGAGCATACAACTCCTCCAGTGCCATAATGAACACATTTACACCCGTATGCTGGTTATTTACTGGATAATTTATTTTAATGAGAGGTAGCTTTTCGGTGTTACAATTGCTTCCCAACTAAGAGCCGTGCTAGCCCACTTTGTAATTGCAGAGCTGACTGGAAGAGTCAAATCAGTGCAAAAAATTAAGGGCAGGTTGGTTCTTAGATGCATGAGACCCTCATCCTGGTTTAAACTTATTTTTCCTCTTGCTAAGTCCTATCCCCAACAGTGCCTCCTGTTGTTAAGTGTTGCACTGAACTGCGCTATCAGCAAACCTTCAAGCCTTACAAAGAGAGAGAGAACATGAATTAGCTGAAATAAAAGACCTTGGCCAGATTGCTTTGTTGGATAAAGCACCTTTGTTGTAAGTATGTGGGAAAGGAGAGTCCAACCACAGCTCATCCAGATTCCTTAGACACACACGCCCAGTGATATGTATTTGTGAATATTTTCCACATTTATATCTGCTAACCAAAGTAACCAGTTTTTACTTGTTTAATTACTGCTGAAGAAAGAGGAACTGTCAGTGCTTTAAGAGTTATGCCAAAGCACAGGGTGGGTTCTCTCTGATTCATATGCTGCATGGCTACAGAAACCAAGACCCAGCATCAGGAATGCCAAGCAGTTAAAAAAGAAGCAAAAGCAGCCGGCCAGCTCTACAACGTATTTTTAATCTAACTCTCTTGTTAAATTAATGTTATCCCTAACTTTCCCAGCAATTTAGCAGTGTATCAGCCGTTTTATCAAAACACGAGGAAACAGGAAGACCTTTGGGGGGTAAAAGTATGGGACCTAACAGACTGTGTAATGCTAATGAAGTTTTATTCCTCTTATTTTCCAAATACAGTAAATGAACGAAAGTCATCCCAGCATTGACTCTCTCCCTTTCGCTTCATTGGCACATGACGTTACCACAGGAAGTAGATTAAATAAATACATACGATTGTTTTCAAAATGGAAAAAATCCCTTGTACTTTGCACACAGTGAAGGTCCCTTGCAACCCTAACCATTCTATGATTCTGTGACCCATAGGCCTTTCTGAAAATCACCACCACCACTAAAAAAAAAAGCCTTTATTAAGAAACTTGGCAGAATTTGGTCCTTCTATTCACACTGAAGACAGAAGTTGATAGAAGACTAAGGCGAGGATGCCAACTGCCTCCTCTATATGTCCAAAAACTGGTCCTAAATCTCAGAGGAAGAGTGGCAGATGACATACAATAAGAAAGAAAAGTTGGGGTATTATTCCATGGACATTTGAGTGGATTAGTATCAGAGAGGAAAATATGCTCTAATAAAGCCCCGTAACATTATTTCTGTAATGACATCTTGCACCTGGCTCAGCGAGTACATACATCACATTAATAAAGAGATGCGCAGGAAAGCAGACACGTCTAGATACACATGAATGCAGCGTTCAGCCTTCAGCCGAATTTGCACGGTGATCCTGAATACTTCCAGAGGCCTGAAATTTCTGCCAATACATATTGTTCCCATGCTTGTTATCTCTGTCTATTGTTAGACCATGCCATTTAACCTCTTTGCTCAGTTTTTCCATCTGCAAAATGCAGAGTGTATCATTTACCTTTCTTGCAGAAAAGTTTTGCGATTAGAGAGATGAGAGTGCTGCCTCTCCCCATGGGAGAGTGGGAAAAATATTAGACATGCATAAAATAAGGTGAAGCTTTTGATGTAGGATGCAGTCTGGGATGAAGGACTGAGTGGTGGACAGGATAAGACAGACACTTCTCCTGGGACCTACAAAAAGTACCTGTCTAAACCTAGAGATTTCACATCTAGAACCACACATTTGGTACCCTTTTATAAGCTCTCCTGCAATTTGCTCGTCACAGTGTCCAAGACAGGTAAATTAACATAATTACAACCATCTCACACTTGGAAAAACTGGGACACAGCAAAGAAGCGGCTCATTGTCACCGCTAGCCTTACAGTTCAGACCTTTCTGACCAGTAAATCACTCATCAGAAAACACTGACTCAAGCTGTATCTTCCCAGTGTAAGATTCAACCCGACACCCTGAGATTAGCCAAGTGTCCCTGAGGTTATTCTGAGGCAAATCAGGAATTATGTTATTTTCTTGGGTGAAATTACACTGCTGAAATGGTGTTAAAGAGAGAAGGGTTTAGTTCTACAGATCTTGCACCTTGCAAGCTCAAGTAGACTGTCTAGACAGTGTATTTTACGCTGTGCTGACGTGTATAGAGTAACAGTTGAACCAAGAAGCTTCATACCCATGATTTGAGGAGGAACAAGGAGGACAGTGTTTAGCTGTTTGTGATGTCCTCAGACCGTATTGGTAGTGCCAGTATGAGTTTTCTGGGGTCAGTTACCCCAGGCTTTCTCTTTACCTCTACAATTAGAGCTGAAATGATGTTACCACAGTTGCATTCACTACTAGTAAGTAAATATTAGAGAAGCAGAACAAGTTTTGAAAGTATCTTTTGCTTAAGAACAGCATCTACCCGGTAGAAAAACTGCACCGTCAGTGGGGAGGAAAGATTAGGTAACATTCATCACCAGAAAGGTTGGCCCGGAGAAAATTGCTGTCTAGGGGACTGCTGAGGAGAGTCCAGCCCTTTTTCTGCCCTGAGCATATCAGGTTTTGAAGGTTTTGTGCAAGGCTTGAAACAATTTCCACTGCTAAATGTAAACAGGGCTTTCAGATAGTCCTGTGATGTCAGGATGTAAAGACCAAATGAGATCCGTTTACACAAGCAAAATGAATATTTAAATAAAAAGCAGCCACCATCAAAAATGTTCTAAAAAATACTGTTTTGGTTAATGCAACATACTGTATTTCTGCCAACAAAGGCCGTTTCTGATCAGGACATGCCGTCTTTTCCTCTGGAGGTTTTGCAGGCAGGGTGGTCTTCCATGAGGGACGGGAAAGGGTTTAGTTAACATTACACATCTTTCATATATGCAGGCTGGTAAATGTAAGGCATTACAGCTGTGCAGTTTGTCACCAAAAACTAAGCTGAAAGGAGTCTAAATACAGGAGAGTGACAACAATATGACCTAGTCACTCTCAACACCTTTTATTCTCCCCCTTCACAGTAAAGCAACCTCTCTTGTATTTGTGCAGCCAGAACTACTTGGTCTTTAGAGACAGCGGTCAGACGGTAAAGACAGAAAAAAAAAGGATAGTACAAAAAATACTGTAGTAAGAGATTTATTATTTTCCCATAGACTACAAAAGAAGACTGCAGCCCCATTATGCTGCACTGTGTTTATTTTGATAGGAAAAAGCTTTGGCACTGGAAAGACCACACTTCATACCACAAAGAACAAAATCCATTCTGGAGGCAGGAGCTGCTCTGAAGATCTCAGCTTCCCCTTTCCTTACAGGTGCCTGCTGAAGTCAGCTATACATACAGGAGGGGAGTATTTGGCAAATGAAGTTGACTTCACTGAGACAACATATTGCTTCTATTTAAGAAAGCATCTTCGACCAGTGCATGTTTAAATTCAGTGAGACCTGAGCACATGCTTAAAGTCAAACATATGCTGAAGTCTTCTCCTGAAACAGATACATGTGAGGAAACACTTATCAGCTGGAATATGGTATTCATTCTCTGGTTCATCCCCTCTTTTCCTCCTAGAATTTCCAGAGTCTGAAATGCAAAGAATCCATCTAAGTTAATAGGGGGATGTTTATGTAATTATATGTATAGAGCAGCTACAAAGAACCCATTTTCATTTCACAGAGACAAGAGGTACAATATTCACCTTGTAGGTTACACAACTTACTAAGACCACTTGTTTTTTATATTGACTGGTCTTTAAAAAATCTGGAAGTTGGAAATGGTGTACCTCTCTTTGAGAAGTGAAGCAAAGTAATTAAGCCATAATATCTCACAGATACTAATTCCAGGAAAATAGTTATTACATCTATCACCCATATTATTAACATTATTATCAATAACAGTGTTCTCCATGCTGTGTAAAGCAAGCATTTGGAACAGGGCATGGACAGAAGACTGTTATACCATTAGCACTATTCTCCTTCTGTGATTAAGGCTAAAAGGACTCAGGAAGCCTTTTTATTTGTTGAATTCCAAACGTTTTAGCTGTAACTATTCAGCCCATGCAAAAAAGAATCACTTAGGAAAAGATGTCATCATTTATTCATCTCAGCCAAAGCTTACTCTGGAAGTATTTCCGCTGAAATACATGGGATTGTTCATAAAATCAAGTCTATTCAGTATGCACGCAAGTGAAAGAATGTTGCATGGAATTTTGAAGTATTTTCCTACTCACTTATTCCCAAGTTACAATATTGTCAATACGGCCACTTCAATTTTCAAGAGGTGGCAGGATGACAACTTGCAGCGCTGCTCCGAAAGCACATGCCTTTAACAACTCCAGCTAGGACGGGATCTCTAGCAAGCGAGATCAGCCTATGGCTGAGCACCTCTACGAGCACAGTTGGACACACGGTTCAAACCATGGCTAATTCCAGTTAAGAGTTTGTGACCCTTCACATTCTTGCAGTGATTCTGTCACCATCCCTCTTCCCTCCCAGTTCCTCAGATCTGCTACATCTTTTGGCAGAGTCTGGTTCCAGCTGGGAGGTTAAGGGACGGAATGAAGAGAAGTGGTTGGGATAGACAGGAACAGTAACCTGAATCAGCAGCAGCTGACACAGCACATCTGACCGCATGCTGAATGTGAGCACAAATTGCTGAAGTCACGTATGGGCTGGTAAGCTTGTATAACTAGCTGTCTGCGACCAGCTGAGTGCATTATCAAACAAAGCTCCTTTTCCCATCCATTACTGTGGTCAGCGTCTATGAGGAGGAGGAATATACAGCCCTGTCACAAACTAGGATGATTCCATTTAAGGCTGAGGCATCTCTGCAACGTCTAGTCATGGATATGTAGAGAGAGTAATGATTTATAGTTTGCATGCAAACCCTAGGGTCATCAGTAGGGTTATAAAACCAAGTATTCAGCAGTTACACCAAGATTTTGCTCAGCTGTGAACCCTAATTCAGTCCCTTTGTGATAGCCTTTGAGATATGATCAAATCTCATTATTTTCTAGCCCCAGCCCCATCTCTGTGAGGTTACGTACCAGGCTTATGCCATAACAACCTCTATAATCCACGCTTAGCCCTTTAGGCCCCCTCTTTCAAATACATGACTCATTACTCTGCTAGGCGTATATGCTGCACGTGGGACAGAAAAGCCCAAAATCTTGTCACTGCACAAGAGGAATCTTCTTGTAGAACTTGACTCTATTAGGCATATATTTATACCAGATAGCCCACTTCATACCACTGGCCACGAAAATCTTTCTTGAAGTTCTTTCTAAAATGCTTAAATTGTTGGGGATTGTACCAAGTAACCAATCCCTAAATTCTAAAATGAAACAATTCAGAAGTCTATATTACAAAACCTTTGGTGATACTAGCTTTGGAAGATTAGAGAAATGAACCACAGCTACAACCTGGTTACCCTGGACAGTCTCCATATAGCACTCATGTAACACAAAGAAACTCAAAAAGAACGTGTTCATTAAAATTCCCTGGAGGAAACGTCCCAAACTGCTACAGAAAATGCCAAGATTTTGGGATACTCATTCAAAACATAAGGGAGAGAATATGAAGAGTTATTACAGCATGAAATGGCTCTACATCACTTTTCAACAGCAGGGGAATGCAGTACTTTCTCTCAGATGCAACAGACATAAACGTGGCCTTTAGAGAGATCAGAGAAATTTCATTTGCTGGTGTAGTAAAGATGGCATTCTACTTGCAGTCCCCATCTTTCTTTTCTTCTCATTCAGATATTTAAAATTCAGGGTAGAAGATAAGATAAACTCAAAGTGTAAGAAGGTTTCAAAGCATAAGGCAGTAAAGAACGCCAGTGGGGAAAAATTATGGTGGGAAATCCTTGGGATTCTACAAGCTTACAGACCAGATATTTGTGATAACGACAGAGGCACTCACAGGAAGACGAAAGTCACTCTTAGCAAAAGGTACTACAAAAAGGCTAAGGTAAGAGATGCATAGCAAACTAAACTTTGTTTTTGAGAACTGCAGAACTGACTTTGAGGATGAAAACGCAGGGGCTGCCCTAAGTACCTTCGTGAAGGACTAGGAGGTCCTGATTCTGCAAAGACTGATGCATATGCTTGACATTACACCCTTGAATAGCCCATTGATTGCAAATCGCTTCTAGGAATAAAACAGAGGATAAACAATCATTTATCTCAGGAGTGACTGAAGCCAACGAAGAACGCATTGCAATTTTCTTCTTAAGTATATCCTTATTTTTATCATGATACTTAATAAACCTTCTGAGGTATATGTGTCTCATTTCCATATTTCATAAGCCATAGATAATTATCATATAGTGTTTTGTTGATTTTTTCATACTGCTATTTCAGAAAACTCAACTTGAAACAGTTTCTGCAATAAAATTTCCCCCTCTGGACAGTATATTTAAAAGAACAAAGGAATAAAGAAGTCTGATTCTCAAATTTGCTGAGACTGCTGTCATTACTAAATGAATCAACTAATTGCATGCTGAAAAACATTCTTATAAGGAAAGTATCCAAATGCTAATATCTCCCTACTCTTAGTGGGAATGAGTAATGTTAACTTTCTGCTACACTAAGTGATCTGAAATAGCAATGTAAATTGATAAAACCAATCCCAGCTGATACGATTTGGTTCCCTTTTTAAATTTTTTTTCCCCTAAAGGATGGATTTTTTTTTTCTGCTTTTTTTTTTTTTCCCCTGACTCGTGAAAGACACCAGACAGTGATGTGGATGATGTGGTGAAAGCTCCAAAAGAAAAAAATCTACTTAAGTCAAGGAGTAGGGGAAGTGGTCACTCTGCGAGGTCATTTTCCTGTGAGACTCTGTGACAGCTGGAGAAAATTAACCAAAATATCTGCATTCCAGAGAGGTATACAAAGAAGAAAGAAAGGGAGGGGAGGGGTCAAATGTCTTGTGGAAACCTGTAGGAACGGCAATGGCATTTTCTATATGGGCTCGCTCAATCTGGTTTCCTGACTAAATTCTACAAAAATAGGAGGAGATTTTTAACGTCTCAGAGGGTAGTCAGGCAGCCAGCTCCCTTAAAAGTCAGCAGGACATTCATTAAATTTGAACAGATTAGCTGTATTGGATCTTTTCTCTGATGCTGGCACAGGGACCACACAGAAATCCTATTCCTAACACTTTATTACCGTCTAAATCTTTACAGATCAGTCACGTTTCCAGAGTGGAAGAACTAGGAAGACAGCAATAATATCAAGGTAATCAGATGGATTCTTTGGTTTCCATATTTATAATTGTCAAAGAAATAGCCAGTGAATGACAAATTTGCTTCTACGCTAGTTCTGAATCCCTGACATTGCTTTTGTTTTGCAATAAAATAAAACCCAAATTTTTCAAATATTTTCAAAATTAATTTGTATTCTCTTAAAACGTCCCACCGGTTTTCATGCCAGATGACTCTATTTCTCCTTGGTCAGAACCAAATCTGAACTTTGAAGTCCAAATCCTGTCAAAATTAGTGTGTTTTTGTGAAACATTTTGCTGAAGCTGAATATTAATTGAAACCATACCTTCCCCCTTCAGAACACTTCCATCCTCATGGATCTTCTGGTCATTTCAGACCATTCTGCACAGGAAAAAAAAAACAGAAAACAAAGTCCATTTGAGATGAAGAAGCTTGCTGCTATAATTTAAAGCAATGACAGGAGAAATCAATTCATGCATAAAGGATTCTAAGGTAAAAAAAAACCTCTGCCCAAGTCTGTCTGCAGATCCATGCTCAGGAACTCCTCCAGCATGAGTAAGACAGAAGGGCACAGGCAGGACTTGGTAGATGATTCCCATAAGTAGAAGCAGGGATGTACATTAAAGGGACTCAAAAGTAGAATTAAGATTTTTTTTTTTTTTTTTTTTCATTACAGTTGAGGTAAAAATTTTAAAACAGCACAGCTATCATTTGGGCAACTACGTGAGAGCCAGATTTTACAGACCAGTCTATATCTATGATCTCCCACTGCAAGATACAGAGCCAGACTTCCCTCTGAAAATCCATCTACCTCTCTAGCTTTATTGGAAAGCTGAGCATTTCCAAAAGTCGTGTGCTAAAATGATAAGCTTTTCTAAAAATGCTGAAAAAACACAAAGATAGAGAGATGCTACAAGCAGTTTAAGACATCTCAATCCTGTGCCAGATTATCTACAAGTGGAGAAGCAACTACTTCACACCTGCAACAAGGCTATGTATTCTGTATCTAGACATTCCCCATTCACGGATTTCACATTCATTACATCAAGGATAAAATAGCATATCTCTAACTTAACAGAAGCAGCATCCTTGGAGAATGTTGCAGAAGGAGCTCATGTGATCTCTAAAACCTAACTCAGCAACACTGGATGCTTTCTATTGCAAAACACCGCCAGTGTCTATTCCTCATAGCTTGGCCATTTTGTTCTAAGTCTCTGTCCACAGTTAGCACAATGTCGCTACTCCTCATTTAACCTAATTTTCTCAGTCAGTTTATTTTGTGGAGTGAAAAGAAAACAATATCTGAGTAGGGGAGACAGATTTGTTTATTTTTTTTTAATTTATTTTTTCTTGCTAATTCTCTCCTGTCCTTTTTCCTTCAGATGATAAGTAGCTGTGAAGGAAGTAAGAGAGCTCCAAATAGAAAAAAAAAAAAAAAGTATGTGGAAATTTGCATTGCTAACCCTATTTAATGCAAACCTCATGGTGTATTGCTTTGGAATCTGATATAGATACTGCCCAGGTAGCTTAAAAAAACCCCAACCAAACCACAACCTATTTAGAGAACAGGTAATCATTTCAAACAAGCATAAAATGGTCCAAAATCACACCTAATTCCTGCGTTAACAAATTTAAAACTCAGTTAACTACAAAGCACATTGCATTAACTTCATTTTAAAGGAAGCATTTAATTCTTACAGTTCTGTTTTATTTTTCAAATGGACCAGAAGCAGAAGTTCAAAATGTCATGTGAAGCCTTGTTCTTATAAGATTGCTGCTTTTGATAATCTATTTAGCTCGTTATCTGAACCAAAATGCTGGAGTTCTGTTGAGAATTACTCCTACCCCTCTCTTTACCAGACACCTTTTTTTTAGCCATCGCTGCCTCTAGGCCCTCATAAAACCTCTCCCCACACCGGGGGTTTTCTTGACCTGGTCATGACTATGCTCATTCCTGCCGTGAGAGTGCCAAGTTTGCCAGAGTATCCTGGGTACTCTAACCACTTATTGCTGTTCGTAAGGAAGGAAAAGGAAAACAATTCATGAGAAGCTTTCTAGTCCTTGCCATATTTCTATCTCCATATTTTTACTGTGGTTTATTTGATTAATTTTTAAAAGGTAAATATTGAAATATGTCTATTGACATCCTATTATCTGTGGTTGTTTATATACGGAGGACAAATCCTCTCCTCCACCCAAAGCCAAAATAAACAGGTCGTGTACAGGCAAGTCCCAAATTGGTTGAGAGTGATGGATTTCTCGCCACAGGCTGCAGAGCTGTTCTACGCCTATTACTGCACTCAAGGCATGCTCTTTTTGCAAAGATGCTCTGTTTCATATAAAATCTTCAGCCACAGTTAGTAGCTTTCAGCCTCGATTGAAGCAACATCAGCTTAGCAACAGTTTACTTTTGCATTCTCTAGGAGGAAATGACTTGACTTAGTGTTAGAAGAAGATATTTTGCCTGTTTATCTGCCTCGACTTTGAGACTGCTAATCACAAAAGCACTGTAACAGGCTGGATAATCTGATAATCTGGAATCATTTTCAAATTAGCCAGTTTTAGGTAGAGGATGATATATACAGAAGCTCTTCACACCTTCGTAGTAAAGTGTGCAGTATCATCACATCAGATATTTACAAGAAGAAAATTACGTGAGATTACTAAAAAAAAAGTTACAGAGTAATTCACTGACCAACCTCCTTAATCTTCACTGAATTCTGTGTTTGAACATATACTAAGTCTTTCTCAAACAAAAATAGATTGTAGAGAATCAGCTATCTATATATACTAAAATTGGTACTACAGTGTTCTGCTCAGGAAAAAAAAAAAAACAACACTTTTATGGTTCAAATGTATACATTAATAACCAGATAAATTAGTCTGAGAACACATATTTGACAAAAGCATGGAGAGTGATGTTGAACCTGTGAGCTGTACTGTCTGCAGCATAGCTGAAAATTGAAACAAACATATAATTAAAAGTCACCAATGTTGATCATACTGAGTGGTGTTCTGGCATTTGCTTTCAGGTAATAGCTTTTCTCATCCTGAACTTATTTCTGCTGCATTATCATTTAAAGAAGGGACAACAATGCTTTGAATTATTTTCTGATAATAGGTTATAGTAGGTTATAACTGTTTTTGTTCCACAAATCAATCTCCACTGCTTTGCATACAGAGTAGACTCACAACGTTACCATTAGCAATTTACACCCACTTGCTGGCCATAAATGACTCTCAAGGTTCAAGGCAGTGGATTGTAAAACTGCTGACTTCACTGCTGGAGCACTAAAGAAGTGAAGAAACTGGATGAGACAGAGCAAGTCCTAAATGCCTTCCATAATTAACAAACATGGCAAGACAAGTTATGAAAAACAAAGGAAGACTGGACAGATTTATGCTTGAAGTCTGGTACTTTTGAAAGTCTGTCCAACTACAAAAGTCTCTTTTGATCTACAATAATTGAAAGCACTTAAAATTCAATCACACATTTATGGCCACATGTTTAAAACTGACTCCTAATCTTGCATCTGTAACCCACTGGTCAGACTGGAATGCCTTCCTTCTGCATCCAGCTTACAAGGGATACAAGTCTAATGACAGTTGTCTCTAGTTCCAGCTGTAGAGTTTCATACTTGCGGCATCCCTAAATTCAATCCTAAGTAGTATCCACAATGGTAGTCACCACATATCTCTAGCAATTCATGACAACAACCACAGATAAGCCATGTGTGGATAAATGATTCAACTCAGTATGACACAGTTTTGTGAGCCGTTCTGAGATGGAGAGAGTAGCATCTCTGTGGTTGTTGTTAGAAGGTGTAAGAGCAGTGGAAAGGAATTTGCAGTTTGAAGTGGCAGGTGGTCAGCAGAATCAAATCGCCATGCAAGCGGCTGTGAAGGGATAGAGTCAGCCCCTCTTTTGACTAGGTGTGGGAAAGAAGAAGGAAGTCAATGAGCCACATTTATTCCCAAGGTCGTTCTTAGATGAAAACCTGCAACGCAAACCTTATCTACTACTAGACAAGAGGACTCCATCTAATGTCACAGCAAGTAGCAAATCAGAGAACTGCTTGCCTAGATCCTCTAATCTGCACCAACAGTGAGTGCAGGAGCAACATTCAAGCCCAGCTTTGAATCTTTCCACAAGTCCAACCATCTGTGTATATTGTATTCAAGATTCATAGACCCCTACCCTTTTAATTCCCTTACAAACACTGAAAGTTAAAAAAATTCTGCTTGAATATTTCATTACGTTATGTATGAGGAAGAGCTCTGTTAAAGGGCTTGCACTATTGTAGTGTCTTGGCTAGTAGTTTTTCTGATGTGCGTAAGGAAGACCAGATATTTGCACCCTTTATATTTAAGGATTTTTTTTTGCCCAAGGACAACTTGTAAAACCCATTAACGTGAATTGTGTCTGAGCTGATGAGGAAAAAAAAGAAAGCAGTGAATTCAGACCTTCCATATTTTATTGGTGTTTCTGAACATTTATTAGCTGTACTTGCTTCCATAAAATCAATTTAATAAGGGGAGCAATGTTTTGGTAATGCATCAAAAGCAGTTCTTCTCTTCAAAGAGCATCTTTTTCACTCAATCTCTTCTCTAAAGACAGTGACATTAGTTTTGTAAATTAATAAACAGGCCAGCATCTGAGGACTGCATGAAGCCTCCATCACCCCTTATTGTGCTTTCTCTTCTGACCCCACTTTCCAGTGCAGGGCCCTCATCTCGACAACAATACCCTGAAAGCCTGTGTGGCACTCTGGGATCACACTTGAAAAGGCCTTTGGCTGAGGCTGGCTTTCAAGAAGGGGGGACAATTGGCAAGAGGCCTGTGGCTATTCATGCAGAACAGGCAGTGAAAAATGCCTGAAGTCAGTTTCAGGGGTGGGCAATGCCCAAAAAAGAAAGCCCACATAACATGAATGGCTGCTGCTAGGAGACTAAAACCAAAGGCATGCCACTAGCAGGCCTCCATGTGCCGACTTCAATGGGTTCATCCTATCCCTATTAGGGGCCTAAAATGATGGAGAAACATGAGAAGGAACTATAAGCAGGAAAGGAAAATAATACCAAAGTACACAACGGTCAATGCTTATATTGTTAAACTGAACACTCAGGAGAAGGAAATAATATTTTCTATATTTAGTACCTTTTCTGATAACAATAGTTGCGTTGGTTGCGAAACCTAATAAGCAAAATAAATATGGTACATTTTCTTGGGGGAGGAAAGCTATACACTTTGATAATTAGTTATTTCTCATGCACATAATTAAGTATGGTTATAAAAACATATTGGAAAAGCCAAGGCTGAGTGAGAATTTCTCCAGACCTGGTGCTGGATCAGCTCCAGTCACCTGGATAGGCACACACAAGTCCAGTTCGGTTCCAAACCCAGCAGTTCTGGTCAGAAGGAAACAGGAGGTCTACATGTTTGGGGTTTTTTTTAAAGGAAACCACTATAGTGCACCACAAAAGCATTGCAGTGGCATACAAATGACCCAAACCTCAACTGTGCTTAGGGTTAGTAAGCCTGAGGGGTGCTGTCTGCAATGTGGATCCTGTGCGGCAAAAGGCCTCCGGGTCCAAAAAGTTAACTGGGAAGAATTTACCTCACTTCAAAGACACCAGATAGCTCAGGTTTTTTTATTTTGTTTTTTTATTTTTTTTTTTTATAAAATACAGCTAAAAAAATAATATTCTCCTAGTGATATTTCACACTGGAAAGCCCTAGCATGGACTGATGGGACTCTTTTGAAAGAAAGGAGACTGTTGTTACTCTCATACTTAATTTCAAGCATTCTGAAGATGACACCCCAGTTTCTTTAGAAACAACCCATCTTCTCTAAAATCCTTTTCACTTCAGTACAGATGTTGGCTCTTGGCTAGCAAAAACCTTGAAACAAAATGAATTACAATGTCTAGTCATGTTTGGACTTATTTCTAGGCATGATCTCAGCTCTTAAAAAATGATCATATTATTTAGTTTATGAGTAATAATGTCTGACTAAAAAAGGTAGAAAATACAATATGATACTATAATCAAGTCATTTATTTCAAGCGGTGATGTTCGTTATTCAGTATGGAAGTTCAAGAAACCTCCCTTTCTTGCTTTTTCAGTTATCTATTCCCAAAGTCTGAATTGCCAATCATTTCTGAGTTTGGCAACAACCTTTTTCCTTTCCGCACTCAGCTAACTTGGTGCCTCTGCTGCAAGGAAACCAAGATCCTCACTACTACTGTATTCAGATCTACACAAGGTGTACAGAGAGAGTAGCAGTTGCTTGCCAAAAGTGGCCAGAGAAGGGAGAGCAGTGGGAGGTACCCTCTGATTTCCCTCTCATTTAGTTGCTGGTTAGGGTACGTAACTGGATGAGCAAGTGGTGAATCTGATGTTCTGCTGAAGACAATGAAGTAATCTGCTGTCCTCCAGTGGGAGTCAGGAAAGGAACTGTGAATGCCGCAGAAACAACGCTGCTATGATCTACTGATAGCTCAGTGAATAACAATTCAATGCTATGTTTGTCTATTTCCATGAAAAATTTCTAAATATATGATGGAGAAAATCTTACCCCCATTGTGTGATCTTAACACTTGCATGTGTTTCTGTGGAATCTAAAATTACTCCGGTAAATGAACTAGTTCTAGCAGAAAATCTGTACTTGTTCTCTATCTCCTACTTAATTGGTGAGTAACAACTGCAAATAGTAAAGCAGTTAGGCAAAGTCTCAAGAACACCAGAATATTTTTGGTTTTAGAAATTAAACAAGTGGACATGGGTAAGGCTAAACGCAGCTAGGCTATTGCTCTGCTGAAGAAACTTTATGTCTCCTGTGGTTGTGATTCCTCAGTGTTGGATATCTGGGACTTGATACTTAATTCATTTAAAGGAAGAGAAGCAAGTAGAGGTTTTTCTCATACGTAGGCATGTCTGACCCTCTAAATCAAGATTTTGAAAACTCTGTCACAGGTTTCCCACACCTTATCTCAAGGCCACTGCTTCTCTTCCTCTCCTCTTCACGGCTGAGCAAATCATCTCCCCTCTATCAAAATGATGCATCCTTGAAGCAGCTATAATATTTGTAAAGCATAGAACTGTATTTGAGAGATTTACGTTTTCTTTTGAATGTGAAGCATCATGAGAAGTATAAGAGTCAAAACCTATGAGATTCAGCCCTGCCTCCAGGCATGAACAGTAAATTGTCTAAATTTCTAAGGCTGGAATTTTAAAAATCATGTTGTTCCTATCTTATGATGGGCACTTAAAGAATTTTTCTGTGAAGTCAATATAGAGCCACACATGCACCACCGTACGACAGGACAGATTTACTCTCTAGATACGTCTTTCTCTCTCCAGGGACTAAACTTGTATTAGGTACCACAGGTAGGTACCTAATATTATTTGAGATGGATTTAGACCACCAAGTTAAACTTGAATCTGTTCCACTCGAAACAGCAGGAATTTTACTGTCTAGGTTTTGAGTTTAGCTTGCATAGCACTCAGAACATGCTTACCGGTGTATGGGTTGCAAGGGATGTTTTCACTGTTTCTCTTATCTATTTATATTGCCACACTCAAAGTAATACATTCAGCACACATCAGGTTTAAGAATAGAGAAAATATTTGAATGTTTCAGATTTTTCAATGGATTTTTAGTATGATCGGTATCAATCAAAGGAGGACCTTCCTGGCTTTGGGAGTTGTGAAAATAGCCTCCCAAAACCTGAAGAAATATATCTTTTTAAAATTTGTGAGATCTGAAAGGAGAGGGGTGGGTGGTCTTAGCCCTTCAAAAGGTCTCTGATCCTCTGACCTATTAGACCATTAGTTCACCTAACCCAATCAATAGCTATTCAAGTCTAAAAGCACAAAGAAAGGTGGTAATAAAAATAAATTATTAAACAAAAGGAAGAGAAATAAGCAGTTCAAGTTTTTTCTCCTCCTGTGAAATCCAAAAAGTGTATAGTCTATTCCATTCTATCTGTTCAGCCAAGATACCTACTTGATCTTGCCAAGAAAAAGTAAGATTAAACTACCATGGGTACCAAATGGGTACCCAGCTACAGGAATACGGGATGTTACTGACGTTTGAAGTATGTGCTGCGTGTACACTCTTAACCCAGCTGCTCATTCGTTTGATGTTTAGCCACTGTTTTCTGCTTAGGCCAAGGGATTTTGCATCCTGAAGCCACAATTCCTAACTAATAATAGTTTCAATGCAAATACCAAGAGCGTTGGGAGAGAGTGGAAGTCACACATGGATCCCTTGGCTGATCTACAGGGGCTGCTCTTGTATGCGTCTCCCAGCTTCAGCTTCCCGCAGAACAAATTGTAGCTCTCAGACTTTTGGCCAGGGGTCTGTAAGGCAGAGTCTCATGTAACTTGCTGTTTCCCTGCCATTGAAAACATTGAGGAAAGGCAATACATCACACAGAGTCTAACTTATCATCAGCTTTGGCCTCCTCTGATTTTTTTTTTTTTTTTTTTTTATTCCAAAGAGCATTCTCTAAACATCTCATAACAGCAACCAGAGCCAGACCAGCATGTGGAAAATGAGAATATCCTCCTAATACATAAACCATTAGACAGCACTAGCTCTCTATTTGAAAACCAGAAATAAGATGATTTTTCAGTCAAATAGCAAGCATCTACAGTGAAATCTTTACTGGGGTTTTGAGGCTAGGGAAAGACTCCCAAGTCTGATTAGAAAGCATAGCTATTAAGGAAGAAATACCATGGCTGAGGCATTGGACTGAAGGTTCTGCCTATGTTTTTCAGATCCTCTTCATGCTCTTGGGTAGTTCACTTAATCTCTCTGCTAATCCCCCTGGTTCCTCTGTGCAGAGTGGATATAAAATATTCTTGTCTGTCTTTGTTTGCCTTTTAAGCACTCAGTGATGGACTATGTCTTAATGTGTGTTTGTGAAGCACTTTGCCCAAAATGACTTTCAAAAGCTACTAAAATGCGAAGCCTAAGCATTGCATATCCTCACAAACATTCCTTGTCCTCCCTTTCAACTCCACTCCGAGTTCCTTATTTTTAATAATTTGTTAATATTTTTCCCAAATACCAGAGAAAGGGCTAATCTCTCTGGTGGTTCGTGTGAGCAACTGAGTTTATGCCAGTGGTGTCCACTGCGAAAGCAGCCTTCTCCAGTAGCTCCACAGTGGTTGCACAACAGACATAGACCTGGGTATGCCACCAGTTCAACCACAGAAAAGATGCAGTAGGAATACCTAGCTATACTGTTGGCTCTAGAGATGCTAGCAATGGACTGTATTTCACCTAAAATGTCATTAAGAACACGTCTAAATTGCCTGCCTCATTATTTCATAACCACAGTCGCACAGTAGCTTTATTTAGAAGATGGAGACATGAAATGCCAACGTCTAACTATTTTCTACTCCCCTTTGGATTCAAACACCACAGCATGTTTCTCTGAGTGTAACCATAGTACTAGCCACATTTCCTAGGCTGTTTGGTAATTTCTTGGAGAGTCTCATTGCTATCTTTTTTTTTTTTTTTTTTACAGCTGGCTACAGGCCTGGAAAAAAAAACTGAGCTAAGCTTCACACCAAGACAAAATATTACAAAAAATAAGCTAAGAGTTGTCTGCCCACTGAATCTGTTCCAGTGATCCTTTAGCAAATTAAATGTGCTGAACTGATGTCGGTGGAAGTGTTACCTCAGCACTGAAGGTAGGACTGGGCTTACCTAGTCAATAAGTGCTTAAAATCCTACACTTGGCTGAATAAAATCAGTGTTGTGAGGATTGAGAATCCAAATTAGTGGAAGACATGTTGTCACCTGGGTAGGAAATAGTGATAAAAGTGGGCACAAAACTAGATTTTGGGACATATTTTGAAAACAGTTTTGATAAATGGTCATATAGAAAGGTTCTGAATACAGTTGCAGCACACTTTGGTAGCGGATACAACTGGATTTGAGGTACAGCATTGTTAATTATTGCTAAGCACCGGTATCGTTGTTTCCCAAACCAGACATTCTTAGCTGTTCTCTTGTCCAGGGCTGATTCTTTTTACTGAAGTCTGAAGATAACTAAGCACATGCCTAAATTTAGGCATGTAAGGGAAGCAACAAAGTCAATTGGGCTGTTCACAAGCTTGAAGAAAATATTCTTAAATAACATCCTTGGACAGGAGAAGAAGTCGGTCCTAAGCCTGAAGATGAGGTTAGTCCTTTCTCTTTTCCTGTCAATAAACAACAGGGGATTCCCTCCTCATCCTTTCACCCTGGATAAGCGCCAGTCACTGCACTGGCAAGAAGAGACACAAACACCTGTGTGTCAGATCCATCCAGCTCTGCTCCAACCTCTTCCTAGTGTGATTTCAGATAACTCCTCATGACGGCAGTGGAAAAGTACTCAGAGGATTCCATAACAGAAGAAAGCTTTAGAAAAAAAAAAAAAATCTTCCTGCTGCTGGTCTCATTTGCAGCTGTTCATTTTTTCCCACTTACCCTTGTGTAATTTTAAGGGCTGATAAAACTACTGCTTTTCAACCTTTTCACAGCAGAAAGTAGCTGTGATATCACAGTAATAGCAGGTTTTTATTAGCTGAGCTGACATCTGAAGTCAGGAGGAATTCACACCCCCTTTCTCTAAAGAGAAAACTCCCATTCGCCTTTTATAGGACTTTTATTGTGTCTTACAATAAATCTACACAAGATCTACCCTGGAATGATCGGTTTCCCATAACAAGAAAAACTGTTACCCCAACATAACGCATTCAAAATCTAAAATCCGATTATTTTTTTTTCCTCTGGGTGCAATACAGTCCTCCTTATTCTCCATCTTTTTCCAGACTCAAGTCAAGTAAAACTGATCACAAACCTTGCTAGAGATAAGTTCGGTGAATGTGTCAGATCTATCAACTGCTACTTGTATTTTATAAATTTAATATATTAAAATCTTTCAGATTTTATTTAGCTCATATTACTCACAACTCCTTTCATTTATGGCCATTTTTTCTTTTATCCCTGAATAGTGAAAACATCAACTACTCAAAATCAACAAAATCCAAATATTAATGTCACAACACAATAGCTTGCCTTCCCAATGTGGTTATCAACTTAAAATAAAACTGATCATGCGTCTCTTTCTGTGACTATTGACCAAAAAAAAGTTGTGCTGAGACAGACTGGAGGGTGATGCTGGTACTTGTCCCACAGGTATATGCAGCCAACTTAGTACCCAAGCTTTACTTTTACAAATGGTGTTGTGGTTAATTTCTGTATAGGACGAGGGGCAATGGTGTTAAAATAGAGGGGGGTAGATTTAGATTGGATACTAGGAAAAAATTTTTTACAATGCGAGTTGTAGAACACTGGCACAGGTTGCCCAGAGAGGTGGTGGATGCCCCATCCCTGGAAACGTTCAAGGCCAGGCTGGATGAGGCTCTGAGCAACCTGATCTGGTTGGAGATATCCCTGCTCCTTGCAGGGGGGTTGGACTGGATGGCCTTTGAAGGTCCCTTCCAACCCTAACCATTCTATGGTTCTGTGATTCTATAACAGACTAGAAAAATCACTGAGGCAACACACCAGTTAAGGTACAGAAAATCAGGTTTAGGTTAAAATTAAAAAGACAAAGTGGAAATAAGAGAATTAAAAAGGAAGCTAATAATCTTGGAGACAAAAGAAAGCATCTGTGTTTCCCGTTAACATGATTCTTAAGAAGTAAGAATTACAGGACATGGTTAATTTTTTTTTTCATTTTCTATTTTAATTAAAGATAGGGTAAGCTGAGGATGCCTGTGTTTGGCCAGGGATTTGGTAGGCACTCCCCCTCTGACCTCACATACATTTGATTTGTCTGTACTAGAGCTGTGACAAATTGTGCGCTGACATAATACTTCATGTCAAGCAACTTCATTTATATTAGTGGGCTTACAGAGCACATTCTTGAACATAGCCTTTAATCATTGACTTCTGTTGGAAAAAAAATAATGTCTTGAAATGCATTTCTATGTGTCTGCAAGGGTATAATGTATTTTTGGTAGGATTTCCATGCTGGTATTTGAGAAATAGGTTACCCCGATCTTGACAATTCACCCAGAGTTTCAACCACTCTCAGTATTATCTGAGATGCTCTCTTACTGTACACAAGCAGAACCCAGAAGCAATGCATGGGGCAAGGCGGATGCTAACAGACGGGCGAGCGAAGGCCAAGCTAGTGCAGGAGTACGCTCAGGCTGACCACAATACAGACAGAGACGCTCTGCTAGGCAGTGGCAAACCATGTTACAGCCACATTCTCAGGCTCTGGAAAGGAAAACAAACATAGTCCAAATGCTGCGGAACAAACTTGGGCCCATAAAGTCCAGACTGAATGAAACAGAGCTCAGTGCAAACGCAGTCCAAAGGCAGTGGAAAGCAAACTCAGGCAAATAAACTCCAGGCTCTGTGAAACAGAGCACAGATAGACACACTCCAAGCACAAGTAGAAAAGCAAACAGAGACAAATATAGTCTAAACTTAATGAAGCAGATAAATGAAACAGTAGCTGTCTCACTCTCCAAGCAAAATCTAAGCAACTTACTCCAAAATCATGAAGCTGGAGCAAGTGTGGTTCTCTTACAGGCAAACTACAGGGTTACCTTCCTTTCTCATATCCTTCATGCCTTCCACTCACATTCAGTGTGGTAGACTTACTCTTCCCTCCTCAATGATCCATAGTAACTGCTATGGATCAAAAGCTTTCAAATTTTTGTGTTCTTTCAGCAAAATTCAAAGACTTGAGGTGTTTCAAAGCAACATTAAAACAGACCAAGGAGACCTTACTCTAATAAGTATATACAGCTTCTTTTCGCACATGCATAACGTTGCTTCAGAGGGAACGAAATACAGACAACAGAGACTAGATAGCGATCAACATATGTATGTATAAAGTATATATAAAGCAACGAAAAGCAGAGAGAAAGGGAACCTGAAAGCATGAGACATTTCTGTACTTGAGAGCTACGTCACTAATATGAAGACAATTTCTGAAATATTTGAGAACCTGAGAAAGCTTCCAATGGTTAAAGTCCTTTGAAGAAGATGACAGTGATTCAGAAGACATAAACGCTCAGTAAATATTCCTATTCCATATTGGAATAAAAAAAAAGAATAAAGAGGATGGTAAAGCACACCAATTACTGATAAGTGCTTTAAACCTGGCAGCCCTTAGATTTGGTCTCAAACAGTCCTGAAGACCTGTCTGAAGAAAACCTCTGTCACATTTTGAATGTATTTTGGAAGACCAGGAAGATTCCTATGAAATACAAGAGTGCTATATTCAAAAAGGGCAGGCAGGACGACACAGGCAGGTTGACCTCAGTCTTGGGTAAAATAATGAATCACTGCCAGGGCAGCGTCATTAACTTGCTGGGGGAACAACTCAGCTGTTCATAAAGGGCCTCTGAACTCCTTCTAGTTTCATCTGGTATGAGTATCCACGGCGTACGAAGGGCTACTACCTGCTGTTGTTCCACTGCTGCCTCCCAAAGCAGGCTGAGAACCCTGCGAAGGGAAACTTAGTAAGTGGTTGGGGATCTGAACCCCTATTCATGTCCCTCTCTGAGCCAGCCCTCTTTATGAATCAGAGCCATTTGTATAACATCTAAATAGGCCTTGCGTGCTACCTTGCTCAGTAGCCCTTGGATGATGGATACAAGTACATTATGCCAGTAAAAACACCAATTGTTTTACATGAAACTCAATTACCAGCTTCATCTACCAGCTTATTATGCTTTCAGGACTTTCCTCCTATGCTCAGTTTGCCAGTTTCCACTACATTCAGAATAACTTCATTTCTCTAAAATAGCGAAGTAAATGCAATCTGTCCTAAGGGATCTATTCTACCTTTCACCTACTAGAGCAAAAGAAATGCAAAGCCAGAATAACTAAAAACTGCCAATGGTCACCAAAATAATAATTAAAAACACCCAACAACTTTTAAATGCTTTTCTAGTCTTTTCTATGTTAGCTAGATATCATTTTTGTTATTCCAGGAGATGTTTGAGTGGAAACTTCAAAGCAGATTTATTTTCTACTTGTACTTTACCACACCAGTTTTATTACTCGCAGTCTCTTTCTGAGTGCAGTTCCCTGCTACTCATTTCACTTTCTTTGCGAGTACCGTGTGCTCTGTAGCACAGCTCAGTTCATATTTTCTTCTCAAGTGGCATGGCAAACTTAAAATTATTGCTGTTGTCTCTATTTGTTTAAAATTGTAATTATAATGCAAGTCACACATTACTGGATAATGTATGATAAACCAGGTCATTGGCTGATGGAAATTAGGACAGCTCCGTTGTTGAGCTATCCCAATTACCGGCATTGAAGGACAGACCCATCAATAGAAATTAAAAGGCAGTGCTGCTTGTTTTAGTATTAATAATCAACTAGTTTTGGTTTTCCCTTAAAGTAATCATTAGCCAACATACTATTTTGTTTTCTCAAATTGAGAAAATACAATAGAAAGAGAAATCTGGTAGATCTGGTAGCTAGTAGCAGACCTACTAATGCAGATATAAACCTCAAGTTCTGTTGACTGGGTATCTTTACTTTGACTGACCAATCTTTCCCTTTCATTTCCCTGCATAAATGCAGGATGGTTGAATGATCTAGAGAATGGGAAACACATTTCATAATCTCTCATAACAACTGGGAAAAACACATATTTTTTTATAACCTGAAAGCCTGAACAGAGAAAAATAATTACTACCTTCCTCCTTATAGCAAAAGGGTATCTTAGACACTCGTCTTTAAGTAACAGTTACATCCATGCAATGGGTGCATCAGTCAATTTTTTTACATATGTTCCTGCCTATGTATTCAAGTATCACACGCAAACGATAATCAGCTGATACCTGCCCTAACCTACTGAGGCATATATTGCTCCCAGCCTTATATTCTCAGAGAATAGAATGAAAGCAAAAAAATCTTGTGGCTTATCTATGCTTACTTGTCTCACAACCTTTTGTGTTTGATCTTTGGTTCATATTTATGAACTATAATTATAAATAATCCTTTTATGGAAATGCTTGGAGTTTCATCAGAAAGTTAGAGAATAACTGGTGGAGTTATATGGTACAGCGATCCGAACAATTCCCAAACTTGCTCTGCCAGTGACAACTAAACCACCATGAGATGAGCATAGGCACGAGTCCTAGAAAAGTTCATTAAGCAAAGCCTCTAAGCAATCTTGATGCTCCAGCGTCCACTGGGTATGGAAACGAAGGGTGGCTGGATGCTGTTAGAAGAGCTTTGCCCTTGCAACCCACTGAATAGTGATACGGAAAGCAAAAGGAAAACACGTTCTCTGCCCCCTACCCAAGGTTGCCTCTTTTCATAGAAACAGATCTCAGGGCTCAAACTTACCAAGCACGGGGAGAGAAATTCACAAAAGCAGGTAAAAGATGAACTCTTTTGTGACCTTTCATACCATGGGTGCTACCTACCAAGCTTTGTGTGTCAGGAAAAAAAAGAGATGAACTCTTGATTTTCCTATTGAGACTTTCATGAGGCCAAAAAGTGGAGACATAGTCTCTTATCCACGATTAGGATATTGTCTAAGACAAAAGGGGCCTGTCATCTGCTTATGTTCAGTGACTTCTCATCCAGCAACTGTTCATTATAAACTGTGGGAACAGCCACCAGTGCAGGAATGCAGGAACTAGAACCCAGGTCCCCTCCACAGTTGCCAACTGAGGACTTCAATTCATCATTTGTGCACCTTCTCTCAGTCTCTCTCCTGTCCAGTGAATTCATAAGGCTTTCCTACAAAGTAGAACAGCTTCAACAGGAGGGATAAAAAGTGCTCCCTGCTCCAAGTATGGTTTAGTGGTTAGGGGATCCTCAGGGCACTTGGGCCATATGGGTCTGAAACCCAGCCAAGAGAACAGGGAATGGGCTATTCATATTCTGGGCTTGTGAACACTGTATAAAAGGGTTTGGCAGTACTTTCTTGGCTATACTTTAAAAGAAAGGAATGATCTCCATGATGGTTTCCAAGAAAATGACATAAGTACCTTATTCCAGGAAAGGTTTCAGGGAAATACCTCGCTGCAGCTTGCAGTGAGGCACTTAAGCCCAGGAGAAGGAGCTGTAGAACTGAAGTCATTTCCTACTGACCAGCAAAGGAGTCTCTCTGCTCAGGGCACTTACTACCATGAGGCCCAGTCTGAGGCAGTGCACTTTCCTCATTCATTTTATGAGCAGCAGAGGTGCTTAATTCAGGGTTCAGGATTACACACTCAAAACCAGATGCATGAAGGCTGCAGTAGAGTAAAATAAACCAGCAAGTGCCAAAATCTGAAAGACCTGGCTCTAAAAAGTTAGACACCCAGATATGAAAGGACTAAACAATGGACTATATTCAAGAAATACACAAGAAGTAACATCAGCACAAGTATAACTGAGTGCACCACGTGAGATGAGCAAAGGATGCTGGATCACGGGAGAGCTCAGAAATGCAATGCGTATATGTACGTACACACAGGCAGAAGTGTCAGAGCAAGTCTCTGCTCCATTCCCATGGGGCATATTATCACCATCTGGGAGATGATTGATATTTATTTGTCTAGCTTATGCACACACACCAGTGCCGCATTTTAGATGAAGTCTCTCAAGTTAAATAGTAAAAGGAACAATAAGACAACCTGCTGACAACTCCAGCTCAGACTAAAAGAAACAGCCAGGAATCTCACAGCTTAGAAGTAACTCAAAACAGTTATTCACCCATACATTTTCACTTCAGTGATAAAATGGCATGTTTCTCTGTTTATATACTACTTAACATCGTAGGGATGCAGACCGCGTTTTCATTGTGTAGACTTAAAGTACATCGGGCAAACAGAAAGGCCCCATACATTATCTGGAAAAAGGAAGGGTCACACTGAGCCCCTATTTTGACCTTCATGTTTTTTGTTCCACTTAAACCAAATGAGTTTGGCCCACAAAATTTCGCAGCAGCTGGGAGGTTCTGCAGTTAGTTTATATAAGCTTTACTGAGTTTATGCTTGGAGACTGCTGAGTGGTTAGGGGGGTACTACACACTAAACCCTTGCCTCTTTTGGGAAAAAGTGTATTAAGCTGTCATTTTTGTGTGCATAAATAGGAAATGTTGAATCAACTTCTGACTTTCTAGACATCTCGTTTGTTTTTCAGCTGATTTTTTTTTTTTTGAGGTTTGATAATTTACTTAGTAACTTTGAACACTTGCAGGAAGAAAGCCACTGAAATGCCATTCTGCCCATTTGCTTCAGAGCACTGTTGATGGAAGGTACAGATGGCATGCATATGTAAAGAAACTGGGAGACAAAGCTTTGCAGGAACCTACTCCTCCTCTCCTTACTGAAAGCATGTAAAATGTTACTCATCAGAACTTTATTATTACAATTATTATATAAAATGAAGTCTCCTTCCTATTAACTTCTACTTCCAAAAATCACAAAGCAAGATATGACAATATTCTGTTCTTTAATGTCTTG
Organism: Chlamydotis macqueenii; assembly: GCF_036417535.1. Classification (NCBI taxonomy): domain Eukaryota; kingdom Metazoa; phylum Chordata; class Aves; order Otidiformes; family Otididae; genus Chlamydotis; species Chlamydotis macqueenii. The sequence goes on along the minus strand of NC_141560.1, from coordinate 68,836,554 downwards.
CTGATGTTTATTTCCACAGCTGTCATAGAACCTGTCTCAGTCCCGAATTCCAGATGCTGACCAAGAAGGGTCACATATTGGAAAGCACCTTGACTGCACCGAGAAATCCTAGTCCATCACCGTTATTAAATACCACTCAGACAACAAATTACACTCCACCAGCTAAAGTATTTGACAAAGATGCTGGGACAGCTTCTTTATTGCCTACCACGCTGTGTAGTCTTTTAATGTACCACAAACATCTACTGAAATTCCACGACCAGAATCAGATGCATAATTCTGTGCATCTTCCTCATGTGGTGCAAATGACTAAGCAGGACATGAAGCAAGGCAGAGCTGCATTGGTGGGCAAAATGTTCAGTTTTATGCTGATGTAACTCCAGCTTTTTCAACAGAGCTGCTCTTGAATAAAGCCAGACTAATACAGTGGTGAGATAGACCCAATATCCCTACCGTACTTTGTATTTTTGATTACAGCTTAGAAGATATACTTCAAGTAAAAGAGATGTTTCGAGTCAGCATATAAAACCATCATTTTTTTCTTACGGGTGGTAATTATTTCATTCTTCAAGGTTACTCTGTTATGCACCTATCCAAGTGAATATATTACATTTAAATATTAGCAGTGACTCATGGACCACTAACAACTACAGAATCCCAGATGATGAAAAGTTGGCAATATATATTTTTACAGATCCTTTTTGTGGTTGGTATCTTTAATAATGCCAAATGATTTACCAGCGTCTCTTAAGAGTAAAGCAGTAAAGACTCCCATCTGTCAGAGGGCTGATCCAGCTTGTTCTCAAGTTTTTTGAGTCAGTTTATTATCATCTGGGAGTAGTTCTCAGTCTGGAGGTTCTTTTTTTTTTTTTTTCCCCTTTTTTTTTTTTTCCCCTTCTGTTTTGAGGAGATAGCATAAAAAGAATAAATCATTAACTGGAATGGGGACTAAGGACTTGCTGGATTTTTTTAATGTAGGCATAGTTCTTTCAAGAGTGGTTAGGATTTGCACAAAGCAAAAACTGCAGATACTTTCTTCTTTTTCTAGCTTAAGCTATTTTTTTCCCTAAAATTTTAACAGCCTGGAAAAGCTGGGAAAATATGAAAGCTGTATATAGAAGATTTAAGCTGAATCAGAGTCTAGCCTTTATTGTCCAGTCATTCACCTTCTGCTTTTGTTTTCACAACACTATACAATTTTGGTTTTCCGGAAAGTACAAGAAACAACTGTGTCAAAATGCAACGTGAGAGCTATTCTTGTGGCATGACGCATCCCAAGTAGGGCTTCATTGCAGCCTTGAACAACGGGAGACCTAAGGACATTCCAGTTTCTCCACCTCTGACAGCCTCTCCCAGGCACTACGTCAGCCGGGGCATGCTTACCACCACCACCACCCAATTACTTCTTCCCGAGACAAACCGCACCAGCAGTTTAACCCAATATTACCAGTCTGCAAATCTGGGGAATGTTTTCACAGGAGTGGATTCAGGAGAGAAAGTAGGTAAAGGAGTATGGAGTGATGAGAGAGGTAGATAGGGAAGGCAGGAGGATGTGGAAGAATTTTACATGGTTGCTATTGAGTTACAGAGTTCCCAGCAGTGAGATGAAACAGGAGATGAGACTGGGTAATGGATTTTTTGTACTAAAAAAAAAAAAAAAAAAATCTACACACACACTCTTCAGTAATAATTTGGAACAACACATGTGAAGAACATCTTAATAATCACATCAGCTTTTCTTGAAAACCTTCAACCTGTGCATTCCTCTGTTCTTTCTCTCTTTGAAGGTTTCATTAGCTACAGTCTTTCTTTCACATTTGTTATTTCAAAGTTGTATTAAAATACATTCAAACTAATGTCCTAGCCTATTCAACTGGTGGCTATTGAACTGTAGCAAGCAAAGATTTCTCTTCCTAAGATCAAACACTTAAAAACAAGGTAGGTACGTGGATCTCAGCCCCTGCTTCAGTTCACACCACAGCAGCCAGCTGTTTCAACTGACAGAGAATCAAGCCATCATCTCCCAAACCACAAACATACTACATCTTATTCAGAGTGAAATAAGAGACGTGTTTCCTTTTGACAGTTTAGGGAACAGGTGGGGAAAATTACAGTGTCATTCTGAGCATTTTCTTTTGGGCTGATTATTATGCTCTTACAGCTTTTTGTGAACACTATCGACAGACCAACACTTTCCTTTTATTTACCACGAAGAACAGAGGCTTTACGTGCAAGACAGAAGCCTTGAATTTCATTGCATGGAGGAGTATGCTGTTTTAGTATTAATTACCCCATCTTACCCACTTTCCATTTATGTTGGTCCCGGGGAACTTTGGACAAGAAAGCCTGAAAGCCACTGCAGAGCCTGTGCATTGGAGAATGTCATGACATGGTCTTAATGTCTGTAGGCAGCAAACTGCACCCTGCTGACACAAGAATCTCCATATGTAAATGGCACAAATGTCTGTCTTGTGCCTGAGTTTTGCTTCCTTTTTGTCAAAAAAGGAAAAAAAAAATCTACAGCTAGAATAAAACACCAGAAACCACTAACCTTGATACGGAGCAGTTGATATAGGATGAGAACTTAGCCAACAGAATTATTCGCTTGATCTAGTCCTTGTTCGTTATTAAAATTATGCTCTCTGTCTTACTGCTACTACTCCGGTTTTCATTCATTCTATTCTCATCAAAATCTCATTACATATTTCCATGAGAAAACACAGCATGCAAGTACACAGATGTATAAAAGAGTGTAAAACATAACTTCTGCACCCAACCTTAATTTCAAGATTTGAGCCTTTATAGCACTGATTTTGCTCGTCTTCCCGACGAAGATTTCTCAGTCTGTTTTCTTTTTCCGGTCTGATCAAAATCTCAATCCTCATCCTTAATTGCTTGGTGTATTTCTAACTCCAAACTTGCAAGCTGATGAGCAACAAAACGCGCTCAGTGCCTTACAGAAGGTGTGTTTGGTAGGCTGCCAGGTCCGTTCTTTACACTATAAAGACCTTGGGGTTGAGGCCATATCTCCATTTATGTTTGTGAATAATCAAACACATGTACCGCACTCCGGGTCTGATCCTGTATATCATAACATCAGTGATGTGGGACCAGATGCTATATGAACAAATGGGAATCTGTTGCATTCATATAGTGCCTTTTTTCCAAGGAACTCAAAGCACTTTACAATCTTTAAGCCTCACCACATGCCTGTGGGGTACAGCGGGGTAAGTAGGCCTGTAGCATTCTTTATAGAGCCAAGTACATTTATTCAAATGTAGCTGAATAATAATAATGCAACCATGACCTTCCATGACACTTACGTTCCTCAGGAACAATGAAACTGTCAGCCACAAGGGTGAGACTCATGAGTCTGGGTGACAAAACTTTTTCGGCAGCTGGCCCACGACTGTAGAACTCACTTCCGTAATAGATTAGGATGACCACGAACTTCACCGCCTCCAATGCAAAATGCAAAACTTACTTCTTCAATTTAGTTTTCCCACCCTATCAACAAATAAGCAAAACAACCTTGATGGAAAACAAGAGCCCTTCTATAGGGTTTTGTGAGTCATGCTACAGATTCTAACAGACAATTACCGTTCCACTACAAGATCTGTTTACTGTGCTTCAAAAAACCCCTGCTTCAAGGATTTCATTCCAAAATAGCGTCTGAAGATTTTTAATTAATTTAAATGGAGCATGATTATATCCCTAGATTTACTTTTACAGAATTACTCTTGTAGGGGTGAAGCGGTGTTGAAGAAAGGAATTAACCTTAATTTCTTCAAAATACATTTTTCTTCGTTGTTATGAACCTGTGTATACTGAACAGTAATATACTTGTTTCCAAACCAATAATGAAAGTGGAGGAGACATTTAACAAAGACCACTCCCTTCAGGAACACGCAAACAAATGAAAACCAACCTGCAGGAAATATTTGGAAGCTAAGCCACCAGACTCCTTCTCTGGGAGTAGTATGAACTTTGGAAATCTGGGAGTCAGAGGTGCAATTATCGATGAAAAAAATCTGTTAATATTGGCACTTCAGATAACACTCATCACATGTATTGGTGTGGTGTGTCACCACCTGAGAGCTTCAAACTGACCATTTCTCAGAGATGAATGTTAAAATAAAAAATGGCATTTAATTTACCAAGCACTGTGTAATATGTAATGCTGCTTTGCTTTCCAGCTGGTTTACTGCCTTCCAGAGACAACAGAGTATTAAACTGAGCAGAAATAACCACTATTCCTCACACAAATCTCTTTGTCATCCACTCTGGTTTTGCTCAGATGCCATTTTCCCCCCTTGTTTCCCAGTCTCCTTACTCTTTAGCAAGCACTCCTCCATCCCCTTATGTTCCCCCTGGGCACATAGTAAGGCTGGAGTTGCGACAGTCTCCTTAATGTCTAATCCTTTAACACTGGGAGAGCATTGTGTTGCAGCTCTAATGCAAGGATGAATTCTGGAATGTGGAGCCTGGAGAGAGGCTTATAGAATAAGAAAGAAAGAAAAAGGGAAGAGGAAAAAGGAATTGAGAAGAGAAAGAAGTCAAAACCACACATGGGACAGAAGGAAAAAAAGGGGATTAGGTGACAATATCCGACTGCACTGAAGGGTCAGGAGAATTAAGCTTCAGAGCAGCTTGCTCAATGTGTGCTGGGATAAAAAGACTCTGATATGAATGGAGGTGGTTCAAGTGCAGGCACATTGTGGAATGCAATCGGAGTCTGCTAGGGAACATTTAAGAGAGTTGTGCAGCACTTTCATGTAGCAAATAATATATATTGTTTGCTGGGCAAAGATCTGAGCCTCCCTGTCACTTTTACAAGGTTGTTACAGAGGAACTAGAAATACAAGAATGGAATGAAACGGAATAGCATTGCACTAAATGAAATAATAAATCAAATAAACAATCTGAGCATGTGCCTCTAAGATTTTTTATTGCATATGATGTTTATATTGAATATAAACTTAAAGCAATAGATCCCTATCCAAAGAAAATCAGCACACTTTACATCAATGGAGTTAGATCTGTTTTTAACAAATACTTTGGAGTCTCATTTTTAACACCTAGTTGCACTGCATGTGCAACCAAGTACATAATCGTTTCCTCAGGCCAGCTTTATATGCAGTTATTGATCTTTTTAAGCCATGTAGGTGCTCAATCTTGAAGGACACTGAGTCATTATGATTTTCGTATATAATGAGAATAGGTTTATAGAACTTAATTGTTGAACTGAAAAATTGCAGATACTTTAACTTCTCATGTCATTTACTTTCAATTTCCTATTTATTTATCACTTACTGCAGACAAAAACTTAGAGACAGCCTAAAAATGACAATGTGGTTACTTTATAAACAATAGCTCTTCTTGCAACACAGGCATTGGAAGTTAAAATAGCTGGAATCTGAGAAAATGCCCTCTGTCCTTCTGACACGCTTTTTGTCCCAACATGGCTTCCTAATATAAGATGAAATAACAGCCTCATCTCAATCTGGCATGACTATCTGTCTATGAAGCAGAGAGAAAACTGAGAAATACGAGAGATGGAAGAAACAAGTCATGAATAATAAAAGAAAGCGATTCTTAACTGTGTAAAGAGAATTCATTCAAGTCAACCATCTGGCACAGGGCACATCCTGCAGAGAGAGCAGCCATGGAAAAATGACAAAGTCAGTTCAGTTAATATTTCCCAAGAAGACACCACAGGAGACAAAGCTGGAGTAGAGTGCCACCTCCAAGTGACCAATACTAAAACCAATTTGATATTGGTAGGAAACACACCAGTCCCTCGTGCCTTTGGACAGATCCAAAGAACTCAGGTACTTTAGAAAAAGCAAAAATGCTTTCTGCACACTTGTAAAACCATTGCCTTTCCTTTGCTGCAGAGAGGTTTGGGGAACCTCGCACAAGCAAACCTGAAGGCGGCTGTGTATGTGACTTACATGCACTTTGTTTTGTTTTTAAAATAGAAAGGAGAATATAATTCATACCAAAACAAAACTCAACCCCAAAACACACCACCCCTACAGAAAAACAAAACAAAACAAAAACAACAGAAAAGCTTGCTTGGATTGGAGTGAGTAGGACATGTTTCCTTCCTCCTCCCCAGTGGTAACACCTGTGACCTAACCCAAGACTTGACCTGGAAGCTGAGTAAAGAAGAAAAAAGACAGGGTTTTCAGGGTTCATGAGAGCATCTTTAGAAAGATGCATGCCTATGCGTAGGCATTAAGGAAGTACAGTGTCATTTCTTCCCTGGAGACAGAGATGTGAAAGTGTCGTCGATATATATTTTCAACAATTACTTTCCTCTGGCTAAGGACAGAAAAAACATTTCCAGTGAATTCAATGGCAATATTTTTATTTACTTCAGAGGAACTGGAGTTTTACTCCAAGGCTCTAAATATATCACAGGAGTTCACAGTCATATCAGCAATTCCTCCCCCATCATCCATATCCTTAAAAATACATATATTTCCCTTATTTCCCGCATCCTCTCCGAGGTAGCTGCCTTTGCTGTTTGTCCCATTACAGCACGAGCCAGCTGACAGCTAGGCCCCAGGGCCTCGAAATCAAAACAACAGCAACGCATTATGTAGTCTGCTGTCTGCAGGGCACATCTGACTAAGCCAGGAGTGATGTAGGAGCTGAAGAATCCGCTGCCTCGTGCAAGCGGGCAGCGTGGCTGGGCACGGTCCCTGCGCTGCTGCGTAACGTGCTCTCCTGATCTCTCTCCGCGTAGGTCCGCCACATAAACTATCCTGCCTGAACAAAGCCAAAACATTCATCTCAAATAATACAAAAATCCCCAAGAAAACCAAAGGCATCATTTTGCATGGTGTGTTTTTTTTTTCTTTTCTTCACAAGCCCCTCCCAAACAGATAGCTATCTTAGAACTAGCTTTTCACATCACACACACTCCTGCCCACATCCCTGCCTCTTGTCTCCTTTTCCTCCTCAAACATACATACTCCATTAATAATAAAAAATAGAGAGAAGAGGGGGAAAAGAAAGAGAAAGGTCTTTTAAAAAACCACTAAAAATAAAGGGCAGGATTACTCATCTTCATTCAGAGTCACACTATAGGTAGAAGAAGCTGAGAGGGAGCAACAGAAATAACTTTCTTTTCTACCCTGACAACTTTGGTCTTCCCACATTAGACCAGCACTAAGTTGTAGTTTTTACAGCTCAGATGACAGATGAACTGTTCCACCAAAGCTCCTGAATGCTGCTTCCTCAGAAGGGCCAAGCCTGTCAGCAGAGTTGAACCAAGACACAAGGAGACCATGAAGGGATGTAGAATCATAGAATGGTTTGGGTTGGAAGGGACCCTCAAAGGTCATCTAGTCCAACCCCCCCCTGCAAGGAGCAGGGACATCTCCAACCAGATCAGGTTGCTCAGAGCCCCGTCCAACCTGGCCTTGAATGTTTCCAGGGATGGGGCATCCACCACCTCTCTGGGCACCATGTAAGCAGTGGAACACAGTCTCCACAAAGGCAGGACCTCTAAGCAGCAGTGTCTGTCCTCACCGGCCACCTGCTAACGTGGTGCAGTTCTTTTCCATCCCCTATTTCTGGTCTGTGTCTAGAACGAACAATCAAGCCTTAAATAACATTTATCTGACTTGCCTTTGAACTTAGCCCAAATGAAACCTGTAAGAGTTCAAATAAAGTTCAGGTAGAATTTTGCTCTTGTTTTCAGTAAATCACAATGCCAGCTGGAGCCAAGGTAGCAAAATACATGAGGAGAAAACTAATGTTATATTGCTGTTATCAGAAGGAAGATGCTCTCGGAATCTCAACGAGAAGGTCATTATTAGCTACCTGAGCCCATTCTGCAAGTGAGAGACTGCCTGGGTAGTCCAAATAAGATTTGACAGTATCTAGACTGTTGCGTTCATGTCTAAGCCATAGTGAATCGTGTCGTCTACTCACAGCACTTTTAAAACCCCTTTCACCATAAAAGTTTTCCCTCGGTAGATAAGGCATAACATAAATGGCAGTAACTTCAGAATATTCTGAGATGTTATAAAACATAACATGGTTTTGCCCCACATAAATCACAACCCATGTCTGGGAGTCAAGCTCATCCTTCTGAGAAATAAAGCATGTGAAAATAGAAGAGAACAGCTGATGAAAAAATTTGCCTGCTGTCAGGCAGAGATAGGCAGGAATTGTTTTTGGTGAAGAACTATTGGTTGCCTTTGCCTACAGTGCTCAGTGGATGCTTCAGAAGCGTTTTTCCGAAGCAGTTATCTTTAACTCAGGCCTCTTAATCATAGCTGGCGAAAGAGAAAGCAACTCAGTCGGTTTGTGGTGCAACTACCAGCAAGTTGCTTACATTTATTTCCTTTTCAGTGGTACATCTCTCTTCCTGTGACAATACTGTCTTTTTTCCATATTGCCCTCGAGCACATGAAAGCAACGTGCAGTTTCAGTACCCCCGGATCAAATGAAGACTATCATTTAAGAAGAAAAAATGTCATCTTGACAGCTGAGTGCTAAGCCTTATTTTGAAAATAAGCACTTGGTCCAGAGGTAAAAAAAAAAAATCTGTTTCCTAAAATCTCAGAGGATGAAATTTAGGGCAGAGCCCTAACTGCGTGCTACTTTTCTATCTGTTCCCATATATCCCACAGGTAACCCAGCCACTGGCAACGGTACCTGTGAGAATCGCAGGCCTGCGCTCACTCCTCAAACAGCCCTTGCCCAAGTGAATGCCTGGAATCAGACCAACTATTGTTTCCTTCACATTCAGCACCACTGCTGAAGCATGAAGGAAACTCCCACCCTCGCCCTCCCCTCCTCACCCTCCTTCCCCTCCCCCTCAACCCACACACAGAGATGTGAGAAAGGAAGCAGATCAAATGAAAGCAGTGAGAAATTATGGTTCTTCATTTCGCTTTACACTGCCATCTATCTCCCACTGCAGCACCGGCAAAGAACAAGGTGAGGGCTTCCTGGCTTATAACTGATGGTCATCTGCCACAGGCTCGTATCTCTGTATATTTTTCTACCTTTGAGCATCCAAGAAGTAGAGAAATTAAAGATGAAAGTCCTGGTTTGTATATAATCTTGTGAATATGCCCCACCAAGGGCAGGTTGTGCCCTACCGCCTTTGGTGACCAGCATTTTTTCAAAAGGCATTGCTGGACGTAATCTTCCAAAACTCTGATCATAAATGAATCTTGAGTTCAAGACTGCTTTGGTAGCCACAATGACATAAGGGGAATAAAAAAGAGTAATACTCGCAATCAATCAATATAAAATTCCCAAAGTGCCTGGTATCTTAAGGATGTGTAACAACTAAAACAATACTGGCTTTTGGAAAATGCTAGCCCAATCAGTAGTTCGTTAGAATAATGGCATTTTGCAAAGCATCCACCACTTAATTGGAGTGTATCTCTCATATGACAGATGTGCTTGCATATAAACAATTTTTTAAAATTATTTAGAAGTAGAATCCCAATCAATGTGCTCCATAGTGTCATACAGCGTTGGAAGATGGCATATATCATTCAGTTCTATAGGCTTCATAATTCCCTCACCCAAAGTGCTTCATTATAGAGGTACAAATAAGAGAATGCAGAAAGTTGTGTTATATGGGCAGAAACTGGAAAAGTCAGTGTCTTTTAAACAAAGGGATCAATCAACAAGTGATTGGACTCCAAATGAAACTTAGTAAAAGATTGGTGTTCTGTACTTCTTTTTTCCTGAACCTAATAGGAGGATGTAAGGAAGATGGAGTCAGGCTGTCCTTGGAGGTGCCTGTGGTTTGAACAAGAGGCAGTGGACATGAGCTGTAACATGGGAAATTTAGACAAGATAAAAGACAAAGTTTTTGCCAGAACGAGGGTCAGACACTGGAGCAAGAGCCCGTAGAGGTTGGCACCTCTCCATCCTTGGAGCGATTAAAAACTCATCAAGCCTCTGAGCATCTTGCTCTAATTGGACCTGCTTTGAGCAGGAGGTGGGATTAGGTGACCAGAGGTGCCATCCCGCTGACATCCTCTGTCACTCTCAGATTCTGTTACTGAAGGCTTACATTGGGCACTGGTAGATTGACTGCATGTGAAATTTTGTTCTAATTGCAAATAGTTAAGAAAAGTTAATGAATTAATAATAAATCTAGGGGTTTTTTTATAGATGATAAATAATAATGAATGAAAGTGTAATAAAATATTGTGGAATTTGCAAATGGCTAGTTTGCTTTTAACTCTTGCACCTACTCATACTACTGAGGTGCTTATAACCCCAGCTACTCAGGTTTTGCATCTTCCTAGCATCTACCGAGATACCTGTTCGTAAAGTTCACCGTGAAGGTTTCAGTAATTTTTATCTTTGTAACAGAACAAGGTTTGTTGATTTTTTTTTTTCCACAGCATAACCCAAAATGAACCTCAGATCAAAGTCACTCTATTCTATTCTGAATACTATGCCCTCCGCTGCAGTGTCTGAGAGCCTTCCAGTAATTATACAATGTGATTAACAACTGTCACGTGTTGTTTGTTTCTCATCATCTCCCCAGGGATAAACTCAATCTAAGTGTTTCACCGGTGGGAGTTTTTCTTTGGTTTTGGTTTGAAATATATGAGAATGATCTGGCAAATGAATATTGCCAGGTCATTTTCGTTAAGTACAAGATTGATCCTGAACACTCTTCCATTTTACTGTTCCACAGGAAGATAAGAAGATAAGATACATGCTATTAAATATAAAATTTGAGGAAAAATTGCCATGACAAGGTTTAACTGGCAGCTCCCAAAGAAATTAAATCTATGATCCAATACGCCCATGGGCCTTGATACTGCAATGTGCTGAGGATCTTTTGACAGGTACTACATATCCTCACCTCTCATTGGCCAAGAGGGCAGAGCAAATCAGTAATTCATTGCGTTTGACCTGCAGAGAGAACAGGTAATACTAGAGTGAATTCAACAGATGGACTTCGTTGGAATATCTCCCCAGGAACAGAAGACCTGCCCTCGTTCTTGAAGGAGAGGCAACCGTCAGAAAACTTCATCATGAGCAAAACCTGCTAAATGTGCTCACTTTCTCAAAGAGCACCATCCCAAAACAACAAGCAACACTTATTTTCTCTGTATAAAACATATGTGACTTAGATGTGGTGAAAATAAATGTGATGGCTTCTGCTCACAGACAATTCAAGTCAGTACGAGCCAGATATGCTCATTAAATCAGGAAAGAATCTTGGCAGAATAAACAAGAACACAAATTCAGGCATTTTCTGCACAGTTTTAATGTATATTTTTTCTCAATCTTGGCATATACCCCCTGTCGCCTCTCCACCATCTTCTCTGTGTAGCCCCAAGGGCCATTAATCCAGCTTTGAAGACAGCGCTTTCTTTCACAACCCAAACAACTGCCTCAACATGTCTGACTAAGTAGTGCTTTTATTTTTCAAAAAAAAAAGAAAAATATAATATTCCACACTAGGTTAAATAATTCATTCACACTAAGTTAATTATTTACATGGAATTTATCACATATAAATCCCCCAAATCCAGAACTACAAGAGTGGGAGCTCTCCTCATTTTGTAGATGGAAGAAACAGGAGCTGATAGTAAAGGATACTTTCTCAAGCCAGTTAGTGCAATGAGGTAAATTTGACTCATGAAATTTGTGGTGCATGTATAGAATTGCACAGAGCAGCTAAGCTTTTATACTCCAGCCTGGTACAGCAAGGCAGAAAAAGTCAGGGCAGAGACAGTGTTAGGCCCAAGATCTCCTGAGTTACGTTCAACCTCTTGAGTCGTATTACCTAAGGCAAATCTGTGAAGTAAAATTAATAGGCCTGGTTGAAGCTTTATGTCTTTGGATGACACCCAGTTTCAAGTGTAGAAATTCAGATTTCAAATTCATATTTAACAAAATTGTGGAGTCTCTTTTCCTACAGTTTTTACAATAAATAGCATTGCTGACAAACTCTGGGTTTGAAGAGGAAATGTACATCATTTTTGCCTGATACTATCATCTCATCATTAAAGATGTATCTCCTTCTCTCTCCACCTCATCTAACTCCCATACTGCTTGGAAACAATAGAAAAAGATTCTAAAGTAGGAAAACTGACCCTCTGATGTACAGCTTGGGAGGAAAACCAGATTATTCAAACTGCTGACAGTAGGATAAAAAAAAAATCTACCATCACAACATAAATATGAAAAAAACTTATCCTGTCATCCATACAAAAATAAATTTAGAAGTACTGGAAGGCCCATGAGTGGCTGCCCCAACAAGTCTGTATTTGTCATAACAAGATGGCAACAGTTTGAAATAAATTCAGATTTTATTTTTAGAGTTGTATCAGCACTCTTTTTTTGCAAGATGAGTAAGAAATCAAGATAGTGATTTTATTCATTATTTGTGCTTTGAACTACAAACTTACTTCAACCTTAAATAGATTTGATTCCAAGCAATTTTTTTTTCTGGTTTGCTTTTTAATTTTTTTTTTTTAATATTTTCCATGTAATTTAATATTTAATTTTTCTACAGTTCTCTGCATGGATGACAATTTGTGTTTACACCCTAACAAAAATATACGATACTCTGTCAAAGCAAATCAATCTTCCCTCTCTCTTTAGATACTAATGATGCCATCAATAAAAGAGCTCATCATAAACAAATGTTCTGCACAAAATGGTATGCATAATGGTATGACCCCTAAGGATGCAGGGCATGTCATTTTGAATTTATTTAATCTCTGGGAGCCCTGCACAGAGCTAACTTTTGAGTCTTTGGAGCCTCAAGCAAAACAAGATCATAGTGCCCCATATAGAGCCAGAAACAGAAGAGCTCGCACCTGCAAGAGCCCCTTCTTCACATTGTTCTTTGATGGGGCTGCTTATTTCTGTGTTTCCTCCCCACAACCGTGGCCCTGAGGTGGCAATGCTCTCTGAGGGAGGTGAGCCGAGGAACAGCTCGGTCGCTCTCGCCTCGTGCTGCCGACAGCTTCAGAGCCACGTTCTCCTTTCATCCTCCCAAGGCTGAGAGAATCCGTTCCATATACACCACTTGCTGAACTTGGTATCAGCGTTTGTATTTAATAACCCACTTAAATCCCACCAGACTGTTGCAAAAACATTTTTCAATGCTGATCACAGGGAACAGAACAGTTTGTTTTTCTATAGATCCTTTTATACTTAGGGAATCCCAAAGTGCTTCAGCATCCATTGATTTGTATCCTGGAATGTGTGGCTGAGTGGGTACACAGGATGGTCAGCAGAAATGCCGCAGTGGTCAAGGATTTTCTTGTGATGTGAATGGCCTACATGTGGAAGTGTTAGCAAAAGATATCCCAAAACAAACAAACAAAAATATAAGCAGGAATACGGAGAGAAAAAACATGTCCATGAAAGCAAAGAGAAGAAATGCCGGTTTGGACAAGAAACAACCCCGCCAGCCTCAAGGATTGGTTTGTTGGTCTGTTTGTTTGTTTCTCATTTTGACCTAGAAAAATTCATTCTCTGGTTTCTAAGTTTTCAAGTAAAAGACTGTGTAGAACTTGTGTAGATTTTGCAGCATTTTCTATGAAAAATGTCAGTTAGTCAAAACCCCTATTCTCTGCTCAGTATCAATTCTGATCACCCTTTGTGTGATACTAGGAAATTCAAAGGAAGATTCGGGCTCCTGGCAGATATTTGCATTCCAGGTGAAGCAGCAAAAAACACAAAAAGATAATGAGTGGGAAGAATTACTTTCATGATAAGCCAAGAAGGAAGAGTACCTCTAAGACATGCAGGGTCTCAAAAGTGAAAGACTAGGTTGAAGGTAGAGCCTCTGAAGGGCTCAAAGACAGTAGCTGTGGGCAGACTGGCGAGTTAAGCATGTGATATCAGAGTAAGAATTACGCATACTATTGAGGGAACTAAGAAATTTGCTACTCAAAGAGTAAAAAGAGGGTGTAGTTAGAACATGAGCAGTTTTCCTTTCAAAAGAGCTCTACACAGAGAGAGAGAGAGAAAAAAAAAAAAATCAGTATTTTAGGTGTGTTGTTTAATAGTGTCCTTAAATTCACTTTTTCCACAATCAAAAGCAGGAAACAAAGTATTTTATTGAGGAAGAACAGGAATCACACTTGAAAATGCAAGAGGTGTTGAACATTGAATGTACTGATGAGAACATAATCAGAGCATTCTTTTGCAATTAATTTCTGACAAGAGATCAGTGTATGAAAAATATATCTGGTATGTATCCCCAAAGGAGAACAATAGAATGATTCCTCAAGGCTCTTTGTTTCTATAGAAAGCCAGTGTAAAACTATGAAGACTTTTAAATGTGTATTTAAAAAGAAATTTCCCATAATTCCAGTAGTTTAGCAGTAACTGAGGTAAACTGAGGTTCAGAAGCGTGGTGCACCTTTCTAACCTTCTGGATTAGGCCACAGGCGTTCTGACTCCCAGCTGTGAGCACTAGTTATCAGCAATTTACACACCAAACCTATTCAGATTGATGAGGGCTTTCTGTGCCATGGGCTCTGGTTTTTAGAATCTGGCTCACAGGGCCCAGCTAGTGAGGGTTTAATTGCATAAGAATTTGCAAACACTGCTATTAAGCAGTGAAACATCTTGACAGTTCTAAATAGGAGAGAGAGAAATTCAAGATACAGAAGTTGGAAACTGGTGTCTCACAGGCTTCCACATACCTTCTCCTGGATATAGAATTTAAGAACCAAACAGTTCAGGGTCAAATGTTTCAGGTTGACCTCTAGAGCAGTGCCCCTTTTGAACACTTTTCCTTCTGCCTGCTACAGAGGTTAAAGAGTAGGAAATGCCCATTATTGTTTGACCTTGTGTCACGGAGACATTTTAAGGCCCAAATGTGCAGTTATTTTTAGTTCATGCTGTTATTTTGAAGCCAGGCACAAGTGAACAAAAATCAGCAAACTTCACAAAGAGAGACAATGTAAAACAGCGTCCAGCATTATCTTCCCTCTCAGCTTGACAGGAATATTTGTCTTGATACTAAGAGTTAGTCTTATGCTTCCTCAAGGAATGTTGAATAACTTCCGCTCACGTTACACAAGCGCCTGTCCGTATATCACTTTCCTGTGTGGCCACTTGGCTGCAACGCGTACAAAGGCTTTGTAATCCTCAGTTCTCTTATTGTTTCCTAAGGATGCATCCTGCTTGGAAAACAGCAAAGGAAGGGAAACAGTATCTAGCATTATTTCCTAATTAAATTGTTTGCATCATTCAAAGTCTATGATGAGTTCCTTCCTTTTCTCTCCTTCCCTTCTTGTTTACTAAAATCAGGAGATATAAAAAGATGGCAGGAGACACACACAGTGAACCAGATCCTAATCTCTAGCACAAAAAAAAAAAAAAAAAAAAAAGAATGGAGTTTTTCCAGATTTTTACCAGCATCCTGATGATCAAATTCTTGTCAACTTGTTACTGTAACCTTGCAGAGGACAATATTCTGTACAGACATGTAAGCTTCACCAAAATAATATAACTTCTGAAGTTTTATACCTGGAGATGTGGGAAACCTATTTATAGTAGTTGGGACAATTTGGAACAGGGCTGAGTTCTGGGTCCAAGCTTTCCCCATATTCAAAATTGTTTGTTTGTTTTCCCGTCTGGTGTTTACAGAGTTGGGACTGAGCCATGAGACTCACATTCAGATCTGAATTCAGAACTGAGCTTCCCCAGAATTTGGGTAAGTTTGATCCAAAGTCTAGATCTGGGCCCACCTCCAATAAATAGGTCATCCTTGATGTACAATGGTCCCTCTTGGCTTCATAATCTATGCATCCGAGAATATGAGATTTCATATCTGCCAAACACTCAACAAACATTAACTGCTGAATACTGACACCAACCCCTGAATGGTCAATCTTAAATGTAAGGACTACCACTCCGCACTTCAAAAATAGCAACACTGAGAGGCCTAGACACGAAACAGTACTCTCAGGTTGCAGAGCAGCTCAGCAGCGCTAGGGAGAAGCCTGGAACTCCTGGCTCTGCATCCTGGGCTCTGACCGCTGGGCCAGGCTACCTCTCCAAAAGGAAACATGCAAAATGAAGTAACTATGCAAAAGAAAACCCTTCCAGAAGACTCCAGGTAAACCTTTCTGAAAGTTAAAAACAGAAAAAAAATTGGCATATCAACTATTTACAGAGGGACTTCTCCAAATCTCAAGCCTTTGACCCAGACTACTTGCTTACAAGTTATGTTGACGCATATTTTATCAATATTGGTTATTCAGGGAATGTGTTAAGGTAAAGCCAGAGACTATTCTAAATAAACACAAAAAAATAACTTTGGCAGATACAGGGTTCGAAGATAGCTTTCATAGGCAGAAGTATCCCAACAGGAACTCTGTTAATAACATACCAGCATGCAACAGTGAAATTCTCCGTACAGTCAGCTCAGACACCAAAAGCTGCCTAGATATTGCACTGGAGGTAACATTCCTCCCTGCAAACACGGTGTCACTATGGCAAGTGGCATATCAAAACAGAAACGTGCGACAGGTTCACACAGTTCAGCAAACGACGGAGGTAATTGGCTACCATGCTGGCAACCACAGTAAACACCAATAAAAAAGGCGAGTTAGATGGAGGTGTTCAAACCTGGCCAGACTGACTGCAAAAGGACTTTCAGCCCTTACTAATCTAGATGTTGAGTGACCTCTCTAGGGGCTCATCTCCCCTTCAGCTACAATTAGTCCTGGCAGAGTCACTCCTGATTCACTTTCACCCAACTGGGTGCAGGATCAGGCTTTTATCTTTGCAAGCATCGTTCATAACCCACAACTAAGAGGTGACTGCCCGAAGAATGGGTCAGGGTACTGAGTGTGTCTCTATGGAGGAAGAGGTTATATACAACTCCTCTATGTTTGTTCCTGTCTGAGGCTGAAATACTTCAGCCTTACTCCTACAGCTAGCTGGACTTCCAGCTGTGTATTTTCCTCCCTGTGTATACCTGCTGACTTAGAGTTCTTTACAACGATGGAACGAAGATCTCATTTGGACAAATTTACTGTTCTATGAAGCACAAAATAGTTCATCTTTGTACATTTACATTCACAGCCACTACAGATTGAGAAAAATTATCACTCTTTCAACAGGGCCAAAAGCCACATATTGTGCAATCGCTAGTTTTATAAGCTATGCTTCAGGCACCTATCAATGTATGGGTTGGAACAGAACTTGTGATTTCTGTAGCCTCAGTGTACGCAAGTCATTATCTGTGGGTAGAAGCTTTCTGGTATAAAACATGTCATCATGTGAAATTATAAACTGTAAAATTTAATAGGCTGTGCTGCAAATAAGAGCAATGAAGACCTGATTCCATGATTCTTGCAATGTTCAATGGAGCATGGAAAAATATATGTGTTTTTCCATGTTTTAAGGATTCCCTGACAGCCTGGGAGTTTACAGCCATCACTACGGCTACTGTGCAAAAGCTGTGAACAAGTCAGAAACTGTGGCAAGAATCGCTTTCATTCTTTAACCAATACGTCAATTGTTTTTAAACTGACAACAATCTCAACCTGGTCAGTAACTGGTATTCCAAACCTTATAACAGTTCATGTGTAAAGTCAATACTCAAAAGAGATTGGTTTTCAGTGATGTCAAGGCATGTGGATGGCAGCAAAACAGCTCTAACTCCATTACCAAACATCTAGAGAGGTTAGGGAGAGCACTTCAGTATGAAAGTAAGAACTCTCTCCAAACAGTATTAAAGTCACCAGAAAGGGCACTACTAATTTTCCGTGGGTTTTTTGGGCCACATCTCCAGATAATTAAAGTTGCCTTGTAAAAACTCAGGAAGAGTTCTAGATATCTACATTCTTTCTAATAAGCATTTCCCTAGCTGAAATCTAGAAGCATGGGTGCTCCAGAAGACATTGAAAGCCAGTCTACAAAATTACTAATATCTGTGTACGTATATAGCTATACAGAAGAGGATACCTACATGCATATATACACAATCCCACTAGACAGCTAATAGGAGAAGTTATAGAGAGATATCCAAAGCTTTGTTCTTATTTCACTGCAGAAGAAAACTGTGATGGTGACGCTGTATATGGGGATCCGTTTCTTCCCCTCAGAAAAGTTTAGGTGGCTCAGTTTAAAAAAGGTCAAGTTCTTCTCCTGTGATAGATACAACTAAGACACAAATGTTAGACATGTCCCTGCATTTTCCGCACGAACATTTCAAAGGATCACCTATAAACCATTCCTTCTACTCCACCGAATGTTGTTGAAAATACACGTGCTGAGGTTATGCCCATAAAGGAAGCTAAAATGGCTAGAAAAGAAAGAAATTACACAAGTAAAGAAATAATTCAGGGAAGATGAGCCTAACCAGTGTGCTAAAGGAAAGACATAGATGAACAAATAGAAATTAACAAACACAAACTCTCTTCCACTATGAAAACATATATGATTATTTTTATTCCTGTGGGGAAGAGGTTCCAGCAGCAGATAGTACAAGTCTGCTTTCCCTGCCATCTGAGACAGTCAGAAAAGCAGGGAAAGGGCAGTACTAGAGCACCAGCAATAACTGCTGCAGCTGCAAGAAGTTATAATGTAATCTCCCATTCTAATAGTCTCAATCCTAGCGACAATTTCCTCTTTTTTTTTTTTTTTTCTTTCTTCTTTCTCTAGTTGTCTTTACCACTTGCTGGTTGTTGGCAAAGTTAGTAGACATTTACAAAAATGAAGAAAACAAAAAAAAAACACAACAAAAACCAAAAACACACTCATCCCAAAGTCTTCAGACTAATTTAGAGCCTGATCTAAAGCCCATTGAAGTCAATGGAAAGACTCCCTGGAGGGAGGATGAGAGAGAGAACAGACCACACGTGACAGATGTTAGTCATGTTGCTTAACTCACTACTGGGAAGCACTCCGATACTACAGCAGAAAAGCGTCTACGAGGAGTGAACTGGACTAGGAAGCAGTACGATAGAAAAGGTTCTCAATTTATGCCCAAAGCTTTGATAGGATACTAAAGGGAGAGCAGATAAGAAACATGGTGGCTTCTGTAAACAGTTAGATGCTGATTATTTTTGCAGCTGAAGAATCAATCAGTGTGAAAATGTGCAAACTGCCTCAATCTAAAAACTGTGTTGGAGATGTTCAAAGAAATAAAGTGTATTTATTACAGTTAGTAGAAGTAAGGTTTCCACAGACTTGGTCAAAAGTCAGTGGTGTTGGAGATCTATGTCATTCAGTTTCAATGTACCAATGAGATGTAAAACAAAGACCCTGCTTATCACCAGAAGTCCAGAGATATTTTTGGTAAAGAAACACTTGTTAAGAGCAAAATATAATTCACCTAATTACATTCTGCATTCTCACCTTAGGCATCACATGCCAACTAAGGCCACTACATTACTACAGAGACAAATGCATTTCAGTAATAGTTCACTACACTTCCTTGTTAGAGCAGTGCTGAAAAAGATTATCTTTGAAATATCTGAACCTCTGTATTTCCCAGAGATTAAAACTTCATTGCCTATTTCACTGCTGAAAGAATAGCACCACTGCAATGATCAATTATCATTAAATTAAGGGGAAAAGTAAATCATCTGTATAACGCTACTTAAAAATCTACCAAGGTGCACCTAGAAAGCAATCTTAAGTAGTCTCTTCTCAACTGAAGTACATTGTGCTGCCACTGAAAAGTATTTAAAAGTGAGCTGACATCTAAAAGAAAACTTTCCTCACATGAAGAAAAGGAGAACCACATTGATTAACAGGGATCAGCAAGAAATCCCAGGAAGAGCCCTGGCTGAGGTGAGCTGGTGTGTAGTGATAATCAGCTACTGGTTGCACCACTGACAGCTGAAAAAAAAAAAAAAGTCCTGACTTTGCAGGCCACAAAGCAAAGGCCTTGCTGGAAAAGGCCTCTCAAGCCAGTTTAATCAGCTCAGCTTTTGCCCTATACTGACATGGTCCCTCTGCGTGTGTCTAGCTCCGCTCCATCCTAGCTCGAGCATCGCTGAACACCGCTTCATGTCAGCATCCTTACTGACACAGAAGCACACAGAGATCTAGGTTAAAGCCTCGGTTGTCACCTCAGTTACTTTGTTTTGGTGCATTAAGCAAAAAAAAAAAAAACAGTTTAAGAGCCACAAAGCGGTTATACAGCTGTTTCAGACTCGCGCTTTACCTGCACTCAGTGCCTATGGATCGAACGGATGGGTGCTCTAGCACATTATTTTCTAGTTAGATTAATCCTCTGCACCAAGGGCTTATTAACTCAGTGTGCTGAGGGTTTGCTACCTCAGTTTGAATGAACGCCACTGGCGTCGTCATGTACGGGTATCAGCTGAGGCAATGACACCACAGCTCCCAGTTTCATGACCACGTCATATCCATGCATAAGGAACGTTCATTCCAGCCTGCCCCACCTACGGCATTCGCTCACCCAGCTGACCCATCCTCACCAGCTACCAGGTGGTCACAGCTTGTGCGGAGACACCTACTCACAGCTTGGGTCAGCCCCTCCACGCTGCCAGTGACTGGAGTTAACCACTACAGGCAGGAACTGATTTGTGCCACAGGGTGTCTGCACAAAAGCACAGAATGAGTTCCAGTCACTGTGTGGAAGTACTTACCCCGTAGCTTTATAAGCAGCTTCACATAGGAACGGAGGAGCTGCCTTCATCTCCCATCTGGAAATGGTTTGCGTACCACCAATGGTATGCATATCGCAGTTTGGGAACCCCTGTTGTATACCGGGAGTCTTACTAAGGGTTTCTCCGGCTGCCATACAGCTGCTGTGAAGGCTCTTCACCCTGCTTTGTACCAAGAGATGATGAAGACCCTTCACAGCAGCTGTATAACTGTCTGCAAAGCCTCCTAGCCCATGAATAACAATTTAAACCTGCCTTAAACTCTGCTGGATTGACAGCTGATCTAGCTGATTTATATCAGAGTGAGAGAAAAGACAAATAGATTCTCAGCCTTTCTGAGTCTCTTCTCATCTCAATAAAGCAAGGAAAATAATTTCCTCCGAGGCATACTGGAGAAGAAATCCATTAGCAGTCACAAAGGAGAGCTGGATGTTATTGTCACATCCAAACAGCTTTAACAGCCTTAAATTCTACTCCGATTACTTTAAGACTAAACCATGGGGTTTTTATGAGCATGTTACTAGGGTGCCCCTTAGTTGTTACCTTTGTACCACAATTATAATGCATAAAATTTAAAACTAATAAAAATTTGGGTTTTTAATAACAATTACAAAGCAGTCCATTTGGAGCAGTTCCTCCACAGTGTGTCCATTT
Source organism: Chlamydotis macqueenii (assembly GCF_036417535.1). Lineage (NCBI taxonomy): Eukaryota > Metazoa > Chordata > Aves > Otidiformes > Otididae > Chlamydotis > Chlamydotis macqueenii. Next base: position 68,815,273 of record NC_141560.1, on the reverse strand, counting down.
GTTGCCTGCTTAAGGACATTACATAAAGCAAATATTGAGCCTATAATTTACAGCAAATTAATTCCTTTTGATATTACCTTTAAAGTAACTAGGACTGATAAGAGGTACTCGAGGGCCAGGATTTAAACTGAAAGGAGAGCTCCAGGAAACAGTTGATTCATACAGGAAACTGTACGTCAAGCGAGGCACGCGGCACAACAGAGCATGCATTGTTGTCACCATCGCCCGCCTCGGGTGCAGCGTGAAACGTCGGGCTCCAGGCAGAGTGTCCCCAGCCACCCAAAGGCTGTCGTTGCGGGGTTAACAGTGCTTGGCCTGGAGCAGTCCTTTTGACAAATATTTGTTTGCAAGTGGGTATTCTGAATGAAAAATAAAATAAAAACAACAAGTCCTAATTCTTGTATTCAATTTCAATTGAGTATTTCCTCTCATTTGGGATTTAGGATTTATTTGCCCCTATTAAATTATTTTAATGGGGTTTAGTTCACATGTAAGTACTTCTACTTATTTTAGAGGAGGGTAAAAAAATGGATGGATTAAGGGAGAGCATTGGGCCCTCCCAAAGTATGCAAAGTTCTGAAATAAAATAAAGGTGACTAACAAACTTACATTTGAAAAACGTGCAGGATGGGTTTCTTACAAAAAAGTAACCAATAGGTACTTTGCTATATAGGAAATGCATGGGTATTTTCATTCAGTGGAACTGATCTTTCACACCTTGCCCATATGCACCGTCCCTGCTAAGCAGCTCTGCGAATGAGGCAATTAAACTCCTGACCCACTCTGGCTTTCTACCGCTGTCTTCAGCTTCACCTCTCTGGTGATCCTCTGACTTTCTTATACACTGATGTTAAAAAAAGCACACGCAAAGGTGAGAAGAAAAAGGAAGAGACAAGAACTTTTATCAAGCAGACTAAAAAGACCCAGTCATTTACTAGCATGCATCTTAGTGGTAAGGAAAAACATACATACGTCCATGTAGCTGCCTATCAGAAGCAAAGGATGGAGCCTTACAGTTCATTAATTATGGACCTACAGCTGTAAGGAGAATGGCAGAATGAAAACAGATATCACTTAGGTTATATTAAAATTAGCTGGAGATCAGCCTGAGTCATAGAAGCTTTAGAAAGACTTTAAAAAAAATTATGTATTTAGCAAAATCTCAGGAAAGAAACCCTGTGGCTTGTGAATGGAAATGCAGGGCTCATGACTGTAAATACAAATACTATTTTTTAACATCTGCATTTATTAGTAGACAAAGTCTGTTTGTTTACGTGGTCTTCTGTGTCAGGTGGAGAGCTGAAGAAGGTATTTTTAGTGTTAGCAGGTTTTAAGCTTGAGTACTTTGGGACCTAGGTGATTTTCATTCATCTGTTTAGTTCCTCTTTTCGGATAGCATGCATATGAGAGTGGCATACACAATTTTTAAACAAATTCAGACTAGTTAAGGTAATCCTATTTTTCATGTCTTATTATTTTGCAACTATTTATGATGTACATCATCCCAGTTTTCTGCTCAAGTTTTAAATTCTTTGTTTGCCCATATTTCAGAAGTATGAAGTTATATTTCACAGGAGAAAAGTCATGAATGGTATTCAGAGTTTTATGTGAAGGCTAAAGAAGCTAATTAAAAAAAAAAATTATTCCTTTCAATGGATTTTTTTAAACTTGACAGTAGATTTTCAGAGTCCTTGATGTTGCCATTGTGCCAGTGTACAGACACTGCCTGTTTTAAAGGTTTGGGCTCACTGGTAAAAAGGAACACAATGATGAATTCAAGTACAAAAAGTGAGTGTAAAGGAAACACTGAGGAAAGCAAAAGAGTCGCTAACATTTAGAGTCCGATGTGTCAAAACATCATCTTTCCAAGGCAACTTGAATTATATCTAGTCCATAGAGTTATAATTTTATGTATTCACTATATATACTTTCATAAAAGTTAATGGTGAGTGAACTGGCATGAATAAAGTACGTAACAACCCAAGAAAAGTCCACCAAATCCAACCACAAGCAAAGGCTTTAAAAGAAAAAAAAGTTCATGAAATTTTGGTATTTTTCATTAAATCCTGTTTGTTCTGGGTTCCCTCTAGAAGGAGCAGTGCCAAGATACTATGAGAAAGGCTGTGCTTGTTCTGTTTGCAGCCCAGCTAGAAGCAGGAAGGACTATAAATCTCTCAAGAAAGTATCTTCTGCCAGCAGGGCTGGTTCTGAAGTTACCCAAGTTGCGTCATTGCCTTCAACACGGATTTGGTTGGGCTGAATCATCACATTTATAGAAACCAAAGAGTTTCAGAACAGTTTGAATAAAGATCAGGAAACTATCTGAGCGCTGATCAGAGGTCCCCAAGTCAGATTCACCAAGCGGTGTGCGCAAGAGGGATGTGGTCAGTACTAGAGACACTGAAATCCAGTTCCTGATCGGTCTGAAGGAAGGAGTCAGAAGCAGAGCACTAGGGACTTCAGAGAGAAATGACAGAAGCCGAGTACAACTTTTAAGCTCTGAGTTCTGTTTAGTGGAAAATATATTAGAATAGAATTTTGGATGGTTTTCTTTCTTTGCTAGATTAAAAAAAAAAAAAAAAAAAATCAAATCTGTCCTGCTGTACAGACCAATTATACAATATGCAAGATGGCTAATCTGCATTAATCCAAGGTTTCAACCCTAGACTGCTCTCCATTATGTAGCTTGTTTCCCATGTGTTGGCCCACCAAGGATTAATTTAAAGAGCAATCAGGCTCTTAGTGGTGGAAGAAAGTTTTGTTTTCAGAAAAGTGTGCTCATTTTGGACAACCAAGCCTGCTTCTCACGGATCTGTTCTTATTGCACACATTATCTGTGGTCTGTTTGACTGGCTATGTGAAGGCATATGCTTGGAAGCATATTGTCAGTCAATGCGATGAAAATTTGCAATATGTTAACGCAGGAGGAACAATTCAAGTATGATTTATACACTTTTTAATTCAGATTAAACGTAAATGAAAGAAAATCAATGTGTAGAATCAATGCAGCTTTTGGCTGAAAATGAACATGAGGTCACAGGGCCTTAGGGTAGAAATAAGCAGCAAATTGTTTCTCTGCCCTTGAAAACATCAAAACCCCATTAAGGAAAGACTCCAGTAACGTCTCAACAATTCCCACCTCCTCCAGAAATAGAAAAGTATCATTCCTGCCACCTCTACATTCAAACCACAACAACAGAGAAAGAGAAAAATAATCATATAGCAAGTGACTCCATGGCTGGACGTCATACTAAAATGTCAGAGATTCAGGTTCCAGTGGCTACTGTACCATTTTCTTCTTGACTCTCCCTTCCTTATAGAAATATAAAACCCAGTGGTATTCTGGAAAGAGGAAAATCTCTTTTTATTCAGCTATCAGATATTACATTCTTATGTTGCAAAATTTCTCCTGAATAAATCATCATAATTGATATATTCCCACAACTCCACCAAGGAGAACCAGGTTTAGCATCATTACATCACAGGATTTCTGGTCAGCTCTAGTCACAAGGAATTTCAATGTATATAATACAGACCCTTCTGAACTACCCAGAGGTAAAACAATGAAACATCTCAGAGCATAAAGATTTCCCTACATTCACTGTGACAAATGCATTTGTAGAAAGCTGCGCACCCTACCCGACACACCTCGCAGGCCACATCTATACTGATAAAATAAATAGAACAAGAGCACAGGCGAAAGCCTGGTCTGTGCTTGTCCACGCTGTTGCTAGCCTACTCACAAACATGGTTTTGGCTCTTGCCAACTGCTGTTCTCCCAGATTTGCTTAAGCATGAACTGAGAGATAGCAAAGGTCACCAATTGTTTCCACCAGGCACTGTGGCCAAGGTATCTTGATGTTTTGGGAGGGGAGAAGGGAGAAGTCATCATATAGATGACTCATGCTGTGTTCTTTGATCTCCAGGCTAAAGAATCATCCATGGCTTGTTGTGTTAGGCTGCAGACATGATCTTGACAGTTTAAATTGAGAGAAAACTGCATGCTTTGCCACATCTCCATGATTCTCCCGTCTTCTTTCGAATGCGTTGGTGGAACTTCTGGGATGACTCTTGCAGATCCCAGTTTAAAGAGTGCTGGAAGTAGCCCATTTTCTTATGGAAAAAATGACTTGTCAGGAGTTCTAATGCAAATTTAGTTTAGGCAGCAAGACAAGGGGATATTTCCAGAACTTTGACCTTCACTTTTGGATGCAGAAGCAGTACATTGTCTTTCCCTAACATTTTATATCCAAGGCTCCAAAGACCTTTTAAACACTGGAGCCAGAGAACACCTCTGTGACATGGTCTGGCCCATGCCATTACTCCCATTCTACACAGAGGAAAATTGGGTCACAACTGGTGAAATAATTTTCCAAGGCTTTTCAGCATGTAAGTGGCATTGCTGAAAACAGGATGCACGAGTCACAAATCTTAGACCCCTGTTTAACTGTGTGTTAAAAAAAAATAAAATTAAATTAAAAAAAGAGAGATGCTTATTTGAATTTTGTGTAACAGTAGGTTGATGCCACAGAACGGCACGTACTTACTAATGCTACCTGAGGTAGAGGTGGCTGGGACTGGCACGTCCATACAGTGCACGGCAGTACCAGAGCAGAGAACCAACCCTGCTCTGATGGCAATACAGCTGCAACAGCACACCTGGGTCATAAACGCTACCTCTCGACAGGGGACAGCAGGGGGCCGAAAAGTTTGATACTTCAGCACACAAGGTCACCAGGCCAAAGTCTTTTTATGGATTTAGCCCTCAAAACAGGATTTAATAGCACGCAGTAAATAAGGCCTTGGGCCACACATGGAACAATGAAGATAAAACAAACTACTGAATAGCTGCTCATTAAGAGGGCTCTGAACATCCTGTGCGCAGAGGTAGAGAGCTCTACGGAAAAAATAGTATGTGATCAGATAATTAAAAAATGAATCATAATGAATTACACAGGCAACCTTAATTAGAGCATTTCCTAATTTTCCCATGACTTGCTTTGTGACATCAAAATGTTCTTTCAATGCCATTTTTGTGTGCACAGTATGGAGCTCTGCTCAGCTGTGCGCCGAAGGCCACAGCGATATTTGCGTTGCAAAGTCACATTAGGTTTCCCTTAGAGGTCTTTTCTCTACATTTGGTTCTTTTCTTACCCACACCAGCTTCGTGTGGACGAGACCCTGCAACCTTTAAAAAGAGTTGCTTTGATTACTCAAGAGCAAGAGCAGATTCAAGCCCTGTGTCTTTAAGAACTGTCAGAAGGAAAAGACAGAGCAGCAGAAATACTAGTTGTACAACTCAGCTCTTACAGCTACGTTAGCTTATAATCATACCGGATTCCAGCGCATCCGTGGGAAAGTATTTATTTTACCTGTAGGTATAATTGTAAGCAATAAAAAGAGTTCAGGCCTTGCCAGAAAGGGTGTGAATTTCTAAAAAGAAGGAAAAACTCTGAATTCCAATACCTGAGCAAACAAGTTAGTATAAAAGAAAAAAAAGTAAATGAAACAGCGTTGCCAAAACAATGAGGTTATGGTTTGCCAACAGCTGGATTGCACTTTCACTTACAAATGCTGCAAAAAAGACTCTGACTTCTGAGCACATTTTCTTTGAATCCAACCATTTTGTCAAGTGCAAAGGATGTATGGGGGGGGGGGGGAAGGAGAAGAAAAAAAAAAAGAGTAGTGGAAGCTTTGAAAACCAAAAACCAAAATAACCCCCAATCTCTTTTCTCTTGGAAGCCATTTCATCAGTTTGGTGATAAAGAAGCAGCGTACCTTGCCCACTTAAACAACACTGACTCCCTGAGACCAGCTGCAGAGAGGAGGTAGGAAAAGAGACCGAAGCTCCCCAAAACACACACACACAGTTAAAACCATGCTCTGCCATCTTTTGGTCTGCCTTGCCAACTAAAAGCTCCAGTTTACTGTCTGACACCAGGGACATAAGTGCTGGAAGTGATGCTTGTCTTACAGCCAGCTTGTGACAATCGAGTTTGATTGCAATCTTCCTCCATGTCATGCGCAGGTTTCATGTCATGTAAAGTGTCACTGGCGCATCACAAAATCAATGAGGAATTTGACTCCTTTGGCTCATAACTCGAATTTATATGAATATATTTTAAACAAAATATAGCCAGGCAAAGGTTTCCATTGGCAAGCTCTTGCATTTCCTCATGCACCACAAAACTAGCCTTCCTGACAACTCATTTCCAGCCCTGAGTGAAACCAGAGCACGCATGAAAAGCAAAGTAGGTGGGGGAACAAAGTTAATGAACTTCAGAAGCCCTTCCAGAAGCCTGTTTTATAGGATGGCTTAGGACAGGTGTTATTTCAACTAAGCATGTTCAACTAAGCCCCAGAATCATGGCTTGACAGGGAATTAGGATATCTAAAAATGTCACTAATTCCCACCTGCCAAATGTTCAGCCTTCACCCTTGCAGTGATACCTTGTTGATAGAGCCTGTGCGCCTCTGTACTCACCTCCGCCTTCCTTTAGCCTCTCAGTTGTGCTTAGTTTTTCACATGGAGTTGGCTTCTGCTTCTTGGTCTCTCAATCTGCTAGATCTCTTCTATCCTTCAACACAATCTAGTTTGCAGCCATTTCTCAGCTCTACTTGGAGGGCTTTTTAGGCAATATTGGAAATCCTAGAGATACTGGTTCTCTCCTGCGGAGTCTCTGCATTGTTTTATATGCACCTGCTTCTTTCTGCTGTGCACCTAGACAAATGCGAGATTTCTCTTTTATGCCGGTTAGCCCCTTAAATATGAAGGCAGAAAATTGTGCTGGTTTAGCCCAGAAGGTCTGGCAATGGTGGAGCCGGTAATGGCAGAAACAATAATGTCTGTCCAAAATGCTCCTTTCATTGGAGTTGGCAGAGCTGGCCATATTTGAAAGGTATCATGCAGCAGCCTCTCTATAAAATTCATCATATAAGGCAAAAACAGCTGAACTTTAAAAATGAGGCGCATTTGTACTTGGCACCACTGGTTTTCTGATTGTTTTCTAATGGCAAAGACTAAACAAGATGGCTGCAGCAGTGCAAAAGAGACAACTGAAACTGAAGGCCAAAACAAAAAACCTATAGACTCTACAATAAAGACTATTTCCATGCAAACCGCAACTGTTGAATTTCAGGCTTTTCAGCTGTCTATCTGCTTAAAAGCTTTTTATTCAGCAAACAATTTACTTTGTAACAAACCTAGGCCTGGAAAATTTCTGCCCAAAACATGGTTCTTTCACAGAATCAGAAATTAGGTGATGGCTTAATAGCAACACTTACTACTATGCATTATAATAAGGAAGTATTTTATGTACTTGCCTTGCATTCTACCAAAGACAAGAGATTTGAGGCCTGCACCGTTCTTGTGTCATACGTATCATGGATGAAAAGTTTGCCAGCAAGATCCCCAAATGGTGGTGTCCTCTGGCCTTTGGGAAAAGCTCAAAAGCCCCAGAAGAACTAACAACCAAAATAGTGGTTAGTATTTGTGATAAAAATAGCTAAATGAAATTCAGCTTGGAAAGTGAGGCTTATATGTCCAGAGAAGAATAGTTTAAGAGAGATGCTTAGGGATGAGTTGCAAAGCAATGTACGAATAATAGCCAATACAGTAAGTCAACAGTTCTTTTCAGTGTATTTGGGAACTTACTGCCACAGAAATATCAGATGGAAACAAACGACGATGCAGTCATTTTCACAATAATACTTGAAGGGGTAGAAAAAAAACACACAATGTCCTCTGAATATTAGTTTCAAAAGTCCTATTCCAATCACAGCAAACTCCACTGTTTTAGTTCTCCAGATAACACTAGTAAGATGATCTGGAAGAAGTCTGGAAATAATCAGCACAAAATTTGGGACCTGGAAGACTGACCAAGCGGGAAAAAAACCATCAAGGTCTCAGACACTGAGGGTTAAAATATCTTGGCAAAACCTTAGCTATAGCAGATAGGTACAGAAGAGCTGCAGAACGACCATCTGGTTCAGCATCCTGTCTTCAACAATGACCATAAGCAGACCTTATGTGTAAGTTAAGAACGGGCAAATATATACGATGCTTTGAGTACTTTCCCAGTCTGTAATTATTTTAAGCTCAAATATTTCCTGAGCTTGGTGTGACCATTCAGTAACCTTCAATAGAGCTGTCCCTTCCAGGTATTTGCCCTGTCTCCCCTTTAAAGTTATGCAGACCTTTTTTTTTGCATCCAAAGCATCTGTTGACAGGAAGTCTACTTCCAGAAGTCTGCTTTTCTTTGTTTTGAACATGATTCCTGCTAACTTTATTTGACAGCCCCTAGTTTTTGAGCTGTAAGAGATGGTAACCCCTTATGTCACTCCTGCCTTGTAGACTTCTATCAGATCCCATCTTGCTCATTTATTCTCTGAACGAAGAATCCCAGGCAGTTCAGTCACTCCTTGCTCAGACCTTTGGTCATTCTTGCTGCCCTTTTCTGGGCCTTTTCTGTTTTTTTTTTTGTTTTGTTTTGTTTCTTACTTTTGCAGCAGAGGGACCATCACTGCACATGGTATTCAAACTCTGGATGAAGTATGGGTTTGCAGAATGGCATAGTGGCAACTCTTCAACACTCCAGGGCAACAGCTCATGCTTTTTGGGACAACAAGTGAGAAAACCCTATTGAAACTGCAGGAGAAATGGAAGGGTACAAGTCTTGCTGTAATAGTGGCTGTAGAAGTATCTGTTAATGCTGTAATGATTTCAACCTCAGTTGAACAACAGCCTGAATATTAAACAATAATATTACAACATACAATTTGAAACAGTGAATAAAACTGTAAGATCCTTGCTACTGCTGTTCTATTCCAAGGTATAATCTACCCACAGCTGGCACATTATTCAACTCACTGAAGTTGCCATTTCTCTACAGATAGTTTGCAGTGGCAGTGCTCACACTTTCCTGTTGCTTAGAGACTTCCAGAAACTAACTGGAGTGGTAAAACGTGCACAGTTGTAACTGTCATGTTCACTCTTCTAAATAAATGTAGTTGTCTGGGATTCAGGTCAGTTTTTGTGTTTGTGCCTAGTCTTACCAACACAACAGACAAAAACACCAGAAGTCTGAAATTTCTATTGACCTTCCTCACTCCTTGACTACCATTTTGCTTTTTGCTTGGCAGTTTTTCAATTTAGGTGTTATGATCTGATGAACTTACCAACAGCAAGCGCAAAGAAGAACTCAGTAACCAGAGTTAAGTTTGTGACAGCCTTTTTTGCACTTAAAATTGTCCCCCTAGAGAGTCCATATTCTTATAAGTTTTCTGCAGAACCATTGCCTATAATTATTTTTCTCATCTTTAAGCGCATTTACATTACAGTGCGGCAACAATTGGCACATATGAACAGCAGATTGTCTGTGGTTTTGATTAGTGTGGCAGCGACATATCCTTTGTTTTTGAATCCTGGGCTAAATGAAACATCTTCCACAGAGACAAATCTCCACAATGATTAATCATGAAGCATCCCATATGGATACTGATATCCCACATGCTTTAAATGAGGCTGGGTGGGAAAACCTCTACTTTAACAATCTCGCAACCCAACAAACTGCTGGAAGGAACCCTCAGGTTTGTTCTCCTGTGGCTGTAGCCTCACTGCAGAGTTGGTGGAGACCAGGTGAACTGTAGAAACCTTTGCTGGTATAGCACTAATCATTTAGTGGTGTCATTTTTTTAAATTAGTTTTTCCATACAGATGAAAGTTCCAAATGTGGTTATACTAACACGGAACTATTTTTGCTGAAGAAGCTTGTTTCACTGACGGACCTGATGTAAGCCATACAATTTAAAAGTGTTTTTCAATAGCATAAACTGCACTTTCATTGTAAGAGCTTAGTATGTGACAGCAAGCTTTGGCCGTCCTGCACACAAACCCATTTAGCATTCTCCAGAGTACTGTAATGTGGAACCTTCCTGTGATACAACTGAACCAGACTTGGGTTTACATTTTGCATGAACAGCTTCACCACACACTCCAGAGGAGCAATTTGAAGCACCGTCAAACTGTTCCATAATGCAATATATAGAGCACAATACACTAGCCAAAATCAGCTCTAAAATAAATAGCCACAAATTGATTGACGTAATAGAGGCCTATTTGCTTATACTACTACTGGCTTGGCCCTCTCCACTTATTTAACTTCAACTCAGAGAGTGCATTAAGAGTCCAATGTCCATTTTCCAAATGGAAACAGAAGTAACTTCTTCCTATCTACACACATAAATTAAAAACATAAATTAAAACACCAGAAGTACAGCACAGTATTTCTTTACTTTATAGCTATACCTCAGTCCAAGGTATTGGTTCAGTTTTGACTTAATTTTTTCTTCTCTCACATGTACTTACTGTCCCACTTTGTTAAAATCAATTCTTGATTACAGGCTGCTTAATTAGTCAGTGGTTCGCACAACATGTCTGTCATCTTCTGACCTGCGATGATTTAATGTTGGTCCACAGCTGGGTCTCTGCTGTGACAGCATATGAAAAACCACCAGGCTTTGCAGCTTCAGCAGGCAGAGCAATATGAGCTAGATTCTTACATATTTTGTACCCCTTACTGAAGCCCCTTGGAATAAAGCTGGCTTCTGGGATGGCTGCTTTTGCTGTTATTTTCTGCCATCAGAAAAAGTTTTAATGAACCAAGGTCTAAATATCTGCTAGACATATAGATGCAAATATTGGTAAAAATTAATTCACATCTTAATGTCCCTTTGGGACTAGGGATAAATAGTTTATATTATTTCAATGTTGGCCCTTGCTGGGACATTTCAGTCATGACTCTCTTAACCCAAAAGATTTCATCAGCTTCTGGTAGTTCAGTGCTTACAAGGTGCCAGAAACACTAACAAACAACAAACCTAAAAGATAATCTTTTTCTTTCTCTGTAAGATTCCTGTTGCGGTGTGCTCTCCATCCAAAGACCTGAGAGGGCTAGGTAGAAACACAGACAGATAACAGTGTTTCAGTAAGGAACCTCGAAGGATCAGCTCTTGCGGGGTTTCATCTATGAAGACGACAAAAGGCTCCCAGCAGCACAGAAGTGCAGAATACTGGGAGGTACGTTAAGACTAGCTGTAATGAACTTCTCAGTATTGATCACCTGCACTTGGATAATTGGGATCAAACTGCTTGAGAAGACTGTTCAGATGAACACCAGTGTTTTTTTGAGCAAAGCATGATCTATGGTATTCAAAGGTTTCACAGAGTTCCAGAACCAAAGAATCAGCCAAATCTTCACCAAGTTAGGTCTAAGAGGAGCCCAGCAGACTGCATTTCTTTATACAGTATTCTTCTCACCATTCCATTTATTAGTCTTGAACTAATGGTGCTTTACTATGAATAAATATGCAAAGTGGGACCAATTGAATCAAGTCCAAAAATCTAAGACACAAAGCTACTCCGCTGTGAGCCAGTACATCGCAGCTGCTGGGGCAGGAGCTAGAAGACAGCTCTACTTGCCTCGTTCACTAGAAGACTCTGGTGTGGGCTCTATTATAAACCGATATAGGATTACAGAAAAAGAAAACCAATCTTAACATAAAATCCATCTGCAAGCAGACTTATCAATGCTGTGGAGGCAGTGATTTATACTAATATCCAATTTTAGGGACTAAAACATCCCATCTGAGCAACAAACAGAAAATTAACCTATTGTTAACAATTTTCTCCTTCATTATTTAAAACAGAAACATTCACATAATTCAAAAGCATATCAAACATGATATTTTTTTAATCACTGCAAACAGCAAAGACGGGACTTTAAACCATGCTTAAACCACAGTGGGAGTTTTACCACCACTCATTGAAAACAACAGTCCGACCCACACAGTAAAATTCTAACATATCTGTGATTTGTTTTGCATTTAACTGATGCTTCAAGCAGAAAAGGGTCTGAAAAATTATGCCAGCAAATAACATTTAAATCTTCTGTCTTACACAACGGCCTAGAAGAGGCTTTATTTTAGATTTTAGATTTTTCACGTTTTGTCCATGTCTGAACAGCTCCCTCCGCTTTCCCCCATAGCGGATCCCAGCTTGCACAGCAGTTTCTCTCTAGCTGGGCAAAGGTAGCGGCTTCTGGCAGACAGAGATCCATCTAAGACGTGAAACAAAATCACCAAGTGTATCAAAGTGAACACTACTTTCATCTGAAAAATGAAATCACACCTTCTGTCTTAATTATTTTGCCCTGCTTCTTCCTACTGCATAAAGACTATCAGTAAAAATAAGATTTCTTATAAATTATTAAGTAAACGGAATTTCTGTGTTACTGCGTTCATGGAGGTGTCTGAAGCATCTGAAGAAAGGCTGCCTTCTCATTTCTGGACTTTCTGGAGTAAGAGTGGAAACCATCAGGTAATTTTGCCAGAGGAATTAACATCTTGAAACTGAAACTTAATAAGCTTTGAAGGAAAATTCCAAGTGCAGTGATCAATTATATCCTCAAGTGCAGATTGTCTGATGCTGTTTTGTTTTTTTTCCAGGACTTTGGAAAATAATTGTCAACTATGACATTGTTGCTGCTACACACATCCTGACTCACCTGTATTCTGAAGGCATGAGCTACCCAAGTATTTAGGTCTGCGAAGGGTAAAGCACTAAGGACACTCACAGATCAGAAGGGAGCACTGTGATTCCTCATCCTGATGTCCTATGTAAGAAAAGCTATAAAACTTAACCTACTAATTTTTGCAGTGGAAAGAATTGTTTTTCCCTGCTATCTGGGAAAATACTATCAGGCCTTGTGTTAATAATAACAATAACCATATTATTAGTTATTAATGCTACTGATTATCTAATTAAAAGCAGCTTTGTATGTCTGCATCAACCAAAAATTCAGTAAACTTTATTTTCTTTCAAAACAACAACTTAAGCCGCGTGTCACTGGAGGATAGGGGCCTTAGGACAGATACGTAATTACTGGTAGCACCACACCAATTGAGATCGGGGCAGTGGATTTGGCAGCCATTGGGGAGCTATCGGTTTCCACGCCACCAGCACAGACAAGACCACCAAGGAAGCATAGATAAACATGGCAGGAGGCTGAGAACTGTGCTGGAAACTAGGACTGAGCTTTGCTTCTATCTGTTCCAAAGAAGATGTTGTTTAGGTATAATAAGACACAGAAAATACACATTGCAATGGCTGCAGACAGGGTCTGAATGCTTTCTTCTGCTGGAAGATACCAAAATTCATTAAATGCAAAGAGATATCCCATAGATCGTAACAAAAACCATGGGGCAAATTTAGACATCATGCTAACCTCAGATCTCACTGTGAGGTATATGGCTATATGTAACCTTGCACTTCAGTTACTTTTTGGTTTGTTCTTTTGTTAAAACCATCGTTGTCTGAAAAATGCACTATAACATGTGCTCCAGCCAAATTTGGGATAGGAGAAAAGCTCTTTCCCATTTCCTGTCCTTCTTTCCAAGTTTCTCTCTGCCATCCCTGTGTTTACCCTGATGTCCTTTGTGTTCCTTCCTGACATTGCCAGTCTGAATAGTTAGCCTACCCGTTCTGGACAAGAGTGTTATAATAACCTTTTGTATTTAATAGAATAAAAAATGGATTTAAAAAAAATCCCCCCAATATTTGTGATGGTATTAAATATATTCCAAGCCTCAACAGCACAAATTGAAAAGGACAGACAGATAGAGCAAGCAACTGAGTAAACCACATGTCCTGTCAAACAAGCTCGGTCTATCTATCTAGCCTGCTCACAATTACCCTAAATACACAGGTTAATCTTCTGCAAGTCTTGTGACAGGGGGAAAAAAAAAAAAAAAAAAAAACCAAAAACAAAAAAAACCAAACAAAAAACAACAACAACAAAAAACACCTGACCTTTGAGCAGTCACAAATAATAAGGATGAGCTATAGAATAACTTCATTTTGTCTGGATAATTACATACAGCCCTCTTCATGGAAAGTCCTGCCTTATTCTAGAAAGGAAAATTGAAGTCTGTAGCTGTAATTTAAAGGAATACTGAACACCACTCGCTAGGAGTGTCAGACACCACTTTGCTGGAAACGCAGGAACTCTATCAATCCCACCGTTCTGAATGCCACTGACTCTTCCCTTCAGTATACCGCTAAAAGCAGAAGAAAGAGAGAAAGACTGAAAATAGCAAGGCTTTTAGTATCCTGAAGATAATTTCTTAAGTGTTTATAAGTTTTTCATTATGTAAAACTAAGGTTCTGTCTTGTTGAGAGGTGATTCCAAGGAGAAGGGAGGGGTTTATTATAGAAGCAGGATGTCCACACATGGAATTTTCTTCCTATTTTTTAAACTCACTCTACTAAAAGTAATTTTGAAGACTTCCCCAGTCCCTTAACACATAGTGTTTTCCTAAGGGAAAAAAAAAAAAGTCATCTCCCATAACCCCAGCTTTGCTCCTGAATTCCTGGACAATATTTTCACGTTGCCCCCAGCAACTATAACTAGACTTCCCACCTAGAGCAGCCTTTTGTACACTGGCAGAAGGTAACGTTGAGGGGAATACTGAAGGCTAATGGCCCACACATGACTGAAACCAGGGAAATGACGTATCATTTCAGAGGTTGTATCTTCAGTGAAAATCTCTAAGGGTGGCAACACCTTTGTGAGACCACCCTTACAGCACATAGTCTCTGTACATTCTTCCGTCCTTTGGTCTTCAGAGTCTATAAATTAACAAATCGCTCAGGTGGGCAACAGAAATTAAACTGTGTTAAAAAGAGGTATTGTATGGGAGAAGAACAAACAAAAGAGACCACTATCCTAAGGAATCTCTGGCTGGAAGAACACAAGGAGCAGTGCTAAGAACTAGAACCACTAAATTAATGTGAGAATTCAGTTAAACCTAAGAAATATGAATATGCCATCCTGGGAAAGATAGAATGCACAAACAGGAGGCCACCAGCCTCAGGGAACCTGACAATTCCCACCACTCAAACATTTGCTGTTAGCAGAGCCTATGGAAGTAGCTGGAAAGCAAATTCTACCTAATCCTTGGCAAGGAGCAAGCCCACCACTGTCTGTCATTATCACTGGGGTCTTTAAAGGCGAATGGGCATGCTCTTCCATCAAGTCTTTGTTTTCACACATCACGCTTTTATTTTTCCATTAGAATTATCTTTAAAAATAATAACAGGAATAGTGGGAACAAACACCAACAAATGTAAGGTAAGGAAAGGATTTACTGCTCATGGCATTAATTCTTTCACTAATAAACCATAACTGCAAATTCAGTTACTCTTAATAGCAAAATTAGGTTCGTACCTGTTACTTTTTGCCATTCACATGACCTTTAGTCATTGGAACTGGAATTGACTTGTGTGGGTGTAGTTTGGTATGAGAATTGAAGGCTCTCATAATTCTCAAACACACCTACATTGATGTAAGAGCTGCTTAGTGTTTCAATGAAAAAAAAGAAGAGATAAGTAAATCTTGATAATGTAAACAGCATTCAAGCTTTAGAGATCATTTCCTGAATAAACGGAGTAAACTAGGTCAGGGGGGCGGGAGGGAAGACTTAAAACAAATTTGCTATCAGGATTTCAGAAAGCAATTGAAAAATATGCACAGATTGACAAAATTTGTTGTTTAATATGAACTGGGGATCCTGTCATGACAGACACATAGATCAACTGATCAGTCCTGTCATGACCTGTGACTGTGCTTGGAGCTGATTGTGGAAACAGTCAGATTCTTGCTTTTTGTTTCAACACTTCATGTAAACTGGATTATGGTATGATGTTCTTTTCCTGAGCATTCTCAAAAGTCTCTGCTCACCCTCAGAACTACAAGGTGTTGCATTTATCATCAGAGAGTAGTGCAGGTTTTTAAGCTTTCCTTTGTGAGGCTTGTTTGTTATCACAAGCTGAGAGCACCCTTAAACGACTGATGAGAAACAAGCCTCCCAGGCAAATTTGAGTTAGCACACAAGCTCTGGAGCATTTCTTCATCCATATAATTTCCCCATTATGAGGGACAGTTTAATATGTGCCTTTAAACCAGTTTCAGAACAACTTTTTTTTCTGTGTGTGTACATTTCTTAAAACTAACCTCACAAAGATAACGCTGTGGCAGGAGGCTCCTCTGACGCCTACTGCAATGAAGGCAATCCTACTAGCTTTTCCCATGTAAGACTGGGAAAAACTTTTCTGTATAACATTTGCTTTTGTTTTGGCAGAGAAATCTGAAGAAAAGAAAAGAAAATGTCGGTCCAAGATCAGCTTGATCCAAATCACATTTTCTTCCCATTCCTGCTATTGAAATGACAAGGGATCTTCCCACCCTATCCACAAACAAACTGAAAACTGTTTGAAAACAAAAATAACACTTTTTTAACTTTTCCCTCAAGTGTCTGTGTAAGATAAATATTTTAGAGATGAGAGATGATCAAGAAGATCCTCAGATGAGCTGTTATTCATTCAGCGGGTGAGACACAGATTCAGGTCCCTCCTCTGTGCAAGGGTTTGAACCTACACTTCCCACCTCAATGACATGAGTTACGCGAGCTACTTTCGCATACCTAGGACAGAGCAAACCACAGTACCACTGAGAGGTTGAAACTCCTGATCTGAGTTTGGGAAATGACACCATCTTGTCACTAACCATTCCCTCTCTTGGCTCTTCTGCAATCTGGCCATCCCAGAACAAGGGTGAGTAACTTTCCTAACTAGAAGCAACCAAACAGGCAGGCATTTGAATTACTTCTTTCTTCTGTGTGGTTCCTGTTGAGTGCTCCAGTAACTAATGACTGGTTTTAACCCCTCTAGTCCTCCAACCTTTCAAAGAGTCCCCACAACAAAACAGGCTACGTCAAAGTAGAAAGCAAATAATAATCTAGACATCCGAACAACCTGGGCATCTAAATTTCATTTTCAAAAGCCAGTTAGACTGTAACTGAAATGAACAATCTGAAAAAGAAAAATAAAAAAAAAAATCTTTTCAGTCTGAAAAAGCAACTGACGCTGCCAGCAAGGCAGACACAACGTACCTAATGCTACCTGATGTCAACATCAGTCTTCCCATTTTTCCTTACAGTAAGCGGAGAGAGGCAGCCTTTTACCAAGATCAACTCTGAGCACCTTGGTGAGGTGGCTGAAAGACAACTACTTGTTCATATTTTTGAAAATTACTTATTTTTTATTTTGAAACCTAAACCTCTTAAAAACACTCACTAAATCATTCGAACCTTCCTCATGCTTGAGCAAAATACTGCTTTTTATTTACACTTTGTTTATCCGCTTCAGTGCTGGGGCATCCTCTTTAAGACTTTAACATCCAGTAACAAATGTACGAAGAAAAACATTCAAGGCTTTGTATTTGGCGTATATAAAGAGTTCAACTTTCCTCAACTTTAAGGATGAATCTATCACAGTAATGCATACTAGAGGCAAATACCATTTATCAACAGTCATATTTTTCCATATTAGCGTTCACTCCAAGGCGCGTGATATTTTCTATAGAGAGGATGAGAACCTATATAAACTTTCTGAGATGAGAAATGTGTTATGTGGGCTACATTTCCTGCTACTGACACTGGATTTGGAAATGGGAATCTTAGTAGCAGAGTCCACATTAAATTCTTACTCAATAACAAGGAAAAATAACGTGATAGCCTCCATCCTAGTCAGCACAAGTTATTTATCATCAACGACCCATCAAAAATTTAGTGCAGCAGCCAGCACTCATCTGACATGAAAAATCTTAGTTTAGAGTAACTGGAGACTTGCCTGTCAGCAAGAGACGCACGTTCGCTGCCTGTCTGTTATACGGGTATGGTGTATTTTTCAGAGCGTCAATCTAGTTGATGATATTAAGTAAGTATATAGAACTAAGTATATAAAGCAACTGGTAAAAGTTGAAATTATTAAAATATCACTGCCTGGAAAATAGGAAGATTTGGTTTTGTCCACTTCAGAAAACAATAACACATTTTTCCTCAGAAAAAAAAGTTGACATTTCAGACACCATGGAGATATTCCTGCTGTGCATTATGCCAGCAGTCTCCTTTGGACAGGGCTCTGGGACAGGACTTCATCCTCCTTCACACACTGCCATCTCCATGCCTGACCAGGGGAGATGGTGCAGGGATCCGAGGATCACTGTGTGTCTTTAGAAATGACACCTCCTGGGGAGTCTCACCCATAAGGGAGTAATGAGATGAGACACAGCAGAACTTTCAACTCTTTTACAGCGCTACAGTGGTTGAATGCAGGGCATCCCATACTTCCATTTTCAGAATTCTGTTTTTCAACAAAATTATAAATGCATTTCCATTTGAAAGAATTCCTTTTTCCAAAGCCTGACAAAAGAAACGATTCCAACAACAACAAAAAAATTCAATTTGGTTTAATTGCTTACACTTCCCACATCATCTCCCAGAACTGAAAAGCGCCAGCAACTCTCCTGTCAGTTCCATTTCAACCCTGTCACTGGTGCTGCAAAATCAGATCCCAAGGAGAAATACTTTTATAAATCAATGACTAAATGCTTTCATGAGATTTTTTTCCCCAGCCTTATCTTAAAAGGGTGACGTGTGACTGGCAACATTAAGAAGAGAATTATTGTTATTGTCCTCATCGTAGGCACTCTTCTGGTAGCTACAACATAAATTTATATAAACTTCAGTAATTGTAAGCAATAAGCATCATCTCTACTGAAAATATAGTGTTGCTCTGCAAGTTTTTTAATGAGCAGATATTTTCAACACACATAGTATTTCTGACTGCCCAGGCTTCGAAGAAGCAAAAGGGAGTTTACAGGCATACAAAGCAGGAAAAAAAACCAAACAATCTGACTTCATCTGCTGGTGACTGTTTTTTTTGTCAAATGTATGTAGTCAAAAGCTTTAGAAAAGCTGGAAATCACTGTTTTCACCTTCTTTGCCTGGATAGCTATCAAACATTTTTTATTTTTAGCATCAAAGTAGCCGAAAGGGCATTGTTAGAAAGAATGGGCGCTCTCTCTCAGCTCATGCAGTAAACTTCAGGGAGGGGGCTTAACTTCAGAGACCGTTGTGAGAAAAATGTTATTTCATTCCAAATCCAGCTCAGCAAACTTAACGTGTTTATTCTGTTCCTCAAAACTTGTGGTCTTATTTAATTGCACAATATGTTTTCACATCTATGATTTGGTTCCTGTGGATGCAATCAGAGGAGGATAGCAATTGTATCTTCTAAGAACATAGTGACTGCTCTGGGTCAGACAAAAACGATAAAGTAATCCCATATCCCGTCCCCAGCAGTTGTCACTGGAGGATGCTTAGCCAAAAAGTATAAAAGTCAGGGCATATAGAAAGTGATCCCCCCCCCACCCCCCGGTTTCCTCTCAATTTCTGGAAATTAACCATGCAGGGACATCCTGAACCAGATGCTACTCTGGATTACTGTGCTCAATAGCTATCTTACTCCATTGTATTGCTGATCAGCAAGGCTATGATTCCTGCTTGCTTGGTGTTCTGTGCAGCCGTTTCCGTCCTGCCCTCCTTACCACCTCTCCATAGCTTGTTTCTTGAATCATATACTGGCATCTGACACAATTAAAAAAGCATACTTCAGAGATACCGATCTTCGAAGAGCAGATCAACAGCACGATTGTTATATAGTTATTTGCAGAAACCCATTATAAATGATTTATTATTTTATAGCATTGGCTAGAAATTACATATGCACACACTTCTTAAGGCACTGAATCAGGAAATTAACAATCTGAGCCAAGGCCTCAAAGTTAGGAACAAAACCCAGGCTCTTCGATCTCTACATGTGCACTTTACATATCCTACAGAATTTTGTGCCCAAATAAATTCTTGCGCCTGAGGGTAATGAAGTATAATGACTCAGGCTACTGTGCCCTGAAGTCACTGACCAAGGCAGCCGCCTACTTCTCTTACCCCCAGCACAGCCAGTGCCTCTGGACGTAGCCTCGTTTGTAACTGGTTGGGGAACAACTCTGCCTTCTTTTACAACAGGATTTGCTGATGTATCTCCCGTGATCAGCTCTTGTGCTTCTGCAAGACCTCCAGCTAAAGAAGGAAGGTGAAAGTGCCTACTGTCAGACAGACTTCCGTGTTTTACGCTTCTCTGCCTTCTCACATTCATTCTCATCAAATCAAGAATAATCCAGCTTTTGGCTAGTTTCACAAATATCAAACAAAAGACAATCTTGGAAGCAGAAGTCTCAATAACACTTAACATTTACATTATTAATCTTCAGCTGGTACAAATATTAATTAATTAATCTCAGTGGATAAAATTCAGCCCCAATAAAACTCTGATGACTTTGGTGGATATTTGCCAGACAGAAATTTAGCCTATGACTTCTTTTTCCTCTCTCCTTTTGGCAATCCTGCTCACTCGTAGGCTTGGAGCAGTTTGGATTTCCCACTCTGTAGTGGCATACCTTTTGGCAGAAGCAAATTTCGCTACGTGCTTGACGGCTGTATTGAGCCAGATCCTACCCTCCGCAGCAGCCGTGTAACCCCGCTGATTTCCTGGGTATAACCAGTGGCACGTATTTGCCCCACTATGAACCAAAGCGAAGAATGAACCTACTGGGAGAACAAGAATAAACCTCTTCCAGCTTGCTCAGTTCTACCTTAAAGTTTAGAAACTTCTGCAATTCCTAATCCACGTTTCTCTGGAAGTGAAATGCAAACAGCAATTTTGCCTCATTTCTTCCATTTCAGCAGCTCACGCTTTTTCAATGTCACAGACAGAATCAATGTCACTCATATAAGAAATTTTAAAGTAAAACTCAGAAAATGCTTTCTTTTAATGCTCAAACCTGCAGCAAATATAAACCATTGTAAATGAAACCTAATTTGCTAACATGCAGTGCTAATTTGATTACTCTAGATAAAGGTCTTACTGGGACCAATTGGCACTTGCTGCAGTGTGAAACCAGAAGGATAATTTGCTAAGAGAAAAGTGCAAGCTCTCTTTGGCACCCTGAAATGTGTTCAGTTGGTTTTGTGCTTTTGCATTTGAGTGAGTACTCCAGCACAAATTGGGCACAATTAGCAGCACATTTTAAAAAATACAGCTCAGTTCTGGTGCTAATTTGTCCTTGCAATAACACCAATTTCCCCTGTATTTACACTCAGTAAGCGTACAGAGGCTAACACAGAGGAAAGCTTTGGACAACCCTCATTTGTATAGCACAGAGCAAATAATTCTTTGTGCCCCCAGTGAAATGAGTCGAATATCTCAGCCCACTTTCTAGAGAACATGTGTCTAACATCACAAAATCTGCCACCACAAGTTGGCACTAATTGGCAGCCTCAGCAAAGTGGCAAAGGAATGAATGGGCCCTGGATACCGAACTAACATTTTTCCCCTACAGGTGGTCTTTTCAAGTCGGAATTGAGACGTACATTGTTTAGGCAAGGTGAAGTTTGTACTGCTGGTACATGTTTTGTTGGTTCATAGAAGATTTCAGTGTACAGCGAGCGTTTTCACGAGCGTTACATTCACACTGTTAAGAAATAAACAAAAACCTTAAATTGTATTAAAAACAACAAAACAAATTCCAGCTGTCCCTGGTTTTTTCCCCCACTTCACCTCCTCAAAATCCTCAGTATGTTCAAAGGCATGACCAAATCCTTTCAGCTCTCTTCAGCATATATTGATGAAACAGCTCCCTTAGATCTGATACCAAACCAAAAGATTAGGGTGGCAGCTGCTTTTATCAGGGCCCTGACTCTACAGACTTTATTCACATGTAGCACCATTTGTGCCACTTTCTAGACCTTGTTAAAAAACCACTGATACCAGTGGGAAGTCCCCAAAACTCCAGTAAGCTTTACAAAAAGTCCTTTGGTGAGAGAGGGGTTAAGGAGTTCGATCTGCATAGTACTGTCACAGAACGAAAAGAAAAAAAAAAAAAAATCAGAGATGTTTGATTATGGCGTTTAATTATATTTACAGGGAAAATGAATTGGATACTAAAGAAATGACTTCAGAATGACTGAAAATTAAATCCAGATAAAGCAAAGGCAGAAATAAGTTATATGTTTTTCCTTTTTTAACAATGGCAATCAAGTAACAAACCAAGCTTCCAAAGGAAGCACAGAAGTCCCTGTATGTTGACATCTTTAGCTCAAGACAAGATGCTTGTCCAGAAATGTGACTCAGGTATCTTCAAGGACTGACTGAAATGTTATGGTATTTGTTATATGAGCTCAAACTAGATCATCTAGTTTAATTATCTATCCTATAATTATTTAATACATTTTTAGATACGCTTTCAAAAATC
The DNA here is from genome assembly GCF_036417535.1 of Chlamydotis macqueenii. Classification (NCBI taxonomy): domain Eukaryota; kingdom Metazoa; phylum Chordata; class Aves; order Otidiformes; family Otididae; genus Chlamydotis; species Chlamydotis macqueenii. The sequence goes on along the minus strand of NC_141560.1, from coordinate 68,793,005 downwards.
ACTATATTGTGTACTGTAAAATGGGTTGATTGTTTTTTTTGTCATGCCCCTTTCTCAAACTCCCAACTACTGCTTGCTTGATTGTAATTGCTGGCAGGAACTTCTGCCCCTTTTCAGAGGCTTGTAAACGTGAACAAATACTGAACAGCAGAGGGAACGGTGTGTGTAGTAATTTCTAAAATGGAACAGATTTTCACCAAATCAGAAGCAGCACTTATATTTCAAGGGAAGAGAGGATTCATTCTCCTCTTCTGATTCAGCCACTGGCCCTCTAAACATGGCAGGTAACAAGCACACATCAGTGGTTGTGGGTTTCAGCCAGGGAAAACGTATTTGTCAGGAACTGGACTGAAACCGTCTATCTCATTGCACACAGGCTGGCACACAGCAGATGAACACGTTTTTTCAGTGCTAACAACTCAGCCATAGGTAGGTACAAGCCCAAACACTTATCTTGCACTGATGGAAAAAGAGAAACAGAATGTTTCTTCTGTTCCTATGGGAAGGGATCTTTTCCTGCCACTATTCATAAGCACATAAAGCCCCCTGAGCTCTGCCAGCCGTTCCCCATTCATTCATTCAAACTGGGCAGAAGTCAGGATTAGCAATCTGTAAATTATAGCAGATAAAATCCCGCACAGTGCTGGCTCTGAAGCAGGCCAGCTTCTAAACTGTGACTTTCAAGTGAAACATCTTGGTCTCTGCTTGCAGTTTATCTGCTCAAAGAGTTGAATGTGCCAGCCCTTTTGCTGATACATCCTTCAGACTAACTTAAGACCAGACCCCAAAGGAGAAGTTATTGCACTTTTGTGAATAATCACCACCCAACGAACAAAAAGGTATTTCTGGGTTTCTCTTGAAGAATAGCTTTTCAGGTTATCCAAAAGAATTTCAAGATGCCTGGCCTTTTTATAGGCTGTCAAAGGGGACTTCTTTATATAGTTCTTGTATTGTCTACCTATCTTAGAGAGATGCAGATTGACATTGTCATAAATTGTCCCAGAAAAACTTTGAACTGTAACTCTCCTACGTAGTTTCACCCAAGTTTTGTATCCAAGCTAGGTAGAGAGAGTGGAAGAAAACAATACTTGGCTGTTGGCAAACACAACACATACCATAAGATATCTGCTTTGTGGCCCTGAAAATCTTGGTTCGATTCGTGCCAGATCAGCTTGTTAAACCAAGTCAACTACTGCACCATTCACGGCTTTACGGCACGGTCCCACTGAGATTTGCTGTTAATGGTTAAAGTCTTGTACCATGAGTCACTGAGCCTAGTCTTGCGGGATTTCCACACACGCTGGAGGGAAATTGTTACCAGTAGGATAGGTGAACAGATCCAGCATGATAAGGATTGATCTTGCTGCAAGGACTACTGCCAGAGCATCTATAACTATGGCTTTCACTGTGAATGGAGTTTAAAGCCAAAATGTTGTCCTCTCATCTATTAATAAATCAAAACAATACTCTGTCCTTTGACACTTCCCACAGCATACATGACTGATCCCGTATTCCTAGAACTTTACTCCTTTTCATTCCACTTTGTCTCTCTCCCCTCAGTACAGAAGTGGAAGAATCCCCTCCAGAAAGAAGATGGTTGTCCTGATGAAGCAACGCAACATTTGGCACACTAACCTTCTGCACCATGCTTTGAAGAAATCTGGAGCTACAGACTGCAAGTGCTGAGTATTTCTGTTATTTTTGCTCTTGGGCCAAATTCCCAAGGAGCCCTGCCTGGCAATTAATTTGGCTATTGAGACTGTAACCTCTGGTTGTCCTCGGGCTGCTATGAAAGGAGCATTAAAAGCAGAAATCGAAACAAATATCACCTTGGAGAGAAAGCACAGTCTAAGAATGGAGTGAGAGATTCAACTGAAGCCAGGAAGGTCCAGTTTTGTGGCGTTGCAGGGCTGTTTCAGCCGCTACCATGCACTGATTTCTCCTACCTGCCAAATTAGTTTCCCTCCTTTTTGATGTTTAATTCCAAAAGAGCTACGCAGAACAGCCACTGAATGGGTGTTATGTTTTGTAACAAGTCTGTCCAGTCTGTGCTCTTCCCCTAGGCCCTACCTGTCTTCCAAACAAGCCAGATATTAGACACGGTAGCAGGCTCTGTTGACTGATGTGAGTGTTGAAATTAGAGCTTTGCTTACTGCTACCACTTGTATTTGTTTTACACTATTTGTAAAAAAAAAAAAAAAAAAAAAAAAAGAAAGGAAAAAAAAAGAAAAAAAAAATCACTAAATACATTTGGATAGCAGGTCAGGCCAGTTAGCAGTATTTATTTATTTCTGTCCCACAGAAAGGTCTGGCTGAGTAAGGAACTCACAGTAGCGACGAGTTGGCAGGTACGGGCAACCAAGTTGCATTTGCTCCTTCCACTTATTTTATCCCAAAATATTTAGAAACAAGTTCAGTCTCTGGAGCTTTATATTTTACAGCATGCCAGGAAGGTTGTTGACAGTTTGTTTGTTGATAATCATGGAAATTTCTTATTTACAACAAAAATAAAACAACACTGAGCTAAAAGAAAAAGCCAGATTTTAAGATGGCAGGTGATACTTGCTATCTCTGAGTGACTGGCTGCGACTGGCTTCCATTAGAACGAAAGAAAATTACGGTAAGAGCTGAAAAACAAGACTGCAGAATCCTCCCTCATTTTGTGTCAAACGCCTAGGTGCTGGGTTTGGTGAAGCTATATTACCATAAATCAAAGCAAATACCGCTAGCCAGATGGTTCAAATTCGTGTACTAAGCACCAGGCACTAACAGAGCACAACAGTCTGTTGTCTTTCCACAGGAGGGTTCTCAGTTTTGAGCAGCTAATTAGTCTAAAATTAATGAGGTCCAATCTGAACATTTCTCCACTCAAAAATGAACATGTGCAGGAACAGGCCAAAATCCCTCTCTGACTTAGGCCAAAATCCCTCTGAAAACAGGCAGGAAGGAGTTGTCTAGGGGAATGGTATGGACAAGAGCCCACAAAGACAACAGACGCAGGTACGTGACAAGAAGAAAAGAACAAATTTTTGGAGAAGAGAAACTGCCCACCTTCAAAGTTTACTTGGGAAGCTGCTGCATGAGGGGCAGCTTCTCACAAACTTAGTCCAGATGGTTGGAATAAACATTTTACAAGTGGTGTACTTTACATGACGCTTACATTCAACTGAGTCTCCTGTTATGGCAGTCCTTCAGAGACTAGGAGACTCGTGGACCCCAAAAAAAGCTTAAATAGCAAACCACTCTGCCCTGCTAAGAGGCCGACAATTTTGTTCAGGAGCAGTATTCTCTGGGAACTTCGCTGGTAAAAACGCTGACACCGAACCCATTAGGCAGCAGACTTTCTGGACTGCACTGATGACACAGATATTAAATTCCATTTTATTTCCACTTCCTTCAGGCACCCAAGACTTTTTTTGCAGACTGGGGCTTCAGCTATTTAAAGGGCCACAAGCCAAAAAGGTTCTGTAAAATGAAGAAATTTTTTTTTGGTTCCTTTTTCTTCCAGAGAGCAAGCTTCACGCACTCAGATGCGCTAGGCACTTTGGCAATGCCGAGATCCAGGGCACTACAATAATGTTTAATCCCATTACTAATGCTTATTTTAGAATCTGCTTGTCCTTAAAGACATGATAGTGATCTTAATTATTGTCTCCAACATGTATTTGCCTGAAATAATTATTATACTTCATTCCTATAGAGACAATGAGATAAAACTCTAATTTTGTTTTATTGGCCCTTCTATCCATCAAGAAATGAGTTTCTTGTGAGAGCTTTGAAGTAGTCCCCTTCACGGATTAAACCCCTTGAAAGTACAAGAACAGAAGGGCGGGGTGTGGGGGAACTGAAATAATTTACATCCCAGCAGACGTGTAATGGGAATCAACAATGCAGCTAGACCTACACGATGGTTGAGAGGAAAACGTTGAGACATGCTATTCAGCATCAAGAAAAAAAAAAAAAAAAAAAAAATCTGTTTAGCTGCAGCTTTTAGCTCAGGAGACAGCCACAGGCTGCAGTAAGTCAGAGGAAATAAGTAGCAAAAAAGTGGCAAAAAGGAGCTTCCCTGATCTATTAAAAAAATTAAAAATGAAAAGCTTTACTGGATAAAAGAACATCAGATGCTTAACTGTCATTTGGCGGGCTGCCAGGTCAGCTCGGGCTCTCAGCACCAGCGTCAATACTACACAGTGCGCAGGAACAGACAGCACAAACCCCGTCTAAGCAGCAGCCAGATCTGGTGTTAGTTGTACGTTTGATATTCACTTCAGATTTCCCCAAAATACAAGAAGTACTACGCTCTGAATTTTGTTACAAATAGAATTTCAGCCACTTTTTTTTCCTAAAAATACATATATTTACCTCCAAATGAATACAGGTCGATTTCCTTTTTTTTTTTTTTTTTTACATTTCAAACACGATAGAAAAGAAAATCTGTCCATTAAAGGGGAATCTTTGAGCACCGGAATTATACAAGCTGAGATCACAGCGGCAAGGCTTGGTCTACAGCTGTATGCAAGGATGGATCCCACGCAATCCTTGGAGCTGTCTCCTGGGATAGAAGAAGCAGTTTGGGCTGGTCTTGTAACATCTAGAAAGCTAGCGCTTTCCCATGGAAAGCAACGGTATCTGAAGTTTTTAGGAACTGGATTGTAATGGGTGCTCGGCATCCTGCCCTGGAGCCGACAGAACAATTACACATGCTCTGAGATTTAAGTTTACAAGCAACTCAATTGATTTAAAATTTAATCATGTCTTTAATTCTTGAGTCTGACCGGAACCAAGAGTGCTGAGGCCTCTGCTGATTGGAAGCTATATGATTAGGATACTTTTAAATACAGATTAACATATCTTCAAAGAAAGAAAGATAAGCACATAAAGAACCTGCTTAAAAGTTAAGTATGTTCAGAATAGAGAGTTTGGGGGTTTTTTGGCCATACGTAGCACATGTGGCATATAAAACGACCCTTCCTATGCACCTGCCCATCACGGATGTAGCTATAAAACACTGATTTTCTTTTCCGTATGCTGCATGTTTCAATTTCTGTCTAATATCCACACAAGCAGCTGTCATTTTTTTTCAAGGCACAGAGGTAGTGACACAAAGACTGCGCATTACCTCTTCCGCCCCACGCACAGAGCCTTTTGCTCTTTCTGCCTTCTGGCCTTAATGATTCTGAAATAAAGATCTCTCTGTCTGACAGCAAGTGGCTGCTCTTTTTAGGGAGCCTTCCCACTGTACTGCAGCCTTCATACAACTGTGCTGTGAGAGAAGTATATTGACTTCTTCCAAACGCAAGCTAGAAAGCTTAAATAGGGGGAAATTTGCTTGGTATCATGGCAAAGAAAGCTTGGGGAGAAAATCATAGCGTACAGGCAATGGTACAGATGGTGTTGGTCAGGAAAATACTATGTATGATTAGATTACCACAAGAAATGCAATGCAAATGGTAATCACATGTATGTCACCGGTGCTAAATATAAATGTGTCAGAGGCCTCACATATGGAGAAAGTCCAGCTGATATTGATAAGATTTTGTGCTTCAGTTGTTTGAAAGGTTTCAGTCCAGCTTAAAGGTATGTGCTGACACCTTCATTGTATTTTTTGTGTGGAAAGGCTCATATCCTCCATTAAAAAAATCATCTTAATCATGTAGACAGCAGAAAGCTCAGGATTCTATACACTACAGATCTTACAGCTACTCTTTCTATATCATCTCTCACTGGCCCAGGAACATTGTGCAGCAATTTTCTAAGCTTGCATTTTGCCCATCTTAAACTCACATGTACTGGTCTGGTGCAAGAGGAACATACGGTCCTGTGAAACCATACAGTTCTTAAAAACCAAAACATATGCTGCTAGTAACTTCCTCTTTGCTGATTAATATTGTTTAAAATTCTCAGCACTGTTTACTTATGTGATAGAAAGTACCATTTCTGTTGCTGCGCAAAGACCAAAAGGCAAACTTGTCTTATAGCTCTGTGGCATTGATGGGAGACGATTGTTTTTATAATACCAAGGCATAAGAAATCACACCATTTCATTTAGAAGGAAAATCAGCAACACTGTTCAGGCAATACAATCCTCAGGGACCACACTGGCTGCCTGCCGGGGTTCTGCTGGGCAACCACCATGGGTTGTGACTTCCTATAGAAGCAGTTGTGTCATTTTTTTAGGAAGTAACAAGTCGGGCAAAATCACATGCTGTATAACGTGGTTTCAGAAGAAGTGCTAGTGTTGTAAAATTAATCAAACTATAGATGGAAAGAAGTAGAATTACATCAGTCAAATTTCAAATCCCTCTGTGATTACTGTTGACAGCAGGCTTGCAGATACAAGAGACTTTTGCCCTTGCTGACACACAGGGGCTTCAAATCTTATAAAAGAGGGATCCCAGGATAAAACACAGGAGAAGTCATGGGACCAGACCTGGTATCTTCCCTCCCTCAAATTGTTGTCCTCACCACTAATTTATGAAGCAAGGGCTTTGACAGATGTCAGCTATAAAACCAGGCCTATCTCTCTTTCGTGTGCAAATTTTCATGTATCTCACGGGAGGTGAAAAGACTTTCTTACTCACGGTAGATATTCAAATAACAAATGCAAAAGTTGGTCGTCCCCCAATTCATTACCAGGAAAATACCTGCACTGGTATGAAAAATGCCTGGTGTTGCAGTGCGGGTTCACAGTAGCTTAGGCCTAGCTAAGCAAATCTGAATAGAAACCGTTGCAAACTGCTCACATTGTACTAAGTTTGAAACTTAGGAAAGCCCCAGCTAAGCTAAACACATTGTCAATGATTTCCCTCACAGCCCATCTGGTGCAGACTGGGGAAATCCTGTATCATTCCTGTACAAATACTGATCGAGTAAACAGAAATGTTTGAGGGCTTTCTTCCCTCCCCCCATCCCACATGAGCAGAAGAAGGAGTGGAAATTCAGCCGACACTTTTATTTCTGCACTGTTACATAATTGCATCGTGCCTTTGCCCAGTTCCTCCCGCTTTCAGCATGATCAAACCCATTTGTAGGCTGGGAAACTGAGACAGAGAAAAGGTATGCGACTTGCTCACAGCTACGCAGCAAACCAGCGGCGGAGGTGGGAGGAGAGCTTACAGGTCCCGACAGAGCCGCTGCTGAACCCCTACAAGGCTCCAAATTCCTGCCATTCTTTTGTACGTACTTTTAAAAACCTGAAATGTTGCTGCATCACAGGCTGACTGTCCAGCTCCGTACACCACCTGCTTCCTAACCATCGCTTCGCCGTCCAGGGTGCACAAACAGACACTGTAGATGTTTCTTGCCTTTGTTTCGAGATGATTTAAGATTTCTGGAAGTCATGCCCATCACACCCAGCATATTCACCGACTAGTGATTTTTCTTTTGGTAGCCTTCCCTAACCACAGGCCTCATTTAAGCATCATCGACTAAGTCTCCTATTCTTTTAAAATTCTGCAGTAGATTCCATTTACTAATACTAACAGGAAATCCCATGAATCTGCCTCATGCCCTTTCACTGACTTCACAAATCCAATTGATACAGATAGAGCCAATTTCTGAAACTGCAGCTGTCCACACTTACAAAGCTCTGACTGTTAGATAAGAAAGTGCCAGCTGGAACAAGAAGTCTCTCCTACTACTAGATGCCACGCTCTTAGCCAAGCGGGCAGCTGTCAGCTTGGGCGGCAGCAAAGCTGCATAAATGGGAAACCCTTAGATCCAGTCCCTTCTGCTCACCCTAAAGCGATCGAAAAGTCACACACAGGAAAAGTGAGCAAAGCCCAGTCCCAAAAGAAAGCAATTGCACTTGCCTCTGAGTTTCCCATTCTCTCTCCATACCATTGTGTCCCTTATGGAAGCTGAAGCCCAAGAAAGGTGCAATACGTGGGCCAAAAAGCTGTGCTGGCTCCTCACGAGCTGAGAAAGGCCATGGTCCCAGCTTCGCTGGAATAGAAGATAAAGGCCTCTTCATGTCTGAGTTAACACATGGTTTCATGAAGATTTTCACTGTTGATTTTAAATTCTGCATGAGTTTTAATCTGCATACGGTTCAGATCCCAAGACATTTCAACAAGCAGATGCTAGGCACTAAGCTAGGACAGGAGGGAGTGGGCACAGTGGTTGGCTCCAACACCCTTGACCCAGCTGGAAAAAGGGCAAACATGGATCATCTCCCACAGTGTGGGGTCAGCAGAAAATAGCCTGCTCCAGCCCAGCTTCCCAATGCCAGAAGACAGTGAAGGAAAGCCAAGCCAGAGGCTCGCTCTGCCTTCTTGAGGGGTCTCCTGAGCCATCACCCCCACCTTGAGGCTGCATGTGACCTTAGAATATAATTAGATACGCATTTGCACCTGATACTAACAGCACTGTGTGCTGTACCTGGAAAGTGGGTTTTGGAGAAGTGAAACAGGCATTCACTTTCAGCAGAGGCAGGCCTAATCTTCTGTCCTCCACGATTACTCCATGGTGTGGCTCTGCTATGTGCCACTAAGTCTTTCTGCAGGCTATGTCTGTTGGCCACCTGGTTGAGTATCAGGAAAACAATTGAACAATCCTTTGTGGAACCCTACTTCACCTACCCTTGGTCCAGTATGTGAATAAGCATGAAGAAAAAAACTGTATCATGATGACGATACTCAGCAGATTCCATCAGTGACTTCCTACCGGATTTCTGTTTTAAAACTGATGGCACACCACGGCTCACTGCTTTTTGTTGGGGGAAGGAAGCAGGACTTGGCTGGCACCACAGTGAGGTGAAGCACAGAGGTCCTATTTCCACGGTCAGTGCAACTCTGCTTTTTCCCCACTGCTCACCATTGGCAAATAAGAAACATGACAGTGGAAGAAGCTCTCCAGCTCTTCAAATGAACTCTCCATAGAGCCACTGAAAACAACTCCAGAAGCTAATTTCTGTGGAACTCCCTCCTTACACTGGGGATATTTATTTATTTATTTATTTGTGAGGTTACTAAACCTCATTTGGTTCAAAAGACATAAGAAATACTGAGAAATATTTTACAAGACTGTACATCTCCAGTAAACCTTTAAAAGTTGCAAGGAAGTTTTACTTCTTCTCTAAAGTAACATAGCTGCCTCTTGGAAAGAGTTTATACAGCCATCCATTCAGTTTCACAGTTTTCCTATTTCTGATCCTTCATCTACTTTTCTGGAGATATCTCCGTGCCAATCTCTCTCCTCCCTCATCCCCATGTTGACCACAGAGAGATAATTTTTTAAAGGGTTTGTAAGCCTTACCCTTTGCATCCAGACTTTATTGAGATTTTTAATCTTTTTAATCTTCCTCCTTAAAAAGGACATTTTCAAAAGCATCTTTTCTACTTGGTAAATAGCATCAGTTGAATACTTTTGCAAAAACGAACAGAAATTCTTCAGTGCCTTAGGATAAGTTGGGAAGAACATTAAGCCAGTAAACGTAAATAACTTTGAATTATTCATGGGAAGCTATGCTATCAGCATGAAAATAACTAGATGATTCGACCTAAATAGATAGATAGACAGACAGATAGGTAGGTATGTATCATTAGGTTTCAGAAATGTTAGCCACTAAGAAGAACGAGCAGCCCATACGTCTGATTCTACAGCCCAGAATTCATAAAAGCACTGAAAAAAATCCATAATTAAATATATATTAAAAGAGCTCTCTATTTAAGTGATTATTTTTTAGAGTGAAACACTACATACACACAATTGTGGACATACTTGGGCACATATAATTGCGTGTTCCTTTTGCCCTTTATCCTCACGCTTTTCTTTACTAGGATTTCCTGAATGGGAAAAAGATCTTCAGACAAAAGCTAACAGAAAAACAAACAAACAAATAAATAGGAATGAAAGCCCAAACAGTAAATACACCATTCAGTGTTTTTTTTAACGGAAACTTTATATACAGATCCATGCAAGTTATGTGTATGGAAAGTAGACTGTGGCTTTGCGGGCTTCTTAATATAAATATCCCTGACATAAAAATTACTGCTCTAGAAGGCTTTGTGGAAGGCTTGGAAAAAAAGCTCCTCATGTGCAGACCTATGTAAACTGTTTAATAACTAGGAAGAGAGTTTTCCGATAGAAGCTCTCTTCCCCACCCCCCTACCCTCTGCAGACTTCTGCCTTGTTGTGTAGAACTGATTTGCTGTGTTGTTTCAGAGGGGGCAGCTGAGCAATCCGTTTCACTGCCTCTCTTTCCCATGGAACAAATCCCCCTCAGCCCTCCTGCTGCATCCTGACAGAGATTGCGGGCCTTTCTTCGCTGAATTCTTTCAATAATGCTGTAATTGCAACATTAGGAGAAACAATTAGGACTAAAGGGAGCTGCTTCTGTATGCCAGATCTGCTTAATAACTTAATTAAATAAACAGAAATATAATTATAATGTAAATATTTCCTTTCTTTAATTCCTAGGCATCCTGAGAGAGAGAGAACGTTGCTGAAATGATAGAAAATTATTGAAAGGCTTTTCAGTTCCTCCACACTTAAAAACCATTTCACTCTCTTCCCACGCCTACCCACTTGTAATATTCTACTTTTAAGATTTCAGAACCATCTATCAGAGAAAAAAAAATGCATCCTTGGAAATGAATACCCTAGATAGTCAAAAGTGTTTATAATTGAAAAGGAACCATGAGGAGTAAATTGCTCTGTAATTTATAACTGCAGATTTCCTTCCTCAAATTATTTTCATTCAGCAGTTTTCTCTGAGAACATTTAGAGTTTCAAATGTTTTTGAAAAAATGCAAGAGATGCTCAGATCATATTGTCTTTTGGCACGTACACAGCCACTCAGAGACGATGACCCAACCTTATGGCTTTACACTGAGTGAACTCTAAGGGCTTCAATACATTTACTCATTATTTACATCAGTTCAGCTGAGACCAGGTTTAAACTTATCGTCAAAAGATTATTTCTCCTCTGTTTTCACTGGGGAATTTTCTTTGGCTTCACCACAACAAAATTCTGAAAACAACCTGTTACTCCCAGTTATTCAGAAAGATAAAAATCTAATCAATGACAGTGATACAATCCTGAAACAACAGCATGCATGATACCACCCCAGGTCAAGCATTATGAAAAATCTCTCTAAACTCATAAGAGCAATAATGAAAAGTTTCCTTTGAACTAGGAATTACTACTAGCTGGATATGACTCCTGATTACAGAGGTTTTAGCTTTGTTATTAATCTGTCGGAACTGCTAAAAGTAAAAGACAGAGAGTAAATGTACAAACCCCCCTAATGTTGACTCCTAACACCAGCCTGAGTTTTTTGGGGACTCTTCAAGAGGAAGCCTCCAGGAGCTCCTGGACCTAAGCAAGACACTCAAAAACTCTCAGGCAATGAAAGAAACAGCGAGTTACAGTGGCAATAATTATGGCCAAAACAGATTTTCTGGCAACATCTTTCCCTCATTTCACAGTCCAGACCCATGTTTTCCATTTGACAGTCTCCATTCCACTCTTTTTCATATACGTGTGTGACTTAACTTCATATGCCACAAAATATGCAGTAATGTTCTGTCCGATGTCTCCTGTGATTGCCCTAGGTCCACATTTGGCCTAGTGAACTCCTACGTCAACTCAGCACACATGCTATAATACAGCACGCCAGCAAATGGTTATGCCATTAACTGCGCTTCTCGGCAGCAGAATGCAAGACGCAGGTGTGCGTTGTGTGTTTAGGAAGAAGCAGAGATTACTTCATGCAGTACTTTAGAAGAAGGATGTAAAAGAGTTCAGGCAGCTAACGCTGACAGAGGGAAGGACAAGCTATGCTCCACAAGAAGAAGGAGGATCATAGGTTACTGCTGAAGTTCACATGACCTATTCGATAAAGCTGCAGCAACCACATTCCTCTAACAGCAGTTAGCACACACAGGAACGCACGGGAGAGAGCTCTCAGCCAGCAAAGGCTCCAGCGACAGCTCCCCCTCACTGCTTCTGTAAGAGGCTAAGCCTGGTCCCTCGGTCACACAGCCTGTCAGCTTTCACAGAGTGAAAAACTTTCTTTTTAGGGTCAGTTCATAGCATGCCCTTGTTTATCCTTACTATTGCTGTTATCACGTAGCGCCTAAATGTGCCATTCACAGCCTTGATGCTCATGTGCCGACCGCTACACAAACACGCGGGGAGTCTTGACTCGTACAACGAGAAATCTGCCTTCTTGCTTCTGCTATGTCTCCATGTGGAGGCACCTCAGCCCCAGCTGAGTTCAGAGGGCTCTACACAGAGCCAAGTTGCAGGTTCAGGTGTTAATTGGAGATTACAGACACTCCAAAAGAGGGTATTAGAAAAGAAACAGAACTGATTGAACCCAGTGTTGATACAGACCTTATGCATAACAATATACTTAACTGCGTGGCTGCACATTGGTTTAAGATCAACAGAAAAATAAATACTTCATAGAAAACATGCTTATTCACAATTCCCTGTTCCTTTAATGTTCATCTCCTTGTCTTCAGAAAAAGTGATCCTGGGCTTACTGCCCATTGTAGCTTGCATCTTTCCCCTCTTCAGACCTATTCTTGTTTCTACTTAATGCTCTTAATTCCTTAAAAATAAAAGTTTATATTTATCTATATAGTTATACACAGATATTCCACTCAATTTCCTCAGGATATGACTCTTCTATGCTGCATAAACTTCCTTTCCTGGACTTCTCCAGCTCTATCATTCTTTTTGCTACTGTCCAGGGTGCAGCTGTCAGGGGCAGGAAGCCCCAGGCTCTCCTGCTCATACACAGGTTGATCAAGGTCAGGAAAAGCGTAGCCAGTACCTGCTGCCTCCGACCCTGCTTACCACCCTCTCAAACCTTTCACGTCAAAACAAACGAGTCCCCAAATAGCCTGGTGAGCTTTCAAACGCAGAAACCAATGAAGCAGTTGATGTAGCAAGGTAAAACCCAGCTCTGGCAAGGACAACAGGCTGTGGCCCTCCCAGGCATGGCAGAAAGCTGAGTAACGAGCAGAGGAAACTCACGTCACCACTCCTAACACATACAAACTGCAGTGGGTAGTCATGGTGAAGGCTTCAAGGGATAAAATTGATATGCCTGAATATTGCAGTTGGTATGTTATTTGAAACAATGAATTAAAAACGAGATAAGAAGTGGCTTATCTACATTATACATGCAACCTGTTCAGCACTCCTGATTTCCAAGGACTTGCAGATACATACTTAGATTAGAAATGTTTTGTTTTCCTTAATCAATTTTGCTTTAACTTGGAATAGAGGTCTAGAGAACGAACATAACAAGTGTCATAGAAAACTTAGAGAAGATTAAATTATGGGTGTTCTCAGTCATGCTGTCAACATGTTATGTATAGAAGAAAAAAAAAACCAACACACACCTCATGGTTGTTGGTGTTTTTCTCAAGTTTCTAAAGGTTGAATTCTAGAGCCTTCACATGATGAGATTTGGAGAAACTGATGCTGAAATGCTAACTGAAAGAAGGAAGTTTGATGAACAGATTTGGAGGAAAAGAATAACATAGCTAGGCTAACTGCAGAGAGACTGAGGCATGGAAAGCCACAGGGAAGTCAAAAGAATCATCTTAAATCTAAGCGCTCAGCAAAATACCTCACGTAAGTGAATCATCATGGTTTCCAAAGGGTGAAAAATTGCCATTCAGTAGAACTGGGTCTGAACTGTGAAAAGGTGAACTGGAACTGAAATGAACTTTCCCACGCTAAAGAAAATGCTTACATCCTGCCTGGCCAGCCTTAGAGAAAGAAGTCAGCTACGACATTGGGATGTAGAATGAGGTTTCATCAGAGTCAGAGGTTCTCTAATGCAAGGTCTTCATTGAAACTTGTTTCTGTATATTTATGCTCACATGACAAAACAACAACAAGTATTATCAAAGACTGATTCCTCAAGGTGTCTTCAACTTCTCATCAATTTCAGATGCAATCAGTGGGCATTAGAAAATTGGCACCTTGCAGGATTTGAGCCACCTTGAGCAAACTCCACTGAGAAAATAAAGAACCAAATCTGTAATTTCTATCGGACTATAATTAGCTGCATTTCCTTCTGCAATCTCAAAACCCTAAGAAGCATGCAATCCTGTCATTGGAGCATTAGGATAATTATTATAGCACAAAACTGTTAAAAGTAAAAATGTCCTCTATTTCCCTTTGATGTTGAAAGAAGAATAATTAATTCAAAGGCATGCAAAAATTAGTGGAATTTAAAATACCAAACAAATGTAGTCTAGTCTTGTCAGATACAGTGTGCCTTTTATAAGACATTTCCTAGCTTGCCCAACCACAATGGAGCCCCCACAGCTTTTTCAGATCTACTCTCCAGGGTATTTAGATTATCCTAGAGTACAGCAGAATAATTAAACCACACCAATTAAAATGGATGTGACTTAAAGGGCTCTTTTCTAAAGCATCGCTCTCTATCAACTGGTTCACTCCAAGCCACATGGAACATAAAAGCAACATGGCATCTCAAAAAAAAAAAAAAAGAAAAAGAAGGGAGAGGACTTCAGGATGAGATTGTAGCTTAAAGATCATTCCATTGCCAAAACTCTTCTGAATAGGACAAATGTGACAAACGTGTATTTTTTCCTTTGGACATAAGGTCAGACATACAACTATGAGACTGTTACCCTATAATTAGCTGAAGTCTCCAGCAAACTAACCTACTCTTTAAGACTACATCAGCCTACTGAGCTAGTACCTCTTCAGCAGTGCCACAATAGGTCAACACTGGCCATTTAATTGCCCAGTGGCTGCACAAGGATGTCCCTTCAGCCCTTGTGGGTACCCATCTCACAAGTGTTACTGCAATTTATAATTTATATTTCATGGCAAGTGTATGATGGACACTAGTAGAATGAAGACCCTTAGAACAGGACCCATTCTTTCCTAGCGCATTCCACATTCGGCAAGTAAGGATATTACAAATATTCTATTTCCATTGGGACAAATATCTTTGTAATTTGAGTTACAACTACAGTGCTTGCCTTCTGATAATTATTTAGTCCCATTAATTATGCCTTGGATCCTAATGTGCTGTTATGCTAATCTATTTCTTACCCTGTGCATCTCTCCATAACTGCAACCTTGCAATGACAGTTGCTGAAGGACAAGGTCTGAGTGAGCTACCTCAGTCACTGTTTAGCAGAAGCTCAGGCTAACCTCTCCATATATTCCTACTTCTCAGGAAGGATTTTCAGCTGTTGTCATGTTCCTTATGCTTCAGTGACTGTAGTTTGGACTTGCCTCCTTTATCTCCTTATATATGTCTCACCAGTGTGAAATGGGAGCGGGTGTGAGAAGCTGTCCCTTAAAAGTTTCCTTTCTCTTCAGTTTAGGTCTGCAGGTGACATGGTTGCACTTAGAAAT
Organism: Chlamydotis macqueenii; assembly: GCF_036417535.1. Lineage (NCBI taxonomy): Eukaryota > Metazoa > Chordata > Aves > Otidiformes > Otididae > Chlamydotis > Chlamydotis macqueenii. Next base: position 68,777,641 of record NC_141560.1, on the reverse strand, counting down.
TAGCTCATTGACCAAACTCATCCAAGTACCATTAGCTGCAGTGGAGGCTTGTTATTGAAGATCAGCCGTTGTTATTGATTCTGAGGATCATCTGGAGTCCCTCTAAGAGGCTCCTCCACTATTCCATAATTACATTTTCCAGCCCTCACTAAATGTGACAACATGACTAGAATGAAGGTAATACACACCATATATACTGCAAAAGCATAAAAAACCAGCAGAGCTCCCTCTAACAGATAACCATGAATAAAGGACATTAATCATATTAAACATTGATTTGCTTTTACAACATTTTGTTTGAAGAATTTTCGTGTTCATGTCTCTGTGGTTAACACATACCTGACTACTTTATTCATCTGATACTCATTACGATAGGCAATCATTCTTATTGTATTTATGGTCACTCAGGCTACATCTACAGTTGCACAATAAACAGTACCAGGACTCCTTCCCTGGCCCTTGCGTCAGCTAGTGCAGTTTGGCCACTCCCATACTATTACGCACTTTTACTCTCCAAAATAGGCTGGCCACTTCCAGTTGCCTATTAGGAATAGCTCATGGCTCTTCATATGTCTCTGGCTTGCTCAGGAATTGTCTAGAACGCAAGCTGGCCCAAACCATGCCAGGGGCCATTCCAGCAATGTTACACCACAAGAGAACAGGAGTATCGACCAGCGCTGTGCTATTTCCCAGTAGACGTAAGCCCTGTGACACCCTCCCCCCTTAGAAAATTCTCTATTCACCCAAATTGTTCCATTAAAGAAAATACTCAGAAAAAAAATATCATTAGTAAAAATTACTTGCATCAGCCTTTTCAAGTGTGTTTGCATTAGTGTTCAAGTCAGATGTGTGCTTTTGAAGGAACCTCCTCTGTCAAATGGCCCCAGTTACCACATTTCAACTCCCATCACATGTCAGATGAAGAGCAGGGGCTCACTTGCTTTCAGCCAAAATAAAACTGGAAATGCAGTAACACTTTCCAACCCACAGTGGACATTCAGCTTATAAGACTGGTCCCACCCGTAGCAATCCAAGGTCCTCAGTACCAGCTGTTTTCCTCTGTAGATCTACTCCTATCATGCTGCGCTACCATGCTAACATAGCCATAGCCTTCATTTGCAGGTTCCTCACATTAAAGCCTACCTACTAACTGGTCTCAGGCCTCACGGACTGGTATCTCCCCAGTGAGAACGCTGTAACTGCACAGATAAGCAGATCGGACTCTAAGAGCTGGAAGTCACTTAGTCACTTTAAGGAAGTGAAGGACCACTCTGGATGAAGCCTCTAGTGCCCTCTCGTTCGGCTCCCTCTTCAGAACAGACTAGGTTCAATTCCTCTGTCTCTGCAACTGGTTCCACACTGGACTAAAAGGTTAATGCTGGTCTTCAGCATAACTTCTGACTGGAAACGAATTACTTCCACTGTTACCAGAGACAACTGCCACCCAAGCTACAAACTCTGCGTTTGGTTGATTATAACTTACTCCTGCATTTTGTCTTGCCAAGTGAGAAAGAAGATTTGCAAACATTTATAAACAAGCTCAGGACTGGATGCTATCAATACACACAATCAATGCCTATAGTGTTACCTATTATATTGTGTATAATGGTCAGTCTTTTGCCAGGGGGAGGAGAAGGAGAGTTGCAAGCATGCTTGACGGTTCCAAATTTATATGTCTTAAATTGACTTTAGATTTCTTTGGTTTCTATAGTACATATTTTCCGAATTTTTGGATCTGGTTCAGCTTGTTCTGCTGAACAAAACAGTTTCACTGCTCCGAGAGCGAAGGAACACAGTGGTGAATCAGGCCCTTTATTTGACTCCAATGGCTTAACTATCAGGCCTACTGCAAACTACCTATTGAAAGCATGACAGCAAACACTACGCTTTATAGTGAGCATTTGGAGTATCATGCTCCAAGTATAAGCCATATGAAGAGGTCTTTTGTTCAGGAAAGCAAACTGTACACTGTTTAGTAAGCCACACTCCAAATATAGTATCGATAAAGCATGGCTAAAATCAACTATTGCCTCAACAGGCATTCACAGATTTCGTCTGAATTAAGCACGCTTGAGTCTTTGGGCTACAATGCGTCCACTCAGTTCTTTCACAGACAGTTCATGCAGGAGTAGAGTAGGCTGGGACCGGGTATCGGGCAATGCGCAAGAACTTGAGGCTCCAAGTGGGGAAGAAAAAAATTAGAAAAAACCAAAATAAAAATAAACCATATGGAATCCACACTCAGATGCCTTTAAAACAACCACAAACATTCTTGCTGCCTCAAGCTGCAAATGTCGTGAAACAATTACTGGGCTGGGGGACTTCAAAGGTTCACTGAGAGCAGCAGTTTTATTTTTCAATCAAACACAGGAATAGGGCTTTTTTTCCCCTCCCTCCCTCCCTCTCTCTCCTTTTTTTTTTTCTGAATGAAACAGCGCCCAGGCTTCCTGATTTCAAAAACCCTGTTCCGCTTCGCTTGACCACTCCGTAACCTTAAGAGAAGCTCAAAAACTTCAAAACGAAACTGTGAGTCAGAGAGAACGAAAAAGACATCCTTATATTTCATTAAAGGTTGAAAACTGCTGCATTCCTTGTTTGTAAAATTTACATGAATGAGCTTTAAGAGCTTGCAGCTGAATGCTGGATAAAGCTTGAACTTCCATAAACTCCTATTTACTTCATCGTTGATTCTAGATGGTGACTGGCAGTTATTCACAAGGGTTTGCAGACTCATAACGCACCCTGCACAGAAACAACTGGACTCCTTCTTTAAACTTTTTCCCCCCGCTTTTTTTTTTTTTTAATTTTTTTTTACTTTTTGGAAGACCTATGCACTTTTATTTCGTGCTTTCACTTCAAAAAGGCAGCGGTTTAACCTCAGTTTCCTTGCAAGGGCTTTTGGCAAAGGCTGCAGGGTACAGTGGCGCTCACCTAGAGCGTTGCCTTGCGGGTGGAAATAGCTGTGCTTAACACTGTGTTTTCTGATGACTGAAAACACAGGGCATGTTTGGCAAAACAGATGTACGCCCAGCCGTCCAAATTCTGCGGCGTGTGAGGAGCGCACCTCCCCGCAACACGGAGAACCCAGGCTGCTTCTGGAGGCTGGATCCCAAGGGGTTAAGTTGGCACTGACCCCTTTTGTACAGAGTCATGCACACAAAAATCATGCAGAAATAACATGCTGCTGCCCCCTTTGAAGAGAACTGAGTCAGATTGTTAAAAATGAAACTGAGTCATTGTAGAAACAGTGGTCACTGGAATGGCATCTCCACAACTGCTGCGGTAAGAGAGGAAGCTGCCTGACCGCAACTGCCTTTGTGCTTATTCTAGCTGTTTAAGTTCTAAAAACCACAAAAACCCCATTTGAAATTCCACTGTATAGCAAGTTTTGTGTAATGAGGTTACAATTCATAATAGGATCATTGAAAACTGAAACAAGCAGCATTAATATGTGGACTGCCGGCAACGAGCTAGCAGCAGCGTGATGATGTCATTTTAAATTAAAAGTCTGTCCCTGTTTGATACGCTAAAAAAGAGTGCAAATCAGGGAATATGTGCAGATCCCATCCATAGGGAAAGACTGTCAAGCAGCACAGTGGTATCACAGAGCACCCTGCGAGCCATATGGCACGGCTTTAATGGAACTAATTCCCACGTACTCTGCTTGTGTCACGCGTATCAGGATTCTGCTCCCACGCTGAAAAGACATTAGTCAGAAACAGGGAAGCTCGGTGATACCCAGCATCGTGTCCTTTATCACGTGGCATACCATAAATGTGACCGCAGCAGTGCTGAGATCAAGCAGAAGTAGGCTGCAGGTTCATGCAAGAGGACAGATCCTTCGTTCATGTAAGTCAGCGTAACTCCTTTGACAACACCGATTTACAGCAAAGCAAGTCTAAGCCTTTTAGCAGATGTGACTAACCAGCCCTGTGCAATATGAATTCCAAATGGCCAGTGTTTGTAAAGCTATTTACTCATCCAGTATTGCATTTTCACCCAAGACTGAGCGACATGGAAAACAAGAGTTACTTATCCACAAAAAGCTTACCTTTTAAGATCAGATGCTGCCAAGAATGCAGCACTGTCGATTCCCTTTCAGCCACTTGTGCTTTCCTTAAGGCGAATCAGACCCACTCTGGACTTCAGTAGAAACAGGACACATTCCTGTGACTGTCAGTGGCTGCTGAACACATTCTGCACCTACAAAGGTCAGGTACTAAGGCCCCAGCCAGCCAGTCCTTAGTTCTCTGAACTACTTTTTTGACAAGAGAGAGATTCATCTTACTCAGCTAGGTAAGAATTGTAAGATGGTAGCAGTAATGAAGCATGTCACAACCTGGGGGAAACAGCAGAAGAAAGATGACAAAGAAAAAGTTTACGCTTTAATTAACTGCCATTTCCATGTCCTACAAATATTTCAGAATTAACTTCACTATTTATTTAGAATTTTATTTTTGGATTTTTCCACCCTAGATTTTTGAGTTTGGGTCCAAGTCATGAAGACTATTACATAAACAATTGCTACGTCAAGCTGGTCTGCAGACCTGCGTTAAACCAACAGGATTTATGTTTCCTTTATAACATTTCAGTGTGAAGTTTGTTGTAGGGGTATATGTGGATCTCTGAAAAACATTGAGAGTTGATCATGATCAAAAAGCTAACTTCGGAATCTAATTAGGTCTTAGTTGTATAGAATCCTGCCCTTGCTTAGGCTGTACTTTGCTGTTAGTATCAGGGGTATTTAGTTGAGAACTTCATTTGGACTAGTGGATTTATTTCACCCAATACTTTAAGCCTGCCCTATCCCCTCCAACTCTTCACAAAATGAAAGAATGTAGAAGTCTATATCCTGTTTCAGGTATCTGCAGGCCTGCAAAAATCTTCCTTGCTTCCTGTTAAAAACTGGAAAGACTTCCAAAAGGTTTCAGCCTTAGCCTAACCAGGAAATGCTCAGGCATTCAAGCACCTGGAACAATTCCGGTCTCCGAGCGCCATCCTACAGGATTCCTTTTTGTGAGACAGAAACAAACAGGACACGTCTCTCACTGAGGCAGCTACCCTTTTAACATCCCATGTGTGGGTGCATGTGGCTGCAAGCACACACACATGTATGAAAGGGAGAGAGTGCTTATAACCAACTTTCGAAGTCGGTGGGAGGGAAGGATTACCATAGGATTGGGCCCCACATGTTTAATTTTCACAGAGACTTAGAATGAAGTGTGCTACATCAGACCTAAGATAGCGGCGTTCAAATTCTTACTGACCTAAATAACTTTAAGTCTATTGAATGCTGTACTCCATATATAAAATTTAAATTACACTTCTAGAACACTGCTTGTTGATACTGAATGCAACATGTTTTTTTAAGAAATATTATTTCCTTCTCGGACCATGATGAGCAAGTCCAAGGTCAGCCAAATGCAGTGTGGTAGAACAGGCTGCAGTGTGAAGGGCTCGTAGGGTCACGCAGAATTTTCCTATTCAACTCCAGAAATTTGGCTATTTGTCAAGGAATACAAAAGATTCTATCTTCTGATGCCAATAATTGACTTAATTGCATATATTCCTTACTGCAAAGCCAAAAATTTATCAGCTAAAAAAAAATTATCCTATCTATCCTATAAAAGACAGATCATTATTCCTACAGACTACCCACTGAACTTACAGCCAGATAAAAAAATAAAGAGCAGCTTTTACATTTGTTCTCTTGTATGGAAAAATATTGGTCGGAAAATTAAATGTAAAGCTGCTCCCGGTGAATGTTAATCTATAAATAAAAAGCTGAAGATCCTTAACATCAGCATAAATTTTCCCACCCCTGTTCAATCTCGCCTTACCTTGGAGGCATATTAAGAAATGAAACTGCCAGAATGTTTCTGCACGATACCCTTTTTGTCTGTTTCACAGCTAGAAAGTGAAAGGCTCAGCAGGTTAAATACCAGCAGGGTAAAGTATTTTATTCAGATATCAGTTGCAAAGATCGGGGGAGGAGGGGGAAGGCAGTGAGGCCTTTCAGCCTACAGTGCCATGGGAGAAGAAAAACGAGACAGCAGAAGTGTGTGGTAACACAAAAAGAATGTTATCTCAGCGGAGGGGAAAATACTTTCAAATGCATAATTGCAAACACATACCCTCAGCAGCTAACCCAGAGCCCTCTCAGGCTGCAGAGCTAAGAGTCTGGAAAGTGGCCAAAGTATCAGTTTTATTTGAGAGATCAAAGTGATGAAAGAGAGAGAAAGAATAGCATCAAATATGATTGATAAAAAGTATTGCTTTCTTTGATTGGTTTCTGCTCCCCCTCCCTTTTCCACCTCATTCTTCTCCCAAGTTCACGAAGAATGTCAGATCTGTGGTCCATCTAGCAACACATGCTTGCATGTGAGATGTGCCTATAGGAAAACACCTGCCTACTACACATACCTGCTTAAACTCATTACGGACACAAGATTGCTGCTCGCTGCAGGTAACTGCTGTTAGCTAGAATACAATTATTTGTAACGCTTTGCAGCTTGCACATATGGGTATTGTTTCACGTTCTGATATTTGGTGGCTTTGCACCATCTTCCTCATACTGCTGAGCATCTACGTGATTGCCCCCGCGGATTTACAAGGACTCTGCCCTGTGTGAGTCGGTGCTCTCATTATTTGTGGTCCATAATTACCCCACAGCCTCTCCTTCTTGTGCACACCATCTTTATACAAATATATTGAAGAAGATAAAAGGTTTATGATGGTAACACAGTTGAGTTTATGGTTTCTTTCACACAGTTAAGAGTATGTTACCTTAAGCACAGACAAGCAGGACAAAGACCTTGGAACTAAAGGGCACTTTAACATGTAATGAGTTCAAATCATTACTAAATGCTTACAGGAATCGTAGCTGATGGGCAGGCGTAAGGCTATGCTTAGGCCCATGTATTTAACAATATTGTGCAGGCCAGGACCTGCAAGCGATGTACATAATCACTTTATATGTGCATACCTGTTGCAAAATCAGTTCTTTGCATCAGGACTTTGCAGGCTGTGGAGATGACATTTACTAGAACCACTTAACATGAGCAAGAGTTTATTAGAGAATAAAAGACAGATCACCCCACAGGAATTTGGAGAAAGAAGCCTGTGGAGATTACATGTGAGTAATGAAATGGGAGGAAAAAATGGAAAAAAAAAGTATTGGTTCCAAGGCAGTACCAAGAAAAAGAGAAATTTTACAGAGAAGGAACAAGGCATCTGTGAGCCATGAGAGGCACTAGAAGGAGGGTGGGAAGAGGAGAGGGAGGCCACAGCAAAAGGGAAAGCAAAGAAACAGGCCTGAGAAGATCTGAAAGGTAACTAGAAATGACCATAACTGGAGCAAGATATTGTAGGTCTTCCTGTTGTAAAGATGAGGGGAAAAAAAAACCAAAACAAAAGCAAACAAACAAACAAAAAAAATCACAATAATTCAAGAGGGACACGCAGACATGATGATGATGTTGGCCATTAAACCAGACCAAGAAGATACAAGAGACCGGGTAGGATATGACCAGGTGATAAATATTTTAGCAAAAAGGAGAGAGGTTTGTTTTTCTTTTAAGGAAGGAAAAATGATCCACAATAGTGGATTTTAACAACTCCCTTATGGATTTGATAAACTCAGTCTTAACAAGATGTGGTTGTGAGCTTGGTTCATTAATCATTCAGCCATCTAGTTAATCCTGCATCCAATATCTCAGAGTCTGCAATAATGAGACGCTACCTTAGCAAGTCTGAGCCACTGGGCAAACAGCAGATCAGGGGGCGCATGATGAATACATCTCATTATATAACTCTGCAAAGAAAATGGGAGGTGGAGATATAAAGAGTCACAAGATAAAACTGTAGCTTAGAAGAGGAAAATGCTAGAAGGCGGATGAAGAATTGGACATGTACAAGAGGGTAGGGAAACTGCAAGGACAGGGTAATGTAAGTACGGTTAGGAAAGATGCAGAAGGCTGAGATAAAAAGAAAGGGGCATTTTAGGGCTGTTCCTATTCTTCATTCATTTTACACTCTATGGTTAACCAGAACAAATTATTGACACAACAAAAAACCATACAACTCTCAAGGCCTTTGTCAGTAGCCCATTACTCCCTTTCCTGAAAAGCAGGCTCAAACTCCAAAAACTATAAAGTTCATTTAAAATGAAGAGAGCAGAAAGAAACAAATGGACAGTGGACAAGAAGGACAATAGCAACTATCAGGAAATAAGCAAGGACCATACTGAAATCCAGCGAGAAAGACCAAGTTATTTCAAGAAACTTAGATTAAATGGACAAAAAGTGTAGGGAACTAATGTGAGAGGAACCACACAATGAAGAGTAAACCAAGGCTGTGAGCTGCATGGAAATCCAATACAGATCAGCTTAACAGCTCCAAACCTACGAGACAGCAAGATATCACATACCCTTAAGATCCTTTCAGAGTTAGTTAACCTACTGGTTTCAAAGTCTAGCAACTGCAGTTACCAGGCAATAACCAGTAACGCCTGCAAAGCGCATAATAGTATGCGGTGCTCACCACCACATAGTTTCAGCCTAACAAACAAGTGCTGTACCTAAGGAGGTATACAGAGAGGTCAGACCAGCAAGAAGTACATAATTACAGCTAGATTGCAACCACTTTCTTGATTTAACTGTCAGTGCTGTTCACTAGATTTTGATCAAGGGGATTATGCCTGGCATTTCCACAAAGCTTTGCATATAATCGCTGACTGGTTTTCATATACCCTCCTCACTCCGTAAGCAGTATGGTGAAAAAGAGGCAAAATTTCCCTGCAAATATGAAAGGAGGTTGCAATCAGAACATGGAATATTATGGTCCCCTGTACCCTGTCCAAGTCAACTTTGCTAACCTGTAAGTGCCCTTTTTCAACTTATGCAGCTTGTGGCATTCTTCTAATTTCTGTGGCAAGAAGTGAACTAACAATGTCTTATATCCACCTCAGATTGTTCACATGAACAGCCTCCGCACATACCTCCAAAATAGTAGCAAAGGTACAACAAAAAACTTTTGATTAAGAACAGGTATTTGGTAATCTTCCACTTCTCTCTTGTCCGTGCAAGAAACCAGCAGAATGTGGAGTGCTGCTTGGCAGAAAGCGTTACCTTTTTTGGGTTCTCTTCGGGGCTTGTTTTTATAAAGAAGCAGTGACTGGTGATTAGCACGTTGCTGAAAACAGGTAAATCTTTACGTAGCACCTCAGAGGCTTGAGAGCCAACTAAGAGATATTACAGTTGAATTAAACATAAATTTTCAGTTTGCATTTTAAAAGGAATGACTCATTATTTTACCTGGCAGTTACTTTAGTGGGAAAGCAACATGCTCTCTAATACTAAAATAAATAAATAAATAAATAGATAAATAAGGAATGGCACATGTAATGTGACGATGAGTCAGCAGAAGCTGGTGGTGTGCGCTGTCAGCTAAATATCCTTTGAGATACTTTGTTGGCTAAACCTAAAATTATTATAGTAGAAAGATAAATGGTACTCATGCTGTTTCTGGGAGATTTTTCTGTCTCTTATTTGGATGATATGCACATGATCACAGTTTGGTAACTGCCCGTGAAACACATGCTGGTCAACTCCGAGATTTATCATGTTCTCTGAGAGGGAAAAAAAAAGTCACCCATTAGTTTTATAAATATAACCAGGAAGCAGCTTTGTGCACTTAAAAGAAGTCAGCCACAGCCTCTGCACCTCAGAGATTAATTTTGGATGACGTTTCAGGCACATAAGGTCCAGTAAAGTTGATCCTAACCTAAGGAACACAAGATCATTTACTCCTTGAACAATACGCAGGGAGACTGAAACACAAAACTTATCTCATTCCAAAAAGGGCTTGAATGGCTGGGACTAAACAGCGGAGGCTGTAGCAGCTTTAAAATTCAGGTTGCGCATTGCCTAGGCTTCTCTTTTAGACCTGAACCCTCATTTAGGACAAATAAGTTACTACTAGAACTAGTTTTAGGATCTTACTAAATAACTACTTATCCAAAGCTCTCCTATTTTTTCTCATCCTCTTTTGACACATTAATAACATTATTGCAATTTCCAAGTTGTGCAAAAGGAAAAGTCCATTTCAGATAAATTGCAAACATTTGTATACTTAAGAAATCAATTTAATTTTGGAACTCTTAGTTCACCTAATTCAAAGTGGAAGCAGCCTATAAAGGAGATGTCCTGTCTGGGTAGATTAAAAAATAAATAAATAAATAGATCTATGAGGCTTTAGTGACAGTTCTTGCAAAGGACTTTAAGGGCAGAGTTTAGCTTGCAAATAATTGCCCCTCCCCTTAATAATCCCTTGAAAGTTTGTTAATAGGAGCAAATATTTATACAGATGACTACACCAAACTGTGGCAGCTAAGAATTAGTATAAGTTATCATCTACTCAGAAGAAAAAAAAAAAAAAGTGAAATTAATTGTTTGCAACTTACAGCTCCTCTGTGACTGTGTAGCCACCCAGATACTTTACCTAGCCCAGCCCTGCCAAGTGCCTAGAGAAAGTGCTCTAGTGTTGACTGAGCATTTGGAAAGGTTTTCACTGGAAAGCCAGCTTTGCAGGGGGTTTATTTTCACAAGAAATGTAGAGGTATTTTGAGCCAGACCTTTTAAAAACACTCAGATGCTCTAGAATTTACAAAAATTTCCACAACTTGTTCCCTCTGGGACAGCTCCAGCTTTTTGGATGCATTAACATTTCAGATGACTCCCATTACTTTAAAAATACCCTCCTGTGAATTAGCACACTGAGATGGGAATCACTTTACTGACATTTCAACTGTGTTTTCCTAACTCAGCCATAGTCGCAATTCAAGTCTTCAGGTCCTCACCAGGTTGACACACACACAAAAAGAAATATATATCTCTGAGTAGCTTCACACCAATCTCCTTTAGAAACACCCAAAGGTGTTTGAGACATCTTCCCAAGCAAAAAGGAGTTCCTTGGAATATTTAATATTTAATTTGTGAAGGGGAAGGAATAAGTGTCTTGGGTGGGGAAAAAAAAAAAAAAAAAAAAAAAAAAAAAAAAAAGAGAACTACATTTAGCTGAAATGAAACAAATGTGTCCTGTGAAACAGGAAGAAAAGGGGAGGGGGGCAGCGGAGAGGGCAGCAGACAACTCTGACTTGCTCACTCTTTCCAGGCTTTGTATTTGTTTCTGTCATGGATCTGAAAAGGCAGGCAGCAGACTTTGTAGAAGTGCCTTATGAAATGGGGTAAATAATGGACCCCAGATGCCCTTGTTTCCTTCATTATTCAGTCTAGGCCTTCAAAGCTGTTTTGCAGTGTGAGGTATCAGAGGGAGGTAGAATATTCCGTTAACAAGATTTCAATGAGCTTTGGAAGCAGGTCCAGGAAAGCTGCTGGAAATGTTTCAGACATACAGTACTTGTGCTTTTCTGACCTGCATGTAGTGAGAAAACATGGGACAGAGGGCGCCTTGATTTTTAACAAAACATCATCTAAACAATATGTAAACAGTTAGAGCAACGCTCTGTATGTACATGATCCCATTAATCCAATATTCTCAAAGATTTTAAGATACATTAAATCATTCATCTCAACTACACTGCTTCAAACTGAAGCACAGAGATTTAGAAGATGCATTAGGAAAGCGCAGTGAGTAATTGGCCAGCCAGGGCCATGAAATCAGGGGTTTGGTCTCCTACTTTCCCCTGCTCCTTCCCCTTCCCCTGCTTTGAGGCAACACTGTCTGCTTAGCAACAAAATATGGACAAACGATATTTCACTTTTGCTTTGAGACCCACCCGAGACATTTCTCTGTGCATATTTCTAGGATTCCTCATGATGCATCATCAACCAAGAGCCACGTGAACCCAATTGACGTACCCAAACACTACTTTTTGGATAGGTTTAGCATTGCCTGGCAGTTCAAATCCACAGCCTCCATGGATCACACTCATTGCTAATAACTACATATCTTCCCCTCCACTTTTTCACTGTTCCTTCCTCACTCATGTTAGCATTTAAAAGCCGAATCATGTCTTGAAAAGCTTTTTCAAAAACAAGATTCCTGGCTATTTCAAGCTGCCGTTCTTTCAGCTTTTGCTTTCTTCATGGTTGACACCAGCCGCTCTATATTTACTCTAGCGACGTTACATCCTGTACATGGGGATGGTTCTGTACCCTCAGATGTTTCCGAGTCACTTAGGGTATAAGGATGTATTGTGCACCACATCCTTTCTGTAACTGTCTCTTACACTTTCTTGAGTGTGCAATCTTATCTTAAAAAAACACAATGGCACCACCTAAAGGACATATTATGTATATAGAAAACCTTTTTAGATGTGTTTGCAGCAACTGTCTCTGGTCTGCCACGTGCCTGTGTGCGGATGTACACACATGTGCTCCTGACAACACTGAGCCCTATAGTGGCAATATTCATTTTCTCAGGAATCAGTGCAGCACAAAGCTCATTCATGATTATAAAATCATGCATACAGAAAGAGACATCCATATTTTTATAGCTCCTCAGATAAGACTGTAACAGAAAAGACAACTGTTAAAGCAGCTGCCCTTCCCTCTGCAGTCAAAATCAATGTAACAGGCATGCCTAATATAACAATTTGAGCAGTTTTAAGGAAGATTAAATATAGGAAGAAACACTCTTGCCAACAGAAAGGCAAGTCAATATAATCCATACAAAGCTCTCACAAAAAAAAAGAAAAGTGTGTTAGAATACAAGAAATTAAAAGAAAAAAAGGAATAGGAGATCCTTCCATCCCACTGTATCTAGGTAATACAGCAGCATATATACTACTATATATCTTACTGTATGTTATGCAACAGTCCTAAGTTCCCAGAAGAGCGGGGGAGTTTTTAGGAACAAGTTCAACTTGTTCTCCTCTCTCAGCATCAGTCATTGCTTTCATAGTTCATTCTTATAGACCATTTTTGTGAAAGCATGAAGGGCTTTCACAACCGAGGACAGGCGTAACAAAGGCTCTTCCTAACAAATATTTGAGGGTTTGATCACTTGCAATGTACATTTTTCCAAAACTAAAAAAAAACAAAAAAAAAAAAAACAAAAAAAAAACCAACCAAACAACTTAAAAACTAATATAAGTAAAAGTCTACCAGTGGATCCAGTTCCATGTTATATACTCATCTGACTTGCTCCACGTACAATGGCAAAACTGAGAAGAAAGAAATCTGATCCTTTGAAACCGTTTCTTTATAAATATACTAGAGATAATGTGAGTTATGCATGGCAACTAATTTTCACATGCTTATGACAGGGGCCATACAACACTGTTCTCTTTTTTTTAAGAGGGGAAGACTAAGACACAATCAATTGCCCGACAAAAGACTTTGAAGTTATTTTGAGGGGTATTGACTGGTTTGTAAGTGTTGTTAATGGGTTCTGGAGACTTTCCCTTGACAATCTAAAGTCATTATCATACAATACATGTGCAAAGCCGTTTAATTGCTTCAATTTGGTTACTAGTTGGCGATATTGCATGAGAAAGAGTGCTTCTTGATAGCTGAGGAGACAGGCCAAGGACTGATTGGGCATAAAGAACAAACTACTTCCTACCCCCCAGGCCAGGATGCAGGCGTATTGGTAGAACTGGGTGGGGAACTGCAGGCTGTAATTGCCTGTTCAGTTCATAAATAAGAGACTTTGGTCTCCCACAGAGCAAAATGAGAAGGAAATATATTTCAAGGCTTGTATTTTAAACATTGTTTTTTCTCAGAATGAAATGAAAGCAGAGCCTTTCAAAATATTTAATATGCCAGTTGTCTAAGAAGGATGTGCCAACCTTAAATATAGCCATCAGGGGCCAGATATTCAGAACAGCTCAATTGCCCACGTGCATCTCCAGAGCAGATGACTAGATTTCCTGAAGCACTAGGCCTCCAGCAGAAGTTTTGATTATTTTGGCATTTCCTTTAGGAGTTGAACTGGAAGTCTACAACAACTGCTGAGTGCTCAGCTCCTTGAAAAACCTGACCTGGAGATTAATAGCAGTGCAGCGCTTAGCATACTGATTGCCTTTTACTCAGTGTCTCTCATAATTTACAGCATTAGTTGCTTCAGTCTAGCAATAGCTTTTGGGAAGCTGAGCACTAGTTTTCCCACTTTATAGATTAATAGATTAAAAAAAACAAAGGCAAAAGTACCTGTTCTAACAATAATTCTGGAGTAAAAGCTATCACAGACCCAGATTTCCCCAATCTCCTGCATTTCCATTAAACCAGTGGTAGAAGGGCAAATATTTAGAAGATCGCAACAACCTCAAGGCTCCAGGCAAGACTGAAGACACATAATTGAGGCACAAGAGAGAAAGATCTGCTGCTCTCTACATCAATTTGAAGCTCCATGCTCATTTTCAAGAGACAGTCTGTATTAATAAACTTCTGCCTATGTAAATATTCTGCCCCTTCAGTACATCCCTGTCTGAAGAGGAACTTGACATTATTAATGGAAAAAGCTGATGAAAATTTTGTGAAGGACATGGTGGGTGGCAAACCTACCATACAGGTAGGAAAACAGGGGGCAGTTTTGGTGTAGTGTGCATCTCTTTGGAGAGCATTAAAAGGAAAAAGTCAAACCTTCTGAACCTTCAGCCATTCACTGCCACAGCCCATAAAAATGATTCCTACTACATCCCCCAAACACGATTTTCATACTGCTAAAGGGCAGCCAATCAATTCACACACACACAAAAAAAAATTAAAGAACCATAAAATCATCCTTTCATTTCAATTAGAAATGAGGCAGACAGTTCATAAAAAATAAATCAGTTACCTCAAAACACAGGGATACCTGCCAACCTCCAGGTGGGACGGGCATTTTTGTGCCAATGCATTATGTATTCATTTCTGATGGAGTGCTATAAAAGCCCATCAATTCAAGTTGCCTTCTGAGGAATTGAGCTCTACATAGGTTAAGACTCACTTATGCAACAGTCATCACCTTAGTGATAGGTTCTTTAACTCTTTCTATAGTTGTCAACTCAGTAGCAGTTACAATGTCAAGCCTCGCAGGTTTTCTAAAGCTAATATCCTATTAAAGTTTGTAGGATTTCATCTGAGTAAGGACCCCAGGATATGGTTTTCCAGTTATGTCTTGTAGGGCAAGATGTACAAAGCTGACTCTGAAGCATTCAGTGGAAAAGTGGAGAGAGCTAAAAAAAAAAAAAAAAAAAAAAATTAAAATGAGCTGCTGTAGTCACTGAGATCAAATGTTCAGAGAAAAGTCTTGAAAATGTTTATTCTGCCAGATTAGATGGAATTCTAAGCAGTGTTTATTGGAGAGAAGAGATGGAGTGTGCTATGTCTTATTCTTGCTTCCTGTATCCGCCTTTCTCTTCAAAGTGCTAAGTAGCAAGGCTGCAGGGATTACAGTGCCGAGGGAATTCTTGCCACTTTCCTTCTCTCTCTCTCTCTATTTAAACATGACAACTCTTGGCAGGCCTCGGTCACATTGTTTGTGTAGCCAGGACAAGAGGGTGGAATTCTGGAACACGTTCCAGCCCACATTCCGGATTTTCCTATAAACTAACCCCTTATTTTAAACACACGCCTCCGTGAATTACCTTTGTGTTGCTATGCCATTTGAAAATCTGTTTCAAACACTCCTTGTAAATTAAAATCTGATTCAGCTTTAATTCCAATCAAGATATTTCTTCATGGTAAATAGTCTACTAAAAAAAAAACAGTGTCTGATTTTGCAGGAAAAAAAAAAAAAATTAAGGAAGGGGGGTGGAAGAGGGAGGAGAAACACCTCACAGTCAGACAGGGAGTACATAATTTTTCCCTCTAAATTAACAGTTTGAATAATTGCATATGCTGGTTGCATAACAATTTATATAACTGGACTTTATTGCTTTTACTGTCAGAAGACTGGCCTTCCCTTTTGTGAATGCAATTTGCATATCTACCATTTTTGCAATATCGAGTAAGTAAGAAGCAAAATTTCAGCAGCCACTTGCCTAACAATTGGATGTGTTCATTTGCAGCTAAAAAAAAAAAAAAAAAAAAAAAAAGAAAAAGAAAAAATGAAGGTCAAACTGAGATAGTCAAAAATTCAGTCCCTGCTTTCTCTTACTCAGCTGATTGTTGCACAAAGATCAACATTGCTCAATCTGGTGTGTGTACTTTTGGCTCAATAAGTGCTTTCATTCATCATTCACAACTTGCTTTATTATGAAAGTTGAGCTATATCTTTAACACAAACCACACTTCCTTTGTCCTGAATGAAAGATCTGCCTGGGCGCACTGGAGAACAGGCTCGGTATTGATACAATGGTATCACACACAGTGAGGCCAATATCTTACATCTTAAAGCCCACAGCAAAAACTACCTATGTAGAACAAACTTCCTATGCAGAACAAACTACCCAAGTAGAACATTTTTAATTAAACGATGGAGGTAGAGCAGCCCTTTCTCCACCAGTGGCACCAGGTTTAACAATCCATTTGTCGCAAAAAAAAATGTTTCTGTGTCTTCTTTCACGAAGCTGCTGATGCATTTTAGGAGGTACACTCCCTGCAGGCACAGCCTTCCTGGATACCATCTGCATACCTTTTTAGAAACTCATTAACTGGCACTGGTGTGGCTTCAGCTTTATGCTTGCGTGCCTGTCTAACACTTTGTTAGTTTCTGTGTCGCTTTACTTCCATTCAATTCATTTCCATCATTAGATAGTATTTGGAAAGGGTATTGTGTTCTGTGTTCAGATACTCCCTAACTCTCTAAGGGAAAAAGTCAGAAATAACAATAAAATATGGATGTCCTAAGATACTGCTTAATTTCCCAGTTAGCTTATAACCATCACAGGTACAGAAAGGCAACGCAATCAGGCTGTCAGAAAGCAGAGTACAACAGGAGAATATGGAGGTTGAGAGGAAAGAAATAAAGTAAAAGAGTTGAAAGACAAGGAAGAATCTTCTTACATTTGTCACGGCAAGCACCTTTTGTGAGTTTGAAGGCTGCCTAATGAAGTTAGAATGAGCTCAAGAAATGCTTGTACTGTCCATGTGTAGAGCATGGATTTCATCTCACTGTATTTCACAAACCACTTCTGACAACTGAGATAAGATACGTCAACACTCTTTGCTTGTAGAGTTTTTCACTCTTTTAGCACATCAAATGTATTTTATATCTTAGCAAAATCTCTTCTTCCTACTCCTCTGCAAACATAGATACATTTTTGCAAAGGTTAGCTGGAAGTGATATTTAAATACAGGACTGTGTCATGAGAATGACTGGAAAGTCATGCTTTGAGGGTCTGTTCTCACTATGTAGCCAAACAAGTCTGTTCTGGTCCATGGAAGAAAAAAAAAAAAAAAAAAAAAAAATATAAAAAAGCTAAGCAAGAGGCATTGAGGTATCTGCTGCTTCCTAGGCTAGTGCTGCTTGGTTACTGTCCATCCAAAGAACCTTCCTGCACAGTATCATAGCCTGAGTGCTAAGTGATAGCCTGAGAAAACAAGTCACACGTGTACTGCCATACTGAATAATACCCATGCGCTCTTATCTCTGCTCCTCCTTTCGTCTGTGGCTGAGAAACCATTAACACACTCAGAGCTCTTGGAAGGAGAACAACAGTAAAGGAGTATATGGTTTTCAGGTGACCTCCTGGACTCCCTCAGCTGATGATTAGCAGACGCTACAGTAAGTCTACCTTGTTAGCCAAGAGCAGCTTCATAGCCACTGGCTGAGCCAGCCTACGCGTATCCCACCCATTTCTCCAGAGGAGACTTTCTGTTCTTCACCTGGCTTGGTTAACTCCAGCATTAGCAAGATTGTGAATGAAAGGCAGTCCCGGGGCAAGCACATGCACTCATTTCCAAGCACAGAATGAGAATAAAGTGTCTGAAAATAAAAGAATGATCAGGAATGTGATTTTAGCTCAATAGAAAACACTCTGCAAAAGAAATAAAGATAAGAGAAATGTGTATGGAAAATTTGGAACCATCTCCAGCTAACTGTAGCAACCTACAAAAGAAGAATCAATAATCAAATATGCAAGGTTCACAGGATATAGTTGTTACTAATTTTCCAGTTTTCGCAAATGATAGCCAATAAACGTCTTTGTAAAGTTTTAAATATATGTACAAAACTTAGGCATTTGAGCACCTCCTTAGAGGTATCTTAGATAACATTAAGCTGTAAATAAAGTCCTGAATTCCAATTATCTTCCTTACCAAGTCTGAGGATTTCACAGAATGTGGGTTTTCTTTAATTCTTCAGCATTGGAAAAACACAGGAATTTCCCCTTTTAGAACATGACTGATTTTTGATCTGCTACAATTTTAATACACTTATATTAATAAAATTTCAGCATTTCACGAATTAACACAATATACTATTTACACTCAGGACCCTCAACATATGCCGTCTGCAGAAGATTGACAGTTCATCCTACAGGTCTTAAAATACCGAAACTGATGTTTTCTTTATGCCGCCCTAGTTATATCCTAAGTGCACTTGGCAACGGCACATTTCTAATAAGAAATTCCATATGAATGGAAAACATACAAAGTACACAGAAGCTAAGAATATTCTGCTCTTGGCATACAGGTATGCTGGTTTTCTCAATAAGACTAGAATTATAAAATTGGCAGTTCCTATAAACAAGCATTTATCTAATAGGAATCTGTTTGTGTTGAGTGGGTAAGAATTTGTATTTAAATTTTCTCAATGTATGTTTGTGTTTCGTCATGCGTTTGGCATCAATTTATAATTAAACTAATTTCTGTAATCAAATGGCAAGAACTATCATGTTTAAAAGGATAGCAAGGGCTATGAAAGATTCATGATAGCAGACTTCATTAAAAATGTATTTAAGTTTTATGTAGGGCCCCCTGCAAAGATGAATTTCAGTCTTATGCCCAAAGGTTACAGGCAATTTATACCCCATTTAAGTCATATCCCACAGCACATTTACATCCAGTCCTTTGCAGGACTGTTTTAAAATTAAACCAGACATCCAAGGACTTTTCATTTTAACTTAAAAAGTTAATGTAGTGCTTTGGAAAATGGTGGAATAATCATCACTGGAAGATTTTAAAAGCAAAGGAGGCAAACATCTGCCAGGAATGATGGAGGTATAATTGATCCTGCCTTGGGGCGGAGGATGGAATACAGATCTTTTGAGGTTTCTTCCAATCTTATTTTTCTTCAATTCCAAAGTGTGGAGATGATAAAACAAAGAATTACAGAAAATATCTGAACAACAGGAAGAAAAGTAATCGTGTAATTGAGATCAAACTGTTAACTGATTGCAACTTCTATGTTACATTTGGATTAGAGTTAGCAATATATAATATTCAGAACAACTGAGACAAGAGAATGACAAAAAAATAAAAAAAAGGGAAGGGAAACCAGAATTCAGAAGCCTGTTGTGGAACTGAAGGCAAGTGTTTGTTCGCTGTAAATGCCCTGTATGTCACCTTCCAGAAGCCTGTGCACAGCTTCACTTTGTTTTGAAAATCAGCTTGGATTTTGTTGAGCATGTCCAGCCTCAGGAAAAGGAAAAACATGCATTTTATAGCTAAACCTTCAAAGTGGGCATAATCTCAGGCACAAATGATCGATTATAGTAAAGTACAGGCCCAGGCAGAGAAGCCATTTCTGAAAACTGAGGCTATACCATGTACCAATCAGCTCCTTTTGCAGCAACTTACGCTCCCATGAATTTTCTCAATCATAGAGGAAACATATGAAGACATGCTTTTGAAAATAAGATTCTTAAACCTATTCAACTGCAACACTATTCCTTTCCTGCAGAGCCACCTTTCCCTGAGGAAGTGCAAGCCTGAAGTAATTCATGTGTCTAGAGCTAACTTCTCAGGAATTCTTTTTGGTTTATTTTCTTTTATTAAATGATTTGATAAGACCATTGTGCAATCAACCTTTATTTCCTGGGACTGGAAATTCTTTTCCTCTATCTCCATTTGCAGTCCCAATGTATCTCACGGGTTTCTAAACTGTAAAATTGTGCTGCTTGTAATTCAAATCAGCCAATCTCCTGGTTTTTTATAAGAGTAAGAAATTCAACAACCTGTCTTATTTGTGCTCAGATTACTGCACTCAGCTCCCTGCAGAGAGGCAGTTGTAAAATCAAAAAGTTTCTTACTCTTGTAATCCAGATCTTGCAGTTATTTTATGTCATTTTGAGAAGAGGGATGTAAGAACCAAGCAAAACTGTACATTAAAAAGGCAAACTCAAATGCAGCATATAGACTGTTACCTCAGAGCACTGGCTATACTAACATATTTTTTCCATCTATTCCATTCGATATTCAGAGTTTGTATAAAGGGGATACAGAAGCTCAAGGGAATCCCCTTTAAGAATGAGAGCAGGAATTCAGAAGACTGATTCTATTCCTGACTTGGCCACTAGCATCCATACTGGACTGAGTATGTCTCCTTGCCTTTCCTATGTTCGTTTATTTTAGCCTATCCCTGCTGTTTTCACATGCGCTCTGTTTGCACAGGATTTTGGAAGGAGAAAGTCTAGGCCACAGAAATTTCATCATCTGACCAAAAAAAAAAAAAAAAGTGAAATTGGCAATGTAGTCACAGATTCTGTCTCCACCTGCCTAATGCTTAACATGAAAGATAGGGAAAGCGAGAGAGGACATTGTATTAATGGATATGTTATTGTAGGAATCAAAGGTTTTGGCTAAAATTGTCCAGCAAGCAGAAGTCTAAACTGTAAACTGGTCAAGCAAGAGGGGCTAATAAACCTTTTCTGTTGATTGTAAAGTGGAGACAAGTAGTTATTGGCTAGGTGCTTTGCACAGCTGTAAAGTGTGAGGGACTTGGAAGGCATTGTGACTTAGACACTAAGGGACTGAATGTGACTGCATAGTAGTGAATAACTTGTTTGTCGTTCATGTGAATAAAATGTGGAAGTAGATCGATGCTTTTCTCCATAATATGGGTTCTCTACTAAGCACAGTAAATCTCCGTCTTACTACAATAGTGTGAGATCATTCATGCCATTAGTTTCAATGAGACTGACTCTATACTGCATGCAGTTTGCTGTTCTCTTTCCTCAATATAACAAAGCCTGAGAGTGCCAGCTGCCTCTTGAGTCTTAAAAAGAAAGAAAGAGAGAGAGACTTTTATTTACCATGATTTTGATTGGTTAATTTCACTCTATTATTTTGTTGCTTCCTCCCATATGAAAAAATGCATTGTCGCTCAAACTAACACACACAAGAAAGGCCGCTCAGTTAGCATGCAAAACATAAATTACCAGCTTGTAATGACACTTTGAATATGTAGCATAATAACACCATCAGCCTCTGTTTTTACTCCAAATATCACAGTTATTTTTTCTTTATGCGGCCGGGGCTGTAATCACAACCCCACCTGCTGAGCTTTAGTTGAGCCATACATGCACACAGCAACTGGGTTTTATGAGTGTAGTATTATAATTATTGTAGTAAATGGTTGGCACATGAATGAAAGTCATCGTTCCGCCATCCATAGATAGGACTAGGTTATAAAGATAACGGTACAACAGAGCAATTTTCAAACAATTTTAATGACCTTCTGGCTAAAGCTATATAATTTAATGTAGCAGTGATGTTGGCACTCCTGTGGAAAAAGCTGTGTCAGCACACTTACCACGAACCCTCTTCCCCTCCCTGCACTGCCATAGCTGGCATTGCAGCTTGCCCATTAAAACGTAGCGGCACTCTAAAAATTTGCAAATAAAGTATCAAGATAGGATGCATTTTGTTGAGAAATCAGAGTAGCGGGCTAGCAGTTGAGATGGCAGTAAAATCAAAGAGGAAAGATTATGGTGCCCGCGTTTGAATACATGTCAGTGAGTGCATCAAAACAGATATGGTCTTAAGATATAGACTGAAAATGTTCAAAATAAAAGACATCTAAATTCAGAGGGCACATTTAAATGCATTGGTTCATACACTTGTTTTGTTTCAGATGCTTTCAGAAAATGTTTTTTGAGACCCCACTCAGTAACATGAACAAAAGTTGCCTGTCATTTACCTGCATGCAGGTTTAGTTAAAAAAACAGGAGGAGGTGAGACACAATGTACAGAAAGTCCAGGAAGTTTTATGTGGAGAAAACAACCTGTTGCATCCCCTCGTTGGGACTGGCTGGTTAAACTTCGACAAGTCATTAAATCTCTCAATATAACAGATTACTCAGCTGTGAAACAAAGCTAAGAGCATACAGCTACCTCAGATGCAGAGACGAAGTGGTTAACGTGCAGAAAACACACTGTTTATATTACATATGCGATGTATTTATATTGTTTCTGATCTCTCGTAAGGACTTCAGCAACACGGAGGAATTAACGTGGGGATCTGGCAGTAGCCTGACTGCCCAAAGTGCTTGGGAGTCAGCAACAACAATCCATCCGTTCAATTAGCAGCAAAACAAAGCCAGCATTACATAAGACCACAGCACAATATAGGCTTATTAGGAACTTGGTTCCAGGCGTTGGTATATGCAACTTTACAGTGCTATATAAACGCATATCAATAACAGCATAGAGTTTAGCAGTCTGGCACATGTTAGCTTTGAAAGTGTGTATATTTTTCCAATAAATGGTCATGGCAGCTTTCTCAAAATTGATATAACCTTCTTAGTTTGAAGAAAATGAAAAATCAGCTGTTAAAAAACTCCCAAGCCCTAGATACGCGTTTGCCTAGTATACTGGAACAGCATCTCTTGGGTAAATAACTCATGTTTTTTGACATTAGTACACATTCCAAAGTTTGTATTTACCTGGTGGACCATAACAGCCCTGAAGGAGCCTGTCTAGTCTACTGGGTAATATCTGATGGATTTTTAAAAAGTATACATGCCACTAAGCATCCTAAATCATATAAATAGCGTACCTTTTGAGAAGCCAGAATACAAATTTAGACAATCCAAAGAACACAATGATTTGAACCCACAATGCATGGGCAAGCTAAATAGTTTAGGGTTTGTAAAATACAAGCAAGGACAGAGATATTTTATACTGAGTAACCTGAGCTGGCATTTTGAAAAAATGAGCTGAATTCTATAGTTTTGCCAGAGACTCAGTTACCAAAAAATATTTCACAGGATTTTGCAGTAATCTCGTGGTAACTACTCACTTAATTCAATGGAAAGAGTGGAACTCAAAAGTATTTTCAGAGAACTTTGCCACAGCAGTCTCCTGTTTCTATGCAGTGTTGGTCTTATGTCATATGGGCCAACTACATTCATAACTAAACCACATCCTGAAGGGGTAAGGCATCTGAGGTGATTTCACCTTGAAGCACACTAGTAGCACAAGACTTGCCATATTTTTAAATTCTCTCCAACAAGGATGAATTTCATCTTTACCGAGTAACCCAGAGAGGCAGGGAAGGAAGAGGCCCTTGTAAGGCACCCATGCTTTCGTCTCTGTAGGAAGGAGTTTAAAGGAAAGGGGACAACCATTATCATTCTTTGCAATGCTTACATTTACTACAGAAAGAGTTTGTAGTTAAAAAAAAAAAAAAAAAATCCTTAAAAGGGCATAACATTTCCTTTAATTATTGGCCTGTATCTTTGTGCTTCATATACTATTGTACAGATGTCTAAAAAAAAAAAAAAAAGTCAGCTAAATAGAATCTGCAGGTTTTACTTTTTTAATAGTGAAATAAAATAACTTAAGAAAATTTTTACTTTTAAGGATTTTGTAGAAAGCCCCATGGGACAAATGTCCTTCCACTCTTCAGGCAGTTATTTTTATCATACCCTCCGCATGACTTGCAGATAAACATGCCATAGTCCTCACTGCCATTAGCATCTCAAATTGTACTTGGAGGGTAAAGTATTATCAGTACTTGCCCACAAGGTACTCCTGTGTATGAAATTCAGGACTATATCTATTGTCTATGCACCATTTAAGTTCCACTTAAAACCTGATTGAGAATCCAGAACTTTACGCCTTCAAGATCTACTGGAAGTGTGAACTTTATCCAAGGAATACAACTATACCACAGATTCAAAACTTTTTACCGTATCCCTAATAACCAGAAAGCTAAATGGGATTCATTGTGTGCATAACAAAATAAACAATAAGTGAATGGGAATGATGTTCACAGTGACAGGGTTTTTCCAACTTGTTTTCCTTAGGTAATGAGGACACTTTGCTACTGTTATGAAAGCCCCAGCCACAAAAGATGCTTAACAGCACATCTACTCAACTCTGTTCCCCAAGCTTCCCCTGCCTGAAAGGCTGAGAAGTGGTTGATCTTAAGTCTGAGAAGGCAGCCAACAATCTCTATGCTTCAACTCACACTCCAGAACAGATCTTTGTATAGGTTTACTGGTCTAACCTCAGTTAACTAGCACTCAGTTAATAAAATTTCTATGTAAGTCTCTAATAGCCATCTTCTTGAATTTCATTATCATTTTCACCACCATATATTAGGGCCAGATATTCGTTCCAAGCTTCTGTGTTTTTCAGAAAGAACTACTGGGTGCCAAATACATATATAGTTCAGGATATCACATTTCAGGGGCTAAATGGGAGTTAATCTGTTAAAGCCCGACACAGTCATTGGTGCATCCTCTCAAAACCTTTCATATAACTAAAGGTGGCTCTGGCCATATTTCTTATTAAACAAAGCACAGGCTGAAACCTGCTGTTAAGTCCACTCATAACCCAAAGGACTGCTATGAGAGTGGGATATTTTGCAATATAGTCATGGAAAAATTCATCAAAACAAAAACAATGAATTACAGATATATAATATAACTGCAGTGAAATATCGACTATGTATATCCCATTCCTCTGAGTAGCCAAAGAACAGCATGAATAAACTTCAGCTACTGTAACAGAGTGAAAAAAATGAACTTGAATGTAAGGCTCCTTTATGACTGGAAACTATTACCTTTAGGTTTCCTTTAAATAGGTCCCCAAAGGCAAGCAAGAGGCCATTTCCGTACGTATGGACTTCCTTGGACAAAGGCTAACTCGACTGACCATTTCGTGCAGCCTGCCACGTGTGACAAAGCATTTCCTCCTGGATACTGGGGAGAAGGGACATTTGCCAGTTTGCCATTGGCCTGTGTCAGGCTTTTGAAGTTACAGTTGATTTTGCTGGACGCTCCTTCTCTCCCCAACAGGCATTTGTAAGCAGACACATTGTCAAGGATTTCATGCTGCTTTGAAAAAAAACTAAACTAAAACAAACAGGACTATGAGTTTCAGCCTAAGAGAGCCCATGTGCAAGTCTATATTCACAAACCCTCCAGCTGCACCCCTGTGACACACATGCAAGCCGCACAGGTAGCAGGGAAATTATAAGTCACATCAGTTTTAGTCACACTGGTGTACTGGTGAGATAGAAATAAGGACAAAAGCTAAGGTCTCCATTTATAATTGCAATCAAGTCTTGTTTCTTGAGACTTCATTAACACAATACTTCATAAAATCAAACAGCAACTCTTTTGACAATTACTACTTTTAGATCAGTAGGGTTTTTTGGAGGAACGTTAGATTCAGTTGAGTTTAGGGTATGGTATTTGATTCATCTACTTTCCTCCTTCACAGAACATTTCAAACTTCAAAGAACCCCAGAAGTGAAAAGTGATAATCCTCTCAAGTTAAGAGTACATATCTTATTTGTCAGCGAAAACTGTGTCACTCTCTCCAGCTCCACATTATCATAATTAGTCTGAGCAGCTTGATGCCACACAGTTGACAAAGACATCTGAAGCTGGGGTACCAGTACAAATATTTCTGCTTATCAAGCAAGGCTAACAGCTGGTCCATTGCAACTCAACCTTGCAAGCAACTTTGCTCAAGACAGTGTCAGTAAAATGTTCTGCAATATCATTACAGGTTTTCAGTCATGTTTTCTTAATAAAGCATACTGTCATTATACACTCTGAATTCAGAAAAATTGCCAACAGTCTTAATTTGCAGCATATTATTATTTGCTGTCTACTTATCATTTAAATAGTTTTTTTTTATCATCTCAAATTCTCCATGTCAGTAAAGAAACTGCTAGGTCAAAGACGATCTTACAGCTACTACACAAAACTGGGTGTCAAGGAGTGTTGCCAGTTTGTGCCAGAGATTTGTGTCATCTTCAATAGTTCATAACTTCCTCCTACAGAACTCTTGTGAGAATTCACTAACATTTTAAAAAATATATATTTTTTCTTAAGTAGGAAGCTGCTATAGAACAATTGACATTTTAAAGGGTTGGTTTTTTTTTTTTTTTAGTGCTACAATACATGAGATGCATTGTTTTCCCACATTGGAAGAGAGTACTGCAAGGCTTCAGATTCTATTTTAATGACAACTCCTGCATAAATTCAAATTGTTACCTACAGACTGACATAGCTACAGATGGAAGAATGAAACAAAGGAATAACTTGGAGGTTTAGGTTAGCATTTCAAGAAAGTTAAATTCACTGATATACATGTGATGTTTATCCAGAGAAAAGGTAAAGACCATTAAAGAACGCTCCAGGCTAGTGTCTAAAATAGGTTGTCTATTTTTCACTTTTTATTGTTGTTTCTAAAAATTATTCCAAACAAGTCTCCGCCCAAAAGACTGAAAGTAAGTCGAAAAGCATTCAAGTTCATGGAGATCTCTACTAGGAAGATGATCAAATGAGCACCCTCTTATATGGAAAGAATAGTACTCACTGCGGTGAGTACTTTTAATAACAAACTAACTACTGTTCACCTGATATCAAGTAAAGATTCTCACCACTTACCTAGTGCTGTACTCTTTGCATATCTTTGTGCCACAGCAAAATATAACCAAGGGGAAAAAAAAAAAACAAACAAAAACGAAAAAAAAAACCAGCAAGGTTTTTGTGTGTGGTTACCCCTCACCATCCTTCCTGTCTTTCATTAATAGCCTCCATTGCTTATCTTAATCTACTCTAATACATGAACTCACGTGAAAGACAGGTATCAAAGAAAGCAGCAATTTACTGGTAACTCAACCAGCCGCCTGCAGCAAAATCACATAGCTACATTTCAGAGAACACTCTGATTTTATAGGAGGGGAAAGAGAAATGGAGATCAGGAAAGAGCAAGTGAGCAGTTGTGTGCTGAGGAACCACTCTCTCCCCAACTTGAAGTCTCAAAACGGTCTTGCTACCCAACTGTATAGACTTGAATCTTATGCAGTTCTTCATTTTAGGCTAAGTCTGTCCTCAAAGAGATGTAAATCTAATAGAGTAACTAATAGAATGCAATTATATAGCAGAATTGTTTCTCCAAGGCACATTTCTAAGTTCAAACATAAGAGCAGGGAAGCTGCTTGCAAGACACATTTCTTAAAGACCAACAAATAAGTACATCTGGTACAGTTTGCAAGAGCAATTGCCAGATATTATATCATTAAGAACAAAATTTTTCACCGTGAGATTTGCATGGACAATAGATCCTTTAATCTCTAAGCTGATGTCAAGATTTGGGTAGTTAGCATAGATATTCAATGAGTTATGTAAAGCAAATTTGAGGGTTTAAGCTAGTTCCCATTGGCAATAATCCACATTAACAGTGAAAACAGCTTTTGCTATCAACCTGAGCAAAAAGAGCAAGGTGATAATGATGGATCGTTCTACTCGCAGCATGCTGAACAATACTGGCAAGTGCAAAAACTAATACCAATGCTGGCAAGCAAAGGGCATGGGACATATACAGTGTTCATTTCATCATTTTTAGTTACAAATATTTGTTTATTTAGTACCTTGTATCAGAATTGTATTAGCTCATCTTAATTATCCTTTTACTTTACATTTTATTTTATTATTTTGAGGCTGCAGGGCTAAAGAAGGAGGCAAGATCCTTGCTCTAGGGGACTTGGACGTTTGGTATAGCTAGGAAAGGAAAATAGAAAAGGAAAGCTAAGAAAGGAGCGCAATGTTTGATACATGACAAGTTAGTCCCATGGGTTTAGGCATTTGTTTTAGCTGTACAGGAAACACCAAAGTTCGCAATGGCATTAGTGCTTTTTCTAAGTAGCCTGGCCAAGCACATGTGTGTGGGTTATTAGTGGAGGAAACTGGAGTGGGAAACAGAGATGAACAAGGTTATTTAGGGTAAACAGTAGGAAGAGCCTATTGAACAACTCACCAAACGGTAGTGAGCTCATTCCAGCACATCAGCCATAATGCAGGCACCAGAAGCCTGCCAGCATAGTCAGAAAAAAAAAAAAAAAAAAAAAAATAAAATATATATATATAGACAGCAGATAGTAAGAAAGAAACAGCATCCCCTGCTAAACAGTCCATGATGTGCCCACAGGTCAAACACTGCAATTTTGGTTACCTCATCTTAGAAAATGTAGAATGGAAAAAGAAAAGTAGCAATCACGACCAAGAGTACAGAACAGCTTCCACACAACGAACAATGTACTAGTTTAGGAGTCCTCAGCCTGGAAAACAGGTAAATATGAGGGACACAGGGTTAAGATGTCCAAAATCATGGCTGGTACGGAAAAGGTGAACAGCAAGCGATTACCCCCTGTAGCTACGAATATAAGAACTAGGAACAACAAGTGAAAATTGCAAATGAAAAATTTAAGGTGAACAAAAGTAGATATTTCTTCATACGGTGTGTTTAAGCTGGGGAATTGCTTACCATAAAACTGAACAAAACTGAAGCGAAGGATTTGCACATGTTTGAAAAAAACAACAAATGAGTGGAAACATTTGCAAAAGAAAAATTCAAATATTACTTGTTTCTCTGGCTCAGGGCGGCGTTCTGAAATAGCGTCACCCTTACACTTACCATGTTCTTTTTACCTTCCCTGAGAACTCGCTATCAGATTCGGTGTATTTGACTAGGTGCACCTCTGCTCCTACTCTGCACATCCATTTATATGTCATAGAAATTTAGACATTTCAATTTGAACACTTTATATACATGCTGGAGCATTTGAATAGATTAAAACCAAACCTTGGAGCTTCTTTGACTCCTGTAAGTTTCAATTAATGCCTCAAGGTCTTTCTAGGAGGTATCACAGGAAAGTGTCTTTAAAAAAAAAAAAAAGCTGGATTTTTACAGCACACTGATATAATGAATGAGGCTTCATGAAATCTTTGTGTTTTGGTATGGTTGACGACATAATAAAAAAATAAAATCTATTTTATTCAAGGAAAATTTTACATTTGTTATTTTCTTCTGGTAAAACAAAATACCAAAGTGTTTGTTCTTCAAAAGTCAAGTTCCACAACAGATATTATTTTCAGTCCATTGTAAAATAAGCAAAGAAAATTAAGGATTTGACTGTCAAAGCTACTGAACAACAGAGTTGCTTGGTGCATTCAGCAGTTCTGTGACGAAAACGCTCACTCAGGTCTGAGGAAATCCACTTTGAAGTGTCTCCTCTACCCTGTCAGGTCCTAAAACATGGGCAGATCTGCGTACCAGCCAAATGCCTTTGATTCCTATGTTTGCCTGTTGCAACTCCCCTGGCAGCAACTGCAGTTGGTGTTCTACGTCTGTCCTGCAGCAAACTCCAACCCCAACTGAGTTTTCACCGATTGTACTTCTTAACCTTCAGAACAATGACTACACTTGGGACAACAGTTAAGGAACTGCTGCTCTGTAGCACTCTGGAAGCGAGGATGACGGATACTGAGAAGTATCAGAAAAGAAATTCCACTTTTTCATGTTGATACAGATCTACTTTAAACATTTAAGTTACGCTTAAAGAGCATCTTTGAAAAACGATACATATTCCTTCTTAAAAATCCACACTGGTTCCTTGATAATTTATTATTTACAATGAAACAGACTTAAAAGGAAAGACCAAGTGTGTCTCAGTCCCAAAAATCCCCTATCTGGTGGTCATCTGCACTGCTGAAGATCAAACTAATTTCCCCCTCTCTGCTTGATTCCGGTGAACTGAACCATGACCTCCAATCTGTCAAAAGCGTTTCCTAAACACTAACCACTGGTATTTCGTTTCATTTATAAATTATTTTTTTGTTAGGCAAACAGATTGCTGAATCTCTTCTACTATGCTAGAGATAAAAGTTTTTGACCCAAGCTTTCTGCATCCAAATACAATGAACCTCAGTGTTAATGAGACCAGGAAACTCTATGCATGTTCTGGATTATTGCAATTCCAGTTCAGCAGCTTCACATAATTTCTCAAACTCAAACAACCAAATTCATTATGTGGCTCCACTCATAAAACCCTGCTTCATACTGGTCAGTAACTTGGGATCTGATAAGATGCTGATTAAGAGAACTCTGGTCAGATCTGCATGACCAGTTTTTGTATTTGGCAAAAAAGGAAATGCAATAGCCAAAGAAGTCCTTGCAGAGACTTCTGTCCCTATCCCACCTAAGGATAATAAGATCCTGTGAGGGCTGGTAACAATTAGTTTAATAGGAAGCAGGAGAAACAATTGCTACTGCTCCACCTCCTAAACTACTGCATTACAATATGGTTCTCAGTATCTGGAGTGTTTCACAGATATATTGTTTATTTATTTAATTTGTGATTAAAGCAAATCATTCTATAAAACTATAACAGCAGGTGAGAGAAGGCAGTCTGTTTTCTTTTCTTCAGAGTGAGGATATCCTCAGAATAATTGAAAATCCTTAATCAATACATTCATTGCAAAGCTCTATTTTCTATTCTTCTTTTGGGGCAAAGGCTCTGATAGGGAAGACCAATATATTGCAAATCAATCCTGAAGCATGAGCTTTAAAGGTAAGGAGATGCGATTCCTCTGGTCTCACTGAAACACACACAAGCTGAAGAAAGACCAGCATGCACAAATAGTTAGGAAATGCGCATTATCAGCATACTCTTGAAAGGATGACACATAGCTCATGCGACACTATAGTCCCTGTTGCATGGAGCACCCCTTCCCTGATAATTCCACCGGGGTCTACCTGGAAGTGGGTCTCAGTTCTGGCTTGCGGAGCTGGGAATGTGCCACAGCACTGCAGGCTGCAAGACAGTGACGAATTTAAACAGACTAGATTTTACTCTAAGCTTTTCTTCCTGCAGGCTATGTAGAAACCTTTATCTGAGTTCCCACCACACCTCTACCTGGGAATGGTTAGCTTTCCCTCAGGGTCATTTGATACGGAGTCCCTGCTTTATATATACAAACACCCACACCTTCATTATACTTCAGTTTTCTTTTCCTCCTAGGCGTGCAGTTCCTTCTGTCCTAGTGGTAAGGGCAAGGCATAAGGTGCTTCAGCATGACTGCACCATTCAGACCAGGAGCAATGCAAAATCCAGTCGTTAGCAGAGGTGCAGGATAATGCAGCCACGCAGCCCCCTGGTAGCACTGTAACTCATCCCTACCCACGAACCTTCTCTTGGACCACACGTACCTTGTTGAATAGAGTCTCCATAGCCTGGCTGGGGAAGCCCTTACCAAATTCAGGTGACTAGCTGTCTCCACCTAACCCTGTGTCACTCTTTCCAAGCCTGTTTACCAAAGCACTATTAAGTCTTTTACCCAAAATAGTCAAAAGTTTTCAAGACAATGACAGAAGCAATAGTCATGCATCCCCAGGAGAACATCAGCAGTGATTAGATTTCTTTTTGTGCTGAGTCAGGCTAGATTAGCCAAAGCCAAGAACACTGCTTTCAGTACTACTGAAAATTTTGCCTGCAAACTTTAAAGTGCATTTTAAACGCAGAATAGAATGATCTATGGCAAGACAGCCCATGAAAATCATGTTCAGTGACAGTAAGCCAAAGAGAATATGAATCCCAGCACAAGCTAGATGCTGTATTTCAGTCACCTCTAGCAACTCAAATACAGAAGACAGTAATTGCAGTCACCTAGGAGCAAATTTTCTTCCTGAGAATTTGGGCAGTTCAACTCAAAGAGGGGTTTTTTTTGGTGCATAGAAGAAGAGGTGAATTGACAAGCAAGCAGAGGTGTCCCATGCAGTCTGTTGAAGTTCAGTTGCTGGAATACAGCAATAGAAGGAAAGGTCATCACATGTATGACAGTTATGCAGAGCTTCAAGACTTTAAATAGAAAAGAGTTTATGTAACCCTGGTGCCCAAGTGCTTCCTCATGACATTTTCTCACAGCCAAACCATCATGGTGCAGTTAGGAAATGTTACCTGTTAAGTTTAGGGGCTCTTTTATTCACATTGCAATTATATCAAGAGGTAATGTATAAGGTGTAGCCTTTGAAGTAATTTTTACGTTTTATAACAGGAGATGTAATCACCAAATTAATTTTCATGCTGTGGTTTATGCTACAGCAATAGTATAATTCTGAGAAATTTTCATTCTACCAACCCACACAGCAATTGGAAGTTTCTGTTGATTTTCCACTTTGCCATTTGTAAAATCCAGCTGTGCTATCTTCTAAGATGGAAATTTACCAAAAAGATAAGGTGATAGCATTAATTCATTCATTTCCTATAACTATATAATAATTATTTGTATTTTACAGGGAATTCTGCTTGTTGTCAGTTAAAAGTCAAGTTCTTCTCCCAACAAACCTAACATAACAGATACCTAAAAAAACCAAGACCACTATCATGTTCAGATGGGAAGCTTGTATCTCCATGGTTTAAGTGTTCAAAAATTATCTTCAGGAGATACGTTCAGAATTTTCATTAGGAAGTACCTTATCACTATAATAACATGAGATTAAATAATTCAGAAATTCACCCTAGAACCAAAGCAAACCAGAGAGTCTACATGTCCACTTGAACTGAATTAATACATTTCACAAACTAGATCAGTCCTTCAGTCGCTGTTAAAGACTTTGTTGCTATACAACAAATAACCAGATAGGCCTTCCGCTGACTAGCGGGTTTAGTGCAACAGCTCTTTTCTCAGATCTCTTCACATATCCATTGTTCCAGTAAAATCATGGAATGCACACCTGATGTCTACTACCCACCAAGAGAAAATGATCCGTCACCAGATATTCAGCCCTTCCAAATGCTCTCGTGGAAGCCACCAATATCAGCACCAGACTGTGAGTCTGTTTTAGGATGGGGATACATTCAATGTATTTTGGACTCAGTGTAGCAGTGTATTAAATATATAATAAAAAAAAGAATGGGATCATTATGATATTATGATACGACAGATGTTCAGGAAGATGGTTCCTGAAGTACTGAAAGTACTGATCACTCTGGGCAAGACATCTAAAGAGCATTTTCCTGAGGAAAAACAATTTTAAGCTCTTCCTGAGCATCTTCAGCTCTCCAGTGAATTCTCAATCTTAAGAAGTTCTCTATGGTTGAAATACACATCCATTTCGCCAGAAGTGAAAGAGATATGATAGACTTAAGCGTAAAAATCTGACAGCTCAAACAACTATTTCACTGTATTTTTCTGAATTTTAGCTTTTTCTCAAGAATGGTTGAGGCAATCAGTGAGAATCAGCTAAGGTAAGCCATTTTATCCTTTTTTAAAGCTGCTGCAATCTGGGGCAGGGGGATTAGGAAAGAAAGGGAGGAGAGGACACTGACAGTTTATAAATTTCATGGATCATCAAGAAATCAAAGCTCGGTCCACAGCAGCATGCATAAGAAAATCCTCTACCTTTTTACAGGAGAAATTAATTGGTAACTACTGACTATAAAAAAAAAAATTGGCAAACTCAAGAACTGTCTTTACAGTATTCTTTGCATACCTTGCATTTGTTGAATGGTTTCCAAAACTAAAGCTTTCCCATGGGAAGGCAAAGAAACAATAGCAATTTCTTCTGAATGAAGCTCTCCTAAAGCCAAAAAGTAAACATACAGTATGTGACCTGAAAGTTTGCTTTTAACTGTACAAGTGGCTAATTACATAACTAATCAAAATACCTTCAAAAGTAATTCCTAAGGGAAGATTTAAAAAAAAAAAAGTTAAAAAGGAGAAAGAAAAAAGGAAAGAAAAAAGAAAGAAGCAGCCCAGCAGAGAGATAGTGATTGAATAAACAGTAATACGGTATAAACATGTATGTGTGTGCACACACATTAAAGTTTAATGACATTTAAAGATTAATAGTTCTTCTGCACAGGACTGTGTAACGCACAGGACATCTGTATTCTACCTGAGACTCTAGTGCAGGTTAAAGAGATAGATTTGTAGGCGACACAGTTCCTGTTCCAAAAGGGAACACAAGGTAATGACGTGGCAGCCGCGGAATGCGATTACTGCATGTCCTAGGCGTACTTCTCAACATCAAACAGTGAAAGAGCTTGAGTTTCAAGACTGATTTTGAAAGGTGGACATGTTTGCAGAATCGAAATTATCTCTTAAAAATTAAAGGGGTGGAGCAAAATCTGTTTCTTTACTGGGGAGATGTGAAAAAACATTTAGAGAAAGGCCTTTCAGGCCTATACTTATATGTGATATGACCTATACTTGTATGTGACTTCCGTAGCCATGCAACAGGTGGAATTAACCTAAATATAGACTATCTTTCGCATTTATTGTTAACGAAAACTAAGAGCAGGTTTACATCTTATAAATCCTGGAGTTGTGTCTTTTTTAAACACCTGTATTACAGGCAGACAGGAATTTAAGTATTTTGTGCTTAGTCTATATAAGTGTCCATTTGCATGACAGTTTAACAAAACTGTTTCTGTGCAGAATCTGGTAGAGGCTGGAGGCTCAGGTGTCTCAGTTTTGTTGTACCACCCTTCCCTCTTGTACAGGATTAGCTCAGGCGTTCCCTGACCCCTACTGGCAGGGCTGGCCTCTGGATTTCTGTGTGCAGAAGGAAATTAAGGGTAAAATACACTTGATAGCTGCAGGAGTGTCAAGAAGAAGGTATAAGGAATTTGAAAGTCAGGCAGAAAATGCTTTGCAGGTAGAAAAGTCTTCTCTGGAGGCTACGGCAGGCTGAAGCTATACGGGAGAGAAGCTAGGCAACTATTTTAAAACCAGGTTCCTGTTTTAAATCCTTTCAGATCCTCCTGTCTGATCATGCCTGAGAGCAGGAGGCCACAGAAGATCAAGCACAGCCCCTTGGCTTGGCTGCCAGAGGAGGACAGGTGGAGAGGCCCAGAAGATTGCCTCCTGCTGCTTCGTCACCTACTGCCAGGCTGAAGTGGTGACACTCTACATGGGGATTGCTCTCTGCAATGGGAGACCACTGAGAAACCTGGAGGATCTTAACAACTCCTTCTGGCTTAAAACGCAATGATTGCTTCTGGACAGGGAGTATAGTTATTTAAGGAATTCTGCAGAAAAGTAATATCTAATAAACTGGTCCAAAGACCCATCTGTTTCACAATGTGGTATAGAAGATCAGCATTAAACTAAACGCACTCACTTCTGAACAGATCAACCTCCCTCTGCAAAGCTGCATGTCTTGTCCAGTGGCATAGGAGACAGCACCTCCTGAAGATAGTTGCACAAAAGCAGTCTGGTAACTTCACACTTCAACAGCTAAAACAAGCCTCAAAACAAACGTTATCTGTAATGCTGACAGTAAGCTGAAATTAATAGTTGAGAAAATTGTTTTGCATATTTAGACAAATTTCCAAGGAACCATAGAGAATAAGTTCAACTAGAGTTAGACTTTTTTTTTCATTATAATGAAAAATCAACAAAGTTTCCACTAAACATTAAAAAAATGTCTTATTTTTGATTATTACATTCCCAGAGCAGCAAGCTGAACAATAGAGATTCCAGCCTTAAATGAAATAAATCCATCTCTTGTTATTAATAAAGCCTATGTTTTTACATGGAACAGTTATTTACTACTGAGTAAGTGCATTTAAAATCTTGTCCAATGCATTTGCTTTACCAAGGCTGTTTCAGTTTATTCCAGCAACTGGCTGATCGTGTCATATTTAGCTGGAAAATATATGGCTCTGAAAAAAGGCAAGGAAAAACCTGGAGATGTATGGTGTAATTATGAAGAAAGACTTGCCAGTACCTCCAACATTATGTACCAATATCAATATTCTTAATGACCTGCATTTTCCCCATGTGCTTCCACATATGGCCAAAAAAATATATTAGAATCCATTTATGTCCCAAAATTCAGTTTCTTAGACTTATCACCCCCACTCCCAGCCAAAGCAGTCTCTATTGTACGTCTGTCTTTCTAAGCAAATTTCTGAACTCTAGGTTAACTAGCAGACATTCCACATTTTCTGACATAATTCTGACTTTTGTATCAACTGCGTTTCCTGCTAGAAAAAAAAAAAAAAAATTTGGGAAATACGTTTGTTGTCAAGACAACTTTCAGTATTGAATGCCCAAACTGCAAAAGATGAGATTTCTCTGAAGTTCTGTTTTCCAAGTAAGTGGAGGGGTTGCTCGCAACATCTCCAGATGCATCTTTTTGCAAAATGTACAACGCATGTAGCTATCCATTTCCTACTGCATCTAAAATCCTGTTCTCAGTCATGTTTTCTTCTGATGCTAAAATAGACTCTGCTTCTCTGCTAGGGTAGAATCTATTTGCCCTGCTGAGTACCAGACTCTGAACCAAGAGCAAATCAGCAGCAGAATCTCAACGCTATAAATCAAATAAGGTGGACTACTTGGAAGTGGAGAAGGCCTTTAGCAAAAGCGTGGGAAAATTCCCCTGGCTTTAATGGGCCTTGAATTTCACCAGGTTTTGTTTCTAGCATGGTTCTCAGTTCCTCTGAATTAAACAAGCCACTTAACTTCAGAGGTAGTCAAGAGTTTTGAATATTTAACTCAAAAGATTTGCTTCCACAGTTGTAACAGTACTGTGTGCGCCCACGCATGTTTTACCTCTTGGAACCTATCCACAAGAATGAAGAAGGTAGGCACACTGAAAATGAAAACAAGGAACTATGAAAATCCATACTACAGCCCTGTATAGCCCATCTTTTCTCAAGGTATCCCACTGCATGTTCTTAGCCATGGGTCCATATTATCTGCATCCCCTTAACTGATTTTTTGGGGGGAATTACTATACAATTAAAAGTGTCCAATTTGTTTTCCGTCTCCAGCCTCTGAACTTATTGATGTGAGACAAACTTTATCAGAATCCATGTTGACCTTCCTCTCTTTTGAACTCAGAAACATTAACTTGTAAGTTATGTAGCAATGGGACAACTTAAATAACACCCTTTTTCGTACTTTGTTTCCTGCTGACCAGCTATTTCAGCACCTGCAACTCCTTTAAAACAAGCTCAGCTAACGCTGAATTACAAGAGCTATAATTTGGCTTATTTTTCCTCTTTTTTCAACTCATGGAAATTGAGAACGCTACCTGAATAGTAAGAAAAAGGTGATTCATTTCTTCCAACCCGATCTCAGAATAAGCTGTCAGCTGCTCCCTGAAGATTGCCATTAGCAGCTAGCCAGACCAAAAGTGACAAGCAGAAGCAGAGCTAGCCACAAGTCAGAAAGCAAGCAGGTTACCGGAGTCACTATAGCCAGAACTCTAAGGAAATCCTAGGGTTCACATAGGGAAGGTACCCCAGTAGTGGAAAACAGTATAAATTACAGCCCTAATGCACACACAACAAAGCCTTATGTGGATAAGTTAATGAGGTTAATAATTAATATTGACTTAATTTGATACATTGTGTTATATTGACATAACTGTACAAAAAAAAAAAACCAGAAGAAAGCATCCATATGCATAATCAGCATGTGTAACTGTGCAGTCACATAGCGTTCCACTAACTCAGATTCCAAGACAGAAATTAACAGTTTGTCTTTGCAAGTGTCATACCAATTACATTTTCTTCATACCTCCCTAGGTAACCCTGCTCATTTTTTTTTTTTTTTTTCTGTGTACTGAAGAGTTCTTAGAAAACTGATTTAGTGTCTAGGGCCAGCGGTCAGGTACATGCTTCTACGAGGTGCATACCAAAGGCCTGACCTGCTGGATCTTCCCAGACAGCTCCAAACTATAAAAATCAGAGGGTAATTTACTTGCTGTCCTGGAGAACAGCAGCAGGATTTCTCCTCCAGTCTTGCA
This sequence comes from Chlamydotis macqueenii, assembly GCF_036417535.1. Taxonomy (NCBI): domain Eukaryota; kingdom Metazoa; phylum Chordata; class Aves; order Otidiformes; family Otididae; genus Chlamydotis; species Chlamydotis macqueenii. The sequence goes on along the minus strand of NC_141560.1, from coordinate 68,739,743 downwards.
ATAGGATCAAAAACTGCTCAGGATTTCCTTTTCATATCCTATTCAGAATCAGGCACTCCAATAGCACAACAACAGCCAAAATCTGTAAGGAAACCTCAGTTTGTACTCTTTTACTGAAGAGCTGCTGTGGCTTTTCACAGCAGCGTAGGTGCTCCAGCAATCTCTTGTGTTAGAATGGAGCCAGGTTGACATAAGAGTTAAGAGGACTCAAGCATAAGCGGCTGTAGCTACCATTATAAAACACTTCAGAAGATTTACATGCAAGTTAGGGATTTGTAAGCATTACATTCAGGGTAACTGCAAATTGTGTTACCATTTCTCATGGTGCCCACTGCTCCAAGTTTATTTTTAAAGAATTGCTTTTTCTTTTGCAGTTCAGTCATTTCTACCCTCTTTTGCCTTTCAGTCCTGCTTAGTTACAGAGTTCAAGAGATAATTTCTTGCTAAGAACTGAGGCCAGAATGAATAATGCTACTAGTGTTATTTATGTATGGATAATACATTCCATGAATGTTTTCACCAAAATTATTTCAAAATGCTGTTTTGGTATTCCCATTTCTCTAATGAGCAGTGTCTCATGTTCGCAACTAAAACATAAAACAGTGCAACATGTACAGAAGCTTTTATAGTGCCGGCATCACAGCTAATAGGAATTAGTACAAACACATTCTTTTTTTGTGACATTACATTTTTAGAGTTCAATGGCCCTTATTATATCTCAAAGCAAGATGAAGCTTGTCATGATTAACCATGTGCATGATAGGACAACAGAATCAAAAAGAGGTTAGTTATCTACATCCTGTAAGTTCACCCCATCACTTTAATTACAATTTTTTTTTGGGGGGGGGGGGGGGGCGGGGGCAAGGGAACGGAGTGATGATATAGGTAAAGGAGAGGGCAAATAATAGCACAAAATGTATCAGACCTTCTAAACTACTGCAAATATTTTTGCAGTGTACGTGTCAAGCTCACAAGTCACATCAGTGTCCTGTGATCCCCAGCTACAGAATACCAGATTTTAGAAGAAGCTCTTCCATTGAATTCTTAACTTTACCTGTTCCCATGAAAGAGTACATTAGGTGACAAACACATGGTAGGTTTGAGCTGGGTGACCAGTCAAGTATTTTCCATTACTGACTTAGTGAGTTTTCATGTCTAGTGTACTAGGCACTGGGGGCAAAAGAACAGCCATAAGCCTAGAAACCAGAAGACAACAACTCATTCCAGGCATCGTTTGCTTGCAATGATGTAGATTTTATAATTTAATATTTCTGTCTTTATTTTGCCACTTACACGATGGGCAAAATAAATTATGTTTGCAGGGTCCTTTGAAGTATTTTAGTTCCTATCTGACAGCATGCATATCTGTTTAGGCATGAATACTAAGAATATTTATTGCAAAGCTATAAAAGAAGCAAAATAAGGAGTTTACTGGTGTACTTACCAGTGCTGCTATAGCACTCAGCATCTTCAGGGTAGTAAGGTTCTCATTCTGTTTTGTTCTGCACAAATTAAAGGTCTTTACCCTGAAGAGTGTTCGATGGCCACTAAAGCCATAGCCCCTTAGTGCATTTTTTTGTTTTGTTTTGTTTACCAGATACACTTTCATATTCATATACTTTCCTATAACCCTGTGTAGTCTACCCTTTGTAGACAAAATTTACTCCCCAGTGGCCAGTCCAACTAGCTAGTAGTCTCCCTGCATTCACTACTGGTCACAGGAATATATAAAAGCCACAATAGATACCAATGAGTATTCTGTTTGCCAGCCTGTAATGCTAAAGTCTAGAATAGATGTGACATTAGGTCTAACCCCCACTCAAACTCTATAAAAGAACTGGTATGTTTTGGCTAGACAAAGCAATGAGCATCCTTTTTTACCTACTAAATTTTAACTGAAGCCAAGTTCATATAAAATGATCTAACTTCAGGTAAAACCTCAGTGGCATTTTCTTTCTTGAGTAGGAACCACGTTACTTGGCTCATCTGTGCTAGTTCAAAACCTCATCGCATTCTCTTGCGATGTAGAAAAACTTTGCCTTCTACCTGTAACATTCTTGTGAGGCCTGTGTGCAAAAGAGGATAATTTAATTAGATGTAATGGAAAGGACTGCTTCTAAAGTCACAGACACCTAATAGAGGGAGGCTTACCTATTAGCTCGAATGTACAGCCCAAATATTAAAGAGACATCATCAACAGAAGCAAGACAGTGAGATATTTTGTTTGCACACAGCTCTGAAACTTGGAGAGACAAAGAAAGTACTTTATGCACCGGATATCGCTCAATCAAATAAGCAAGCTGCACATCTTTCTGGCTGTCGCAGTGTTCGGTTTGCTGAAAGGCACCTGGTATGTTTGTGCACAGGTGAAAGTCACTTTAAATATTTGTTCTCGATTAGGTATTGTTTTTTATGTCACCATCTGCACCAACATGACTCACCCATTCATAAACTTTCTTTTCTTTGAGAAGGCATGGGAGTTATTGGCACATATATCAATCATTCCAGCTTTATGAATTAAGAGCTTCTTCACTTCTTATTACCACCCAGGTGTTCATTCACCATTCAAACTCAAAGATATTCAGAACTATAAAAGAAAGTTAACTCGTGCATTTTTAATGGAAGAATGTAACCAAGAGCTGCTGCTGAGTGACATGAACCAAAAATAAAAATACAGATGACTAAGCACACACTTGCCAAACAACTTCTAAGACCAATTTAAGAATCAAGCACACCACTGCCAAAGCTTTGAACTAGAGGAAGCAGATGCTTTTGCTGCTGTGACATGCATTTCCACCCAGCAGGTAGACGGGATGAAATCCGGTCTCATCAGGTCACTAACAAGGATTCAGGGCTAACAGCAGATTGGGCAAAGCCAGCAATAACAACACTTTTACATATGATTTCCTGATACATGGAAGTTAGATATTTCCGCTATTTCATCTTCTATTTTTCTTAGGACAAACTCCTGAAAACTAAATTGCAATGGAATGCGGGCATCTATTCTGATACACAATAGTTTATTGAAATAAACTGCACAGGAAACTTTCTTTCCCTGTATATAACGTACGATTACCACCAAGCGAAGTGACCAGCATACACGCAGCCAAAGGCAAAGACACTTCATTTAAGAAAAGTCAAGGTGATGCAGGTGGGATTAACTCCTAGTAAAATAATAGTCCCTTCAAAGTCCACTTAGAATAGTTCTTGCTGTCAACATAATTAATTTGTTTGGTTTATTACCATCACATGTTTTCACAGAGTCAAATCTTTAGATGTTTACATCTTTACTTGGCAAAAGCCACAGCGAGGCCTGTGAAGCTCTAAGAGTCAGGTCTGTGTGAATTAAACCAATTTTTTTTTTTTTTTTTTTTTTACCTCGAACAAATAGATTTGCTACAGCAGTAGCGATAGAGGGGAAAGTCTGCTTGGGAAAAAAAAAATACACTTTCCACAAGATATCTGTATCATTAAGAAATTGTTCATGCTACAGTCAGTTTCCATTTCTCTGTTTTTCTCCCCAGAGGACCTTAACATCAGCTACAGGCTGCTTCTGGTCACTTTCCCAAGGGAAAGCTTTGTGTGGCATTAATGGTTGGAAAGGCATGGATTGAGAACAGTGTGAAAATACATGGAATATAAGGCTATAATGACAGCAAGAGCATATTTTAAACTCAGGGTTCCCCAGGGTATTACATCAGAACCAAGAGAAGAATTCTCACATTATTTAACTATTTGTTATTAAACATCAAATAGTTGAAAAGAGAGAAGACATTTTGATTAAAACTCCTCAGCAGTTAAAGCCTAAAGTCAAAAGCTCCCACTATGAGCCCACTGACCTCATGGATGTGTATGCAGGTTTTGATGCATTCGGAGGGAAGAGAACTCAAGCAGAGCAGCGCAATTATGGGGGGCCTACTTGGCCTGCACAGACAGTGCTGATGGAGAGAAACAATTCCCTGTCCCACCAGCCTGGCAGCCGGCTCCCCACGAGCACCAGGCCCCACACGTGTCAAAAAGCACCGCAGCCCTCCCACCCCTGTCCTCCCAGAGCCAGGCTGAGCCACGAGAGCTCCACACTCTCTGCAGGCCATGCACAGGACGGGGCAGTTGGTTGTTGGGTGCCATGCGCTCTCCAAGCAGCTGTTCCCCATCTTAGCTTTGAAAAAGGCAAGAGGCAGAGTTTCCTGTACTGCTTCAGAAACAGCTTATGCCCTGGTAGTGCTATGCGCACACTTCAGCAATGCCTGCTGTCACAGGATCACAGGATTGTTTAGGTTGGAAGGGACTTCTTGAGATCATCAAGTCTTACCCCAGCACTGGCTTCATTCACTTCCTTGTGGAAGTACCACAGACCCACACATACAGGACCCATTGATCACCCACACAAAATTGTTAGGTACAAGTGGGGGGTTTATATATTTTTAAAAGGTATCCATTCACCAGTGCTGAAAGAGTAACTGAAATACATCCACAGCCTTCTTGAACACGTAAGTACACGTCTTATCTACATAAATTTAAAATGACACATTGAAAACCACAGATGAATTAAAAATGACCCATTCCAGTGCACAGAAGTTCATTGGGAGGTGGGAAGGAGGGCCTATTTACTCAAGTGCACATATCAGATGCAGCTGAAAATCAATTGAAAATGTGACAGTAAGTCTGTGATGAGAACATTAGTTACCTAGAACAGACAGGCTGGGTTTAATTCAAATATTGGCTAGCATTTTAATAGCTTTTAGCAGCAGAGCAGTAACCAAGAGCAACCCAAAATGCTGGAGACAAGCCGTGTTTGAAGGTGTTCCAGCCACGCAGTCATGTGTGGTGCTTAAAACTGGCAACAGGCACATGAATTACTATGGATGTTCATTTGATTTTGCATTTCCACCTGTCTTTTAACTACTGAAGTTTTCTCCATCTTATGTATGGGCTACAGAGTATCACTCTATCTTAGACAAGTGTCTTTCTCATGAGAGAGATCGGGTTTTCCTAAGCAACAGACACTCTAAACTTTCAACTGAAGTCAGTGAGAACAGTGGCGGCTGTTCGTTATTTCTGCAGGATAAATTGAAGACTTCTCAGGCTTCGTGGAAATATTTTAAAAGTCAAATTTACTGTCTGTTCTCAGACTCAGTGACATAGGAAGCAAAAGGGACTGTATCTTAATATTCCACATTCAAAAGAGGCTAATTTCATTATAGGGCTGCATTTTGTTCTGTGCATAATTCAATAAACTGTGGCCGTGTATTAACGAAATATTGAAGAGGAAATGAAAAGTATATTCCATCAAGTTTCATTTTCATGAAAGCATAATTACAGACAAGAGGGAATATAAATAGTGCACATTGGAAGCCTTCATTATTTAAGTTGCATGTAAGCACTCCTTTCATCAACAAAGACTAAAGAAAGGAGAATTATGCCACAGATCAATTTTATTTTTCTTAAAAATTAGATGGGTAAAGATAGCGGACTAGAATTTATTAATAAGTGAACGGAGGCCTTAAAAATCTGAAGAAATAATAAACTGATCCGCCCAGCTGTAACTCCTCCAAGTTATTCTGTCTCAATCCAAACACCTTCAGCACTGGTCCTCTAAAAAGACCTTTTCAATCTCTCCTTGCCTTTTACAATACACCAGTGTTGCTCAATTCATTTAAGGCTTAATTCATGAATAAGAAACCACATTTACTCCACGCTCCTGCTCGGGATCTATCATACAGCTGGGATGAAAGGGCCTCGATTCAGAAGTTGCCAGGAAGCTAGGTCACAGTGGTACAGGGTCAAAGGTTAGGCCAATACAATGAAGCCCACAAAAATTTGAGTAATATGCACTTCTCATCACAATACATGGGAACTTACACTTACTGAGTCCCACAAAATATTCCTTACAGATCCCCAAAGTCTCATTAAAGACAGAATACGAACAGAGACTGTGGGCATCAAGTATTTCTCACCCTCGGCTGAAACGGCGGGGATAGGGAAAAAAGGAGATGGCAATTGTAGCAGAACGTAAAGCAGAGCACTGTCCATTCTCCAGTGCTACGTGGCTGCTGACCAGAATAAATAATGATTTTCCTCATCTGAATCTTAAGAAACACTTTGGGGATTACATGCATGTCGCGCAATGTTTAGAAAGAGGGGAAAGGAAAGCACACTCCAGTCTTGGACAGGAGGGGTTGTGAGTGGCTCCCAAAGCCCACTCATGATGCTCGGGAACACTAAAAGCATCTCTGTGCCTGCCTCAGTTGGGCAGCAGCCCCCCTCAGTATGCAGTTCACATACAGCTTTACCTCCACAAGAAAAAGAAACATTCAGCAGGGAGGAAAAAAAAAATAAAAATCCATTAATGTTCCAAAACATAAAACTTTGGAACAGAGTGTTTGCATCTTACAGAGTGTTTGCTGTGAAATTCTCAACTGCCAAATGAAATGCATTAGTGCAAAAAATAGCAGAGAAATACCAAAAGATGCCATCATGTCCAGAACCGCAAGCATTTCCTTGTATTCACTATCCCCATAGCTAGACAGGGAGGTTCCTCCACCCAGTGTGACTGTAACTTCCCTTATAGAAATACCACGCGCGCTCTGAGTAAAGCATTGAATGTGGTTTTTAATGCTGATGATTCAGCTCAGAAGTGGCACACAAACAGCCAGGCTCACTCACTGGAGTTTCATTCTGCCTTTGCAAGCAGCAGCCAGAAACGCTGGGAGTATCCCCATCAATTGTGAACCAAATGGAAAGATCCCCCTTCATCCACTTCAAGCTCAAGCTGTTATATAAATCATCACCTTCTCTCACCAAAGCAAGTTTCTGCAAGTGAGATGCGATTTGCAGCTGAATGGGAAACTTTTGGTTACGAAGAGATGAGCACAGCTCCAGTGGCAACAGGGCTGTCACTACCTACGCTTGCTGCTTTTGAAAGGCTAAGCTTGATCCTTCTGCAGATCTACCCCCAGTGCAAACTGAAAACATGAAAACAAAATCTTGATGCTTCTTGATCAAGGGAATAACTGCTGAACACTGCTCAATGCAAAGCTTATCAGCTTATCTAATCGTATGGTACCCCAGTTTCCATTCTGCCTCTCCCTTTATCCATGTCCTGGTCTTTTTACTTAGGAACGCAGAAGCCACACCTTGGCAAAACTCCAGTTGTCTCTGCAGTCACAATGCCCTTTCTTGTTTCCCCTTCTAGCTCCTCTTTAGCCTCTGTATCCGAGTGTCCCCAGATACCAGGCTCCTTATTGCAATCCTACTTCTCTCTTTGAGCCCACATCCTTCCTCAGACCTTTCTTATCAACTGTTCTGTTGGTTTCTCATCATATTGTTCTTGCCCAAATTGTTTTAGCCTTCAACACCCTACCACTAAACATTGCTCCTTTTCCTTAGTTGCAACTCTAATCCGTTAAACTAACATCCAGATTCTGGTTTTCACCTGTATTCCCCAGTCTCCCTGAACAGTTGTCCATGTTTAACATGGGACACAGCAATCTGGAACTGCAATTAGACCTAGAAAGATCCCATTCAGCTCTGGACTTGAAGAGTCCAAATACGTTTTTGCATACTTCAAGGAATGAACTGATGGTAGTATCACAAAGCGCTAATAAGCACATCCAAATTATCACTTGGGGTTTTTTTGCCCAAGACTTAAAAAATATGTTCTATTCACAGGAAAGGCAGGGGAAAAAAAAAAAAATCTTTCACAGAAAGTCCACAACTCTGCCAAATTTTAGATACTAAATTCAATCCAAGCTTCAAGCATTAGCACATTTAATGAACCAAAATAAGATGATAATTTTTAACATAGGCAACAAAATGTAATTTCGTTCTCATTCTGAGAAACATTTGGACTCTTACTGTAATGTTCCTAAAAATCAGCCTAAGGTTGTTACTCCAAACAGAAACTACAGGCAACAGAAAACCATACTGCTCTTTGCCCAGGTAAAACATTGCAACTGAGCTAACAATAAAACAATTGATGATTACTAGCTTTTTTATAATTCAATGTTTTCAAAAGTCCTAAAGACAGTCAAGTTAAATTTCATAATGTCCTTGGAATGGATCGTACATCAGATAACTATTGTTGGGGGAAATTTTCAAAGGCATAAAGTTTGTCAGAGTAACCACTCCCCATAAAATTTGGTGAAAAGAAGGGAGTCGTGCGCAGGAAAGAGGCGAGTACTGCAAACAGACCTTGAATGAATTTCTGAGAGCAGACTGGGAATCTTGGAAACCCTTACCTGAGCTGTTACCTTACTGCTGGTGCCTGAATGTCACTCACGCCTTAGCGTTGGATACGACACATGCTATCATACAAAAATCCTGTTCTGCACCAACACCCACCAAAGACTTCGGTCTTGACAGGGCTGAAGAATTCAGCTCATATGTCATAGTCAAGTCTAGTCTGAGTCCAGAGTTACGTCCTTTTTTGCCCATCTGGACTGAGAAACTTCCATTTGGTGGGTTTCCTCAGATTGTGCCTAAGATACACTGCAAGATCATGTCTCATAAAATTAATTTCCGTTGGTTACCATTTAGTTTTAAAACAAGAGGAAGAGAAACTGCAGTACCAATGATCTGGATATATTTTATAAATGAGTTTATTTGCCGTAGTATTTATCTTAAATGTAAGAAGATAGAAGAAACCAGATAGAAAATGAGAAGATAGAAGTCAGCAGAAGATCTGAATTCCAAACTTCTATTTTATCCACTGGAAAAAAACCCAAAACATTTCTTCCTAACTGTAATCCTGGTCCCAGTTCTCCCTCTCTTTTTCATCCTCAAGAAAAATTGCATGTTTCCACATAGTTGAATACTGCCCTATCCCAGAGATAGCTCTTGAGTTTTGTCACCCTTTACAACAGCTGCTTTTTCTTAAGTTATCCAAAAGGTGAAAGGAGGAGACAGAGGGAGCGTGGAAACAGCACTATTTAGAACTGTCTTCTGGCTTTGGCCAAACATCATCCATGAGAGTAGGAAATGAGGAGACACGATAGGGTGAAGGTTGTTGATTGTTTACAATTAAAGACCCAAACCACAAAATACTTATTATATCATTTTTGACATGCAAATTTTAGGAATCCAAAATAGAGCTTTGAAAGATCTTTTTTTATGCCATTGAAATGCAGTTTATAGTTTTGATCTAAAATGAAAAATCACCTTACTCTAAATGTCTTTGCACTGATGGTTCTATCCAAAATCTATTAAATTCTGCAGAATGTTTCAAAAGGACAATTTCCATTCCATCAAATACATTTATGGAGTAGTTTCTATAAACTTTACAGATGCTCGTTCTTGTTATTTCAGCAGAACTCCCCCATGAATGCACGGAGCTCGTGCTGTACCTGGAACTCGCAGCACACCTCCGTGTTCACCTGCAGTTGTCCAAGAAACTCCTAAATTCCCTCAGAGACATAAAGAGGACAGTAATATATAAAGGGGGAAAATGAACTATTTCCCATGGCTGGGAGTACCATTTCTGGTATGATTTATCTCCTTATTTCAATAAACAGCAACTTTTTGCTGCAGCCAGAATTTGAAACAGCAAAGGGAACTGAAGGACTGGGCTATTTCTAGGAGCATTGAGGATCAGGACAATTGAAAGGCTGAGAGAAAGTTCTGCCAGGAGGTTGCTTGGCAGCAGCCTGCCATATCCATCATCGTGAACGCAGCTCTCCAGCTTCTAGCACTACATTTGCACGCACACAGAAATTAAATTAAATATGCCAAAAGAATAATGTGATACTGTATAATACGTGCCATAGATTTTAAGTGTAGCTACTTCCTATAACCATGTTTGCCTTAACAATGTAAATATGGAAGGGTGTAACCCTTTAGCAGGTCCTTATCAGTTAACTATATAGAAATAAGAAACAGTTGGTGAGTTTTAAATCTATTGACTCAGCAGTTTACTACAAGAGATGACTTGGCTGCACTGAAAGAAAAGACTGCAGAAAAAAAAAAAAAAAAGTTCTCTGTAGGCAGCTGGCTCTCACTTACACTCTTTTTAAGACCTTACATACCAAGTTTAAATGTGTTGTAAGGAAAATTATAACAACTCTGCTGCCCCCCACCTTAATACTGAAATGGTGAATTAGTTATGCAGTATCTGCTTCCCAGATTTCAGAATATCAGTGAAGTTTTTTGCCAAAAGTTTGTATATTTATATATATATATATATATATATAAATAAAATCAGAAAACATCACTGTTTTATACTGGCCAAAGGATAGAGTATACTGTAATACAACACAGCTTATCATCTGGTGTGCCTGATCTTGCAAAAACTGCATGTGAGCATTTCCACAAAATTAAACAAGACCATTCACTTGACTAGTTGCTCATGTAAGCTTGTGAGACTGGACTTAAGTTTTCACACACAAGGCTTACATGAATACATTATTTTACAAGAGAATCTGAAGCAAATGGTGATTCATTGATCATAGACAAGTAGAACATATGGTCCTGGCTACTCATAAGGAAAAAAGAACTGGAGGAAGAGGGCTTGTTCATTTATATTCAGGAGACTTTCTCTGACACTGAGGAAAATAGTAGAGTATGAAACCAAGTAGAAAAAGTATACCTGCCTTAACTGGGTGCCACTTCACTGGCTTCAGAGAAGCTACACTGGCTGAGTTTGGCTACACACAGCCTTTCCCCCTTTACTCCACAGCCCTAGCTTCTGTTACCTACATTTTTACTTTTTTACTGGCTTAGCACCTAACTTGTTTTAACTCCAGCTCAAGACTTTTTCACACCTTTCTTACACTTTTTTTTCTTACTTGTAATCCACCAATTCGATACTATGTGCCTATCTAGCTTTTCCCAAGTGAAATAACCTTACTATTCATCTCTCCAAATTAACAGTACTTAGGAGTGTGTAATTCATAGACAATTTACAGAGATATCTTATGATGATACAGTAGAATTAACCCTGCTTTCCTGAGCAAAGTGGTTTTAGTTATATTTCAACAGAGCTGTGCAAAAACAGGCTCTACTCAGAGTTTTATTACTCTTTAAGTGTCAGAGGATGTTGGCCCAGCTCACGCTGTTCCTAACCATCTCTAAAAATCACTGATTGAAGCCTTGCAAACCATTAAACCAGGTTTAATTTCAGTCCAAATCCTTGAAGAAGCCATGGTTCAAGGTAAAGCTCGAGTTATTCTGTGGACTGCAGCACATGATCACATTTTGGCCTAAACAGTTAACAAACTTTTAAGTATGGCTTGAATTCCACATCCAAAATTGAACTAGAAACAGATACACAGCTTCCCATCTGTGGCGTCTTCATAAATGGTTTACAAACTGCAGCACTAGTAAAGTCAGAGAAAGTAAGCTATGGGAACTTGGAGAGCACATGAGGGAGATGGAAGACTGAGGCAGTAAGGAAGAACAGTAATACCATGACATAGCTGAACAGAACAATTTATATACTAAATGTTTCTAGCTAGGAAAAGGGAAAGAATCCAACTGGAAAATCCGGATTTATTTCAACACTTTGATCAACAGCAGTGGTGGGAAACATCTTACAAGAGTTTTGCAATATCGAACCCATAGGTTTTAAAAAAAAAAAAAAACAAAACAAACCAAACCACTCAACCATCAGTCTGTAACCTATATAGATAAAGCCAGCACTCTACATCATCACAGTTTAATTAGAGCCTTTGAAGGCACGCACCTTTGATCTGAGCCAAGTGATAAATGTGTTATATTTTAAATGGATTATTACATGTTCTGTTCAACACAGTGGTAGGTTTGAGCCAGCACAGTCTTGGTGTAATGAGGAAAAACCCTGAATGCCTAACAGCCACAAAAAGCAGACGCATCTGCTCTGCTCCTTTCAAATGTACAGGTGTCTGGCTGCCTAAAAATTTCTAACAAGTAATGACAAATAACATCAACCCAATCTGGGGAATGAGGGACCGGACACATGCTATGTGCAGAGCAAAACTCTTGCCATTGCATTTTCGTGTGCTAAAGTGATGAAGTATGGCTCATAAACATTTTCCAGTGCAACCAGAGAGACTCAAAGACAACAAATCCGTCCAACAGAAATGAGCCAAAACCGTAGGATTTGTTAAAAATCCCTTTCAATTGTGGGAAAGCACAAATGGGATTCCCAATCAGAAAAGAAATCTATCATTATAAAGGACCTACTTTCTACTCAGAGGAATCAGCAGTTTGTGTTTCTCATTTTAATTAAAAGAATGTTATGACTAGGCTAATCTGAAGACAATAAAAGCGGAAGGCAGACAAAGGTACTCCAAAATATTACAATGCTAAGTATATCAAGCTTAAAAAAAAAAAAAAAAAAAAAAAAGATTAAGTAACTTACTTGCTGTTCTGATGCCCTAGGTCAGATTTTATGGCCCTCACTAGAATTTCATATACCAGTAAATATGACACTTTTTATCTCTTACACCTGCCACTATGAACTATTCCAAGCCATTAAGTCTCCGTGAGCTGTTTCCTAGTATCAGTACTTTTCTCTGCAGTTCAGCACAGTACATTTACCCGCCTAAAAACTGACAAGCAGGCTGTAAAGGAGTGATAATAAACATGCATGAATATGAAATAATTGTCCACAACGACAGACTCAGTGCATACGTGCTAATAATACTATACAAATAGCCACTCAAACCACAAAGGTGCTAACGTGGAAGAAGTAAACAAAAACCAGTAATTATCAACAGCCCAGTGAAAGGTATCAACTGCAGAGAACTATGGGAATGTGAACCCAGTGTGCTAATCCCAATATTTAAAATACTTGGGCTGAATGCCAGTTAGGTTTTATTTGTTGCTAGCAAAAGGGGAGGGAGAGAATAAAAAATACAACCAACTTTCTGTCCTAATAACATTTCTCAATGTTGTCACTGCTGTCACCCTTTAGAAGCTGACTGAAACACTCTCATTGTTGAGGAAGACTCCTCATGGAACAAAGGAGCTGTACAAAGTCTCCCTCCTGGTCTATCTTTGGCCTCACACTCCCTATTTGATAAGGAGTGCAGTAATTTTTAGTGGAAGCATTGTTTTCTCCTACTGTTCATCTCTTCCTGCAGAACACAGTGCTTCCTGAAAGAGCCATTGGTCTACAATACACAACTCTTGAAGATGCCGTGTTAGAACACAGTAACAATTTAGTCACATAAGCATAAAGTTACCATAGTCTTATTTCTAGAAAAAAGTTTATTTAGCAAATGAATGTAATCTGTAAAATACCATCAGAATAAAGGTCATGTGAAAAAAGTAGAATATGGAGTCATTAATACACTTATTTTCATACCTACAAGCCATTGCCAGTACTTATTCAGTAACGTGGACTTTGTAATCAGCACATTGTGGACAGCTTTTAGCTTAACTAAACAATAAAAGCCTCTGATATGCATTTCTTCCTTACTGAATACCAAGAACAGCACACAAAAGCTTAAACTCCACAAAGTACCTTTTCCATTGCTGCTAATTTATACCTAATTCTGTCCTCCTTTTTTTTTTCTCAGACTAAGAAAATTCAACTAGTTTGTTTGTAATTGAACATTAAATATGCCCTAATAGCTACATTTAACAGTAATGTGTGGATTTTTTCCAGAAAAAAAATCCACACATTTCTATCTAGGTCTTGGTACAGCAACGGCGATGTTAAAAACTGGCTGGAGAAGCCTTAAGAACTTTCACAACAGGAGAATCCTTCCTCCTTGTCCTGGTAACCACTGTGAAGCACAAGGGTTCAGGTCTCCTTTGGGACCAAACCAGTTATTCACATGGGATCTTTCAATGGGTACAGGAGAGAAAAAGAACAGCTCATTCTGTTCTCTCGACAGCACAAGGTCTGATAAAGTCAGGCACTCAACAACTCCTATAAGCAACTAAATATAAGCATCTAAAAAGTGCAACTGAAAAGGCCCCATTTTTAGCTTGCCTCCATTCGTAGTCCCATCACTGAGAGCTTGGCGGCTGGTCTGGTTTTTTGCTGGTATTTTGGTTGTGAGGGTCTGGAGACTGTTAAGGTAAGATGTGTAACTACTGTTTCATATAGATACTGTGTGTGCCTTCAGATTACAACATCTTAAGTAACAATTATTTGACCCTGTACTAGCAAAGATTATGGTCTTTTTTCTTTTTAAAAAAAGAAATATATATATACACTGCAACAGTCCAGAAACAACTCACAAAATTAGTTCTTTTTTCCTCTTTCATGCTTCATATTTGTACATTTTTACTGCATGAGTTCTGAAAATCTTGCATAGTTCAGCAGTGACTAGATTTCCACTAATGGGGTTTGGACACGTATTCCAGCCCTTTCATCAGCAATAAGGAAACTGAATGTTCTCTGTTAATCAGCTCAGCACAGTCATTATTTAACCCGCAGACAACGTATGGCAGCAAAGTTTAAGTTTTCAACCTTGAGAAGGCGGCGAGCTTTGCTGGTTGACCCTGCTGAAGGCAGGCAGAAGTCAGAAAGACTTTGTAGACAAGAAACAGCAGACAAAATTAATCTTCTGATGAGAAAAAAATTCAATAAATCTGACCTACAGCTACAGCCACAAACAAGGAGAACCACCACACTGCATCCTACATTTCTGTGTGATGCTGTGCCATCCGTATCAGTAGAGAGATAACAGGAAAGGTTGTAAGACACCTTTAAACTCCTCCAGGCTGAGTTAAACTACAACACCAACAGAGCAATAGTGCATCGGCTCCATCCCCTTTTCCAGGCATGCTTCTCCATCAATAACAAGGACAGGCATTAAAAGAAGAGTAACTCAAACAGCTCTGCAGTGCAGGGAGATCCCTTTATTTTGGGTGGTTCTCATGCCAGACGGTACCAAACATGAAAGTGAGAAAAGAAGAGGTATCAGTTCACACTAGATTGCAACAGAAGCGCTCTTTGAACACATCTTCCTGATCTCTGCTACAGCACATCACTGCAAGTTTTTAGCTAGAGACATAAATATAGATACATCCGCACATATTTTCATTCAGAGACACTACTTGATACCAAGAAATAAAACAAATGTCATCAGAACAGCAAGACAGACTGATCCAAGTGTCTGCAATAGGGTGCTTAAGTTCTAATACATTTGAATGTACAATTTTTATTTCAGCCTCCAGAAAGTACTTTGCTATAAAGAAACAACAGCCATTGGTTTGTACAGCTGTACTCTAACTGAAATTGCACAAGGAAGATGAGACCTATATGGTGTCACAAAATTCAAAAGGCTAAATTACATAATGTACAAAGGGTTCCATTTGCTTTTATTTTAAAAGTAGAAGTTCCCTGCTTCAGCTTAAAGAGAGCAGATGGGGCACACCACTTAGAAATACAAAGAAATCAACACAGGCTGAGGGAGGAAGCATTGTAATCAAATGTCAAATTCTGTTTCTGCCACAGAAGTGGCAGTGATAGTTAGGTCTGGCTCCACTCAAACAAGCCACAGCTGTTTAATCAGAACTTTAAGACAGACCAAAACAGCAAAATGAACTGCTTATAATTCTTTATATATTTGTTTCTGTTATTGTAAACCTTGTGCAACTGCTTGGTTTTAAACATAAAAATGTTAACAGATTAGAAATAGATTTTTGCATTTCAGGAACTGGACAGACTAGGAAGTTGCTGGGAAACGCAGTCTAGATGTAGAATCACAGCTGATTTGTGCTTTAGATGGGTTTCTACCTGGTCACTCACCACCAAATCTCACTTCAATTAAATCTCCTTTGAGTAGCACACTAACTGTTACCTCTTTTAAAGTCATAAGTCAGAAAAACCCCACACTTCTCTCCACAAAATTTCAAAGGCAAGTCCCAAGCTATGGGGCAACGTGGAGGATGCTGCAGTGGCCTCCAAAAAGGGCCGGAAGAGTGCCAGCTCTGACTCCAAGCATCCTGTCACCTGAGAGCACAAGTCATATTTCAGTGTCTGGCAAAACCTATTATTCAGGCTATCAAGCAGAACAGTTTGTGTATGAACACATTTTGTGAATATGTTATTTCTCACCTATGAGTGAGGTTTAGTGGTAGGAGTACAGGGCCAGGAATTCTCCATTCAAATGAAGGCTCAGTCAAACCCTTGCCAAGCTATTTAAAGTACTTTTTGCTTGTTTTTGATTTTATCATTAATACTTAGATTTTTGTGATCTTGCATGATTAGACTGGTAATGTTACATTAGCCTCATGTACACAGAAACACAAAACCTTTTGTTGTTGCTGAAAGTGAAGTATACTTTCAAATGATGAGAATGCCAACAGAGAGCTAGATAAACAAACACATACCTTTGCAAAAGCCACGCTGATTCCGTCACATCCCAAAGCAGTTCCACGCTGTACGCCATAATGGCAGAAATCATACACTCCCAGCAGAACTAAAATTCAACAGCAATTCACTGAGTAAAGGAGGGATTGTACACTGGCCTACAGGCAGCTTGACCCAATGCTTTTCAGGATCCATTTCACAGTTGGGAAAACAGGCAAGAAAAACAGTTTTTTCAAGGTCAGGCAGTATCAGAGGCTCAACTGGATTTCCAGAGGTCTCCTCTAAACCACCACTAGCAGTCAGCAACTTTTCTTACCCCATAATACTGAGTATGAGTCCTTGCAGTTACTTCTGTCCCTCCTCCAGGACAGGCAATTCAACCTTCCTTTCACTCTATACCTTTCCAGAGAGGACGAAAGAGGCAATTAGGAACATACTTATTACCAATGATTGGCAATAATTACCAGGTGAGATTACTTTCTACAAAGAACCTGATTTCCTTAGCATGCCCAAATACAGCCAGCACAAAGAGCTTGTCGTTCAGTAATTCTGATTTTTCTATCTGGAATGCCAATCAACACAATATGTAATAACTCCCAAGTTACACCCGTCCATTTCGCTTGTTTTGTTTGTTCCCCTTGAAGTGAATTCTCTCACCCTAGTGCTGAAGCAGTCAAAACAATAAATGCCACAAGTCAGCTTTTAAGAGAATAGGGCACCTCTCCTCGCGAATAGGGTGCCATATGGATTCCCTTCATGAATATGAGATTTCCTTTTAAAGTCACAGAATGCTTTCAGCATTTAATGGCTGGTGCTACTGCTACTCAGGTTCCTTTTGTGATTTGTACCCCAGGGACACCGAGCTCCATGCGTTACCAGCTTTTTTCCCTATTTTTTCACCCCCCATTATCAATCTGTGTAAATAAGATGCACAGCATCCACTAGTTAATAAACAAACTCTCACTTTGATTACACTTTCAGTTTCCAGGCGCAGAGCTGACTAACTACAAAGAATAAATGTGTTTGGGGTTTCAGTGCTGGCCTTGGAAGATTGTTCACAAATACATGATTCATATCCGATCCTGAACATTAACACTTTCCTTATGACTCATACATACAGTTAAACAATAAAACAGAGCTCTTATTGAAGTTTTGTTTAACATGCATGAAGCACCTATTATTAATATTTTTCAATGTAATTGTTTAACAATGTCCATCCTATTATTAGCTGCAAGGAGGGGATGTTTCCACTTCTGTCTTGAAATAAATACACGCTTTTGAATTTACTCTGACTTATGTTTAGAATCTTTCAGCAACAGCTCAGAAAATAAATTTTTAAAAGTCATTAAGCGCTGTATGGAGCAGGGTATGTTCCTTACCAACACACATTATTTGAATTGACAGAAGGCAATTGCCCTGTATCTCTCATTCTATAGAACACGATGTGTACAACATACTGATCAACACACCATTTCCTTACATTGTTTTCCTCTCCAAAGTGAAGGATAAAACAGAAAATACGGCCTTCCTCACACAATAGAGTCTTTAGGTCTTCTATCTGGTCCCTACATGTTAGGATGTTCACTGTAATACAATTCCCGGATAAATTATAACGAGTGACTGGCAAATCTGAAACCCGTTAAGAGTTCAAGTTCAGCTAAAAAAAATGCTGAGGGATTATTTTTAAAACTTTATCCTTCACCATTCAGTCTGCTAAATCATCATAACTGGGGACTATTTGCAGTTTCACTGCAAAAAAAAAACCCAGCTCCAGCTAGATGCACAGGAACCATGGAAGTACTAAGCAGAGTTTGTAAGAATCATATTGTAATGTAGATATACATTCAGGTAAAATACGCGATTTTGATCTCCAGTTTAAGCCTGTGGGATAGTTTCTTATCTTGGGGCATGTATGTCTGCCTCTAGTGTGTATTGTGTTGCCTACATGCAGCTTTCAAACCAGTTTTACAAATCTGCTCCTATCTTTATGCAAACTATTTCTGAACAACTACAGAAGTAAGTGTATAGCTTTTCAGTTTGCTAGACTGAGCTTTTCCAAAGCATTAATTCTTCCAAAATACTAGAGGACAAATTCAGGAAACACACTGGTGACACAGGAACATGTTCTGCAGATATTATTCTTGTCAGTAACCCATCAAGTGATGAGTAAGAACCTCCTGGGCTTCATCCTAACCCCACTGAAGTTACTCACAAAATATTCACCCTATGGCTGAAAGGCTGGTCTTAAATTCAGAGGCTGAATGAGAGTACTTTCACTCTACCCACTAATACTGTGTGATTTCTAAACGCTTCCTGACAATTCATGTCCCTCATCGGTTGCGGAGCTGTAGTCTTGGACACGTTGCCTTCAGAAGCTGACCTTGCAGAGACAGAAACAGTGATTTGCTGGTGTTGACAAAGCCTTTCTGCTGCGGCCGCTGCCCTCGCATCTGCGAACGCTGTTTCAGCATGGCTGAGCAAGGACAGAAAAGAAGCGGGAGTTACTCACAAGCAGACACAAGTACCAGTCATTGCCCCCACGTAGCTAATAATTCAATCCCAAAAAAACTATACTTTAGTTAAAATAACGTTAACACTTTAGCTCTGTGCCACTGGCAGGCAGAAAATAGATAATACTGCTGTGTCAGGATAAAGGACCATCCCCAGGTTTTCAGAGACACAAAGGGAAAGGAAATGGTGTCTATGCTTCACATGCTTGCTCTGGGACTTAAAGCTGCTTCCAGTCACCACATTCAGTTGAGAGGGCCACAACCAGGCCCCACTTGTCTGCTGCTGACCCATTCCCCTTGCCTCTCACCCCCAATCATCCCGCTACCTACCCAGGTCCAGCCAGGAGAAAGGCCTCAGGAGTACGGCCATTGAGCAGCATGTGCCATGGCACACACCTGTGTGGCCAGCACTCCCTGGGGGCTCCAGGCCATGGTGCCTGGTGGACACCTGCGCATCAGCCGAGGGGAAGCCCATCAGGGGTCTCCCTGGGACCCCTGTGGGCAGAGGCCACCATCACCCGTCCTCCATTTACCTCAGAAAGGCGCTGGCGGAGTTCCTGCCTATGCAACTGAATAGCAGTGAGGGCTCCTACTCATGGCCTCCCTAGTGGGGGGCTGCCCATCCCTAACACCTGGTAGTGCTCACCTTTAACCCTCATTAATTGTTGCATTTTCATTAGAGCAACATCTAAGGGCGTCACCTGAGCTGCGGTCTGTAGGAACATGCACCTCAGGCAACACTTGCAAGAAATCTGCCTCAGATGGGGCATCATTTCATTTATCTGCTGTACTACCAGGTCTGGACATGGCCGCCATCTTAAGACAATGCCATGCACCTCTTTGTCTTCACTGGCTGAAGAGCCCCTTGAGGGGCCGGTGTTGAGCGGCATGAAAGCGGCCCAGCAGCACTGGGGCCAGGTGGCATGGCGGGCAGCATGCCCTCTCAGCACCACACCACCGTGATTGCAGACAGGCCTCCGCGCTAGTTAACGACAGGCACAAAGTCTTTATGTATTCCCTTATTCCAGATTGCCTTGCGAAACACAAGCTAGCAGCAGGTTTCACCACGCAGCTCTTATCTCAGCACCAGATGACCAAAAACACCGAAGGGAAATATGAGCAGGGGAAGCATTTCTTCATGTTTTCATGTGCCGCTTGTTGCTAGGAAAAATATTTCCTTAGTATCTCTATGGGCTCTGCAAGTCAGCATCGGTGGAGCTCTGCTAGTTGCCAGAGAGCATAAAACAGCAAATGTCAGGAAAAAAATAGGAAGAAGTAAAGCTTTAAGAATGTGCCCCATAATGAATGTCCGTCCCCTCAGTGCTGCCTCTCACATGGTCAGTAAAAAGATGTACACACTTTCTTTCTTTGCTGGAACAAATCTTGGGAGCTTCTCCCAAGGTATTTTGTCTAAGCTATACTATTTTTCTGTCTGTTTGGTTTTTTTTTTTTTCCAGAAACTTGAAAGCAGTTATTTGTGTCAGGGCAGCACATGGCGGAGGAGAGCCCTTGTTTACTGACTGCTGAGCAAAGGAGCCTGCATTTGAAATCCGCAAAAGAAAAAGAGCGGGAAGGGACCCAGAGCAGCAGAGAAGCTCGTCCCCAGCGGCAGCAGGGCCCGTGTCTCCCACTTCACCATCCTTGTGCACTTGTAATTGTAAACAGTACCAGATGCACCGGAGAGGAAAGCTGAAAAAACCTCTGATCTGGACACCTCACGCAGCTCTGAACCCTGCCTACCATTTCAACAGAATATCAAGGCCTTTCACAGCTGAGGCTGGTGATGACACCACCATGTTTCAACCTTTCCCTAGGCCAAAGGATAACCCATTTCCTAGGCCAGTTATTAAGCCATCTTCCTGCTAACAGCTGAGGCCAGCGACGATGATGAAGGGCTGGGGGGTGAAGAGTATGAAGCAGGTTATCACTGAATTTGCTTCATACCAGCCACAGAATAATTCAGAGTATCTGCTTAAGCTGGATATTTAACCCTCATTAAACAATTTCCACTGATCATCCTCCAAATTGTCCTGTGGCTGCTCCCATCGCTGACTGCTGTTTAAGTTCTCACATGCTGCTCTTTGAATTTTCAGTTTTTCACAATAAAGTGGTCTTCCCTGGTCTCTTTGCATTGTTTTATAAGCCATTTGTTTTTAAGTAAGACTGCTTTTCCCACAAAAAGAAAGAGCAAGACTTTGTCTGAATACAAATCCCATGCCCAACAGTGTGCTGACATTTGTGCACAGATATGTGCTTTCCAGTTTATTCTATTGTGCTTTACTTTTTTTTTTTTTTTAAGTAGTTCAGTGGAAACTTTGGATGATTCCAGGCGAGTATCCTTTAACAACACCACCAGAAAAATAGCCTGAAAAACCGGAAACACATTTCAGTCTTGCCAGAGGAATTATGAGTTGTTAGTTTCTGACTTTTGCTTTTATTTAATGTAAGTGATCTCAAAAAAATATAGAAGATTTTTACGGCTGATAAGCAGAGATTAAACTCAGGTGGGGCACCAGCGGCTGTACTTCTCTCCACTTGGGTATATTAATGCAAATGTAGGATTTCTGCAATCTGAATCACCTCTCAGAGCCCACCACCGTGGTGAGCACATAGCTTCCATTCCATCAGGTACTGGTGTCCGCCGAGGACTGTGGCCCCTTTTGTAGCCATACGATTCCAGCTACAAGTCCTTGCTGATGTCCAGGAGAGGCTGGGCAGCCAGGTGGATTTAAGAATCTGAATACTTCCGTTGATCTAGACTTCAGTTTCCACAGGCAAACTAATTGCCAAGTTGTTACCTGAGCAAACTGGGTTTGCCCCAGAACATCCCCAGACAAGAGCTGGAGCATTAATCCACGGCGCCATCTAGCTCCCACAAAAGGAATATTTACAATAGCTCTTTTCCCACTTTATTGTGACTCAAACCTTATCTAATATTTCACACAGAAACACAGAAGATGATAACAACGAGGAGAAATTAATATTATTGTTCTCACTTCTTGAACCCCTAGGGGCCAAGAGAACTGGAGGGTGGCAAATCACCTGCTGTACCTCTTGGTGGATCCGCTTTTCTTTCCCCAGTAGTGGCAAGTGGCTTGACCCAAATGTGGGCAGAAAGTCATTTTAGATACATAAATTCCTCTCACCCTTTCTTCCTCAAGTGCCTCTCGCCCTCTGTCTCCACAGCCTGCCTCGCAGCTCTGGGCTGCCATTTTGGGAAGGGCAATGGCCAACACCGCTGTTTCAGAGGAATGTGCAATAAAGCTGACACTATGAAAGCAAAGACAAAACTCATTGCAACAGAGCTTTGATTTTCACTAATTACATATAACACATGGAGCATATATAATCTAATTTTTTTTTTCTAGTGATATCCACCCTGGTTAAGCCAAGCATTTTCCATCTAAAATATTACAAATAATTGGCAGATTTCACATATACGAAAATGCAGGTTCATTTTGTATAAGGAAACAGAATCTGAAGGCTGCCTATTTCTTCTGTTTGAATATCTTTCACTCACCAGGCTCTCAGCCTTTTGAGCCTGTTTGATGAATAGCAAGACCTCCACAGCTTTCGCTAAAAACTGTAAAATGTGGGGACCTGCCTGTAGCCACAAAGCAGAGAGAATACAGGCTGAAATCACAGAAGCCAGGAAATGCTTGAAACCAGTGAGACAACAACCATATAATCACAGGTACTATGCAAGCGAAAGATCAACTTTAAAACTCCAACTTAAGGCTGCAGGACCTTTGCCAAACGGCAAGTTAGGCTCCAGTGATGTATGGAATATATTTGCTCTGAGTCTATGCTCTGCTGTATGCCAGAAGCTTTTAAACCATCTTTACAAATATGTTCCCATCTTTTGCCAAGTGAATATACAGTCTTTTTCCCTCACGTTGGTATCTACAGTTGTTCTTACTAACTTCATGATTTCTGAGGCTGTAACTACTCTTGAATATTCTCAAATATTTTTGTGACTTACATCAAACTTAAATGCTTTCTTATTCTAACCAAACAAGTATTATTTCCCTATTTACTTTCTACATATGCTTTACTAAAACACCAACAAAGTTGCTTAAAAATGTTTCAGTGATCAGTGGTATATTAGCTCTGCAAATTGGCAGGCTATTTTGCTCTACTGCATTTCTCTCCAATTAGTTATTTCTCTGCTCTCCTCTGCCTCCACTCCATGCCCAGTGTGATCCCTTCTCCTCCCACGTAGCCGCCACACTTTGTCTGTGCCTTCAACATTAGCAACTTTCATGAGCCTGACCTGTTCTCTCTGCTGTAACCCTTTTAATGTTATGCAGCATTTCTTCACATTTTCCTAGGTCTCGCAAGCTGTCTCTTCTTTCTGCAACCAGTTTGCAGACAACAGACTTTCCTAGCTGTGGTTATTCCTCCAGGTTTTGGTTCTATACCCAAAATATAAATGTTCGCGCACTCTAGCCAGACCTCCTCAGTCCATGCCACTCTAGGCTATGCCTAGGCCACAAAACAACTCCTGCTGTCCAAGGAAAAAGGTGGTGTTAGGCTCTGATAACCTGACAACATGGCCAGGGCACGCAACCACCTTGAATCTGTAAGTCCCTCGATAAAAACAGCAAGTCTAATAATGTTCTTTTGGTCTTCTTCCATGCCCTCACCTCATTATTCCTCGTCCTTTACAATAAAAATGACAGGATAGGGTGAATGCATGCCCTCTTCTCTGGCTTTAGGTAACAACATTTGATAACACAGCTCAAGTCTGAAAGGAGGTGAAGCAAGACCAGGTGTTGCTCAGTTGCAAGATTTTGATTTCGATTCCATGCAAAATCCCACATCCAAGAAGAATGGACAGCAAGGTACCTGCAAATACTTCTGTTTGTGATATTTCGTCCAGTCGAGTACTGCCGTGGTGTTTGTTAACGTTTAGGCTCTAGTGCTTGTCAAATATGAGTGAAGAGGATTCCTCCTTCTCCAGCTGTACAAAATGTAAAAAGTAAAATCAAAACCAACAACTTTCGCTAAGGAATGCAGGAAATGTTGTGATGTATTTTCATTGCAACCACTTGAAAGCAGAATTGCTATGGAAATAAAACAACTCCAAATACACCGAACTTGCTGACTCAGTTGATCCAGAAGAAAAATTACAAGTCAGCAGTTTCAAGCGACAGCAGTACCGAGTGTACTGTATCTGCAGTGCTGATGTAATGTACATTGCGACATTTCCCTGAACACTGCACTTAGGAGTTTGTTGAGCCACAGCTTTTAGATGAAGCTTAGGATTTGCTGCAAATGACGTAACAGTTTTTCTTTCTATCTTCGACTATTAGATGTTGGACTCACTCAAGTCCCTAAGGAACAGGACATTTAAAGGGAGTAATTTATTCTAACTTCCTTCTAACCCTAATCCAAGGCACACGTCAAATTTAAAATGAGCACAGATCTAGCCAATTCTCCTAATGTATCCAGAATTATCAGCATTACAGTGTTTTCTATTCAAAACAGCTTATGCAAATCATTTTCTATTGCCATATGCAAATAATCAAATCACTTTTTGCTATTTGATTAACTTTTCAGCCAATTTCCTAATTTTTATGAGCACCTTGTAAGCATATTAGTAACACTAAGATAAAAGTGGGCACATCATCACTTTAAATTTTCCATCTAATGTTCTACTTTAAAAGTCTAAGAAATAATTAGGAGCTGTTAAAAGCCTCTTAACAAAAAAAAAAAGAGGATATGTTCTAAGAGGGAAAACCAGTTAGGAGTTATGATTTTAAGCAATTCATTGGAGTCTGTGCTCTACACCTATGTTAGGTGAGAGAACAGTGTGGCAGCAGAGGAAATAGGTTATGAATCAAACTGGAGACGGTTTAGAGATTCTTCGTCTCAGCTGCTATGGCTTCAGGAAAACATGGGAAATAGCAAAGTTTGTAATTTTTAAGTGGTGGAAGTTGAGAGTAGAAAGAGAATTCAAGCGTCTTAGTTAATGTAAAAAACATCCAGCACACGGAACTGTCTCCATAAGGAGCATCAGAAAACCAAAGTGGCAGATAAAAGCTAACTACCTTGTAAGAGACCTAAACAGTAAGTGGACAAATACAAACTAAACATAAACAGAAAACATAAACATAAAAAAGCGAAAGCTTCTCCTGTGATCTGGTTTATATGCCTCTCTTTTCCTTCCTTAGCTGTTTCTACTCATGTTATCTAATTATTTCACTGAAAGATCGTATGACAGGTGAACTTGTCTGGTCTGTGGAAGGACAACAGAAGAAAAAGCTACGAGAGAATTGTGGAATAATAGTGCCGGCCTTAGTATTATAGTACATCTCTGCATCGCTGAAGCTGCACGCAGCGCTATTTGGAAGTTAAATAATCAGGAAGCATGACATTATGTAATAAATTTATGTCAAACATTAACATAAGCTATTTTTAAGAAAGGTAATCTCACTTAAAATGTGAGTTGTGAGGCTCATTTTCTCTTTTGCAAACTATATATGGCAACAGCAAAATAAAAGTACCCAGAAACAAAATATGGTACCTCCCTTGGACATTTTTTCCCCACTTGTTTCTTCTTTCTGAAGCTCACATCTTGCTGCTTCTGCTGATAAAAATTGTGGAAAAGGACTTTATTCACCACTACCAAAATCCCAGTACTTCAAAATATCTTTTGTGGTCTAATGAACTTGGCCACTCCAGAAAAGTCTGGCCTTACTTACTACTGCTCTTTTCTCAGCCAAATATTTCCCTGTAACGTCAGAAAACCTTGACACTGCTATCCTACAAGAGCAAGGTTAAGAAGTAGCAACGTACTTTGAAAAAGCAGAGAACATACAGAATGCTACCAGGATTAAAAGAGGGCTACAAAACATCAGAGTCCACTTCTCAGAAAAGTTCTGCTTGTGCTAGAACAGTGCCCTTAGCCTTTGTTTTCCAGGAAAATTGCCATGACCATGTAACCAGCAGAATGAGTGTAACCAATAGCTTGGTTATTCTCATAGAAAGTGAGCTTTAATAACGGTGCTTATTCTTCCTGAAGAATATTTCTGGATACTAGACACTAATATTTTGCTTTTCTACTG
This sequence comes from Chlamydotis macqueenii, assembly GCF_036417535.1. Classification (NCBI taxonomy): domain Eukaryota; kingdom Metazoa; phylum Chordata; class Aves; order Otidiformes; family Otididae; genus Chlamydotis; species Chlamydotis macqueenii. The sequence continues at coordinate 68,713,917 of NC_141560.1, read as the reverse complement.
ACAGTACGGAAGCGTGCCAGGAGAGCCATGATTCTACCCGGCAAAACTGCACACTGAGTTGTTGCAATATATCACTCACAAGCAGCTGACAGACCGAGTATTATGTGTGGAGGCTATGTGGCCATGCAGTTGGACTCGGGATGGCTGTGGTCTCTGCAAAGGGAAAGGAACATTCATCAGAAAAATAAGATGAAACTCAGCAGCAGAATTACTCTTGGCCGAGGAGTTCTTCAGCTCCAGCTATGATTTACATGCTGTTCTTTATATGGCTTGGCTTGTCACTCCCCGTCACTTTCACTAAAGAATATATTACTGAACAAGTGGTTTCATGCAATAATAAAGGTTCTTAGTACTGATACAGCTATTTTATTTCATAAGCTCGGGGATAATTGTTTTCAAACTTGTTTCTCTTAAAACACTGAAAGCAAGCTTGAAACGTCCCATGTTTCTAATTCTTTGCATGACTGTGACCTTGTCTTCAAACCCTGAAATACAAGGTAATTTAAGCTAGAAATGGCTCCAAGAGAAAAATAAAGACTGAAACAATAATACATTAATTCAAGTGACATTTAGGTTAGTACTATGTTTGATTCACTTAGAAGAAACCAATTTAAAGTCCAAGAAAGCAATAAACTTGAGTGGCAAAAGGCAGCTCCAAGCTAGCACTGTGAAAGGAAAGAGAGAAATCATTGCACTAGAATCTTTGTTCCTTCTAGTTTCAAGTAAGAGATGGAGGACAGAGAAGCTTGTAAAATTATTGTTATTTATTTGTTTCTCTCACAATAGGTAACTTAATCTGGTGCTGCAGTGTGGAGCCTTAACATGTTTTCTTTTTGGCCTTAAGTAGCCCAAGTGGAGTTATCTTCTGATACTGAGGGGTTACACTTAATTTACATAGATCGCAGCCTCGGGTCTGAAGCTCATTTTCATAGGCAAAAATCAGAAACCTGTTAACTTGCTTTTTGTTTTGTTTCTCCACAGGTTAATTTGCTTAGCTGGACACAGCTTGCCCATCCTGATATGGTACCTGCGTGACTGGAAAGAAAGTAATGAAAGAATTCCTGTGGTTTGGGTCAGTAAATAAAACAGAAAGTCTGTCTGGTTATTGCGGTTTCTGTGCTTAACAAAGTGCTGTCCATCCTTGCTACTGCAGCTCTTGGTTAAGTCTTATATAAACTAAACTCTCTTTCTCAAAGGTATACATAAATACTTTCACGTAGATGGCTGTGAAGATGGTAGAATTCATAGAATGCTTTGGCACGTAACCAATACATGTGGTAACGCATTTACAGCAGATCTGGCTGGTGCTGTATCTAGATCATGGAATTCAAGCTGCCACACACAATTGCTTCTAGGTGTGCATTGTACAATGCGTACACCTGTAACTTTCCCCACTTTTAGGTGACTGGAATCATCCAAAAACTCCTTTGAGCATGGATTGTTCCTGAGAGATCTCCCACTTAGTGAACTGCAGAAGAACATGGGCATCTGCAAGAAACAGTGTTATAAATATTTGTACGTTGGACTCCTGGAACTGAACCTGTGTCACTGTGAGTTCAAATCATTGTAAACTTAACTTGTATTCTTTTTCCTGATTCTTTCTTAAGAATGACTGGCCAATTTGATTTTCACTCCTGTTAATTATTTCCAGATGCTTTACATTTTATTCAAAATGGTAGCTAAACATACTAATACGTACTCCTGCTGTTTTCTTGCAGTGAGAGCCAATAGTCAGGCAAACAAGACACTGCAAACTCAATCATAAAGGGTATACGAAATTTAAGCTTTGAAAAAATTCTCATACTATAATGAGTCCTCTCAGTTTTCTTTGTGTGAGCATTATAATACAAGGAAGATAAGACTATGGCATTGAATAAAATGTCTGTGTGAGCTAATTTCGCAAAAGTAGATGTGAGCTATTTGAAGAAAGTGAGAACAAGAAAAGAAAGGGATTCTCAGGAAGATTTTATATGCAACAGCTGAGGTTATACATATGCAATGGAATTTCTCTGAGAATGGATAGTTGTACCTGTACACTCCTTCATGCAAGTAGAACCAAGTGGAAAATGAAGCTGCTTGAAGACATTCTGTGTCTAGAGGTACCATTGGAAAGAGAAACACTAATAATGATATTTTTATGGACTTGTAGAGTCCAGGAGAGCTTCAGCAAGCTACCAAACATTACAAAACTTGAGCATTCATTCAAGAGGTAGATTCTATTATCCATACACTTGTGGCATAATAGCAGCAGTAATTCCCACAGCCTTATTTTATCAGGGACAGTGAAATTAAAGTTTGGCTCAAAGGAATTAAAACCCACCATTTTCAACCTTGGTGTTTAGATTTAGCCTCCCTAATCCATCTTGAGCACTTAAAATTGCTGAGACCCTACATGTCCCACTGACGAACAGGATTTGGATGGGCTAGGCACTTTGAAAGTGAGTTTGATGATGGTGCTCACATGTTAATCTGATTTTGAGAGCGTTTACAAAATTCCTACTTGTTGATCTTTAGGTAACCAAAACATTGTAAAAAGAGGACATTCATGTTGCACTGAGATAAGGTTTGTATTTCACTATTGTAGTCACCAAGTATCCTTCCAATGAATTAATAGTTAATATGCTACAGACTATCATTCAATGAAAACTTTGTAAAGACAAACATTTTATTCTTTGGAAATGAAGCGATGAAAAATGAAGCTACCTTTCTCAGCATAGAAAAGAAAAAAATCACCTACATCAAAAATGTTGAAAGCAAATCAAACAAAGGATGCACTATGCTGAGGCACATGAATCCATGTACATTCTGCAAAAATGGTTAGATAACAGACAATTCTCACAATTGAGCCTTGGTTTTCAAAGCAAGAAAAATCTTTTTTTGAATGGGTTGGTTTGATCTGAGTACAGGGGCAAAGACAGTCACTCAGAATACAAGACCTTTAATATTAGCTGACAGGTTTTAGTCATAGGTAAGATTTGTAATCAAGAGTATGTCATAAATAATAAAATTAAAGTGTAAAATAATTAACCTGCTAAATACATATGTACATTATTAACTCTAAGGGTATGTGTACTTTTGCTTAAACACTTTGCTAGGTTAGATCTTATTTCAAGTGTTCAATGTTCCTAACACTTCTTAGGACAAAAACTAGAAAACGGGGAAGATACAAAGTCTTTCTCAAAGACAATATTTCATAGAAGCATAGAATGGTTTGGGTTGGAAGGGACCTTCAAAGGTCATCCAGTCCAACCCCCCCTGCAAGGAGCAGAAACATCTGCAACCAGATCAGGTTGCTCAGAGCCTCGTCCAACCTGGCCTTGAATGTTTCCAGGGATGGGGCATCCACCACCTCTCTGGGCAACCTGTGCCAGTGTTCCATCACTCTCATTGTAAAAAATTTCTTCCTTGCATCTAGATAATTCATCTTCTCAGTAAAGCCATCATGAGAGTATAAACAGCTCTTACTCTATTGCAGTGGTCCCCAGGTGTTCCTATGTGTTCTAGACCTAGCTAGTCAAAGTTTTATAACTGCACTTCCATATTTTCCTTATCTTTTACAAAGGTGAATCCTTAAGCATCCCTTCAAGTATAGCAAAAACACCATAAGAAGCAGTTGCTTGTTTCCATTCCAAAAACCTGGAACGGGTTAAAATGTACACAACAGAACTGGAAGCAACAAGATAGTGCAAAAACTGAGGCCTAAATTCAAGAAAACATTTAAATTAATAATGGCTTTAAGCATGCTAAGATTAAGCACATCCAAAAGTGCTTTCATGAATAGCAGTACAGTAAGCCAAGCACTTATCTGAGATTGAACTCTGTTAAGTGCTGACAGTAGCACTGAATATTTACCTCTTTCAATTTACTAGACAACCCTTTTTCAGTTACTCTATCAGAAAAAGCTCAAAAACTTGGAGAAAAAAAAAAGATTATTCTTCCCACAGTAGTTATCAGAAAGTCCTGTAACGTGCGAATCACCTTCTGGTTTTAACTGTCCGTGACCTAAGCAACACCGAACTTCACTGACTTCAATGTGACCTTAAAGATCTGTCTTATGAATTAAGCCTTATGTTAGGGATCAGCAAATCTCAGAAGTTTCAGAATTCAGATCAGATTAGATTTGGGTAGGAATTCAAACTATGTGACCACGAATCGTGTCAAACCTCTAATTTATAAACCTGAAATGTCACTCTGTTAACAGTTCACAAGACCTAAAGAGATTTCTCTCCAGCTCGTATGAATCTAAGGTGGTGGGTACAAAACCAAAGAGCAGATTTCCATCTATTCTGGTGGGAGAACGTATTGTTAACAAACAAGGATTTGCACCATACATGGCATTTGTGCTTTGCTCTTTCAATGCCTTGAGTAATAAGCAGCTGTGAGTAGAAATTTGTTGCATACCCACACAAATTTAGCTGCGTGCAGAACACAGAAACAAGTCGGGCACCTCTGCGCTGGATGGAAATTCACATCTGTTCCTTTGCTCATGTGAAAAAACAGGGGTACCTTACACGAGCCTCGTCATTGTGCTCGACCTTATGCTGGCAAACACTCTGCATCACCCCTCCAGAGGACTCAAACTCTCAGCAGAGTAAGGCAGCAGCCCTAGCCCTGCCCTGCCTCACTTGTGTGTCCAACAAGTGACCACACCTATGTTAAAACTGCGTGGCTTTGTTCAGAGTTTCAACACAGGAGGCCTGGAGCGGGAGAGTGGAGAGAATCAGCTGTGTTGTTCAGAGATGCTCTCCTCATGACAAAGAGGAAATACCGGGTAGGGCGCGAAAACTTGCAGGCTAATGCTGCTAAACTGGGCTGGAGAGTTCGGTTCCACAGTGCTGATCTGACCACTTTCAGGAATTTTATCTTTTCAGAAGAAAAACAAACAAACATACACCTATAAGTTGTAGACTACATCTAAAAGTTTGGCCAGCATAGCAGCTTCGGTGAGGGGATGTGCTTTTGGAAGGTGTAACTGCAACCATAAAATCCTTATGTACCTCGTGCACTGAATTCAGATGCTGTTATATAGTGTTATCCGGTCCAAGCACTTCTCCTTAAGGCTTAATTTTGTTTCCCAGTCTTGCTGGTTTATAGCAATGCTGACAAACTTCATTGGGTCAACATATTCTGCAGCAAAACTCTTTTGCTTAGAAAAAATATTATATAAAAATATTTTTTGAGGCGTTCTTACACAGACCTATAAATTCTGGTCTTTTCTGGGACTAAAGAAAGGAAATTTATCTACTTATTCTTAAACTAAATTTCTCCTCTCCTCTTAGTGCCAGCCTTTTTCTGGAAGTTCCGCAAGCTCAACGAAAGAAGGTGCAGAGGCAACAGGCTAACAACATTTGTTTACTGTGGTTCTCCCTTTGAAGGCAGAGTACAACATCATCGTTCTGCATATCCGGAGGGTGGATTTCTTATCTCCCTGAAGGAGAAGGAGAACAATCACATATTTGATAAGTTCAAACAAAAGCGCACACAATTATAGGAAGTGAAATGTTTGCTAGAAGAGGGCAGTTTATACAAAATCCATTTTTATAACCTCATATATATATATATTTGTTTCACGACAGCTTTCAAGAGCAATGTTCTGTGCAGTATCTCTGCTTTGTGGTGGCACATGAAATATTTTCCATTTGAAAATTAACACCGAAGGGGAAACACTCTGCAGAAAACTGCCATTGCAATAACTTTGCTCAGTGGATACTTTCGTCCCCACCCACCTCGCACTCCAAGATGCTGAGGCGGAGGTAAATCTGTACAGGCTGCATTTCCAGCTGTAGGAATAGCGGTGAGAAGCGTATGGATGGGAGAGCCACTCACTTTCACGTTAGCTCTGCTCCAGACCCCCTGCTTTACCCTCTGCTACTGCATCAAAGCGGCAAGGACGTCCAAGGATTAAAGTTAAAGCTGGTTTGTTGTGTTGTAGAGGTTGAGCTCTCCCAACACAAAGGGCTGGGGTTGTGTGCCTGCAGGTATTGAAGAGGTGCTGCTGACAAGTGCCCTCACATACACAGGGCATCATGTTCCAAAGGCAGAGTCCTTTAGCAAAGTCATATGCCCCCCAAAAAAATGATATTCACGGAGGTAGATCAGTTTGACACATAACACTCACAGAAACGGTTCACACTACCTAAAAACATAGAGCATGAAAATGCTACGAGTGCATGAGGCTGGTGATCTGAATGTACCTGGATTATGGAGGAGAGAAGAATTTCTTCCTGATGCAAAAAATGAGAAGAGAAGGGAGGTTTTGATTCTCTCCTTATCAGTTTCTAAAAACCTCATAACAACTCTGTGTTTCAGAAGACTTGTTGTCTGGGTATGTTTCCTTTTAGCAAAAATGCATTAGCTTGTAGTAAGGATTAAGCCAATCTGTAGTCTGACAAAGAATGTTTTCCATTTTAACATGTTGAGGGTATTTTTAACCAATTTTGGAACGTCTTACTAGAAATATTATTATTTTTTTTTAGAAGCCTGAAAAAACATTACTAATCTGATCAAATTCTATCAGAATTGTCTTCAGGAGATAATCATCTTCTTTAAAATTACACCAATACCTCTCACATGCCACAGTGGCATTCAAGTGTGTACTTTATTATAATCTGTAAAGCTTTGGGATAGCCTTAGAAGTAACGCAACGCAGCAGTGAAAGCTGAGATCAGTCATTGTGTCATACATGCATATATAGAACATTAGGAAAATGCCAAGCAAACAGTTAAAGTGAGTGTAGAGCACTATCAGTGAAGAATGGGAGCTAGTGTTTTCCTTGAAAGTCGGATGTAAAGTGCAGGACAACAGCAAAGCAGACTGTGAGCAGATGCTTCACCAGTTTGCATCAGCACTCAAACTGTCAAACGTCAAAAAAAAAAAGATCAAAATGGAAAATCGGGCCACTATGTTTTCAGAAGAGATTATTGTTGTCATCTCTGATCAGGTCAGAGAAGACAAAAACATCTACAAAAACATTTGAAAATGCTAAATAAAGTTTGGTTTGGACAGAGGGTAAAAACAAACAAGCAAACATGTGCAAAAATAGCTTATTTTCTTACTACTCACAGTTTTCCCCTTACTCCTCCACTGCCTTTTCCATCAAGAACTATTGTCCCTTTTGTTTTATTCTTCTCACATCAGATGCAGTGCTGAGAGAGGCTGCAAACTGTCCTCTTGCTAGATTAGGTGGGAGGTTGATGTGCAAGGAGTCAGCTGCAAATAACTAGGCTAAATTATGCGCTCCTGTTTTTAAGGGTGATTGATCTAGATCAGAACTGAAGGACTTTGGTGAGGCTGAAGAATGAAGTTTATGCTGCAGCTCTTCATGTTGTTCCTGCCCTATACAGAAGACAGTCTTCACTGATCAGTCCCCAAAAATAGTATTCTGGAATAATAATAATAATAGGATCAGTATAAGAGGAACAATACAAGATTACAACAAATTTGACATGAGTGAACTGAACAGATATTTGTGTAACTATATATATCTCTATACTATAGACAAAACTAAGAGGTTATAGTGGTTCTCAAATTCACTGGGAAATATAGAGAGAAAGCTGTAATACACTTTATTTTCCACATCATTCAAGAAAGCAGTAAAGATCTCATATAGTTTCCACATAATGTTTCTGTTGGAAAATTTCATAAAAGATGCCTTATGCTAATTGAAATATCATAATGAGAGAGGCTTTAGAGCCTGTTGAATTCATTAAACCTCTTGCAAAAGTCAGCTTCTTAGCTGGCATATACGAACTAAATGAGAGTTAACTCTTTTATCTAAGTGTAAGAAACAAAAATCTAGAAATGTTTTGAATGTAAAAAAAAAAAAAAGATAAGACATTTCCTACATGAATTATCTAAGGAAGACTTCCTTGGTATTATCTGTAGCTTTTTTTTCTTTTAAGGCAATCTTCTAACCTGAAAATCCAGATTCCAGGGGGAGTGAGAAAGGTTTTCAGAATCAGATTGCAGTGTTTACACACAAAAGAATGCTAGTAAAGTTAGAGAGACAGGCATTACACAGCGCATTTCAGTACGGCGTGTTTATGCCACAGTTACACTGGTGTAAAGATACTTCAGGCATGTATAGACAAATCTAGCCAAAAGGGAAAATAAGTAACACAGCGTTTATTTGGATCTGTATAACATCAGATCTGCATTAATGCTATACCTCTGTTCAAGAAAAAAAAAAAAATTGATGACAACAGCAACCCAGTGTCCTTTCTGCACACCACCACTAAGACCTGATGCTCTCAGAGTTTGCACAGGAGGTGGAGAAGTTAACCTAAGGATCCCGGCCAGGTTCTCTGTTGGGAAATAGCTCTGTAATGCTGCCTTCAGAGGAGTTCCTCCACATCTTCTGACACCTTATTGTGTCGTGCGGTGGCTGTCCCGAGAAAAATACTGAATTTCTGTTTCAGATAAAGACAGTCTTACATACACAAAAGTCTTTTGGATCATTTTTTCAAAAGTCTTAAACAATTGTATAAAAGTATACGTCTGCATCATTATCAATATGCTGCTTTAGAAGAACAGCTCAGATAAAAGTTTTGTAGATAAAAACTCACATAGAGACAATGGCAAAATTAGTACACATGTAGATTAAGGCATCCAATCCTTCTTAAAACTACAGCAACATATGTGTTTCCCGTGGTAAATATGTGCTTATTTTTCTGCATGCACAGAAGGGTTTAAAAGTTTGCAGATTAATGTTTCTGTAAATAGAAATAAGAATTGCCACATTCCTACTTGAAATATTTAAGGCATCCATCGCAATCAGTCTCCACCATTCAGAGTGTTAACCAGTTTTTTACCTTTGTAAGACACTATATAAAAAAAAAGACTTTAAGTGCTATTGTCCTGGACTCTAAAGATCTACATGCACACCAAAAATGGCCATACATGTTCACAGAACCAAGGCCAAAAGAAAGACTAGTTTAGAAACATTTTTTCTTTTACTGGAAAACCTCCATTTTGCTTTTTGATTTAATGCACAAGGAACTGCTTGGGAAAGTAAGTTTATCCCTGACCCTACTGGGATAAAAGGCAAAACAGTCTTTGACTTCTGGACTTGTAAGTTATTTTTCTGAATTCATCAGGATATTCAAAAAGTAAAGATATATGTTGCATTTTAAGGCAAATATATTCATTTTCTTCAGTCATATACAACTACCTGAAACAGAGACATCTTTCTTAAGTAATTTATGCAGGGTAACTGGGAAAATATTGCACAGAAAAAATATCTTCCTTCCTACACACTTAGATTGATCCTTGTCTCTCAGCATGTAGAGATCCAAATACTATTTTCACTTCCAAGTTTTCAAAGTTAATGATTTACTTGTAGTTTCCTGTAAATATGAAAGATACTGCAGCCTTTCCCAGAAAAGGATAAAGAATTCTCTTCGGTTGCCTTTTGTTATGCGACATTCTGCAATCCCCCTCTGCAGGAAAATGCAACATCGACTTCTGCAAGGTGTAATTGCATGGAGTGTGGAAGAGAACACAACCCACTAAACTCACCCAGAGATTATATTTGCTCCTTTTTTTCCTTAGACAAGGTTCCCATCAACAGGAGCTTTGGCATTCGAGAGGCTGTTAGAGTAAATTAAGGGACAGAAGTGTCATCTGGTGAACACTCTTAAGGAAAAGCAAAAGCAGGGTCACAGACATGAAAGAGAACACAGATATCCTACTATTTATGATGTGATTGTAAAGCGTAAATTGTGCCACAATCTTAAGGCAATACATGTTAATTACCCTCAGCAGATCTCTGATGTTATAAAAGTAATTGCTAAGAACTTTTCTCTATTGCTGATAACTGTATCTATCACAGCTTGGTTTGTTTGTTTTAAATTGCATTCTTATAAGCAACAGGAACTCTCGGCAATGTAATTCTATAGAAATATTTTTTTAAAAAAGTTTAAAACATTGGAACACACCCAATGGACCCTTAGCTCTGTTCATCAAAAGAAGACAGCAACCTTGCTGGGGCAAAAGTCCACAAGTGTATGCATTAGGTTTGACCTGGTGCTGCCAGCGTCACGGAGAAGTTTCTCCTCTCAGCCTCCAGGAGAGAGAGAACAAGCCTGCAGTCTATTGTCAAGAACACTCTAAGCCTGTAAAATTTATATAGACAAAAATTCACAGGTATGGGTTTGGTGATTAGAAGCAAGCTGCCAGTTGCAGAGGTGAGGTGCGTAGGGTTGGCTACACACGTGTAAGAGTGGGGAAAGTCACTTAAGAGAGCTGTACTCCAGACAGGCAAAAATGTGTGCTGCGCCCCAGCTGTGCTTGTTATATGATCTCCAGAATTAGTAAGTAACTCCAAAACGTATCCTGGTCCCCCTGTTCTTAGGAGTAGGTCAAAACTCCTCCTGTACCTGCAGGAGATCTCGTTTGGGAAAGGTTAGATTCAGTTTGCCTCAGGTACAAAAGACTTGATTTCCTAATACAACAAATGCCTGAACATATGCAAAAAGTATACAAATACAATAATCTTATCACATTTTTCATGAAGCATGAGAAAAACTGGGTTGATAGGCTTCACTATTATGCAAATAAAGAGTGGGTCAGGAAGAATGAAAACAGAAGCTTTGGAAAACAAGAATTGCTTAGAAAGTAAAATGAACTATTAGTTTTAAGGAAAAACTTCACTATTAATTGTTATCTGTTAGTTAGCAAGTCAAAAAGTGACTGATACCCACCACCTGTCCTTAATCCTACAGTTAAGATGAATTGCCTTTCTATTGTTGCTACGTCTGGTCAAAGGGATTTTGTGAGCACTCTGGATAACTTGTGAAAGAGACTTTTTTTTTCCAATAACTGATAGTTGTGACCTCCTCATATCCTACTTGCACGTGTTTCAGAAAGGCAGAAGTAATAACAGAAATGGGCTTGTGAAATATCCCTCCTGTCAAAAAAATAGAAAAGCAAATGTTGAGCTCATTGTTATATCCTAGTTAGACTCAAAATGGTACAGAAGAAGGGTTATAATATATTTAACATTTCTCATGGAAGAACGTCGACTTTAATTACATTACAGGCAGGAATGCCACTGACTTATTCTGAGTTTAAGCCGGTACAGCAAGATCTTGCAAAGACCGGAGCTATTTGTTAGATAAGGAGCAGATAGCAAAAGATCTTTGTCACAGACAAAATTAAAATCAAATATAGAGAAAATCTCTGCAATATCTGCTGAAGTAAGATGAGCTTGTGGCAGCTCAGAGAGTTCTGAGAATATTTAGGTGACCCAGTTTCAAATAAAAAAAATTTATGGGAATAAAGCAAATGCTACATATTCCCAGGATTGTCAGAAGAGAACCACATCCAAGAGGCAGGACTCCCCAAACCTTTCTGCATGGACCTGCCACACAAGCAGTTCAGCTAACCAGAAAAGGACATCGCATTCTTCTCTGCACATGCAATTAAACTGTATGAATCTAAGGAGACCATGTTGCATTTAAACAATGATGTCAGCCAATAAATCCTACAGTTGTCTAATTCTTCTAGGACTGTAGCCTCAGCCCATGCCTCTAAATAAATGAGGGTGTTCATCCTGGACTCCTGAGATCTGAGCCAAGAGTTGTCCTTCTACAGAGTGATTCCACTGATTTTATCCATGTTACTTTTAGCTTACTCTGGCACGAGCAGGATACCCATCCCGTAGACTATATATAACCAGCGACGGGAATAACGATCTGCTCATGGACTTCAGAATACTTGCTGGCCCCTGGCCACAGCCACAAGAAACAAGAGTCTCAGGAGTAATCACAGCTCCTCCTCCTCTGTCATGCAGGAAGGAAATTGCTTTTAACATATATATTTAAACAAGCTTAGTTGCATTAAGTAGTTCTCCTATAATATTCACTTTAGTTTTTCTTATTATTCCTTTTTAGAAGAGGATTGGCTGTAACTCTATGTTTTTAAGTGAATGAACCCATATGAAGGCTTGGTTTTTCTGTTTGTTAATAGCTGAGCCATGCAGTATGGGACTGCAGCACCCTCAGAATTCCTAAGAAAACCATGAGTCATCCCATCATCGTTCACAGGAGGGCTGTATGGCTGGGTATTACTGCCACCTAGTTTTCAATTTTTATTATTATTACCTAGACTTTTGCATTCTCCGTGGTAAAAAAAGTATACACATAAAACCAGAAAGTTGTCAAATAGTGCAAAATTATGCAATGATAAACTCTTATTGAGCAAATCTATATGCATCTAGATGAAATCTTGAAATACATATTAAGGATGTATAATTATCAATCCCAAATATAAACACACTGTGAAAATCCAAATCAAGTTTGCTATGCAGAACCAAAACAAGAGCCAAGTTTGCAGCATCATGGAATTTTGTAGATCTACAGCTGATCTTTGCCAGCTGACACTGAATCTAATAACTTTTATTATGGACTTTTTTCATTGCAATTGACAAATAAAACTTTCCCACTTAATATAGGCGCTGTACCAAAATCTTGTAGAAAGGCTTTGCGATATAGGACTCCTCAGTGAGATAGCACGTATTTTTCATTTAGAGATGTATGAAGAGAACCATCATATTGGGATAGTCTTTTCAGACCAAGACGTGAACTAAAAGCTTAGCAATAAAACATAGAGAAATGTGGAGAACAATTAAAGCAATTTTCAAAACCTCAGATAAATTCCATTTTGAGGTCTGAGAAAGGAACTGTTGAGTTTCTCCATTCTGGTGATCGTTTTGCTTTTATGCTGGTTCTGTACTTTCTGAGTCTGACTAGGAGCCCATGGGAGCTGGAGGTTAAATTCAGAACCCAGCTGAGTAACCTGGCAGGTTCCAGTTTTGAAATTTTTTTTTAAGTGCCCGTAACTGAAATTTCTTATAACTGTTAGAGCTGGGGCTCTGTTATGCCAAGACAGAGTAACGTTTTACAATTTATCCACTGCAATCCTACTCCACTAGATGAGGAAAAAGTCTGTTCTTCACTGCAAGTGAATTTTGTCTATTCTTTTAACAAATAGTATTGCAAAAATGAGGTCATTTCATTGTGATTGTGTGTAATAATCACATCCAAAAGCTACTCAATAGATCTCATTAAAGAGTCCGAATTCTCCTTCCTGGAAATGAAAGATTTGTGTGATGATTTTTTGTGGCAGCAAGAGCAAGTAGTGATGTTGTTAGTTTTTACTTTTACCTAAAAGAGCTGTAATGACTGAAGATAAAACAAGAAGTTTCTGAGTTTCAGGCATGGTGCAATGTGAGGAATTTCGCATGCTGGATGGGTTGACAAGGCATGATTCTGCACCAGGCTTTTAAAGACAAAACTGAGACATCTATATTAACGTAGGTTGAGAGGCCACAGATGTCTCCAAACACTTTCCCTTTTTTTAAATTGTTATTGAAAGACGAAATTCTATTTGAACTCAGATCCTAGGCCCCTGGGCTTGAAAACCATATTGTGCACCCCCCACCGTGCTCAGGTTAAGTTCATTCAAACTGTTTTCTGCAGCTACAGTATGGATCACACTCCGTTTTTCTTTTTTCCCTAACAGGTTTGTTTCTGGTCATAAATTCTCAATCAGTGGGCAAGCCACATTGTACAATTTAGTAAATAGTGTAGTTAAAACATGTTTAAAGTCAAAAGAAAAAGGAGCTGACAATGGAGCATTGTCCCCTTTTGCAGAACTGAAGTATACCTTCTTTGATTCTGTAACCTTGCTGCACTTTGGTATGAAATTGCCCCTTTTTCCATCTAACTTGCATTTTAAGTGCCTCATTAGCATGTCTCACCGGCTCAGTAACGATTCTGCTAACCCAACACTCGTTTCAGTCAAGCCACCATGGTTTTTCTATCTGTTTAACATCTAAAACTCCTTGACAAAGTTCCTTTTAAAATTTACTCCTTTTGTTTCTCCTTGGGTTTTCTGCAAAGATCTTTAAACTTCGATGTACTCCGAGATGACTCCTGAACAAAAATCATGTCTAGCCCAGCTAGTAAATCTAGCCGCCATTCAATGGGATTAAATAAGTGCTTCACGGCTATTGTAGAAGCTTCTAAAAAGGATCTTGCATCTTTAAGAGTTTCCTACAATAAATTAAACACATCTCATCCACTGAAAAAGAAAAAAAAAAAGCAAAACAGAGACTTGATCTAGCGTAGGGGAGTCACTGTAGACCCACAGTGATGCCATTTCTAGTACCAAAACACCCATGGATAACAGAGCCTAAATTAACAGCAACAGGCGATGGAAGCAGAATTTAATTTCTTATAGGAATTCAACCTTGGACTTCACATCAGTAAAAGAAAAGAAATAGATTAAAATCTGTAATTTTATAAATTATTAAAAAGGAACATGGCAGGATTTTAGCTTGAATTTGCAGTACCTCAGCCAGAAAAATCCGTTTTCTTTTCTAATATGCAAAATCTCAGGCCCAAAGTTCATATTCATTGTAGCACCTGACCCCTGTTTAAATACAGGCACGTGAATACCCCTACTGATGCCATCGAGACTGGTGCCTTGCTTAAAGCTAAGCTCATGTTTAAATTCAGAGCCACCACATTCATCCAAACTTCTAGATCTTTCTGCTCATTTCTGAACTGAAATAGAGCAATCTTAAGCTCGTTTAGCCATAAGAGTGATTGAAAAAAAAAAAACACTTGGTACAAAACAAAAAAAAAAATCTGTAGGGAATTATATTAAAAAGTGTACCTGAGCTTACCATAAGTCCTGTAGGCTGATAAAAGGCTACAAACCACTGGATCATCAGTGTGCCTCCAGTCTAAATTAACACTAGTTCCCCTCAATAGCCATTGAATGATCCATCTGAAAATTATTCTCACATGATGAGCGCTGAATGGCCTACCTGAAGTCAATTAGCATTTCAAAGATGTGTTCAGAACACAGAAAAAAAACTGCCAGCGTAACTAGGCAATAGTTTAGCAAACCTTGCTCTAGCAAAGAATGTGTTCGATAAATTCCAAAATATCTTTTAGTTCTTCTATGAAGATAAAGACCTTCATCGTATTCATTCCAATAATTAGCAATAGAGACAATGGCAGCACAGGAGTTCTACATGTTTTACACCGGTTGTTGAACCTCTTGAGTATCTGTAAGGATAGAAGGAAAATGAAAAATGAAAACTACTTGCTGGTTTCTTTACTCCCTTTAAAAATTTCATCATTTGGTCCACATTATCAAAGTGGACACCTGCAATAAGAATCTTGTTTTCCGCAGTTTATGCCGCACATACCGAGCTGTAACAACAGGCATACAAAAAGAGATCTTCATGAACACTTACTGATTGGCAGCTGCTTGTCAAAAGAAAGGCAACTTCAATATTTCTAAAGCTAGTAGAAAATCTTGTAAAGTGTATTATTCAAGTGCAAATTTTCTTTAAATACCCAGTAAAATCCTTGAAATTTCAAACATCCTCACCGAAGAGAAAGCAGCACAGTATTCTATTAAAAGTATTTTGTTTTCTGGATTGAAATTATTTTCATTATTTAGTTCCCATTATTATTATTGTGGATAGATTAATACTAACACTGCTGGTACTGTTGTTGCTATTATAAGATGTAACACAGGGTAGGAAATACCAAAGTGGCCATGTCTATGTGACAGCACAGCCCCAGCAAGCCAAACCGGCTGTAACTGCCGCTAGAGGAGACGAGGGTGTGTGGTGGAAGGCTGCTTCATCCCAAGAACATCGGTCACTGGCCCTCTTCCCCTTGCCTTGCTAACAACTGAAGTACAGCTTACTCTTCAGTTTTATCTGTGCTGTTGGGAGGGCGTGAGACAACCACGTACAAAAACCAGCAACCACAGCTTTCTTCTAGGGATGGCTGGCGTATGAAAATAACATTATCCTTCCAAAACAGACAGCACAGAAAGTTACACTGTTCATTGTAGGCATCTCGGTCTGCATTGTCAGGCACACAGAGAAGGACCTGGAGGCTGGAGTTTGCTACTGCTCAGTTTCTAGGACCAAAATGAGGAGCAGTCATAAGACTACACTTTTTTATAGAGTCAGCCACACCCTTGATCAGATCTTTTACCTATAGAGGGAAGAAATGTTACCCAACAAATTCAGATTTTTCCTTACCACCACAGGGCTAATGAAACACGGAATACTAGCTGGATACTCTGCATCCTGACTGTAAATGCAATGTACATTCGTGGAAGAATAGAGAGCAATTTCCTCATTAGCAATGATTAAAGAAGGCTGAAACAAAGTGCCTCGAGTTCGCTAGCCAAGAAAATGGGGAAACACAGAAGGAAGCACTTCTTGTATAAACCAGGCAAAACAGAAGATTGCTATCTCCTCTCCCCTCTCCCTCTTGCTTCAACCCACCACAGCTTACTAATATTATTATCCAGGCATTAAGGTAAACCTATTTTGCTTTGTGTTTTCCTGGTGTATGTGGCATGATCCCATTGTCCCTGAGGTCTGTCAATGTTCCAGCTAAGCTGAAAGCAGGATCAGTCACATTTAGTTGTTTTTCCTGTCCCTCAGGCTGGACAGAGTTTGCAGAGCTGGCAATTATGGCACAGATTTGTGACCCTTCCCTGTGCAGTCACTCTTGAGAGCCTCCTCATCCAAGTGTCCCCTTGCAGGGATCCTGCCTCTGCACAAGTCATGCAGAACTTGAACTGGTATCTATTTTCACAGCTTTGGAGGTGATTTTCACTTTCTGATAGTTCCTGACAATAGTTTTTTGTCGCACAATAAGTACCCTTCACAAGTTTCAAAGCTTGAAAAAAGTTCAAACCCAGAAAACTTAAACTGATGCACAATATGATCTTGCTGTTTCTAAGCTAGTCTCATCCTTTCTGAAGGTCCAACTGAAAAGTTTTGAATCGCTTGTGTTTGCCATATTCAATCAAACATCAGCTGATGTGCTTTTGTCTGAAGTAAAACAGATTCAGTTCACAGATGGTAAGCCTTTTCTTTAAGCCAAAAGGATCTACAAGTCAATATTTTTATAGTATTGGTTGAGAAATATTGAGGTACTGATATATAATGTGCAATAGTTTATATCAATATTAGTTACTCTTAACTTCCAGTCGTAACAGTCATACAGATTATCTATTAGGGTTTGATGTGTGTTACAAATCTGCAGTTCAGAAAAATTCACTGAACATGGGAATTTTTTGTGAAATAAAGTTTCCAGCTAATCGCCAAGGTTCACGTGTAATTTAAGGAAAGAAGCGGCCATTAGACCCCTCACATGACTCTATTGTAACATGCTTATTCAACAGAATTCTCCATAAAGATAAAATTAATTTAATGATAGACGGGGAGAAAATTTTCTTCCTAGCCCCTGAAAGCATCACTTGTACTAAAACAGATTTAAAAGCTACCTTGCACACAAGGACAAAGAAGCCAACACCTTGTAGAAGTAGGAAAGGGCTTTCAGATTAAAGTCAGCCAGCAGAAATCCCTCATGAACAACCTGACAGACATTCTGAAGGGGCGTCATCAGCCCTGCAACAGAATTATACAAATGATGAAATAATCCCTGGATTCATAAAGCCTTCAAATGCCCAAATCCAAAACCAACAGGCAGCTAGCTGTGAAAGCTAGCCCAGAAGAGAGAAAATACGTGGAAATTTCATAAATTCACCTTACAAGAAATTATCTTCTGGTTCAGCAGCAGCTTGTAGTCACACACTGGCCAGGCTGCATCCATCCATTACCTCTCACACTTGGGCTGGAAGCTCTTTAGAGCAGGCACCATCTTTTTGCTCTATGTTTTTCTGCAGTTAGCACAAAGAAATCTTACCAAAGCCTATGATCTGAAGTTCGGCAATGCTACACCAAAAACTGTAACAACAGAGCAAAGTGTTGCTGTCCATAATTAACAAAGCATTCCATTCACAGCTAAATGTCAGTTCTCTGTGTTTCGCATGGAGACCAAGATTGAACTACCGTATACATTAGCCAAAGAGCTCAGACCCACCAGCTAGGTACTATCTATAGACAATGAGGGAAGAAGTGTTTCTAAAGAATGATTCACATTATCCAAAAATAAATGTGTAAGGTATTCTTAAATTGTTGTATTTAAGTTATTACTGATCCTGTGACAGCGATTCTATCACTTCCTCACCATTCATGGTGACACAATATTAGACAACTGGTCCAGACCAAAAACTTTGAATTGTTAATCTTTAAATTGTGAAATAAGTCCAGAGGAGACCACGAAGAAGATCAGGGGGCTGGAGCATCTCTCCTATGAGGACGGGCTGAGAGAGTTGGGGCTGTTCCACCTGGAGAAGAGAAGGCTCCAAGGAGATCTTATAGTGGTCTTCCAGTACTTAAAGGGGGCTGATAGAAAAGACGGGGAGAAACTCTTCAGCAGGGCCTGTTGTGATAGGATGAGGGGTAATGGTTTTAAAACAGAAGGAGGTAGATTCAGACTAGTCATCAGGAAAAATGTTTTTACACTGAGGGTGGCAGAACACTGGCACAGGTTGCCCAGAGCAGCGGTGGATGCCCCATCCCTGAAAATATTCAAGGCCAGGTTGGATGTGGCTCTGATCTGGTTGGAGATGTCCCTGCTCCTTGCAGGAGGGTTGGACTGGGTGGCCTTTGAAGGTCCCTTCCAACCCAAACCATTCAATGATTCTAAGTTACAGAGCCTCTTCTGAACACAGCGGGCTACTCTTCACCTTGCTGCTCTCTTGGTTGCTGTACTCATCCTCTTTTGAACCAGACCTTGCGTACCCTTCTGCAGTTACCCCTGCTGACAAGGTTAGCTGTCAGAAGTTGCATCCGCTCTACCTCACGCTGCAGGAAACAAAAACTGTATTTTCTTTAAAATGGCAGGACACTGCAGTTTACCATCCTGACCTGAAGACAGACACTGTTCCTTCTGGCAACCTCCTACAGCAATTACCAACAGAACAAAGTAATAGGAAATGGTTTGCTTTTTTTTTTTTTCATTCCACCGGGTATGTCAAGGACAAGCTTTCCTGCTCTTGCCTTTTTATAGCTGATAACTTATGTGGCCACAAATTCTACAAAGGAGAAGGAAATGCAAAGCTGTTTGCCAAAAAAAAAAAGCAAGCATGAATCAAAAAAAAAAAAAAAAAAGAAAAAAAAAAAAAAGAAAACAATAAAATGGAAAGGAACTTGATGCCTTGTAACAAGAGAAGGCTGAAGACACTGGAAAATTCACAAGCCTTCCCCTGTCCATCTTATGCTGGCATTAAGGGTCAAACACTGTGCACCATAATAAATCAGCCAGTTCAGAGACCAATTACCACAAGTTACAGCTGGGACAAGGGAGAGCAGTATTAAAATACGGAACGCTGCTTTTTGTTCCAAAACTAAAAAAAAAAGTTGAATCAAAACGCAGTTTCATTTCCTCTGAATTTCTAAGCCTGATTTCTTCCAATCTCAGTCAGAAAAGATTTCAAAGCACTTGTAACAGAATTACAGCAGCTACTTAGAGAAGTTGATCATTCGAAAAAGCATCGCTTTCATGATAGTTTAACATGAAAGAGAGACAGTCTGTCATGAGGGAGACCAAGAAAACCAGACCAAGTGCAAATTGAAAGAAACCAGCCAGTCCTCAATTGCAACTTTTCTTCCCCTTTTCTGTGTGCAGGATGTGACCATAATGAACCAGAGCACCTTCTTCCTCTCTCTCAGCCTTAGCACACGGAATCACATTTTCAACAAGGGTCTTTAACACAGGTCTAACTTTTTGAAAGTCCCAGAATGTAAAAAGGTCATTAATTTAGTTATGCACATAAAAGACAGGCATGTCAAAAACAATTTGATAAATTAGGGCTACTTTTTCTTTCTACTTTTCATTTTCTGTTGCTCCAAAAAGCCACTACCTTTTTCCTACTTCAGTCACCAACCATTTCCACAACACTCACGAGAGTTCTTGAGTAATAATAATTATTGCCGTGAGAAAATCTGTCTGTTGCAGCTAAGATGTGTGTGCATCTGAACTGATCAGTCAAAGGAAATAATTGCTATAGAGTACTTCACCTCCATGCTTTCCGTACTATTTTTTTTATTCCACTTGCTAAGTTACTCTTAAGAATTGATGAAAATTCCTTTGGGCAGGGCAAAAGGCTTTGTATTGTTTCCATAGAACACTTGTAATCATGTAGGTGCTGTAGAAAAAAAAAAAAAAGACAATTGTATTTCCCTTATTTCAAGCCCACTTTGGAAATTATACACCAGAAAGAACAGGAAATCCTGTTCTTGAAATGCAGATGTCTCAGTGGTCGAATACAGCTCCTATAAACACAGGACACTGAACCACATTTGAGGGCAAAAGTAAAGATCAGAACTACCAAGTAAAATATACTTGGTATGAAGAATTCTTTAATAAAGCTGAAATCCACAAATGACACACCAACTCCTGAGGAAAGAGAGATCAGCAATACAGACACTGAATGCAAAGTATTTGTCTGACCCGTAAGCTGAAAAACAAGTGACTTTTTTTATAGGAAATGCAAATATAAAACATGCAAAAAATAAAGTTCTCTTCCACTTTTAACTTGACAGTTAATTACAAAGTCAACTAATAAACCAGGAGGTATAATTTCTCTGTAGTGAAATATAAATTTTGGTCTATAATATACTTGATGTCTTCCTAATTCCACACCAGATATAGGTACTCAATAAAAAAATCTCTGTTACGTGTTGGTGAGAATTCTGTAGAAAGAGACAATTAAAACTACAGCCAAGCATACTCAAAGTTACACAAGTGCTATTTCACAACTCGATGAAAAAAAAACCTGTGTTGTAGCCTAAGTTGTCTTCCCTGAAGAAACAAGTTGATCAGGCAACATCGTCTTCCAGTTTGGGGTCATGGATCTGAAGCAGCCTGTACCAGATTGCTTGTGACCAAATGTTCCCAACTGACAGTCCCACACTGATCTACTTGAAAAAAAGTTGAGAGCCTCCATTTTCTTCCTAATGGACAGGTGTTCCCCTGACACAAAAAACTAACCCATCATTACATTTGGTTGCTAACTGGAATCCTTATGGGTAGTCTCAAAGGAAGACAATGGGTGGAAATGACCATGGAAAGTTAATGACTCTTTTAGCCCCACAGATGGTCACTCTAAATCATAACTCCAGGAAATTGTCTGAAACTCTGTTATTCAATTAGAAACAAAACCTAGAAAATCTCCGTATGAACAGTAAATTAGACCTGAATTTGCCACAGGATGAAGTGTAGAAAAAAGGACACAGTAGAATTATTTTTATATGAAAGGGGTGAGATGAAGAAAAATCAAATTTAGTCAATCAGTTTTTTAGAAGAAGAGATTTAACCCACTTTTCTCAGTGAATTCAAAATACATCCCTGTTCATTAGACTTCAGCCATATTCCTCTGAGGTGTGTTTCCATCTTTGTTGCTGAAGTCTGGTTCCCAAGAGAGACAGACTTAAACTCAAACTCAATACTCTGGAGAACTTTTTTATTTTCCATGGTGTCATTGTTTTTGTTCTGCACTTTAAGCTGCCTGACCTGAAATTTATCATACTGCCCAGCTAAGAAAAAAGAGTGACTGTACAATGGAAAATGTTGCTGAGGTTCTACTTCTGTTGCCAAGCTGCATCTAAAATCATTTCTTGATCAAGGTCCAGCCCATTTTATTTTTATCTCTTTCATAACAAAAGAGAAACAACTTGGCAAAAGCCTGCAAACTGTTGGTGGAAGGACAGAATAGCTACCGGGTACCAGAGTATCTGGCAAGACATACAAGTGTTCCCAGACATAATTATCACGACAGCATGTAAATAAAAACATAACTTACATATAGCACCGCCACAGCCTGAGTGCTTTTTAAATCCATTTCTGAAGCTGCATCCATTTGTGCCCGGCTCAGCTGCAGACGAATGAGAAGCAAAGAATAACATTGTTCTTCGGCGGTAGAATACAGAATTGCGAGTCCCTCAATTTGCAGGACAGGGTAAGCATCACAACCAGAAGGTGAAGGAGGAAGTTCTGAGTCACAGCAACACAGTAAATGTTAAGACTCACCATCTTCTCTATAGAAGTAGTATCCCAAAGGCAAAATTAAGAACATTTCCCTCACTATTCACAAGGCTCAGAGGCTGAAAAAGCACACAAAATGTCAAATGGTGATCTATGTTCAGGACTGATCTGTTAGATATGACTTACATCATCATAGCTTGAAGGTTACCAGTCATTACTCCAAAAATGTAGCAGAATTTTTCCCTCACAAACCGAGAGAGAGAATGTGATTATATTATTCAACCAAGATCTCTGAAGTTAAAGTGTTCTTAACAGCAAACTTGTTTCTGACAGGTTCAAGAGGCCACAGGCCAATTTATTTTATTTAGTAATTTTTCTTTTGGAGCCTCAGAAAGAAAAGTTCTTTTAATTCAACCACAGCTCAAGGTGCAGAATGTATGTCTTCTTATCATCACGTTGCACATTCCATATCTATCCGTACCTCCACTCCCCAAGATTTCCTCTCAAGGAGAATTGCCTTTGACTTCCCCCACATTCTCAGATTTTGTACATTTGTTTCATCATAAGTACTTAAATGGAAGCTTTTGCATTGAAAGAGAAGCAGATATTTGACTCAGTCAGTAGTTACGGTATATTTAAGTGCCTTCACATGCAAGAGTCCAAATATTTACCCAAGTATTTGTATCTAAACGCAAGACCCCCACAGTTACATTCACACAAAATACACACTTTCTACATGTACGACTGAAATTTACACATCAGATTGCACGATCTTTGCCAACATGACTTCATTATGGTGTTTTACCACTTTTTCTACATTAAGAGAATCAATATATACTATTCCGGGCTTATTTGAACACTTCAAATACTTGCTAGACCCACATCTCTTGAAGAACTACAATTTCCAAAGTAGCAGCTGAAAGAGATTAAGTCTTTCTCTTCTCTGCAAATTTCTATCCACCACGTTCTGCTTCCCAGCAAAGAGGGCAAAATGGTGATATGCATTTCAGGATCAATGAGAGTTTTAAAGTCTGGTATGGCACAAAAGCACATGACTTCATCTGGCTAGTAGATGTCACTGACTCAAAATGCTTCAGAGTCAACTTCTTCTTGGTTGGTCTTCACAGTTTGTTGAATCAGGTGGTTAACAAAGGACCAGCTAGTTTGACAGGTACAGTGACAGGGAAATAATTATGTTTTAGAGACCTAAACCAGTTTTCAAATAGTTTTTCCTAAAACATGGCCTGTAACATAAAAT
The DNA here is from genome assembly GCF_036417535.1 of Chlamydotis macqueenii. Taxonomy (NCBI): domain Eukaryota; kingdom Metazoa; phylum Chordata; class Aves; order Otidiformes; family Otididae; genus Chlamydotis; species Chlamydotis macqueenii. The sequence continues at coordinate 68,690,721 of NC_141560.1, read as the reverse complement.
TAAAAAAAAAAACCAACAAAACAAACCAAAACAAAAACAAACAGGAGGAAGAATGTAGATGATGCCTAGCTTACAGAAGAGTGTGGTGCAGTCGTCTGGAGGAGCACTGAGTGCACTAGCAGTCTGTAAGTAGCATCTTCTAGCAAATTTGCTCATGCACAGTGTCCCACTGCTGCAACAGCTACCTTTGTAAGCACTGTCCGTAGGGTATTTCCACCGCACTCCAGAGGAAAAACTCATTTGGACGGTTTTGAAGTGAAAGCAAGGAGGTTCAGTACAATGGGAAAGATGTGAGAAAGAAGAGTTCCAAATGACATTTAATCCTTGTTCACTACATTCGGTGAAATACGTAAGTTCTGCTAAGAGGTAATTGGGTGTGTTGAACAAATACTATGACAAACAGACTGTACCTGTTCCTACTTTTCTATTATTGGCAAATCAAATTTGTTTTTAACTCGGTCAGTTGTCAATATTTAATGGGAATGAATATCAGACCTCTATGTCAGTATGTCTAAAATACGGCATGAAAAATAGTCTTAAATGAACCCTTTCAAAGAAAACCAATCAAGCTGTTACCTGCATTAAACAGACAATGCCCAAATACAGAAAATTGGTTACAGGTTACAAGTAGTTCAGATAGGTAGGTACACTTGGTTTTTCACCCAACTCCATTTCACCCAACTTGGTTTTTCACCCAACCCCATCACAATCAGAGAAGGAAGCATTTAATTTCTGTTGACTCAATCTATTAATTAAAGTAAACATAAATATTTTAAGTCCCAGGCAATTAATCTATTTTGGGCCCAGAAATGAGTAATTATCTTGTTTGTGACTAATCTCAGTAGGAAATTTATGAGGGGCAAGGACCATTTCGGAAACACATGGTCTATGTGAGTACCCAAGACCGTACTGAAGGTATTTTTCTCTCTGCAGAAAGTAATTTATTATTATTACCCTCTTCCAACTAAAAAGGAATGGAAAGATGTCAAGCCTCTAAAATTATATCTGACTTTGTTTCTAATCCTAAACAGCCTTCAGATTATTTCGTATCTTCTCCCTTCCTCTGCCACAACCTAAAATAATTTCACACACACAGACTCACAAATCATATGTGCACTGTGTCAGCTTCAACACAGGGCAAAATTGAGAGGCAATTTTTCTTCTCAGTTCTCATCAAGGTCCTGGTTTTATCCTGATTCAAGGAAATGCTTTATTTTAAGCCTGACATCAAATACATGGTAGGCGCTGTGTGCACCACGTGGAGACAAAGGCTCAAGACCAATTTAATCCACAGTAACAGAATTAAGGAGGTTCTGTTACCTGCATTAAGTGAGAAGAACAGTCTTTCCCATGACACAGGCTCACGTCGGTAACTTTACAGTGCATATTAACCAAATAGTTTCCAGAAACATTAATTTCATGGAGCTTTCCAAGGATTCTAGGGGTGGAAAAGTATGTTCCACTTCGGAGTATACTCTGTCTGTGCCACAGTGCCTGCAGTAGCTGATAGTTTTTATCCATTGACATTTTAATCAAAGCATTAATCTCCAACAAGCATGACTGTTGACATCAACAGAAGCGTTCCAAGTTCCTCCAAAAGAAAAGGTGTCTGAACATTTTCCACAGGTATTTGAACAGAGTAAACGATGGTCTCATACAAAAACAGCGTTAAGAAAAATTTAAGCCGCAACCATAGAGCAAAGCGGAGCATGAAGCTCAGAAAAAATCCTCCCTTCAACCAACACAAATCCTCTTTCAGTATTACCTACAAGGTCAGCTTCAGGAAGTTGCAAAGTAGACATATGATAGGAGAATTTTGCAAGCCTTTTCTGGAAAGTGCAGTAGTGCACCTAGAAATTCACATATCAGACAGTCCCTGTTTGCACTGTCTGCAATCCTGATAGCTGTGATTCATGTATCGCAGGATTTGTACAACATCCAGCTGCTGGAAGCGTAATGAAATTTCTATGTTAAACCTATTCTATGTGCTAAAACTATTCTCCAAAAAGGTTATGGCAGCTCAGAAAAATGGACTGGCATGGATTTGCCAGCTGTATATTTTAATAAATTTGAGGGCTTTGTATAAATGTGTGATGCATCGTAAGGCTCACCAACGTCAACACATCTGCAGCCAGGATAATATTCCCCTGTGCACTCTGTCCTTGTTAGATACAGTTACAATAGCCTGACAATAAGCATACCCCAGGTTTACCAAGTGTATTAAGTCTTTATCCGTAATGCTTGGCAGGGATCAGAGCATGATACATCTTAACTGTTATTATCACGAATTATCCAAGGGTGCCAGGCAAAGAAAAAGATTTGAAATAAAATCCTGATTCTCTTAAAGACCAGAATTGTTTCCACAGATTATGACAGAGCTGAGATTTCACTCTTGATCCCTGTTTTTAAAAAAAAAAAAAAAAAAAAAAAAACAAACCATCAAAATAAACAATAGACAGCACAATTCTGGAAGGTTGAAAAAAAGATTATAGCAAATCCAAAGACAGAACTACATGGTTATGCAAACCTATTATGAAACATCCCTATGCTTTTTCAAAGCAAATGAAATAATGACTGAAAACAGAAGGAGTGGAATAAAGCGTCAGAGACTCTATTAGCCCATTTCATAAAAGGGAACACAAAGATTCACAGAGGTTTGCATCAGCGTCTCGGTTTTATGAAAACCAGATTACTCAGCTGAAGAAGGAGTATAAGAAGGAAATTTAGAAGCTGAATTCTGGAGAAGGAACTTAAGAAGGGTTAGGTAAGAATTCACTCTGGACAGTGAATTTTGAAAATACAAATATAACTACATTTTGCCCTAGGTCAGTTAGCAGGGCCATTTATCAAGAGAGGGTTAGGATTTTGGACTGGTGAGTTCTGACTCCCAACCCCACATTCAAAATAGTAGACTTCAAAACTCAAGGTACTTTCTAGATGTTGCAAAGATCATCTACATCACCTGGTTATGTCCTTGTTTAAGATGGAGGAAACTGACTTCTGGATATCACCAATAAACTTTTTTCTACGACATTTTCCAAAGCAGAAAAGGAGAAGGAAGAAAGCAAAGATGTTTGGTGACTATCACCGAACTCCAACACAGAATTGTGCATCAAGGTCTGAGTTTCCCTATTGTGGTTGCGCCAAGATTTATTAAAGCACAGCATGTGTTCACTTATTTCTATCCAAAATGAACTGAAAAGGCACTTTGCATCTGCCCTCAGGGAAAAAAAAAGTTTGCTTGTTTGGCAAACTTTGTTTAAAAATCTGTTTCTTCCAAGGTTTGTCTCTTTAGTTCTTTTTTGTTTGTTTGATTGGGGTTTGGGGTGCTTTTTGGTTTTGTCCATGGGTGCGTAGCTTTCTTCCCCTCCTGTACCTCTCTTCCTCCATCTGTTGACCTCAATTTAGCACATAGTTTCCCACTTACTTTGCCAAAAATGTATAAAACTTGGGGCGTCTGCTCAGATTTCTTTGTGACTTGTAACTGTATCATTAAACTAACATTTGCTCTGGTATAAAGAAATCCCTGTAACTTTAATTAGGCTCTTCTGTTCCATTTGCTCCTGAGTAGTCGCAAGCGTGAAGTAACGCTTCCACACGGAAACGATAGGGAATCGTCTCTATTACAAACAGGCTGTGTGAAAAGTCAGAAACCTCAGCACTGAGTTTCTCACAGTACCTAGTACTATACTTTCTGCTTACAAGATGTTTTCCTATGCAAAATAATATTTTCCTTATTTAGCATTTCCACCAAAGCCCCTTCTCTCCCTCCACTGCCCCTGAATTCTGCTCTTCTGTGGACAAGCATACTCCAAATCCTCTCAGAGGCCCAGTAAAAAAGGCCATTCCTTGAAAATTCAGTTTTCCAGCCGTGGATATGGACCACACAGCGGCTTACTAGTCCCTTCATTTTCACATTTAAATCTGGGGTCTCTAACACTACTCTGTTGCATGTCAAGAATTGAATTAATACCCCGGAAGGTAAAGACTTCATCAGCTACATTTTCCTGCATCAGAAGCACTATTACAGGTAGGCAATAATAATGTTTACATACAAAAAACCACTACCTGATTATTTTGGGAACAAGTTTCCGTAAGTCCAAAAAGAAAATTATACTGAAACAAGGAAATGTCACTAGTGGCAGGATTAGAAACCAGTTTTCCTTATTAATGTGTTTTTTCACTAAGTATAGCATGTACAGGTAGACCCAGAGGATATAATATTTTCTGCGCTGCAGGCAACTCCCCGTTATTTCAGCAGTCACACACTAAAGATCACGCAGTATTCCAGGGAGCATTTGTTGAAATCAGGTCTAGTTATTTTTGTTGATTTATATCCATCTCAGTTAACACATCTCCTTTGAGAAGGCATGTTTACACACTAGGCAGTTTGACAGAAGAATAGGACTCTGGTTTACCTTTTAAATGGGATGAGGACACTGGTGTCTCATCTTCTACTCTGTGATCGCTCCTCATTACAATATCATTTCTTATTCATGCTTTCTGTTTCTGTGCATTCAGCAGGTGCTATTAGTGCCCTGCAATAAAGCTATAATCATTACAAGGTGTTCCCTTCCCTTCCTGCCGTATACCTAAATAACATTTTAACCCACAGGACTTGCTTAAGCTTACAGTTGATTCAAAAAAGAGAAGCCAAATCTCACAAATCCTAATACTTTATTTTGATCATAATATTATCTTTCATTGTTGGCAGATGGGTTTTCCCAGTATTCCCCTCAATTCCTTAAATGCAGCATGAATCCAGAGGCATGAAGTGTTTCCTTAGAAAAATCCCAGGTAGCTTGAACAAAGGAGAGAGAACAGACCTGTGGCAAAATCAGGAAAACTATAGAATCCTGCCTCTAAATCCATTGTTTCTTGAACAGAAAATACCTCATTTGGTTGTTTCTTAGAGTAAAACATACTTCAGCAGTGAAGTATCTAGAGATCCTTCTGGAGCAGCCATCATTCTAAAGTACAGCCCCACCAACACAGAGATCTAAGATGTGTCAAAAGCACACGAAAACCAACCACGTAACATTTCCCCCAAGACTGGCACTGAATGCTATGCTGGATCTCATGGAAAGGTACGCTCTGCAGATTTGCTCCTCCACTGTGTTCAGAAACATTTAAACATCATACGGAGTGTAAACTCAGATGATGTGGTTTCCTGGTCCTGGGGAAAGTGGGGTTCCCACACCCAGGTGGCCTTGGAGGTCGTCCCCAACCATGACCCCTCCCAGCTCCAGAGACCCTAAGGGCAAGCCTGCTAGCATCCAGCTTCACGGACAGGGAGTAAAGCAGTAAGGACGGAAGGTAAGAGAGACAACTGTCATGCCAGAAGGATTTCTTCTGGACCCTGAAAAGGTTTTGGTAGCCATCTTTGCCACTGTAAAGTTCACAGAATATAAAACAACCATGACATCGCAAAATTACTGAGCGAAGTTATTCAGTCGCGAGTCTGGGTGACAAGATATCTCCAGGTATTTGTCCTCCCCAGAAACAGAGATTACTTGGGAAAAATTGATAGATGATGTTTTTTCACTCATATGCAGAAACTCTTGTTTTTTAAATAAAAGTTTGATCTCTTTAAATGAATATGAAAAGTATACATTATCAAACCACACAAACTTCCCTCTCAAGTCCTCACACACAAAAAAGAGAAAAACACAATAGGCTAATTTCTAAACAAAGAGTTGTGTGTTTTCCCATTTTAAACTATTTATAAAAACTAAAATCCAGTCAAACTATACTGAGAGTGAGAAACAAGGGCTTTTAATTCAGCTGTGCCTCTTCCATCAAGCATGCCTTTCACCATCTAAGAAAATCCCAAACAATAACAACAAACTAAAAAGCCTAAACTTTTGGCTAAGTTTCCAGCTGCTAATTTTGTCCATCGTGAGCTGCTATTGTCAGTCTGAGGGAGGGATTGTTCCCAACTTTAAAAAAAAAAAAAAAGGAGTAGAAGATGCAAAATACACTCAAAGTAACATCTGTGTTTTCTGATTTTATTAAAGCATTTTGTCTTTGTTATACAGAAATAACAAAACACTGAGCCCTTCCCATCAGTATTCATGACGTCTGCCTTTTCATACAAAACCCTCTGAAAGAAAATTCCCCCTGGAAAAAAAAATACTTTCCTTATAAAAAAAACAGATTGTGAGACAGATGATTGCATTGTTTAATCAAATTTCCATCTGAAAACTCTTTTCCTAGTTTTAGATTTAGCTCACCCAGGCAGGCACGGGCACTGGGAAGCACGTGGAAGTATAAAGTAGCAGCTCCTCCATTTTATTATCTCCCTTGAGCTTTGCAATTGGCAAGTGAAAAAGAAAGTGAGGAACAAAAGTAGTGGACATAAATTAAGCCCTGCTTTTTAAAGTTCAAACTGAATTTTCTTTATTTTTCTACAGCTGTCAGATAAGCAGGGTAAAACCACTAATGCATGTTTAATATATAAAAACTCATAATGTTCAGTAGTACGACCTCCATTGGAGACATTAGTTCAGGCCAGTGAACTTGGAGCAAGCCAAGTGTGGAAATGTGGAATTGGGCCAGTGACCCCCACCAGTGCCTGTCATATCTGCTGAAAGCAAACTTGTCAAATATAGAAGGGGCAGAAGGAGGACAAGAGTATCCTTAAACCAGGGAGCAGCAACAAAGCAAAGATGCCCATCATCTATTCACAGTTGTCTGTTGTTCAGTAATGGCTCTGGCCGTCTCAGGAACAAAAAGTCTGGTTATAGCCTCAACCTTTCAACCCTGGCCAGTCTGGGGGCCTTTCATTTCACAGGCTCCCCAAAGCTGATGAGTGATCATAAAGCTATGATACGCCTCTTGCTGTTATCATCTCTTCAAACGTACTCGGTACCCAGCAGAAGAGGAGTAGATATTCCCAGGACTGCTGGCCTGCCATAATGAAAGAGCCACTGTTCTTCCCTTTCAGCTACAAAAACAATCTTTAAAAATAGTTTATCGGGTGTATGAATAGTAATTCCTTATGATTTTTTAAAATATGATCAAATAGGTTTGAATATCTGCCTTACATCTCAACACTGGTTTTAATTTACTCGTATACTTTTCCTGGAGCTTCGACTGTGGCTTGCTTTGTTTCTGTTCCCTCAGTTTCATTTACTCACTTTTATTCCTCAGCAAAACAAGATGCAACTGCAGGGAAAAATCCACCATGAGCATGTGATTTCACAGACCGGGAACCAGTTAAACCCCCATCATTGCCAACAGAAGGCAGAGAACCCACACTGACATTGTAAAAAGACTAAGAAGTTTGTAGGACACATTGAGGTCTCACATCAGAAGGCTTTGATGACCTCATTAATGATTTACATTGCTGTTACTGAGAAGGAAAAGCGACCTTTCGCAGTGCCTGAAGGTGTTTGGTATGCAGGGGTGAGGGTACATTTTAATGCCTCAGAGCTGGCACCATGCTCTGTGTGCCGTAGGCGCTTAAAGTTCCCACGACAAATCCTGAACTACCAAAGTTTTGGGCTCTACTGGGTGCCCTGCATCTCCTAAGAGATCCTTGCCCCTGTAGAAAGTAGCAACTTCTGCCTGGTTGGCGGTACCCTGCCTCTGCTAGCTATAGAGGACTCCAGCTTTGGACAGGCTCAAAGCTCTTGCACTTTGTCCTGGGATCAGGTGCTGCTGTCCTTGAACGACACCACACCGCAGCATCTTGTCTCTCCGTTAGAAAAGCCTTGAACAGCATAATACGACTCAAGCTCACCCACATGCTTCTCCCTTTCTCCTAACTGTCACAGCATCACATCCTTGCCTTTGTGCAAGGTTATTCTTCAGTGCTTATTTCCCATTTTTCAATGTATTGTTTTCATGACTATTCTATTTTCCTAATTCTCTTTTTGAAAAAGCATGTTGCAAGCAATACATTGCAGGTTAGTTACCCGATTCTCTTTTCAGCAAGATATCAGTGGTTGCTTTTCCGTGAAAGCAGATCTCTGAGGGCTGTTTTCACCTATAACTCCTGACACTCATCTATCCTACCTATCTAGTCACGCATCAGCAATATTGTCAGATGTGAATGAGCCTTACTCACTAGGGAATATCGTAGTTGTACTTTTTTTAACACAAGAAAGTCTGCTGCTTACCATTTCCAGCTCAAAAATATCAAATTATATTTTATGTTTTATGAGTGGTCTATGCAAAAGAAAGTTTGATTGCAAAAGAAAAAAAAACTTAATTTTGTCACCTTCAGTGTTAATTCCTGCAGATCAGATGAGCAGCTTGATGTTTCTTGCTGTACAAAGCCCTCTTTGAATATATCTGCAGCATCTTACACCATACTGTGCAGATTTTCAGACTTCCTGGGTCGTGTTCTTAAAAAAAAAAACCACTTTATTAGGACAGGCATTTCCAGACTAGGTATTTTTAACAGAAAGATTTTAAATTTTCATTTAATTTCTCATTTTGTTTATTCTGTTGCATAAGAACTTGAGATAAGTAAACTCTAGAGCCAAACAAAAAAAAAATATCTGTGACTACAAACCAATCATTACCACAGCAAGGTTTTGTACTACAAAAACAGAGAGAAGTAATTTCATAGGTGCACAAGTGACATATTCCTTCTATACTGTGTTATTTCCCCTCAGTGACCAAGTCGACTGAATGACAAAGAGGAAATCACAAGTGAGCCCATCTAATGAACACAATCTATATTTTTACAAAAATTCTGGGAATGTAATTAACAAAAAATAATAATCAACTTGTAAATGCAATCCCTTAAAGTAAACTATGTCAACCATGGTCATGAGTCTGCCTCATTACTGCTTCCTACTTTAAAATAAGAAGGGGTAATTATTGAGTACTGTCAAAATACTCACAGCTTCACAAGCCCTGGGGATGATTTCAGCGCATTCAAACAGGTGAGATGGTCCTTAATCTGCCACCCTTATCTCTGAGATCCATCACCCCATTGCAGACTCTCTGAAAAAAAAAGAAAAACGACCAGTTTCCAAACATTTCTTTTTAGGCAGGTCTTGTAACACTATTATGAAGCTTAGTTTATTATTTATCATTGTTATTATTATGTATATTATTTATTATGCTTATTGTGAAGATTGCAGAGAGTACTGAGAACATTTAGAGGATCCTGAGATGGAAGACAATTGGTTGGAGAAGGGGACTATGACTGGCAGTTGGAGCTGGAGAACAGACAGAGACAGATTTGGCCCTCGACTCAAGCACAGCACTTGTGCGCATGGATTTTTTGGGTGCTGACAAGCCAGACAGATACAAACTGAGAGTATATGTAGACATGCTAGACATGCTGAGATGGAGCTATCACATGGGCATAGGACTCAGTCTAAGGAGACTCTACCAAAACACACCTAGGGTGATAAGTAGGAGTTGACAACTGACAGAGCTGGAACCGATTAGAGAACGTGGGCCAAGAGAAAAGCTGCAAGGTGGACAACTGGCGAATTGGCCCAAGAGAACTGTAATGCAGTTCCCACCAGAGCCAAACTTGGACGCTCCCCGCTGTTGATAAATACCTGCAAACACGTTCTGTGTGTGTGTGTGCGCATGCGTGCATGCGCTACAATTTGCTCTTACAACCAGAATCTCGGCAGCTTGACTGGTGTATGCACTACATTTAAAACTTCAAGCCATGTTGGTGGTTGTCTCAGAGTACAATAGGTGGGAGTTTTAATTACATGTAGTTTGCTTTTTTAAATGTAGGAAGTTACAAACTAACTTATGGAAATCTATAAAAATAGAGATGTTAAAAAGATGGCAAGATTAAGTTCTCAGAATTCAGAAAGCCTGAAAAGTCAGAATTAAGGTTGGTCACACAATCTTAATTGAACTCTCTGTATGAATGGATCTGTATGAAAAACCCATCTATCCCATTGGTGAGCCTCTAGCCTTCTCATTTATTACTCAACTTCCAGCCGATCAGGCTGCAATCCTGAGTCTTCGGTGCTCAGTTCAAGCTCATTCCTGAGCAGGTCTGTCTTGTCAATGGAGTGAAGCAGAGGATCTGTAAGAAAACCACCCGTGGTCGCGCCATTAATGACTGCATCATGTTACACCTACACAAGCGGAGCCAATTCCTGTTCAACATACAACCAGGCTCAAGCCTGGCATTTCTTAAAGCTGGAAAGCTTGGGTTTGGCATTTTATAGTTAACGCAGGTTTGTGTGTATAGCAGCGTAAATGCATATTCCACAATCGTCAAGCTGAGAGAGGCATCCCTCTGGAGGAAGGGGATTCTTTGACCATACATGTTCCTGTCACGCAGCTGGGGTAGTGTGGAGCACTTGGCTCAATTTCACAATCTGTATGTGCCTGTGCCCTCATTTTCCTTTGTGTTTTTGGCTCTGCCATCCAAAGGGTCAGAGTGCGTTACTGAACCTAATGAAAACCTCCCCACATCTGGGCAGTAACCTCTTCCCTTTTACTGCTTGTGGTACAGATAAGAAAACAGAGGTTTACTCCATTTAAAGGTCACAATGTGATTGAGCAGCACACCCATAGACGGGACTCCCTTTTCCAGGGACAATTACAGAGAGCGTGATTTGGAAGGTTTAGTGATATTCTTTTAGCAGATCACATTCCCCGAGTCCCTTCTCTACTCCCCCTCAGATCTGTTTTCAGATTGCTTTTCTGCTTGTTGTTTTTGGGGAATGAGGTGGGAAGTGCTTGTTTGCTTGTGGAGCTTTCAGCGAGGTTGGCCGCGTACTTGAGTCATTTCCTATTACACTGATACTAAACATTCCTATAAACCCTGATGCCACTTCCTAGTATGTTCCCAGCTCATTGATTCCAGGTTTTACTCTAGAAACTACTTCCTTTCTGTGCTACCTGGTTTATCCTAACAGAAGACCTTATCAGCTTTCAAGAAGACCCTGTAATTAAGCATTTAAATATAGGACAAAATACGGTAAATTCTTAGGGTTTCAACAAAATAGATGGAACTTCAAAGGCTTCTCCTCTAGCAAGATTTACGTAGTTCTTTTTTTCCTACAAAGTTATCTTTCTTATTATTTTAAGGTTTAGTTCTGTATCTCATGCAATATATTACTTTTTTAATAAGACACATTTGTAGGTCCATTTTAGCATCAAATTTTCAAATTCTCATTGCTTATAAATTGGTTTCTCTCTTATCTTATGTTATATATTGACAATGAAAAGGTTGTCAAACTTATGTAATCAAAACAATAACATTTATCTGCAGTGCAAATGGGTTTACATAATCAGAGTTTCTCCACACATTATGACCAAGTCTTTGTTCTACCTCAACATATCAGCACCACTCTATGGCATTTGTTGAGAAAAAAATCTAGCCCTTGGATGGAATTTTACAAATTGTCTGCCAATTTTGGATGTACAACCACTGTTTGGATGAGAACTGCCTCCCACAGGCCTGCTAAGCGGCTGTAAAAATGCTTCTGATCTCTTGTATGTCACCAGTTCAAATCCTAAAGATGTAATTTTTCTTTCTTAGCGCCATCTCCTCATTTTGCGTGTCTCTGCTTCTCCCCTGTATCACAAACATGCATCTCATTAGACTACATAACATCCATGTTTAATTATCCTTAGCAGGCTAAAATTTGCCAGTTTCCATATGGCTGATCTGTTCAATCTGCCAGGTTTTTCATGATTTATTCAGAAAAAAATTGGCAATTTACAAAAACAAATTCTTTGTTTCCCCACAGAAAGACCAGTTTCTATTCTCTGAGCCAAAAAAATAGAACTAAACAATATGTACAACAGAAGCAGATGTAGCTATTATAGTGTGGCCTGGTGCTTTGAGAAAAGGGACAGCATGAGTAAAATTAATGCGTTAATACATTTACTTCAATGTGTTTAACCTTTTCTACTTAACATCACTCGTGATTCTTTCAAGTGTAAAAAAATTTAAACTTTTTCACCCTGGTTTGCTGGTCTGCAATCCCACCACCACAACCTGGCATTGTTATGAGTGTAAAAAGGAAAACACTGAGAGTGCGCGTTTCTAAACACAGTCAGCGGGAGCTTCCGGCTCGTAAGCAACAATCGCTGTTGTTGGATTCAGCATTAAACCAATGGATCTATTTTGTATCAATACACTTTTAATTGGGTTTCTGGATGACATCTCCACAGAATAATGTCGGGATCAGTAGTGAGTACCGGGGCTGTATTAGCAGAGTAAACATTAAGTTATTATGTCCCTTTCAGGGAGCACAAAAGTTACTCTAGCTTGAAGCCATATGGCCTAGAAGCGTGTTGACATATCTCAGCAATAAAGGGTTATGTTACAGAAGGGACCATGTCAAGGAGATCAGAAAAGCTGGATCGGCTACTTGACCAGTGTCACATCACTGAACCCGGCGTAAAGAGCTCCAGCAAAATGACATGAACTCATCTGCGACCACTGTCTAGGAGCGAAGACCTTTAACAATGGCAGCACCTGCCAGATCGCCGTTCTCCTCCCCAATAAAGTCACCAACAGCCCCCTCACTGTTCCGTCATGTGCCTGGCACAAGGCCCCTATTGTTACCAGCCACTCTCACTCCAATAATTTCTCCTCTAAATGACACTGCACCACCACAGGTCATTTCAAGGGGACTGAAAAGAAAGATTTTGCATCTGTTTTGAGTTGTAGGCACCAAGGGGGAGGGGGCTCAAAACCCCTTGATAGCTGGCAAATGGTAATGGCAAAATGTCTCTATTGTTTGTGTCTGAACAAACAACCATACTACATGAGAGTTTTTATTGTCCTCAAGGCAATCTGCCACGAATGCTCCCCTTTGCCCATACTCTACAAAGAGAGAAAGAAAAAAAAAAATCACCACAATAGTCACAGTTAGGAAACCTTAGTGAGAGTTTAATGACCAGCTACCAACTAATGGATGGTGAGGAACATATGGCAGAGCTTGGCCTCTTCACATATTGATTAAAAATAATTTAAAATTTAAAGCCAAGTTTGTTTGACAAGGTTCCAGCTTCTCAGCAGCCACTTAACAACCTGAATAAATCTGAAGGGGAAAAGCTTAAATTCTAACCCAAGGCAAAGCAGAGAAAATTCATTGTCACGTTACATAATTGAATCTATTACATTCACCCAAGATTAACAGCCAACACTTAACGATTTTCTCCCTCTACCTAAAATATTTGCTGATGTAAACAGGAAAGCAACTCTTTGTAATATTTGGTAACTTTTTTAGAGTGCCTGTAGTAGACCTCCTTTATTAAACAGAAATATTAATGGCCATAATCTAGGCCTGGTAGTACCATTTTAACCACATCATATTATTTAATGCAACAGAATTATTCTGTTCTTATGTCCTCGGAGCACCACTTGAGTTAAATGCTCGTATTTTTATACATCTCTTTGTGTCCTTTTCTAGCATGATGAATGTCAGAAGCTGGAGCACTTGAGGTAATTGTTCCTGCTGAATGGATTTAAATAAAGTCTAACTGAATTACTTTTTATTTGCTCTCAAAACCAGCTACACACACTAGAAAGCAGATCAGATAACAGCGTAAAAATTACAGTATCTGTCTATATCAAGAATCAGATGTGCAGCTAAGAAGATTCCAAAGAAAAGAAAAGAACAAAAAAATGCTGGTGCCAATTTTTAAATTTGGAAATTTGGATTTTTTGGAAGGGGAAAAGGGGAATGGCCCCTACAGCCCGGCTATACACACAGTAAGGATCTAGATATTTGGCAACGGACGTAAACTGGTGGCTAAAGCACTAAGCTGGTATCAGGAGGTCTGTAATCTGCTCCCAACACAGGCGCTGAGCTGCTCCATAGCCTTAGCCGTGTCACCTCCTCTCTGGATTCTCTCCCGCTCTTTTTGCAATGGCTGCTGCAAAATGTTCTGATCTCTGCCAATGCTCTACCCATTAAATCAACACAAAAGAGTTACCAAAAAGAGGGTTCAGAGCTGAGAGTTTCACTGCCCTTCAGTCCCACTGTGAACATTTCCCTTACATGACAAAGTCAAACAGCAGGTGTTAAAAAGTTAAAAATTTGTCTTTTAGAGAACATTATGCTCCAGAGAATGCCACGGCCAAACTGGAGTAGCAGTGAGCCCAAGTATCTGCAGGATTTCCCCCCATTACGATGGATCAGCTGAACTGGCACAAACTGCAGGATGTAGGGAGCACAAATACTGACAGTAGCACAGATGAACTGGTTCCTGCAAACTGGTCTCAGAAGGCAGCGCAATACCCAGAAGGAGTACCAGGAACTGCTTTTCAGGTGCAAAGAAGTGACAGGTAATGGAGGGGAGGTGTTACAAAGCACAATGACGATGACAAGATGGCGTATATAAAAGGAGAACAACAGAAATTATGGGAAAAGAAACCACATGTCCCTTTTCTGAGTAGCAGTAGCAGCATGAAAGTAGGCAGTGCAAGGCTGGAGATGCAGGGCCTGTTGCGACAGGGTGAGGGGTATCGGTTTTAAAATAGAGGGAGGTAGATTCAGATTAGACATTAGGAAAATATTTTTACAATGAGGGTGGTGGAGCACTGGAATGCCCCATCCCTGGAAACATTCAAGGCCAGGTTGGATGAGGCTCCGAGCAACCTGATCTGGTTGGAGATGTCCCTGCTCCTTGCAGGGGGGTTGGACTGGATGGCCTTTGAAGGTCCCTTCCAACCCAAACCATTCTGTGATTCTGTGATTCTATGATGTAATTTGGCTCTTGACCAAGAGGTCAGTTGATTATATGTTTTAGAAAAGTGGCTTTAAAATATTTTAACGTTTCACTTGATTACTTCTGCTTATTTCTCTCAGTTACTAAAATTACTAAAATACTCATTAAGAACTCAATCTATTCCTAGAGTTTTCTATTATGCCAGAACATTAGTCTACAGTAGAACTTTGAAATGAACTGAGGTACATACTGATGGAGACAGAAATAGAGCTCCTAAACTGCCACGGGAGTTAAGACCTTACTTGTTTAAATGCTTTTAAAAGAACAACAACAAAAACCTCTGGGTACCAAAATTCCGTCTTCAAGCAAAATGTGTCTAGCAACCATGCATTATTAACTGCAGAGTGTTCCTCAGAGATAACAAAGAATTATTGTTGCATTTTACTAATCGGAAACTGGAATGCAGCAAGAGATTTTTCCAAGGTCACACAGGAAAATCTGTGTCAACACTGGGATTAGAAGCGAGATCATCTGGCTTCCAGCTCCATAAAATCATCCTTCCTCTCAAAAAAAAAAAATTACTTTTCTTTTCTAATAATAAAAGCCACTACAGGAAGGGGTGGTCATCTATTTTTGTCTTTTAACTTCAGAAATATAAGGAATGATCGGCTCTGGTCCTCCCTGCATTTGGACTTCCTAGACACTTCCTGACCACAGCCGATGCACACTGAACACAGGAAAGAAGCCAACAGCTTCATTCTCATCTCAGTCCTTCCCCTTGAAACTCCCAAACAGCAGACAACATAAATTGGGATTTGAATCAAACTCACATCCACTTCTCTTTTAGGCGTCTTTGTGGAATCTGATCACATCCCAGTCTTTGGTCTATTTTTCAAATCTCCAAGGCAAGAAGTACTGCTCTCCATCAAGAGATAGGGAACAAAGGTATAGACTAGTAACTGTCTACAAATCAAACATGAAGGTAGCTTTTTGAAAGTAGTTTTCTCACTGGAAACTACTGTTGGTTCCACCTTCATCTCAAAAGACTGAAGGAAGTAACTAGGACTCGATGTGGACACCAGGATCATCTTGTATTAACTCTTACTAGCCAAGTGGAGAACATAAAATGTATACAAATTTGGGGCATTATCAACTAATTTTTGTATTTATTGTATATTCATTACATAATACATTATGTATGTTTGGTTGATTTTTGTATTTATGATAACCTAAGTGTGCCACAATGGCATGAACACACAAACAACTTCTGCAGGACTGCAGCTGCCACGTGAACTTTCTAGCAGATCATGGGTATTGACTAAATACCCACTGAAATTATTTTCTTCACACTGTCATACCAAACATTTTATAAATCTGGGATTTTAAAAACAGAATAAAACTTGTAGAGCTTGTAGAACGTACATAAAGGCCTTCCACAGAAAATACACTCAGAACATCAAGTATACCATCATCTCCTCCTGGGCAATTGTATATGGCCTGTAAACATCATTCCAGTTTACGTGCACACAAATGATCTCTGAACTATTTGTCATTAAAGTTAATTAAAATCTCCTGTCTGAAGAGAAAAACAATACGACCTGTGAGTGCATTTCGAAGTCATTGTGGACAGTCTTTGTGCTCTATGGTAGGGCACATTGCAGCTGACACAGTCGTCTATTATTGCGAGTGCAGAGGGGCAGAGAAACATATGACGCCAAAGAAGGGTAAGGGAAGGCAGAGAAGGACCACAGCCATTGCACTTGTCAAGGACCTTGGGTCTTTCTACCCAACATCGGGACGCTAGAATGTTTCACCATGGCAAATACTCTCCAAGAGGAAAGAAAAGACGGATTAAGAAACCCTCAGTGAACAGGTCCTACCCTGCAGCCCTGTGAAGATCTTCCGCCTAGGAAGGAAAAGAAAGCACTCAGCACTTCCCAGAGAAAGTCAGGGAAGCACGGACATTTGCATAACACTTATTTTACTGCTTCTGCCACAGATATTTTAGGGCCATGGAGGACTTCCTCCTCCCTTCCTTGCCCTGCTTCTCCCAGCAGGTCAAATAAAAGTCTGCTGCCCTGAGCTATCTTTCCCAGCAATCTGATTAACATATGGACACACTCTGGCTTACTAAAAACAGGAAATCAATTTGAAAGGCAAGACAAATATTATTTGCTTTCTTCCCATCTGCTGTGATACGTGAACACGTCTGCTTTCAGCAGCCATACAGGGTTATATTGATTTAGGATATTTATAGTGTATACGCCGTTATCAGGCCAGCTATCAACGGGCTGTAGGAAAGGCTGTTTGACCCCACGGGCTACTTAAACATGTAGTCACTTTAAAAAGTCAGATTTCCTTATTCAAGCTGACAGCCACACTATTTCATGTCATGCCTAAAGATACCATTTCCTGCCTTGCCATCTACTTCTGTTTGATTGCAAGCCAAATTAAATGTAATTGTTAAAGGTCTCTCCTGTGTGCATGGTGACCTCAATGCATTTCCAGGCTACTGCTTCAACCCTCTGGGCCTGCAAAAAGCTGGTTTTCACAGCATCATTGCTTTTTTACCCATCATCAGGTTGAGTCACCTTGCTAGAGGGAGCATAGAAAGCCAGAGGACCCTTTACCATGATCACAGGCTGTCTTTTAAACAGATGAGTTTTAAGTCTATATATAAATAATCAAACCCAATAATTCCGAAGTGGCCACAGATAACTATCTGAAAAGAGATAGCACTGTGTGCTCCCAGCGCTAGCCTGGGCCTAACTATGAAATATTGAGTTGGATCGCTGCTGAGAGGATATAAGTAATATCTTTCATAATACTACTGCACGTAATCCGTAAGCACTTCTCCACGTTACTCAAGCCTTACAATAAAAAAAAAAAAAAACAAACAACAAACCAAAACAAACAATTTGTCAGGAGGACTTCTTTTGCAATGTGAGCCAAATTAGTGAGAGCCTGTGCTCATACAGAGCTCCATATAACAACGTGAGCCTCTGCTGAGGGACGTGGTCCGCCCACACATCTCACAGTGTCTCCCACAACTATAAGCTAAGATGTGTGCTAATTTACACAAGGCTTACACCTGTCTGGTCAAGAAGCAAAGATGTAATGTTAAATATATGTCCCATAAAAACAGATCAGCTTTAGGACATTCCACACGTATAGGGAAATCCTCAAGACTGACCCATATTTTCCAAAACTTTTGCAAGCATGAATTCATGTCCAGGAAAATGAAATTTTCCTAATTTGCTAATCCTTCACACCTCTCACACGGTTAGTGGTTCATACTACATATTTTTCTGAGGTGCAGGCGGAACATTCTATATTTCTCCTTTCTCAACTCTTTCCATGAACTGTCAAGTGTTCCATTTAACTTGTCCTCACCAACTCTGAATTATTGTTTCAGACCCTTTGCAAACTCAGGCAGACGTCCACACTTCAGTTTCCTTCAAGTTGAAAACATCTTGCCCTTGACAATTGGAAACTTGTTTATTTGAATGAAGTCTGGTTGTCTGGAAAACTACTGAAATACCACCATTGCTTTTCCTGGGTAGTGGCATCTCCCAGGAGGTGTGTTCCACCATTCAGGCATCCTTTAAAACCAGTAGCATTCTTGCCGCTAGGCAGAATAGAGAGTAACTAGATTTGGAAGATTCCCTCACACATGAGCCAAGCTCCAGTCTCTGCTCTGCCATCTTCTTGAGCACCCAGCCCACCACCTCATGGAAGATTGTCCTCATAGGAGAAGCACCACCTTTAGGAATAGAGCAGTATGACTGATGCTCCTGGAATTACTGGGCTGTTCATGTGACCACCTGTTAACGCTTCCAGTCCCATTTCTCTGTCTTTTTAAGCAGGAAATACCTGGAGAAAATTACATGGTACTGAAATATAAACTAGAAATAAATATATAGTAGTTATTAAGTAAAGCATTCAGTAATGATCATTTGTGAATCTGTAATTATGAATAGAAACTAGATATTGAACAAGTATTTCATGTGTGTCATGCAGACAAAGCACTGAGCTGAGACACAGGAGGTCTGTATGTGGTTCCTGCTTCTACCGAGAACTTTCTACAATCACTTAATTTGGCTATTAGTGTTGTCTGTTAGATGTAGGTGACTTTCTTAAAGAGTCCTTGGGCAAAAGAATAAAGCTTGCCCTTTCCCTGTGACTAGAACAGCATTTCTGCTATTGACAGTCAGAGGTCTACTTAAAACCCTTTGGTGCAACATGAAGGGACATTCCCTCCTCACTTCTTCCTTCTCTCATCTCACTTTCTTCATGATTTAGACTCATGCTCTGCAGAACAAGAGAGTATGATGAAAAAAGGAAAAAAGTTAGAGAAACCACTCTGTGAAAACTAGTCTGGTAACTTTCCCCAAAGGAAAAAAGGCTGTGGGACAAGTATGCATATCTCAAGCCAGCAAAAATGATCTGCAAGAAGACATTGAATTTGCCCACTGATGGTTGAAATACAGGCCACTCTTAGGTCTCAGACCTAGGCCCTTCCTGTGCATTGTCCTTGGGCCCCAGGTAACAGAGCTGGCACTGGAATAGTGATTGAAGTCAGCTTGGTGGAAGCCTGGATCCTTCAAAGGATCCTAAAGGCAAAGTCTCTCTAGGAAATCCCCAAATCTGGAAGCAGGCAGGGCGTGTCAGACCTTCCCTGCCATGAAGGATTTGTGAACCTGAGGCCTTCACACGAACATGGGTAGGAGGAGCTAAGAGAAGGATGTCTCCAGGGATTCAGAAGGGACCAAGGTCAAAGAGGACGGGGCAAGGCAGAGTAATGGTAGCTATTTGCAGCAGTGGAGAGAAGCACTGATTTCCAAAGCCACATGGCTTAAGGCAACTTGAACAGAAACTGAAATTCAGGAAGCAATTCTGTGCCCAGAGTCTGAAGAAGCTCCGAGGCCCTTTTGGTTTAGCTTCAGTTGATTTATGACACCACTTCAGTAAACTCCCCTTCTGCAGCAAACGACATCTGGCTACAAACATCTGGCTAGAGTTTTAGGGAAATCCAAGGAGAAGGAATTGAACGAGCAGCAGGGTATGAAATCAGCTGGGGTTATACCGTGTTGTAACGTTACTCAGATGCAACGGGGACTGTTGTAAGTCGCTGACTGAGGAGCACCCTGGCAGGACAATTCCAGCTCTGTGCACAGCGTGTTTCTAAACAGCCAAGGGTTGTGCTGGGAGTTAATCACCGCACAGACCCTGCATTGGCCTCCTGCCTGGAAATGAGTTTTTACTTCCAGTTTTCACTGTCAGTTTCTTCCATCTTTCACCTACCAAGGCCTCTTGCTAGCCCCCCTCATGCACAAGAGAGTGTGAAGGATTGCAGTCTTTTCTAATAATAAGCATAATTTGCAACAAGAGTCACAGAATTAATTTTCAGGGTCGGGTAACCCTCGTGTCTCAAAGGCTTTAACACGTTATCATGGGAACTGCTTCTCCTGACCGGAAGAAGCATATAATAGGAAATCCTGACATCTGGAAGAGCACATCTGGCAACCATAACATTTCCAAACTTGCTAAGAGTCCTTGTCAGTCTTTTACACCAAATTATTACCAACTTCCTTGCATCGTGTTCTTTCTTTACAAGGTGTGCCCGTATCACTCACATTTATTCCGTTGAGCAGTGTCCATTACACAGTAATCACCTCCTTATCTGTAGCACTGTGAAACTTCTAAGATATTCCTGGTGCTGGTGAAAAGTCAAGAAGTTTACAGTGAGTTGCTTCTCAGTTGTTCAGAATCATATGGCTGTTGAAAATATCCAGCCCAAGCTAATAAAAGAGCATAGGAAGGAAGATAAAATCTTCTGATTCAGGCCTTAAGCCAATCTTTGCTACAGGGGATAGGAAGAAGCCCTCATGTATATTCAGATCTACTTGACGTGAGGTTTCTCGCATGTTTCTCTGGAGCATTCTGGGGTTGCTCCTGTCAAGCATAACACAACATGCCCATAAAGGCATCCTTATGATACTTCTAAGCATGCAAGACTGAATAAACTCACAGGGGAAAAAAGGATGTCTCTAACCAGTTAAACAGTCTATCAAAACAATGTGGCATTAAAAAAAAAAAATTAGTTTCTGGAGGCCTTTTACCAAAGTTCATTACTTTGGTCTTGAAGGGCACATCATTTGCTAAGAATTTGTGACTTTTTCTCTGTTCAAGTCCTTTCTTGTGACCTTTTCCACTTATCAAACCAAGCTTCTTCCTTCCTGGCCCTACAGTTCTCTACCATTGTAATGCAGAGATTACCACCAGATAAGGGCTTGGATCTCTCATTCATCCTGCTCTTTGCTGCCTTCCAAATCCATCTTTTCATTCATTGCTGCTCTGTCTTGCCAGCACTTTGCAACTGGAACTGTACCTCTGTACTTGCTGATAAGCACCCAGCACAATGTTTGTTGGCAAATAGCTGATATATAAAATAATACATATAAATTATTCTCCACCTTCTTGTGCACAGCAACAAAACATACT
Organism: Chlamydotis macqueenii; assembly: GCF_036417535.1. Taxonomy (NCBI): domain Eukaryota; kingdom Metazoa; phylum Chordata; class Aves; order Otidiformes; family Otididae; genus Chlamydotis; species Chlamydotis macqueenii. Next base: position 68,669,589 of record NC_141560.1, on the reverse strand, counting down.
GTTATTGCTCCAAACATATATAAAAATGGGCCAAATCATAATGCTTTTTGCCAGATTGTTTTTTTTTACTGTTATTTAATCAAGCTTTCTGTTAAGCTAAGAACAAAGTAGAACCTGAAACTGGATGCCCCCATGCCTGGGCCAATATTTTTTTTTTCTAAATGGATTTTGTTGAGAGGAATGAAGTCATATTTACAATATTCTATGCATCTGTGTAAAGCTTTACTAAAATGACAATAATTGTGTGATGCTGACTGCTGATTCACAGAGCCCTGAACTGACTAAATGCTTGCTTTTCACTCTGCAATCCCAGGTAATTCTCCTCACACGTTACCTTCAAGTATCCATGCCTTGACATTTCAAGAAATACCAAAGATACTTTCCCTAGCTCGATGTGTGTTCCCTGTACAGACAGAGGGCATTTCACAGGAGTCAGTGGAACAGAAACATAAACAAACCCCGGTGCCCCGGTTAGGCCTCCGAACAGGAATGCCAAACACCTCCTCCTGCTCTCTGTCACTGATACTTCCATCCCCATGGGTCACTGCTGGTGGCCACAGCTTTTAATCACATGCTGGGCCTCCAATGATTTATCACCCCTTAATAGTTTTTGTGTTGAAGATTCCCAGTTGGCAGCTCAGCTCCCCTTCCCCCTCACTGTGGAGCGTTACCCAAGAGCATCAAAATCAAAGCAGGAAAATATACTGTCCATGTGGAAGCAGAATGAATGCTGTTTAAGAAAATTATCTGTTACTGACAGGCGCTTTTAGCAAATAATTAGTGATGCCATAAAAGGTTTCAGGAATTAGACAAAGATTATAAAGTTAAAGACTTGAAATCTAGTGCAGTGTTTCCAACAGACTGCATGGCTATCTGTTCTCTGCACAGTGCATTTAAAAGCACAGTCAGTCTTGCTTTTGATGAATTCTTGCTATGAGATTCAGTTTTGTTTTCAGCCCCAAGTTGCTTCAGTGGAACTTCCTCCCAGCTTTCAGTGAACAGAAACACTGTGCACACGGAAAACTCCAGCCCTTAGAGAGTGCCAGCATGTGATGTGACATTTCAGATCTCAGAACATAACCAAGATTTGTCTCCTAGGAAACACTGATGAAGCATTTTTCATCCACAGGTCTCAAAATTTCCCTGCACTTACCTCCATTTCAAAGCTGAGATGACTTTCCAATTCACAGAGTGGGGCGCTGCCCAAACCAGGGTTAAAGCCAAGCTTCCGTAGTCCCCAGCATAAAAAGAACTGCGACAGACCGAGACATCTCCCAGAAACAGATAAACTTTTTCCACTTGATCAGACTCATTGGGAAGTAACGGTTATGATTCCACTTTGAACAAAGAATAAACAACTTCAGTCCGTACCAAGTCCTCACGCCTGTGCCTCAGATTCTGGCAGGAAGGGATTCTCCCCTCTCAGGTGGCAACAAGCTCTGCAGGTGGTGGTGCTGGCAGCGGTGAGGACAATGTTGGGCCATCACCTTCTCTGTTGGAGTTTATCTGACGGTTCCCAACAATCCGTCTAACTCGTTTTACTCTAAAACAAAATAGGCACACTTCAGTTGTGGGTTCTGACCAGAGCTAACCTACACATTGTGTACAGGAGCCACGTTATTTCAGCCTTTGAACGGAGGAGTTTAACCATTTATTAGGACTTGTTCCAGTGGAAAAAAAAAATAGGTCCTTTATATGAATGGGTCATATTTCACTCCTGTTTCTCTTCCTCGCATCTCTAACGCTATTCAGTGGTCTAATCAAAGACACATAACACTAACAATGGCAGAATCTGGTTGAAAAACTAAAGAAAGTAGTAAATTTCAGGGACAAGCTTACACTCAGAATATCTGCCAATAAACGCTAAAAGGCAAAGAAATCCCACTTGTCGGTCAAGTACCTTGGAGGGAAGAGGAGGTCTCCCAGGTTGAGGACACAGCTTCAGCATGTCAATCCTCCCTTCCCACCCATCTCTCACACTCTTAGAAAGCAAGGTGATGGCAGGGAAAATGGGGATGGAAGTCTGTTCAGGTCTCATCCCAGTATGGAGCTATGATGGAACTGGGGGCCACATGCTGATGGTAAGAGCTCAGAAATATGCGCAGATGCCACATTTTAGGTATAGCTTTAGCATCTGCCGATATTTTGGAGGTTCTTTGCTCATATCACACAAGCAGCAATTGTTATGCAGACAAGGTGTATTCTTGATACATTTAAACATAATCTCCATGGGTTTCGTTTCAATGACAGTAAGCACTCATAGTCATAAACAAAATCATGCCATTCTTGGTGGTTATTATCTCTAAAAATAAGACACACTGTTATATGTAAAGTTATTATCTGTAAAACAATAACTCAGCATGTATCTAAAGACATCCAAACACAAACATGATTTAATTCATAAAAAAAACAATCTGCAACACTACCTTACAAACAAAGGTGCCCATACACAACGTGTAACTTACCCAGAATAAAGGCAATCCACCTCTAACACAGGATTACAGCACAGGCTGCCTTCTCCTATCCCGTAGTGGAGGTCACGGCATTTCTCATCACTGGTGGGATGATTTACAAAGCATAACAACTAAATACAATTGTTCAACTTAATTGCTAGCACACGGTATATAAATAGCATTTTTGCATTATGTCATACCACCACCATTGCCCTACATGGTTACAGGTCCTTAACAAATAGGTGCGCGTGAGGCCAGAACCCTTATAAAGCAAACTGCTTCTTTCTTACAGCCTTACCACTCGCCATAGGCTGCGACAGACGTGCTAAAACCTAAAGCTAATACACAGGAGGTTTGTTTATTGTGTTGTATGGACCAAAGAAGAATTTCCTGCTTATGACACTGAAAGCAGAGTGGACAAAAATTCCTCTGAAGTCTGCAGAGAGCATTGAACAGACTGCTCTCTGTATTAGCCTTTTTCTCAGATATCTGTGTTTTGAATTCTAACACAGCTGTGAAAGAAGAAAAAAAAAAAGCAACACCAATAACCTTGTCAATTGGGCATTCAAATGGCGGAGACAAAGGAAAATTTGGTAAGGAGATGAGTTTGCTGTGGGCAACGACTGTGTCAGACAGCCAATGACATCACTCCCTGTGCTGTCTCCATCACAATTTTCCAGAACAGGATTACAGCGATGACAGATTCCATTCCAAAACTCCCAGGCAGCTCTTTACATAGATGTTAGCAGAACAAAAGCATTACACGAGATTTCCTCTCTCCGTCAAGCAGCATTTGATGTTCCCTAATCCTCACCTTGGGAAAAGCATTCAAGAACCATATGGACTGGCTGAAATCACACAGGATGTCCTGTCTCATAGCTAAAACTCACGAATTAAGGAACCCCTGTGCAGTGGAGAGGGCAGAGAAAATAGGTTGTGTCTTTTATTTCCAAGGAGAGGGCAGAGATACCCCCCAAAGCTATGCACATACCATCAGGTGCAATTGCTACACTCTCCGTAGAGCACTATTCTGGTGACTTAATGGGGCATACTGGGGAGTAAAAGAACAGAAGAAGCATCAACACTATCTGGTGTACTAGAGAATTCTTCAGTAGCTGGGAAAAAAGTGACAAAAAAAAACCCCTAAAGACTACTTCTACTTGCATCTTTAAAAATTCAGTCCTCCACTCGTACAGAATTTGGACCACAGCTGGTTGACTACAGAAGTGTAGGAAGTCACGACACTTGACGTTTGGATGGAAGCTTTCATTTTAAATCAATAACCAGCATTTCCATGCATTTTAACCAAAATTGACCCAGTAATTAAGAATTTATGTGTTCAATTAATCTAGTTCCCTTTTCTAATTCAATTATCTATTGACTTCTAGCATTGGCTATAAGCTATTCAATTAATGTTTTTACTTTGTTTGGAAACTCAATCTTATTTGTAGCTATTGCCAATCTTATGATCTTAAATAACCTCATCAGCATCATCTGCAGTCCGCTGTGTCACCCTCGACTTGAGTAGAAATTTTTTCTTCTTCTTCATGGAATGATGTCCAATGAGCAAAGGACCAGTTTAAGTCTCATTTTCAAAATTTGATGAATGCAATTGTGCACATAACATTTATCCTGTTCCACACTCTGTATATTAGAATAATGATTAGAAGCTAAAAGCAAATAAAAAAAATAGCACACATTATTTTAGAGTTATAATGTTCTAAAACCATCCTTAAAATGTTACAGGTCTATCTTTTTCTCAGCCTTCAATACTCACATACCTCTCTGTTGGTATTTAGCTGTTGGAAAATGAAAAGAGGTTTTACAGGTGTTATTGTAAAGGACCCTTTACACTTGAGACAACTGCTCTATGGTCATTATCCAAGTATGGCTTGCAGTCTTGAAGGCTTAGATTTCTTACATTACCCAGTGCTCCGTTCCCGCACCAGCCTCTGGTATATTGACACCCACGAGGACAAGCCATTTGTTTCAGGTATGAACTCACATGAAAGTGTCTCCTAATTCAGATCTAGAAATTGAGTCAGGCCCATCTCTGCCTGTTGTATAATTCTTCTTTTGCTCCCTGTTGTATTCTGGGTGTATTCTGGTACTTCTGCAGTGTGATGAAATAAATTCAGATTAAGAGCACAGCTACCAGCATGCTGCCTGCCCCAAGTGACTCAGGTACCTTCTGCTCTCTTACAGTGGCCTCCCAGGTCCCAAGGATTTATCTGTGTAGACAACACAATCATAACTCATTGAAAAGTGCAAGGAATGAGCAATGTAGCGGAATTTTTTTTTTTTTTTACTTTTAACTGCAAGCAAAGGGTTGTAATAACGTATTACATTGCCTGGTATTAACAGGCATGTCACTGCAAGCAAAAAAAAACAGTTTCACATCTTGGGTAGTTTGAGAAGCAGACAAATACCGTGACTGTCTTTTTCTTCTTGATGTCCTTGTATAATTGATCTTGAGCTAGGAACTTTGCATTCCAGCAGAAGCCTGGATTAAAAACCTAGACCAACAACAGTCAGCCATCAATCTTGAGGCCATCTATCCTATCCGCAACCATTTGTAACTCAGTGTCTCAGGGAGAGAGATCATCTTTCAAAGAGAATAAACGCTCAGTGCATATCCCCATTCATTCCTCCTATTCTTTTGCTAATTCCCATCTATTACTCCCTCAGCACTTGCAGTGAAATCTCATGCTCATTGCTTCAGTTGTATTTATACACCACGTTACTAAGCCTCAGAAAAGAAGAATCACTTTCTTTTTCCAGATATGATTTCCTACAAAAATTCAAGTGTGAATTTTCCAAAAACGTTGCAGAGCAGAATGCAATGATTAATAACACCCTCAGCATACATCCACAGCTACTTACTTCTCACTTATATTGATTTCTCCTTACACCATTCCTGAAGTGCAATGTGGCACCAGGGCAGCAGCGTTAAATATAACCTCAGTATAAGGGTTTTTTCTCACTGCCAAGCGGTGTAAGATGAGAGCTTAGTTAACACAAAAGCCTTGTATTCAAAAAGGTACCTCTGCACAAGATCCTCTTTTCATCTTCAGAAATTTTGAAGTTGTTTTTTTTTTTCTCTGAAAATACTGTCACTTTAACTATATACATTTACTAAGAAAATGCTCCAAATTTGCATTGAAATCCTCTTTCTGCCATAGTCTATTTCTCAAAATATTCCATTCTGCGACCCCTTTTATCATCACAGACTACCGCTCTCCCAACAGGACAGTGTCTCTGCGCACACACAACCCGTAAAATAGAAAATGGCAAAACACGCTTGGGCTCATCAGCCCCATCAACCAAGCTTCTGGCTGTGGTTGAGTTTGGATTGCAAAACCCAGCCTGGGTTTCCATTCCTCTTTTTGTACTGACAGAAGAAAGATTCTAGTACACTTTCCTGTGCTGAAATAGACTCCTTCAAGTCAACTGGTCATGAGAGCATCATCCAATGTTTAGAACGTCAACATGCAGCATACATGGCCTGCTGAACTTCCTAAATAATTATATTACTCAAGCTAATAACCTTCATTGTTTAGGTAGAAATTTCCAATTGTTAGCAGTCCTTTGAGGTTTTCCTGTTGGAATTCTTGTTCCTAAAGTGCAACAATAGACTAAAGGAACTTTTATTACTTTGGGACTGGTCATTAACATTGTCACATTGGTCTTCCTTCTTTTCAGATAACGATTACAGGCTCTAGAAGGTTATTTCTTTTTTCAAGTACATTACACTGAAGATCTTCATGACAACAGTTTCCTGTGAATACACCATATTTAATTAGCTTATGATTTTTCACTTAGCTCACCTTGTTGAAGGATTCCTCTAAAAGCATCCCAGAAGGCACCGGGTAGGTGCAGGGAACGGTACCTGACTCTCCTATACACCACCTCGCCGTTCTGAATGCATCTTCTTTGCTCACAAGAGCAGAGATACGAAACTGTACACCTTCTGGCAGGCACAACACCCGTATCTTCATCCTGCAATTCAGTAGACTGAGGCAGAGATTAATAAGAACTCATAATTCCTGAAGTTAATCACATCTTATTCAGACCTCTAAATACATTTCTAAGGCACCAGGTTCAACACTTTCTGTTAAAGCGTAAAAATTACCTCAAAAGGTGCTTTTTTAGTGTTTATAAATTTAATCAAGCCCATGAGAGATGTCGTTTTCAAAGTCAAGGAAGATAATCTTGTGTCTAATCATGTCAAAAGAGTGAAACCTTACAGACCTCTCTAAATTCCTAGTCTACCTAGTCAAATTCTTAGACAGAAACAGCAACACTGAAGTAAAAAGGTGTAAGTTATTTGAAGTTTTTTCTAATATAATAAAGTTATTAAAAAAAAAAAAAAAACCAGCACACATTTTCTGGCTAGCCTGACTTTAAAAGCATATTAAGCATGGGCCCAACTACATTGTTAGGAATTTCAGTGTGCCAGTACTGACAAATCATTGGCGCTTAACAGTTCTGCCTTTAAAATCATCATAATTTGACTTCAGAGCACTGCGAAAAGCTAAAAAAAGATTTTAAGAGCTGGAAAATGACTTTTCTTTCCAGACTGTTCAGAGTACTGTACATTCATTGTACTTTTGAAAGCAATGTGACTTGTGAAACTGGCAACTTTCCCATCCATAGCGTCTTAGAGATGTTTATAACACACGATATTTTAATTGCCTGATGACAAAATTATTTGGAAATATATTAGTTTCACAATGCACTTGCTTCATATTTTAAACAAAAAGTATGAGGTTTGAATAACATTAAGGTCTGGACATAAGCCCAACCAAACAACGCAAATGTTAGGGAAAGGTGTCCATAATCCATCACCCTTAATGCATCCATGGACATGTATGCACAAGCTTAGGTGTTGCTAGGGATTCAGACTATCCAGGTGCTATGGACAGACATCACGGGTGAAATCTGCGGTCCCTCATTAGGGCCAGAAGTTTATTCTAGGCCATGTTTTCCTAAGGGTGGTCTTCTCATGGGAGCAGTGGCTGCCAGGGACCAACATGTCTTTTTTCTGGTGAGTAAAACTCTAGTAACTTCTAAACAACTACTGTTATTTAAAATGGGGAGGTATTGAACAAAGATGATAGTTACTCAAGAAACGCATTGAGTCATTTTACAGTAAAATTAGAATAATATGGTTTTATTCACATAAAAACTCAGCCACAGAATTTCATCCAACAAATTGATTTTTGGGGCGTATGCGGAGAAATGTTTATTGAGTAGAATCTCTCCCTAAACACACAGGCCATTGATTCTATCTGACTGGGGTGTCTGCTGCCTTCTGAGTGACGTTTGACATCTTGGTTTTGATGCATAAAATCCTAAAATGGCTTTGGATATACCTACTTACAGTACTGACTGACTCTATGTTACATACTTGACCGTGTGTATGAACTCCTGCAGTTTAGGAATTCATGCCTCACCTTCTATAACCACGTACATACAGATAATCCAACCTGTTAAGCTCCCATCAACAGATTCGCTGTTAATATCCCACGTTTCTGACAAGTAGTCAGGAAAGTTGACTAGCTTGGAGATTACATTCAGCAGAAAGGGTTAAAAAAGAAAATATTTTAATTATTACATTTTGCTGCAGCTTTTTAATTGGGAAGCTCCTTCCATTTCTTAACTTTTTGTTTGTTTCGTTTTATTTTTAATTATCTTACCAGGGCATGTATGCAACTGTACAGAACAAACTGAAGTTAAAAATAAGGAAAAAAAATCTCTTCAATACAGTCCACAGTTTTAGACTCTTGAAACTCTTTATACAGCATCTTATATGCGCAAAAGTTAATTTCATGAGCTAATGGATTTTTTTTGTTTTATTTTACAAAGCATATGTAATATACTTTGTAGTTAACAGATGCACAACTCAAGACATCTGATCAAAGTCCAATTAACTGCATTTGGCAGCTTGCAAATTTAGAACCTGCTGAAATATCTGAAATCAAATCCTCTTATGAATATGAACTTGACTTATAGCAGCTGAAGATCTAACCTGTAGATGAGTCTCTCAGTTATTTGTATGGAGGAAAAACATGAGCCACAGTCCTAAACTGGGTTTTTACTGGAACGCTGTCGCAGAAAAGAAACACCAGTGCTCCTCTCCATATCAGAGATCATGTTTTGTAAATGGTGACTGATCCTTAACTGCACCAACACTGGTAGGTGTCACTATAATTTATCCCCTAACGGGATTTCCTCTCTCCGCGGCTTCCCCAGGTCTGGGGCTTTGTTTATCAGTTCAGCAGCACTTGTAACAAAGCACACACGTACCCTCCACAACGTACGTCACATCCTTACGCGGAGCAAGGGTAGCCAGACACCCTGAAATATGGAATGTGCATTAGCAAGAGTGGTCCATAAAATTTCAAAGCCTGAGATCTTTTCACAGCCTGACTGATTTTCCCATATAGCTTTCCACATTCCTAGCGTAACCCAATACAGGCACTACAGGCTGAGCGATAAACAGAGACTCCTTCAGGAAGCCTTGGGAAAGTGGAGCCTTTACACTTTGCTCTAACTCTTCCAGAGGTGACTGTTAAGGCTGCGTAGCCCACTTTTTCAACACCGTGGAAGACAGGCAGAAAAAGTGAGAACAGGATAGAACAAGTGACTAAAAACATCTGTTAATGAACTATCACTACCTTTGAATGCCATATTCATGGAAAATAAAAATACTTCAGTACTTTCCAATCCTGGAAAAAACCAAAGCAGCGTTTCAGTAGGTACATTGCTTTTGCATTAGGTGCACCAGTACCTTTTATTGTAAAATGTGGTTAGTAATACCTGCAAACCATGAGGACACGAAAGCACATTTCTGATACTTGACTCACTTCTATTTCTTCTATTTACCAGCTGTGTGCCTGCCAGCTATAGCTTATACATATATTCATTGCAGCCCCAGCCACAAGCAATGTGGAACACACACACAAGGAATCAGAAAACCAGTCTCGCCATAGCCAGCGTACGCTCGCTGAGCCAGGCTCTCAGCAGCATCCAAACCGCAAAAAAAAAAGAGCCCAAAGCGGAGCCAAGGCAGGTACACGCTACTAGGGCTCCCCAGACCACAGGACTGGCTATCCTCCAGTCAAGCCCTAGCGTAACGCCGAGCATCTTCAGAGCTGTTCTGCTTTACGTCAGGTGTCGGTGACTTCGAGCTAGCACAGCTTTCAGGCATTGTTGGGATGTTTTGGTCGTACTCCCTTGCTTATAGCTTCGCACCCTATGCAGCATAGGAACTCCTACGACAACAGAACATCAACAAAAGATTACCTTCCTCACAGACATGAGTATAGATCTTTCATGGTACAGATCCAGTAGACCAGTGCAAACTAACTACAGCGTAGCCAAGAACCAGGGCCAGGATGAGTAATAACGACCTCCCGACCAGCCACAGCACGTAGTAAGAGCGCAAAGTACAATGGATTTTCAAACAAAAAAAATACATAATGTCCCACAGCCGCTCTATTGTGCCCATATTAGAGCTAGGAAAACAAGCTTCAACTGGTAATATTCTCAATAGCTGTTGTGATCAAAAGAGAGCTCCCCATCTTACAAAAATCTGTCGTGCCTGTTATTCAAAATTATCTGTTAAAAAATATGTGCAACCATATTTCCGGATTTGGGCACAACCCTGAACTGGATCATACTTTCATCAGCTGTTACTCTTGTTTACAACTGGACAGCAAAAGCAGATAGTATCGCCTCTGTTCCCTTATCACACGACTGTGTGACACAAACAGGAAACATTTCACGACGGCTGAACAGTATTTCCAGGCTGGATCTTTAGGCAGCCACAATCTGCAGATTATTTTTAACATTTCTGCTGCTTTTGGTGACCAAAAAATATTTGCAGAAAATAGACTGAAATGCTGTCTGTTTAATTAAAAAAACCAAAACTGTCATGCTTTCTTTAGCATTCATCTAATTTCAACTCACGTCCAAATGGAGGAAACGGGTTCAAGCGGTGTTCCCCAGGGCACAGGTTTGGGGCCCGTTTTATTTGGTATCTTTATCAATGATCTGGATGAGGGGATTGAGTGCTCCCTCAGTAACTTTGCAGATGACACCAAATTGGGCGGGAGTGTCAATCTGTTTGAGGGTAGGAAGGCTCTGCCGAGGCACCTGGACAGGCTGGACCGATGGGCCAAGATGGACTGTATGAGGTTTAACAAGGCCAAGTGCCGGGTCCTGCACTTTGGTCACAACAACTCCCTGGAACACTACAGCCTTGGGGAAGAGTGGCTGGAAAGCTGCCCGGCAGAAAAGGACCTGAGGGTGCTGGTCGACAGCCAGCTGAATGAGCCAGCAGTGTGCCCAGGTGGCCAAAAAGGCCAACAGCATCCTGGTTTGTATCGGGAACAGTGTGGCCAGGAGGAGCAGGGAAGTGACTGTGCCTCTGTACTTGGCACTGGTGAGGCCGCACCTCGAGTACTGTGTGCAGTTTTGAGCCCCTCAGGACAAGAAGAACTTTGAGGTGCTGGAGCATGTCCAAAGAAAGGCAACAATCTGGTGAAGGGTCTGGAGCACAAGTCTTATAAGGAGGGGCAGAGGGAACTGAAGTTGTTCAGTCTAGAGAAGAGGAGGCTGAGGGGAGACCTCATTGCTCTCTACAACTCCCTGAAAGGAGGTTGTAGGGAGGTGGGTGTTGTTTCTTCTCCCAGGTAACAAGTGATAGGACAAAAGGAAACAGCCTTAAGTTGCAGGAGGGGAGGTTTAGGTCAGATATTAGGAAACATTTCTTTACTGACAGAGTGGTCAGGCACCTGAACAGGCTGCTCAGGGAAGTGGTGGAGTCACCATCCCTGGAGGTGTTCAAAGGACAGGTAGACATGGCATTTTGGGACATGGTTTAGTAGGCATGGTGGTCTTGCATTGACAGTTGTACTTGATGATCTTAGAGGTCTTTTCCAACCGTAATGATTCTATGATTAATTATTAGATTCCAAGTACAATTTTTTACATATCCATACTATTGAGGTCAAGATGCTAAACAGATAACTCAAAATTCTGATATTTAGGACAAACTACAGATATATCAACGTTTTATTTAATCTGGGAAATTATATCCCCTGTACTACTAAAAAAAAAAAAGAACAATAAAAAGAAGGAATATCTCATCCCTGCTAGGTATGCTTCCTGTTCCAGATCCAAAATAATTCCACTACCATCAGCAACACAACACTCTTTTGAGAGGTAATTCATCTCTGGTACCTGTAACAGCCTAACAGCTGTGGTACATTATGATTTCCACTGATGGAAATAAACATCAGGACGTAACTGACAATTCAGAAGATAATCTTTTTCACTGATTTTGCTCACGTAAGGAATACGATGAGCTATTATTTGCATAAGAACTGACAGGATTTCCAGCTCTCCTCTAAATGACACCACTGTAATCTGAAGACAAGGAAACAAATATATTCAGGGGAGGTTCCTCCCTTTCCACACACAACACTAGCCTGCAGCATTAATCCCAGCTTGTGAGGTATCTCCTGGAGATATGCTTCCTCGGTAGTGGCCTGAGGGAGAACTTGGCAGAAACCAATGCCCTAATTCTGCTGAAGAAAGGTTAATATTAAAAAAAAAAAAATTAAAAAAAAAAAGTCATCCTTTTACTCTGCATAAAAACATCTTTCCAGTTTTGATCTCAAGATAGTGAGAGGGTTTAACGTAGCTAAAAATTCACAAGACTCACATGGGATAGTGTCAGTCTCTCTTTTCAGCAAGACGGAGTAGAGATCTGGACTTGGTCTGCCAAATTCTAGGTGGCTGCTTGAAGGAGGGCGTTAACCAATCCAGAGCCCTGAGGAACAGCTGGGCTTTCTTATTTTAAACTTAAATTTCAGGTTGGAACCAAATAATTTTTTCCAAACAAAATTTTTTATCGAAACTCTTCCACTTTTTGAATTTGACAGATTCATATTTTCCTTTTTGAAAACCTGTGGCATCCAGAGACACAGTAACTCTCACAGTTTCATGCATCCTTTCAAAAGGCAACGCAGCTCTCGCAGTCACTTACCTCCCGGTTTGATCTGCGTGGACACAACTTGCTTCCTGCGTGCAGAGTCGCCGATTCTGAGCTGTGCTGCGCTGCCACAGAACGATAACGCTTGATGGAAAGGAAGGCATTTCTTTTTTCTCTCCCTCTACTCTCTTGGTAACTATTCAGATGAGTTCTGTTATAGGCCACTGGATGAGGTAGTATAAAATTTATACAATTAATTAGCAAAGAGCAGAGAAAATGGAATCCATTGTAGTACTCTCCGGAGGCTGTAATCTCGAGTATCGCAGCAGCTTGTACAACAGGATCTGATGTGTTCAGAGTGTGAGGTACAACAGAAATAGGATTAAATGTGTTTTTTCTTTTTGCACATGCATATACCTGTGCGTGGCTCAACACAGAGGATCACCAGTCTGAATCACACTGGCATTACTGGCACATAAATGATCATCGTTGTATTTAGGAGGGATCTCACAGCTCCCAACACTGGTCTCTGAAAATTTTTTAAAGTAACAGAAAGAAATATTATCGAAGGCTCTCCAACCTATGCCACAGGCCGTCAATGGTAAATATGTATTTGTACATATAATTATATCAAAAGATTATACATTTCAGAGTGCCTATGTACTGCTTGTTGATACTACTACAGCAACGCTTACATGACAGAAACTGAATTCATCATCGATAATCATGCACTATTTTGCACCAAAAGTAAATTTAGCTCTTTTTATGGTGGAGAACTACTACATTTTTGGAATCCAGCCTGAAACCTCAAAACTTTTCCCAAATGAAACCATGTTAATAAAAATCTCAACCTCGTCAGCACAAAAGTTATACATGCTCTTAGCTAGAGAAAAACATAACAAGTAGAATTTGGGGGAGATTAATACCCCCAAACACACCAGAAATGTGGTAAGCATCTTCACGTTCAATAAATCTTTTCTTGTCTTACTGAAGAATGATAGTCATTCTTACATGATTGAAATAAATTTGAAATAGCATTTTTTGAAGTATCAACTACTTGAACTTTTCAATTAATTCCCAAGAGCTATGAAAATACCTCATGTAATGTTACAATTCAAAAATAATCTGTGGTCACAGAAGCTAACCAAGCTAACATGTGCACACAATCTCCACCAGCGGTTGGAGATCAAGCTGCAGAACAGGTGATGCCACCATGTGGAGCCTTGACTGCCAAACGAGGTCAACTGACAGGCATTATTCTAAAGTAGGAGGACAAAATGGAAAGAAGGGCCAAGGTTGGAGAGGAAGCTTTAGGAGGCTGAAAAGCAGCATCATGGGCAAGCTCCTTTTGTGCTTGAAAACATAAAGAATTTGACATCTGACCTCTTCTGGGAGAAATCCAAGCAACATCTCCAAAGTAGGCAGTGAAGCATGGAACTGCACTATACACACAACAAAGAACAGATAAACTAATACACGCTGGAAACACAGATAAACAGGTGCTTCCTGGACGTCTTTGAGAAACCGCAAAAGATTCATGCTATGAGAAACAGTGCTTATACATCCCATGAAAAGTTCTGAAATATCCCTGAGACTGCTCCTAAACCCCCAAACTTCACAGTTCGTTCTTGCATCTTTTTAGAGTTTCTCGACCCGCTTCTCCATAAGGCTTAGCTACAAGCCTGATTCTTCTATTAAGCAACGCTAATGCTCCCCTTCTCCTGTTTATGCATGCAGGTAGCACTTTCTACCGTGCCCACGTGAGGTCAAACAGGCCATTTATAAGAGCAGTTAATGAACACTCTTCACCATTATTACGGCTGATAAAGGCTGAAGCCCGGAAGCAAAGATGGAAGCATTCGGTACAGGCATAACCACTGCAAGGTATGAATCTCAGTGACATCAAGGTTAATTCAGAATGGGTGTTCACTCTACTCCAGCCAAGTCCAGTGAAATGGGCAGGTTTGTTTACAAACAGACAACTCCCCAAGTAGCTACTTTTCATTCACTTGTGCCGAAAAAGTTACAACCACACTGCTATAGGCACCCTTCAAAGCAGTTTACTTACCATTTTAACCTTCATGCATTGAGTGCAAGCTGAGCATCTTGAGCTCCTCCGAAAAGCAGCTTGGGGACCTGAGTTCTGAAACGCAGTATTTCAACATCTGGATGCCTGCTTAAGCGAATGTATTAAGTTGATAAAATTATCTGAGAATTCCAAGTCGTATCGAAGGTCCTTGCCTGCCTTTAGACCAGAAGCCCAGCAAACAATCAAACTCCATTATCTAGGGCTCTGATGAAGCAGATTTCAAAATGGAAGGCTTTTGAAAGCAACTGGATTTCCTGCACCAGTATTTCCAGTAATGGTTCCTTCTGTCAATTATACATGGCTCAGGGGAAGGTGGAGGGGAAAGACCTAACTGACCTGAGGCTACTAACAATGAATCCTGTCACATGGATTTTATTTTCAAATTTCTCTTCACTTCATTGTAAATGCTCACATGCAGACTGAGCAGAGGTAAGTAGGGTTTTTTCCTTTTTTCAAGTGCAGTTGGCAGCAGATCCTACTCATGGTCAGTTGCTTGGCAACAAAACAAGTTTCTCTGGCTACAAAATAAATATTCCACATCTGAAATATTTGAGAAAACACTGTTTTTCCTAACTACATTCCATAGTACTTGGGCCACAGGGTTTCCCAGAATAGTCTAAAATGTTAACAGGGTTACACAAAGGATGACCTCCAATTAGATTATCGCTCTGAGACTGATACAGATATGGCCCCCTACACAAGACTGTTCACATATTCTTAAAATAGTACGTTAAATCTACATCATGGTCTGGAGCGCATGTAAAGTAGTTTAACTGCCTAGGAACAAATTAGCTAACTGGATCCTGCGCCCTTTTAAATGTAGGCGTGGTGGGAGACATTTTGCAGGGACTAAAAATCTGGAAGTCGCTATGTTCGGTCTGAGATTCATGCCAAAGAAAGCACGTCTAAAGAACGAGCCAGTGAGCACAGACATAAAATCAGATATCTCATCAACTACCAGAGCCACAGAGGTATGCTACTGGAAGTACCTGCTCTGGGATCGGTAGAGAAAGTGTTAATTAAAGTCAAATTTCTTCAGGTAGCTCATAATCCTCACTGTCATCTTTCTCTTCATCCTTTCAGTACAACACTACTTTGCTGAGGACACAGGTGGCAGAAGCCAGTTCTTCCAGCCCCCTGAAAGCATTTGTCCCACTGACCACTTCTAAATCACTTAATGGTCAGATTTGTAGTTTTCAGATGCAAAGAGAGCTCTTTGGTCCTGGACCAGTAGAGAAGAACCCTGCAGAATCAGCTAACTCTGCACCATGACCCATGACGATCGACAGTGGACATCTAAGAAGAGACTAAGAATAGGATAAGCATGTAGTGATGCATCTTTAACATCCTTTCAGCTTTTGACATGCTGCAGCACAAGGATTTCCTGCATTCAATAGCCCTTGATGAATCCTTCTTCCATGAATTTGACTTAATACAAAGACTAGGGAGGAGAAATATCTATTTCTAGCTATTATTATTTGTTAATAATTCCCAGAATGTAGCAGTAATTATTTGGGTATTTTTTATAACCTAGTAGCGAAAAAAAAATACTATTAAAAGAACAAAACAGAAACTATCCACCTCGTGAATATCAATTAGAAACTCTGATTAAGAGTTTTAAGGCTGCCAATTCTCAAAGGGGAGGCAGTCAGGAAAACAGTCTCTTAATTCACATAGGCCAGTCCTAAGCTCAAGCATTCCTTTAAAAAAAAGACCTGGGCTTCAAACTCACCTGGGCCTTTCCAAAAAAGACATGTACCACTGATATGTAGTCCAGGGATCCAAGGCCAACATGCAAACCTAAAAATCTCCCAAGCATACCTAAATGCTATGGATGTCTCTATTCTACGTGAGTTTCTCTTACGTGCTTTGTCCTGCATACACACAGAGCACTTGTGTCTCAGTGGAAGATCCAGGTTTATCGCACGCTCAAGCGTGAACTGGATCTAGAAACTAAGAGGTACTAGACATATCTGGCCAGTCATCTCATTTGAGTAGCCTAACCCAGTAGACATGTTAAGAGCCCGCTAGCAGCTTAGAGAAAAAAAACTATTGAATTATTCTACGATAAGTGAGGAGGAAGAGTTAATTTCCCTCCACTTTGTTGTACTCATTTGTCACGTAGATTATTTATTCCAAGGTATTCCTGCCATATTCAGTGAAGAGGATGGACAATGCTTGCTTAACGAGTTCTCGTGTTTTCTTCATTATCAGTGCTTGGTCCCCTGTGAAAGAATAATTAATTTCCTCCTGAATATCCTTTGAAGTTTATGTGTTTTGCAGATGTTGATTAACATTTTGTTATATCCACATTATCTCATTTTGCAATAAGAAAACAAAGTACAGAGGAATTACTCTATTTCTATCTACTTATTTTAGATGCCTCACTTCAGATTCTCAGAATTTGAATTCTTGGTGTATTCATTTATTTGTTAAACTAGTAATAGTTTATTTGTTAAAATTACAATCTGCAGCTGCTAGTGTTTGGCACATAAGCAAATCTGAACCAGGATCTCCAGGTAAGTAGCCAAAAAGGAAAGAAAACATATCTCTAAGTGTTTTCACTTAGAACTCAATGACAGGCAAAGACAAAAATATTTTCCTCATCACTGCACTCAAAACTTCAGTATTTCTAAAGCTCCATCTTTCATACTGCATATTTCCATTTCTGGAATATTCAAAGCATTGCTCCTGCAAACTTCAATCCCAGAGCATTTCATCTTGTGCAAGAAATGAACAAAAGAACCTGTAGAAAAGTGCAGTTTCAGATTGTCACATAATACTCAGGGAGCAGGAAAAAAATTGCACATAAAGCCTTAATTCTACCACTGTCTTAACCTCAGTGCTCAACTTTGTTACATCCTATTAATACAGCCCTGTAACAGTCACTGGCATTTCTGTGTTTCACCAACAAAACTGGAATACACAGATCCAGAGCACTTTATGCTGGAGGATGAGCAGTAGATGGGATGGAGCAATTTTTCACACTTAAGTTACACAGAAATTTGCTGATAAACAAACAACAATGAAGCTTCAGTTCAGGGTTTATATCAACATTTTAAAAGAAGAGAGGTCCAGCAGCCATTTTATCCATCTCTTATTCCTTTGGCAGTTCCCAGACTTCTTATTCCAGGTCAAATCACTTTGCTCAGTAAGTTTTAGCCTCCCAACTTCACGTATTTCAGACTCCACTTTTGCTCTGTCTGCTAGCCCAAACTATCCTCATGTCATCCAGTTTGTCTCCTACCTCAGCCTGGTGTTCAGTCCACCACTTCTAGCAGGTTCTGCTTTCAGCCCCTGTATCCAGCCGCAGTGCCCATGTCCTAACTGGCCATCCTCATTTCAGCATCATTCCATGCTTCTTTCCAGCTCTCCCTGCTACGCTGTTGTGCCTTATCAGATCCGTACACACAGCCTCCCTCAGTCCCTTCCTACTATTCCGTTACTTCTCTGCCCCCATCCCTTTTCATGAAGAGTCCTTGGCTCTCACCACCAACCCAGCAGCTCCTGTCCACCTCTTTATCGCTCACTCATAGTGCCAGTCCAGCACACCTTTCATCAACTATGCACAGCCCACTTTCCTTCTCTATCTAAAACCTCGTTATAGTTTCGGGGTTTTTTTTCTCACCAATTGCCTTGTTCTCATTTACCCCACATCAGATCGGGTCTTGTCCCCCTTGGATTTGAAGTAGGTAGTTATGTAATTTCCTTTGTGTGAACAAGAGCTGCACATCCCTGGCAGGGAAGGGGAGAACCATCTCCCAGCATGGGATAGCTACATCTTTTCAGAGAAAAATATTGCCAATAGTTTTTTAGCATGGATAAAACAATGTATTTTTCTCTAGTCTTGTTCTTGGAAGATGTTAGGCTGTTCTGGCTGAAAATTTCTGAAGATAATTCAGCCTGAGGCAGACACCCAATGTAACATGGAAAAATTTAGTTTGAAAAGCTACTTTGACAAAGTTGCGAACAGCTGAAAATAGGGCTTTAGGATTGAAAGTGCCTGGCAGCCTCAGTAAGAGGTGCTGTTCCCAGCCCTGCCTGTACTGAGAGTCAAAGAGCCATCCTATAAGGTCACCCACTTTGGTGACAATCAGGCATAAACCAACTGCGTTTTATGGAGTAACTCCGGGTTCCTGCTAACACAACCGAGACAAGACTTTGGCCATTTAATTGGCCAATAATTTGATGTCTACGTGAACCCTGACACAGAGATCCTAACAACACTTTTCCGTTCCCCAGGGCTGTGCCATAGAATACGAACGCGGGTAGCGGTGCTGGTTACAAGATTTCCCCCGCGCCTCTGTTTACGATGTGGCAGTTCATTGTACGCAGTTGGCGGAGAAGCCGCTGGGCCCCAGCTGTTCAGATGCCTTCTGCGAGAGTCAACATAATTGTAGCCCTACTTGTGTCTTCAGCTTCTCCACTCTGAAGTTTGCTGTAATGGACCTACCTAAAGTAATTAGGCCACCTGCTGCATCACCAGATCCATTTAAGGGAGTCCCACCGCAGTTTGGTTTACATGGTTTGACAGTAATTGTTTAAGTGGATGCCATTGTAATGGCACTGCAAAATAAAATCATAGAATTATTTTCATCAATAAATATAATTACATGCTATTCAGATCATGAGCTTATCTGTAATTAGCTCTCCATACCATAAAGCAGTCCATAATGCCAAATTTTTGCGTGTTACAGGATGTCAGGCAGAAATTATATTTGCAGATGGCAGGATATTTACAATCAATTGAGCTTTTACAGCTCAGAAAGATTTTGAGCCCTGGAAAGAGGGGGGAAAATAAATAAAATAAAATAAAAAAATCAGTTGTGGGACTTGAAAAAAGCTATTTGGTTTGGGAGCAGAGTTGGTTTTACTGGTACTATTGGTACCAGGAAAACAGTCACCATAAACTAACACAGATATTAAAATATTAAGATTCCTGTATGAAAATACAGGTGAACACACACATCTGTACATACGTCCACACACATCTGTATGCACTTAATGCCAGTGCGTATGGCAAAGTTCATAAACTCTCTACAACATTTATAAACTGACCTTATTATCACCTGTAAGGCAGACTTTCATTGCAGCACTGATCTTACGGAGGAGGAAATTCAAACGCGGGAAGTTATGATAACCGTCATAAAATAGCAAATAGTATTTGTGTACTGACTCCTATACTTTTGTTCAAACCACTGGCTAAAACCAAACCAAAACATAATCCTATAAATACAAGAAACATATAGTTACAATATCTCTGTAACAGTTCTGCATCCACATATCATACGTTCTATTTTTGTTTTATATGTATATACACAAATGTACTTTTTTCTATATATGCACTACTATATAGGCAAAAAAAAATCATGAAATCATTTCACACAAAAGAAAATTTTAATGAGTAACAGTGCAATATTAGAGAGAGTTAACTGCATTACGAATGGTTACAAGCTTCTGTCACTACACAAGCTTTTCGTAGTGCCTCAATGTCAGTTGTTGGTTACGACGGTACCGCAGTAACAAACACACCGTGGGACAAAATCTGCAGTTAACTCTGTGGTAGAGTCACAAAGAAATTATTTTCCAAATATAAATTTGAATAGAATCTAACTCCATCTTAGAGGTTCTTTGGGATAATACCTTAAAGCAAAAAGTGGGTTTTCTTCCCACAGATTCCAAAGGTCATTTTGGTCATGGTTTAGCATATTAATGATATAAAATAATAATTGCATACAGAATATATATTTATGTAGTGGATTTTAATCTATCTATATAAAATATAACTAATTTTACATTAGTAAGGTATTTAGCTATTATTTTGCTATTTCTTTACATATACCTTTGTTTCGTGTCTTGAATGGGGGCTCCACACTTCAATATTCATTCACACTTCCCACAGCTGAAAATTGCCATTAAACACATGCTTATTTTTAAATACATCCTCAAATGCAAACAAAATCACTGGGGCATAAGTATCTTCTTAAATACCTAAATGAAATGGAACGAATTTTAAAAGACTCTGAAGTGATTTCCAGTCAAGCTCAGTCAAATCCCAATGAAATATGGGCTTCAAGAGGGATCTTAAATAAGATAGAACTACTTCACATGCAGCACTTATTCTCCAAATTTTTTTCTCCTGCTGCGCTTTGTCCAGTGAACAGAAAGTAACTTGTAAGCACAGGTACAATCTAACCTTACATTAGGAAAAAAAAGTAAATTACATTTCAAAATATTATCTTTATATCATATTTTCTTGAAGGAAAAGATACAGTTAAATCGGAATATAAGAGGATAAAACCAATCATCTGTGACAAAATTCCTAATAAGCATAAAGATACCATGGGCTTTCAGATGCCAGAAGAATTCTTTGAGGATACTTCAGCAAGCACAAAGCAGGGCCAAATGCACCACTTGCAGTGAAAAATAATTATGACCTTCATTGTGGCTACTTCAGGCAAAAGGTAGGTCAGAAGCTCTCTCCAATCAACAATTCTGATTTGAATTCTGACCCTATACACCAACTTTTGAGAGTAACAGACACATTGACAAAGACTGGAGCAAAAGGAACCATATTTCTTTCAGCTCTAGAGCTAGCATTCTCTCTCTAAATTCAGACATCTTGGCAGACTGCTCCACAGGATCACATGAGGAGACATAAGTAGACACTTTCACATCATACCATGAGCAACTCTTGAAGGACTTAGACTTTTATTATCTCCACGAAAAGAAAAAGGCCAAATGCCTATCAGAATAAAATGGAAGATCCTCCTTTTCTTTATCCTCTGCACTCCTGAAAGAGCCCTGATTTTGTAATGACAGCATAAACAGGATGGCCTCCCATGTTGAAAAGGTCCCGCAGCACTGGATAAAAACAATATAAATCCATAGAAATTAACCAGGATGCTATTAAAATTATTTTGAATGCGTAAGAGTTTAATAGGTAACAAGATCCCAATTAATTGTCTAGTCAAAATACATATATTTTAAAATTAAATTAAATAAATGAGCCTCAAAACATCAATGTTCTAACAAACTCCTAAGGGTTTCAGCCAGTTTTACCTGTATCGGATGCAGAGCAACATTATGCCAAACACTGGCCAAACCATTCTTATAATGAGAGTGAAATTTCTGTAACTCATCTAAAGTCCAAATAAAATAATTTTAAATAGACAAATACCAACAGAACAAGCCCATCAACAGACTGTTCCCCATACGTAGCAAGTGCCAAGTTTTGGGACAGGGATTGTCTACAGGACAGATATCTACTAAGTCTACCAATCAGTAAGTTCACCCAGTACCAGCCCTCTTTTTCCCCATAGCCAATAAGGGGAACGGTTATGACATCTCAGCCATAACAACGTTCTCATGATTCCCTACCGACTGTGCCACAAAGGTCAACAAAAATTTGGTCTGTGTAAGAGTATGGTCCACAACAAGACCATGCTCTCTGATTTACATGGAAAATTGAAGATGCTGCTCTGCAAGGATAAAGGAAATGAAGCTGCAAATTCCATACCAGTGTCAGTTCCATTGCCATGATTAACTGAAAGAAGAAAAATGGATCATTGTGCCTATTTTTCCAGTTACTTATTATCAAAAGTATGTCTGCATATCAAGCAGACAACATTTCCCCTTTCTTTTGTGGTCTGCTGATGTAGGGAAACAAAAGAAAAGAAAAAAAAAAAGGACAGAATCATAATTAAAATAAAGAACCACAGAAATGGACAAGGAGGTTACCAACATCTACATTTAACTATATTTCATTTAGTGTCATCTGGCTAGATTCCAAGGCAGTGACACGCATCTTCAGGCACTGCAGGCTGTTTTGCAGATTGGTCATCTGCCATAAATAAAATCTCAGGCTGAAATCAATTGACCTGACATTTACTCAGTTCCACAGCATAAACATATTACCTCTCATGTCCAAATTTTAGGAGGTTTCAAAAGACAAAACGATAAGGGCTGATTAACAGTTGCTAAGGAGACAACCCCGTAGGAGTGCGTGAGTCATGAATGGGCCAGAAACTTTTTATGGGAATGCTGTAGGTTTTCACCTAAGCTGAACTCTGTTATCATCACGTGAGCTACCAAGAGATATACCAAGCCAGTTTATAAAGTGGCAACTTTCACTATTACATGATACAGAAAATTATCAACCCAAAAATTACTACTTTCTTATTTATTTATTTTTTAAAAGGTGATTGGGCCAAGGGCACTGCATTTCTCAAGCAAGGCAACACAATCTTTTTACTTTTATTGTAGAAAAACTGAATTCTTAGTGTCCTCCAGTGTCCTTGTAAAGGCAAGAAATGAAGGCACTTTGAAGGGCTTAGGAGTCAAAATTCACTGCACTTCATGCTATCATGTGCCTCCCAACCCACAGCGCTGCTGAAGAACAGCTAGAATCCACCAGACAATCTCTGCGGCACAGATCTGTTTTTCATGGAACAGACTACTCTAGTGGCGTCCACCTTGTCCTGGTACTCAGATATATCACTTGCTAAGAAGTGTGAACATTCAGCAGGCTATAGGCAGTTAAAATCATTCAAGCCGTTTCAGACCAGGAGGAACCACAAGGAATCTGGTAACAAATCAGTCAATTGGATAAATATCCACTCCTGCAAGACCACAACATGACACGTAGATACTGAGCTCGGCCAGCGATCTTCAGCTTCGTTCAGGCACGCTCAGTTGTTGCATCCAGTCAGCCTGCGCAGCTGACATCTTAACGTACGGACCAGCAGTTAGTCCGGCAGGCAGCATGCCGTCGTATTTCACTTATCAAGACCGGGCCACTGGCAGCTTTGGACTGCCCAGCAATAGGATTCTTTCCAGCTTGTCCAGATCATTTAATTGGCAGAAGTCCACAAGTCTGTTCCCAACAACAAATTTACACCCGAATTTGACAGGAAGTCATTTGACTCAGTCAGTTGTTGGTTTTTTTCCCCCCTCTGTCAGCACAAGGGTTTCTGAAGAATCTTCAGTCAGTTGCAGTCTCAACAGGTCATTTCTCTCTCATCGGATCCCAGGGTAAAATCTGCTCTAGCTCCATTTACCTTATCCAGTTCTCCCCATTGTCAATTGACATCTGAACGAGCCTTTTGAAGTTTCTTAGCCCTCTTTTCTCGTGTCAGGAAACCTTCGGGAGAGTTTATAATCTATATAAGCACTAAGGCAGGACCACAAAATGAATCGTATTAATATAATTACAACCAGTAAAATCATCAAAATGACTGATTCCATATTTAAGCTAGAATAATGAGGTAATGCGAAAAAAATACTCTGGGAGATCTAATTATATAATGCAGTATTCAGTTCTGCACGGCCAGCCCAGCAATTCCTGTAACATTCCAATCAAAGTGATCTCACTAGCATGTGAGAGAAGAGTCCAGCTGACAGATTTGGGACATGTAACGTACTATTTAGTCAAGAGGCCCCATGTTCTATTCATAAAGAATTAACAACTCTTATATTGACAATGACAGTATTGTCAGAAGACCTTTGGAAGAGGGGGGGAAAAACTCCATAAACTCCGTCTCTGTGAAGTTGTACTTTTTTTTTTTTCCCCCTTTTTTCCAATGCTGATGTAATCTCCAAACATCTCCAGCAGCAGCTGCTCAGCGAAACCAGGCACCTTCTCCCTAGTCCCTTTCAGCAGCACACGCAGCACTTTCCAGCTCCCTCAAGACAATCGGGGCCTTTCTTTCACCAATTAGCTATCACTTCAAGAGCCCTGCGCTGTCCAACGGGCTCTTAAGAATGGCCTTTGCAGGAAACAACGCTGGAGGAGCTTTTTTCTTTTTTCCTAGACGAATTAAAAGGGGAAGAAGGGAGGGAGCGGGGGAGAAAAAAAAGCACAACAAAACAAATCAGAACACAGAAGCTGTCCAAAGTGCATCGCTCATTTAGTACATCGACAAACGCAGAAATCTCCTCAAGAGCCAACGCTAGAGCAAGGCAGACACAAAAAATGCTCCTGCTTTCTTTAGGAGATAGTTTGTTTAGTCGAATATGTTAAACAGGTTTCAGAGAAAGAAAGGCTCTTGTTTCAGCAAGTCTCTGAGCTACACGAATTAAAAGGGAAAGAAACTCCTGGAAGATTATGTTCTATTTCCTTATTTGGCTCTCCAAATGTAAAGCAGCATTATTTGAAGGAGACATTATAGGAAAGAACTCAGTTTAGCTCACTTTATATATAGAAGGATTGATGAAATGAGTAATTACTGGAACTGCTAAGATCTTGAACTTACTCAACTAGCAAGCTCCTTTCACCAGAAACCACACTTTCCATCTAAAAAGAAATTAAAGCTTGATTCAGAGACATAAAGCTCTGAATTTTAAATTATTTTTCCTTCAAAATCAGGGAATAGCTACAGTAATACCTCGAGGTCCCCATTGATGCCAAGTCCCAATTAGAACAAGTACAAACTCTAGGACCCAGTTCAAGAAGAAAACAAGGAACTTTTATAGATGTTTAAGTAATACCTTGCCTGGGCGTGGACTTCAGCAACTGGACCTGGACAAACGGAGTTCTGAAGGCAAAAACGTGAAGGATCGTCAGTAAGTGAAGTGACTTGGACAAGGTCCAAGCAATAGCACAGTGTCAGGACTGATTTTTGAAACCCTGTACTAAACCAAACTGCATACCAAAATATTGCATGTCAGTATTCTCTTATAGCACCATTTTCTGGTCAAATTTGTCCTTATTGGGGTAACCTCATGAGAGTCAACGCATTGCCTTCTACAAGGACAACACAAATACATTTACATTACAAAAATCCAGGAAGTCTATCCCCTTTCATTGACTGTGCATCAGGAGCAAAGCTCCAGGCTTTGTAAACAGTTAAATGGCATGGCAAAGCAAATACTTTAAGGGGTTTCAGAAGTTTGTTTGCACTAATAGGTGCTCTTAACTACTACAGGGATATTTTAACAGAGTTGGAAAGTGTCAGAACTGATCAGATTGCTTGAAAGGAAAGAAAGTCTGACATATTACCTTATGTGCATTTATGAAGGAATGTGAATCAACTCAAATTCCTCTGCATGGGAAGGCTCAACCAGGGGATGAGTACACACAATCAGGACTAAGAAGGAGTCTTTGTGGAGGTACGCTGAACAATAAGTGTCTTTTCATATCTACTTACTTCAAAAGATGCTGAGTTTAAAGGGACTACTCCTTTCAACTAGCAAAAAGAATTTGCTGAAAAAAATTCAGCAGGCTGGAAAGAGTAAATGTATATAAATATATATGTTACTAGGGCCACCTCCAGTTGTAGGAAAAAGGATGAAAGGCATCCAAAAGGTCTATCAGCTTGCACTAAAGCGAGATCAACTATGCTATTCCTGAGAGCTGTTTCTCTAAGCTGTTTTGTTTTGTTTTGTTTTTTTTGTAAGAGACCTACATCCAACACAGATGAGAAGAACGGAAAACTTCATCTCACCTGAAAGGGATTTGAGCAGGAAAAACAGTTTGATCAACTGTTCAGTGACTCTATCTGCTACAATACAACCACTGTAAGTCCACAGCCAGGGGCTCTGCACTACCTACTCACTTGAGAAACTGGGTCATAATTTGTTGGTTGAGGGAATGATCATAGAGTCATGGAATGGTTTGGGTTGGAAGGGACCTTTAAAGCCCATCCAGTCCAACACCCTGCAAGGAGCAGAGACATCTTCAACCAGATCAGGTTGCTCAGAGCCCTGTCCTACCGGGCCTTATATCCTTATGATATCTGCTTTTTTTTTTTTTTTTCCAGAAAAGCACCTATCTATGTATCTGTCTCCTCCAGATGGATGCAGTTGCTATACCTGAAGGTATGTTCTGTGACAACCATCTTCCTTTACCCCGGTGCAATCCTGCTGTCTGTACCCCGACAGGATTGCTGAAAACCACCAGCAGGATTTTACCAATTTCAGTAGTAGCTAACGGGAGTGTCATGTAATACAGCACACCCGATGCCTTGGCCATCAGCTCCAGTCCAATCCGTTAGCGGCGGTAAGCCTGGTGGTTATTTAAGGGCACACGAGGAACGAATTGGTGGTTCATTCCAGTGCCAAGTGAACAGGTGCCTCCTCCCGGGGCTCACAAGTGGTTCTCAGCTATGCCGTGTCTGGCGTTCCCCGAGAGGTGTCAAAGCCGGAACAGAAACCGCACAACCCTCGCGCCTGGCGCTGGGCTCTGCTCGGGACAGGCTGCCATAAAGCCGGGTAAGCTTCCAGAGCGGCTGCCTGGTCAATAGCACTTCTATGGCTCCACATGCCACGGCTGTCAGCTTGGCACTCCTCATAGGTACGTCATTTATTCACACAAATGAGTACTGCGTTTCAGTTGCTGAAGCTGGAAGGACAGTGCTTTCCTGTTTAAATTTCACTTCTTAGGACAGATTTCCTCCTACAGAAAATCAATGGCACAGCACAAGCAAGGCAGATCTACGTGCCAGATGAAAACATTGTGTGGCTATATTTTAGAAAATGCAGTTTAATACGGATAGCTGTTCTTCTCTCCTTTGCAAAGTATTTTGAGAATGAGTGAGGAAAAGCACTACATAAAGCCTATATACTAATAATTACTCTGAATTTCCCCAAATATACTTTTTCACACAATAGATGTTCCTAACGCCTGGCACCATTTTTAATGTTTTGCCTTTCTGAAGAATTTATGCTATATCACACATAAAAACATCCTCTCTATTCAGAGTTTATTTTGTTAAAATCATTTTTCAACTAATCATCTCTCTAGAGAATAATGGCATGATAGAACAGTATTCCTGATATTTTATTACTAACACGTTTTCATCACATAACCAACATTATTACACCCTTCTGCTATAAATATTTATTAAAATCCTCAATTTGAAACTATTTCCAAGACAAATTCCATATTTTGCTTTTACATTATCGCATAATTAATTGCCCTGGTAATCAGTGCCCATTGAAGGGTAGTTTAGGGCAAATTTTTGTTTTAAAGTATGTATTATATATTCTTGTTGACCTTTAAAATGAAAGGCAACAGATTTCACATTTAATTTTCTAGTTCCAATTATTAAGCAATCTCCTAAAATATCACTACATACCTAAAATTTTAAAATATCAAGTGAATTTACAAGAACAAATCAGACAATACAACAATAATCATAAAACATCCACTGTTATCACCAGTTTGAAAATATATCCCAAACATAAATAAATTAGAATTTTAAAATAGG
Organism: Chlamydotis macqueenii; assembly: GCF_036417535.1. Lineage (NCBI taxonomy): Eukaryota > Metazoa > Chordata > Aves > Otidiformes > Otididae > Chlamydotis > Chlamydotis macqueenii. Next base: position 68,641,836 of record NC_141560.1, on the reverse strand, counting down.
ATATTTGACTTACTGTATCTACCACACATTCAAAAGTCAGGATATCTACAAAAGAAAATGGTAAAGAGCTGCAGGTGTCGGCATGGCTAACAAGAAGTTCCCAGTTCATTGTTAAGAAAAAAAAAGAAAAATTCAAGACCAGCACTTATCTCTCAGAATCACGTGCCTTCTGTCGTTATCGGAGTCAAAAAGGCACCTTGCTCCAGTTTGCATACGTGAAATCTCCTGAACAAGCATTCTACATCACACCGAAAACAAAATACCACTTAAAAAGAGTCAGCTCAAGGTATTCATAGCTTTAGAGGACAAAATCTGACACTCAAAGTCAATTCCTGCTTCAAATAACTTGTGATAATATGCACGTATCAAGATCATTCAATCTTTCATTGAGTCAAAGGAGAGCAAACACCTGCCCCAGTGGTTTTCTACTGGAAAATCCCCAGCAAACATACTCCTCCCACTACAGGCAGTTCAATATGCCCATTTCCATGATCAAGAAAAACAAGGACAGAAATAAGATACTTCATTGATTACATGTTTCTTCTCTTAAGAATAACTTCAGCGCCCGTAAAACCAGAAGTGTTTCTAAAAGTCTAGGTCATCCTGAAAGGCCTCACAGTCAAAAGTGAAATTTAAAAGCAAAAAAAAAAAGCACAGATCACAGGAAAAACAGTGACATAAATGAAGAAAAAGGACTAGGAGGAAATGAAACAAAAATTTATAAATCAGTCTGAAAGTTGGTTACCTGGAGAGATCTGTATTTTAAAAAACCTGATGAGACCTTCACAGTTACAGAGCTATCACTCCACATGCTGCAGTGCTCAGCAGCAGGCATCTTGCTTCCCTTTCATTGATAGGAATTTTTTACTGGGAATGTGATCAGAACATGATCTAGAGGCAGCAAAATAGACCACATGTACGCCATGATATTTAATCACATCAACTAATTAAAATACTAGGAATATCCAAAACGTCCACCTAACAGTGAATAAACATAGAAATACAAAAATATTCAGCCAGTCAAAGGGAAAAAGCCTAGCGTAAATATTCCAAATTTATATCGCAAAGTTCAGAATAGTTTGTTATCAAGCAATTATCATGTCCATTTTCCTCTGTAGTGGTCAGAGACCCTACACAAGTTGCTAAGTTTTCACACTCAGATGTGTAATTTGTTGGTTGGAAAGAACCTCTGGATTTTTGCTGGGGAAATTAAGGGATTATCACTGAATTCAATCAGACATAATGGATCTAGCCCTAAACCATCCTTTCTCAGTGCTCTCCTTTCATCAGTGTTGTTTTTTTTTCCACTGAATTCATAGTATTCACATCAATCTAGTAGAGAATTTTATTATGATTATTTTTTACAAAAAAAAAAAGGGGTTCAACTGAAATGCCACTTTTTCAAAACAAGAAATCTGGCAAAACATGCTTTAGTTTTGACAAAATATTTGTCAAGTGTTGCTTTTTAGATCCATAAGATTCAAGATCAGAACAAAACAGAAAGATCAAGCTTTTCAAAAGATTATACAGTCACGGCACTCATGCATAAAACAACAGTTTGAGTCTTTTGACGAGTGCTGTGGTCTCCTATCTTTCGGCTATTTCCGAGTCTCTCATGACTTAAAAACCTTCCTTCTTACCTTCGCACTGTGTACAAAACCAGACTGGGACCAATGTCACAGGATGGAAAATCCAATTCCTTCTCATCTGTAACTACATGTCTTCAGCAGACGAAGCACTTAATCTGGAAGGGGGCTGCTCCATGCTCCATTTCCTCTAGTTTCACTCGGACTCTGCTCCTCCTGTGCTCTACTAAAAAGCGATCAGATCAAATCTTGCCTCTGGTTTACAATTAAATTTGAGTTTTCTAGTTATCCTGTGTTTTGACAGCGTAAGCCACTACTGATAGAGATCAGTATTGATAGAATGACACAACCACAATTTCCATAAAAGGCTGAGCGTGTTACAAACTCAACTACTAAATACAAGTTAAAGGTAAAGTTTCTAAAACTTACCATAGGCAAAATGTGATAGAAAAAAAAACTTCCTAAGTTTATTTAAAACCGTGTGAGTAATAATGAATTATCAGACCTACCTTTATCATACTAAATCTTAAAAAAAATAACGTGGGATTGCGTGGCTTAGGCTCTATGTTTTGGCTTTGTCTCCTTAATGGTTTGCTTTCTAAAGTCTCTTTTTTGACAGCCACAGAACACTAAATTTACAATAAACATATGCTGATCTGACAAACTATGATTTTAGAAGTTTCCATTTTCCAGTGTGAACTTTTGGGTCGGAGGCTTTGTGGCCAGACCCACGTCAGCCATTCAGCAAACTATATTGTGTTTTGAAGGAGTTTTTCATTCTTCTACTAACAGGTTAACCTGCTTATTTTTACAGTCCTTTCACACACAAAAAGAAGGAGAGTTGGGACAAAGAAGGAAAGAAAAGAGTCCATTTGAAAAAATTACACTGCTAGATTACAAGAGTTGAAAGCTGGTATGTAACTTTGCTCCGGGTGATCAAACTGCTAATCAGGAATGCTGTCGGGAACAGAATGGAATTCCAAATAAATTAGCCATGTCCAAGAAGCCAATACAACACAGGATTAAGGCTCACAAAGAAAACAAATTTATTCAGTCTGCTTTATCAGAATTCTTAATAACGTGTACTAGTTTTTCTCATCACAGCCTGAGCTCTTCCATTGGAACAGTGTGGAGAAGGAAAAATGAGTCACACTTCATAAATCTCCTACTTGTACAGACACCTAAAAATGCTATATAGGGCAAGACACACAATACTATTATATATGAACACATATGCACATCACAGTTACAGTAAAAATGTGCATATTTATTTCTCCAAATTTATTTGCAAGGCACCTGACCAAAGAAAAGACACTGCACACTTCTGTGGAAGTCTACAAATCTGAAGGAAAAGCTTAGAACTGCATCGATCTCCACACCAAAATGAGATTCAATACTGTAGTATATAAACCACTGAATTAACCAACCAGTTACAAAAATAGAACTCTCTCCTGTATAACCATGCCATGCATCACATTTTTATCAAGTATAAAAAAAAAAATTCTTATGTCCACACAATGGAGCAAGGAATACTGTGGCTGAGGTACTGTCTGCAACTCAAAAGCATATTCTATTTTTGCTTCTGACAGCATCCCGGAGAAACTTTTTAGAATAGTTTATGCCAAAATCACAGGACCATTAAAATACATGCTTAAGTTTCTGTGTTTCCTTGAATTGGGATCTTAATCTTTACCAGACTGTTTTTCCCCATCTATGAAACTGAGATGATAACAAGCTCTTATCTATGTAGTCAACTGAAGACAGAACTAGGTTTTCTGAAGCATTTTTGTAAAAATAAAAAAAAAAAAAAGTTTTTTAAAAAGGAGATAAAGTACTCACAAAAAGTACTTCAAGCAGAATCCAGGCATGTATAGCAAAATCGTCCTGTGAGGGAAGTTCATACATCATCTCAGTTTCTGAAAAATATAATCACAAACATATTCTAACTTCAAGCTATTGCCTAGTACACTTATTCACTGGAAAATAGGAGACTGAGTACAGTACCGCTTGCATTTATGTGACTCTGCCATATTACCTTGAGAATCCGTGCATGTGCATGCACGGATTTCCTGTAATAGAATTCATCAAGCAAACCACAAGTTGAGTGTGAGTGGTAGGGATTCGTTGGGCTGGTGGTTCCCGGACGTGCCACTGCCCTGCTTTCCAGATGACCAAGCTGTAGCAGTCATGGTTAGTGTTAGCTACTTTCTGAAGACTTTTTGTCCTAAATATGGGAGATTCCCAGTAGGACACCATTTGTGCCCTGTCCCCTTCCCATAATGAAACAAATTAAATGCTATTTACCATTATCACTGTATCTAGGATCTTATTCACACATTTCCACCTAGTGTGACCTAGTGTAAGATTTTTTGTCAAGCATTTTTTCCTCCCTGTGAGGAGGTATTTGCACAAATACGGAAAGAAAAAGCATATATCCCCAAATCACTTTCTCTGGAAACACATCTCCAGAGGGTGAGGGTCAAATGATGTAAGCTATTGCTGCACCATCAAGACGTGACCAGAAGGCTTCTGTCTACACCCTGATGCCTCCATTAGAGGCACATAAATAATCATTTAGGGGGAAAATAAACTATGTTGTTTTCTTAGGAAAATAAAACAAGAGAGCAACAAACACAAGCAAAACTTTTCCTAAAGCCCAAGGAAAAGTGTTGATTTTAATTTCAAACAGGTCTCTCTAAATAGGAAACATTTGTATTATTAACTCTGAAGGAAGTGTTTTGATTCAAGGGACAGCAGAAAAGACATTTTTCCAGCTAAAACAATTTGCCACATTTGGTACACATTCACAATTTTTTTCAAAACATTTGAGGCAACAATCGTGGTCTAAAACAATGTTACCCTGTTGTACCTTGATCTGCCAGTGCTGTGTAGAATCTATATTAACAGACAACTCACGTGCTCAAGCCAAGCACACGTGCAAGTGCTTGCAGAATTGGGGTGGATTTCTGAATTTCCAGAGTACTGCCACTGGGTTTCTGAGTGAAGAAAGGATGATTGCTGGCAGCGAGCAGCGCTGCTCCGCTTGCTTGCTCTTGGCTGATCATAGGCCAACGGGATGTATTCTGGGTTACCACATTATACATTTGGCTTTACAAAATAATGTCATAAATGGTAGTTTGATCAGCAAGGGCACTGCTCTTGTACCCTAAAACCATTACATTTTAATTACTTTTGAGATTTTTTTTTTTCTTTTAAAAACACAGAAAATAAAGCAAGTAGGTGAAAGGTAACTGTATCACTTTACAGACACAAGCTACCCTCTGATTACAACTAATTAAGATATTCAGCAGCCTTAAAACAATACCTTTTTTTAATCAATGAACCCAGACGGCATTCACAGCTTTTTGTGATGACAAATGCCCTTTGAAAGAGTTAATAGGCAAAGGTTTGTACTGGCAATGAATAGGGCTACCTTTAATTGATCCAAGAGCCTTAGAACGCCGTCTTCTAGCATGATGATGTATTTGGGTTGCAAATAGGCCAAAATAAGCATAAAGAAAATCTGTAAGACCATGAGACCTTTCATTTTTTCATTGTGGGGAGGAAAGGGGGGGAACTGCTGGGGAAAATGAGAAAACTATGACGGGGTTATCTCTGTGCTCTGGCACTCAAAATAGATAAAACGACATAAATTTTGGGGAAAAGAGAGGAAGTGATCAGGCCATAATTCTGAGAATAAATGTCAGGATGCATGAAAACATACAAAACAAGGCTTCATCAGGGGGGGGGGAAAAAAAAAAGAGAGAGAAGATGACCTAATGGTATAAAGAAACATTGATTAAAGAAATACCCTCAGGGAGAAAGATATTCCATCAGCTTTAACAACACTGCATGGCCCTGCATTCCCCCCAGACTTCTTAAGTGAAGAAAAAAAAATCTGGAGAAGAAACAGTCACATGGATACATTTATAATTTTTCCCCTCATTCTTTGTTCATCTTTTACATGGTTTTGTTCAAGATGTACAAGAAATTTGCACACAAGAAGTGGCTCACAAAATTAAAGATGACTAGTTAGTAGTGAACATTCTTCCCTGAGTAGCCAAAGAAGAAATAAAAATTCGTTTTTATAAGCAATATAAAAAAATCCATTTAGTCATATTTTTTCTTTATGAGACTGATTACACACGAATATTACCTAATAACTACGAAGAAATCAGTAGTCTTTCATTATAAACCCAGTTTTGGCAGAACCCCTTCCTCATTTACCAAAAGCTAAACTGATTTCCTTGAACTTTCACAGGTGCGAACTTTATGCCAAGGTAGAATTTTTCTGGAAAGTCTGAGGCAAATCAGACAGGGGAATTCCTAGACTGAAAGACTATTTTAAAGTGGAATTACTTTGTAAGTATATTATCAATAACTTTGGGGGGGGGGGGGATCACATAGAAAGTTCCCGGGGTCTGAAATTTTCTTAAAAAGACAGACAAGAGAGGAGCTAGAAAAAATTGACATAATTCCTTAAAAATAAAAAAAAAAAAAGCAGAGCAATAAAATATCCTGCTCCTGTATATGCATACAGATGCATTAGGAAAAAAAAAAGTCAAGTCCACTTTCAATTTGTAACAGGGAACTGATAAGCTGTTCTCAAATTCTGCTCATCCTGCTTATCCTACAGCCATGAACTTCTAGCAGTAACTAAACAGGAAAAAAAAATACAAAATCTTCATTGTAGGTCTGGGTAAACATGAAGAAAAGACTGAACTTACCTCCCAAAGACAACAGAGCTGAGATAAGATGCTTCAAACAACAACACATTTCCATTAGGAATGTTTGCCTCCTGCAAGCAGTTTTCCCCTGCAGTACATAGTTTTCAGGAAAAGAACAGATAAAAACTTCCTGTCGTAAATTCAAGACATTTTTCTAATTGATTATTCTAAGCCCACATCACCAAGCACCCCAGAATTACAACCAAGGAAAGCACCAGCTGCATCCTTCAAAACAAACCTCACTTCAAGGCGCAAGCATGAGTAGATGAACAGGAGAACCAGGACACGTGGACAGTGGCAAGGGATAAGGCAAGTATATGATGAGCTGTGCACAGCCTTATTTACTTCAGTGTAAAGAGAGTCAAAATATTGTGCTCTGTTTTGAGTTGTTTTCATTTTTAAAAAAAATAATAATAATTTTGAGAAAGTCTTCTTGTTCTATTCACTTTCAGTTCAGACTGTTAGAATCTTCCTTTGTAATTCAGAGCCAAAATATTTCCTTCCACTGTATCAGATTATGTGTAAAGTCTAGCTACCGTAAGTTTAATTAAATAACTAAATACATACATACAAAGTACAAAACACTGGTTCTTTAAAGGACATCAAGTTCTCGAGGAACACTTCAAAACCAACTGCTTTTGGTGCAGAGGACACTGACTAGAATACCCACCTCCCTCAAGCATGGTGAAGCACCACTGTTTTATCAAATAAAAGACAACCACATCACAAAATAATCATGTCCAGTAGCTTACTCTTTGACAGAAAAAAAAATGGGCCAAACTGTGCTATTACACTTCTAGCTTGCAGGGGTCGGGGAACAGCACCAGGATTTCCTCTGGAGGACATAGCCATCAAAGCTGCAGGCAAAGTGACCTTCAACAAAGGACAACGTAACCCGCATCAAGGCTCCCAGAGTGGGTGAGACTTACGAATACAAAGGAAGCATAGGTGGCTGACTGGATAGGAGGTCGTCTTTCATCACTTGCGTCAAGAGCACCAAACTATGAAACTCAGCTGCCGCACCAGTCCACAGTAGCCATTGAGACCTTGGAGACTGCTAGGAGAAAGGAGTCACTAAAGAATGGCAGGTAAAACCCTGGAACATGAAGGAAGAAAGCAAGAATAGGGTTACCTTTAAGATGGTTGCCTAGAGCCTATCAAGATGGTGTAACTTCTTCATCTTACATTCCACAAAACTTACTCTAATCATAACACCACCTTCAACAGTGAAGCTTCCCCCAACAAATGGTACAATCAGCCTATTTGTGGAACGCTCCATTCCATTCAAGATCGTATTTCTACTGCTGCCCCTGTAGCCAGCCTACAGTAAAAGGGTCAATATCCAAATCCTGCTCATGCACGTTCAATTTCACTGAAAAACACACTGAAACAGAAGGGCACCTCTGTGGCAAATACCAGCAAAATCTGAGCTATTTTCCCAAATCAAGCCTAAAATGTGTTTATAGGTCTGGTTACACAGCGACAAAACACATCCCACTTGGAAGCGTGTGTGGGAGCTGTTTACGAAGGATGCACCAACAGAGCACCACCAGGATGGCCAGAAAGCAAATATGACTGCAGATTGCTGCAAATACGTGGACACGGGTATATTCCCAAGGCTGTCAAGCTCAAATTGTGAGCTCAGTGAAAAGGCAGTGCCACTCGTTACCTACAGATTACTGGACATACGTGTGTAATACGGTCTCATGGCAACGTTCATCTGCACATCAAATTGACTGTCGTTGTCATTAAGTTTACTCTGTGCATCTCTTTACAGGCCCAATTGACCACCAGTGCCAAAACTGTAAGAATCCTACATACAGGAGCTTACCTCTGACCAAGCAAATACTGTATTGATGAGGAAGAGGCATAGAAAGACTTAAAGGTGGGGGGAGTAGACGCAGAAAGAGAAATGGGGTTCCCAGTGCCAGAGACGGACTCAGCTTCAGCGACAAGATCAAAAACCATTGCTTTTGGGTCCTCAGACCAATGTTCAGACAAAAGCTTCTCAGGTTCCTCATAAACTGGAATAACCCTCACTGTCCTAAATAATTTATTTTTTTAAAGTAATCTCACAAACTTTACTTAAAAGCTAGTTGAGTCTCTTTGCAAAACGCGCTGTTTAACTGAGCTTTAATTAGACTCTCTATCATCTGCAATTCCAGGCCCAAACACAGCACACAGGGAAATAAATCCCACAACGTTTTACCAAAAGAGGCAGGAGGAGTTTTCGTGCCGTAGCAGAAGCAGCAACAGGCGCAGATAAAGTTGTGCTTCCAGCTCCACAAATATAAATCCTCGGCAGCTTCACGGTGATGGAAACCTCACTCTAAAAGCTCCGAGAACCCTCCTCAACTCAGCTGGGATACTAAGAAAGCAAACTTTGATCCTTTTTTTTTTCTTTTCTAAAAATCTGCTTCACAATTCAACATCTTTGATGCAAATCGTTTAAAAGACTGAGATGGCATCAAGTCAGGGACAGGATGGAGGGAAACGTGTTTCCGTCCACGGGGGGACCATTAGGAGGAAGGTTAATAGCCCCGGGCATGCGATCAAATTAAGGTCTGTGCCAGTTTCCCCAGGGTTTCCCTTGCCATCACCAGCTTCCCTAGGCTGGGCAGCTCACCCTCCTCTTCCTCCCAAAGACAGCTCTTAAACAGAAGCCCAGCAGCCTGCTGGGGAGAGACAGAGAGATCATCACACAGTTAACTTATATGGATAAAGTATGAAATGGGCTGAGGGAGGGAGCCTTTGGACAGATACAAACTCGCTGTACATGCGGCTTAAAAGTCGGGGAGGGAGCAGGAATCCGGAGCTTCCCAACATGTGGATCGCAGCACTGAGGCAGCACCGCGTCTAAACAAGGCCGGAGTTAGCATTCCGAGCACACAGCCCGGCGGAGTATGGGAAAGGGATAGAGCGGCCCAAAGAGCTGGCGCCACTAACTGACGAGCAGAGCGCAAGTGATAAAGATTTACGGCGAGAGAGGAGGAAACAGTCCGCTGGCCCGATTAGAGCTGTGAATACCGAGTTGTTCAGGGAGGATTTTGCAGCTGACTGATCACAGGCTGTCGGAGCAGGCCTCGGACAACAGCTGCAAGGCTTGCTGGGCTGCAGAGACAAAGGGCGCCTAGCACGGTGCAAAGAAAGAGTTGACAGGTTGTTGTTAGCAGTGGCAAATGTGTGAGGTATGTCACTGTGTGCGAGACGGGGTGGGGTGGGTTGGTGGGGAAGAAGGAGGGCAAGAAGCACAGGCAGCGCTCGGAAAAGGGGAGGGGGATGGCGGAGGGGGAAGGGAGCAGGGACGCAGGCTTGGTCAAAGCATTTTCCTAAAATCAGGCCGGTGTTTGTAAGGAGGACAATCACAAGGTCTGTTTACTGCTGCCAAGATGAATTAGCCCATCGTCTCATTTATAGGACGAATCCGGTGGCACAGACTATAAGGTGCATGGCATTAAAGGGACTAATTAGACGATTCCGGCAAATCTGAATTAAGACCCTTTCTTTCTTTGAAAGCTGGAAAGCATTTCTCAGGACTCTGGTCAGATGCCTTAAGGTTTTGTTGGGCTTTTTCCTTCTGTTCTGAGAAGGGATATCTTGTGCAATTCCCTAACGCACAAGGGTCTGCTCTAAATTCTGCTCTGAGCTTCAGGAACAGTTGTTAGGAAGCTGCTGGCATTTACATCATATCTAAAAAGGTCCAAACCAAAATCCCGGATTCTGCAGGAATTCAGCTCCCAGTCCAGGGACAAACTTTGCAGCTGGTCCCTCCTGTTACAGCAGCCTAAACCAGAATCCCACATGTGAGCATACCTGAGCTAAGAGCCTACAGCTGAATTCTAACTCACACATAGAAAACAATCGAAGTTTTTCAAAAGCTGGCTTCTAATCTGACACCCACCCCTCTGCTCCAAGGCCGTAGCCAAATGCTTTTCCCAAGCAACTCCGCGCTTTCTGGAGCCATGGTTCACTAAGCTTGTGAGTGCTGGGTAGGAATGTATCAATGAAACTCCAGAGATGATCAAAGACTGAAGCTTGAGAACAGGAGAGAACAGGAGAACTTACTTTCAGCTCCCTGTTTGGCAAGTTTAGGATTCAGTTCCTGAAATCTGGCAAATTTTACTCTGATTGTGACACGAACAAAATGTTACAAACACCTCTGAAGCGACGGTGCATGCTGTTTGCACACAACCGCTGTATTACTGTGGTCACTATTAAAATGTTTTACAAGCAGTTAGGGTTACCATGGTATTCACTGTATACTAAAGGAATGGAATACCACGAAAATCACAGAAACATTCAGCTCTGCAAGCTGCAAATATCACATGTTCCATAGTAATTAGTGACACTTTGTGAAGTATAGGCTTCTTGCTTTTTTATGTGTATGTCTGTTACAAACTAATGAATAAGAGACACTAAGAAATCGCAGTGCCCTTTATAGCATCCGATCAATTATACAAACAAACCCCATTTTGATTTTTCTCTTCTAAATAGTCTCTGGGTCCCAGTTAGCCTAGTCCCCATGGGCAGCACTTGATACACTGTAAAGGGAATTCAGAACAAGAGGCATTTCAAGGCTTCTAACACAGCTTCATTCTCCCAAAATATAAAAAAAAAAAAATAGCAGTGTGCAGAATACTCCATCTAGGGGCAGAAATGTAACCCAAAATTTCCTTAGCCTCTGCTTTGACATGTGTTAACCTCATTCTACCAGGACTGCGTGCATGAGAAATAATCAGACATTTCACAGAGGTTCCAAATAGTTCTTCCTCAGTATGAGTCCATAGACTTTTACTTTTTATTATTTTAAATACAGAGCTTCCAGCTTGAGTTTCCGCTTAACAGTGATGAAGAACACAGGCACTACTTTTATGCATCTATTAGCAACTGGATTATGCTTTACAAATATTATCTTAGGAACAATTTATAATCCATTGTATCCCTATGCTGATAACTTTTAGCTGAATAGGGGTGGTCAGTGAGCTCAACTGCAAAGAATAATGAAACGCCTGAAGGGCTATTTAGGTACCTGTAGTTTGGGGATATAATTAGGTTTCTACTGCAGTCAAAGCAAGGTCTGAATTTGACTTCACGGGAAGCAGAAATAGCTTATGGCAGAGGCATACTTCTGAATAAGAAATTCTCCCTATAGCTGGATTATTCAATATTTTTAAGGTTTGATATTAACACATAGAATTTGTTCACCAAATGTATTTGAGAGCCATGTTGACAGAAGCAACAAATTTACAGGCTCAGAAAAAAAACCTGAAAAGTTATAATAATGCTCATTAACTTGGTTTTTTTTTCTGTTTAGGGGGAAAAAGAAAATAATTACAGCAAGTATATCAAGCCTTTCCTGCTAATTATATGTTTTCTTTATAGAAATTGCTTTCAGCTCAAAAGTCTGCACTGATTTTCCTTAGTAAGCAATGGGTTACAGCTTGTCCATAACGTTACAGCTTCCCACTGTGTCTTGCTCTTTGTCTCTCTGGTACAGAGTGGCTGCTTCTGCAACTGGCGTAACACTTTCGCAAGCAATCAAATTACTTCCTACATTTGCTCTCCTTAAACACCTCCGTTTGATCACCTCCATTCTTCCTGTTGCGCCTCTCAGCTGCGAGCTCCATACTTCATAAATGCGAAGGTTCGAATTTTCTAGACAGCGCTTTAATTTTTCGAATAGCAATCCAATTACTGAGCAAATTGGCACATGTGCCTGGTTACATAGCGACTTGGCACGGCCTCCGCTGCTCGCTGGCAGTGATGAATGTGTTCCCCCTTAGCCCTCCTCGTCTATCTGCTCCAGCCTCCCAGCCAACACCAGTGACCACATAAGGAGAGTGCCTGGCAGCTGCAAGCCCAAGGTGCCAAGAGGCAGATTGTATTCCGTAGCAGCAGGATCTGGGTCTGTGACTGGCTTCCTGGCTCGGCTTTTGTCAGACCTTTTCCATGGCCTCTAGGTTGGCTCTAATGAAGCCTGTAGAAATGCCTGCAGGGAGCTGGTATAGAAGTGAGTTAAGTCAAAGGTTTAATTTAGCTTCTAAAGTGAAGTGAATGTATATTGGCCTTCTTTTTCCACCCTGCAATTATACTCCTGCCACATTTATGAGAAAATACAGTATTCAGTCAACAATAGGAGTGCATTCCTGGGTATGTCTGCACTGCACATTGGGGCAAAGATCCCCAAGCCAGCCTCAATTAACTTAGCTGCAGAACGAGGAGCAAGTATAGCTGTGTTTGCTCGGTGTGACACCCGAGCTAATTAACTATGTATGGCAGTAACAGAGCTTTACTGTTTCTGGCACTGAAGCCAGTATCCCTGTGTGGTAATCTACTACAGACATGCCAGCTCACTTGGAGGTAACCTGAGGGCTCCCTAAGCTGACGTTGCCTTGCGCTCCAGAGATACATTTAGGAATATTCCAGGAACTGGCAGGAATTTGTTGACCTCTTTACATCATGTGAGAGTGGTGAGGCTACAGATGTGGTTACAGTAAATCTGGACCATTCTTCTTCCATCCCATTCACATTCTTTTATTACTCACAACATGATGGTTTCAGAGCATCTTTCAGTAATGTGTTAAGCATCTTGAGCAGATCTGTCACATGTGGTGCTTTCTAAATTTCTCACTTCCTTCTCCAGGGGCAAAAAAGCTGGACAAAAATGTTTTAAAGTATTTATCAAACTTACATTTTGTGTCTTTTTTTTTTTTTTTAAAGAAATTGGGGTCTTAGCCCATAAGTGAACTTTTTTGGACTATTTAGAAAGCCATTTTCAATTATTTCAATGGAGCAAATAAGAACTTTCTCACAACAGAGTATTTTTCCCAATCTGGATTTTTTTTTTTAATCTCCCATAAATTATCTTCCTTAAAATAAATGAGTACAGGTACCAAAGATACACTATGATTCCTTTATAATACAAACAGACTTTGGTGAAGGTAAAAACAAAACACAACAACCTGCTAGCTATTCCTCTTTTGGAATCTCACCTCAGGCATACCAAGAAGGTACTGGAGAGAATCAGAGTTATTTGTCCAGTGACTTTCTGATGCAGATAGTAGTCCGGAAAAATATCCAAGTGGACTCTGAACTGCACACACCAGAATATTTTGCCGAGTTCGCTTGCTTGGACTTTACTTATGAGGACTTTATCAGGACTTTTATAAGGACTTTACTTATGAGTACAGTTGTTTGTTACTGATAGAATTTTTCCTTTCTTTTCTTTTTTAAATTGAGTATGCTGACAGAGGTACTTAATGACATCTCTGACCTGTGACTATTGCAGTATATTTAATCAATTTCTCCTTATTTATCATTTAAGAGCTTTAGCAGCTGAGCTGCTCATCTTGCTTGATATCTGTAGGTAGATAGAAAGCTTAAGATCTTCTGTTGACTTTCTAGATAACAAAGCTGAGTTGTAACTCCAAGACCAACCGTAAGGACCTGCGGGCTTTCTCTTCAAACCTAATCACATCAACTCTCAAGACTGACTTTTCAGAAGGCAGAAAACACAATGATAAATTTTAAACACACGTAACTGTCAGACTATCCATCAGCACAAACACATTCAACTGAGAGGCAGCAACAGGGATTTTAAGTGTGATATGAGCGTGCCATTTTCCCACTGTGCTCTCTGCCTCTGCCACGATTTTGCATGGGTTACGTGAGGAGCCACGTTCTACAAACAACACATCACTTCTACACTGACTGTACTGGTAATGTATTTTAAATGGTAATTTAAGACAATGGGGGCTTTTATGGACAATCTCATTATATTTAGTAAATCTACTAATCTAATTTGTAAGACTGGGTCTGCCGATCAGAGCCTGATGAACTGCTCTGGTGACTGCAGTGGCTTACAGACAAACACCTTCAGAAAAGCAAGCAACGCATTTTGATTAACAGATTTTAGACCATGTTCAAGAGATGCCTGGGAATCCTGGGACTGATTCAAAAGCACCAGGAAAGGCAAAGTGCATGCAGTACTGGTAGGCTTCATAACATTCTTCAGAAGTTTGTACCTCCATAATGCAGTGATGTTTAAACGAAGGGTAAAAACCTCAGAGCTGCAGATGATGTGCTGCCCTACTGCTGTCTTCAATACCTTCCACAGGAGCAGGAAACTGAAGTGGAAACAACTTGCGCTCCTGGCTGCAGGCCTGTGGGACACAAGGAAGAGTTAGTTATCCAGAAGGGCACATAAGCATGTGCTTAACACTAGACATGTGAATGCCTCAAATGCATAAAAGCTCACATGCCAAAGTTAGCAACATTGCTGTAGCCAAGCTGTGCTGAGAGTTAAGCGTGCACTTAAGAGCTTTGCTGGACGGCAGCCATTTACAGATTTACAATTCATCCAGAGACATGTAGGCAGAGACTTCCTTTATTGGGTCCACTGAATTCTCTTCTTGAAGATGCAGACATGGTTATTTTGATTAACATATTTATAAACACAATACTCCTAATTACGTCTCAGACACTAGCACATGTAGCATTTTGCCTGGAGTCCTTTGTTTACCACGCTTATTAAAAATTCAGGGCCAAAAAATCCAAAATCAAATGCAAAAAGCAGCTGGAATCTGATAATACAGAACTCTCCCAGTTCCTGTTCTCTTGCTTCGTCCTTTGCTTGTTTGCTTTGAAGATGCTCGTAGATGCTTGTCTGCATATAACAATACCTACTAACAGCAGCTTGATGGATAAGAGAAGAGAAAGTGGAAGAAAAACAATAGAAAAGGAACTAAGGGCACTAAGTCATTCTTTCTGGGCTGGGCATCAGACATATGCTCACCACTCCAGTCCCCATGCAATCAAAGCTGTCCTGTACCACTGCCAAAAACTGCAACAGGTGCCAAAAGATTACAGTACTGGTTAAATCCACTCCTAAGGCACCAGCGCAGGGACTGATCCAAATTCCACAAGCCAATGAACATCTTTGCCCAGACGTCAATTGTTTTCAAAGAGTTCCCTATTCTTTCCAGTGTGATGCTGGGTGCAGGGGGGCACAAAAACTCAACTGCCAGGAGGCAATCCTCTAATTTCACCACTGCAAGTCTGGACAGATGCCAGAGCCACACACGGCCTCCGAAACGCATTTGTAAGGTAATTAATATTTTATATTCACAACAATGAGAGATCTTCATTCATGGGGAACTATTAAGCCAGTTTCTGGTTCCATTCTCCCCAGCACAGTACAATGACAACTCCATGCCAGCAGCAGCCACACGGCCTAAAGGTGCCAAGCTGGCAAGGATACTCTCTCTCAGCATTTGGCATCTAACCCCTTGGCAAAGCCCCCAGCAGTTGTGCTTGGCTGCTTTTGGATCCGTCATGTGGTTAGGCTGCTGATAGCAGGGGAGGGTGCTGCGTCCTCTGGGCACCATTTCACTTTAACACCTGTCTGATTCAGAGGAATGCGCGCACATGGAGAGCAAGATCCCCACGCAAATCCTCCCAGAGACTCAGAGCACATGCTCCATTTGTTACTGAAAGGGGTCGTTTCCTCAGCCCCACAACTGCTTTTTCCCCCCCCCCCCACTTCTTTTCCCCTTCACATATCTGTATGCAGCCCTTAGAGGGTCCTACATCCTGCCATGCATTCCACATGTGTTGGAGGTTTGCTCTGTGAACCAGGAATACAAAACATAGCCTTTTTGTATATAATGAAATCTCATATTTTACTGTGCTCATACAAAGCCATTTCTTTGTGAATAAGACTTTTTTATTTGTGACATTTTAACGATCTACAAATGTTTGGTATAGATGAAAGGAAATGATTATTTCCAGGTCACCTTGCAGTAATACTTTTTGATAGACACCATAATTCCAATTAAATTGAGTAATAAGGGAGGGGGGAAACCCTTCAAATATTTAAAGTGCCACTGAAGCAGAAATACTTTAAAAGGAAAACATAAAAAACAAGCATACATCATTTACCACAAGCCACAAAATATCAGAGAAGAGCATAGATAAGAAAATTCAAAGCCCTTTTTCCGGTGGGGATTACTCAAAAAACCATGGCTCTTGCAACTTGCTGACTTTCAGAATATAACCCTGTGCCCCACAAACACTATGCAACCTTCTAGGGAATGCAGCAGTTTTTCACGTCACAGGATTGGGTCTGACCTGGGCCACAAACTTAGGGAAATAATCCCAAGCCTGGTACCCGAGGGGTACTTGTCAAAATCACATCCCAAACTCGGCAGAGGCAGCTCTGCGGTGGGGCCCAGGAGCGCTACGGCAGAGGTGCGGTAGGCGTGCGGAGAAGCGCGTTGAGACTTCGCATAACGCCTCTCCAAATCCGTGCCTATCCGAAAGCACTACATCCACCTCACGTTTGCACGAACAACGGCCTGCACTGATTCATCTGGTACATTCTGACACTTCTGAGCGCGGTTATCTCTGGATCAGACACTCTCTAAAGCCTGTGAAATAAATGCAAGTCTTCGGTTGCTAAGCTCGTGGTCACAAAATAACTGCTATCGCTCGCTCCAAGGGAAGGCTCGGTGTACTCATTTCACCTCAACTGGAATGTACAAATAAAAGCCAGGACTCCTGTGTTCTACTTCAAGCCATACCATTTGCCTGTCACGTTGTTACCGCGATTTTTGTTTTGCATCGAGCTTACGGCCCGCAGACACCAGCCAAGGCCTCGCTGTGCCAGGCAGAGTACGAGCACAGAACGCAAACGCTGCTCGCTGCACGTAGCTTTGCATCTATCAGTATTCCCATGTTTAGCCATATGAGTTATTTTATGTAAATAAAATTTTTAAAAAGCAAACAAAACGCAAAGAAATTGCTACAAAATATTTGAGATCTTCAAACTAGAAGTAATAGAAGGTTAAACATGACACCACTACCAGAAGGTCACTGGTCTGCTCAGATGTAAAATAACAATTTTAAACTTGCTTGAACAGGAGATAGGATAAAGTATTTAAAAATTAATCTTCTTATACTCTACTCTAGCATCAGGTAAGAAACTTACTTTATTTTGAGGGAGCTGACTTTAGTTTTGCTGTTTTGGTGGGGCTTTTTTTCCCTCTCAAACAGTTCTTCGTTATTTATTAGGAAAAACATGTTCTCTCCCTCCCCTCCTCTGAAACACGTGCTTTCTTCAGAACTCTAGGGTGACGTACAGGATGGACACTGGGACCATGACAGATTTAAGATCCAGCATCTTGGAGGCTTTCCTGGCCACAAGCCAAACTTGTCTGGAATGGAAAAAAGCTTTTCAATGAGGCATTTTCAGTAACAAATTCAGTATTTAAGTCTTGGGAGGTAAGGAAATACCCCAACTTAAAACTGTTATTTAGTTAAATATAAAAAGGCTATTTCAGATAATTTTTCAGGAGTTTCTGTAATTACGTTATTTTCTTTTTCTTTGTGACCTGGGCAGTTGATTTCACTGTGATTAAAGCACCTGGCTTTTGGAGGAAGGGAATGAAAAATAAGTACCAAACAAACATATAAAAAACTCTAGCAGCATTCCTGGAATAGTTTTTCTGTAAAGTACATGGCATGTTCAGAACACATGATTTTGTAGTACAAAGATTTTATTGGCTTCACTGCTCAGTGTGGTCATCTCAGATTCATGCCAAATAAACTTACCGCACCGTATCGTCATTTATTTTCTGTCTCTGTGTACATATATACTCCTTCTAAAAACCAAGTTCCCAATTTCTGCACAAATTCACAATCTGAATGCATGTTGTATTATCTTCCCTTGAAAATGATAACCTAAGAACAGGGCATTGTGTGTTACTCTTGGCAACTGAAGCAGGAACGAACAAGTACAGGATTTGAGAAGAGCCAACAAAAGAACAACGGCCGAGGAGGAGGATTTGCCTGCGACAGGTTCCTTGCACCTCCTTTCTGCAGCAACCTGGTGTTTGGTACGAGGAGCAGACTTGTTCTCATATGAGTCTCAGCTGGACTGAGCGCTGGAATTAATGTACCATACAGCATGGCTTATACACAAATTTACAAGTTAAGTCAAAGACCAAGAAAATAAAGAAATTTAACATCAAAGTCGGAAAAGCCTCCAGTTTCAATTACATATACGCAAACCTTCTACATGAATAGACCTTGCCAGATGTTTCCTTATCATAATACACTTCCCCTTATTAACATGACTAAATAAATACAACTTACCCAAATCAAATCCTGACCATTTCCCCATTTTAAACTTAATGAATTCTCTCAGGTTTATGCACTTTTTCAGCATGCAATGTAAAACGCAGAGCATCTTCATGAGAACATGCCTGATTGGGGATTTATTTATTTATTTATTTATTAACAGTTATTATGCCATGACATAAGGGTAGAACACTGTTTTAAAGGGCTGCTGACTCTGGACAATTTATATGCTAATTTCAGAAATGATTCCTCCTACATTAAATAAGGAGCTAAGGAATGTTCCAAAGGTCTAGACAGACCACACCATTAACAGATTGGGTAAATCAATGCTAATACTGCCCACAGCCTATTACACCATGTGAACTTTCTTCACTGCACACACTTTACTAATTTTAGTTCCACGTGGTTCCTCAGCTGACTGGCCAAAATATAAACGACACCAGCTCCCTAAAGCCTCCCCGTGCCCATCTTGACCTTGGTCTTGCCTTTAATATTAAACTCGAGGGAAAAAACTGAATGGTCACACTTTTTTATTCAGGGTACATTTATAAATGGTTTATAAAGGGTTAACAAATGATTAATAGTAACGTATGGACAGCTATGAACAGTAAGGATAGCTGTTACACACCTGATACTAAAGAATGAGCATTTAGGAAAGTACAAGGCAGACCCATGGCCCGAACTCCAGTAGTGTAACAATTCTAATATCTTCAAACTTTTTTGAGCACTGACAAAACCCCCAGCATTTTATTAGCAGTGTTCTGAGGCTATTATTGTTTTAAAGGAGAAGTCAAATCTGGCTCCAAATTTAGACTTTGTACAAACAAGTTGTTATAAAGCCTTAGAATAACAGAAATATTTCCAGTTTTTATTTTACTCCCAATAAAAATGATCTCTAAACAAATTCTCATATGGCTTATGTAATCCTAACAACGCAGAACTGAAAAATTTAAAATGAAACAAGCACCACTAAATCAAAACAGAATGATCATAAAATACTAAGATCAATTGAATTTTAAAGATTCTTCTGGTTTTACATCCTAGCTTACTAGCCATGCTGCCGAAACAAGGCATTGATGCGAAACGTGATGCTGAGTCTAAGCGCTTAGCTGTCACAGGGGAAGGAAAAAAAAAAAAAAAAAAAAAATTAAAATAGTCATGAGATTTTGGTTTTAGAAATTAACTCAAATCAGAATCCAAAGCATTTACAGCATCTTGTACACTATCATGATGTGACAAGTTCTTGCAATCTCACTTACTGGTAAGCTCTAAGGAGGCTAAATACTATGAGGCACCTTCCCATGCCAAAACTCTGATGTCTTTTCAACTGAAGTAAGAGCTTCAATACTTCGTTTTCCTTCTTTCTTTTTTTTTTTCTTTCTACTTAACTGTCTGAGGATTATACAAGATGCATATAACTCACAAAATCTTATAATATCTGTTGGATACTGTAAAATTTTGGGGACACAGAGTTGACTATTAAGTCAAGACAGCACTGGGTATGCACCTTCTCTCGCTGAATTCAATAGCTGAACTTCCACTGAGTGGCAAGGAATTGGATTAGGTACTCTGTTTATAGTGTGGGTGCCAGGAAACTCTTCCCTCCATCACATACCCTCCCCTCAACTAATCAGTGCGCTACAACTTAATTATATCATGGGAGCTCTCTCTCAGCAAACTTCAATCAGTTATGAAGTGCAGCCTTCCGTAAACCAGTACAAGCAGGACCCCAAGACCTGGAAGAGCTAACACATCGCACACAGCCAAGAACACGCCTTGCTATACATCAGACACCTCAGTCCAATGACTCCTGATAGTGATCAATGATGGTAAATTGGCAGCTGGGCTACAGGAAAAATTCCAAACTTCACCTTCCCGCTGCAGGAATGAGGAGGGAGGATCTATGTGAATATGATCTTTGGCAGGGAAAGGTACATTGTTTCACTGTTGAGGGAAAAAAAGCTTAATGCTCAAACATTTCCTTAAAACAAGATTACAGTGAAATGTTAGACTGTGATGGTTTAGCCCAAATCACCACACAGTTTTCTCGCTCACTCTCCCCCTCCCCAGGGGGATGGGGGAGAGAATTGGGAAGGAAGGAGAACTCGTGGGTTGAGATGAAGACAATTTACTAAAATAAAAGGGAAAACTACAATAATAACAGAATATAAGGATATTAAAAATATACAAAGTGAACAATATGTGTTTTCTCACCACCCAATGTCCCAATGACCAATACAGCCCGTCCCAAGCAGCCATCACGGAAACAAAACCGAGCAGCAAGCAAAGGAGCAAAAGGGAGCCAGCAAGGTAGGGGGAACGATGCCAGCAAAAACAAGCAGGAAGGATGGATGCCAGGAAGGCAGATGCCCACCCTCGCTTGCCCCCACTTATATACTGAGCATGACATTTATGGCATGGAATACTCTCTTTGGCCAGTTTGGATCAATTATGCTGTCTGTCTTCTTCCCAGCTTCCTGCATCTGCAAATTAGCGAGACTTGGAAAGCAGGACGGTGTCCTTGGTCTCATTCACAACAACTGGTATCATCAGGGTGTTTATGAACATTCTTCACACACAAAATCCAAAACATACCAGCTACTGAGAGGAAAAATTAACTCCATCCCTGCCAAAACCAGGACATAGAGGTAGCATTATTAATGATAATCAACTTTTCTGGCTAAGTGAAAAAATAACTCCAAACCCATCTCCAATCTGCTGGGGAAAAAAAACAAACAAACAAAAAAAAAAACAAAAACAAAACAAACAAAAAAAAAACCAACAAAAAAAACCCCCTACTGTTTCACGTCCTAGCTTTTTTTTTCTGAGCACTTCAGCAGAGATGCTTATTGCAAAGAGAATAGGCCCTTGTGTGCTTTCATTTTTGAAACTCAAGAAAGTTCCCAACTTACCTGTTCTTTTTCCCCCAAGAATGAATGAGGAGGAGATTAATCAACATTTTAAAGTTAGACTACAGTACTTTTGACATATTGAAAACAAGAACCCTTATAACCCAAATTTATTTCTGCATGGTAAACCTTGTCCAGGAAATAACATGTCTGAAGAGAGATGCAAAGTGTATACAGCTTTAAAAAGTATTTGGGCATCACAGAAAGCAAAGTTGTTGCTGAACTCAGAAACAGACAGAAAAACTGAGCTGGCTTTATAAACTTGGTGTCAAAGCCATTGCCAGAAAATATTCCGTTGCCTTACACCAAGTCAGGACTTCCCCGCAAACCATGAGATATTCCACCACTGACCATGCTGGAATTTTGCCTTTGCTACTGTTGGATCAGTATTTCACCTTGCGCCACAACACAAGAAGCACTAAGGAGGCACGATATGCTATGGGAAGCTAGGTTCAGAAAAGCATGTTTCTTGGATATTCTGTCTTTTATGATTTTCCCAATAAAAGAATAAAAAACTAGGACAATGATAAGAATGTTGCTAAATATTCATACAGATAGGCTTCCTGAGAAACCACAAGTAAAGCACACACAGACAGATGTCTGCTATTGAGCGCACACGTGCATAAATACACATAAATGTATCTATAAAAACACCCCAAGCTTCTCAACAGAAAGAAAAGTGAGCTCCAGTCAGATCACTCAGGGCCTCTGACTCAGTATTGTCCACGCAGTTTACAGTTACCTTTCTCCCTCTTTTTCTCATTTTCTTCACCTCAGCTTCATTCCGTCATCCATTCAGACAGTTCCTTTCCTTCATCAATCCATTAAAAGTATCTTCTGGGGGAAACTACCTCAAAAATAAAAAAAAAAAAAAAATCACTGAAATAAATGTTATTTTGTTGTATCATTAGTATCATTACTTCTCTGTATGTCCCTTTCCTCATGCTGTCTTTTTAGATCACAATTTCTTTAGGACAGCTATTATTTACTGTTGCGTGTACTAACACAACACAGCCTTGGTCTTCACCACTCTCTAGTCTCTACCAGAAGAAGTTGAGAATAAAAAAAAACCTGCCTTTGCCCTTGGTAAATGCTCTCCACAGTCATATCAATCATATTTATCCATCTTTGCAAAAGGAACCCCAGAAAGCACATTAAAAAAACCCAAACATGCCAAACATTATAAAACCTAAATCACTAATTATTTTGAAAAATACTTATTTCAAATAAAAGTTATGCCATTAAAAGTAATCACACTTTTATTCTAGGCATCTCTGAAATATTAAGTCATGGTGACTAATTTGTTTTTATTCAAGTCTTGCTCACTTATCTTTTCAGGGTACTTAGGAGTAATTCATACCTGTTCACAGTCACTCCTTTCTCTTCATTAAACTGCCTGGATACAATTAGGAAAACATTCAATTTGTAAAAATTGCCCTATCAGAGACCATATCTGGATATAGAAGTATCTCAAAAGACTCAGGAAGACGTCTGGAAAATAATTTTTAAAAAATGTTTCTGAACATGTTCAGCATCTAAGTATTTTTTACTGATAATTTTATAGCAAATATTTACTTAATTTTCTTAGTGGCAAAGGACTTGGAAAATATGAAAAGCTAGGCTATAGGTAGGTTGCAAATCTGCTTTTAGGGTCAAAAAAACCCACAGTGACATTCTCTGCAATTTTCATAATATATTACATGTCTGACCAAAGGCCACTGAAACCAGTGGAAATATTTCAGACTCTTCAGTGGACTTAGAATCAACAAATAATTCCTTCTTCTGCAGAACAGCTCAAAAGCGACTTACCCACAAATTCTGCAGAGTAGTAGATTCATTTCTACCACTCTTAGGAAAGCAGGAACTCTGAAGCCCAGCCTTCTAGTCAGGAGAAATGTACTGGGTTATTGCAAGGACTAACCCATTCCGAGATGCCAAAAGGGTCTGTTTTCTTTCCCATGAAGTTCAAGTTTCCACCTTTGGCTACATTCTCAGAATACAAAGTCCTGTTTTTAACCCAACTCAGTAGGGCATGCAGCAAGGAGAGTGGAAGAACTTCCCTGAGCACTCACCGAGCAGTCAGCCAAGGCTGCTGCAGAAAGAGACGTCAGTTTCAGATTAAGATGGGCCATTACAGCCACCTTATCTAATCATCTCCCTCACGCAGCCCACAAACTATCAGGCAGATCTAAAAAGCTTAAAATGGCACATTCCAGAAAGGAATCCACTTGGCAGCTCTGAAGTAGAACAATAATGCTTCAGAATGCCATACTGCTTGAAAAGGGACATTTGAAGTTTCTGCTGTGAACGTTACTCAGATACGGAGAGGATGTACCTTCTAGCTTAGTATGGTATGCAGCATACGTCAGGCATCAGGCACAGAGTGTTTTAGATCTATGGTCAAAACCTGGCAGGATTAGTTCTTTCAGGAGGAACATTTGAGAAGTTTACCCGCGAATTTAAGCTAAATTAAGTAGGTGGTAAATCCTCCAGCCCTTTTCTGGTGAATTGAGGGGGAGAAAACAGATAAAATTATGGAAATGTTATTTTATGAATAATACATAATTATTAATTTCCTATAAGACCACATGAAATTCCAAAGGTCTGTGGTACACTGGAAAAGAGACATAAAACCCTGATTTGTAACTGGGCCATCAATTTACCACTGAGTCAGGACTTAAACAAGAACATTCAATATGCTGAAGAAAAAGAAGCTCAGATGCTTCTTTGGGCATCTATGACCAGAATTTATCTGAAATGTCCTAGACTGTATTACAGCAGAATTCATAGAATTATTGTAACCACATGGTTTATTGACAGCTATTTACCATGTCCAGAGATAACTGCACCACTACCTGTCAACATTTTAGTGCATACTCAGTGTAGATTCAAGCAAATTACTCCACAATTTTTAGATTTCAGTTTTCCTGGGAAATCATGTCCACCATGAGGACAGTACAGGTACTTCAACACTAGAGCACCTCAGACTGCCAGATGCTACTAGTGCTCATGTGATCACATGTATGTTGCTTTCCTGTCTACACAGAGATGTCACTGCAGAGTAACTGCATTTCACCTCAAATTGCCCCAAAAATACACAAATGCTTTGTTGACCTAGGTTGCCCTTCTTCAAAATGACAGTACCTTCTTTCCTCTTTGTTTGCTCAAGTATTTGTGGAGAGTCTTTTCTCAGTACCCAGTCAGAAGCTTCCTAGCTAAAATGAACTTTCCTTAAAACAGGCAAGTCATGGAGCCTAAAAATCACCCTTATAAACACGTGAGGTTTGGACGCACTTTCGTTGAATCCAAGGCAGATCCAAGGGAACCTTCAGGAATTCCTGCCGGCATTACTAGCAAATCTGACCTTTGGTTGCCGTCACTGAGGCTGTAGGTACTCTACACACTAGTCAGCACTTATCTTACAGTCCTCATGCTATTACGTTAACATGATGTTTTTATGTCTCCAAGAAATTTGCCTTAAGATACCGTCCCTTTGCAACAGCCTGCAAAGGTACACATGCAATTATCAGCCTGCAAACTGCCCTTTTCCACCCACTGGAAACGATCAAATATCTTTGACATAGGGAAGCTTAACTGGGAGGAAATGGTGGTTATCCTCTTGAAGTAACCACTAGAGAAGAAAAGAATGTCACTGCCAAGTTGTGGGAAAAAGAAAGTTTTTCCATTGTCAGCGCATAAAATAGGCACAGGACAATAGGCACTGTGTTTTTTTCTGCAATCAGGTTGACAAATCCCTGAATGGGAAGAAAATGAAAGCCAGGGGTGATTTGTTCCAAAAAAAAATGTTAATTAACTAAGAGTTATGAAGTTGAGATTTAGAGAGCTGACTTCTCAGAGACAGAAGCAGCACACAGTCTTGAAAAGGACATGAAACATCAGGACTAGAACATCTAATAAATAGCCTTGTAAGTTTTTCCAGTATCAGCCTCTTTCCTCAACCAGTGTCTTCGTCCAGAAGAAAATAAGAAAATTCTGCTACATGTACTACAAACAAAAAATTGACAGTGCTCCCATTATCCACTTTCATTTTCAACCACTAATTCTCTTCATCACCACAGGCTGACATAATCCCAAAGTAGCTTCAAATAAATTCTCTACAGATAAAAAGCTCAGTGTTGTTTCTACCATCATGTTCTCACTGGTGACTGCATTCCTAGTACGCATGTTAGTGCCTAAGAGGGGTATCGTCAGAGTTTGCACACTTGGCCTTCTGCACCGTAATTCCTGTCATTTGCGGTCTACACCTTAACGTTCTGCAAAAGTTAACACAAAGCACGGAAGCAAAAAATGAAACACTGCATGAAGGGACATTTTCCCCCATATAGGCAAATACAAGTTAGGCACAGAGCTGTGTGGATGCAACAATTAACAAGGGAATTATTTAAGCCAGTAAGAGAGAAAACTGCAGGGATGAACTGAATTCACTATAGTTAAATCACCGCAGATACAACGAACAAGATCGTCTAATGAAATTACCTCATGACATCTGATCCAAATACAAGGAACAAAGTCTCATTGCCATCACACCATCACTGCCATCTTTCCCCATTCTCTGTTTTATGCCTTCCTCTACGCAGCTCCCTCGGTTATAACATCAGCCTCCTAAGTGCTCCTTAAGTGATGCAGTAGCTTACGTTTCTCGCAGAAATCGCGTTACATCATTATCAAAGAGATGTGCTCATTTTAACCTACCAAATCAGTGCAGATGCCTCAAAGACTGCCCCCTCCCATGTTACCATGGCAGTTGAGGTCACCTGAAACATTTGCACTTGCTCTGATGCACGGCCCTATCTCCTTCCCGAATTCACGCACAAACACACAGAGGCAGGGTTTCATCGTGAAGGATCAAGACTGGTCTTCACTTGGAGAAGAATGAAACTGTGGAATTTGTTTCCTGCTCCATGTTTTCCAAAGTTCACTTCCATGCCATGTCTTCTTGCCTGGAATGGGTGAGTAAAACTAAATAAAACAATAACCAGAGCTTCCTATAATTGAACAGATTTCATTTCACACGTTGGTTCTTGCCTAATTTTGTAAGCTTTCCCTTTCCAGGGCAGGGGACACCTAATATCTTTGTCAACTGATGTGTTAACTTCTAAGAACTGTCTCCAGCAGTAATACATACAATGAAAATAATATAATTTTAGAGACATCTTTTTTTCCAAAGTTGCCAGCAGTACTCAAAATAGAGTGTAAAAATAGGCTTTATTAAGCTCTGCAGGAGTTAACAGCCCTTATTCCTTGAAAAGGTCACGTGCCACCGGTGAACAAGGGTCTAAGACTTGTAGGGAGCTGGGATCTGGAAAATGCTGCCTCTTACTGGTACAAGATAATAACTTTTGGAGATGTAGGAGCAAGCCCTGAATTGTGAGCTCAGTGAGAGCTTGGAAATAGGGCAGCTCTTCTTCAGATGCAATACCATTTTTCCCTGGGTTGGGAGCCTTGGCTTCAGCAAGGTCTCCCAAGTCCAGACAAGTCCTGAACGAAACAGAAATCAGTGTAGCTCAGGAAAAAAAACCCCAACCACCACCACCAAGGCAAGATCTTGAGTCCAGAGTGTAAGGATTTGGCAGCTCACATTCAGCTCAGCAGGAGCTGTGAACTGTAAGTTCCTCCCTGTTGCAGGGGCGTGCAATTCTCAAGCCAGCCTGCCCGTGATGCCTGTAGGAAGTCTGCAGGGCCAGCCTCTTACACTTCCTTCGAGTATTCTAAGTGTGGACATTTGCCCCCAAACTGCTTATGTGCTTATCTTCAAAATAAAATCGGGCTCTGTAGCATAGCATTGCACACATTGTAGTTCAATCTGTGCTTCTTGGAGGATTGCTTCCAGCATAAATTTTTAGTAGGACCTTCCAAACACAGAAGAAATTAAAACCTGATTGTGGAACACTTCTTTTCTCCCAGGCAAAGTAGCAAAAGATAGATGTTAAATTCCTTTCAGTCACCAAGTTTCCGCATTTGCAGTGATACTGCCAATAGTGTATTAGGTTGACAGCATTTCCGTGGTGGTGACAGTAGAAGGGGCAGTTAGAAGGTAAGATATTTATTTACAATAGCAGCAACTCACAAACAACTTCGTAAAAGCTAGCAAACAAAGCTGTGACTTCATAATGTGCATGAAAAAAAGGAAACATGCATGTTTGTACATATACATGCTACGGTTTGTGCCCTCCTTAAGGCCATAATACATTCCTTTGTATGAACTACATCATGAAGTGTACAGCATCAGCTCTCTCCAGGGCTGATATTAAACACAAACCAAACAAAACCAAAATTATCTATCTCTTCATGGAAATACGCTAATATTATATCTAATATACCTAAAATATGCTTAGCTTCTAGTCCAAAAAAAAAAAAAGACTAGACAGTATTTTCTAAGTCCTTCAAGCACCATCCACATCATTTAGCAAAAACCCTCAATATTTACATTGTAGAACAAACATGGAGAGGTAAACTCCTTCCTAAATGGATAATAAATACTAACTCTCCTGCTTCTCATACTTTTGCTACAAAGAGCCAGACAAGACTAATAAAAATTATCAGTTTTTGTGAAAGTGGATATTGCTGGTCACATTCACAGAGCCACTGGATTCCTTCCAGCAGAAAATTAATTTAGAACTATTACATGGCTTTATTCACACTGGCACCAAGCTATATATCTTAGGAACAAGCCTGAACCGTCAGGGATATGGGATCTAATTCGGGAGCTGGTGGTTGTAGTAATCACATTAAAGCTCCTCGCTACTCTATCACAGAGCTAAACCCTGCAGACGCCACACAGAGACACAGTTTTTATGTGAACATGTTCATATATGTTTATAGCGTATATGTACACTATAGTGTATAGTGTATATGTTTATACACTAATATATTGCATATATGTACATATACATATGCAAACTCTTTTGGAGAGAAATCTCTTGTCTCAAACAGAGTGCTCTCTCACCATAGATACCATTTTGAGACCTCTTTTTCAATTACCTATATCAAAATCACGTAGAACTACAGCCCTTTCTGCCTTTATTTGCTGGGATGCCTTGGTAAGTGTTAAATGCTCTGCTGCCACCCAATGACTTTTCCCGGTATTGTCCATTTCCTCCCATTCGGTAACTAACCAGATTTTGAAAAAAAAAAAAAAAAAAAAAAAAACCCAAACAAGGTAAATTAAAGGCAGCACTGAGAGCTGAAGGTCTGTGCATACCTGCGGTGCCTTGGCTTCTGTGGAACACGGGACTTCGCCGCCTTTCTTCACCTGTATGCAAATGGCCCCCGTTCTTTTTATCATTCTGCCAACAGAAGCAAAACTTTATCTGAATTCCCAGTCACAAACCATCATTGTGCTCTGGCAGTTAACTTTTACTGGTTTACAATGTACTTTCCTTTACACAAGAGATAATGCCAGGAACCACAGCAAACCTTTCACACAACTGTTATGCTTTATAGTTGATCAAAGCATCGATTTCGCAGTATTATGTCAATGCCAGACACGCTGATTCCCCTCACTGTTTCCACTCAGGGACTGTTCAGTTCCTTTCTTTGGTCTCTTTACAAAGCACAACTTGTTTTAGTCCTTCCTACTACATCTAAATTAAGATTGCAATGGAATATAAACACAAGTGGTAGCCCACCAGGTTTAAGTGAAAAAGGGAAATGCTCTTACTTGTATCTTGAGATTCACCCCATCTATAATTAAGTCTTCAAACATTTATTTGTGACATTAGCAGAATGCTGATTTAAAGAAACTGAAGAAACTAGCAAAGAAGTTTTTGTCAACATGTATTTGCACACGAGAACAAGCTTCTCAGTTCTGAAGAATTTGTGCAGATTGCTAGGGCAGCAACATGTGCGTCGGCTCAAATGAGCATAATTTAAAATTTGCAAGACCAGCTTATACAACAAATTATTTTAAAATGTGATTTAGATTTTCAGTTATCATCTTGAGATGGTGTAAAAGACCCTGACTGCTCAATGGATGAATGCTCAGTTGAGAGCTTGTTGTCACAGAGGAACCA
Organism: Chlamydotis macqueenii; assembly: GCF_036417535.1. Classification (NCBI taxonomy): domain Eukaryota; kingdom Metazoa; phylum Chordata; class Aves; order Otidiformes; family Otididae; genus Chlamydotis; species Chlamydotis macqueenii. The sequence continues at coordinate 68,612,443 of NC_141560.1, read as the reverse complement.
CAATTATAGGTTTAAAGGAAGCCCAGCAGCGCTTGATTTATTTTCATGTATTTAGTTATTATTCTTGTTTTGGCACGTAAGATGTAGCAGGAAGTCCCTGCCACCAGAACATACAGGTTCTAGAACATATACTAAAAATCTAAAGAAGGAATTAACTTATTTCCTGAGAACTGTCTAGGAAAAAAAATTGATCGCTGTATTAAAATACAGAGATTATTTTCAAAATGTTATGTCCACTGCTGCTCTCTGGGGTTCTCAAAGATCAGAGACTGTTTTGAGACTCATATGCAGTTAATGGTTTTTAATATATTTCATTCAGATGAGACCATAAAACTGGACTTACCAGTTTATAAGTTCCTTACTTCCTTACTCTTACATTTTCATACTCTATGCAGAAGTGTTCAAGATACAAATATTTTGATACAAACAAATGTGTATTAGTGATAATTCGCTGCCTCAAAACATACCTTTTTACTTTTTGCCAGAAAAAAAACCAAACAACAAAATCCGTTTGTATTCCAACCCCTTGATTCAGGCCCCAGCACTTAACTATGCTGAGAATGTTCCATAAGTGCATCCAGAAGTGCTGGTCATACAGCCCAACCTGCACGGCTGGAGCCTAAAACGGGGTCTTGAACTCCCTCTGCTGGCTACAATCACAACTAGAGAATTTTAAAAATCCTGTCATGCCCAAAAAGAGGAAAGGAAAAAAAAAAAAAAAAAAAAAAAAGAAAGAAAGAAAGAAAGAAAAATAGTATGTAAAAAAACTTAAATTAATAAAAAAAATAAATACTATCTTTATATCTTCTTTCAGGATTTTAATTTTTTTACATTGTCCTGGTTTTTAACGTCTTCTTTCTCCCTGCTTCTCCAACTTCTGTAATAGTTAGGGTTGAAATTCAGCTTACAAATACACGTTAAGTACAAACTCACAAAGCTAAGCCTTAAGTCCTCTATACATCTGTGCTTTCCAACTTCTACAACCTCACATCTCCTCTCACACCCTCCCAAAAAGCATTCTGCCACTCCTGTGTTCTCCTGCCCACAGCTGGCCTCTCCTCTCCAGCTTACTGGAGGCTACGGACATCTTCAGTGCTGCTAACTCCCAGGGGAAAGACTGTCCTGGGTTCCTGCCTCTCCCATGGGCAAAGGAATGCATTCAGATGCACTCGCACTCGTGTCCTGCTCCCCAAAGCTTACCAAGCTCTGCAGGTTGGTGTCTCAAAGTGAGATTACAGCACCTGAAATGAAAACTCCTGATCTCCCTCTGTACTGCTCCCATGAAGCACCAATCTGTGACTGGGAAGCTCTGCAGATGAGTCCTGTACAATTTTCTTCTTAAGCAGTGTCAACAGATCACAAAAAGCATGGTATCTGTGATGAGACAACCAAGAAAATGAGAGGACCTTTACAAAAAAAAAAAAAAAAGGTGAGAGAATAGCTGGAAAGAAATCCACCATCACAGCAGCAAATTAAGATGAGTTTGCCAAGGATCAAAGTTACAACTTTAGGTCAAGCTTACTGAGGAGAATGGTCTACTAAAGGTAATGAAGTGGTAAATGTAGGATTTGGGTTCAGCCCACACTCCTGAGAGAAATTCTTGTGTCCAAAGTCGTTTTGTCTCAGTTTCTTCTCTGGAAGGTGTTCTTTCTTTGTCTTCTTCCCTTCCTTTTGACCGCAAGAGATAAGATTGCTGCCCCAAGGAGCTTACAGAGCAGACTTGGTGCCTTTTGTGATAGGTCACATAATTCAGCTTTTAAAAACTTACTCCAAAAGTATTTTTAGAGCACTGTGTCTGACCCACCATGATCTTCCACAGGACTATTGTGGACCTTCCTACGTCACAATTAACCAGCTAAGATGATACAGTACAGATAGAAAGACTGTGCAGTGCTGTGACCATAACCTTGTGAAATGACTTGAAGCATAGCAGATCATGTCAGTCAGAGGGCTCCAGTCCCATCAGTCTCACTGGTGAACCCACGTCTGCAGTAAGGTACCGCCAAATTCAAATGGCAGCATTTTACACGTCTTACTTGAGCCTGAACACCATCACAAGGTACAAGACAACCAGATCTAATGACACAATAGTCATTCCCTACAATGAGAAGCTGTTTACCTCAATCATATAAGGTAACAGTGGAGCCACCAGCAAAAGCCATGGAAAAGCAGTGTCAAGGAAGGCCATGGGGCACCATAACACCCCTTGATAGTCCCACGTAAGGGCACAAGCTCGTGTAAACTTGCTGAGGGAGAAAGCAACTGTAGCAATGAAATAATAGGGCTAGATCCTCACAAATATTCCATCAAGAGTTTGTTCTGTAAAATGACACAGTACAGTGTTCTGTAAAACATGAGTTCTGTTTTCTGGTAAATCTGTTAGCATATCAACACACTGGTGGACACAGAAAACTAAGACATAACATAGTTGGCACAAATCTTGCAAAATTCCTTCTTAAACAATGAAACGGCCTTCCTCTCAGTGGGATTCTTACATACATTGATGGGTCTCAATCCCTTTTATCTGAACCATTTATCTATATGGGATTTCATTCAACCCTTCGTCATTTAGTAAGCTAGATGTGGTCCTCCCAAAAACACCTGCTCATGAGTGTCTGGTGAAAAGCTAGGTAACACCTCTCTCTGTGCAAATCAGAAATCTCATGCATGGAACTTTGGGGTTGAGCTGAACATAAGGTTCCAGATCTAAAAGGATCTGGATCTAAGGCTCCAGATCTAAATTTCATAGTGGCCACCTCTACAATGCAGGTAAGTTTTAGTAAATTTAAGCCTAAACCTGAACCTTCAGCCCACACTTAACTTTCCAGTATCTGCACAATTAGGAAGTGCAGCAGTCTGCTTTACAGATCTCTGGAGGACTATACCGGGGTCCCTCAGGAGACTAGAAGAGAACCAAGGACTTTGGAAAATGTCAGAGGCAAAAGCTTAATAGTCACTGTGGAGGGTCTCGATCAAGCAGATGTTTCAAATGCATGCCTAATTTTAAAGTTGCTGAGTTTGATGTCAGTAGATATTACAGTGGGCACCAACCCAAGACAGAGTTAAGGAGGAAAGTCTGGTGGACAAAACAGGAGGAAAAGCAGAGCATGAAAAGCTTTTTTTTTCATGTGGTCTGTATCATCTACCCTACAGAGGCCTCAGCAAGCAAGTTAACTTCAGACTTCAATTACAACATGTGGGCAATTTTATTGCCCAACAAAAAGTACATTAGACATTTATTATCTCATTTTATTAAATTCTCGTACTTATGACAATCACTATTGGGTGTGTATGTGTGCAAGGGTAATACAAAAATCTATACTATATTTGTACATTAACAAGTCTAAAAGCTCACCTGCATGGCAGGTGTTGCTGTGGCCACGTACTTGGGTTATGGATTAACCAACTCCTATCAAAAACCAGGGTCTATCAACCAAGTCTAAAGCAAGAAAGGCAGGTGCTTTTGCTGCTGATCTAGCTAAGGGCTCTGATTGAATTACATCAGGAAAGAACAGCTTTGCTTTCTTCGTGAAATTTGATTAGAGAGAGGTGCACCTTACACAACATGGTGAAGCTTAAAGGACAATCTGCTCCTCTTATGGCCCCTTCTGCTGGCTACTTTGATCTAGGTTTTATTGTCTGAGTTTAACACCTTCACCTTTGATTTTACACAGAACTTCTTTAGAGCTGTTTTTCTATACCAAGTAATTGTTCAAGTCTTTTCAGAGAAACCACCAATTATCCAAGATGCTAGAAACCAAACACTGGTAGTTTTAGTGAAATACAAGATTATTCTCACTGGTATTAAACAGGTAAGGGAAGACACGTTAAGACTGAAGTTTTACTTTCTAAGATCTTTACTTAACAATAAAGAGCACTGGCAACAGCTCAGCACATTATGTGTGGAACCAAGTCATGCCTAAATGCAAGAAGACCTAACATAATAAAACAATACAGGCTAGACTGGCTTTTCGGCTCACCTCAGCAGGATGCTCGTTGTACAAGGTCATTGTTCTACTACCACTACCCAGTTCAATGCTATAGTGTTACAGTTTTGCATCACACACAGAATTGTAGTTCTTTTCTGGAAGCTTACCGAACCCAGACTGATTTTAGCCAGGTTATCCTACACGATAACCCTTAACACCAGAAGCTATTTTGATTTTTATGTTTACCTGATGTTACAGGCTGTGTAACATAATCCTTACAATTTGCCTCAGTAATTTCTGCATCCAGCCTGGCAACCTGTAGTCATATTAGAGATTGTATTTCACATTACACAGGCATACATCTGCTATATGATACAACTTGGTCTTAAAACGCACTCCATTTTCTATTTTGACATTAATTTCCCTTCTTTCAAATGCTGATGATCCTTTGTCAGCAAGATCATGCAGGGCAACAGACCTCTTGGACAGTTTTCCAAATGCAATATGCTGTTGCAAGCACCCACCAGCTCTGAAAAGTCGAACCGTTCACTCATCTCAAAGAACAAAATACAAGTAGTACAAAGGAAGATGAGGCTACAGAAAAACTCGAGCATTCTTGAAGTGAGTTTCGGGTCTGAGGGAAATGAAAATTGAAGCTGTCAAATAACTGCTGTTTAGGATGGTCACTCTATTTTTGTACAGCTACCTTATTTACTGGGGTCTAGCAGTCTACTTATATTTATTAAACTTCCAGCACATGTGCTAGCCTCAAATCATCCCTGCTAAATACTTATAAGTCAGATGGCAGATCAGTAATAGTCCTCCCTCCTCTTTCTATAAGGTGGGAAATAAGCAGGGCTAGAAGTTCAGAGGTTCCAGGGTTTTTTCTGCGATTTTAAAGCAAAGTAAACAAAGTTACATACAAGAATAGGCAGTAGCAAAATTATAAACCAACTGATGTGGAAATGTCAACATCATCTTGTAAACATACAACTGAAGTTCACAGCTGTTGCAAAAAAAAAAAAAAAAAAAAAAGAAAAAAAAAAAAAGAAGGCAGTATTGTCTCTTAGCAAAGGCAGTAAGTAGGGACTGCAGGTTTTATTCTGAACTCTCCCACGGATTTCAAGCTCGGCTGTGGGCAGATCACCAAATATCTCAGCTGATCATCTACAAAATAAGGATAGTAATATTTTCCTATCCCACCAGGATGTTTTCAGAAAAGTACTTGGGAGGCACTCAAATAATGCAATGATAGGGGCCATGAAAGTATCTGTAGAGAACAAAGACAACACCTGCTCAACTCGCTTAATGGAAAAAAGATGACTGAGACTGTTAAAAGGAACTTCTAGCATTAAAGAAAAGGACAAGCTGCAATTGTCTTCAACTCACAGTTCGAAGTTAAAAAAAAATCAGCATCAGTAAACCATTTTTTATACAATCGCTGTGGAAAAACTCTAAGTATAGGACTAGATATGAAAATCAATGCAAATAAACTACATAAATGGCTGGAACTGTAAGTGCGAAGACATTTCTTTAAGTTTTCTCTTACAGTAGGCAACACGGGTAATTCATGAAAAAACATCATTGTGCTATCTTTGGCAAACAAGTGCATATATGATGGAGATAACTGTATACCACAGTTTTTCCTCCAGAATTGCAACAATTTCAGTTAACAAAGACACTTTTTAAAAACACACACACTTATTACGTCTTGTAACTCCATTTTACACACAGTCTTGAAGTTCTTCTCATATTCTTTACGGGAGATAATGACAGGTCACTCCTCCAGCAGTTTGCTGTACACATCACTATACACTTAGCATTTGAATAACATCATCTCAGCCTTAAGGTTTGTTCCTAAACATTTTCTCACACATTATGCTGCAAAAATACTGGTTCTACAAACGTAGAAGAAGATTTAAGTACAGGGTGAAATATGAAGTTTATGATTAAGGAAGTCTGAGGATCTGGTGTTTATGCCTGAATTAGCAACAGACTTCCCATGACCTTAACTTCTTCATTTAGATACTCTGTGATCTATTTTATCTTTTAAAAAAGTGATGGTATCTCTGGAGGACACAAGAAAGCAGAGTTCAGAGTTCTGAAACACATCAGTCCATACTTCTACAAAACTGACTAATGATGCAGAGCACACATAAGTCTCTGGACCAGCTCCTTTTCTCCCCATTGGAGCCTAAGTGTTCAATTCTCATTGAAAGGCTTCAGACCCTATGCTGCTTTGGATCCAGTGAAACATTAGACCAATTTCAATTAACATAATTCCCAGCAGTACAGCATTACCTTTCGTAAGGTTTTCCAGCTGCTTCTAGAAATTACACAGCATCTGTCCCCTGGTAATAACTTAAATTCATTCACCAAAACAAGTCTGATAGAAGATCTAAAGTGTCAAAGGTTTAAGTGTCACACATTTTGTGACAACTGGTAGCAAGTAGAGCAGAGCACCCAAATTAAGTGTTCTTGCCAAGGGAAAGATCAAGTTATCGGATCTGCTAAGCTTGCCAGCGAGCAAACAAAAACTGAGAGAAGGGCAGCACGTTCCTCCTCTTGCCCCAAAAGGTAAGGGATGTAGAAATGAGATTAAAGGGAACCCAGTGGAGATAGCTGCACGGAGAACTACAGGTGATAGCGTAGGGACCAGGGGATACTGGTCGAGTATTAGCAACAGAGCACATACAAATAATCCCATCTTCCTGTTTACAACGGGAAGCTGAAGGAACTTTTTTTTTTTTTTGCTATTCCTATTTGTAAAATGTTGTAAACATTTGTAAGCCATTAGCTAGAACCAACAGCAGATGCTGTAAAAACAAAAGCAAGGTTTGTTACAGCCATGGGAATTCTTCCCAGTGAAAGCACAGAGAGGTAGGCGGGACAGGATCTCAGGGATCAGCTGAGGCATCAACAAGCAGAGACAGGTTCACAAACATCCAGACAAAGCTGTAGCAGGTGACTGTCAAACCCTTCCCAAAAGGCCACTCAAGCAAAGGGGAGTCTGTGACCTCCTCAGAGGCAGGAAGCATCCGTCGTATCTAGCAACTCTTCTTCCTGAAATCCAAACTACAATTGGCACACAGAGATACAACAGGAACAGTCCGCTCCTCTCAACCATTTACACACTTGAAGACTGTTTAAAAAAAAAAAAAAAAAAATTTGCCTGAACAAATTATTTCCTTCAAAGGTCTTCCCAACTCAAATCTTCCAAATTCCTTAAGACTTCTGTTACTGTCCTGTAACAAACACCTCCCCTCACCTGATTATTTTAGCATGCAGAATTCAAAATGGGAACAGTGGGGCCTAAAGGGAAATACTATTACAAATTACAGCAAAGCAATTTCCTTTGATCTCTTTCAGCTGGTGTTAGCTCATTCAGTTTATAGTACATTGTAAGTCCTAAAATATTTGTCTTGTAACACCACTTACTCCGTTATGTACTTCCACAGTTTATGCTTCTGAACTGTAATGATCCACATTCATCTCTCAGATTTTACTTTGACAGTTTCCTGTAGTTTATCAAGGTAATTTTGAAACAATGTCCTATATAGTGAAGTGCTTAGAGTTGGATCAGAAACTAAGCCTTATCCCTCCCCTCCCCCTGAATTATTTCTACTCAGAGTTCACATAACAAGTGGCTCTGAATGCTTATAAAGACTGCAGATTAAGTCAAAATCATTTTATTTGTGGAAAGCTCCCACCAGCTGAATGGGCTTTTAATTAGGAAAAAAAAAAATTAGGGAAATAAATATCATCAACACTTATATAAAAAAGCAGCCAGACACCTATTCTTGTTTTGTTTTCAATAAAAAGCCAAGACAGATGTAATACTGAAATTACTTCATCTGTCTAAATAGCAGAAGCCATGGTAACACTAAATACTGCCCATGACATACTGGCAGGTGAAAAGATAAACCATCTAACGGGATAAGAAATACCTTAACCTCACATTTCAGATACAACTAATCGATAAGCTGCATCAGTTTCCTACAGGCCCCACTTTTTCTTATAGTTTTGTATGCCCCTATATTTTTGTGCACATTAAAGAGTGCCGGAGGGATGAAAAACCAACATTCCCTGAAATGTGTCAAGATGTACAATATCACCACAACAAAGAGAGGCCAAGAAAGCAGCTATTGTCAGAGACATGAGAAAACTTAAGCTTTTAGCTTGACTCAGAACTGATTTTGTTCTGTTCTTAAAGAAAACATCTTCTAAACCAGAACGTGTTTCAAAACAATGTCACGGACTGTGCTGCCTTATATATGAAATCTGTCCCACTTGAAATGCTTACTGTGCTAATATTTTCAGAAAAAAAAAAAAGATTAAGAAATACCTAGTTTGCAGATGCAAAGACTGAAATGCAAATAGAAGTAAAGCTGCTCAATGCTCTCAGCATTCAGTTCCAACAAAGCTTCACCTTAAAAATCAAGCATATCAAGTACCTACAGATAACACCATGCATCTCTAGAACTGGAGAATAACAGAGCAGCATACTTTAGGTCCCACATTTTGAAACCAGGCAGTTACATCCCGCATGTAATCTCTTCTGTGGGCCCAGCCTTCAGCTAGTAAAGATAACAGGAGCATAGATGCTGAGCACAACAGAAATCAGTAGCAGTGGGAAGGGAAAAACAAACCACAAGAATAATTTCAACACCCCAGTTATTTTCATATTTTAAGAAGAAGGAACTTTTTTAATAATGCAAGCTTCAAATTTTACCCAGTTACATACATCCATTTTCATTATTTATACAATTATTGCATAAGACTTGTGGTCATTTACATCTTCCAGTACAAGTGACATCAGGTACCACAATTTTGTATTAAATGCTAGTTACACTTTCAGTCAATTACACAAATGTGAAACCAGAACCAGACTGAGACTATTCCCTTCAGAAAGCCTTCTTCACATTTGTCCAGATGCAAAGACTGCGTAACGGAGACATTGGTGATGTTTATGACAATCCCACACCAATTTATGTTGTTTTGGTAGATTGTAGTGGAATGTAATGACAAAAAAAAACCAACCCAAACAATCTTAAGAAACGAAAAAAAATTAAACTTCCACGCGGATAAGAACTGGCCACTTCCTTTTCGGCAAGGCAAAGCTGCTCCTCCAAGTATTCAGAAAAGTGGAAAAAATATTTTCAAGTAAATAGGTAAAATAGAGTCTTGAATGTCTTGTTAGTAGGTGCCAATGACAGTGGTTACATCATGCTAGAAGCAGCAGAAACCATCCTGACATAAAACCATCTTGGAAAAACCAAACGCAAACCAGCACCAAACTGTGTGCTGATGACTTTATCTACTTGCCATGATGTATGTTCTAAGCGTACGACTGGAAATAAGCATGGTAATGCCACTGAAACCAGTGCAGATGAGTTACTGGGCAGATTTTTTCTGGAACAGAGACAGGAGCCTGAACACAGACAAGAGCATGGCTTAAGAGACAAGATTACAAAAGTAAGGAAAGATTGCTGGAGTGGCTCAGAGCTCAGTTCAGATTTGTCCTACACATATGCAAGCTACAACATATATTTTGTTTCACAGCATAATGAAAATATAAGCAGAGGATAAAGAAATAGACAAGAATCACTACATAACTTCTAAACAAGCAAGACAACAATGCAGAAATATGCTTTTGAGCTCAAATGCACCATCATCCCAGATATTTTCCTCTCCCATACTCAGGAAAGAAAGAAAAGACAAATGACAGAAAAAAGAGGCGGAAAAGTATACAGGATGACTGCTTGGCACTTTTCAAAAATGTTTTGTTTTCTAAAAAGGAAGCAGTAGCAGTGTTTTATGGCCCATTACCTTCCCCAAACCTTTGTCAATGCAGAGATGAAGAGAAGAGCACAACATCATCTATTTTGGCGACAAGTGTCTCAATGACAAGGCAGCACCCAAAGGGTAGTTTCATTTTCACATATAAGAAGAGCAGTTGAGATTGACTCTATTCTTTGTAGTGATTTAGTAGTTATGTGATAAAGATTCAAACAAAATAATCTTTTTTTAGAGGAATACTAAGGGATAATGAAAAGCATGTGGACATGGCTTACTGTTAATTCTCCACTTCAGATTTGTTGACAAAGTTATTTACCCAAAAAGTATTACTCAGGTGAAAATTAGTGGTACAGAGCATGTGGTCATTAAGCCATAAAAGAATGTGATCTTGCAATACTAGTTGAGCACTTTCAATTCCCACAGACTCGAATGAAAGTTTGAACTGCTAAGCACTTTGATTATCCGGTTCAACCTTCCCCACCCCCCTTTAAAGTTGGAGACAGTGATCACAGTGCTACATTCCGGTCAAAGTTCATTCCCCTCAGCTTTTTCGTGGAATATGATATAGTGTAGAACAGGACTTGGAAGAAAGTAAACGGAAGAGGTTCACTAAAAAGCAACATGAGAATATTTACTCTAAAGAAAAGCTCAATTTTACCGCATTGAAAACCACAAGTGCAATTGCTCCATTCAGAGTTATAACTGCTCTCAAAGTTACCAGCATGATGCAACCAGCATCAAAAACAAAGAAAAAGAGAGCATGTGCGAAGTAAGCACTCTCTGTTACTAAATTGAAATTGATTGTGTTCTGATGTGATTAACTCCTGAAAATTTGGTAAGATATGCTGGTGTCATATTTCAATAAAAATAGTTTCAAGTCTCACTACAACAAGATTAAGGATTTTGTTCTGGTCCTGCCTAATCCATTCATGAATTGCAGGGCACAGCCCTTGCCATGCTTGCCTACCAGAAAAAGCAGTTCCATTTTCTTGTGCTGAAAAAAGTAGCAGGCTTAGTGGTTACAAAGTTCATGTTTTAAAGTGCACTGTCATTTTAAACACACTCTCCCTTCTTAAAAAAAAAAAAAATAAAACATTCTGACATCAACAGCTTATAAAAATAACAGCTGCAATAGTCCTCTAAAATTGCAACTTAAAATCAAGTCAAATTAGCAGGATTCAAATCTTTTTCAATAAAAGATATGAACCAAAAATAAAAAAACCTCTTTCTGCGGAGAACTGCCAAGCAAAACCCCACATACTGTCCTCTCTCCTAACAGCACCTCACAGAAAACCCGTTCAGTTTCTTCCAGCTGACAACCTCAAGAAAACAGAGGTCTAAATAAATCAGTCCTTCCCACCAGTCACCTACATAACTGCAGGTGTGGATGCTGGTGCAGTTTTTCCATCAACTCTTCCTCTGTAGGTTCTTCCAAAACGTCTCTACAAAGAAAAAGTATGAGTTGTTAGGGGCAGCAAAGGGAACTTCGCAGCATTTGTTTTTGCAATGCACGTACTGAGATGTAACGTGTGTTTGTTTCAAGAACGAAACAAGGAATTAGTTACAATAAGTTGATGCTCCCTAAAGATGTATCTACTTGCAAGTGATCCATCCTTTACAGATGTGTCACGGAAACCAGCAGCTGTTTTCCCATAAGAAGCAAGGAAGCAATTTCCTGCATACAGTACAAAATACAACTGAAGGTCAGTAGATGTTTTCCTGAAAAAACTCCCAAATGAGAACATGTTCCCAATGCTACTATTGAATATCCAGCGTGCACCAGAAGTTCCACTCGTGCATGATCATCAAGTATCAACTCACCACCCACAATTTTGCAATATGCCAAGAATGTGTATCACTTTCCTCATCTTCCCTTTTCTTCTCCCTCTCAGCACAGTCTCTCCCCCCCCAGCTTCTAACATCTCTTCTCCCATCATGCTGTGAGCAGAAAGCATATAAAGGTTAGGCCACCGAATCAGCTTAAAGCATGCCTAATGAAAGTACTTACTGAATTCCTCCAAGCTAACAGATGAAACAGTTTGCTTCATAGGGAGGAAATAAAAGGCAAGCCTTTCATCCTCTTGAAGCCAGCACACTTCCTTTCAAACAGATGAACATAAATACTAAGATTGATTACCAAGCCTAGTTCAACCCACCTGAACATTAGCTCCACTGTCCTCTGGTATTCAATGTCTGAAACTGGCTCTCGATGACAGCGCCGGTCCCACTTGTGAATAAAGTTCTGGAACGTAGAAGGAACAGGAAAAAAAAAAAGAAAAAGGCTGCTTTCTAGTGATATCAGAAAAGAGGTTATATCAGCTCAATATGTTTGGCGGTAAGGTTTGGGAGGGGGGTGAGGTTTGTTTATGACACAGGGTGGCAGAGCAGGGATTTACTTGGGCATCAGCATATTTATTGGTTGCAGGTCACTAGTCTATTCAAGCTTGTTCAGGAATGAAATAACTTTCCCATCACACACTGAAAGAATAGTAAAGGAGAAAAGAGTCCTGCTGCCTTCAACTCCTAGCAAGGACTGCCTCCCCAAGATACCGTGTGAACTACCCACAAAAGTTCACCTGCTTTGAATTTTTTCCTCTTTAAAAAAACCCAATAATATATAAGCATAATCTTAGTCCAGGCATCACCACTTCAACTCAGCTTCTGTTTTTGTCATGTTCCCTTATTCATTTTGAATTAATCTGACAAATCAATATCTAGGGAGTAGACAGACAGCTAAAAGAAAAAAAAAAGAAAGAAAGGGAGAAAGAGTGACATCCTGCTCTCTTGCTACAGAATCCTACATCTTGGCTCTTACATCAAACTTTGGCCACAGCCCTGTGGAAGTAAGCAGGCAGGAGACTTCACAGGATTAGCCTCCAGCTAGAAAAAAAAGTCTTTGCTGAAACACTCGTAGGCAAGACTGAGGCTCAGCATGAGACTCATACCTAAGTTTCAGTCTAAAAGTTCATCATTCTGTCTAAAGTAGTAAATTCTAGTTCTCAATGCAGTCAACGAGAGCATCTCCAAAAGAAGTTTCCAAAAGTTTTAAGATGGGGTGAAGTGCCCTCTACAGGTACTCCGTTTCTTCCATTACTTGTAAGAGAAGTGTAAAGCGATTAACCTGGAGAAGATAGCTATGATGAACATTTCCTTCACCATCAAATATTCAAAAGATATTTGCATTTCCAGAGAAGTATGCACACACAAAAAACCAGCAGAACTACATTGCTGAAGTATCTACATTTCCACAGCTTCTAAAATAAAAAAAAAATTCTAGAGGATGATCTCTTCAAAGTAACCAATCCATTCCACTCTTGTACTGTGGAACTGAGCAAAGGTAACAATTCATATTGGGGTTGGAAGAAACACAGGACAGCCAAATCAAACAAATGTAAATCTTAAAATGCTAACTTCATTTGCTGACTAAATCAAAATGCAAAAAGCCTGCAGCTTGAACAACTAATGTTGAAGTTAAATGCTAATGTACAAGAGACAAGCAATTTTATAACACTTATAATATTTTTCATCTTTATAGAGAGTTGAGCTATAATGACAAATGTACACACCCAATTAAATGCAGACAGATTTGTGACAAAGTTGCAAATAAAATACACAATTGTCTAGGAAAAATAAAATGCTTCCTCAACATCTCAGAGGAAGGAAGGCAAGGAGAAAGATTAAGTAAGCACATGCACAAAACAAACATACTTTTCCCCAAAAAGCTGTCTAGGTTATTTCCATTTCCCACACAAATTAGAACTTGTCTTCAGGATCTAAACCAGATAAACACATTTCCTTACCTCTAGAAGTAAAGCTATGAAGAGATTAACCCAGATGACAGAGGAGATCAACCACCAGGCTACAAAATAGATCTTTGCCCACCTGCAGATCAGATTAACAACAATCAGTAAAGTAGGCAGTAAATAATGTCAGCCTGAAGGTGACCAAAGAGAGCCATGAAATCACATTTTTCCTTGAAATATAATACTATTACTTTCTTAATGTAGAAGGAGGTCTGGGACAAAAAAAATAATGTAAAAAAAAAAAAAAATTTAGCCTTTCATTAAGCTAGACAAACAGACCTGCTGCCCCCACTTAACATACGTAATTGAACTCTGAAAGGACAGAAAAGCATCCTGGCAGGTGTTTTACTGGATCACGGCAAAAGATCCATCTAGGCTAGTATCCTCCCAGAGTGATCAAAAGCAAGAAGCACAGCAAAAACATGGCAAAATACCTATGATGCTACCCCTTAAGTGCTCTCTTAATCTCCCACTCTTTGCAGCTCAGAGATTTCTTGAGCTAGAGGTAGCTTCCATTCATTGCGATCCCAATGGATTTCTCTTTCACGATTTGTTCAGTGATCACCAGGCCACGTTAAACATCTATCGCATACAACAGCCTATAGAAGAGCATTCCACAACTTAACTACATGCTGGGTTAACCAGCCACGGATCACTGGAACAGTTCATCCCAGAGGCTACCCAGTTTATTCAAACATTCCCATAAAGTAATTATATACAAATGAAAGATATGTCCAAGGTTTTAAGTCTACAAAAAATTATTCATCCACAGGTAAAATACAGAAGCAGCCTAAACTGAATTACAGCAATTCACTAATATCCCAGTTCTGTGAAAGTCATTCACTCTTTTTTGGAGCAAGATGACTACGAAGATAGTTTCCAATCCCTTTTAAATGTGACCACAGATTTTGTGGCATCCTCCAAGTACAAGACCAACCATCAAGGTACACAAGCTAAAGAACAGACAGAGTATTAACTTTATTTCCTATATACCTGATTTGACCCAAAAGAAAAGTAAACAGCACTCCTCTCCCCAAACAGTAGGAACCGTGCTATGTGTATAATTCCTACTCAGTTACCTTATAAAATACATTTAGATGGGACTTTTTCAGTATTATTACTGCTACTTACGGACTTGAATATCTTGAAAACGCTTCCAAAAAGACTTGCCAGTTGTTTACCACCATCACATCCCAGAGGGTCACCACTGCTGCCTAAATAACATGAGCAAAACAGAAATTGATTGGCTATATCACACACGTAAGCCTCAGAAAATGAGGGGAAGAGACAAGCAGGGAGGGAAAGAGGAACGGATTCCATCAATCATCAGACTCACAGCAAAGTCATCGAAGTTGTTCGGCCAATATTCCAGCTGTTCGTAGGTCCCACACTGCAGAGTGCCATTGCCATACGTTGTATTGACAGCACTATAAGAGAATTAGAGAGGCTGATGGGAGCACAGCTTTCTACACACTATACTTGAAAAATAAGATTCTTCTGAGTGCCTTACAGAAAGTGTCTCAAACTGGCAGAAAACAAAGGAAATCGTTTAAGTATTCAAGCTACAGCAAGGTAAAATTTCAAGCCACAGATAAGCATTCCTGCAATTTCAATACAGCAAGAAGAAACAGAAGGAGTAACAGGTAAAAAAAAAAAAAGTCTGTGTGATTTAACAGTAAAAGAAGAGTGGCTCCAAGAATAAGAGGAAAAAAAAAGCCAAAACAAACCAAGCACAAACAACTCAAAGGTACTGAGATGCAGATGCTTTTGAAAAACAGATCAATTCTGAGCAGTGATGTTTAAAACGTTACCTGGTATTTCCCAAGGGAACAACAGCACCTTTAAATAGCATTATGCCAGTTATAGCAAATGCATAGAAAACCACCTGGAAGGAACACAAGCAAGTATGAGTTTTGAATATTTCTGTCACTAAATAAGAAAACAATGTACTTAACATGGAATTCACATTAGTACCACAGTTAAAGGAATTTGGTCAAGAAGAATGCCTGAAGCTATTAAAGTTACAATATTTCCTAATGTCTGTATTACTTAACTGTTTGCTCTTGCTTTTTCATATTCTATTTAACTTTCAGTTTTTAAAATGCATTAAATCATTTTACCTTGGGATGTTTTACTTTTCTGTGTCTCAGAATGCTGATATTTAACTATTAACACTGCAGAACAGGGACTTAAAAAACAAAACCAAAAAACAGTACCTGTATTTACAAGGAGTAATCTAAATACCTAGGGAGCTTTCTGCTACATTGAGTGAAAATAAGATTTACTAAACTTAACTGAAAGACAAAATTAAGTCGGTATTTTATATTACATCAGCAACTTCTTTTAAAATGGTATATCAGTCTAAAAATAAAAGTTTCAGTATCACAAAGGATTTCTGTCTTTTACTTGTTAGAAAAGTAAACCTCTTTTTAAAGAGATACCTTTCCCAGTCTTCAGCAATTGCCTAGGTGATTTTGCAATTTTTATCCTAAAAAGATTATTCTAGAAATAACCTACAACTTCCCTCTTCTGAGTAAAGAGCCATTTGTCCTAGGACAGCTTGAAATAAGCCAAGTTGTCAAATGAAAATTTCATTAGTCTTATTTCCATATTTTTGCTACGAACCAGACCCAAGAGTGAAGTCTGGGAGAAGCAGAAGAGAAACTGCCCTGATCTATGGACCACAGCACTTCAAAAGCTACTGGAGTAAGTTGAAGCTGACATTCCACAGCCTGCCAGAAGATGGAGTATCTGGCTTGGCAATAATAAAGTTAAATCTATTCTTCGATAAGGATATATCTCGCTATTTTCTCAGGCAGTGCATGTTTTAATCAGTTACATTACTTTATCAGCACATGTTCCAGGCTAACATTAGGAAAGATGTTTTGCGTCAGCTGGTAATGGAATCAGACTTCACTATGGTAGAAGCTCAGTGACGGCTTCTACGTAGCCTCAAGTAAAAGCAAACTAACTTAATGGAAGAAGCAAACACCGTGGCAGACTTGCCTCACAATTGGTTCAAAACCACAATTCACACTCCCAGTACTAAGGACAATCATCAGCAGAAATTTAAACCAGTTCAGGAGCATTATATCTTACAAATATGGGTAGGGACACCACATTGAAACTCTTAATGCGTAATTCTTAAAAATAAAATCATGCACATTACTACAGGTTCTTGCCAGCTTAGCTATGTCTTTCAGGAATGAAAAGAGCTTCCAGAAGAACGCTACAGCCCAGGTGCAGCCACGCCAGTAGCAACATAGCTTTGGGGCTCCTAGTGTAAAGCACAAAACAGCTCACCCCGTAATTACTCTCTCCCAGGGCTCTGATGAACAGGCTCTGTCAGATCCAGCAGCAGCAGCGTCAACCGCTGCCTCCCTCACCCACCCACAACACAACCCTATCAGTCTCTGGCAGGGGTGACAAGCAAACGTGTGATCTTTTTGCATGGTAACCACAAACTGGTAAAATTAGCAAAACTGTAGTCAGCCTTTAGACAACTCATTACATTGATTAATGGAAAGTTTTTCATTATCCTAAAACTGTTTCTATCATATGCAAGATTCGCATTTAGGCTCTTAAGATGTATTTTCAAATGCAAAGGCTAACTTCCCAGTTTGTGCACCGCCAAGGTATTTCTCAGTTTCCAGAGTAGCTTCCAGTGGCAAGTGTGACTTGTACAGCACAACAAAGTTGTTACCAACTTAGCTTTGCACAAAACAGTATCTTTATTTCAAAATGCAACATAAACCTTTCCAGACTGCAACTTGAGGCCTCTCCCCTACACAGCAAATCCTTGGCCTCTAACCACGACCTCAAACTAAGGGATCCTAAACAAAAAAAAATCCACAACAACCAAACACAAACAACAACAAAAAAGCCACCCAGGCACTCATTCTCAGTTCCAGGAAGACATCATTGCAAAGCCAGAAACTCAAGAGTTGGGAAATGGAGGATTTATGTAATGGACATCACGCACTGAGATCTACCCTTTAATTGCATGTTTACAGACTACTGCTCCACACAGACACACCAGGCTTCTAAAAATCGCGTCCAAACATGCCATCTCAAGACCTTCTCCACTAAAAGCAATTTTAAAGTTGTTTCTATTTACCCTAACATAAGCAAGCCAGGGTAAGGAAAACCAGGCTACTTACAGCATCAGATAAATTTTTATCTGAAACTAGATTATGCAGCCTGAGGCAAGCACTCTGAGGAAGGTTTAACAATCTTCTAAAGGCACTCCTAAAGGAAACTGATAAATGAGGCACTGTCACTGTGCACAGCCCACAACAAAACACTACTTTGTTTCAGCTTTGCAAGACATGCTCTAGAGAAGAACTGGCTGATTAAGATGAAGTGTTACTGTTAATGGTGATTGTCAAAGAACCTGGTTTACTTTGTGGAAGACATTTCCTTTTTATACTGCTAACCATAAGAAAGGAAATTACAAACTTGCATCATGACTTACCACAAGGATTCCTGCAAAGGCTCTCAAGTTTTTTACCAGATCCAGCAATGTGGTAACAACCAAAGCCATGAACTAAAACAAAGCAGAATTTTAAATGCATGGCACTCATCACACTTCCAATCCATATCAAATTATTTTTACTAAAAGGAGAAAGAAATACCCATCAGGAAAGTGAGCCACACCTAAATGTAGGTCATAGTTTATACAGTGGTATTTCCATGGGGTACTTAAGATGAATGAACAATGCTGTAGTCCTTTTCATGCACAGACATTATGGTAAGCTTTAAATATACACACACACTGTGACTTAAAGGGCTATGTGCCTAGTAAGTCCAGAACAGGGGAAAAAAATTTAAAAAAAAAAAGGCACCCCACAGCTCCAGATTGATTGCTTCATATTTGATCTACAAAATTCCTAGTTTATGCTTTCTGCTAACATTATGACCTCTGATTACGTAAGGCAGATATTTATGGTATATTGAACTAAGATACAAGTCCTGCACCTGACATTAACTTGGGCTTAGCTTTCAATCAAGTCTGAATGTAGGATTATAACAAACAATCAAACAAATCAAAGTGACTTCAGATTCAAGTGCAGGTATTCTGGTGGAAATGTCCACACTTGGAAAGTGGGATCCATTCCAAATAATCCTTTGTATAACCAAAACGTCTGGCAGTATCTAGTAAAAGCAAGTCTATCACCTCCTGAGCACCAAGTTGTTCAGGGATATCATATCCACTCATCCAATTAAGACTGAAGCACTCTGCAAATTGCAGAAGTGTTTCTGGATGCATTTGCCCACTTTAGAACACCAGCATCAATTGCAGTGACATCAACAGAACTTCCCTGCCACCTCAAGGGAGAAAACCAGCTAAAGAGAGAATGAGTTTGTGAGGTGCTGTGCAATAGTCTGGACAGTTAGAGTCGAGTTATAATCCCATCCCAGCGGAAGAGAATTGCAATTTACATGTTATTCTGAAAGGCTTTAACAAAATTTATAGTTTGACCAACAAAGAAATCAGAAGTGTGGAGGGATAAACAATCACCTTCATATTAGGAATAATCCGCAGGAACCTGAACACAATGAACATGTTCACCAATCGCACCATATCCCACAGGGATAACAAGCCCATGAACTCAGGTCTCCTAGGAAAGGTGGAAGAAAATAATAAATCAGAGAAACAGCCCATAACAGAAAGACACAGTTAAAGCTACTGGGCTGCAGGTAACAGTAAATTCCCCACAACCTTTGGTTAAGACAAGACATCATTTAAGACAACACTTCATTTAAGACAAGACTGCACAGAACACATATTCTAGACTAGTAGCCACATCTTAGTCCTGTCCTGAAGATGTTACATCTACAGACAAAGCAATATCTCGGTTATCATCTGTTTGCAGTGATTGACACAAAGATCTAACAAGCATCACTAGTGCTTCAAGATACTACTATAGTGTAAACAATTGTCTACATTGAAGAATCAAAGCGCAGAATCAAACCCAAATATAATCAATTGCAAGTTAGATCAGTAGTTAACATCATTAGATTGTTAACAATTAATATCCTTATGGCAACCATCACTTGTGAGTGATAGGAGTGCAAGAAGTGTTCAAAAATAAACTCATTTCAAGCTGTAACATCTACCAGGTCTCTTTACAGATAATAGTGCAAATTAAGTTAACTTCTAGATGGCAAAGTAACAAATATCTTGAAAAATTAGAGAGAGACAATGTCTTAGGAATGAGCTTGTATAAAGAAACAAAGTATCAGAATGTATTATGAATCACCCCTGAAAGTAAGATTCAGGAAATCTTCTCAAAGTCCTTCACCTTCCTCTTTTGTTGTGGCAGCAGTTTTCAAATTTAAAGAGCTAAACCAACAATTTTTATGGTTTTGATCAAGATAGTTATCCAAGAACTGTTTGACCTTAAGAAAATCAAAATACAACTGCTTGTTATTCCAGTATAGATAAGTAGCCTAAGTCCAGGGGAATTTTTCTACTAGATTTTACAGCACAAAACAAAACTCAGACTTCATTCGACATACAGGGTTGAAGTGGCTTCATCAGCTGTTTAGGAATTCTTATATTTGGGTTTATAGACAAATCTGATACTTGAAACATATTAGCACACCAAATTTCCATTCCTGCACCTTTAGAAAGCATAGGTCTGCTAAGATATTATTTTACATCAGATTACAAGTAATACATCCTTCTCAGAATAGCTAAACAGAACTCCAAATTTTATGAAAAAAAAATTTTCTTTCACTTATCCATATTGCACGGCCTCTAGTGACTACAAGGGCGAAAAACTCTAGTAGGTTTGGTAAATTATGGAGTGGTCTGACAATCATAGTGTAATGACATAAGCGTGAATGAACACGTGTGTATACTCCCCTGACCCACCCCAGACACCGAGCAAAGTGCAACAGTTCGCAGAGGTTACATACCAACCAGGATGAGGAAATCCGTACACAGCAAAAGTGGCAATCTCCAAAATCTTTAATTAGGGAGGAAAAAAAAAAAAAAAAAAAAAAAAAAAAAAAGGTCAAAAAACTTACTTTGTAATTCTGAGTTTCAAAACTTATGTAAGTTTCTTGACAAGAAGCACTTTCAGGAGATTTAAGCTGCTAATTTGACTCACTTTAGGCTCTGAAATTGTCTTATTTGACTAGGAATTCCTCAAATGAATCCAATGGCTTCATCTGCCATATAGGTTTCAAGCATTTACCAAATAATGATAATAGTCTTCTGCCACGTTTTTTTCTGTTAAATTCAAAATGCAAAGTGATTTTTAACTACGTAATAGAATTCCTCATGTAATTACTCCAAGAGCCTAATGTTTCCAAATAACATTAAAAAGGCTGCTTATAAGAAAGCTCACCTTTTCCATCAATTTAAAAAAGCCTGCCTCCAGAAAGGACAGCCTAAGAGAACTATTTGCCACCAAAACATTGCCAACAAGCCACTGAAAACCACAACACTGACTCAAGCTATTTAACTTGGCATATTAGTGCTGAGTAAAAAGCAATTCCACTAGCTCTTGCAGTTACTAATCATCCTAGTCAACAAATCCAGGGACACAAAAATTAACAAAAAGCTTACCAGCAAAATTACAGTCAGAAGTCCATCAAATCTATTGCTTGGGTATGACAAGTATCTTTTCAAGCCCATTGCTATGATTTTCAGCAACATTTCCAGCACATAGTACAGGATGAAGAAGCAGTTGATAGCCTTCACCCCCCAAAATAAAAACAATTATTAGAGTTATTGACACCTCAGGAAACAGCAGTAACTGTAGGAATACTGTTGCATCTTACCCCCAGGAAGAAGTCGTCTCTTTCAGATGGCTGCTTATCTGCATCCATCACCAAAACCACCTTAAACATAAAAAAATATTTTATGAATCCACTGCTTTACTGCTACATAAACCAGATCTTTAAGCAGAAGAACAAAACACAGTCTTTCATGCTTTGCACAGTTCTTTTCAAGCAGCTCAGAATGTATTGTTTAACTGCAGGTATTCTCTCCTAAGACTTTGCATGACTAAAGCATGCCAGACATGGACATCTGCTACAAAAAGTGGTTATCGGGACAGAGACTAAAGAACAAAAATAGAACCGAAGTTTGTAGCACAGTGGGGAAAAAAAAAAAGAAACAAAAAAAATAAACAAACAAGAAAAAAAAAATCCAGCGAACAGAAAAACCTTTTACTTACACAGATAGAAACAATGTTTGCAAGGGCTACAACATTCCCCAAGTAGCCGAAGTAGGGATGGCCAAAGACAAACTGCATTTTCTGCATAAAATGGGATTGGTACTCTGGAGTGGGAGGATGCTGAAAAGAACACAAAGGATTTGCTGAGACACAACACGTAAGCATTTTAATAATGATGCAGGAAAAACAAATCCAATCTCAGATTTAAGGAACCGACATCATGAAAGCAAAACTTCAAGGCCACGTGCTAATTTTGACATTTCAGTAGGAAGGTGTTTTCAACCTCTGGCTATTAGCAGCAAGAGATCGTTTCTGATTAGCAAATGGGTTGAAGATTAAGGCACAACACAAGATAATTCCCTGCTCCTTGCAGGGGGGTTGGACTAGATGACCTTTGAAGGTCCCTTCCAACCCTAACCATTCTATGATTCTATAATGGCAAAGAAGGGAGATATTCCAACCTCAGTCCAGTGCCCCAAGCAGGTAAACTAAACACCAAGCTATTAATCGTACACTTTCCTTCCCAACATTTAATCTCCCCTTGAAAGATTCAGAAGTCTTAGTTACATGCAAACATAAAAAAAGAATATTTCCTAATCCTCAAAAAGGTTGATTTTTTTTTTTGCTTTCTTTCTTTCTCCAAGTGGAAAAGATTGCTTTCTGCCCATCTTCATCTGAGCACTTGAAGAATCCACATTGCATTCTTCATTCAGGGACTGAAGAAAAGACTTTGCCTGAGTACACTTAAGTGTTACCCTGCAAAGACTAATACATAGCAGAGATGCATTGCTTTAATACAGGACTGTCACAACAAGACAAATCCCCTGCATTTAATCAAGAACAATACACTACTGAGGTACTCATTTCTCCACAGCACTCTTCAGAAAGTGTATGCTATAAGTCTAACTCTGAGTTCTTGTTTCCTTGTAATGAATCTTCCTATTAAATAAAATACAAATGCAGAGCCCTCATCTATTTTATCTAGCCAAGGTGCTTAAAAACGCTGACAGAATAAACAGTCATGCATTTTGTATATTTAACACTACCTGGCCACCCCAAGCTAATGCTGTAAAAGGCCCCAACGCAGTGTGATTTGTGACTATAAGAGCAATTGACAAACAAAAATCAATAACACTTGACCATGCCCCACATTCAACAAGTTGTGAAGTTTGTTTATAAGCTTTAGAGCAGAATACTATCCCTTGTTTTTGCACAAGACCACACTTAACTCATGACACTTTATAAATGATTGTCAGATACATACTTGCTTAATGGCATCTTTGTCTAGTTCTTCGAAGAGTTTCTGAAACTGGGCAGCTGACAACTGGTCACAGGAGCATATTTTGAGTGACTTCACATGAAAGAGAAACATACACATCAACACCTGCAATAAGTGCATCTTCAAACAGTGCCAACACCCTCAGACTATCTTCAAAGTCTAGGAATAGAGATGTAATATCACCTACACTGAGGAACTGGAGGGAGCTTCAATACTGCTTTGCTTTAACACAAAACTGCCACGTGACTCTGGGATTTGCCTCACCTTTTCTATTTTCCCCCTCTGGGATCACATGCTGCTTAAGGAGGAGTACGGTTTTTTGATATATTTAAATTTTGAGTCTCATCTAGTATTGCATCATTATGCTATGATCCAAGGAATGAAGATACTATGTCTGTTATCACTGTTCTGCAGAAGTTACTACCCAGAGGAATGGAAGTATTTTACAAACTGTAACATGAGGAAGACGCTGCCACAGCATGCTAAACACTAACTGCAACTGTAGCACACATAGCAACAGAAAGAAATGGAAAAAACCCACCAGTACCAAGAAGAAAAACTAAAACTTGGATTTGCATATCTATCTAACAATGCAGTGGACAGCTCAGCATAAATACAGAGCAACATGTTTATTTTCAGCCAACTCTGTTTACACAACCCCTATTCCAGACAAAGGATACACGTATACCTCTTCATTCCACTTCCAGCCTTCACGCTGTAGCCAGTCAACAGCTGACGCTATAACCATCAGCTCTGAATTGCCACTTCATTTTGGCAGAAGATCTTACAATACACACTTCCAAATCCTGCTGCAATGTTGACTTAAATAGCAACATTACTTTTAAACAGATTTTCTGAAACCACAGTAATAACCTCCGCATCTGCTACTAGAGTTAAGTAACTTCACTAATCTCTGAAAACCATGGCATGAACTGCAATGTTAATTAAATCTTGAATTAAGCAAAACCACTCTCCCTGTAGCCTAATACAAGTATTAACACCTAGAAGGAACAGCATAACTAAAAATCCAATTAAAAAAATATACATCTTCAAATGGTAGAGGGAAGCTGCTACAGACAGCAGCTCACAGTGAGAAATGCTTTACTTCCAGAGAGAAAGTAAAGCAAATGAAAAAAATAGCTCTGCAAAATAAGACTTCTCCTTACTCTGCACTTCTCTACAGGTAAATGCATTCCTCATCATACCAAAGAGGTAGCAATCTTGAGCCAAAATCATTGCCTAGAGACAGTTCTTGTTCTGAAGACCAGAACATAAACAATGAGCTGGGCCTCAGTTCACACTTAAAGAAAGCAGCATAAAGCAAGCTGACTTGAAAGCTACTACTCCTAGATCAATGGTGTGATTTAAGGAAATTTCAGTTTCCAAAGCTGCCCCGTCAGAGGGTTTCATAGTCACCAACACGAAGTCTAAGAAAAATCCAGTTCTTACTCTTATGATGGCTTGCTTGCAGCGAGAATCCATCTCAGCTTTCTGCAGCACTTGTAGTAATGCCCCAGCGCTGACATACGACCTATTTAAAAGAAAACAGGATGGGCTCTGAAACAGATAACTGTCTTGATGGCAAAAACAGCTGTTCCAAATGTATTCTTGCCTCTTTCTTTTTTCGGAAAAGCAGATAAAATTAGAAGTAGAAATAAGAAGGAAACAGACCCCATAAGAGTCCCAAACAGTGTGTTACAAACAGCCAATTAAAGAAAAAAATACAACATGAGCAATGAACTGTCATTTTTCAAAAAGGGATTCTCAGTAAATATACTAAACAAACAAGATGACCAGAAATCTGCTGTTTTCTCCTAGATTATCTCCTGTTTCAACATTTTTCACTTACTGTTGTGCATTAGCAGGAGTCTCCTTCAGAGAGGACAGCACTTCAAATGCAGCCCGGATTCCTAGTCGTCTCCTGAAGAGGGAGGACTGAACTGATTTCTAATAGAAAAACACCACAGAGGAGACAATTTACTTACACTTGTCTAAAGAAAATACAACTAGAGGATGCAAATAAGACCTGTAAATTATTTGTCCAGCCCGTAGACAGAAGCTACTGCAAGCCACAGAAAGGGCCAGATCTGTTCAACTAAAATAATTTTTCAGGAAGGCAAGACACTGTTTTCCTTCTGCCACCACCAAAGTCCCCATCATCAGCCAGCAGATCTAGCTGTCAAGGTATCAGGTCCAACCGGACAGACAGGGCACAGTTTAAAAGGAATACCAGAGAGTCATAGCCTGAAATCAGTCAAGACTATTCTGACCAGAAGGACTGGGGGAAGATCAGGCTTACTCAGCTCCTCAGGCAGTACTATATCCTATGGTCAGATAATATACTGATCCTCTGGCACGCACCCTAGATGTGTGATTAGAGATCAGGATAGGAGACTTCCCTAGGCCTCCCTCTCTTCAAAAATTCCCTGTACAAGAAGGAAGGAAGCAAAGAAACAAGTCTCTGGAGTTCAAGTAAACATCCATGTCATAGTTTATGTTTAATTCTGGATTGCATAGGTACATGTCTGCTCTGGAGACAATGGCAAGAGCAAAGCTCAAGTATTCACAGAAATTAATACTGCTGCGGAAAGAGAAGAGTTAGACAACTAGTCCAGCTCCAGCTTCTTGCCAAAAAGGAGAAAGTCAGAGCCACAGTTTTTCGTGCTTCGTTTTTCTCACAGTAACCACTTTCAAACTCAGCTACTTTTTTGAGAGTCAGATTATGGCATGCTGTCAAATGGAAAAGAGGAAAATGGAGAAAGAAGGGAAGAAACAGAGCAGGAGGAAAGGAAAACAAAAATTCCTCATTGCACATACTACATTTAAACACCCTTCTCCCACAAGAGGGTGGGGGCCACTCCTTCTGTCTAATGTTGCCTAAGGCTTTCTATCCAATAAACTTTACCTTCTCTCTGGAGCTCTACTAGAGCAGCTATTAGTTCACTTTTCCCTCAAGCCCTCAACTCCCTTGCAGGGCTAAATGAACTATAAGACTAAAGAGGAAGGAACTATAAGACTACATGTAAGTAAGCGGGGAATTGCACTCAAAGTCACTGAGTTTCCCCCACCACCAAACCTGAGGGAAACAGTGGGCATGAGAAAAGACCAGTTGGAATGTAAACAACTGGGAATCACCATTCTTTCCAAGCTACAGAGGCTGTCACCATACTGACACAAAGGGAAAAGCGCTAACCTACAGCCCAGACACTCAGCTGTCTAACTCCAGTGCTTTTGCATAGCACTACCTTGACTCAGCTTTACCAAAAACATTGCTGTTGAGCTGTGAAGTTTTTGAAACATGCAAGAGGAAAGTAAAAAACACAGATGGAAGTTAAACTGTCAAAGAACTAACTCAAGAGGAAAAATTTCACCATGGAAGTTACAAAGATCAAAAAAAAACTCAAGCAGTTTGATGGCATCTCAGTAAGATCAAGATTCAGCCTGTTCTGAGGAGCAAGAGATTGACAGTTCCCCCTTTGACTGATGACTGCCTGACAAAAGGTCCTGTTGTGTGCCATCAGTGTGATAACCACTAATACTTAGCCTAGCATTGTGTTATTTCTACTAATCTACTACATGTGTTAACTGCTAGGTAGCTGTGGTGCACCTTGGATGTTCTGTATTCGTTGCTGGAGATAAACCCAGTTCTGGAGATCTCCAGCTGCACCCATGCAGCCTCTTCCTTCTACTACCTATTCAGTCAGTTGCTCCTTTTTGGAATAGCAATAGGAAAGTCAAATTTAATCTATTGGATGAAGTGCATGTTATTGGAGTAACTGAGATGATCTCTCATTTGACTTATCTTGTCTCTGCTTTCTAAAATCCTCTTGCCTTAGCTCATTACAATTCCTCCCAGATTGTTCAACTTGCACTATCTCATACAGAAAACAAAAGCACTTACACTATTTCCTGCTAAAGCAATCCAGACTACATTCCCAGTTGAAGACTAAACAACTGGTGTACGTAATGCAACAAAGCACATCGCACAGCTTGTTAATAAAGGAAAACGAACTTCTGGTGAGGACTTTAATCATCACCACAGACTGCATGCTCCTTGAACAACATGCAAAAGTACACTTACTTTATCAGTTTTTGCTTCTCCAATATAGACACCTGAGTCAAAAGAGGTCATTACACTACACATCAGATCCACATTGCACAAAATGGAGAGAATCACACTTGATCAGGCATCCTCCAGAAGCACCTTAAATTATTACACAAATGAGACACTGCACAGAGTAAGCACAGGTTCCTTTTATTTGAGACTGAATACTACCAAGAATAACTACTATACCTACCGGCAACTGCTTCTGGTACGAGCCAATCACAAGGCTAAAGTCATTCTAACATCACACCTACCCATGGCAAGGATGAATTAAAAAATACCAAATGTGAAGATGTTTTAGTCAGTGATTCTTTTTTATTGAAGGCTTCTAATGCTGTTCTACTCAGAGAAAATTAAGTGCTAGGATTTGCAACAATAGCTATTTAAATAGTACAGCATGTTTTCTTCAGAGAGACAAAGTTTAAGTTACTTGTTCACTTGTCTTGTTCACTTTTATAATAGTTTTTTTTTTCCCCCTCTGTAATAGTCAAAGCTGCAGATCCACAGCATATATGGAAGTATACAAGCAGGTAATTTTGTCATGGAAGGAGATCAAGTTACAACAGGATGTAATGGGAAAATTATCTACATCAAAGCACCTTTAATATCTTAAAACTCTATCTACAACCAGGATGGGCATACTGCTTTAACACACAGTTGAAACTTTAATAACCAGGGCTTCACAGTTTTAAGGTTACGGTAGAACACAGAAATTAGGAACGCTTTACTCACCAGAAGGTATCCTCGAAACTGGTTGTATATTATTGCTGTAAGCAAGTTCATCAAAAACAAGTTGCCTATTGGAGAAAGAGTGGCAGTAAGAACTACTGAAATACATGTCTGTTTCTCAAAGAAGTTCCAATATACATAGTAAAAGTTCAAAAATATTCATTTTCTTGTGTTTGATTTTCAAAATGCTTTTAACATTCTATATCCTGTAATGTATCCATTCCCCTATGATACATTATTGGAAAAAAAAAACAACCAAACCATAAGTATCTTTCATGAAAATTATCCAAGACAATACACAGTAATTGGAAGCAACACAAAAAGAAAGATAAATTTATCATTAAACTTTCCTAGAAATATAAAACATTCTGTACCTGGCATGCACAAGTATTAAAGTGCATTTAAAGTACGGACGACAGGAGGTAACTTACCTAATACAGTGAAGAGTATGAAGAAAATTGAATATGCTCGATTCTTAGAATACGCAGGAATCATCACTGTAACAGATTTAACAAAAAAAGGAAATAAGAACGCTTAAAATGAAAACTGGAGACCTCTATCAATTTTGGACAATCGGTAAAATCGCTTATATAACTACTTCAGAGCTTCATATATAATTACACCAAAGGAAAGGCAAGAATCAAGTTACTAAAGGCATGAAAAATCTTTACATAACCTTCCTCTGGCTGTAGTAAGAGCTATCAGCTGAAAGAATTGTTATAGTCATCTGAAGATAATCTTACTCTATTACTCTCTGAAAAGAGAGATAAGAGTTATTTCTGAAAGATTGCTCACCATCAGGATTATTTGCAGTAGTTAACAGGACTAGCAGTGACGTCAGCGCATCTGGTAAATTCCGGAAATACGCCACCCACTCCTTATCCTGCTGGCCATCCTAGTCAAAGAGATGTTCATTGTTAGATAAACACTGAAGAATCACTAAGACTGTCTTACTAAGGAAGGGGGAAAAAAAATTAAAAAGAAATATCAGTCAATAATCAATTTCTTACACACTCAGTCAAATCTACCCATGAAAAAAGCACGACACAAGCATAAAAATTAGGACAATGTGTACGAATACAGTGCAAGCACTTCACTTATTAACAGCCATTAAAAAATATCAGTAAAAACAGCAAGCTAAGACAGACATAGGAAGTTCAATATAGAAGTTACGTCTCGCTAACACCTCAGACCCAGGAAGAACACTGTCAGAAATAGACAATATAGGAATCTGAAGCCACCCTTGATTGATATAAAAAGCATTACCTCTTACTCTGCAAGAGTGTATTGGAGTTAAAAGGACTCCCTAAACACAAATTAAAAAAATAAAATATACTAAACCGCAAACAGACTAATACCAGCTTCAGTCTCAACTTGCATCATAAAAATCAGTGCAGAGCAGAAGCTGCTTTCTTTGTTGTTCCAGCTACACCATGCTGTACCTCAGCACAGAAAGAAACCTAATCAGCCTGAATTGTATACTCCAGGACTTGTCCAAAAGTAAAATACAACTTAAGGACAATATTAAAATAGATCTATACTGAAAAATAGAAACAAAACAGCTTCCTCAGTAATGAAGAGCTGCCTCAATTACTACTGTGTTACAAGAGATCCTTGCCTATAGATTATGAGCTCCTCTGAAACACCTACAGCTCTACTAGCATACTCACTGAGTGTGGAATGTGTCTCTCACTTCCTCTTTCACTTGCAAATAGAAAGCTTAACATCCTCTGAATTAGTTATTTGCACAAAAGTTACTATCACTACTTGGAACAGAAGTTTTCCCCTTCCTCCAGTCATTCCCTTACATACTCAAGGGCTTCTGTTTAATTACAGTAATATCAACACAGAACACACAGCCAGACAACTTTTAGGTCTCTTTTCAATAACGTATGTGAAGATGTACTTAAAAATACGAGTGCAAGGAGAGTCCTCATCTTACTTTAGAGGAAAGAAATATTTACACAAATAAGAGTGCACAATATAAAGCAATATGCTATAGCCAGCATTTGTGTACATTACAGGAGTTGTCGGGCAGGTGGAAAACATGCAACTGTGCTGTTTTGAAAAGAATGAAGATTCAAAATGCTATGAACAATCTCAATGAAAACATCACATGGAGCTTAAACATCTTGGTGGGGGTGGGGAAAGATCAGTGCTACAGTCCCCAAAAAATATTTGCAAATATTTTGGTGACTGAGGTCATAAAAATTATTTTGTGACTCAGCGGAAACATCAGATGATCTGCTAAAGCTCTGACGGTATCAGAATGTTCAGCAAAAATACATTGGGTGGCTGATCTTGCATCACCCACATATTTATTTTTTCCCCAAGTTCAAGCAGAGACAGCTAAAAAAGGCTCAGAGTGCAAACAATGCAAACATGAATCATGCAGTACCGAACAAACAGCCCTTGAATCTCCTGCAAAGACTGGGAAAATGTCCCTCCAGAGGACAAACACAAGACAAAGCAAAAATATAGAGGTATGAATTTCATTACCAAATGTATTTTTAGAACTTGCTTTCAGTATTTTCCCTTGTTAAACACAACTACTTCGCATGAGCATTGGACTAGTAAATCCAAAATGGAAAGAAAGACTGCTCCCTAATTTGTTGTTCTTCACCTAAATATATACAAAATTGGTTCAGGTATACAAGTTACATTCCCACCTGCTGGAAAAGCTCATAACTGAAATTAGATGAGACATACAGAAATAATACAAAGTTACAGTATGCATCTAAACAAAGAGGAGCTCTGCTTCTAATTCCAGAAATTCTATAACATGGGAATTCAATGAATTTGCAAATCATAAGGAAGACTAAAGGCAGGCTCAAGTGCAAACTGCAGTAGGAATGAAGCTCCAAAACTGAGATTAAGGAGAGGACTAAAATTACTGGGAGAAGTACGCAACAAATCATGTGCTCATAGGAACACATTTATGGAAGGCCTTAGAAAATAAGGACAGAAAAAAAAAAAATTAATCTGAGCAAGACACATTAAGATACAGGAAGTTTAGGAGAGAGAGAACATACCAAGTGAGAGAATACAAAAGTGACTTTAACCACAAAAATTCAAATTTGCTTTTCGGAAGCAGGAAGAGAAAAAATAAAAGAGATTAGAAACAAAAACATCGGAGACATGCAGGCAAAACCAGTCAAAAACCTACCAAGGCATGGCCAGGGATACCAGTATTGGAAGATAAGAAAACATAGAGGAAACTAAACTTAGCAAAGAGCTAGATAAGGAAAAGAGAAAAGAAATGAGCGATAACGTAAAAAAGTTACAAGATTAAGAGCTTCAGACACAGAACAGCATAGCAGGTTTCAACAAAAGCAGAGGAAGTAACTCAAAGGATTAAATTGGAGAATAGTATAAGGAAACCTTTTGTATAAACAGACTTCAAGTTTCTCTTCTGTTACGATGGCAGTAACACCAGTAATACGTAGGCCCATTAATAAAGACATCGACCACACTTTAGAACAGAACCATATAGCTTCGCTCTGGGCCATAGAGCTAGACCAACAAAACAACATGGCACGGCTTACAGCAAGAGTGAAAGATTTCAGTTGTGCAGTAGGAAGGAGTGTTATCACTCAAGAAACAAGGTGCAGTCCAGAAAAAATTCTTCACTAAAGGATGAAAAGATTCTAACACTATTCTGAAACACCTTCTAAGGCACACTTAGATAAATAGCATCACACATGGACACTATGCACACATTAAATCTCTCTAAAGGGACTTGAACTTATCTTGGTAAGTTTGACAAGGTAACATGACTTTTTCAGGGGAAACAAGCTTCACCAGTTTGATTATAAAACTAGACACACAGCAGCTATACGACTAAAGAAAAAAACAACACCAAGATCCACCAAAGCATAAGTACAATGGGTTACCTTTGTTCGAGCAAACAGCAGCATGGCAAACATGGTAAAGAGAGACAGATGAACAGCTAGTAGTAGAACAACGCTGTTGGAAAAAAAACATATCATACACATTAATACCAACTTTATCTTACTCTTAATATCCTTTTGGAAAAGCGCAAAAGGATGCCACATAAAGAAAACCAGGAGTCTTTTTAAGAAGCTATATGGCAATAGCAGAAGATTATCTAAGTTTTGATTCAGAATAAGAATCCCACTTATTCAGGACTCCTCAGCACGAGCTTAGATAGTTGTGAGGTCAATGAAATTCTAATACTTGTTTTTTTCTAAAGTTAGGACCATATTTATACCCTCCAAACAAAATACAGCATCTTGACTTGCACACACCTTTGATTCTCCCGGGACTTGTTGGTTATAAAGTAACAGGCAAGGACAGTGAGTTCTATAAATCATAAATATACACGACGCCTGTCACAGGAAGAGATATCTTTCAAAAAGCATCATGCTGTCTTCGTTACGACTTCACCAGCGGGGCTTCCAGTTCAACATTTTTAAGGACAGTAAAATTTAACACATATATTGCTAAAACCATTTAGAAATGAAAGAGCTGAAGTAAAACACTCTGAAGGTGTAAAGAAAGAGGTGTCTTCTTGTGTGGCACTCATGACTGGAAGATAAGCACATGTGTCTACCCATACGTCTGAGAGGCTACCTTGGAGAAACGCAGCATAGACCTCTGCCCAGATGATGCCTCAGTTATTCCCTTACAAAAGGGCTGTATGTAACATACACAAAATTAAAAACTCCTCTCAACTAGCATCAAAAACCTTATCTGCCACACACAGAGTCACATCACATGCTTTCTAAAGAAATTTTACGGTTGAAAGGAACGAAAAAGTTAACACAACGCCCCATTCATTACTATCTGATCTCACCAACCACTTAGCTAGACCATCAAAAGGGAAACTACTGAGACGCCACACTCCAGACTACTAAGGGTAACTACATGCTTGCTGTGAAAGAATATTTTCTATGCTATTACCTACCTTGCCATTTCAGGCAATGTGCTGTTGATACTTTTTAGTGTTTTCTTCATCATAGAAGAATTCTGAAGGAGAAAGAAAGGACGAAGGATTCTTCTTATTCTTAGATCCTGCGAAAAGCAATGGATCAGATACTGAGTTCCCATAAGACTAGTGCCACAAATATTTTTAATACAAGTCTGTCAAAACACACTGACACACAAAGGAACAAAGTCAACAGTGTAACATGAAAAGGTTGTACTCAGAAGCTAAATTTGTCCCACAGAAGTCACAAAAGATGCAAAAGAGATTTTATACACATGGGTGCCTTGTTAAAAGAGTGAGAGATTGCTTTCAAGATGCATATTGACATTTCAATAGCCTGACCAGACCACTCATTATAAACAACCTAACTTTACTGCTGGGAGGACACAACAAGCAGGTCAAGAGGTGGCATTTTCATATTTTTTACCGAGGTCCATTTCAAGAAGGGAGGTAACAGTGAGGTACTTTCAGTAAAAACACACACACATTTTGAAAATAAGTGCTTGATTTAAATTTTCAGCCTTTTTTTTTTATAATTAAAAGGTCTGCTAATTACTAAGCATTTTCTGCTTCTGATAAGACTCAAACAGGTGATTGTCTTTATTTTCCTTAACATAGACTAACACGATTAAGCTGTTTGATTCTTGCATTCAAGACACTTGCAAGCCTTCAAGACATTTCTGTGACTTATCAGCTTCCAGTATTTCAGCATCCTGTATTTCAGAATCAGTCTTCTCAGGGCCACACATAACAGCAAAAAATAACTTTCTTCCTCCCTATTGCCTTGTTCATAAATCTCAGCAGTTAAAACTGCTCCTTCTGCCACTGCTTTGTATGAGAGGCTCCTGTTCAGACTACTTGTCCACTATCACATCTAAAGATTTTACAATCACTTCTTCCCAAAAACACGTTCCCCATGTTGTAAGCACAATCTTCATCCTAAATAACTACATACAATGCAGCTGAAAGAAGTTATTTTGCCTGAATATGAAAAGGACATATGTATTTTTCTTATAGTTAAACACTTATAAGCCTTTCTTACACTCACTTTCTTAGCCAAATTGATTTCACTTATTCCACACAAACAGGAGTTCATGTTCCTTTGGTTAAAAAAAAAAAAAAAAAAAAAAAGTGACGCATGCTTTCAACATTTTAAGATCATCTCTTTGATGCTGCATCACATCCTGTTCAACGGCGACCAGTGGTCAGCGATGAATGAACACTGAAGCATGAACAACTAAACAGTGGGTTACTAATAGCAACAACTGCACCCAAGCTAATGTCAACTAATAGAGATAATTAATCTGAAATAGGTTTGAAAGTTATCTGAAGGCAACAGATAACGGCTTTGACACAAGAACTTACACAAGAAGCAAAATTCAACATCTCTGCCTCATTCACTTCCCAGCATTTTTACCACATTCGTATATTCTTAATGATGATTGTAAGCGAACAACAACTAACTTCATGCAGATTTATGTCACGGCAGAGAAAACCAAATGGGAGATTACTATTTGAATGTTGACAGACTATAACAACAAAGCTTTATTTATTTTTACCAATGAACTCTCATCTTATATTAAGAATCAAGCAGAATCCCTTGAGAAGTTACATTACACCATTTTCTGTGTTTCAGTGTATTATCCAGCTATAAAAGACCAAAAGTGAACCACCTCACCCTCCCCCTGTTAGTTCTCCAATATCTCACATAGGCCCAGCTGACTGTCCCTTTGCAGGTTCTTCTCCTCTGCCACTCTCCACAGCTAAGCTGCTGATTGTTTCTGCAGAAAGCAGTTCTTACCTCTGCACAGAAAAAGCTCAGCGACACAATCCAGTCAGTAAGGGAAACGATTAATGTCAGTATATAAGCCATCAGCCATTTATTTTTCCAAAATTCTTCCCATCCAATTAAGTAACTCTGGAAAGCAAAGAAAAAGCAAATGAACAACTTACTTTAATAATAAATTCCAATACTCTAACAAGTCAGTACCAATTGTTTTCCAGGTACTTGTAGTTTTACATCAGTGCTCACAAAGGGCTCCCAGAAATCCAAACAAAAATACACTGATCTGAGAATTTTTTAATGAGAACTAAATAGAGGTCAGTAGAAGTGAGAGGTGCACACAGGGCGCGAGAGAGGAATCCTTTGAATGCAAGAAAAATGTCCATTTAATAACTGCAAAAACAGATTTTTCCAGAAATAAATATGCAAAGAGTTCTGTTTCTTATCATTTTTAGTTTGCTTTGTTTAAATAAACTGGCATATTATTACTATATATCCCTATTTTCATAGTCTATACAAGCAGCTAAGCTAAAATCATTGTATTCCTAGCCAAATTTATTTCACTTATTCCACAAAAATAGTTCATATTTCTTTTGGTTTTTTGTTTTGTTTTGTTTTTTTTTTTTAAAAAAAAAAGTGATGCTCACCTTCACGGATACATCAATGGCAAACACAAGAAAGCAAAGCAGCTCAATGCTTTCTGTTAGGCCACACGGAGGATTCCACGCAGGAAGGCGGTATCGTACATCTGACGTGACAGTAAGCGAAGAAGGCTTTTCAATGAAAGCCAAAGCCAGGATTATAGTAATGGTTAAACCCAAAATCCTGTTTGCATAGAGATGAAATTAAAAAAAAAAAAAAAAAAAAAAGAAAACAAAAGCCAAACTCCAAAAAACACCAAACCCACAAAATGATTCAGAAGAATAACAATATACTTAGAGTGAAGATATTTTCTTAGAAGTAAACCAAGCTTTATAATATCATACTTAACGTAAACGAGTTAAACCACAACGCAGCATTTGATTAGCATGCTGTTGCCTGCATTATAATGGTGTAACTGCTGACACCAAATAACCTGAGGTGGTGTTCTCCTGAAACTAACATCAGCAAACCATCTTGCTACTATTTAACATGTTTAGCAACAGACACTTGGAAAACTCTAACACACAGTGCTGTAAATCATGCCAACAGTCCATTCACGCAACAATCTTGAGGCTGTTCCAAAGAGCCGCCTACGCGATCACACTGTCCTGTATCTTGTTGCTTTCCACTTCTATCATGTTCACAAGCAGTCAACCCACTTGCCTCTTACAGTAAGTTCTTATAAGGAAAAAAGCCACATTTATCTCATTATTTAACAAGGAAGAAAGATGAAGAACATGATTTTATAAACACTTACTCCTAAACAAAAAAGAATACCAAGTTCTTACCACTGGCAAGTCCTTGAGTAGTACCATCGATAAAGCCACAGGGATTTGGAGTCCACACGGTGATTTATAGATCGATACTGAAGACAGATAGCAAAAAGGATCATTCAAACGTTACATTCAGTCTGTCCCAAAGACAAAGAGCAAGTTACCAAAATAAACTAAGTTCTAATCAACAAAGCTCAAGTTTTGAGACAATTCCAGTTTCACAATAAGAAAAATAAATTATTGTACAAGTTATTAATGATTAAAGTGTCAGTCACCAATTACCACAGCTGTAGCCTACATGCATGCAACAGGAAAGATTTTAATGAAGTTCTCCTGATCTAAAGACCATACAGCTGCTCAGATAATCAAACTGTGTGGCAGTCATCTGAAGCAAGCATTACCACCATTAACAAATAGCAGCATCTGTAATAATACAGTGCCTATTCCATCTACTCACCAGAATGGTCCACCCATTTAGATTACCTGTCTAGCATTCTTCTGTCTCTCCCTTCCAAAAAGCCGTAAGATGCACACAGTTTAATTCTGAATATAAGAGACCTCAACCTAGGTCTTTAAACAAAACGTGCTTTGAGTTCAAGGAAGCACCCACGACTCTTCAGAACAGGCCTGCTTTTGCTAAAATCTGCTCAGCCCCTCCTCAGCAGCTGTTCCTGAGCTGCTGTTAGTCTGCCTCTGCTTCCAGAAAGGCGTGCACACCCTAAATATATCTGATCCCCAGAAATCTCCCAACCAAAAGCTATCTGAATGCAGCAAGAACGCTCAAGAATTGCCCTCCAGCATTCCCACTGCCTGCAACTAATAACTGGGAGATAACAGGATCCAGGAATATGCAGCAATGGCCAGGAAAGGAGAGACAAAGAGAGAATGAAGGCTTTCCAAGGCACCAAGTTCAGCTGAAGCAAAGCAGTTACAGCTTCTCACTTGAAACTAGGCTGAAACGCTACCAGCTCTTAAGCTATGCAACTAGTCAGATCTATAGGCAAATTACACGGTTTGCTCAGATAGCTTCTCTTAGCAGTAAGGCCAGTCACTCTCAAAAATAATAAAAAAAAAAAAAAACGAACCAAAACAAAACAAACAAAAAACCAAACCCAAAACCAAAAACCACTCCACAAACCAGTATCTCTTCTGACAATCTTGAAGAGAAGACACTCTCTATTTCGTTGTATGGAAAAGTATGTTTCTCCTGGGCAGAAGTTCACTGAAACTTGCATACCACAGGAATTTGGAATTTTTATTTTGCTCTGTAAATCAAGACAATGTTATATGGAAGTTGCCTGAACACATAAAAATGTAAAAGCTATGGGAAGCATAATAGCTAACAAACAAGTATATATTTACCTGTATCGCATCTTCAATAAATACTATGGCTTGGTTTATATAAAGGTCATTATCAGCTCCAGTACCTACGAAATTAAAATGAAATAAGAATGATTTGCTGTATTTTGGATAAAGCCTAAAGCTTCTCTTAACTAATAAGCAACCTCTACAACCATGGTTCTCATGATAAAGGCCACTGTACACGCACAAAAACGTAAAGAGACAGCTCCTGCCATGTTTGCTCTGTCAGCAGCGCTGTGCATTAAATTAAACAATCACCTCAAACACATCATGCGTCTTTCTATATTTTGTGAAAAGGTTCTGCCTTACATTTAGCTTAAGCAGCTAATTACACTAGTAGTTAAATAGCTATCACAAGACTGGAATAATTCCATACAGAGACAAGTCTTAAGTAACACGCATCATAATGGAGCTTCAATCAAATTATTCTTTGACAAAGTGTACAGTCAAGTGAAACTGGAAAAGTCAGACACTAGTATTCTAGGCATCTTTACTTCTGTTTAATAAAGGTAACGAGGTGGAGCTTGACGTCATTCTCTTCAAAACCAACAGAAATCTCCAGTCAGATGAGGACAAAATTAAGTCCTTTTTTAATTTGTCCTGAGAGTTATTATTACCGTATCAAACAGATCAGAGTTCAAAATACAGAAAGGGTTGAAAGTACACGAGGTGAAGTAAAATACCACCAAATCAGTTACTATACAGCATTTCAAAAACCATTACTAAGAAGTCCATATGAAGACATATACATAAAGAACAAAGGGCAATCAATTGCGTTCACCTGAATGAGGACCTTTGAGCAACTCACCTGGCAATTAAGACAACAAGAGAGACAAATGCAGTTTAGGCCAAAATGAGGAAGGAAAAAAAAAACAAGGAAAAGGAAAAGGGGGGAAAAAGGGAGCTAGAGATACAAAAAACAGGTGCTAGTGTAACCTTTCCATAGGGAGGAAGAGGCCCAAGGAGCACTTCATACCATCTCCTCCCAGGAGATGGCAATCCCAACATGGGATACAATGAGACTGAGTCAGTCCCAGTGCTAGCACAACATTATCCAGGCTCCAAGAAACGCCAGAAGCACCATTGGTCTGAGTCCCAGAAGATTTTATGTTCCACATGATTCAGCAGCATCAATTTCCTACAAAGACTGCAAACAGTTTTTAAATGTCACCATTTATCTGAACATAAGCAACAACACAGTTTTGTACTGATTCTGATAGAAGCCACAGTACAAGACTGAGCATAAACAGGACACAAGCTAGGCTCATGCACGAAACATCTTATCTTTTTCAAGACATAGCACACCAGTGAGATAAAAATAAGGTTGTTTTAAGGAACAGTATTACTTAAAAGGATAGCAAAGACAGCAAAAGCTTTATGTCCTTGGAGCGCACAGCAAGCCTAGCGTTGATCTGAATTATTTTAAAAAGGCAGAATCTAAGGAACTGTTCTCAATATAAAAGTAAAACAGGGAGATTACCAAGAAATGTTTACTTTAGCAAAAAAAAAAAAAAGAAAAAAAGAAAAAAACCCAACAACAACAACAAAAAAAAAAACACAAAAAAACCAAACCTCACATTCTCCATACATGCCACTGAGGAAATTCAACTTATTCTGCAACTCTTAGTCACAGCAAGTGACACTTAGTCACAAGCAATGATTAAAGTACTGTTCGGTTTGGGCGGGCAGGATCTTTCTCAGACCCCATTGCACTTTTGACACTGAACAACCAGGCGACAAAAAGAGGAGGTTCATTTAAATGATGTGATAACCTGAAAACAGGGAACCTGAGGTCTCCAAAGGAGCCTTTCCTGGGGGAACTGAGAAGTCAGACCTCTAACGGGTACCGAGTTAGAGGAAAAAAAAAAAACAAACTTGTCAGCACCTTAAAAAATAATTAAAAGAAAAAAAAAACAAAACCAATGGAGCCTCAGGCTGAAGCAGCGCAAGGTTTGCACCCAAGGTCAGCGATAGCGGCTCAGTGTTCCACCAGCCAGGGCGGCCGCAGCCGGTCCCTCTGAGCCGGCTCAGGCGCAGCTGGCAAACGGCGGCGGAGCGGCAAATCCCGCCGAGCCCCGGCCGCTCGGCAGGCTGAGGGGATTCCCCCTCCGGTAAGACAAGCTCCGAGGGAAAGGCGAGAGCCCCGCCGCCCGCCTCAGGCACCGGCTCCCGGGGCGCCGGGCCCGGGGGACGCCGCCACCACCGCCCGCCCCACGGCACTCACCGGCCTCAGCGGCGGAGCCGGCACCGCCACCGCCCCGCCAGAGCCCCCGCCTCGTTCTCCAGTTCCGCGGGGGTAACAACGGCTCCGCCTCAGCGCCAGCTCCCGCCTCCATCGGCAGCGACCGCCACGCTCCCTCCGCGCCGCCGGGATGGGACGGGGACGGGGACGGGGACGAGTCCAGAACCGGGGCGGGAGGGCTGCGCCCGCCCGGGGCGCCCCCGCCCTCTGCACGTGACCGGCTGCCGGGGGAGGGCGGGAAACCGGGCACCGCCTCGCTGCCCGCCCCCGCCCGCCGGCCTGCTGGAAACGCGTTGTTCTTCACCGCAACGCGAGGCAGCGGGGCCCAGAACGTCCTTTACGATTTTTTTTTTTTTTTTTGTAAATACCCCTGGTGAGGAATTGCAGATTTTTTTACCTCACGGCAGCGGTGAACTCAGCGTCCTCGGCGGGGCGCACTGCGGGCGTGGAGGGCTGGTTTTGCATTTATTAGGAAAAGTAACGGCAAGGACCAAAATTGCTGCTTCCTGCTTGGATAATCCTTTACAGCCCTCGTCGCAGAAAGTATTTAATTTGTATTTAGTCAGATCCAGCCTTAAGATAAAAAGGGAAGACTCCATGATATTACTTTTACTGTAAGAGTAATCACTAGTTAAAAAGTGAACATCGGCAGCTACACTTTACAGCTATTTCCCATGGAAAAGCAAAGCACTGAGGAAATTTGAGTTAGTATTGTAACAGTTGAACTAAAGGCATCAGATGGAACAGGTATAGTGAAAATTTCAGGATCGTAAAAGGAGAGTTGGGGTGGACTGGTACAATCTGTATTCAGCACTAACCGGTAAGAACAAAAATGCAATTTGCACACATGCTGTAAGTGCCATTGCTAAGAAACAATAATATTTCACTAACTGTCTGAAATATTCACAGTAAGCACAGTAATGGCGAGCACCTGTAAACATTGTATTATTCTTGCTATTATTTTTTATTTGAACAAAAGCAAATGTTTCTTTCTTTCCTCTTCTGTGATTGTCAGGAAAGAATCATTAACTTCAGGAAGAAAAAAAAAAAATAAATAAAACACAACAAACAAGAAAGTAGCAGCCTTCACATATACAATGGATTCCTGGAGCTTCTGTTCAAAACGCATCCATGTCCTCTGGCTGGAAGAGGAAGTGGAAGTGCCCAGCTGACGATGAAAGCAGGCAAACCTCAGCCGGGGGTTTGTCACCAACAAACATCCTTAGTACCAGCAACATCCACTAAGATAAGTTAGCTATGTATTTCAATGAATACCATATAATAAACCCAGCAAGAACAATGCAGCATCTTTAACTCCAAGGGAATCAATTCTGTTTTTCTGGATTGTGGAAAACAAACGTGGAGAACAGGCCCTTTAGCAGACATTTTCCATTAACACAAGGTACAAGCATTTTAACTCAAGTCTTGTTTGGTCTACGCTCCCCTGCTGTCACAGTTACAGCATTGTTAGCCCAGACATGGATACCAAACTTGTACCCTCTCTGTTCAAGATACCATGCACCAGAAGACATTTCTTATTTCAGGTACGCCAAGTTACCCTTTCACATCAAAAATGCCAGGAGATAAAAGACACCATGCCAACTTTATTCAAAATCCTTAACATACAGCTGAGCATCTTGGAGAGCAATAACCATTAAACAATCCCTGAACAGCCTGATGAATTAGGTATTACTCCTCTCTGAGAAAATTAAGTCAGAGATTTTAAAGTTAATTGTCACAAGTTACACAGCAAGTCGATGCAAAACAAGAAGCTGAACTCTACTTTGAATCCAGCTAACAACAAGATTACACATCTGCTTCAAGTTAGAGGTGCTTCTAACACCTTGCTGAATTAGATCTTATGTGGCCATTCAAAACACTGGACCAGTCTACATAGCCAATGCTAGATAAACTAAAAAAACACGTAAAATAAGAACAGAGTCAACCAGAATTATAAAATTACAAGTTTATTGCAAAGTAAAATGAATTTTTCCCCTCAACAGCACATGCCAGAACTGTTAAATTTTATACTTTCAGCAGAATGTTACTCAAAATCATATCCAAATTATTAGAACCAAGCTTAGTGTTTCTATGTGTATACACTTTCACAAAAGACTATGCATTTATTTATGACTGATGGGCTTATCCAAATATTTTCAATTACAGGCAACTAATTCAAGTAGTCAAAGGGAATCCTTAATAAATGATTCCTTAGCCAAACTACAGTTTAAGTATACTGGGAACAGAACAAGGAGGAAAAAAAAAAAAAAAAAAAGATACTTGATTTACATTTACATTGGTCATTTTAAGAATTGTTTGGGTCATCTCCGCTCATTATCACAGTATACTCCAGTTTTGAACATTCTGTTTAGCAAATTAATTACCACAGTTAGACAACAAAGCAAATCAGTCCACGTCTTCAACTACAGGAGTTCCTTCCTTTTTTTCTAGCTTTGATACCTGCAAATTAAAAGGAAATTGATTCAATAGTAAAAATAAGTTTGCATTTAATGTCTCATCTTTTCAGACTTCCACCCCAAAACAGTGCAGAGCCCAGATTTGTCAGGACTGACAGTGGGACAAGCTCTATGGGACAACCGAGCTGAACAG
The DNA here is from genome assembly GCF_036417535.1 of Chlamydotis macqueenii. Classification (NCBI taxonomy): domain Eukaryota; kingdom Metazoa; phylum Chordata; class Aves; order Otidiformes; family Otididae; genus Chlamydotis; species Chlamydotis macqueenii. The sequence goes on along the minus strand of NC_141560.1, from coordinate 68,570,247 downwards.
GCTGCTTGTTGCAGCCAAAAAGAGAGGGTCAAACTTTCTTCCCACCCACCCCCTAAACTCCCCCCAGCTGCATGCTCCCATCAGTTCCTATGTTTGTGTCAATTTGGTAATTTCATTTGGCTGTTTAAGCAGTGAGACAATCACCAAAGCCGCCTCAGAAGCCAGGAGAGACAGGAAGGAAGGCAACACTGCCCCTTTCAGTGACAGCTGTCAAAGATCAGAGTGTAACCTGGAATGCTGCCCACAACAGAGCCTAGAATAATTAAAACAAAGACAGGAAACACTTTCCATGCACACACACGCAATTTTATGAAACTTACCTTTACTGTTCTTTAAACTTAAAGTAAGGAATTACCTTATATTAAGCTAAGCTGTTGTTAAGACTAACAATATAAACAGTTTCAGAAAGGATTGTACAGACTCATGGAGGACAGACCAAGAGCACAAACTAAACACGATGTTCTGCACGTTCTCCTGGAAATTTAGTTTTATGTTCCCCAAATCTATAGGGGATTTATAGGGATGGCTGTACTAGAAATTCCCTCTTCTTATGTTCTTATTTCAACACCTGCTACTGGTTGTAAAAGAGATGCACAAAGATACTCAGGTTGATAAGTCTTTTGGTATGGCCAAACACAGCTAAATACTGTGGTACGACCAGTAAGCACCAGAAAAAGCAGAAAAGAGACTGCAGATACCTAATCCTTGAGGGTAGGTATGCCAGCTTTCTTCTGAGCTAGCCATGTCACAGTTCCTTCAAATTACACCAGCTATTAAAATCCCAATGAACATTTTGGCACCTGAAAATTGTTGAAGTGTGTGCTTTGACCACACATCCTTTACCTCAGATGTAACTCAAAGGCAGAAGCTACAGACAGTGCTACTGGAGTTCCTCAGGTTCCTCTAAACCACAGAAATTTCATCACCCAGGTGGAACCTTCAGCTAGGTAGAGCTGAATGACATTAAGACTCCAAAGCAAAATCTGGCAATTCCCAGCAAACAATATGATCTCAGCCTCCTCTTACTCCTGTTCCTTCTGCAGCAAATACAGAGGGAATTTTGCACTTAAAAGAGTGGATAACAAAATTGGCTTGACTACACTGCAAACATCCAAAGCAGAAAAGTACTTTCCACAAATCCAACAGATTTCTCTATCATTAGCACTCCCAATCATTTCCCTTCACAAATGAGCTCAAGCTGTAACATGACTCTTGTACAGGAAAACCTGGCATTACCTAACTAAAGGTGGGTTTTTTATGTCTTTTGGAGTTTATGCCTTATTTTCACAGTCCTGTTACTATCCCAGAAAAACCTTAGGTGCAGTTTAAGTCCCAGGAGCATAATTATTGTGAGACACCATCCTAGAGAGTGATTCTCTTCAGAATTACAATTGTGCTGAATATGCACAATAAGTAGAAACTCTCACAGTATTCCCTTTCTTGAATAGGACAGATTTGACCCACATTGTTGCAAGTCTTATTTTCAAGTCTTGCAAAACGCTTATCTGTAATAATGAGTCATCAGTTCAAGTTACTGCTGAACTCTATTAGTGCAGGTTACTGTTGCCTACGTAACAGATTCCTCCTCAAACTTGACTCACAGTTTTCAAGAGTAAGTTGCAACAGCTAGTACCCTTGCACAGCACAACTGCTACTACATACAAATCTAATTAAAGAGTGTGACAATACCCTGGATTAGTAAAAGATCTTAATCACATTTGCTGTAAGCATAAAATAATTACATTTTGGTCCAGACCCTACAAAAATATCTTACCCAACTCCCACTAAGGCCAAAAGAACTTTTGTCCTGGACTCCAGTGGGAAAAAGTCCAAAACGATAGGAAAAAAAAAAAACCAAAACACCATACAGACCTACAAAAAAGCGCTACACGTGGTAGCTTTTGTCCTAGGTTTCAAAGTAATAAAACACTATTACAGCATGTCTGGCATTTCACAGACGAGGGAATTAACATTTTATTATATATATAAACATATTCTTAAAAACAACTGAGGTGTAAAATCTCTGGCAGAAAAAAAATTAAGGTGCTAAGATTTCCCAACCCAGCACTTTTGCCATTAAAAATGCTCTAAAATAACACTGAAGGTGTGACTAAAAACCATAAAAAAGCTAAGCATGGTTCCAAGAGTTGCTTGAGCCCCTCCACACCTCACAGCGCTCAAACTAAGCAGTGTACCATTACTGCTGCTGTATTTGAGCAAACATGTATTTGCGAGTCAACTGACTTGAGGTTCAAAAAAAAAGTATTGTTGTAGAAGGAGGTGGGAGAAGCACGCACAATGAATTGCTGCCTTACTGGATTATCCCACACAGATGTAGGTCAAGTCTTAATCCTGCAATTAAACAGATCTCTTCAGGCAGGTTCTGAACTGAAACTGAAACACAAAAGCTTGTGGCACAGGACTTCATGAGTACGGGTACACTTATTAGTTTTATCCTAAATGGTAGCCATCTTTTGCTGGACATAACTGGAACTGGGCTTGTCCCATTGTGAGAGCTTTAAATATAAAACCATACAAGAAGTAGAGGGCATTTACCTGTTTATCTATGCACCTAAATTGCCAGGACCACGTGGTGTTATAAAGGAAAGGCCTCAGGTCAAACCGGTTGTCATCTGGACTGTAGTTTTCAGCATGGTAGGACGGAGTGAGGGTGGTCATTTTATGTCTGTTAATGGAATACATCCTGAAGAAATGCTTAACCTTTGATGCCACCTAGTGTACAAAGAACATAGCTTTTAATCAGATGATTCTTAGCATTTAAAAACTTAGCTGAGAATGTGTTCTAGTAATTTTCTTCCATTAACGTTTACATAAGCAAAGGCGTCAAGAGTAGTTAGCCATGTCTATCTCGGAGAGTAATTTTCCCCTGAAGGTATAGTTCTGGAGTAATTGTTTTCAAATTACCCAATTACTGTTCTAACAATTTGCAACACAGACAACAAGCTCCATTCATGTAAGAGAGGCACACCATTTTTTCAGCGTGTTTTGCTACAGCTGTAGAATAATTTCTAAACAAAATATAATTAAACTATCCCATTCAATTAAAGGGAACTCCAGTTGACCTTTCTCCATGGCAGACATTACAGGATTTTTTTTGTTTGTTTGTTTTTTCATATTACCTCTCTTGGAGTACAAATTTCCTTCCACATATTAATCAGTTTACAGAACATACTGTATGGTCCAGCCTTTGCAATTTTTCTTAATTTGCCGTAGATTGAGAGCTCTGCATACGTCATCCCCATATCCTCCTGAAATCACACACGCAGAAAGTTACTGAAAATCTCAACTATGCAAGTTATAATTAATAGTTTTATGGAGCAATTACAATAACCTAATTTAATCAGAGAGACATCAAAATGAAGTTGCCAATGATCAAAAAGACAAAGACATAGTAATATTATGAGCAGAAGAAAAAAGTGCAGTCTCTCTGAAATGGGAGATTCTAAATCCTTCCATGAATATATTTGATTTGGCCAGTGAAAATATTTCTTTCCTGCAGAAGACTTATTTATTTTCCCTTCTAGGTAGCTTAAACGTAGTGTATATCAGTAAGGTAAAGCCAAATGAAGAAAAGCACCAATTCTTACCCCTTTGGTTTATCATAACCAGTTTTACAATACCCTACAGTTAAATATCCCACAGCCCCTAGAGGCAGCTGCTAGGCTTACCAGTCCTCTCTTACCCAAGTGGGTAGCAAGAGAAGGGCAGGGGGAGAAGAGGAAGGGCTTTGCCACCAGTCATTTTAATAGCAGCAAAGCCCTGACTAACTCTCTTCTGCTATTAAGAAACTTTAAAACAAACTGGACTTCAGAACAGCCATCCTTTTAAGTGCCCAAAATATAAAATAATTCAAAAAAAAAAAAAACAAACCAAACAACCTTAATTTGCTGTTTTGGAAACTGTTGTCAACATAAATAAGGCTTGTGTGGGATCTTAATGACTTGTTGGTGGCTTTAAGACTGTTTCAACATGCTTGTCAATAAGCATGGATACATACAAGAGCAAGCAACAGTTATTGGACAACAACCAAATTTTGGGATAAGGCTTACCAGAGCATTTAAAGTCACTGCCCATTACCTCATCAGTTTGAGCCACTTGTCCATCCACCAGAGGCTCCAACTCTGCTGTCGGTGGAGCCGACATGATACTGTAAGGAAAAGGTAAAATGAAAAACATGAATTCTACCCAGCCTCACGAGTACTAGCTAACAAACAGCCTGGTTTGTTAAAAACCAAATGCTTTGTTCAAAACTTTTCCAGGGCATAAGTTGTGAAATTATTACATAACTCTAAAAAACTGGTACTTGCAAGTGGTTCCAGGTTTAAAAAGCAATGCTTATATAAAAAAACAAAGCATCTGGTTCAAACATTCCCTTCAGTGGAAATAACAGCACAGATGCAGTGACTCATAAGGCTGGCGGCATTTTCAGCACCCAGCCAGCTACACTGTAAAAGGTACACAATCATTTAAAAACACAGGGATGTGCAAAAGACTTCTCTTTATTAGCTTTGCAATATTACTGCAGCTTAGCTCTGTTAGTAGAGAAAACCAAACCATGAAGTCCACAACAGGCTGCATATAAATACAGTCAAATATCACTGCTTCACTACTCACCTTCTGAGGGCTGTGAGCTGAAAATTTTCAATGCAGTATTGTATGAAATTCTTCAAATCAGTCTTGCTGATTCCACCAATGGGATTGATATCAGCGCTTGAACAATCATACTTTGTCAAGTAACCTCGGAGACTGAGCAAGAGAGAAAATTTTATAAGTAATAGTAAAGAATAACATAAACATTACTATAATAGGTTATACTATACAGAATATATATGTTGTATAAAAACAGGGAGAAACAGACTGCTTATTTTTAATGTAGTTATACGTAAGGGGCAAATAGGTGTTCAAATGCAAAAGGGTTATCCTACAGCCACCAAGATGGCAGGAGGAAGACGATATTTTAAACAATTAAGAAGCACTGCAAAACTGCCCATGCTAAGGTAATACATTTGATGCAAAAAAAAAATTAACATACTGTCCTGACCAACTGAAAAAAAAAAAAAAACATCCCAGAACACCCATAGAATCAGCACACACTACTCTCCCAGCTTTTGAGGTTCTCAGTCTCACAATCTTACCGTAATTGCTTTAATCTTCAAAGACTCTAGATTTTTAAAATAGATTTTTCAACTCAAAGTTCACAACTTAATTCCTAGTACAGTAATTGAAAATAAAACAAATAACAAATTGGAAAATTAATCTGGTAACTGCACAGGCAAGCTCTACCAAAAACAGCTTAGGAAGAAACAGCATTTTATCGGAAAACTATGACAATACTAAATTTCTGAAAAATACACAATTTTCCGTTCAAGTCGATTCAACTATTTTAACTCACTTCACTGCTATCAGTGCATTCTTAGCTTGTTACCTCTTCTGAGTTACAATGTACACTGAAATTCAGTAGAGTTGCAAGGAAATGCAGTGACTTGTTCCCACTTGACCAGATTTTAAATTTCACCAACCTCTCATCCACATTGGCTGATCCTAGCACCAGGAGTCCCCCTGGCATCCCACGAGTCCAAAGTGTTAGCTGAGCAAACAGGTAGGCAAGGACCATCCTTATTCTAGCCTGTAAAGCAAAATGAAAAACAAAGGTAATTCACAAAGCAGAATAATTTCTCCCCAATCATTTTTATTAATCTACTCCCTAAACAAACTCATAAAGAACAAAATGTGAGAGGGGTAACTGTTAATGCAAGAAGGATGGTCTTGTGCAGAAGATGCCAACCATAGGTAGAAAAGCCAAGTTCAGCATCTGCTGCTGCCACAGACTTCGAAGACCGGGCAAGTTTATTCTACTCTGAATTGTAGAATAGGGAGTAGCTGCCATTTTCTACCTCATAAAGCACTAAAAAGGATCCATGAGTGATGAAGTAGGCACATAAACAATCTGTCTACCATATCCTTTTACTGAGTATTAGACTAAAGGGATTTACTTACATAAAATTTGTAAAAGTTCTCTTTGCTTTCATTGCCATTCCTAAAGTCTGCTTTTTCTAAGGATGGTAATAATACCAAACAGATCTGAGATTCAACCTCCAGCTCTAGCCACAATTGTGTGTGATGTTAACCAAACCACCACACCCCTCTGTGACTAAAGCCTATCTCATCAACAAAAAGCTGATAAAGGATTCAATGGTTGCTTCCAGAGGAGATAGCTGGAGTTCTCCAGTAATAGCAGGGAAAGAAAGATCAAATCCTTGGCAAAAAAAAAAAAAAAAAAATTATCAAACACGATAATCAACATTTAGCTAGAATTAAAACAGAGTTGCTGGTTAGGTTGGAAGCTTTTAAGAACAGAGCAAAAAGAAAGCTATCAAGATAACAAAAGGTACAACTGGAGCCATGGATAAGAACTCACTAGGCAGCTATGTTTTCTGTGATTATATAGGATACGTATACCAGCACTACCCAGTTACAGCAATCTGTTCTGACATAACGAAAATGTGTAACAAGAAATGTGTATTTGAGCTGCGATTTATAAGCCTAGTGAAGATTAAATACATTCTGATGTAAAAAAAAAAAAAATTAAAAAAATTAAAAAAAAATATATTCTGCCTTCTAAAACTGAGGACATCCAGGAATTGGAACAAGTAAGTTTGACATCTCACAGAAAGCCTTTTAAACGCTGCTAACATTCACCAGATGCAAGTCTAGTATACATCGGCAACATTTTTGAGTCTTGCCCGGACTCAGACCTGTCTATTAGACTACTTTGCTGCTCATTTTCCTGACCTGGCAACTTTCTGTTGGGATGCTTTTCTAAACACCAGTGCTATTGATGAGATACAGGCACGCACTATTTCCTCCTGACCAGGTTTTAAAAGTCACAAGCAGTAATTATCTTGGTCTTCTCCTGAGTTATGTGGGATTGTAGATTTCTACTGCAGACAAGCATTTACTGGAAGCCCAGGAATCTTCAGGGACACAAGAAGTTCAGGTTTTCACAGTAATGCAAAAGGAGGGCCCCCTTGCCACTTTACCATTTTGTACTCTTTCAAAAAAGAAGGGTCTGACCTGATTCAACCTACATGAAACACACCTGCACATTCTGGAGTGCCAGGTTTTCTCTGCTGCTCCCTCCGTAGACAGAAAAACGGGGAGTTCGACCTGTCACCACGCTGAAAATTCCCACAATAGCTTTCACAGCCGCATCTATGTTCAGATTGATGTGATAGCTGAGAAGAATTCAAGCAGAAGTGACTCAACTAGCACAATCTGACCATATAAAATAGCATTAAAAAAAAACAAAAAAAAAAACCCACCCGTAAAATGTTTTAAAGGCTACAGTCTCAAATCTGGTATGAAAAATAACACTTTCCAGAGTCTGTTTCCAAATTTCCTGTCCTTCACCAAACGCTTATAAGCTTGCCTCACATTTACACACTTAAATAACAATGTCTAATACTCCTCCTTAACACACCTACTGTTCCTCCCCTACTTTTTCCTATTTCAAAGTTTGAAAGTTTCATACGAAAGTCTTTGCCAGAACTCTTTTTTTTTTCCTAGCACTTCTCAATTTGTACCTGCCTATTTGCTCAGCCAGAAGTTTAGCCCTGTTGCAAGTATCCTGGGAGGAGTTCTCACTAGCCATATAGCAAGTGGTAAAGATACGCTTGCAAAATTCTCGAGGATCCTCAGGGAGATAGGTCTCATCATTCACAATCTTGCGCACATCAGCCAGCACATCTGCATCTGAGGAAAAAGCAAAAGAAAGAGAACAAGAGTGGAAATTGTTGCACTCCTGCTATCCAAGATATGCAAGTATGTTGTATGTTTCCTTTATTCCAATAAAGCTTTACACTGACCTCACAAGTAAGATTTCTCCATCATCTAAATCCCCAAACATATTTTCGTATATAAAAATAAAAGAATCATTGACTTTGCTCCTTATTTTGAACATGGAAATATTAAATCCTTTTGTTCTGTGCTTTAAAGAAACTTCATAGAAAATATGATCCAATACATACAAGGCCCAGCTAAATGCACAGTCTACTTAAAACCAGTTTAAGAGCTTGAACCACGCCTAACCATGTTTTGTAGTGCTGAATTCAATACAAGGAGAAAATTCTCATTATTAACTCAAATCCCAAAGCTACATCAGCCAACATTTTGAATGATACTCTAGACAGAAATTAGTCTGAGTTCCACATCCAATTCTTAAACCCAAAATGAAAACTATTGAGCCAATTCAAAGAACCTGAAATCTGGACACACATTTTTGCTGGAATTTCTGAAGAGATACAAAAGGATTACATTAGAACAACTGGGCAAGAGTCTACCATTAATGACCTCTTGCATCTATTGCACCCAGCTCATTTTAACCTGTCCACAGCCTTTAGCAAAAGCATGGCTAGCCAGACATGCATATCTACTTACTTCCATTCTTGACTGCCAGACAAACCTGGTGACACATAGAGAACACTATGCAAGCTGTAGCAGAGCTGTCAATTCCACCACTAAGAGGTAGGAGAAATCCTGCCTTAAAAACAGAGCAAGGAAGAAGTTCCAAATAGCAAAATTAGAAAAATACATATTGTACCATTCCAAAAACATACTCTTGTAAGAATTACACCTGCACTGCTCAAGTCTGCTTCTATTCTACTGGGGAAAAAAATCAAACAAACCAACCAGACGGAGCAAACCCTCTTAAACTGTTATCAACTGGATACTCAAACAAGTGTAAACCATTTGACTAGAAAAAAATCCAGTATCTCTATCTTCTAGTAAGACAGAAAAGATAACAAGAAGGATTATATTCTTAACATATATTTCACTATTGAACTGAATTACTAGTTCATGTTACTCTGCTTCTTTTAAACATCTCCATTATGCCATTAAATATTTTCCTTCCTGAAAAAAGGTGTTTCAAAGAAAAAGAAAACCCCTTTATTAGGTAAGCTTGACTGTTGCTTTCAAAGAAAGCACAATCCCTAAGGAAGAGGTCTGAAGAACATACTGAAGTCACACTTTGCATACAGGTTTTAAGTCTGAATGAGCTACCAGTGAAAAACTCAAACCTTCCACCTTGGGCTATGATCACTTTGCATTAATGGCAGCACAGGATAGCATCTGTACTGTCCCTATAACACAGAAGAAGATCTGAATGCCAAGGTAAAGAACAAAACCGGTTCTTACCTGTTTGCTGCGCCTTAAATAATCCCAAAGCCAACATGCAGGACCGAGGCTGAAATTACAGAATATGCTCATTCCAAGAGGGTTATGGAATAAGACAAGTCAACATATTTACTGTGCTCTTCCAATTAGATACTTCCTTGACTTAAATAATTTTTTAAATTCTGTTTCTCTCTTAGTTTGTTTTTTTTTTTTTTCTTTTTTTTTTTTAAATCAAAACAATTTTCAAGCAGCAGATTCAGTATGTGCTTACCTGATCTCCTCCTCAGGACTATGATGTCTCCACTGGATTGGCATACAAGTAGGTACAGCTACATCATCAGAACACGACAGAGTAAAATTCACTTTTATCCTGGGATAAGGATCCACTTTACTTGCCTAAGCAATAGTACAGAAGAATTGGAAAGACATCAATTTTAATGTAACACATAAAACATCAGATCTGTAGAATATTATGAAAATCAAGACACACAAGTACTTTTAAAATTCAGTAAGCATTCAAACTCGGCAGTGTTAAACATAACCTCTCTACAGAATTCTTACCGCTAAGTTACGGGATGAAATCTCTGCTCTGTAACTTCGAACATCCTCCAAATCCAGAGTGGCAACCAGCACCTCCTATGGAAAGGCCTTCAGCATTAGATTGATTCTACACAAACACAAAAACTATTTGACATGCCTGGACTACAAAAACGTTGAGGAAGAAGAATGCATGCAACTTTTTCCAACACCGTTTTTTCAGCTCACTTCACAAGTAATTTCTGACTCTGAATTACCCATGGTACAAAGTGAGCACAACTGACTTGCTTCACTGAGTACACTGGGATGCTCATCAACTACAACAAATTTATAGCACTTGTCAGACGGGTGAACAATAGGTTCACCATCAGTTGGGCAAAGGACAAGGAAAAAAAAAAAAAAAAGAGAGAAGCATACGAGGGAAGAGATTAATTTGGCACATAATGTGAGGAAACCTACAGCTTTGATGATAAATCTAGTGAGAAAGGGCTTTTTGAAGTAAAGCTTGAACTGGCACACCTGTTGTCTACCAGACTGGGTCATACTTAGAACACTGCAACCTTTGTCCTTTTTTTCTTAGATAAGGAGATACAAATTAACAGAGCCCCTCCTAAACACGGTGATTGTATATGCAAACATTTTCATCGCATTCTTCCACTGGGACAGCTCTTCCTCGCTCACAAAAGCGGGAGAGCTACCGTAGATCAGGTCTGGACAGTTTAACTAGGAAAAACCTTGCATCTAGTTGAATAGCATAGTCTAGAGACATGGACCTAGTCTGGAATGCCTGGAAAGTGTTGAGCACAAATGTAGCCATACTAACTTCAGCTGTAACTAGCAGCTATAGATTGAATATATTACCACGTCATCGAGTGAGAACTGAGAACCTTGTGCAACCGTTTCTCCGTTCATCGAAATCATGGCACAGCCGTCATAATACAGACGATCACCATCACAGCCTTTCTGGTTAGCTAAAATATATATTCCACCATTCTGGGAGGAAAACAAACATGTAGATTAAAAAATGCCTTTCAGAAAATAGCACCTGACAATGTTAAAAGACAAAATATTATTTCTCTGTTCCTGTCATTCTTATAATCTTCCTCTGCCACTGGTTCTTTGCCCCTTATGCAGAATGTGCATTCAACAACACCCTTTCAAGCTGGCTATTCGCTGTAAGCAGTGGATTCAACATTTCATACTGCAATTACTGAAAGTCAGTTTACAGAAAATGCTACGTCCTGTCACAGGAGAGGAGATTGTTTGGGGTGGGGGGGGGGTGGGGGGGAGAATCATGTGCATAACAAAAAAATTAACTATTTTTTTAAAGCATATACCTTTGCTGTGGCAGAATTCACCAAATCCACCCGGGTGTGCGCCTTCCGCAGCACATGGTGACTCCCTGAAGAGTTAGTGAAAATTTCCACGCCGTCAAGTCCCATTTCAATATGAGGGCTATCAAAGCAAAAGGCAGAAAAAAAATTCAGCTGGCAATACTATGCTGGGAATACTGCGGGTATCATTCGAAACCACTGACAAATAAAAACATCTATGTCATTGCCAGTTTTCTGCACGTCTTAGCTCAAACAAGGATAGGATTCTCAACAACATCTGTTTTCTTGCTGACTCTTCTGTCAGAGACCAGTAGTGGCTGGAGAGGGCAGAAGGGCTTTTGCTCCTTCTGTTCTAAATGAAACACCTTCTGCTTTACACTATAGAGGCTCAGGTCCCAAAGAAAGAGCAAAAGACAACCTTGGTCTGTAAGGGCAATGTGGAGATACTCTTGCGTGGTCAGTTGTCCCATTTCCCTGCTCTCTTAGTAAATCCAAAAGCAGAAGGCAAACAGAACTGTAAGAAGGAGACGACTTTTACCGTTTTCTTTCTCCAATATCAAAAGAAAGAAATACTAAAAAACCACATCTTTGTAACATACCGTACCTTCTACAGTTACAAGGAAATGAATGTCTGTAACTAGGAGATTGGGAAAAATGTTGGGAATATTTTGTTTATTTTGTGATAACTACAACAGCATTCATGCAACCATATCTCCACTTCCAACCCACATCAGACCTTTGTGAAAAGGGATCTTCTTTGTAGTTGGAAAGAACTTAAAATTGTGATAGGAACTAAAATAAAAACAGGAAATACTATTTAAGGGTACCAGGCTTCACTTTCCCTTAGTGATCTTTTGTTGTTTCCTTCTGCATTGTCTGATGCTGGTTAAAAAATAAAGCAAAAGGATAAAGCTAACAGCTGAATAGAAAAAAACATAACTGATACATGTCAAAGCGATGTTGCCTAGAAGCCTATGCTCTAGCTTGTCAAATATAAAAGACAAACTGAGCTCTCTTAAGTGGAATGCTTTGGAGGAGTTGGTCAAAGCTGAAGATAAAAAGAATGAAGCAATTAAAATTAAAAAAACCTACTGGTATACTCAAATATTTGAGACTAGGTACAGTAAGTGGAAATAATACAGGATTATAATTACTAGACAAAGTTGATACTACAAAGTGATACAGAAGTAATGTGTCACTTTGACCCTAGATCAAATTACAGACATGGATCCAGAGAGGACATTTCAACCTCAGGTTGAAATAAAAGCTGAACAGCATCTGGAATGGGAGCACTGGAGTTACCTGCCATTTGTCTCCTCCGGTCACCTTGACCATTCTGCTTCTCTTCTGCATTTCTCTCCTACCTTCTGTTTCAAATGAATTTAGCTTAACCACCTAAAACTGTTCTTGCCATCCTGCAGGTAGCCTAGTGAAGTCTTTCCCAATGCACTTATTGCTCCTAATTATGTTTTGGCTTAGTGGCACTTTTTAAAAGATATACCACATGGAAGAATAATAAGCAGATTTCTTCAAACATTTACTTTGAGCAAAAGATCCAGGGATGTTTTAGTTTACTTTTCATTTCTTCTCCTCCCATACCTGTTTGGTGCCCAGAGTTCTTCGCATATTTCTGTCCCTAGGCAGGTATCTTTTGTTGCTAGCACTGCATCCCCAAAAGGAACAGTTTCCTGAGAAGAACCAAGAACACCCTTACACACATGCAACAGAAGAATCTATTCCATTCAGAAAGTTAACTACAAATCTAAAAAAAAAAAATAAAAAAAAATGAATACTCACTTATGTGAAGTGACACAATATCAAATCACATTACACCTTAATTTTATACCAAGTTTAAGTTAAAAAAAAAAAGCTCTAAGCTGCAAATGTCTGAATTGTACTGAAATTTTGTTGTACTCTCAAGCACCAGAATTGTGCAAAATAAGATAACCTTCAGAGTCCACTATATATAAATAACGGAGGCAAATTTAAAATTTATTTGCTTTGCTGCCAAATATTAACATAAACAAGGATAAACTATTCTCTCTTTTTATGTAACTGAGCACTATCACTGAAACCTATGTATATTTGCAACATAGTGACTGACAGTAGAATTTGGTGTACTACAGTTCTGTGCCACAAATTTTATTCATCTAAATTGCTGAATGTGAAAGATACCAAGTTAAAAAGAAAAGAAACAAATTCTTTACAAACTTACTTGTCCAGTCACTTCCTGAATTATCCTGGGTAGAAAATATTCCTCCACGTGCCTAAAGCAGGTTTACAGGTTGTGAATACATCGTTATGTAAATCACAGCATAAAAAAATAACTATAATCTCCACATTCTGTCACCTTGTAACATTGATTAAAGAAATTGCACTTCAGTACTACAGGGCTGTGTTATGTTTAAAAAAAAAAAAAAAAAAAAGGCCTTCATACTTTCTGTGACACTAACCAGAAATGTTAAGATTATAAACTAACAACATCCCACTTTGCTTCAAAAATGCCTGGTAAACAATGCTGCAAACTAGGCCTAACAAAGAACACACCATGCAACTTAAATACCAAATAAAAGTTGCTCTTTTTGCAGTGTTACTACCTGAGTAACTCGGAACTCATCTGGAATTGACTGGGGTTGAGAGGACAGATGCTCGGAGGCTCTCTCAGAAGTACTTTACTGAAACCACCAAATCAGAACCATTTCTCTGACTACAGGACGAGAGCATGGCATCAGAGATGAGCATCAAGTGTACTCTGCAGCATCATAAGGTAGGTAGCTTTCATCCTCTGCAGCTGTTGAAGTTCTGACAGAGCTCATCCATTTCACTTTCTTTTCCAATTTAGTACTGAACAGTAAGCAGCAATTGAGCAGATAAACACAGGCTCTTCCAATCCTGAACTGCATGTAGTTAGAAAGTAGGCAGAAGGAAAATGACACTGTTACAGTGGTTGCAGCATCATTCAGCCACACTTTTCCTTGCAACTCAGCAATTCAAAGTCTGATCGTACTTAATAAACTTTCTAACTGAGCTTCAACTACATCGCTTAGGTGATTCTGCCTTGCTGCTCGCCCTGTAGCAGCATTGATGGGTTGCTATAGAGACTTCAGTCCTTCTGCTGTGGCTGCAAACAGCAAGCTGTGTTTTTAAACAGAAGTAGCCATCCTACCTTGCTTTGTTCCACGGGGTAAACCATCTAAGTTCTCTGTAGTTCCCTGCATTTGCCAATGATATTTTTGGTCTTATCAGAAGAATTTTTCTTAAAACATAAAAGAAAACAGAAAGGGTGAGTTAAGACCTGATGTACAGCCAAACAAGACTAAATAAGAACACTGATTAATACCAACTCCTTTTTTCTATTATGATGTACATTTAACAACTACTACATACAATAATTTTTAAAGTTTCTGTTTGCAGACTTAACAGGTTTTTTCCTGGAGTCTTTCAGAAAGCAGTGGAAACTTAGTTTCTACAAATTCAGAAAGGAAAAAGAGATAATGGAAAACATTAGTTGTCTCTCTATAGTTTAGTAGATACAGGAAGACAACTCCATCACTCTACATAGCACTGAAGAATCTTTCTTCAAGGCCAAACAGGTCTCTGAAAGGATACACTGATGTATTATCTCACAAAAAGCAGAAAGAGCTACTTACTTATTCAAAAAGATCACTCGACAATTGTAGCGAACGTTCCTGTGCAGAACAGGCCTGTGAAAATAAGAAGCAGAGTTAAGGGGGGGGGGGGCTGGGGGGGAAAGCAGCTACAGAATCTACTTCACTACACAAAAACTACTTTTAAGACAACACTTCTATACTGTGTCACTAATGGGAATCAAACAAAACAACATATCAAGTTTTAGCTTCTACTTTTTTAATTCAAATAGTTGTTTGCAAAAATCAGAATAACTGACCATTCTGTCACTCTCAGTTATATCGACTACAGCCAGATCACTGGCATGCCTGAGAAACACAAGCAGACCAGAAGAATCTCCCTGTTGCGCTAACTTATTTAATCAGTCCTTCATGAACTGCTCTGGTGTGGGTCATTTTCCACAGGGTGCAGTCCCTCCGGAACAACTGCCCCAGGACAGGCCCTCCACGGGCCACAGCCTCCTTCAGGCATCCATCTGCCCCAGCATGGGGTCCTCCACGGGCTGCAGGTGGATCTCTGCTCCTCTGTGGGCCTCCACAGGCTGCAGGCGGACAGCTTGCTCCACCATGGGCTGCAGGGGAATCTCGGCCAGGAGCAACATTACTGCTCCCCCTCCTTCTTCACTGACCTTGCCCAAACAGCCGCCTGGCAGGAGGCAAGAGGGTGAGGGCCGCAAGGCCCACAAGGCTCACGCCTCCCCCTCTCTATCCCCTCCTTCTGCTTCTTCACATCTTCTTCCCTTTTTTTTTTTTCTTTCTTAAATACATTATTGCAGAAGCGTTATCACCGAACACTCTGTCATCAATGGCTCGGCCTTGGCCAGCAGCAGGTCCATCCTAGACCCAGCTGAGTCTACTGGATAAAGGGTAAACTTCTAGCAGCTTCTTGCAGAAGCTGCCACCATAGCTCCCACCCCCCCAGCCCCAAAGAAAACCAACACAGTAGCTGTTCGTAAGATGTGTTTAAAAGTTTGGTGCAGAGCCCTCACTATCCAGAAACACAGCAGAGGCAGGATTCCCTAAAGACCTACACCTTTATCATACATACACACAGCAACTTACATTCCCACATCACAGATAATATCTTGAGTAGCTGGCGACTCCAAAAGCTTTGCCAGAACTTGAAACGAATGCAAGAGCGTGTCCGACTCATAATAGTGATCCGAGCAGCCGTAACCACTGCATACAAAACCATAAAAAATAAAAAATTCAGACAAATTACCACCAGAGCCAAGGGACCAGAACTCCCTCAGACAGGGAACAGCTCATCCACAGGCAATTTACACAGAACATGCAGAAGCACGGCTGCCAGCATCGTCCCTACTGACAGCATTTAACGCTTTGTGGCGCCGCTGGGACAGTTTTCATGAGCAGCAGCCCGGGCCTAGGCAGAATTCAAAGCACTACAGCTTCGGTGAAGGACGACTCGCTGAAATACGTCAAAGACTACCGGTACCAGTCACGTTCCCAAGGCATGAGGACCAGTCTTGTGCTCACAAATACAACGTTTTTCTTTGCACCGACATGCTTTAAGTGATGGTTTGGGCACTGGAGTACAACATGGCTGCTTTTCTTACTGATTATTCTTGAATTATTATTCAGAAACGTATCAAAGCCAGAACCAACCAAGCGCTCTTACCAGATTTCGAGCTCTGGACCAAGCCGGTACCGGGCTCCTTGGCTCTTTGCGATGTCGATACCTGGAAGAAGGTTTGGATTAAACAGCAACCGGACGCCCAGGCCCGGCCTGGCCCAGGCGGCTCCGGGAACCGGACTGGCACAAACCAGGCACGGCCTCCGCTGCCGCCCGGGCGAGAAACGAGCGGAAAGAGAGGAAAAAAGGACGCACTGCTACCCCACTCACTTCTTAAAATCCTCGCCAGGTTCCCCTCAAAATCCAGGGCCCACTGGTTGAGGGCGCAGGCGGCAACGCTCACCGCCCTGCCCATGGCGGCCCCGCCGCTTCCGGGGCGGCGCCGGGCCCGGCCCCCCAGGCCAGGCCCAGCCCCCGGGGTGGCTCCGCCACTTGCGTTTGCTGCAATTTTGTATCCCCACAGCCACCCCCCTTTTTTTTTTTTTTTTTTTTTTAACCCTTCAGCTTCTGAGAGGCGTCCCTCAAAGGAAGCTCAGGGCGCGAGTACCGAAGGTAACGGGAGCAGAGCCCCGGTTTGCGCGTTATTCCGGTTTCAGCGTCACCGAGGCAGCTTCCAGGGCAGACAGTCCCTGACAGTCGGGTTTATTCTGTACTAAATTGTCTCCGTGGACGGCAGCGCCCTTTCTTTCAAAACCTGCGCTCTTTTGGGCCGCCCTCCCGACGCGGCGCCTGAACCGGACCCGCCGAGCCCTGCCTGCGCGGCGTGCGGGCTCTATTGGCTGTTCTCACGGGAACGGCCGCGAACCACGCCTTGCAGCTAAAACCACCCTGTGCAAAACACCCGTGGCTGTCACTGGCGGGCTCAGGCCTGCCCGTTGTCCCGCGGAACCGAGCCGAGAGCCCACGCACGGCTCCCGCAAAGCTCCCGCAGAGGGTGCGCACGGCCCCGCCCCCTGCCGCCGCCGCCACGCCCACTCCGCCTCCTCAGCCCATGGGTTGAGCGCGCTCCACCAATGCGGTGCCGCGGAGTGGAGGGCAGCGCGGCGGGGATTGGTCAGGGCGGCGGGGGCGGGGCGGGGCGGAGAGGCACCGCCCTGAGGTGAGCGGCGCTACCGCCGGTACCGGGTGCGGTGCCGCTTCTCCGTGGGTGCGGTGCCGCTTCTCCGTGGGTGCGGTACCGGACGGGCGGTGGTGGCGAGTTATCGCCCGTGGTAAGTCGCTCCTGCGCCGTCCCCGGGGTGGCGGACGCTAAGCGCTCTCTGACGCCGGGAGGGGTCCCCGCTATGCTCCCCCCCGGCTACCCGTGTCTGGCGCGGGGGACCCGGCCTGCGGGAAGGTGCTGCCCTCCCCGCCCACGAGGGTCTGCTGACCCCTCCTCCGTGGGCAGCCCACGGCGCTGCTTTCCTCCTCTGCAAATACACGGGGCTGGATGCAACACCGCGTGTTAGCGAGGGGTTTCCCTTTAAAACATTTATTCGTGGGCGGGATTCTGCCTTATTTTTGCAAGGCAAAATTTAAAAGTGAGCTTTTTTGGGTTTTTTTTTTGTTTGTTTGTTTGTTTTTCCATGCTTCTACTTGATCAGGATTCTCTCCAGTAAGTCCAGAGCATGCTGATGTACTCGCTCACCTACATTATTATTGCTTGCAAGGGCTTTCTCTGAATTTTGTGCCCTGTATGTCGGACACACGGCTTAGGCTCCAAATGGGGAGATATTCCACGGGAATTGTGTGGCTGGTGTGGATATTTCTTTAGCACGCTGCGAGCAGCCGTGCAGTGCTTCATCGCTGAGCCCCGGAGTCCGGACTCAGAGGAAGAGCGCATCTCTGGATGCAGGTGATATTTGGATTGTGAATTTTGCTTCAGGCTTTTGTGAAAGAGCTGACTGAGGGTTTAGAAAAACAATATTTGGGGTGTGTTTAGTGGGGTTACAGGAAGCTTGGATTTATAGAAACTGAAGTAGTTACTGATAGGATTTCAATGGGAGTCTTGACCCAGAAGCATTACCGTGTCTTAAACAACCCGAGGATTGTTCTGAGCATGAGAGGTTCTTACCGCCAGCACCGTAGCTCTCTGCCAGACTGGGGTTGTATCTATTTAGGGGAGTAACCCTAAGCAGGCACTTGTTGTTTAAATTGCTCTGTAGAAAGGCAAAACTTGGAGGCAATCAGTGACCTTTAAATAGGGGAGCAGTGTGGATCCCTTACGCAACCTATGGAATGCCGGCCTTTCTCCTCTAGCCAGTTCCAGTGACTGGATGATTATGCTGTTTCTGCACTGTCTGGTAGGATTAACGATAAACTGGGTGTGTGTGTGTGGGTCTTGCACAAAATCCCAGGTGATGCCAGCTGCAGGCAGATTTTTTTTTTACAAGCACTCAGCAGACTGAGCAGGGTGTTTTAATCTCATCTGCTGAGCTCTGCAAAGTAGCTGGGCTGTTTGGTTACCAAAGAGCCTAAAACAAAACTAGACATCGTAAAAACTCTTAACCTAGGATTTATTTTCTGGGTCTCTTTGAAAACAGGCCAGCTTTCTCAGTAGGACTCACAAATTCTGTGGGATCCTTGGAAATATTCAAAATTGAACTGGGCAAGGCACTAAGCAACCTGTTCTGAGCTGTCCTTGCTCTCAGCACAGGCAAGAGGGGTTGGACTAAACAATGCCAGAGGTTTCATCTGACCTAAATATTTTGAACTCCAATGATTCCTGAATAAGAGCCTTTCTAACTTGGCAAAATTCTTAGTAGTATTGTAACAGTTCCTTGTAAGATTTTGCACTACTATTAAAAGTGAAACCAATGCAAATAACTGTAGCAAGCTCCCATGCTCTAACCTTGGTACAGTGAATCTCCTGTCCTGCCTCTTTCTTCTTCTTGTGCATGACCAATAACCTCATCTTGAGGCTGGTTCATTACTTGCTTTAGAAACCTTGTCGTGGAAGTATTGATGCCTGGAAAGATACAGGCTTCTGGCTCAAGGTCGGCGAGGCCCTGGGCCAGGCCAGGCAGGGACAGTAAGGCCTGTTAGCGTCCTCAGGGCCCTGAGAGTGTGTTGTATTATCACTTCTGTTTCAGTGGAAATAACTGCTAGTTTCTGCTTTGAGTTAAAATGTCAAAGTCTGAAAAGGCACAAAGCTCAAGACTGTTAGCAAATTCACCCCCAGAATGGCACTACAGCACTCTGTGTTTTAGAGTCTGTGTTTTCCCATGAGACCAAGTTCAGGAAAAATACCTTCTTTTTTTTTTTTAGGGGGAATTACCAAATGTTCTGATTATGGAATAATGATCTTTAACAGAAGTATCTGAGCAAAGCAAAAGAGAGCTATAATGCATGTTCCACAGAGAGACTTAGATGTTGCCTAGTAAATCATTCTCCACGGCCACTGATTTCAGATTTAGATGGGATTATAAAATGTCGTCTTGTTTTCTTTGATGTAGCTAAGTAGATAATTAGCCAAGGTCCAGTACAGATAATGTAGCAACAGTAGTAATTTCTCTAATTAAGAAAGGCAATTAGTTACAGAACTTTATTTTCAGAGGTTTATAAGAAGGTGTCAAAACAAGTTTTTCCCTTTGCATCTCACGTGTCAGTAATAAGCTATATACTATACAATGTATTTTAAAAGAAATTTCCAGTTAGCAAGAACTCTAATTAATTACTTTGACATTAGTGTTTTGATTATGTTCTGCTGAATGTAAGATCATAAGGAATTGGCAAGGATTTTTTCCAGCCTACTGTCCTCCCCCAGATTTCTTCTAATCAGAAGGCTATATAATAGTTTTTAATAACTTCTGTTTGTGTTTCTCTTCTGTAGAGCCATAAGAATTACTAAGAACCAGCTGGAGTAATACCATGAGTATTTTCTTTCATACAGGACACCATGGCAGCCCACCAGGAGAAAAAACCTTCTGAAGGAAGAAATCCCAAAAGCACCCAAAATGATACTGAAACATCTCAAGTCCAGTGGGGAAGAGCATGGTGAGAGAAGCTGATGACCCTAAACAGTCACTGTATTTCAAATTGGTTCATATTTACTCGTATAGATGCTACATTCCTTTTAAACTTCACTCTATTAATAACAGAATGTTGCATTGCCCTTCTGTTGAAAGCCGTAGTAACCAATACCGAAGAAGAATTCTTCAGGATTTTTAAGATAGAGAGCTTGCCAGGTGGCTTAGGTTAAAAGAGTCCTCCTTGTAAAAAATGATAACAAATCATAAAAATCAGTAAAATTTGTAGTTCCTTCAAGGGCTGAAGAAAATATTTCCTGTGACTTCGTAAACAGGCATCCATCTGTGGTATTGCCAGCTGACATCTGCTGTAGCGAGATTTATGACTCGTATCCCCGTTCCCAAGGAGTTGTGCAAGTATTAGTGAAGAATTGTATTGCAGCCGGAGACAGCCATGGGTGTTGACATGGCTTGCCACCACAGACTGTGTGTGGCAGAGTGAGTTCAACTAATGGCTCTCCAAGGTCTGGCTTTTCTGTGTTTCCAGGCTTTGCATAATATTCTTGTGATTCTGTTTCCACTTTCAGCTGAATACTCTACCAATTATACCCATGACTGCCATCAAAAACATGAAGGCTGTAATAATAATAATCCGCTTTTTGGAGGGGAGGCAGTATCTCTTCTATTGCTCTGATCAACTAGCATAGTTTTATAACAGTTTGTGGTACAGTATGTAACATGCTATGTTTTTTATAGCTGTTTGACCCAAATAAATGTATATGTGCCCTGAAAACATTTTCAGTTTTCATCTGGTTAGTCTTTTCTACTGAAAAAAAAAATTACCTGACCTAATAAAATTACTGTTCTAACTGAAAGCTGGAAAAAAAATGCTCTGGTTTGGATTCCAGGGAGGTGGACTGGTTTTCCTTGGCAAGCATCCTTTTCCTGCTCATGTTTGCGCCACTTATCGTCTATTACTTCATAATGTCCTGTGACCAGTACCAGTGCTCTCTGATTGATCCACTGGTTGACTTGCTCACGGGCAATAAACATCTGTCTGACATCTGGAACAAGACTCCTACACTGACCTACAGGGCAGCTGGCATCTACACCCTTTGGGTCACTTTCCAGGTACGTTCCTGAGTTATGACCTAAATGTAGTGGCTGATTTTTAAAACAGCTGTTTGATTAATCCTTTTGCACAAGGGATAATGGGATGTCACACTGACTTTTATTCTTTGGTGTTTCTCACTTTCCATGGCTTTTGGGAATCCAAATGAAGCTTATGCACTTGAAAAATAAATATGTAGGGAGTATACACAAATATTCCTTTTGTGATATTCCTCATATTCCTTTTTTAAGAAAAAGCAGCTATATAACAGCAATACTAATTTGTTTTAAATTAATACACAGTAAATATATAATAAACTAACACTCAGAAGGGGTGATATTTTCTGTAGGCAGATATTGACATATGAAATATAACTTAGATTTGCAAAATATCTTCAAACTTACCGAACTTCTCCTAATTTTTTTCCTAATCAGAAAACAACATAACACAGAATAACTTCAAAATAAAAGGATAAGGAGCTGAATCTAGTTACCAACTGTCCAGCCTTCCCACCAAAAAGAGATGACAACCATATATGCAGTACACCTTTAGAATTGTTTAGTAGCTTGGACGCATTACTAGTCTAAAATCACAACAGCTAAATCTTGCCATATTTGCTTATCCAATAATTAATTGAAACTGCCATGGTATATGTATGGTATATGTATGAAAGGGATAGTGGTTTTGGGGATTTTGTCTTGTCTGATTTTGCTGTTAATACATTCTCTCTCTTCTAGGTGGTTTTGTATGTGTTCATTCCTGACTTCTGCCATAAATTTATTCCTGGATATGTAGGAGGCGTACAAGAAGGTGCTGTCACCCCTGCTGGTAAGTTCTTCCTTAAAATATATGCACACCATACAATCTTTTAAAATGATAGTGTTTCTGTACTGGTTTGTATTTGCTAGTATTTGTCAATGCAGTGGTACCTGCTGAAGGTAAGTTAACCCACAAGACTTGAACAAAATGCGTTGATGTGAACGAAGTGTGACAAAGGGTAACTTGTTACCTTAGTCAGTTTTAGGGGAGACTCCAAATTCCCTGTTTTGTGAAGCGAGAGTGAAGAGAAAAACTCAGCCTAACAAAGCCTGATGGTTACAACAGAATCTAATGAGACTTTCAGAGAAGTGCCACAAGTTATTTAATTGGGAGGGTGAGGAGAGTGAGGTCATTTCATGAGCACTTGATTGAGCTTCTGTGTATTGTATGCATATTAATAAAAAGCTGTAGTAATGCAATGTCAGTAACATCAAACTTTTTCTTCCTGTTTTAGGTGTAGTGAATAAGTATGAAATCAATGGACTTCAGGCTTGGATCATTACCCATGTGCTTTGGTTTGCGAATGCCTATTATTTCCGCTGGTTCTCACCCACCATCATTTTTGACAACTGGATTCCTCTCCTGTGGTGTGCCAATATCCTGGGATACGCAGTTTCCACATTTGCAATGATTAAAAGCTACATTTTCCCTACCAATGCCAAAGACTGGTACGTGGTTTTTAATAACGAGAGAATAGTAGGTAATCAGACATATAAATTGAAAGCTGCACAGAATAATAATGACGGACTATATTTTACTGGCACAGGTAGATAGGCCAATGTTTGACTGTGGTTCTTTGCTCCCTTAGCACCATCCTGTCTCATGCCATGCGTCATGTTTCTGGCAGCCTTGGTGTCACAGATACCTATTTGTCACAAAGAGGATGGATGTAAGGTTACAGCTAGGTTGTTCTGAAGTGTTACCAGAATAAACTAGGGTACTTCTGAGGCTAAAATTCATCTATACTAATGTAATCTTTTGGTTGGATCAATTTCTGTTATCTTGCACAACATTATATGATTTTATGATTTTTATTATCATTACATCAAATGAATCTGAAATGTGTAGTCAGAATATTAACTACTTTTATTTGTGTATACCTGCATACATTTCTCTTTTTTTTTTTTTTTTTTTATGCTTTCTAGCAAATTCACTGGCAACTTCTTTTATGACTATATGATGGGGATTGAATTCAACCCTCGAATAGGAAAGTGGTTTGATTTCAAGCTGTTCTTCAACGGGCGCCCTGGTATTGTAGCCTGGACTCTAATTAACCTCTCCTATGCTGCTAAACAACAGGAGCTGTATGGTCAAGTGACCAACTCCATGATCCTTGTCAACGTCCTTCAGGTAAATTCAGAGGAGGAAAATAAGGAACCAATTTGGAAATAAACTACTGTTAAAGTAGAAAAAAAAAAAAGGTCCTTGCATTGAAATTGAACTTACAGAGTTTTTCTGGGCCTGAACAACCTCATTCAGTGATTACGCACTCGGACTTGCTTCTTTGGACACTTGTATTCGTTCCGAGTGCCACTGTAAATACTCTGCTGTATTCATTCACAGTGCCACCAGTGGCATGGTCGTGTCTGCACCAGCAGATTTCAGTGTAAACTTAATTTAAGAGATACTTTTCTGAGCCTGAGTTATTGATGGAGTGTATTTGTGTGATATGTTCCTCTTCATACCCTATTTCTGAGGTGCTGAAATGAAAACACAAGTCACTCTTGAGATCTTATCACAAGCCAGCACAGAAAGGTTAGGCTGATTCTGTTAAACAGGAGAACTGGCTCAATGCTCTGTTACTTACGTGAAACTATTCTGTTTCAGGGTATTTACGTTTTGGATTTCTTCTGGAATGAATCCTGGTATTTGAAAACCATTGATATCTGCCATGATCATTTTGGATGGTATTTGGGCTGGGGAGATTGTGTTTGGTTGCCTTACCTCTATACTTTGCAGGTAAAAATGAGGTACAACACGTGTCTGGGCTACAAGGAAAGTAACCTCGCAGAAACATTCCCCCCAGCAGTTTGATTTGTATCTTAAATTGTTTCTAGACAGTTTGAATACTGAGTAACTATTACAACATTCTTTGTAACAACTCACTTGTAGGAAGTCTTACTGTCCCTGCGTGGAACTGACATCTTTTCCTCTCCTTCCCCTTCTTTTGTGCCATTTCCGTCACTGTCTATTGCATCTGTCTATTTTTCTAAATCCTTTCAGTCCCTTTTTTGTACCCCTGCATGTTGAGGGGTTTTTGGTGGGTGGTGGTTTGGGTTTGGTTGTTTTTTTCCCTTCTGTCCTGGTTTGTCTGCATCCTTGCAACTTCTCTCTTCTGGTTCCACCTAAGAAATAAAAATTTGGAGAGAGAGAGAGAAAGGAAATGTAGGATGCAGGGTTTTCTGAAAATTTTCCACAGTTTTACTGTTAGGGCAAACATTCTTATTCTTTCTACTCATCTGTTCTGGGTCACTGTAGGTCAAGGAATTAGTCAGGCATCCTGAGCATATATTTAAAGTAAATCCCTGATTGTTTCTTCTTTCTGCTCCCCAGGGTTTGTATTTGGTTTACCACCCTGTCCAGCTAGGCACAGCTAATGCCGTAGGGATCTTGCTGTTGGGCTTGATCGGCTATTACATCTTCAGAATGACCAACCACCAGAAGGACCTCTTCCGTCGCACAAATGGCAACTGCAAGATATGGGGGAAGAAACCAGAGTATATTGAGTGCTCCTACATGTCTGCGGATGGCAGCAAGCACTACAGCAAACTGTTGACCTCGGGATTTTGGGGATGGGCCCGCCATTTTAACTACACAGGAGATTTGATGGGCTCTCTGGCCTACTGCCTGACTTGTGGGTTTGAACACATCTTGCCTTACTTCTACATTGTTTATATGACTGTTCTGCTGACCCACCGTTGCATTAGGGATGAACACCGCTGTTTTAGCAAATACGGGAAGGACTGGAAGCGCTACACTGCCGCAGTGCCTTACCGGCTCGTACCAGGGATATTTTAAGGCTAACACAGAATACAGGGGAAAGCAAAAAGAAACTTTTTTTTGGAGGTGAAGAGAGTTTATCCACATAGTCAAACTAACAAAAACATTCTTTAAAGGACACTTACATGGTTCGGAAGGAGAAAAGGTGGCTGGACAATAATCCTTGCTGTACTGAAGGAACATGAAGGCAGACTGTATTTAAAGTAAATAAAATGAGGCACTAAACCTGGAACTTCCCCCCCCCCCCTTCCCAAAATTAACTTGGAATTGAAGAAAAATTTCATATATTGAGGCTCCCAAAATCTCCCAAAGATGGGAGGAAGCCTTACCCTTCAGAGTAGCAGGGTTCTGGAACCAGTTGCCAGTTACGTAGGAGAGGAGGAAAATAATTGTGTGATCTCTTCATGAAAGAAATTGTATGACATGGTTGCTTGTGACAGTTATAACCTGCAGTCAGTAACTCCCCAAAGAAGGTTTTATTGTTTATTGCTTTTCAAGAGGTTAACTGGGGAAATAGTGAACTGGGGAACCTGATCCTAAACTGGTGTGTGAGAAGATTGTTATAATCTAAGACAAATGTTTGTGAAAGGTGGTATAAATTGGTATAGGACAAAAGTTACATTAGTTTACAGCCCCTGAGAATATGGTGCATGACCAGCTGAGTATTATTTTTATATGGAAACCAAACCTGCTTTGTGAAGATACTGAGCGTACATGGATTTCTTTAGTGTGAATAGAAAACCTTGTTCTCTACCATTTGTATAAAATCATGTTTGTAAAAATTTAGGAAATAAATTCTTGGTTTCAAGACAAGTAAAAAATACTGCTAATATTCCTTTCAGCTATTTCTTTTCTTATTACATAGTTATCCTTCAAAGTTACAGGATCCAAAAGGAGCAAAGAGTCTAATTCCAAGAGCTGGTTCAAGAATGCATAAAGGAGAAACAAATAAAAAGAAAGAAGGATCACAGTATTAACAGTGCATCTTGTAACTAGCTTGGTAGTTATGTTCAAGGTAAAAGACTCAATATTTTTTTTTATTTGTACACATAAAATGCAGTTAGTTTTTGCAGTAACTAGGTAACTCTGTAAACTGTTTTTTTTTTTTTGTAGAAGCTCCTGAATGCACTGATCTTCATAGCAGATTTGAATGAGGTGTGTTGGTGAATATGTGTTTTGGTTTTCCTGCCATACTCCCCGAGAGGATGGTTTTGGCAGGAGAAAAAGGTTCTCTCCAAACCTAGAAAACAAATGTATCTGGTAGTTTGGCTTTGTTTCAGAGCTGGATGTACAAACATGTATAGAGATGCCTTCTTAGAGAAAGTTCTTCTAAACCGAGTTGTAGCACCAGCACTACCTGTAGACCTCTTGACTATTTTATCACCATTTTGCAGATGACAAATTCAGTGTTGTTAGCAACAGTGTTTTCATGGAGCTGGGAGAAGCCATATCTGACAATTTCCACTCTCAAATCCCAAAGGATTCTCATGGAATAAAAAGCTCTCTGTTAGCATGTCTCATACCCAAATGTCGGGTTACAAACTTCATAATGTCTTTATATTGCCAGATATTGCTTAAAACCTGTATGTTTAAGCACACTGAATTGATGATGCAATTGGCAGTACTAAACTTCATAGAGGTATTCATAGTTTCAGTTACATTGAAGGTCACAGTTCAATCTTTCTGTCTGTGACGCAGTTCTGCACTGATCTTTGTCATGTAGGAAGGCGTCCTAAGGCTCGTGTGTTGCTTTGAGGATTGTTAGCGTTTTGGATAATTAATACAGTGGAATAAGAGTTTTATATAAATCTTGGACATCAAAGGTCATTGTAGCTCACCTTCCTACAGCTCCTGATTTCATCTGAACTTTGAAGTTTGGAGGGGACAACAGCATTTCTTGTCCATTGGAAGTGAAAAGCAGAATCCCTTCTGTGTAGCACCCGGTAGAAAACGCTGCAGCAGTGTGTCTGGAAAGAGCTGTTGGTGGGCTGTCTCAATTTAATGATGCTTTTAAACATGTTTGCATCTGTAAACTCGTTTAGATGCAGTGGCCAATTCAAAATGGTGCCATGGGAGAAGGAACGATGGTGGTGATAATGGCAGGCTCACTGGCAATAGATGCATTGCTGTGGTAGAACACTTCAACTTTGCACTCCTATGAATGAAGAGGACTTTTCATACAAGTGCTGAAAGCAGCAGAAAAAAATCAATGCCTCTTGCCTGTACTAAAAGCCCCATATCTTAACAGTTCATGAAGGGGCAATGCTTGTAAAATGGTTAATTTGAGAAAACTCAGTTTGGAGGAAGGGAAAACTGACGTGTGGGCTTCTAGGACTGTTGGACCCCATCAGTTGCTGGCACTTCATTGCTTTAGGCCACCCCTGACTTTGCTGGAGTAATTGGATAGTTTCTTTTCTCAGCTTCCCTAAGGCCCCATACTTGCATCCTTTTCTTACGTAGCCTTGGAAATTGCACTGACAGCTTGCTGTTAATGCCAAGGCTATTTAAATATTGCAAGATAATCTGGACTCTAAATCACGGTAGCCTTGCACGGCACAGTATGCTCCCTTCTTTTCACTGATAAATCCTGGGTGATTAGTGGAAGAAATTTCCCAATTAAGGCCAATAAAAATATCAGCATTTTAAAAATAAAATTGGGGAAATTTGAAGAGAAAGGGTAGTATTGTGAGTAACGAGAGCATTATGCATTCAAATGCTTCTTTTAGGCAATTTCTGTTAGATCTAATATTACTCAAAAATATTTTTTTTGTACTGTCCGGCATTGGAGCATGGAAGCGCATTTACCCATTTCATTCTTGCAGATCTCTGCTCCTGCTAAGAATACTTTACCCTGCAGATAGCCTAGCCACTGCAAGTGAGAGCTCTTCATCGGCCAGATTGTTAAACTCACGGTAGGAAGCAATTAGTCGCAAGGTTTTTCAAGCAAGAGGCCATCGCTGGGTTAAACTCACATCCTATTTGTTGTAAGGATGACAGATTCTGCTGCTTCAGGCTTGCCTGCTGTTCATACAGATCTTTTTTGTTCCATCTATGTGGCATACAGAGAGAGTATACTGTATGTATACAGGGGCCTGCCTCTAGCTGGAAAAGAAACCGCTAATTCCATTCAGGTTTGTATTTCTTATAAATAAATGATTTTTAGAGGAGAATGAAAAATATTTCTAGCTATTCTGTAGCCTCATCCTAACAAACAATGCGTAAGCAGTGTCCAACTAATGCTGCCCTTTAAAACTGAATCATTTAAGGACTATCAGCTTGCTCATTTTCAGAGAGGGTGATGCCTGCATCACATTTTGTTGCATGCATGGCAGTGCTGTTAAATTTGTTATCTCCAGAATGGAAAAAAAAAAAAAACCTTCTTTGAAGGAATTGTGGATGTGTGTATTAGATTAATTTTTGCCCTGATATTTCATATTTATCAATACTATGCTGTCAGTATCACCTATCAAGTTTTGAGAGTGTGTGTGTCTGTGCTGGGACTTTCAAACACAGAAATGCCAATATTTGTTAAATGGTACTTCTCTAACTTGGGCTATAACTAATGGGAAAATACAGCAAAAGCTTCTAGTAATTATTTGGAGCAGTAATTAATTTTTTTGTTTGGATTATTTTAGGAAGAACAGTAACAAATTCCTACTTGAGCAGGGCACAACAGGCTGAGCAAGTTCCAGATTGTCATTGACCTACCTAAAAAAAAAAAAAAACCAAACAAATAAATCACAGTCTTCTAGCGTACAACCATTTTAGACTGTCAGTATCCAGTCTACGGACGGAGAGGAGTGGGGAGAGGGGATCTTCGAATACCTACAGGGAGGGAGGATGCCTTCCTACATTTAACACCCCTGTCACCAGCGGGCTTCACGATGCAACAGCATTTCTGGGATCCGGGTCCACCTTTAGCACAAGGACGGTTCCTCATTGATAACTCCTGGTGCAAAGCTGCAGTTCATTTATTCCCATCCAGCCTGCCAGAGTGCTGACACAATGCATTGGAGGACTACAGCATACATAATGCATTTGGGCTTTAAACCTGTTCATAAATAAATAAACTCCCTTTTTTAAAATCTATACCTCTGAGCAGTGAGATTCGGTGACCAGTCTAAAAAGCTGTGCTTGGGGTATAACGACGTGTGGTTGCTCGGTTCCAGGTTGACTCAGACAATGGGAATGACAACAGAAGTGCAGGCTGTTGCCACATGGTGGCAGCCACCAAGCATTTTCTGCTCTAAATTACCCAAGTTCTGATCATGTTTTACCCTGAACGTAGAGCTGCGCTGGGTTATTTGCTTATTTTAAATAATGCACTATCTTTATTGAAGGTTAAAAGTGATGTGTCGTTGAGAATAAAACTGGAATAGTTTGTTTTCCTGCTTCCGCTCATACAGTGGTAAAAAAAAAAAAAAAAAGCCTAAACATGTGAAATCAAAAGGGGAGAAAAACTTTTTTTTTTTAACTTTTAGATTACAGATATGGATCTACTTTATGGCAACTGGACAGGTAATGCAACTATTACTTTTTCTATTATGCTATTCAAACTTTCATTTTAATATTTTCCTTTAATTATGTAACACATTTGGAAATCCAAGTAATTTAAAATATATATTTCAGTTCATCTTAACATGGTATAAAACCAAAACAACAAAAAACCTAATAAGTATACATTGCAACAGCCACATCTGTTCTCTACAAAGTATTCTAGAAGGAGCAGAGTATGATTACGAGAATTAGAAGAACCACAGGAAAGCTCTTCTGAGTAGAGGAAGTGAAAACTGGAAAAAGACTAGTTTAGAAGAGAAAATATAAAAGGGAAAAAATCCACCATGCTTTTGCAAAAATAAAAGCTAACAAATAAAATATATCTTCTGTAATTACAGTGTGAAGCTTGTAGCTACTGGAAATCAATAAATTTTTTAAATTTTTTTTAAATTGTAAGTATTTATCTGGATACATATGGTTTATAATCCAAGTTATGAACTAATAATAGAAGAATTGCAAGAGCTACTAAGCTTAGTCAAGTTAAAGGTTTTGACAAAAAGTTTAAACAAATTTTTTTGGTCAGTTGAAAAGAGTTACAGAAGAGTAAATTAATTCATGGTTGGCCACTACAGGAGTCAACTTCTAAAGCCTTTTTTTGTCAGGCAGGATATTGTAGACCTGATTTGATCCAGTCTGGTAATTCCTAGATTTTTTTTTTTTAAAGTGTTGTGCAAAACTTTTAAGTCAAGCTACAGTTGCAGATCTTATATGTATTAACAGAAAACTGAACAGTCTTTTTAACCTCTGTCCTGGCTTTCTTTTTAATGACTTACAGATGTATGTCTCCAGAAATAGGAAAAGCTTAAGTTAGCAGCTGAACAAAACCTGTCAGTTGTGACTACAGACATGTTTAGTGCCCTTGTTTACTGGGAGTCAGGAGCGCTTGGAGAAACATTTAAGGCAGGTGCAGTGGCTTGGGAGAAGAGAGTGGTTCTGGGTTTTCCAGTTCTGTTACAGTAGAGCAAGATAACTGCTTTCAGGACAGCAAACTGAGAGCTTTCCTTCCAGTAGCACTCTTAAAGTTCCCTTCTGCGTTATCAGCTATCAACTATACATTCAAAGAGACTGACTACATGAAATTAATTCATGCTACTGTGGTTACGAAGAATGTTAGACTCTAGGATATAGTTCTGACAGTGATGTGAACTCAAATTTATGACTGCTGAATTTAATCTTATGACGTATGGTTAACATTATTAATACAAATTTATCTAGTATGAAAAGGGCTTCAATCCTCTGGCTACCGAAATACTGAAAGAATCAAATAAAAATAATTCATTCTTCCATGACTTGTCTCAGGCTTTGTACTTAGATTAGCTAATTTTCTGTTAATAATCTCCCTTTGGGAGGTAATGCGTTAAGCACTGTAAGTCCCAAATATTCACAGCCTGGTTCTGTGAATGAAGTCCTGTAATAAGTACCTTTATTAAGCCTGAGGTTGACCTACAGGCAAACTTAGTACACCAGGAAACAGGACAGAAACAATCAAGAGGACAACAAAATATTTTTGCACACTATGTAAGTACTGGGATAGAGAATAACTAAAAGAAAGCTTACTATCCATTTCAATGTCAAGTCAGAATTTATCATTTTATTATGTACGTAAAATTAACCACTCTCTTGAGAGATAAACCCCTCTGCAGACAGAAAAACAATGTACTGGTGGAGGGGAGCACATTGAACCCTTCACTGTCTAACCCCTACTGTCTGCTTGTGAGGAGAAATGGGCTATCATTGCCAGAATTTCAGTTGTGCTGAAAAATTAATCTATTGAGCAAATGGCTATCAAAATATCTTGAAATGTGCCCTTTCTTTTTTCTTAAGGCAATAATAAGTAACCATCTCAGTGTCTGGAAAATATGTTTTATTGTCACGTCTGGCTTTCCAGCTGGCATGTTGCAGTTACTACTGAGGATCACTCAATGACTGCTTTTCTCTACAACACTGCTGGTTGCGTATCAAAAAGCCCTCCCCCTGTAAGTCAAAGGTAAGCAAAGTTTTGATGCAGTCATTGAGCGCACCAGGCAGTCCTGAGCCGGTGGTGGCTAAGGAGAAGTGTTTGGCAACTGTTTTGTAATTAGGTGGAGATGGAGAGAAAGAGAAAGGAAATGGTTGTTCTAGCACTGAGGACAATTATCAGATGCTTATACTACGTAACTTCCTTCTGACTTATTTAATTTCCTAATGTTTTCTTTATAAAATTACATTATTGGAGTGATGCCTCCTCTTGTCATTTCCTGAAGTATGCCTGTGTTTCCTTATGAAAGAGTTTCTGAGCATTCCTCTGTATGTTTTAGCTTGAAGGGTTTGTAGGTGTTCATGTATAAAATCCCAGCTGACAAAAAAGACACATCATGGGTAGGAAAACACCAAAATAGAGATGGCAAATTCGAGAAACTCCTGCACAGTTCTACCTGAAAGGTTCACACTACCACAACTAACTAGTGAACATCTCAGCTCCTGTCAGTGAGGAGGGATGTTCCTTCTTTGCCCTTTTTCCTCTGGCCAAAATAAGTGTCAGCTTTTGAATGTATAACACATGCTCACCTCTGCCTCCTCTGGAAGAGAAGAAAGCAACAAAATGAATATGTGGAATGCACCTAAAAAGAAGGTAGCTCATGGCATTCAGCAAAATCAAGTGTGACTGTGGGATAAATTGGTTTTGATGATGTTAACATTCAAAGTACTGCAGCTGAAATGCACAGTTTAATACAAATTACCAGGAGCAGGACATCAATGTTCTGCAATTCCTGGTTAAAACTCTGTCTTCCAGGTTGTATCACACATGCCATGAAGATGGTACTTGGCTTGCTGTTTTATTGCACTGATTTCGCTTGTTTTAAGGTACGACCAGTAAATACTTCTTCTTTTTTTTTTCTCCCAGATGAGTTGCTTCTGTTCAGCATAGCTCTCTTCTAGTTGTTTAGCTGTGTCAGTGCTGCAACAGCAAAGCTGGGTAGCCTAAGAGCCTGGCATTTCAAAACATGTATGTATTTTTATCCTCTAAAGTTAAACTGATGTGACAGAATAAGTTCTGTCCTCAGTTACACTATGCAGTTCCTTATTTTGGATTAGCTAAGTTTCTCTGACCAACAATGAACTATATTATTTCTCTGGTTTCATATCTTCTGTTGTGTAAGTTCAGTGGAAATTCACAAGGCTGAACTGACCGATTGCTCCTACACTTGGTTTTATGCTTTTCGTAGCTGGTGATGCAAATGAAGTGGCTCACTGCGGTGATGTGACAAAGTCACACGATTCCAACATAAGCCACAGCTATAGGAAAAGCAGACTAAGCACAGACTCTAAACGTTTCACCTACTTTTTAAGATCCAGTATGGCCAGCTACAAGGAAGCAAGACTGCTCTGAAATAACTTTTGCATTTTCATAATTGTTCCGTCCTTATGCCAGTAGTTTTGTGTTTGAAAATTTTAAAAAAAAATAAAAAATCAAGTAGCTAAGGGATCATGTTTCTAATGCAACTTACAATACTGAGAATCGGAAAACGCGTGTGTTCTGGCATCTGTGCCAGTTGTGCTGTGTGGCGTCGTGTGGACATCAGCCTGCTGGTTCTGGAATGATCTGAGTCTCTTCAGGCAACACAGTCTCTATTTGTTGTGTGTGGAGAGCATAGGAAAGAAATTGCTTTGCCCCACTGAGTTATTTTGCTTTCTAGCTGAAAACACTCATCAGATCAGGAGTTTCCTAACCATAAATATATCAGTTCTCCTAAATGATGGTCTTATTATTTAAAACTCAGACAGCACTATGATATGTGCTTAGCTTTGTATATGAAACACTGGGAAAGCCGTATGCACAAGCCAGCAGTCAACACATCTAGTTTTCCTGGGTGCTTTTACTATTTGTGTGTCTTTTCCTCACTTGTTGAGAGCCACTGAACTGCGTTCTGTTTTTAACTGCCTTATAGGCAACAGCCTAATCAAAATTAGTACTTTTGTTTGGTGTTCTTGTTTACATTACATTGAGAGACTTACATACTAAACATTTGGAGAATAAAATAACAGTATTTCAACTTCATGCTTAAGCATCTCCAAACTGTACTTTTCTTGGGGGTGTATGGCATTCTGGTTTTTGTCTAAATTTAGAAATCTTCCCTGAAAAGAAATCTGTCTCTGAATCATATGCACAGGCAATCTGTACATTCCTAGCTAGCTGGTAGTTCTGTTTGAGTGGCAATGCAGAGCCCTCGGCCAATGCTCATGGACTTCTTTTTTCCTGAGAACTTGCACAAAGGAGGACATCCGTTGTTGTCTCATTCCCCAGTGCCTCTGTGCCACCTCTGGCTGCAAGTGGCTATGCACAAATAACATAAAAAAGGAATTTAAATCATTCTGAAGATATATTTTATCCAAATTTCACAGATGCAGTTGGTGGCTTTATTTTAGAGGTGTAAATGGAGGTAGAATTACAATGATCCCTCTGTTGGCAGAACTGTGGTGTTATTCCTGTGGCTCCATAGAAACTCATTGTACAGCAGAACTGTAGAAAGATTTTTTAATTTTTTTTTTTGAAAGATACAGTAAGGACATAGCTTCTAGAAGTAAACTGAATTCTATCTGTGCCCTCTAATTTTTTCTTTAGAAAAGGTATGTGCGAAATCTTATTACTTATAGTACTTCATAAAACAGCATCAAAAGCAATAAGGAAAATGTGAAATGCATAATATGATGTTTTGCCATAATAATAATAATAAAAAATTACTATTTAAATTGCAATTTTAATATAATTTGATCTGATTTAATGGCATTTTTTGTGCTTGCTTCTCTATCATTTATCCAGTGAATTGAATGCAAAATGCTATTTGAAAGCTGCTAAACACCTAAGTATCTCTTTACCATTATCTAATCAGAATTACTCTAATCACAGGCATAGTCACTTTAAAAAAGGCTGTTTGGGAGGGAGAACGATTGATTTAGGACTTTTGAAGACAATGCACTTAATCCAAGTCTTTTAGTCTCTTAAGGATTATGAGCAAGTAGAAGTTGTTCTTACTCACACAAATTCTGAAGTACTTTGAGCAAATTTGCTCACCAAGTATAAATAAATGGGATGTGTTAACACTGCAGCATTAATAGCACAGCAAAGTGCAGGGAAATCTTATAAAACTGTTCACTTCTCCCTCAATTTATTGCCCACAAATACTTCAGCAAAGCCTTTGTTTAAGCTTAGTTTCTTGCTATATACTGTAAGGTAATAGTGGCCAATTATAAAAAAAAAAAAAATTAAATCAGTAACCACTGTATGTCCCCAAACTCACAAATATACTAAAGATAGTACGTAGTTTTTAAACAGAAACTTGTCCATCTGTTCTTGGCTCCCTCTAGGAGCTTCGCTCTAGATTTCAGCAATATCAAATATGGCTTCTTTTGTAAAGCCAGCTGCAGGTGTAATAGAAGGAAAGCTTTATTTTTTTCCTACTTCTGGAGAGGTTGGGGATTTTTTTTAATATAAAAAAAACATGCTAGAGATAAGATCCATAGGTGACAAAGATCTAAAAGAGATGGAGTTGAAAATTGCCTGCATACTACTGTAACTACTGCTATGAACTGTCCTACAGTCACACAATATCATATAATCGAGTGATTTAAGGTTTGTGTACAGTCTCAGATAATGCAGAAAGTCTCTATCAAACTAACTTCTATTTTAACAAATCCTAACTTCTTGCATGCCAAACTCTCAAACTGGAAAACACGAATTCTTTCCCTTCCATTTTATTTTGCATTTTTGGGGATCCATTAAATACCCAAGCAGCAAAATGCCTACCAAATCTTTTTGTGGTATCTTAGAGTTAACACAAGAATGTTTTTTTCCTAAGCTTCCCCAACGTGATTTCTGGATTCAAATAATATAAAACATTTTGTGATATTGAACCAAATTAAAGCTCTCAATATTTTATCAACTAGAGCTGCCTTAATATCTATTTCTGTAGCAATTCTGCATATGGAAGGAAAATCTGTATTAACCTGTCAACTGGAATTTGATTTTGCATTCATTCTGCAACATCCTGATTGCCAGCCAAACTTGCAGATTAACAGTAACCACACTTGCTCTTCCACAATAAGGCTGGGAAAGAAAACTGCAGTTTATGTGGAATAAATAATTTTTTTTCCTAACGTACTGTAAGCAGCCTTCAATAGCCACGTTCAGATGTTTTTTTTTCTGGACTCATTCTAAATATTCTTGTGAAGGAAATATTTTATATTTATTTGCATTAGGTTTCTATTATTCACCCACTTTTTGGTGACCACGGAGGACAGCAGATGCCCACAGTATTCGCAACTGCTTCCTTAAGGTACTAGCTTTAACTGAAAATTCATAACATTTACAGTTTCAGCTGATTTAAACAACAACAAATAACAGTTGTTGTTTCTTTGATGATTTGAACGTGTTCCATGGCAGTTAATCCTTTAATTATCCTCCTAAAATTAACAAGAACTTAGACATAAAAAGACTTTAAAATAATCTAGCCAACTTTTCTCTGGTAGTGGAAAAACTGCTTATTTTTGTTCCTTTGTCAACTTGGGGGCCTAAATGACACAATTTGGGATATTCCAGCACTAAATGCACAGCATGAATAGGAGGTGCTCAAGTTGCACCATTGCGGGGTCGTGGAAGGAGAGTTAGGGCAGTGCAAGCGTGGCTGCATGACCTACAAAAACAAGCACAGCACAGGCCAGAGAAAGAACCTTGTAAAGGTTCATAGCTCATAAAAAAAAAAAAAGTGTGATGGGGAATAGAGCTTACCAGATTGATTTAGCATGCTCATGAGCGTCGGGATTCCTGGAATATGGTTTTCTAAGTCTTCTTTTCAGCAGTTACTGTGGGTCCTGATGTAGCTGTCTGTTTCCTTACAGACAGTAAATAAAGATGAGAGAGGGGACTGGGACTGGGGGAGAAAAAAAAAAAAAAAAAAGAGAGAGAGTAGAAGGATGAAGCTGGAGAGACAAAAAATCAGATGGTAGAAACATCAGGAAAAGCAAATAAAAGCCAAGTACATGAGAGGAGTGCTCTGAGCGCTGTTTACCTATCTCATAAACAGTTTACTAACATATTTAAAACGCCTGAAAATCTCAGCTGAAGTTTATATAAAGTACAAGGTGCTATCAGCAGCCATAAAAAAATGAAGCCGCTTTCATGTCTGTGAAGCATTTTGATAGCCACTCTATCTGTAAGGTAGCATCACTCTTCACTTTACCCTGTTCTGGTGATTTTTGTGTATCCCTGCTGCTGTGACCATTTTCAGTGTGAGATTTGACAAGCCTAAGTGCTGTAGGATGAGAAAGAGTTTCTTTCTAATTCTTGCAACTAACCAACCAAAAAAAGAGCATTTGAATTTTTTTTTTGCCTAAATTTTTCATCTTCTCCTTGAGACTAGCACGCCTCCAAGAATCTTTAGTAGCTGGCAAACTTACTAACAGGATATATACTTCTTGAAGAACACAATGAAGAACCCTCCCTTCTCCAAGCCAACAACACTGAGCTGAAAATACCTGTGATGTGCCAGGCAGGCTTCCTCTTACCAGATCAGGAATCACAGAATGGTTTGGGTTGGAGGGAACCTTTAAAAGCCATCTAGTCCAACCCCCCTGCAAGGAGCAGGGACATCTCCAACCAGGTCAGGTTGCTCAGAGCCCCATCCAGCCTGGCCTTGAATGTTTCCAGGGATGGGGCATCCATCACCCCTCTGGGCAACCTGTGCCAGTGTTCTACCACCCTTCTTCCCTTATATCTATTCTGAATCTGCTTCCTTCTTTTAAAACCATTGCCTCTTGTCCTGTCACAACAGGCCCTGTTGAAGAGTTTCTCCCTGTCTTTCCTGCAGGCCCCCTTTAGGTACTGGAAGGCTGCTATAAGGTCTCCCCGCAGCCTCCTCTTCTTCAGGCTGAACAGCCCCAACTCGCTCAGCCTGTCCTCATAGGAAAGGTGCTCCAGCCCTCTGATCATCTTTGCGGCCCTCCTCTGGATCTTCTCCAGCTGGTCCGTGTCCTTCTGATGTTGGGGGCTCCAGAACTGGACACAGTACTCCAGGTGGGGTCTCACCAGGGCAGAGTAGAGGGGGAGAATCACCTCCCTCGACCTGCTGGCCATGCTCCTCTTGATGCAGCCCAGGATGCGGTTGGCCTTCTGGGCCGCAAGCACACATTGTCGGCTCATGTTGAGCTTTTTGTTCACCAGCACCCCCAAGTCCTTCTCCTCAGGGCTGCTCTCAATCCATTCTCCGCCCAGCCTGTATTTGTGCCTGGGATTGCACACAACCTGCGTGCAGCCCCCCAGACCTATTCAGATCTCCATCGGTTGACACTGCATTGAGCAGGACATTTTCCACGGATCGAGGAGGTACAGGAAGAAGGAAGGAACATGGTCTGACACCAGCCCGCAATGTTAACCAACAAGCATTTTCAGTTCTCTCGATAAGTTGATAACAGCTTATTTTGGCCATTTGCTGTCTACTGAGGGGTCTTTTTTGACTGAAATGGTAGATATTCCTCTACTGATAAATGAGAGTCTTGCTATGAC
Organism: Chlamydotis macqueenii; assembly: GCF_036417535.1. NCBI lineage: Eukaryota > Metazoa > Chordata > Aves > Otidiformes > Otididae > Chlamydotis > Chlamydotis macqueenii. The sequence goes on along the minus strand of NC_141560.1, from coordinate 68,531,967 downwards.
TATACAGAAGAGAAAATACTCTTTTTTCCCCCTTAAAAACTAGTTGCTAGAAACTACATACAAAGACATGCCAAATGAATGTTATTAAGCTTGCAACATCAAACCCTTGAGCATTAGAGGATGGATTTATGATTGCCTTAATAACTCTTCTTCTGCCCACGCTGTACATGCTTTATGATACAGCCTGCTCGCTCCTCCTCTCACCCTGCTGTAACCAGCGCGTGGGCAGCCATAAATGAGCCATCGCTTTTCTTTGGAAATGTGCTCGGCATCAGGATAATTCTTCGGGCCTTTCATGTTGTAATGTTTTGCTTACAACATTACCAGGTGTCAGAACGCTTACAAGCTTTACAAAGACTGGAAGCTCCTTCTCGTGTCTCCATATCGAGCTGTCAGCCTTGGAGCTCTGTGCTGGTTCCAAGTGTCCTCTCATCTCCTCCTGTTGTACAAGGCAGCGTGGGGGGGACAGGTGGTAACCCTGGTAAATGGTTTTTAGGCAAGGTGTGGGACTAGGATTGCCTTCAGCTGAACCTGTTTGCTGCTACCTGAAGAACAGCCCCCCCCCCCCCCCCCGAAATGGAGCCGGTCCTTGCCCTCCACCCTGGAAGGGGGATCCTTGTGTGAAAGGTCAAGCACGCACCGAATGAGTTTTTCTATGTTGTTACCAAGGAAGAGGGGAAGGAGGAGTTTTGTGACAGAGATGAAGAAAGCTAGAAGCCGTGGGGCTCGAGGGAGCTTAGGGACGGCCCCATCTGCTCCCCGGGGCCCGGCCCCGCTACCGCGGCCTCCCGGGCCGTGTGGGCCCTGCCCCCGCCCCGCCTTCGCGCTGCCGTTGCTCCCCGCAGCCGGTCACCAGGAAGCGGGAGCAGGAAGCTGCGGCGAGCGTGGAGCTTCGGGCAAGGCAGGATGGCCGGCGGCGGCCCGGCGGTGAGGGGAGGCCCCCGGGGGAGCGGCTGGCGCGGAGGGAAGGGTGCTGAGGGGGCCCCCCGGCCTGGCCGGTGAGGGGAGGCCGCGGGGCCCCGTGAGGCGGTGGCGGGGAGGAGGAGGAGGAGGTCGGCCGGCGGCTCCCGGGGCGGGGAGGACAACGGCGGGCCCCGGGGGTGAGCTCTGGCCCCCGGTAGGCGCGTTTAACCGAGCAGGGAGGCCTGTGTCCTGGCTGGCGGGTTCCCTTTCTGGTCGCTTGCGTCTGGTTTTTGGGCTGGCTCTCGAGTGCCCTTGCGTTTGCAAATCCGCTAAAAGACACGGGTTGTCATTTCTAGCATAGCAGCGTTGCCGTGTGCGGAGCCAGCTCTGCAAAGTGTTCGGCGCCTTTGTAATTGGGGCCGATGGAACCTTAACCACATCCCTCCTGTCCTCCCCTGTCCCTGTTCTAACTGTGCTTTACGTTAACTTCCTTCTTTTTATGAACACAACTTGGCAAGTGTAGCATGTGCGTCTGGTGGTGCAGTGTACAGTCTATAAATAATGTTTGTTGATAGATACTTTGTCAACCAACAGTGTAAAAACCATTGCCATGGCCCTCGTCAGCCTCATATGCACAACTGTCATAGCGCCCGTGGGGATAAAGACCTACCAGTGCTATCGGGACCGTATCCGATTGTGGAAGACCCCAGCACCTGTGATATCGTCAAGGCTACCCAGTAAGTGTATATTCTGTGTGTGTAAAATGTTGAAATAGATGGGAGTGTCCTCAAATGTGAGCCAGGCTGGGTATTTTTACAAAGGAAAATTTTATAGTTCCGTTTTCTCCCTGTACTGAAAGAAGAACATCACTTAAAGGTATTACTGTTATCACAACCAGGTAGGTACCTGGTTGTCAGGTAGAAAATTCTACTCATCAAGGCTCAGCCCAACTCCTTTTGCAAGACTTCTGTTGAATGCAGTGTGGAATTGCTCAAGTAGAGTGGTGCTTACTGAGACTTATTTTTTCTTTAGTATATGTGTGTCTCTAAACTGGAGGATACTTAACAAACGAATACTAAGTAAATCGATATGTTTGTTTTTTCTCATTTAAGGTATGGCATAATAGAGCGATGCAAAGAACTAGTAGAAGCAGGATATGATGTTCGACAGCCAGACAAAGAAAATGTGACTCTTCTTCACTGGGCAGCGATAAACAACAGACAGGAGCTGGTTAAGTAAGCTCTACAGTCCTTGTGAAAGTAACACAAGTATTCTGCTAATGTTATTTATAATCACTTTGTTGCTATATACTTTAAAATGAAGGAACATGCTACTTGAGAAGAAAAGCATAAAATTCAAATTTTAACCCAGTTACCTTTGTGAAAATGTCACTGGAGTGTAAAGTTGCTGCGGTTTCTTTATATGTGAAATCATGTAGTATGTTAAATCAGTAGATTTTCCTGGGTTTGTTTTGTTTTGTTTAACAAAGATTAAAGCTGATTTTATAAGTGCCTTGCTAATTACTATATTTTTTCTTAACTATTTTCTCAAAACAATATCCTTTTCTTCAAAAGTACTCTTATCCATTTGCTTCTCTAGTGAATTTTTAATATTATGATCTATTTTCTACTAGAGCTATGTTATCCTTTGTATAATGTTTTAATATTTTATTATGTCTATTCTTAAACTTACTGTGTTGCTGTTACCCAGATACTATATTTCCAAAGGTGCAATAGTGGATCAGCTAGGTGGAGATTTGAATTCAACTCCTCTTCACTGGGCCATTAGGTATGCTGCTTCCAACTACTAATTGTAAATCTGTTAGTATTAACAGTTACAGTAGCATTTTGTGTAACACGGCAGTGGTCGTCTTAAATAAAATTCTGTGGTGTGTTTGTTTTATTGAGGTATGAGGAATTTCACAGCGTATCCATAACAATGCTGAAATCTATCCTCAGATTCCTGGCAACTTTGCAGGACACAGAGTTGTGTTATGCGTGTATCTGTGTTTTAATCACTTCAGTCACATTTTGAAGTTTCCCTAGGGATGAAACATTCAGACATTGCCTCCTAAGTCCTGCCTCGCTGGGCAAAGAAGACTTGGCTGTGTTAGGGCACTGAAGTTAGCTTACTTATTAGGTAGGGCACAGTTTAGGTCTGAAAAAGTTGTGGTCACGGTTCCCCTCAGACTCAGCCTGTCTGGCTGGTGTGCTTTCAGTTGTTTTAGCTTCTGCGCTAAATTCTCTTGGTTTGCTCTCATGAGATTCAGTGCTGCCAGTCCTGGACTCTAAAGCACAATCATGTCCTACTGCTGTAGGACCAGTGTAAGATATCTTGTTTTTCAGAGGCGTGTGGAGAGGTCTTTGGCCTTCTTCCCTCAGAGGCATTAGCTTTTCCTCTTGAGCTCCTTATAGCTGACCCCACAAACATGCCATACCTCTTCCTGGGTGAGGATAGCTGTTGCTGCTTGCCGGTGTTTAATGCCTCTTTGCAGCTGCTTTTTCTACATCTACATCTGTTTGACCTGATACAGTTTTAAATCATCCAACTTTGGCTTCTAGGACAGGACTTGAGTAAAATGCTCAAAAGGACAAGGCACTACTCATCTGGAAAAAACATGACTTTAAATGATTATTATGGGATAACTTCTCTGAGTGCAAATTCTCACAGTGGAAGATCAGTGCTTTCTTCTGGGCTGTCTTAGTCTTCTGCCAAAGTTAGATACTTCTGAGAAAGACTACTCACAGGAGAAGTTACTGTAGAGTAGCCATTGTATTGTAAATTAACAGTTTGCCTTAGACTAACTTATTAAGGTATATATTTAATAGAATTTTCTGATATAAACTTTTAATTAAAAAAAAAGTAATTTCCTGAATAAAACCACAGGAATATGAAAGGAATTTTGTTGGGGGGGGGTGGGGGTTATCTAGGAGAATTATTAAGGCAATGCCTTCATTAAAATTTCCACCTTTTTTGTCATCTCTATAGTTTCATTTCATGTATCGTTGCAGACAAGGACATCTGCCTATGGTCATGTTATTGTTGAAATGTGGAGCGGATCCCAGTCTTATTGATGGGGAAGGATTCAGCAGCATTCACTTAGCAGTGTTGTTTCAACACATGCCCATTGTAGCTTACCTCATATCAAAAGGCCAGGTATGCTGTTGGTGTCCCAAGTATTGTTTTCTACTTAGAGTAACTGCCTGTGTGTACGATACATTTCCGAATTAATTGTCATGTTTTCTAGATGATAAGCAGATGTTTGACAACTATTTCCCGTGCCATAAGTTTAGAGAAACTTAGATTTTATTTTTTTTTTTAATACTCTCCCCTCTTCTTGTCATCCCTGTACAATTCAGAGTGCTTAAGGAAAGTTGTTCAAGCTATGCAGGTTTGTGGTGCTGTGTAAATAACAAGTGGCTTTTAAGTGTGATAACAAAAAGCAGTATATGAAGTATATACATCATGAAGTGTTTACTATTTGATTAGAAATTTGTAACTAATAATCTGTACTATGTCCATCTATTGAAGCATGCAGAACAGATGATCAGACTAGGTCTGAATTTTTAATTAGAAATGTCTGTATTCTATATTTTCAGTAATTTTATATTGTGTCCACTCTAGTTGATGTCTGCTTAGCTTGCATCTGAAGTAAGCAGAATTAATGACAAGTGTAACAATTTACTAATAAAAATGAGAGTTCTTCTGTGATCTAGACTGTTTCTTTGAAACACTGTGCATTAAGACTTAAAGATTTGTTAAGTTTATTTTCTGTCTGATAGAGCTCTCTTTAGTAGAGTAACTGATTTCTGAAATGTAGGAATAGGTGGTATGTATAAGAGACTTAAGAAGGCTTTTAGACTACCTACCTTCTACTAAAAAATTCAAATGATTAAACATTTAAGTAAATCTGTTCTAATATGATGGGTGGAGGTGGGGAAGAAGGAAACCTTAGTTGTGAAAGAGGAAGATTAGCTAACGCAAGTTAGATGTTTAAGTAATTACATATTGAGGTACATAATCAATCCTTTTTTGTTGTTTTAGTAAACCAGTTTTATGTACTTGATTCTGTTATGTACCTCTGTTTACACAAGGAGGATGGTTGACATTGCTTTCTGAGGTACATTATGTTTATAGTATTTTTGTGCAAAAGTGGACAGGAAATATGGTTAACATGGTTCCATTTGAAATATCTTTAGTGGAGACTCTCCCTGAAAAATATCCTTAGTGGAGACTCAGCATATTGTGGAAGGAGTGACATGCAAGACTCAGAGAGGGGACATTTTTTTTTTTTTAAATTAGCATTTGTTTCTTGGCTGGTATGGTTTGGTTTCTTTCCACTACTGCGATGAAGCTAGGCCTGTTTTATACCTCTGAATCTGACCATCTCTCTGTTTCCTGAAATCACTGGTAATCACTTGCTTGTTATCTTTTTCTTACGCTTAGAACATAGATACAACAGACTTCAATGGACAAACACCTTTAATGTTAGCAGCACAAAAAACGATTGGGTAAGTACTGAGTAACTTGAAAGTAATTAATTTTAATATACCCAAGAAACGGTGAGGTGAATTTTTTCCTCTGAAAACTTTTTGTTAAACTGACATTCCTTTCCATTTTAGTTGTGCTAAACTATGCAGTACTTCAGAGATGGGGAGTTAAGAAGTAGCTAATTGGATCTAACAAAGAGAGTAAAAAGAGTTTGTAAAAGAAGTTTAGGTCTATGACTGAACCAGCTGCAACATTATTGTGCTTTCCCAGGAATGAAAATAAATGGAGGTGGACACAGTAAAATGCATACAGAATAAATAAAATGTGGCGTTGTAAGCTTATACACAGTGTTGTAGAAAGATGTAATTTGTCTATATACCTTATATTTGTTAACGTGGTAAGATAACATAGTCTGGAGAAAAGCCTTCAGGGCAGATCCTGAATTATAAACTTGGATCTCTCGTTGATGAGCTTGTTCTGAGACAAGGCGTTAAGTGTCTGCTGTTATTTCACAGATGGGAACACTGGTTTATATAAGGCATTCAAAAATTTCATCTCCAGTACAGATTATCTTCTGTTTGTTAACTTTTATACTTTATTTTCATCTAGACCAGACCCCACGAGGTTTCTCTTAAAGTTTAACCCCTCTCTCAATGCTGTAGACAATGTTCAAAAGAATACTGCACTGCATTGGGCAATAACATCGGGAAATACCAGTGCAGTGGATCTGTTACTGGAAGCTGGTTCTAGCCTGGACATAAAAAATGGCAAGGTACAATTTCTTTCATAATACTTCATTCCATGTGGCATGAATGTGTGAAATTAATGTAAAGAAAAATCTGAGTCCTCTCCCCTTTGGGTATCCTTTGGAATGGGGATTGACTAAGAGCATTTCCTAAAAGGAGTTAGCGCCTTGCTTACGGTGTGGCACAAAGTGTGAATAAAGAGATTGTTTGTTTGCAACGTTCATTCAATGAACAGCCAAGCTGTTCGGTCACTCTGAACATCATTGTGTCCTTGGCACAATGTCCTTTTTTCTTTAAGTTGACTGTTTTCTACTTCAAAACACTGTCATGAGGAGTCATGACTTTGGACAGACTTTAAAAAATAATGCTGTCTTTGGTGTCCTGTGAAACTCAAAGACCTTAAGAAGATACATATGTCATCCTGTGAAGACCACTGTTTGACAGTGCCTGTTTGTATGTTCAAAAGGCCTCGTCACATGTGAAAGTCTTCGTCCTAATATTTGTAAAAACTGATAGTGAGAAGTATAAATACTGAAACTATCGATTCCTCTGACTATATAGATATGTTTGTACAGTGTTGTTACAGCGATGTTTATTTCTTGTTTCTGTTGAAAAGGAAAGCATTTATGTGCTAAGTGCATAAAGAAACAAACATTTCTGTTGTTAAAGGGAGAGACACCACTTGATCTTGCTTATCAAAGCCAGAATCGCTTCGTGGTTTATATGGTAAAGGAAGAAGAAAGAATGAGAAGCAGAAGAAATAACAGATTACTGAAAATAGTAGAGAAATATGAGGTAATTTCATGAGTAATAACTAATGGAAATAAAGCTACAGCATTCCATGTTTAAAACAATAGGCAACTTAACTCTTTTCTAGCAAGAGGATCTTCTAACAAGAGTGCACTCTCCTGAAATTGAGTGCACATCAGTAAAATTATTTAAAAGCATGTAACAGTGGTTTGGGTGGGGGGTTGTGTGTCTTTTCCCCGCCCCTCTTTGCAGTGTTCGTGTGTCACTTTGTCTTACATACCTAGTCTTTCAACATTTGTTATTACATTACACGAATACTTTTGAACTAAGTCCTGCTTGAATACTTTGTCATATTTTAACAATAGTAATTTTAATAGCTCTTCCTGCTGTTGGCATCTTCCTTGACCTTGATGTGGGCCATAGGATACGTAATGAACTTAAGTTCTGATTCTTGGCTTTTGAAAGGAGGTCTGCTTCTTCTCCTGCTGTTTGGGATGGCTCTATTTGTGAGGTTCGTGACTCTTTCTCTCTGTATGTGTATGTATTTTCTTATATATGCCATATAAGGTATCTAATGCTGTATTATTTTCAGAGTTTAGTCTGACCTAGCGTAACAAATGTGAAGGGTTTAACGTATGTACTTTTTAGAATGACTGTAGAAATCAAGTGTTTTTAGATGTGCGAAATGATAGTTTCTCATCACTGGAAGATTTGAAATAAAACAAACCACTGAAGTGTTTAAGCAGTATGTTAGCTAATGTTAATGATAGAGAGTGTTATTGAAGGTCTGCACGTGGTGGATACTGAGATATCCATTCGCAATGCTCAGAAATGTGCTTTATCTCAACTTTTCCTTCTGTATTTGTGACACAGAATGAGTTTTAATGAGCCATTCCCTGCCTCCTCTGCTCCCCAGACCTCCCAGTGTTATCCTAAGCAGTTTGGCAGGTTTCCTGCTTTCTTCAACAGTTTCTGCAGCAGTCAGTATTCACTGAAATAGCAGTGCTATCAGTGTGCAAGTAGACAGAGATGGCACTTTTCACTTAGTGCTACAGCACTTCTGATATATAGCATTAGGCTGGAGCATTCTTCAGTTTTATTTTTGCATTGTTAACCACCTATGTATCTGGCTAAAGAATGTTTTTGAATGACAATTCTTGATTGCTTTAAGAGAGACTTGAAGTATACTGAATGTGTGAAGTTTTTAAAATAACAAAATAGGTAATTTATACTCTATGGAGTTATGTTTTAAATACACTGTAAAAAATACTCTTTTATTTTAATATTCTTTCAGGCAGTTTGTGGGACTCAAGAATTTAAGGTATCTTCCCACAGTATTTCTCCTAAGTTCAATTTTTTGGATGGCCGTGACATGGTTTTTCTGGTTCCTGCCTGATATCCTTTATACTCAAGAAACGCAATAGAACTCTCCTGACAGTTCCTGGTAAATCTAATGTGCAAATAGTAATGAGCTGTCCCAGATAACTGCACGTGCCTGTTAATGTCTGGTAAGGTTCATTTACTTCCCTTGGACAGGGGTGAAATAACTTTAGGTTTAAATTAAAGTTGTATGTGGGCTAAAAATCTGTGCTGTCTTTTATCTTTAGCAGATGTTTGTGTACAATTCTGAACTATTTCCTATGTTACTGGAATATCAAAATGAAAACGTCTTTGTTCTAAACTTAATTGTCTCTGTTACCATCTCCATGCGTCTCTTTAATCTTCCTCACTGAGACTCTCGTACAAGAATGTATTTTGTCTTGTAGTGTAACTGGATAACACATGCATTAATAATTTTCAAAGCATCTTATCTTTCTGAAGTGGTGAGGATTTGACAGCTAGTGATATTTATGCTTCTGCTCTTAAAAAGATCACTTTCCTCCCCACCCCCCAAAAAACAGGGAACAAATTTCTTCATGTCCCTCCAATACAGATTTTTCCAGTGTCCTATCTTTATTCATAGATTATACCGCGTTCCCAGCGTACAGGACATTAATGCCTACCTTTCATTTACTTTCTTTGAAGAGGCTTTGCACTGATGAGTACGAAAACGTTTTAGTGGTTTACACTTGCTTTTCAGTGCCCTGCTCTTTTTTTACACAAGAGGCATCTATTTATTTTTTTATTACGTTTGGTGAAAAACTTACAGAGATACTTAGAACTGTAAATAATTTTCTACTAAACCAGCTCGAATATATTGCTACACAATTTTAATTAATTTTTAATTACTTCATCCTTTAAATGGCATTTTCTTTTGCACTGTTCCCAATTAAGATGTTCTTAATAGAATTATCAGGATTAACTGTGATGAGGTGATTGGGTATATTCCAGCTGGGAATACATGTATATGCCTGTCACAGTGAAAATCATGTTATTCAGTGTTGTGTTGTGAAGTTTTAAGGTTTTCTTAGTGTCATATAAATTAAAAGAAAAAAATTCCAACGATAGAGGTCTGAGTCAGATGCTTTGCTGAAGATAGTGAGTGTGGCAATCTTCTTGAAGGTCTAACTGTAGCTTAGCGAGATGGGCAAGTGGATAGTTCAGTCTGGAGAAGAGAATGCTCTGGGGAGACCTTCCAGTACCTAAAGGGGGCTTATAGGAAAGACGGGGAGAAACTCTTCAGCAGGGCCTGTTGTGACAGGACAAGGGGAAATAGTTTTAAAATCGAAGGAAGCAGATTCAGACTTGACATAAAGAAGAAGTTCTTCACTTTAAGGCTGGTGGAACACTGGCCCAGAGAGGTGATGGATGCCCCAGGTTGCCCAGAGAGGTGGTGGATGCCCTATCCCTGGAAACATTCAAGGCCAGGTTGGATGGGACTCTGAGCAACCTGATCTGGTTGGAGATGTCCCTGCTCCTTGCAGGGGGGTTGGACTGGATGACCTTTAAAGGTCCCTTCCACCTGAACCATTCTGTGATTCTATGGTTTTTCCATTTCACTATCCAACTCTTTTTCTTATGAAGGTGTTTTCCTTCTGGAGCTGGTCACAGATCTGAGTGTTATAAAAGCGTTCAGTATGTTATTTACCTGTATTTATGTATGAATGAAAATCCAGCCATTGTAATTAAAGTCTGCTCTCGGCTCCAAAAAAAAAAACAAAGTGCAAGTAGACCAGCAGTATCCACAGGAAATAACTTTGACTTATGTAAGTGCACCCTGCAATTGCATCGTAACAAACACAATGATAAGACTGTTGATAGCACCAATATTTCATAATTTGTTATCTTGATTTTAATTAGAGCTACTTTGCAGTGGTTTTAGTTCATAAGACAAAACAACCTTGGGGTTGCAGTACTTGATTTTTAAGAGTTATTCACACTATACAGTTTATCTAGTGACTGAGCAGTCACTGAGGATGAAATTCAGGCTTGGGCTCTTTGCTCCTTGGTGGCATTATGGACTGTTCTTTAGGAGCCTGAGCTCTTGAGTTTGACGCTTGAATTTAATTGGCATGAAACTTGTCCCACTCCACATTCCTCTGTTGCTGTAGTTTAATCTTGACATGTTTTTTTCCCCTTACCCTGATGTGTAGATGTTTTTAGTACATAGTGTGAAAGTTATGTCCCTAATGTCTTCTCCCTCATGTGTAATAATAATTTGTCTGCTAGAGAAGTTGCAGCACGTAACTATATGTAAAAAGTACTGAATTTAAGTCTGATTTTCTGAACTTCATGAGAAATTAATACCCTCCATATACAGTCATTAAAACAGTCAGCCACTGGGTAAAAGCAAAGGGTTTGCAAGAAGAAAAATACCCAGTTAGACCAGAAATTTGTCACTTAATCATAATGGTTTTTCTGGTATATTTGTGAGGGAAGAAGGGTTCCCAGTAGCTGCACCTTACCTTGAGAAGTGTTTAGCAGTGTGTGCTTGTTTTTTAAGTGACAAAGGTAGTTCCAGGGTGACTGAAATTGCGTTTTTCTATCTAAATTTATGCAGTTGTCTCAGCTGAAACAAACAAGAGAGGGCAAGTCTTGGAAAACAGTCTGAGTAAGAGCCTGTTTGATGACTTAGGGGTGTGTGCAGCAGTCAAATAAATCTCACAGCTGCTGGAAGCTTAGTAACTATGCATGTCTGATTGGTGTTGTTTAAATAAAATAGGAGAAACTTCAGAGGGTGAAATAAATACATTTGTAACGAGTCAAATGTTCCTTAACTTGAATATTACATATAACCAATACAATTCTTGAAATCGCTGTCATGTTCAGTGTGGTGGGTCTTCTTTATTATTTCTATAAAACTTGGAGAACTGATCCTGGCTATATTAAAACTTCAGAAAAAGAAAGAAAAGAGGTAGGTAAAACAAATGGAAGGGTTGACCCAGTGCAACACATAAGTACTTTTGTGGATTTGTTTGTCATCATGTGCAATTTTGTTAAACTTGAAAGCAGTGAAATACTCTTAATTTTTTTAAGAGTTTTTAGTTCTGTCATTGAACAGCATAGATCATAGATAATTTCTCCTACTACTGCTTGTTTCTTTATCTTCATCACCCTGCCGTAATTTCCTTGTCTCCATCTTCTCATTGGTATGTGAGCTTTGGCCAAACGTTGTACAGATCTTTTCATTCACATTGTATATTAATTTTGGCAACATAGAGATAATTTTCCGAATAATCTTGCATGAGTGAAGTTGCCTTAGTCTGTTCTGCTTCTCCTGGACCTTATTAAATAGCAAGTACTTATTCCTGTTGGTGCTTGGTGGTCAAAGTGCTTATGAACTCCAAAAGGCCTAATGTAAAAAATGTCATAGATCCCCCTCAAAATGTGATCCAAACGCAAGCATGAACTACTTTGTCTTTCAGAACATTGTAGCTCTTGCAGAAGCAGGTTGCTTGGACTTCCGATCATTTTGCACATCGTGTCTTGTAAGTGAGACTAGTTTTGTTTTCTCTTTTTAACCTGGCTTTTTTTCAGTAGTGCTGTAAAAAAACCCTTTTCCTCATAGCTTGTCGTGCAAGTATTATGTGCACAGTTTGTTCTATATTACTTAAATTTCGTTTTTGTTTTTGTTTTGTTGGTTTTTTTTACAGTGACAAAAGAGATGCTTTGAGATTTTTGGACTTTAGTCTTAGTAAAATTGCTTTTTTATTATTATTTCCATCTCTCTTTTTGTAAAACTAAGGTGTGTAATTCTCATCTATTTTCTGTGCTGTGGGGTCTGTTATACAGTAACTGTACAAAATATGATGGTACCCATGAGAAGATGCTTTAAACTTTGAGCAAAGTAGATGCTTTTGCTGTGACTGTATTCTTTTCCTTCATCCTCCACCAGGTAAGGAAGCCTTTGAGATCTGTTCATTGCCATGCTTGTGATTTATGTGTAGCCAGATACGATCAGCATTCTCTGTGGATTGGACAGTGCATAGGTGAGAGTTTGTTTTACGAAATTTGAAAATACTACATAATTTAAAAGTTGCAGAAATCATATTTGTCTCCTTTGAGAGAAAGCACACCTGGTATAAGAATACACAGTTGATACTGAAGAGGTTACTGATAGGTACCAGAGGGAAATTAGTTCGATGGCAGAGAGAAACACAACTAAAATTATTAAAGGGATGGAGTGGTCACCCTAAGAGGAGAGAGCAAACAGCTTGGGACCCTTTTCTTTTGAGAGAAGAAGGAACAGAGGATATGATTGAGACTTAAAAAGAAAATAAATGGTGACTAAAGTGAATGCAGAATTGTTATTTGCCAAGCACATCATACTAGAATAAGGGGGGCTCACTGAGAATAGCAATTGGATTTAAAATGGGTAAGAAAATATATCTTTACATTGCAGGTGGAGCTTGCTGCTGTAAGAGTTTGCAAATGTAGGCAGGGTCAGTAGGTTCAGAAGGCATTAGACAAACTTCTGGACAATGTACCCAAAAGCAAATACTAAAAGAACTAGATAAGTATGCACACTCTGGCATTTTAATGCAGTAGCTGTGGGTGAGGAGAATGAACCATAGAAGCAGCCAAGCTCGTTAATCCTCCTGAGCTAACGTTGTCTGTTGTTGCTGTTAGAGACAGTATGCTGGAGCAGCAGCACCACTGAGATAACCCCACAGGACATTTCTTATGTTCTTCTGTTCTTTGAGAAACTTCCTCTTTCTTCCTTTCTGTCTCATTCCTGGTCATGTTCAAGATAGAAAGGTTAGAGCTTTACATCTGTAGCAATGTATTTTTAACATTTTTTTTTTTGCCAATAACTTTTTTTTTTGTGAAAAATTTGTGGAAATATTTTTACAACGTTTGCTGTTTACAAGGTGGTGAGACGTCCTTCAGATGCATTGTTTCAAAGCTTTGAGGAATGCTGATTGTGATTTAAAGAGAAGATAATTGTATGTCTTCACATCTCTTCTCTGACAGAAGTCTAGGGTTTTTAATGGGCATATCTTCAATTCTGAAGCACACAAAGGTCAAACAATTAAATTGAATAGCTTAGATTTTTTAGTCATTTGAGAGAATTGTAGTGTGCGTGGGGAGAGTTGTGGTTGCATAATTAGTCCTCATCTAGCTAAAACAGCTGAAGGCATGCTCTGAAGAAGAGACAAATCCTGTTTGACTTTATCAGAACTAATTCTATTATATAAATTAGGATGGCTTACAAAAGAAAGTTGAGAAAGAGATCAGCATTGTCAAACTCCCTTGAGTATAGCAGAGGTAATAGTAAGAAGTGGTTTTGATTCTTTTTGTTCCTATTAACTTCAGGACAAATAGAAATATTGCTGAATTTTAAAATGTCAAACTTTTTTTTTTTTCCCTTTCCTTTCCTCAAATACAGGCGTTGGGAACCATCGTTACTACTTATTGTTCCTGTCTTTCATAACTATGACCAGTGTCTGGCTGCTTTATGGAACTCTTCAGTGTATGTATCCGTGAATTTATTTTAATTTAGCTTTCAAGGATGCGTGTGTATGGTTCTTATTTTTCAGCATTTTGTTTCTAGCAGGTGTAATTATGCCTGCACAAATAAGACCATATTTCAGCAATGTTGTTATCTTGTAATTCTGTCTTTAAATGAAAACATATCATTTTTGAGTCTTAGGTCAAATATCTGATTACGTTTGTTTTGAGTAGAAAGCAAGATCTAGTGGGATGTCCATTGGAAAATACCGTATCAGAAAGCATTTTTGTTAAGAGATGAAATAAGCCATGTGGAGGAAAGTCAGGTTACAAGTTCTGGTCTGGATACCTCTTACTACAATAGAAAATACGTTTGTAAATAAATTATTGCAAAGCCTTTATTGATTTTGTTATTTGGAAATATCTATACTGAATAATTACAGAAGTTTCTTTTTGTTTTTAATGTGGTGATAACTTTGAAAAGAGGAGACCTGTATATCTAATTAATAAATCCAAACTATTACTTTGGAAAATTTAAGAAATTTTTTGGAGGCGAAAGAAGAGCCCTTATAATGTGGGTCCTGAGGATGAATTAACATAGCACTAACCTTTTAAATAAAAAGTAGAGGGAGTTCATCTTATTTTATATTATTTCACTTATACTGAAATGAGTCAGTATTCAACGTAGAGTGAAATGAACCAACTGTGGCAGTGGAGGACACGGGACATGCATGTGAACACAAGTTCCTTTCCTGTGTTTCAGTGGTGGTCTTATGTATGCAAAAAGCGTATTTTTTCTCCATTTCCTGTGTGTGAAGGAGCATGGGAAGAAAACCTCTATTGTTCTGCTGACATAGAGGCAGAAAAAAGTTGCTCTGCTTTTAGTTGTTTAGGTTTTTTATAGGTTGAAGACGTATGTGGTAGGCTTAAGTATCTCTCAAGAAATATACGGAAGTTGGACATTGCCATTTGCATCTATTGAATAGTGGTAGAATACTGTTTTCTTGTCGTTGTCACCATAATGTCTTCTTTCATTGATGATGATGTTTAAGATAAATGATAAATTCTTGTCCTAAAATTACAGATAATCATGAAGCAAAATTTCAGTAGTCTTGACAATGAGACATGATGACTTAATTCAGTATCGCTAGTTAACTTTTTAAAAGTGCCTAGCCAGTGCCTTGAATATTCCTACTGTGGATTCTGAATGCATAATGCAAAGATTATGCAACCAGAATAGCAAGCAGTCGTGTATCTCTGTGGGTGCTTTTAGTGGGAACACGATATACTAGACGTGGTAATTCTACAGGATGTTGCTATGTAATAGTCATTCCATGCAAACAATCTTTGTTCAGTTCTTAAGTAGCCTATATTAAAAACATAATTAACCGATTATCTGTCTTGTCAGATTGGTCAAACCATTGCGCAACAAGTTATCATCAAGATGGAGCGTGGACCTACTTCACACAGATCGTACGTTGTTCTCCCTGGGTTTCCTACATCTTCGCAGTAGCCTGTTTTCATACAGTATGGGCTTCGTTGTGGCTCACTGTTCAGCTTTATCAGGTATTATTTTACTTCAGTTTATGCTTCTCTCTTAAAAAAATCATCATATTAAAACTTTTCCTGAGATTATTTACTCCCATGAAAACGTTGTGTCTGCTTTCCTTGACTAATTAATGTCACATGTAGGTGCTTTTCTTAAATCCCAGGGCAGTCCTTTAAGTTTCACAAGTACTTGTGCACTCAGCGTTCCCATGATAAAAGTAGAATAACAGTCTGCAAATCACTCTCATAACTGAGTTTTGGGTTTACTACTCATGAAAAATTCCTAACCTGTGAAAAGATGTATTTGAAGGCAAGAAAGTTATTTGACTAATAGAACTGGTGTAACTGCCCCCGAAATGGCACATGACACACAAAGTCCTGAGTTGAAAGTTCTGCGGCAGAGCTCAGCAGTGTGTCGTTGGACTGTATTAAATCAAATTGTTACCAAAAAAAAAATCAATTACTTGTATTTTGTTCTGATGAGGACTGTCAAAATTCCTGTTTATGTTTTCCTTGGAGAGACTTTGGCTACACAAACAAGATTAAGAAGAGCTGTCTTAAAACATCTAGGAAACAGCTTGTTTAGCAGCTCTTAGGAAAGATGTGTCATTTGAATATGTGTTAAGCATACTGAGCTGAAGACTTGGTTTGCATCTTGTTTAAAAAAAGAGAAGAATCCACAATTTTAAATGCTAGGTTTCTGTAGTGTCCAAGACACTGAGATGTGTCTTTTCTTTTCGGAAAAGAAGTATCTTGGTAGGATATTTACAGTTAACTACTGTGTTTCATACACAGTCATTTGTAAATGTACTGCTTTATGATATTTGGTGTATCATGCAGCCATTTATAAGGGCTTGTAAGATTTATGTTGATTAAAAAAAAAAAAATGGAAAAGGGAAGAGGTAAGCAAAAATGCAGAAAAAACCTGTAAGTCTCATTTTGGAACTCAACGAAAAGACATAGAATGAAGAAAATGAAAAAGTTATTGTTGAGTCTGATATCTACTTCATGGTTTTTTGCTCAGCTACTTTATCTTTATCACGACATCTTTTTTCTATGAGTTTATGTGGTAGAATATAGACAAAATCTGAGGATACAGGTGCTTAACTGCTGTAGATCTTTAACTTCTACTGACATCTGTAAAAGTACAGTCTTCAGTCATCCCAATTAAGCTTGCTTCTCAGTGGAAGCTTTACTGTTACAGATTTCTGTGTTCTGTTTTAGTCCAAGTGACATTTAAAAACATACTCTTCAGTCATTAATTATGACAGTAGTTACTTATTTGTTAGATACGGCCAACCTTTGCCCCTCCCCCCCTTCTCAATGGTATCTTTTGGTATCACCAGAACTTTAATTTGTGCTGTTCACGTTTTAACCATTACTTACATTTTATTTTCTGTAAGATTACATTCCTGGGATTGACCTCCCATGAGAGAATGAATCTCCAGATACAGAGAAAATCTTCTAAGCATCCTATTTCACTCAGGAGAACTCCATACAAGTGAGTGTTAATGAACAGTGTGTTTTAAACACATATCTTTTCAGTACTGATTTGCTTCACTCCTTCATAAATGCAAAAAAAAAAAAAAAAAAAAAAAAAAAAGAGTGGTTTGTGGATGTGCTAGTCATGCCTGTTGTGAGTTGTGCTGAGGGGAGGAAACGGACCTCATTTTCCTCGCTGAGAAGTTTCTTTGCCCTAGGAAACAGGGCAGCGTAAGAGCTGCTGGGGTTCTTTCTGCCTGGCTGTGTATATAGGAAAAAGACGTGCCAAAACAGGTCCATAGCTCTAATCAGTAGACGCTGTTTTGGAGGTGGGGATGTTGTCCTTTAGTTTGTTCATCAGTCTCTGTGTCTGTTATGTATCAACTGGCCCCTTTCTGACTTCTCTGGCAGTATTTAGCTCAATAGAGAAACTAGTACCAAGGTTTCCCTGTTACACTAGAAATCTCTGTTTCCTCCTGTGTATTAACAGTTGAGATCTTACTAAGTACTAACTTTTAAACATCTGAGTTGAACTTAATCTCTTCTCACTGTTAAATGTAATACAGGTTGTAAAAGTTCAGCAAAGGAGTAATGCTCAGTAGAGAACTGTTCTTATGTTTCTTCTCCCAGAGCTGTCTTCATTGACAGCTTCCTATCTAAAATACTGTCTTAGGGTGAAATTGTATTTTTGATGCCTGCAGTCTTTTGCTAGACTTATTAATGTATATTTCTCTCATTTTCAGTCTTGGATGCTTCCAGAATCTTGCAGACTTTTTTCAGTGCGGTTGCTTTGGTATGTTCAAACCCAATGTAGTTGACTGGACCAAGCAATACAACCTTCTTCATCTGGCAAAAGAGAAAAATGTTCATTCTGTATGAAGTTTTGCTTACTTTCTAAAACTGCTGAGCTGAAAGCTAAATAAAACTGGATATTTTATTAATTTTTACAAATTCTTCTGAATTTTGCTTGTTTTTATTTTAATTATTGTTTTAAATATTAAACCTATCTTGCATAAGCTAGCGCAGGTTTATATATGAAACAATCGCTGTATGTCTGTGTATATATAGTTTGAGCTGAAACTATTTGAAATTTTATGTGATGAGATGACACTAAGAATATATTTTTTTAAAGGTAAGTTTGTACGGCAGAATTTCAAAACCGTGTTGGTACCCGTTGCTTTATATTGCAGAGAAAAAAAGAAAATTGCATTTTAAAATTAAGGGGAAGGTTCATATTTTGAAATATAATATTACGATTACCCTGTTATTTTATTGCTTATGTTGTGAAAACTTCTATTACGTCTTTGTATTTGGAGGGTTTACATGTAATAAAACAGAGCTTTTATGTTTCTAAGTGTGTTTTTACAGACTGAGATAGATTCAAGGGATATGTGACCAGTGAGGTACTTAAGAAGAGGTAAGCACAAAACCGTAAAGAAAAGCCCGACTCTTGGCTTTCCCTGTATATATGCCCTGTTTAGTGTGTGAAAATGAGTAAGTTGATGATGGAAAATAGTGATGTGTATAAAAACAGGGAGTTATTCCCTGCTGTCAACCAAGTTCCCAAGAAAAGGCTGCAATGTCAGTCTGGAGTGGCCAGCTAAGCAATGTGGGTTTGAGTGTAAGCTGATGTAGGTAATAATGAAAACCAGCAGGGAAACAGATCAAGATCAGAAAAGTAAAGTAAAATAGCATCTAGAACTGACAACAAAAGAGTAAAGTAGTGTCATGGTACGGATTTTTTGTAGTTAAGAGATGGGGGTTTTCATACACATCAGTGAAACAGATTTATCTGTGACATTGTAGAACATAAAGCACAAGCAAATTCAAGTAAAAATAATGTGAAGCAGTATCAGTACTTTATTGTAGCTTGAAAACATACAATTACAAAACTTAACAACACCGTATTCTAAGAACATGGTGTTTTTCTTCAGAAATATCTGCCTTTCAGAGAAGGAATTTCAAATCCTTTTTAATTGTCTCAAAGGGAATAACATCTACTTTGCCATAACACATAATGTCAAAATGTTCAAAACTCATTAGGGGATTGGTAGAAATATAAATGGCATAATATTCTGCGTGAAAGAAAATACAGCCTCAGTCAGAACACCTTGACCCTTGCGCTCCATGAGGTATGTCTCTCTTAATGGGACAGTATGCTGAGTCTTTAAAATTCCGATCTAAAGTGTGGTGAATACTAGTTTAAGAAGCAATAATGTTCTATGAATAATGTTCCATGGGGTTTTTTAGTCTTTACTTACTGTAAAACAAACATGAGTCTAGTTCTATCACTGTACCTTTTTAAGCTATTCTAAGAATTTCTTAAGATACAAGCTCACAAGGTTTTCCTGCAAGGTGGAAAATATTAAACAAATGCCCTAGGTTCTTAGCAATACGTGGTATGTTTTACATATATAACTGTCACTTGATGGCATCAACAGCAGTTTGGGTCTGTTGCATTAATTTCTTCTCATTCGCACTCTTTCTTTTCCACTTGAGTGAGGCCACCAAACCCAATTCCTTTGGGACCAAAATTTTTTGCGTAGCAAACTGCAAAAGAAGGAGGGAGGTAAACGGTATTCTGCATGACTTGTATGTATTTAGGATCTAAATAATATTTCATTAAAGCTACTTTCCTGCATGAAAATACTCAGTGAAACTTGGTCTGTATGAGTGATACAGACTGAGTGATAAGTCAGAAATTTTCAAAGGAAGTTAAAAGAACTACAGCATAGTCCCGAAACTGTTGATGGCAGTTTAAACCATTCCGTTCTAACTCTGTTGCTATGTGTGTGCGTAGTTATTTGTCACAATTCTGCTACAGAAGTAGTAATGGTCAGCCTATTTCTCCAGATGTGCTAGTTGTCAGACCATACCCAAAGTCACAGAACTGAAGTATTCCTCTTTAGGATTGTCTGTAAAGCTTAGCCTAGGAGATAAAGCTTTGCATGTTTTTCCCCGTAAGCTATTTTTAAGAGTCAAGTCTGTGAACTTTCGTGGTCTGAGAGGAAAATCTGGATGTATAATTTAGCATTAATGTGTTATCTTCTGTGCTACCAGTATAGTAGAGTTATCTTTTACTGGCAAGAATTTAAGTTAGTACCATGACTTTAAATGGATGACCTTTGAAGATCTAGATCCTTGTGGATTTCTTCTTTTGTTTTTTTTTTGTTTTTTTTTTTTTTTTTCCTTTTGTCTAAGAGGATGTCCTACTTGTAGTAAAATGACAACTTTAAAATGTAAATGTTAATAATAGAAGATGCAACCGCAATGTTTTCATAGCGCTCTCCTCTGCTTTCAGGAATTTTTTAAAAAAAGATAAAATGAAACTTCATGAGGTTGGTAAGCATGCGGCCAGGTAAATCATGATGGTGATACTGGGTCTAAAAAGAATAATTTTAGATTGACTCAATAACCCAGTTCGCTCATTCCAGTTCTTACCTTTACAGTAGAGCTCTCCATCTTTGTCTGTAACGTTTGTAGATTCTAAACTCTTTCCACAAATAGCACAGCGGAAGCAAGTCTTATGCCAAGGCTGAGGAAATGAAGACAATTCGTTGTATATTACAGAAGATGCACAGCTAGCAGATGCAAGAAACAAAGCACTGTTGCTTTTTATGGTGTGAAAATGTTAAAATTGTCTTGTTGGTCTTACAGCTTGCATTTTTAGTCATTCTAGATCAGTCTTTTTTTCATTTACTTTATTATCCCATATCAAGATCTTACCTAGAGACATTGTTATTAATAGAGATCTAGTAAAAAGCAGAGTGCTGCAGATGTTACTCTTGTCTTGGCCATTGCTTTGATGTGCAGAGATAATTTTCTAGTGAAAGTTCCTAGAGCAGAGAGCTGGCATGTCATGTGAAACAGGCTTTTGTTTTTCTAGTCACAGGATGTCTTTAATATATCTGCAGTTGCCACTACAAATAGCTGTTTAAATTATAAATATCCTCAGAGATGTTAGTAGGATGCCAGTGGTAGAAGAGCCAGCTTGCACAGTAGCCAGGAGTTGTTCTTCAGGCATCAACAAGGCACAGAAAGTTGAAGGCAGCTTACATAAAACACATGGTTTTAAACCTGGAAGTACATCAGACTCTCTAGCAATTTGCTAGTTCATCCTCATATTTTCTTCATCGAGACTGAGTAAAAGTTTAAAAGATGTAGGACCTATTAGCTGTGGTTTATCACTGTTATAAAAGCGTGTTTTGTTTCTGGTGCTGTAGTAACTACTTACTTTTCCTCCTCCCATGATCTTCTCTGCTGCGTACACTGATTTGCCACAACGGGGACATTTATCCACATCTACCATCTTTTTGGCAAACTTTGAAGGATTAGTTGGTGTAGAAGGGCGAGCAGACTTTGGTGACCCCCTAAAACAGAAGTTTTCAGGGTTTTTGTTTAAAATGGTATCTTCATTCTATAAATATGATTCTTAGCTGGATTCTTAGCTGGCCTAGGGTCAAAAGCGTATCAGAAAAGTAGCTTTGCTTTATATTTCTGGACTTTGTGCTAGCTTAAAGCCTTTCACAGAATGACTTTTGAATTACTGGGTTGTTGGACCGCAACAGGTCACTAAATGTACAGGATGTGACAGTTTTTGATACAGGACTCTGCCTGTAATGGCTTCATATCTTATAAG
The DNA here is from genome assembly GCF_036417535.1 of Chlamydotis macqueenii. Lineage (NCBI taxonomy): Eukaryota > Metazoa > Chordata > Aves > Otidiformes > Otididae > Chlamydotis > Chlamydotis macqueenii. The sequence goes on along the minus strand of NC_141560.1, from coordinate 68,510,577 downwards.
GAGCTGCAGTTAAATACATCATTTGAGCTTTTATTTCCTACACAGCATATTGGTGAATTGGTTTTCTCATAGTAATACTAGAAAGCATCATTGATTTGTAAATGTGCAGCTTTAGAATTGTAGAAAAATACTATAAAAACGTACTGTCAGAGATAATTGTGCGCAGCTGAGGCTTTTGGAAGATGGTAACCCATTAGAATTCCTTTGTTCAAACATGTTCTCAGTGTGTAATCCTCCACAGGGAGGATTTAGAAATGTTATTTCCCCCATTGAGAGGAGAGTTATCAGTATATAGTAGTGTGATTATTTCTCTAACAGTAAAACCTAACTGTATTTTAGCCCCTGAGAGGAAAAAATTCTCATGTTCTATGGTGGATGTCCCTTTACCCCTGCACTACTAATGGCAAATTACAATTGCAGTGAATATTTACATCTGTGGTGGCATGTAAAGGCTGCTTCTGCAGAATAATTGCCCATTGAAGGAGGAGATAATTTACAAAGAAGGCTTGAAGACAGTGAACATCATTAAAAACTGGTAAATTATGGTGTCCACTGCAGGAAAGATTGTAGGGAAGTCTGATCTGCTACTTACGCTAGATGTTGTTATGGAAACAGAATAAAATACCTAAAATACCCCACTAAGTGACAAGTAGTCAGTGGGGTTTTAACTCACTGTTGCAGATTCAAGCCCAGATGGTCACCGGTGTCAGTGCTGAGACATCCTGCCCCTTGCCCAAACCCGATGCCTTTGGGGCCGTATTTTCTCCCGTAACAAGTTTTGCAGTAGATTTCAGATTCGTGAGCCGCTACTGTGGTACTGTCCAGAGCTTTTCTGCACGCCACTGAAGACAGGAAAAGAGATGCACAGATAATCATTTGTGTGTTCAAATGTTAATTTAGAATCATAGAATGGTTAGGGTTGGAAGGGACCTTCAAAGGTCATGTAGTCCAACCCCCCTGCAAGGAGCAGGGACGTCTTCAACTAGATCAGGTTGCTCATTTATATGGTTCAGAATAATTACAATTAGTGTTTATTTTTGTTTATCTTTAAAAATAAGGGGAAAGGAGAGTGTTGGCCTGTAGTCAGTATAAAAATTCCCTGGGCTGTTCCTAAGCAGTTGTGCATGCACGCAATGTGCTCTTGCCACTCCAAAGTTCTACTGTAACCCTAGGAAGATCATGGGTTTGTCAAGACAATTTATCTAGATCTATGAGGCTCAAGATGGATTTGAGATCATCATCCTAAACTCCCAAGTCTTAAAGAGGAAAAAAAATAAAAGGGAGGTTGCAGGGGTGTTAATTCTGCTGTGGATCTGCACCTTTCAAAATAGTCACTCTGAGTTGGTGGTGGCTTTCTCGTCTCAGCCCGTGCTATTTTAATGTGGTGTGTTTCTAAAAGAGGATATAATGTACATACCATGTCCAAAGTCAAGCAGGACATGGGTTTTTTGTTATTTGTTTGAGCAGTAGTGGAAGGCAAAGCAATGATTGCAAATAACTGGTAGTCTCAATTCTTTTAGACTTCCTTCAAGATGGCAAGAGTATGACTGTAGCCGTTCCAAAACCCGAGACCTCTTCCTCGTCATGCTCGTTACAAAGAAATACTGCTTGGCTCAGCTCTCTAGGAAAGGTGTGGGAGACTTTTGGGCATTCCTATGGCACCTTCTGCCCAACTTTCATAATGGAACACAGGTTTTACCCTCTATAGCACTCCTTTAACCCTAACCTCAAAGTGGAAGGACCAAAGGTAAATGAGTGCTAACAGCTGCTTATTTGGGCATCTCAGTAAGCGAGTGTCCACGTCTTGAGAAGCACAAGCCACACTTAGAGCTAATGAGCGTTGCTGAGGCTGATCTCCTGTGTGGTTATTCTACTGAGAGACCGTGGAAGCTGGATTACTGCCTCCCCAGTTCTTCGCTCATCTGAAACCTGGTCGGTGTTTAGAGAGGCTAAATTCTGTTACCGGTCCAGTGGATCTCCTTGCTGCTTATGCGTGGAAACTGGACAATAATGAATGGGGAAGAAAATAGCTATGCTCCTCATCTGCTTGGTGGCTGTGTGCTGCAGTTTTGGGAACTCAGCATGAGGCAGCCCACACCCCGTTGAGCGAGGAGGAAGCTTTCACTTCAGAGTGCCTATAGAAAAAAAAAATCAGGGTTTTGTAGTATACTTAAAAAATAATATTTGAACACTACTTACCAATTGTTCACTGTGTCTACAGTGGTTGATGGTGGAGGGGGGCGGGGAAAGTAGGGAAAAACTTTCTCTACAACTTCCCTGGGACAAGCGCACGCCCCACAGAGGGTTTTAATTCTGTCGCTGTGCTGTGTAGAGGGGAAAATAATTTGCGAGGACCTTTATATTTAATAGAAATAAGATGAGGGGCTTCTATCAATGTGTGAACCTGATGCTACAGTCTCTTCTGCTTTGAGATGATGATTCTGTTTGCTTAGGGAGTTAAGGGCTGATGGAAACTCTAGCAGTAGATAAAGTGCTTCTATTTCTGGCATCTTAGGGATAGAGTATCAATTTGCCACAACAGATGGAGCAAAAGCCCTTGGAGTGCTATTGTTGAAATAACTCTGAGACCTGTCATCTGCCAACAGATACCGTCCACGAGCCAGCACAGAGACGTTTCAGGTTGATGGCGTGAGATCCTGCCAAATGTCCGTCACAGCTGTGGTCTAAGTAAAAGCTGACAGGGAAACAAGGTAGGTGACCAGCAGTCTGTATGGGAAGGAGGGTTTGTTGGAAAGAAGTTTCTCTCTCGTAATGTTTGTAGGGAAGATAGTATGGAGTGGAGAGAGTGTGATTTATAGTTTGGCTTGTCTGATTCTTATTGCGTTAACAGCTTGGTTTGAATTGTTTATAATTTTGCCCAGATTTACCTCTTGGTTGAAAAATGCTGATCTGTTTTGTGTGTCTGGTCAAATATAATGTAAAATATAAAATATATATTAAATATATTTAATCTAAAAACATAGAAAAGCTCAGCTGAATAGGTTAACTGTTTCCATACCTGACGTTAGGTCAGGGAGGATTGCTTTTCTTCTGTTGAGAAATGAAATCCTATAATTGGTTCATTGAAAAGCCCATGAACATGATACGTGATACGGAGTCGTCCAGAGCTGCTGATTAGTGAGTGTGAATCATGGAGAAGTAAAGCCAATTAACATACCTCTCTCATGCCAGCTGGGCTTAGATGCATCTTCAGTTTTTGACCTTAAACATACCTCTGCTGGGAATACTTTTTTTAGTATCTAACCCATTAATAATTTAGTTCAGACCTGCAACTACAAGGGGCAAATAAAATAAACAAACCTCCTGCAAAATGCCAACCAACAAGCCAAAACCAAACAAAAAAAATCCCACAACAAACCAAAGGAAGAGCTGGCAGAGCTAACGTATGGATGTTGTTTATCATGAATGACTAAAAATTTAAAAAATCAATTATGCTAAGAATGAAGCTTAAACTTGCTCCAGTATTAGGTGGAAGAGAATTATTATTAATTATGCCCTGTTAGGACAACTGTTTATTTTTATTAGACACTGGAGAATCTACTCCTTTGTCTTCTTTTGCCGTATCATTTTCTAGCATTTGATGAAGCGCAAGCATCAGTTAAAGCTTTTCTTGTAATTACCACATCCGTGCCCCCCTCTCTATAGTTTCTCTGAGATCTGGTGTTAATTGTTATAGCAGCACATGGAAGCAATAAGAAATCTCTAGTTTCAACAGAACTGAGGCTTTTACCATTCTGTAAGAACTGAAGGTTGTCAATAAAAGTAATCATCTCCTATCATCGCCTAATAAGACATACTTCACTTTTACAAGCGCTGTTTGTTTAGTTCTTCTAGGCTTTTTAACTTGAAGCAAACCCGTAATTTGCTATGCTGTGGGACAGAAGATAGGGTTTCTTGGAGATTGACCTAAATACTGTGGTTCTGTGGCATTCTAGTGTCCCTAACAAAAATAATCCAATGTGTTTTTGAAAAAAAAGAAAAGCCAGGAGCCTGACAGGCAGATTGCTTGGGCTAAAGGGCTAGAAAACTGGGCTTGATTATTAAGAGCTGCTAAAATTGGCACATTAGCGTTTCAGAAAACTGAAATTTTTCATGCTTCAGTTACTAAAAGGATGGAAAACAGCTTTCATCTTCGGGTTTCTGGAGAGCACCAGACCAGAATCAGCCTCACTGTGCTGTACTTCAGGTCGAATGATTAACGTGTGACTGCCTCTACTTTGAACTTTCCTAGAAGTAAGATGCACAAACGTTACAAATCTTTCCCTGTGAGCAATTCAGTCTGATGCTGGTTGTTTCAGTGTGCCGCTTAGGGTGTTTACAAGCCTGCTGTGGGCGTCCTGTGAGCAAATGTTGGAATTTGGGGAAATTATGAAACTTATTTATTGCATGCAGAGTAATACACAAGTAAATTTACTAGCTGTAATGGAAGATTTTGGCAGAGCTGTGGGGATAATGTCAAGTTAAAACAGCGTAGCGCAGCTTACTGCAGAGGAAGCAGGTCTTGTGGAAACTCCTTCCATTGCACTGGATTTCCTCAGCGTGGTACACGGTCTTCTCGCAGGCACCGCACTTGGCTCCACCTCCCCAGTTCGGCATCTTTATGTCTGAAGGGTAACCTAGAAAATCAGATTACGTAAATAAATACAACAGCAAAAGTTAATTATTTTAAACTGAACAGCTTGATTGTTTTTTTTCTTTAATTATTATTTTTTCTCCGTTTCCAGTCAGCTGCTGTTGCATATCTGGAGTACACTACATACCTGTGCAGTAGCAGGAGTGTATCCTATCCATGGGTGAGCGCGCTAGCCTGGTCTTCAGGGGACAGGGGCAGTCTAAATCCTCTGTCCTCTGCGACCCTCTTGTGTGAATAAGGATGTTCCTTAGCTCAGTATATTGTGAGGGTAAATATGTGAAATGATTGTGAGCCGTTTCAGTAAAAAGGTGCCATCATCACTCAAACCTCTTATGAAGAAGTGGATGTAGGATTTATTTTTCAATAAACAGTCATTTCCTTTCAGCCCTGCCCTTCCCTGTATCCCAGCGTAGCCTTTTCATCTCAGTTTTTGCTTTATGTGTGTCGATCTGGTTTTGCGAGGCAAATTTTAATGGAGACTTACAAACACTCTGAAGCTTTACTGGAATTTAAGCAAAAGTGTGGATGGTATTTGGCATTAAATTTCCCACAGAACAGTGTTCTACCTAGACTTTCTCTTAAGAGAGCGTGTGGTACTATTTATCCCTTTCCAAAACAAGTGCTGGTTCATCCAGTGCCGCGTGGCTTCCCTACTGACATGTGTAACGGCGATTTTCTGTGTCAGTGTGATACCATTTTATACAATTTACACCTGGATAATTCCACCTCGAAGTTTAACAAATGTACGGTGTTCTTTCAGAGGATGCTTTAGTTGGAACAAGTTGTCTGTTGCTTTTTGGACTTCCTCCTAAAAGAGGTTCAAGAACACTGAGCTGTGCAGCCGTTGTAACATAGTAACAGGTAAGTTCCTCCAATGCTTAAGACGTGGTTTTCTTTGACAATTATTTAAAAAATCTAAACATCTGAGGACAAAAAAAGAGCAGTGCTTACTGTTCCAGTTCTTACTGCTGTGGTTACTGTTGAAGTGACTTGCCCAAGGTCACACAGGAGGGCGGTGTCGGAGCCAGGAGCCTGGCGGCGGGCTCGGCAAGCGCCCTCTCTGATGACTGCACTATCGCGTATCTGAAACAAGCTCAACCTACGGTTTGCCCTTCTGCTCTCTTGTTTGAGTCATTGTTTCTGGAAAGACTGAGACGTCATCTTGTCATCTGCACATCGTATTATCGGGTTGTTCTGAGCTCCTGGCGCAGACCTTCCTTCTCCTTCTTGGAAAACCAGTCACCTTCTTATTATAGTCCTTTCGAAGCCTGCTTGTGCTATTTGTATTTAATCAAATTCAACATGAGAAGTTCTTAACTAAGAAAAGGATTTTGAATGCTGAATCAGACCTGCTACCTGAGAGTTTTCTTCTGAAATGAAGTGAGAGGGGAATTTATGACAGCAGTGATAGAACATTGCTAGTATTTTAAGTGGCTTGCGTTTTAGACTTATCATTTAACTATGTCTGTACACTGGACACTAATGCCCAGTGTTTATCATCATTTTAGTGACTTCTGTACTGTTTCTTCTGAATTTCAGAACAGAATTAACCATTTCTACACGCCAGCTCTGCAAGCTGAACCTGAAGGGAATTCTTTCTGGCTGTTAAGACTGAAACCCATGCAGTGGTGTGAAAGACGTGGCTGGCCAGCAACGGGAAGGTAGCATGGGAATGTGTAGACCCGGTGAAGCAATAGTATTGAAGATGTAGCAGAGTGGGCACGTTTTAACAATCAGTGTTTGATAACAATGCAGATACCAGCATATCCAAACATCTCCGCTGTAGTGCTGCGGTTATTGGCGTTTCCTAAACCCTGTCTAATTACATACTCACTGCTGTGACTGTTACTCGTGGTAGGCAGCATACCTGTCATCCTCACACAAGATCCGATCTCTCCTGCTCTTTGTGGGGCTGATTTCTGCTCGGCTGAGCAGCCTCCCCGGCTCAGTCAGCCTGCTCCTCTGCTGTCACACAGCAGCGCCATCGGTAATCGCTTTCAGACTCTATCAGCTCTCTTGGGAGGCTGTTCACGAGCCGAACCGCTCCGACAGTTAGAAAACAGTAATGATGCAAGAAGGAAAAGAAAACTCAGCTTGCCTCTAACTCTATTTATCTGTAACATAACGAGTAAGAAGCAAAAATCTGATGTAGCTAAAATAAGAAACAAAAATAACTGCATGCAAGGAACAGACTATGAATTTGGTCCCTTCTTATGCAGGAAAGGCTTTCCTGAACAGCACTGTTAACATCTTGTTTCAATTTCTTTTAAATAAGTGATAAAGGAACAGAGAGAAATCTTTTGCTTAGGTAAAATGGTATTGTCTCATCCTACCATTCTGTATTTTCTCCTTTATATATCGGTGCCATTTTTTTCTCTTTCAAAAATAGTTCAAGTAGTGTTTCAAACATTTTGAGAGAAGGAAGAGCGACGGGAGATAAAAATCAGTTTTGTGGCACTTTCTTGAAAATTAAAATGAGATTTTTGTGTTCACAATTTTGTGTTCCCTTTCAAACCAAGTTTCCAGCTGAATCCTTTTCCAGCTGGAGCAGCACCGACAGCTGACTGGGGGGAGCGGGGTTTGTACCTCCAGTCTCTGTAAAACTCCTGCTGCTGCTGTTGCAGTTCCCCTCAGAGGCACAGCAAACACTTCAGTCCGTGGCAATGGGCTACTTGGTGGAAAGTAGCTCTAATTGCATCGTTAGGTGAAGGCAGAAAATAATCTCTGAAAAAGTCTGATAACGCGTGATAGTGAACCTTGTGCTGTTACGGGCTGTGGTCAAAGCTCTTAGAAGAGCCACTGCTCCTGATGCTAAGTATAGTAACGTGACTGGGCATGCATACACATTTTCCATGCTTCTTTGGCATCACCTGATGGGAAGCTGTAGGAGAAAGAAGTCACAGTAAAAACTTTCCCGTAAGGATGCCGGCGTAAGAATGGCAGTGTGTGCGGTGATGCCTGTGCTGGCTGACTGAACAGCTGGGTGAGGTACAGGGCAAGCCCTTGCTCATCTTGTCCTTGCTTTTCGTCTCTCCAAAAATTGAACAGCTGTGGCCATCCCTGCGGACGCTGCCTGTGCAGCAGTATTACCATGAACAAGTAAATTCCGCAGGGTACGTGGCTTTCGTAGTTTTCTGCTCATCTAAATTATAACAACGGATAAAGCTCCATCCTTACAACATGCAAAGAGAACTTGGTCTCCTATTTGTTGTAAGAAAAAAATGTACCCAAAGTCTTAATTTCACCTAATTTTGTTGGGTGTCAGTATCTAAATCCCCTTGAAATGCCCTGAACTTTGTTATCTTAATCTGGTTAACTGGCAGGGACTGCTAACAGCATGGTACCAGTTGTGTTCTGGTGATCTAGTGGGAAGTAGAGTGGTCGCACTCTAAATGTATTAACCATGTGACGGAGAAGCTTCTGAGGGTTGGCACTGCGGGGTGTTGGCAGGTGCTCACGGTACTGCTGAGCTGGAGGAGTGTTCTTGGACTCGCTCTAATAGCGTGCAGCAGCTTGTGTCGTTCCGCTTCAAAATGCAGCTACTGTGTGGAGTAGAATTTATACACATGGGATGTGCAGCCAAGGGTACGTGCTTCTCATTATTTGGGGCTTGTAACGCTACCATCTAGGCTAGCCTCTGACCAAGGAAGCCTTTGAAGTGTTTCTGTGCTCTGCAGAGGCATGAAGAAATGTCAGCCGTCTTCTGTTGGGCTCTTAGTCACCCCGTACAGATCTGGATGTCACGTACCCGTCACAAGAGTGTCTCACGGATCAGAGTGCTATTGATAAGAATAAAATCCAACAGTATATTTAGATCCATTGATCTGAATGGGAAGAGGGTGCAGTAATTGCCCCATGAAGTTGCATGGAGGAGTAAAAGGCAGTGCTAGTGCTAGACAGCGTGGTGCAGGTGAAGATGTTGAAAGTGATTCTGGTGTCTCCTTGCTAAACACGCGGTTTTCCCTTCTAAAGGCTGACGCATTTGATAATCTAGAGCTTAGGTCATCTCTGAATGGACTGCAGAAGTCACGTACTGCGTGGCTGGCAGGATTATCTCAGGGTGCCAGATGTGTTACGGGCTGGCTTTGAAGGGGTTAAACAGGATGGGAAACGTCGGTCTCCATGAGCACTGGTAGAAATGGGGTAGAAATGCTGAATCGGGGCTGAGGGGTAGGATGTGCCTTGCATCTCTGTGTTTCAGTCCCAGCTAGCGGTTCAGGCTAGGCTCAGTTACAAATCTAAAAATGCTGATTCCTTACCTAATAAGCAAACAGTAATAATGTCAAATTAAATCGCTGTCTACATTGAATCGCAAGTGTCGAGCCTACGTTTGAGATTCTTTTCCCAGCTGAAGTCTGTGGGAAATGCCAGCGCAGCCACTATCTAATCACAGCTCCGCTGCTGACCTGTCCTGTGACCAGCAGTGACTCACGCGGCCGTCCTTAGCGTTACTCGCCTCACCAGCGCCGGGGGGATAACGACACACAGCTTCCTTTCAAAAAGCAGCAATAAAATGCTGCCGTAGTTTTTCTCTTTCTCTGCACCTACCACCCGCTGCTAGGCTTTATCTTGGTGTGTCTGCAGCGTGAAGCACAATTCCTGCCGCTGCATCTCAAAAAGCCTGGAGGTGTTTCTGTCAAAACCCAGTCCACTGCAGAAGCGTTCTCTCTCAGCAGAGAACAACAGAGAAAAATGTTTGTGTTGGAAGATTGAGCTAATTTAATGGAGATGCAATATCATTGCGTGTTTGTAATCATATTTCTAATATTCCGATGCGTTCAATCAGCTAAGGATGCAGGATAAACTTTAAGTTTATCAGTTCCTGTCATACATTCAGCTTCCCCCACCGTCTCATAGTGACCAGCATTTTTCTTTTATTTCTGCAGTCAACCAACCTGTGGAGATCAAGGGATGGGAATCTCCACGCGGGAAAGTAAGTACTGATTTTTCGTTGATGCTGACCTAAGTTACACAAGCCCTTTGGAAACAAAAGATTTTAAGTGGCTTGGTATGAAGCACGTAATGAGCAAAGCTGATGATAGAAAAATCCGGAGTCCTGTGTCGGTGTCCTTTGCTTTCATGTCTGTCCTTCCAAATTGTCTGTTATTTTCTAGCATAGTAATGCCACACTTCTTTTAAAATTTCCTTGATGCCCACTTTTGCAGAAATTTAAGATTACGTCTCCAAAAACTACAATACCCTGGCACTAGAACAAGGTACTTTGTTCTGACTTAAAAAAAAACAGTGACCCCACACGCATGCTTACCTGCACCTACACACTCGGAGTTCAGTTTGATTCATGTGGCTGTGGGAACCTGTGTCCTGTACAAATGACCCGTTCTTTTTTCCAGATCTAATCCTGGGCTGTCGACTTTCACTTTTCCTTCCACAAGATCCTTCTCTAAATCCTTATCCGTGCGCTGAGCCTTTCAGCGCCAAGCAAAACCCTTATGGACTGTGATAATTAAGATCAGACATAAATTCTTTTATCTACATACAAGGCTTTATTATTTGAAATATTTTTACTTTTAGGTAGAAAGCTTTTCAGAGTATTTTTTTTTTTTTTTAAACTATTGGGGCTTTTTTGAAGACTTGACCAGCTGTGCTGTCTTGTAATGCTTGAGTGATGGACGTGTGAATTCTTATCTAGCCATTTTCTGTTGAGTCTGCGTAAAAGTTTTCTTCTCATTCAATTCAAAACCAATTAGTCACTGACATGAAATATTTTGAGGATTTTAGGGTTTTTGTGTTTGTTTTTTTTAACTTCTAGAATATTATTATCTGAGAAATTATGAAAGCACATAAATTTGGATGCTTTAAAAAGTGTATATTCCACCTGCTTGTGGAAAACAAAATTCTGTAGCTTTGTAACAATATTTTTTTAAAGCTTCTGAAACTCGTGTTATTCAGTCTTGCTGTAGCCAAAACGTGTGTCTCATTAACGAGGATCCCCACAGCCCCGTTCTTGTAACACGAGCAGCTTCTCAACAGGCTGAGAAGCCCAGAAGAATCTCTCTCACCAGCTGGCTACTCCAAACCTGACACGCTGCTGTCAGCTCTGTAGGACTCACATTTTTGTGCCGTACCCACACCTTTTCTTGGTTAAGCAAGAAGCTATTTGTACTGTCTTAGGAAAAAAAATTAAAAACCCAACTCCTTCTATCAGACAGTCTCAGCAGAACCCAATATTCTGTACTCACCAGTGTCACTTGATGTGTCTTCCTATCTTCTCAGGGCTTGAAGAGTTTGAAGGCGAGGGATTCCCGCACTCTTTAAGCGTGGTGGCCGCCGCTGTCGGCCCTATAAGCTGGAAGGGGAGGAGAATGAGAGCGAGTTTCAGGGGTCTGAGCAATGCCATTGCTATCGCCAAGCTGAAAATAACTCCTGACAAAAGCCTGGCATTTTGTTTCCTTATGTCCACTTGTGAGTAGGTGGACAGCAATGCGGCCCCTCAGATTACACCTAGAGAGCGTTCCTAAATGCGGTCTGACAGATCAGAAATAAAGATTGAAGTTTTATAGTTCCTAGCACGTTGCTGAAATGTGACTCATAAAGTAGTGGTTCCTGAAATGAGGATTTAGTCATAAAGGGTCACCTTGCCAAAAATATTTTACCAAAAATGATTATTAAAAAACCCCAGACACCTGTGTGTAGGAGCCTCTGGAGCTCAACAGTTTTAAACCAAAGAGAATTTCATTCAGCAGTTCGTGATTGGATGGATACAACTGGTTTGTCTTTTACGGAACAGAGGCTTTTCACTCCAACCTTGAAATTGTTACTGGATTTGGGCATTAAATGGCGAGTTGATATGTGTGATGTTAGCATGTCCAATCACTGCCATTATATTGGCCGTGCCTAACTGAGCCCCTTGGACATGGATGCTGCTGCCGACATACTAAAGATGTTCACGTTTTACACAGTGCTCTAAAGATTTAGAAGTTAATTTTCATTTTCTAAAGCAATATCTGAATTTAGAAACTTTGATATTGTGGGTTTTGCTGTGTGTGAAAGGGCCAAGCCCTTACAACCTACAGAATTCTGAACCTGAGAGTCTCAGCTCTGGACTTTCACAGGAGCGTAAGGAAATGAGATGCCAAATCAGACTTAAAGGTTGGTCAGGTGGCATTTCGTATAATCCCTGGTCCAGCGTGGTTATCAGGACCCGAGACTGGAAGAACAGACTTAAAATACGCAGTTGGAACGTACGCATGCGTGAATTTTTATATTCCCGGTGGAGTGGGAATGTAGTGTTTCCTAGAAATAAAAAGTAGGGATCAAAAAACGCTGCTGGGAGAACTGGAACGCAGTTGGATCAGAAGAGAAGCAAGCCCGAGGATCGGGGGGCTTTCCTAGAGCTTGGCAACAGAGCACGTGGAGTATTCGGGTCATGTTCGAGGAGGAGAGGGGCAGGCGGAAAGAGCAACGAGCTCGAAATGGGGGTATTCTGGGGAACAGGATACTTCGCGCAGAGGAGCGGAGGCTTTTCAGCCTGCAAAGTGAACAAGAAGAAAGTAAAGTGCTAGTAAATCCTGTGAGAAGCAGCAAGCTGCTGTGTTTTGACGGGAGCCGAGGGACATTAGGCAGCAGGTCAGACTACGTGTTCAGGTTTTCAGAACAGAGCAGCTTGTGAGAAGACCGTTTCTCCAAGCCTAATTGCAGTAGGTTCTCACTCTGCCACCTGCCTGTCCAAAAATGAAAGGTTTGTAGTTTGTTTCCTTCGAGTAACGCAAGTTTCTATAGAGTTCTGCCTTTATATTTCTAGAGTTAAATTGGTAGCATTTGTAAGGAAGATCAATCAATTACCACTGTGGAGAAAAGAAAAAAAAAAATCTACTCTCTGCTGCGGTGAGAATGTCCCCATTTTCCAGCTTTTATTCTTCTCTTCCCCTCATGTCGGAGTATTTCAGTAGTGACCCTATTCTGTCAGGTGTATTTTAAAATCTCAGGTATATGAAAAAATAGTTTTGCATTATTGAAGAGCAAGCCAGTTCGTTTTACTGTGGTGTTAGCTAAGTAAGATTTTTTACCCAGTCCAAGCCTGAGTTGTGGACTTCGCCAGTGTTTCTCGTGTCCTGATTTGGACAGCCGGGCACGTGTCACCTGGGAAGGCACAAACCCTGCATTTTCCCTTGATTTGTTAGTTATTCCTTGTCACCTAAGATGAGCGTGAGCTGTGCGAGGAGACTTCATCTTTCTTCTGCTGGACATATTTAAATTCAGTTGTTTAACTTAACCTGCTTGATTTGAAATTGCAGTAGGGGAGAAACAAGTTGGAAGCTGACAATCTTGGCTGGAAAGCAGAAACCAACAGCCCAGCCTCTGTGAGGTGTGGGTATGGCCGAGGGACACGGGGCTCCCTCCTTCCAGGAGCCAGAGCTTACGTTGTTTGTAACAGGGAAGGGCTTGTGCTTCAGAGGCTGCACATGTGATTTCTGCCACGGCTCCGGGGTGATAAAGACACAGTGGGGAAGTCTGGAATGCAGAGTATTTTACTCTAATTGTTGTTAGGAGGAGATGTAACCTGTAGTGATGGAATTCAGAAGTTAGATTGAGTTATTTAAATCCCTTTCTGATGAAACAGCAGTTTCCCTTTCTTCAGAACACAGACACATCCCTGTCTGACCAAAAAAATAATGAAGAGATGCCACTGAATGTACAAAGTGTTACTTAACTCGGGTAATTTAATTTGATCAAACAAAAAAAGTCAAAATTTCAGTTTGATGTAAGTTTAATACAAACAAATTGATTTTTTTAAAAAACAGTATAAATAATTCTTAACTTATATAAAATTTGATTAAGAATTCATTTTTTTTGTAGGTTTTTTTTCTAACTAACTTTACAAAAGAGCATTGTTGAACACAGGAGCAAGACATTTGAACGATGGCCTTTTTGTAAGACATAAAATATGTACACGCTCACAGTACTTCTCTTTGTGCAAAATACGTACTGACGGAGAGACTGTACCTTTCTGTACAAAGACAATTTCAGCTTACTTTGCATAGCAGAAAAGCAACACAAAAACCACTACATACATAACTTTGTTGCTATAATACTTCAGGTAAGCCTTTTGGAAAAAAAACATTAGACGTAAACTTTCTCATTAAAAGCCAGTTCTAATTCTAAAGCATTAATTAAGGCTGTTCCAGTACTGACGTCTTGCCAATTCATGTCCAGAACACACATTGTCCATACAATCCCAGATATGTGCAGTGTGCTACCAGTAATTATGCCTGCTAACACATTCAGCAATTGGATATCCTAAAATTAGTCTTCTGACACTTCAAGTTTTCGTTGAGGAATATACAGAGTTCCTTGAGAGACTCTGTAGGTACCATCTGAATTTGCAGATAGTGGAGATACGGTGTTCGGCCCTCCTGGTGTGCGGAAAAAGTTTTCTGTAACTGGGTGAGGCTCTTGGGGTTCCTTTGAAACAGAAGGCTAAGGAGAAGAGACAAAGTTACTTTCATTTAAGAGGAAGAAAAAAAAAAAAAAAAGAATTCTAGTTTTAGGTCTCTACTGGGTACTGTTAATTTTCTTCCTGAAACTAAAAATCTTAACTCTTTACTGAGAAGAATAGACTTTTATTCCTTGATCTAATATAGAAATATTAATTAAATAAAAATCTAGTTTCCCTAATCCCCTCCTATCTCCTTTAATACAAACAGATCTTAGGTGATACAATATTAGTATTACACAAAATATACAAAAGAGAAACTTTCTATAGAAAAAAAAAACTTTTAAAATCCTCTACAACTCCATCCTGTAAAAAAAAGCTGAAACACTAAAAGGCAAGAGCTTGAGGGTGGATTAGGAGAGTACCAAGAAGGAAAGATAAAGTAACAAATGGACAATTTGTTAATAAGTGTCCTCTCACATCTATGCAGAATCCTCCCTTTAACACAGTTTCTCTTCACATCCTGTCATCTTCCAGCTGGCTCCACTTCCACAACAAAGAAGATACTTGTGCTTCCTTTTCTAACGTCTCAATTATATTGTGCTTATGCTGCCCTCACTGCCAGCTCTTTGTGGGCAGTGCTGATTTATAAAGATAAAAAAAAAATGTTTACTTAAAAATTCTACCTGCTGTATACTTCTCACTCAACCCATCACGGTCAAGAAGTTGCAGTGTATTTTTTACTTACCTTCTCTTCTTGCGAGTTCACGTTTTCGGAGCGAAGGCTAGCGTTCCCTGCTTGTGAGGAGACTGGCGTGTGCTGAACAGGATTTGCAGGAACTTGCAGGCCAGCAGGTATTAGTCCGATGTTTTGCAGTGTAAAGTTCATAATGGCAGAACTGGGGTTTTGGGCAGAGCTGGTATTGCTCGAGTTGGGACAGGAGTTGCTCAGGACAGGTGCAGCAGCGATAGAAGTTGGTGACAGCATTATATTCAAGGGTGTTATATGAAAAGCAGGAATGTTAACTGCTTTCAGTTCGGACGCTGTCAGTGGAATGACACCTGAAATAGAAAAATAAAGTGTTGAAGGGGATTGAAAACAGAGACTCAAGCCATTGCGTTGTGATTTCGTTACCTGCACGCTTGTTCCGTGTAACACTCACCAGCAATGGCGGGGCTGTAGGTAGTGTGCTGTACTGAACATATCCCAGCTTTCTCTTTATTAGAAAAGCCTGCCTTGTTGCCATGGGTGCACTGGGTGAGAGGAATCAGATAACCAGACGGGAAAAAAGTCTGAAAAAGAACAAGACAATACACCTTTACCTCAAACATGTAATAAAAAAAAAAGTTTTTTTCCAAAGTTGTATCCCCCTTGCCTTGTTCTTATTCTCTATCCTCCGTAACCCCAGGATCCTGTACTCCATGTCTGTGCTACCTTTTGTCTGAAATTAGACACAAGTGACTCAAGGACACGCTCTTTAAAGATGGCCCTACTATGCAGAAGTCAGCTGGCTCCATTTCCAGCTGATATCCTCAGCGAGGAACTGGAAATCCATCTGGGATTAACACAGTGCAATTAGACAAGACAGAAGAGAAATCCTGATAGTGAATACTATTTTTTACCCAGAAGAAACATTTGGACCCCGTAATCATAATGTCACCTCATTCCTGGATGGTGTTTTTCATAAGACAAATACTGGAAGACAATCCTTTTGCATTTAAAAGTCCTGGTTTAGCCAATGGAACTGTTCTTTATTCAGGTTCTCTACAGCTCTAAGTCTTAATTGCAGAATACCAAATTTTACTGATGAAGAGAGTTTCATGTGATTTGGTTGTAAGTCAAAGTATCTGAGACTAAACATACACAACCAAAGGACTGGGGAGGTAAGGGATCTCAACACTGCCTTCATTTGCGTAGCCTTAGTTGTGATCTTCATCCCAATGAAAGCCTGCAAGTCGCTGCATGGCCTCTCATATGTGTACTTAATGCAGAAACAGAAGTCCTACATTCCTACAAAGTAAAGTTTTAAAAGCACACTAAAGAGAATCCAACCAAAGACAATCTGTGCATGTGTAGCTCACTATAGTTCTGTTTTTTGTGCGAAGACTCCAAGTGGTGTTTTCCCAGGCAATGGCAAGATGTGCTGTGGTGTCTGGCGAAGCTTACCTCAGGAGCAGGAATGGCAAATGCTACTGGTACGTCCTGTTTAGTTTTGGTTTTGTCCTCATCTTCCGCAATATCTTCTCTTTTGCATTGGTCATAGCAACTTGCTGTGTTTTGAGCTAGTATTTCAGTTTTGTTATGACTCTCTTCCTGGGAATTGTCCATTTGGTGATTCATTTGTGAGCTATTGGAAGGCGGTCTTTCATTTTGAATGGAATCTCCCTTTAAAAAAAGCACGTACAAAACCAAAGGCAGATGTTGTGAGGCTTAACATTCTCAGTTACAGAACTACCGTGATAGTTATACATATTAAAAATTAGGAAAGCAAACTCTCTCTTTTCTCCTGATCCCCAGTTTGTGCTATAAAAATTTCCAGTCAATAAGACAATGTCGTTTCATGTTATCGCCTCTTGCTCCTTCACAGCTAGTGACGTTTGATGTCTGACACCACACACTGTCACAGCACGCTGATAACATTTCACGACTGTTTTGGCAAGGATGACTGAAAGCAGCCCAGTAATTTACAGAGACACTAAAACATGCAGCAGCTGAGGAGAAGAAAGCAATCCAGTTTCTCCATATGCATCAAGGGTGTCCGAACCTCTTATTCTCTTCATGTGCTGTATAATTGTGCCTACAACAGTCCAACATGAACAATGTAGAAACTGGGTAGAAATATTTAGCAGGTATCAGGATTCTGGAACGTTCCCTGTCCAGCACCTTTTATGCATCCACTTACCCTCCTAACGCCTCTAACGCCAGCAGCAAGATGAGCAACCTGAACTACTCCAGAATGATTCTATACATAGGGAAGTCTTGAAGTAATGTTCTGGGAGTTGTTTTATTTTGACTCACATCTGTACACTCTGACAAATCTTATTGGAAATAAATATTTGAAGAGGGAAGAGAGAGGAACAAGGAAAGAAGGAGAAAAATGCAGCCTGATCCTAGGTTGCCTTTTCAAAGACAGGTATTATGTTGTATACTGTATATTCTGCCTGGTGCTTTGCAAACACCAGCAAGATTATATTATATTTATTTTTTATATATTTATATATATAGAACCAAACAAAAACCAGCCTCCCTAACATCAGCAAGCACAACAAAGGAACATCACCCCTTCAAGTGGAAGGAAGGGATGGGAATGAAGAAGGTACCTCTGGAAGGGTGGGTATGAAGGACACAAGGTTCTGCAAGTCTGCAGCACAAATGCTCTTAAAGTAAGCTAAAGCCTTAAGTGTTTACAAGCCCGGCAGGCTTCTTTACAATTCATTTACTAATTTGACATCTGGTAGGCTCTTAAATCACTTTGAAAAGGAGTAGATGGCAACATCATTAATCTATAAAATGGTATTTTAAAAATAGTTTAACTTACCAGAGAAGTATCAAGGCTTTCCTCATCACTTTTATACCTTTTGATCGAATTATTCTCCTGTAATTCTTGTGATCTTTTAAGGCACCTCTGTGATGAAGTTTCTGATTTTATAGGCAGTCTTTCTTTAGCTGTCAAGGATTTTGTTGGATCATCTGTAGCCGCCTGATTGTCCCCTTCCACAGTGGTTATTTTATTTAATACATTTGAATTAATACTCTTAATTCCAGTTACGTTAGCACGCGGTAGAGGCTGCAACATGAAACCTGGGTTGTATGTTGTCACAGTGTGGGCCTGGGAAGGTTGCAGATACACTGCGTAGGAAACACCAGAATGAGTGTGAGGTAGTATGACTGGTGAGACCGAACTGTGGCTTGGAGGACAGACACCCAGTGGCTGCGTGAGAGCTGCGCTGCGAGGAGGTTGGGGCTTGGAGGCTACCTCAGAAGAGGGTAAGTTACCTTCCAAAGAAGATCCTGACAATTTCATTTTCATCTCTTTTTCTTTCCTTAAAAAAACAGAACAAAACAAAAAAGCCCAAATGAATTTTTATAGCTTCGTACGGAAATGAATGTCCTGACAAATTATTTTCTGCAACACAGAGACTCAACATGAACTTGTACTGCTCAATCCACTAAACAGAAAACAATGAGTGAAAAAACCAGCCTGCAGTATCAGGGGTTACCGCTTTTTGCTGACTATTGCCCAACTCAGCCTAAGCACAGCTTTAACTTAATGGCCAGTGACAAAGCTTCTCACCTTAACGACTGTGCAAACTTACTTTGATTGTCCTTCCAGCTGATGTGCAGGGATTGCTGGAACCTGAGCCATTTGACTTGGGGAAGCTGATAAATTTTCATCAGTACCTGGTTGAAGGGGGAAACAAAACAAAACTGTTAGTACACCAAACATAGAACTTAAATTTTGTTTTGAGGAGACCGCATTGTTTAGTGTGGCATACACTTTTACTGAGAAGACACTAAGACTCCATGTTATCCTCAAACTGCAGCCCAACTTGATTTGATCAATTGGATGATAGCTTGCATCAAACAAACTTTCAAGCCTCAGCTCAATTTTTTTTTCCCTCCGAAGAGACTCCCCAACAAGAACACGATAGGTAATTTTCTGACAATTTTAGGGAATACAGAACTGCTTAGATAGTAAAGCACAGTTCCCACAACGAACCAGGGTTAGAGCAGTTCCTAGAGAAAGAAATAATATCCAGAGAATTGGCTGTACTACACAAACAGAAGTTTGTAGCCAGTAAGACATGACAAAAAGTCAAGATGGTGATATGGAAAGAGGGATTTAATCTTCTTCTTAAACCAAGTACAGTAATGTACCACTCCTTGTTGCAACTGTGCAAGCTGTGATTGGATTTGGTCCACCAAACTGGAGCTTCTACCAGTTGCAGAGCTTGTGCACTGAACACGCATCCCTTTAGCTTTGTTTTCACTGTCCACCTTGTAAAGCCGCAGATTTCCAGGCAACATGTATTTTCCCCATCTTGTCTATTTTTGACATTTCTTAAGACATGTTTGTTGTAATGAGGCATACCCACACACCTGCATCTCCTATGAGAAGACGGTAAGCCTGAATATTTAATGCAAGAGTACATCTGAGTTAAAACCATACTTAGAAAAAGACACAGAAATACATTTTTCAGCTACTTACTTGCGCTCATTTTAACTGGACTGGCCGGAGCAGACTGGATCATTCTTCTGTCATTTTCTATACTTCTAACTAACTTTATCAGAGAAGGATGCCGAGTGAAGTTTTGCTTTCCTCTTGAAGGAAAAAGGTTTTTTGAACACTGCTCTTTGGAAGTGATGGATTCTGAAATAGGTGGGGGACAGGTTGTAGAAGTCATTTCAAATTTTGTATCTAAAAAGCAGAAAAAGCCCCCAAAGAGTAAATACATATCATATACAGGTTCAGTAATTAAAAACAGGTTTTTGAGCCTGGCTTATAATTACTGAAGTACTAACAGCATCAAAAATGGAAATGCAAAAGTCTCAGTACGAGTATATCCAGCATGTGGAAATACATACTGGTGTGCTATGCTGTCAAGGACCAAGGACAGTCCTGCTTGGTTTACTCTGTCTTTTGGTTAAAAAAATTATAGCAGAGAAAACAAAGAAACAATCAAAATCATCAGCAGAGCAAAAGGAAATGATACACACACCTACCCTGAATATTTGGCAAGACGCTGGGTCCTGTCCATTTGAATGCTGGTTTTCTACCTCTCTCCTCTGTAACGTGAACTTTCTTGATAAGCTCAAGGCTACTGAGAACATTTGCTATGTCATAAAGTCTCCTAATTTTGGCTGAAATAACATAAACAAATGTAAAGTATATCAATTCTGATTAACAAGTTAACATATATCAGATTAAAAATGTTACAGTGTCCTTTTAGCAACTAAAAATAAAAACTTTGTTAATTTTTTGTAAGAACAGTTTTGTGGGACAGGTATTTATGCTATGAAATAATGTATCTTATCACAATGTGAAGTTTACATGCAAAATAGAATGACATAGATACAGATCTGGAGAAGAAAATACTGCTAGGTATATTACGCTAAATATAGAAAAAACATTTTCAAAACAAGTTAGGTTCCGTGCAATGGCCAAACTTCTATCAATTCTGTAGTGAAAATAAGTAGCTTAAAAGTGAGGTACACACACGCACTGGTGGCTATGGGAATTAGGGGGAAAACACACTGAAATCCAACAGGATAATCACCCTGCACATTCTGAAGTGTTTCTAGGTTTAGCTGTCAGGGGCAAGTTTTAGGCAGCAGTGAAATTACAAGTGACTGCTGGACTGACAAGTGAATGTCCTTAGGCCAGAGCTTCTGCTACTGAAAATTTAAAGTCTAGCAAGTCATTGAACTTTGGACTATGCTTCTTAAGAAAGAACATGGTAAAACACGACCCCTGAAATACAGACACGGGGATGGAATGCCCTGAAAGTGCTTGTGTCAGACAGATGTTATGGAGGAAGAAGAAAGAATAAAAACAAACAAAAAAACCTCTCCTATTGACTACCCACCCACCCTTCCTCTGCTGCCATGGTGCAGTGGAAAGGAAACGATGAACTGAAACCAGCGAGGACCAGTTTTCTTCTTGCATAGGTAAAATTCCACAAAAAAAAGCAATGGAGTCTGCCTGAGAATCAAGGAAGGGTGTAATTTTCAATGAAACCTGCAATTAATTCTTGATCCCTCAAGAGCAGGCACATTTTTTATTATTCTAGATAGACAGGCCTAGACCTAGAAGTACCTTTTCATTTGAATGGAGAGGAAAAGGAGGAAGCCTGCAGGGAACTGAGAGCAGGGTAGAAGAATGAAGAAATAATTGGCAGTTAGAGCATTGGGTTTCACTTCCTCTCACATGTAAGTTATTAACAGGACTTTTACAGAATTTCTTTAGATTTCCAACAAGTGTGTTATATGACCAGAACACAGATTTGCATGATTCTGGGGCACCTTTGCTGAAACGATGCTGAGATGTTATGACAGATTGCTTGAGGAAAAAGAAAGAGAAATTATTACCAATAAGCAGCCCTGTGACATTACTTCATGAGAGAGGATTTAATGGACTTTTCCTTCTCTTAGATGGTCACTATGTCATGTATCAATGACTCTGCACAAGTGGGTCCCTCTTAAAAACTGCACAAGGTGTTTAGTGAGTTTTTGGAGGCTCAAATATGTTTATGGCAGGAAGAAGATTATGGTATTTTACACTACATAACCTTGTACTAGAATAGTTCATTTAGCTTCCGCTTGATATTTCTTTTTAGAGTCAAAAAGAAGATAGCAACAGCAGCATTTTACTTACTTTTAAACTTGCTTTTATCTAAGTCTTCTAACTGGTCTTCTCCAATCAAGATTTTAGCAGCAACTTCAAGGCTTACTATTTGAGGAGTCGATACAAGAAACAGCATCACAAATTTCTGACTCATCACTCGTAAAGACTTGTCTTTCCTGCTGTTTACTGATGCTGCAGCAGACAGGAGAAAAGATTAAAGTATTAAGTGACACAGCAGCTACAAACATTTTTTAAAAACTGAAGAAATTTGTCATTAACAATTATTGTAAGAACAAACAACACCGCAAGCAAGGAGAGCCTTGGACTCCAGAATCGTGTCTCTACATGGCAAGAATCAGATAATTAGGTGGATACCAAGTTTAACTACATAGAGAGAGTGTGATGTTTCCCCTTGTATACACTTCTTATTCTCTGACAACTTGTACTCTTAAAGATGCTTAACTGCAGGTCATACAATGTATTTAACAATCCTTAATTCACATTTCTTCCATGAATCAAACTTAAATTTAAAAATAAATTAATGGAGTAATGTGTACATTTGTCTTCTGTAACATGCAATGGTAACAAATCCTGCAATCAGACTGTATGTTGGGCACGTTTGATAGTTTCACCTGATCCCCCCTTGTTCTTGCACTGTACAAACAAAATATGCGTGTAAGAACTGAATGAGTAAGAGAACTGAAAGAGTGCAGAGCACTTCCTCTCACCACAAACAGCTGTGGTGCCTTTCAGGCAGTAGCATATCAGAAAAAAAAAAAGTCCAAGAAATGTTTTTTCTAAGTTCACAGATATTTATCATGACAAGCACATATTATTCTTGGCGTTATAGAGAATTATTACCAGCACGAAATTCCATTCCTGGGAGCTCGACAAAAGACATTTCTGAATGCTCGTTTGAGAAGAAAGATCTTGCCGTTTCTTCATTTCTTTCCCCATCGAGATCAAATTCATGCTCGTACTCTCTTTTCTTGATCATCTGAATTTGCTGTGTATATTTGTTCTCTTCTCCAACTTTTTTCAAAGCCTGCAGGGTTTTGGAGAGGTTGTGTCGCCCATGCCAGACATATCTGTTTTTGGCAAGGCGGCTCACCATGTGTAGGCTCTCTAGCACGTTCACAATGTCATATATGCGTCTACGTTCAACGTCTGGGAAAAAAGAAAGGTGAACATGACATCTCTACTACATTAAATAGGTTTGGTCATACATTTATCTGAAACATGGCTTGCACAGAGAAGGGATCAGTTTTCTATACTTCCCTCTTCTTTTAATATACTTCTAAGCCATTTTTGCCAATTCCTCGTTACAAAGGTTTTTGAAAATAGCCCTCATAGATCTTGCTAGCAAGGAAAAGAAAACAGTTCTTGCTTTAGATATGGAAAGACTTGCTTTTCCACAGTAATACTTGGTTTACAGTGTTCCTTAAGAAATAAAACTTACTGTTGCCAGAAGAGCCATTAGATGGGTTTCAATACAGCTTTAAAAAAAACCCAAAGCGTTTTAAATTATTCATTGCATCAATTTTAGATTGTCTCATTAAATAACCTTGGAAACTCATGGGAGACAACTGTTCCGTAACTTGGTTTTATATGTTATTCTGTTAACACACTGTCCTCTCCTGTCTGTTAAATTTTTGGTTTTGACTACGCATTTTCTGAGAGAGGTTTTATTTTGTATGAAGGATAAATAGAAAAAAAAAAAGCTTCAGCTTAATGTTAGCAACTTAAGACTCTCGGTACATCATTGGTGCGATATAAAAATAGTGATATAAAATGAGAAAGTTAAATTATAGAGAGCTAAAAGTAATTTCTTGCTTTGATGTCATGCTTGGACAGGAAGTTGTGGGTTCAGCTTGAGAAATGCCAGTTCCTGCCACAAAAATCCAACAACTAATCTAAGCTATCATCTCTAGATCCAAAAAACTACAACTGTTTATTTGTGGTATTGGCAATAATTTAGATGTTTAATATTAAGCACAAATTCAGAGTTTCTCAATTCGGTTCACTGAAGAAACTTTAGCTTTGTAAAAGAAATGCTCTAAGAATGAAGAGTGTAAAGTTGGGTTTAAAAAAGTTTGAGAGCACACAGTAAAGATTCAAAATTTAACAGATCAAAAATGTACTAACACAAATGGTAGGTTATTGGCACATTTGTATGAAGAAATATGTAATTGCAGATACACCAACTTACTGAGCTCTTCAGCTACTTCGTCCAGGCAAATAAAATTATTCTCTGCAGTGCTGGGGTAATCAGGATATCGAGCTAAAAATTTATGACACAGTAATCCTAGACTTTTCTCTTTGCGACTTGGTTGAGATTTTTCATATTCATCTCCTGATAAGTGCTCCTACATGGGAGTAAGAAAAAAAGAATTTCAAATTTTTTTTCACAATAAATATGTAAACATAGATATTTAACAGCTTCATTGTGAGGACTGTCAAAGGTCCAGTGTTCTTTCTTTGTCCTCAACAGTTATTAAATAAAACCAGCAAAACATTACCTGTTGTATGTAACTAGGCAATATCCTTACTTATACTTGGTAAATACTCCAAAATAAAAACTTTAAAAACATTGTAGTATGTTAATGTGTAACTTTTTATACTGAATAAACAGCCTTCAACTAACTTAAAAAAAAAAGTAAATAAAGAAGACACCTTTACAACGTACCTGCAAACAGTGTTTGGCCTGTAGGACCTCCCTTGTGTTGTTTGACAGTTCCCTTCTCTGTTCTCTGCTCCTAATCTCAGGACTAGCTGCGCTGATCAGCATTTTCAGGTTCGAAGTAGGCGTCCATGGATCTGCTGGAAGGATTTCTTTAGGTTTTGGGGGTGTGGTTAGAGGCTGACAGTCAGGCTGTATCTCTGTCAATACCAAAGGTGAGGTAGCTGCTTGTTTCAAAGGAGTTTTCAGTACATTTCTGTATGGCTCAGAAGAATGATTTTCCTGTGCACCAAGAAGAAGAAAAAGTGTGATGTTCAACACCAGATGCACTACAATCCGTTTGTTGATAAGGGATTAGAGATCGATTGCATTTTTGGGTAGCTCAAAGTCAAAGGTTGACTGAAGCAACAAACCCCTTCCTTGAAACCAGTTTTTTGACCGTGCTTTTAGCTTAAGACACAGGGATCGTGATATTCTTAAGCAAATTTTCCTTTTTGTTCCCTCTAGGGAAAATACAGTCAGAGTGAATGTGTATTCGTAGCGGAAAGCTACGAGGAACGAGTGAAACCCCTTTTTATTAAGGATCAAAAAGAAAAGGGGAGCCAGGAAGAAGCACTGCTCGTTACAAAGTTAGCGGACAAAGGTCGTCAGGTAAAGTTTTAGAAACTTTTGTTACGGACAGAAGTCAAAGTGCCGGTGAAACGCCCTCGATCCGCCGTGTTCCGTAGGCGTTCGTTGAGACCGACGCGGTTTCACCCCCAGAGGTGCTGCCAACGGCTGCGAACGGGCTCCCCGGGGCTGTCACCGCGCCGGGCCCCGCCGAAGCCAGCAACCCCCGGGGCGGGACGAGGGGTGGCCGTTTGTTCGGTTTCCCAGCGGAGGAGACCGTGAGGGAGCGGAGGGATTACCTTGCCGCCGGTGCCCATCTCCCCGCCCGCCTGCTGCATTCTCCCGCCGCCGCCGCGCAGCCTCAGGAGCCGACACCCGCCGGTCCCGCCGCACCGCTCCGCATCGCAGGTCCCGCCGGTTCTGCGGGGAGGGAGGAGGGAAGCGTTAGCGGGGAAACCGGCGGGGACTCTCCCCCCGGCCTGCCCCTCCACCCCGTGACGGGCGCCGCTGCCCACCTTGACCGGTTGCTGCCGCCGGGACCGCTCGGCGCCTCCCGCCTCTGGGGCCCGGCCCGCGCCCGCCGCCCAACGGCCCAGCCCCGGCCCCGCCCCGCACCGGCCGCTGCCGGCGCAGCCCCGACCATTGGCCGCCGCCGGCGGGCGGGGCCCTTCCGGGATCCGGTTTAAACATTTGGCGCCACTGTCGCGCTCAGAGAGCCGCTCCGAGCTGCTTCTCTCTGCTCCCGTTCCATCGTCCGCCCGGCGACGCTTGAGACCGGGCACCCACCGGCACTGGTGCTGCTGCTGCTACCGCCGCCGCTGCTCCCGTCCGGTCCCGGCGTGCGGCCGTTCCCGGTGCCGATTTGAATTCAACCGGCCGAGCCGGCGAGGGAGGAGGAGGAGGAGGAGGAAAGGAGGGGGGAAAAGGACGCAACCAATCACCTCGCAGCTCTCCGCCCCGCGCAGCCAATGGGAGCGCGGCGTTCGGCGGCCGTTCCCTTCTCCCGCCGCTACCGGCCGGGGGCGGTCGGGTCTCGAGCCGGGCTGAGGGCTTTGGCGGGTTCGCGGCGCGGGAAGCGGGGCGCGCGGCGCCTCCCTCCCTCAACGGCCGCCGGCTGAGGGGGCGCGGGCGGGCGGGAAGGGATTAGCACGCCTGGGCAAGGGGCGCTAATTGGTTTAGCGCGGCTAATTATCTGCCGCCGTTCGCGGGGTCCCGCGGCCTTTACGCTCTTTAAAACAACAAAATCCCCCGGGGGCGGGAGAGAGGGGGAGGCCACCGCGCCTTCCAGCCTCCCTCCCCGCCCGGCCCGGCGGCCCCAGGCCGAGGGAGCCCGGGGAAGGGGCTCCCACACCTACGAGCGCGGCGTAAAGAGGGTCCTGTGCTCCCAACTGAGAGGAAAGCACTTGGCAAAAAAGAGGGGGAAAACCCCCCGCTTAATAACTCACTGATTGCAGGGGTTGTTGTGAGCGGGATCCCTGGCCGTTGACCTTGTGGGAAAGGGGTGTTTTTGGTGCCCCCCGAGATAAGATTGAGCGGCTGTCCGGTGCTAAGATGGGCTGAGCTGCTTATCGCAGATGTCACAACACTTCAGGTTTGCAGGTAGATACCTGGGATTCAAAACCACTTCGGGTTTGTTTTTTTTTTTATATATATATATAATAGAGCTAGGACTGCATAAAGATAAAAGCTTTTAATGTAACTGCATGATTGCCTGCAAGGACGTTTTTGAAAACGTGTAGATTCCAATTACCCAAGGAACTTTTGCTCCCCGGGATCACCAGCCGTGTAACAGCTGAGGTTTATTTTCGTGCCTCGCCTTAAAGCGAGGTTTAGCACCGGGTGGACATTTGCTTTTTTTCCTTGTTCGTACGTTGACGCAATCACTGTGTATTGGCTTCTCTTTGTAAAAGGCGCACTGGAAGCGGTGTGTGACTCCCAAGAAGTACAGTTACAAATACTAAAATATGGTGGTGGTTGTTTTTTGGGGGTTTTCTTTTAGGCTTGTTGTTTGGGTTTTTGAGTTTCTTTTCTTCCAGGGATCATCACATGCAATACCACGTTTGCTGGAACTTGAGATACTTAAATGAGGAGCAAATACATTCATGTGTTTCAGAAATCAAATTGGGGGGAAAAAAAAATCAGGCTTTTACATTCAAGGTGTCACTTGATTTTTTTTTTTTTTTCATTTATACTGAACTTTGAGAATTGCCCTTATCCCCTAATCAAGAGGTCATTATCTCTGTTCAAACTTATTGCAGTATCTCTCCTGCCCTTTGTTCAGGGGACATTGTTCCTAGTCTCAAAGCTGGCCTTGCAGTCTGTTCATTTTGACAGTACCAGGTAATTTAAAGTAAAGGTTAAAAGAACTGCTAACATTTTTACAGTTACAGAAGTAATTATTCTGTTAGTAACCTGTCTGCCTCTTGTGTGGTCTTCCTTACTACGCTACTTCCTTTGCCTTTCTGGGATCATACGAATGCATGGAGCAGTCAGTCGGTGTGCTCAGTTGCAGCCATCAATTTAAATTGTTTTTATTCCTTTCTGCTCTTGCTTGAGCTGCTCTCTGCAGCCCTAGATATAAGAAGCAGAGCTTACGTTCTCTGCTAGGTACCTTTTAAAGAGAAAAGCGTAAGGATTAAAAGCTGTATGGCCCTGACTGGGAACCATAAGCACCAGTACCAAGTTAAGAATAGGTCTTTTAATGTATAATCTTGAAGGCTTTTGGATGATGAATCTCATGTGGGATGTTTGCAAGTTCTAGTAATGTGCTGAATCACAATGCCAGCTGATGCCAGGAACCGGTGCTGGAGAGTGATATGTAATTTTATCTATGCTAATTCAACTAAAGAGTTGTTTGAAGCATCGTCATGTGGATTAAAAGGGTATAAGTGATATACCCTACTAGTTTAGCTAAATCCAGTGAATGATAAGCAAGGATTATATGTTGTAACTAAGAATATGTAAATTGAAGTACTTCTAGTGCCTATATTTTAGGTAAGCATGCCTCTTTACCTTTCCCATAGATATTTTCCTCTTCCAGTAACAGCATTAGTTATCCACTGTGCCAAAGAAAGCACTAATCTAGTTTGCTTTGCGTGCTCTGCTCAGAGTTGTCCTTCTTGTATGAACATCTATTGTCAATAATGGATTTGTTTTAGCAAGGCCAGGCTGGATGAGGCTCTGAGCAACCTGACCTAGTCAGGGATGTCCCTGCTCCTTGCAGGGGGGTTGGACTAGATGACTTTTGAAGGTCCCTTCCAACCCTAACCATTCTATGATTCTGTGGTCAGAAGGTAGCAAATATCAATATCTTGTGCTTTTTTGCTTCATGGATATGATGCTGTATTTCTGTCCAGTGGAATTGTAATTGATGGCTGACATAAAACCAAATGCATGAGAAATTTACTGAAATATTTCCTGTCAGGTAATTCTATGTGTAAGATCACCTACAACTTGCCCAGGGAGGTGGTGGAATCTCCATCCTTGGACATTTTCAAAAGTCACCTGGACATGGTCCTGGGCAAGCAGCTTGAGGTGGCCCTGCTTGAGCAGGAGGTTGGACAAGATGATCTCCAGAGGTGCCTTCCAGCCTCAGCCACTCTGGAATTCTGTGAGATGTGTAGTGATTACATCTCTGAATGTATACCTTTACTGGGAAGTTAAAAAAAAAAAAAAATCAGTCACTGATGGTATGTGAATTTAAGATTGTGGTTTGTACAACCTTCAGAAAACTGAACTTTCTGTAGTGTTCTGCCCTGCTGCCTGATTGTTCAAACTATTTTAGGCTGCTTTCCTCAAGGAACTAGTTCGCAATTACTCTTCTGGAACTGGAATTGCGAATGTCTAAGCAATGGCTGCCTGCAGGAGCTTTGCAGGAAAGTGCCTCAAGTCACTTTGCGTTGTTGAAATACTGCTTGTGGGAATCCTTGCGAGTGCTGCTGCGTATTGCATACATCTCTTTCAAATGTCATTTGTTCTTGTAATGTTCCTTTTTATTCAAGCAAATTCTAAAGGCAATAGATGTCCTTCTATTATACCTGAATTCTAGCGTCTGATGGGTATCGAGGAGAAACTGCAGTTTTCCGCAGGCATGTACTTCTAGTCAAGAAGTTAATGATATAAGCAGACCCTGAAATACCTCAGAAATCTCTCAGTAGATTGGGTTAAATATTTGATATATTTTAAGTATAGATAATGAAATTCTTTTATTAAATAAAAATGAAAAGAAGGCAGAGTAGATCCAGAAGTACGATGTAGTAGTCCGAAACCTCAGCTTTCTCCTTATTCAGATGCTTCTGTCATGTTAATCTCTCCAGTCACTTCAAAATTCTGTAGTAATTAGGCTGATAATACTTCTGTTGTCCTCATCTTTGCTCTGGGTTATGTTTGTAATAAAAATATATCTTCATTTCAGAGCTGTGAATAAAGTTTTCCAGAATGTAAAGATTGCTTAGGACTCCGCCTCTCGCAGAAGCTGTGTAAGCACTAGAGGTCAGACTTATTTTACTCCTTTGTATTTACAAGACAAGACTGCTGTTAAGTCCTGGAGATGTGCTTGCAGGCTGTGTTCACGTCATATTACTTACCCAGAAAAATGACATGTGTAATTTTGTACAGTGTATAGCAGCACTAAGTGGCTTTTCAATTTTTAAAAAAATTTTTACAGATTAAATGTATCCAGTAGGGAAATAACAGCAAATAAAGTGATATGTGGCAGACTACTTTTAGACACTGCAGGTTTTTTAATCTCGTGTATCTTCTCCTCAAAGTGATCTTGTGTAGTTTTGCCACGCGGTACCTCCGCAGGCAGCGGCGAGTGGCCCGTGGAGCCTGGGCGGTCAGTAAGGTCAGCTCCGCAGCACGCATACACAGCCCTAGTTGCGTGTAGATACCCAAGGGGATCACTGCCGCCACTTGCCCGCCTGGGAACTGGTGCAGTTGCAGGGAGAAGTGATGGGAGGGAAATAATGGGCAGCTCCGAATCTGGGTGTGGGAGCAGCGCTTGGTGGCCACAGCAGCAGGACGGGAGCAGCTCTGTGCGGGGCACGGCAGCGGGGTCAGGAGGTGGCAGTGCCAGGTCCAGAAGGCGCTGCAGTGCGCTTTGCTTGAGCCTTACTTAATTTTGTATTCATTAGTCTGCATAAAATTAAATCATATTAAGGCGTATTATTGAATGAAGTTGATTCAATTTAACTTCAATTTATTTGCTTTCAGTTGTTACATTATCTTTTAAAATTAGGCTAATTAAATCAGCTGGTCAAACTCTGAGGTGAAGCTGGAGGAGGAAATAAAGAAAACATTAGGGAAACCTGGCTTCCTAAACAAACAAATGCCTTTTTCAGGCATGCTAATTTCAGGGAATGCTAATTAAAACTTAATGCATGCACCAGAAACTACACTGGAAGAATATTAATAGCATGGGACAAAGAGAAGTAGAGATGCAGTGTTTCGGTGCTTCACTTGTGTATGTATATTCTTTCTGTTATGATGAATTATTAGGAAAAGAAGATAACAGCGCAGAAACGTGTGTATATTCAAGATCAAACATATCTGAGGTTCAGCAGGGCACTTGCTTAGCGCTGGTGCTGAGCATGTAGAGCCAAGAGCTTAGAGTACTTGGTAAAGAGCATTTTTCTACTTCAAATGCATTCTACTTTTTGTAGTCAAATATTTGTAGGTAATACCATCTAAACAACTTTAGTGTATTGTCAACTTCGTTCTTGCAACATTTCAGAGATGAACTATCGCTACTAAGAGTTGAGACTTCTGGCCATTTAAGTGAATAATTTTTTTTTGAGAAATTAAAAGGAATTCTGCTTGGCAAAGAGAAACATATAGACAAGCCTTTCACTGTCATGTTGTTTCCTGATCCAAATCTAACGTGTAAGTTGAGGCAAAGGTCTATTGGCTTCATGTCCCTGAACTAGAGGATTAGATTTATATTATCTTTTTTACTGCTTTGTGTGCTTTCCACCTAACTCACTGAAGTCAGAATTTCATGGGCCAGCTAAAACACAGTCAACTCTGCTCCTGAAAAGAGATTATTATAATAGTGACAGAACTCATATTTTAATATGTATAGATACATATAGATATGTAGAGATATAAGAAAAAAAAATTGCATTTCTACAGAACCTGCAGATCAATTGCACTTTGCATGCCTTGGTCCATCAGCCCAAGCTCCTCTGTGTTAGTCTCTCAGCACTGCCTTTTGCTGGTGATGGAAAGGAAGATGAGTGCTCAGAGAGGATGAGACAGGAGCAATAAAGATGAGGGGCAGGTAAATGAGAAGTGTCAATAGCTCTTGTGTATGAACCAGGCAGTTACGAGAGGCTGCGATGGTTTCATTCTCAGCCGGGATCTATTGACAAGAGGTGCCCTTTCAGTGCCGCTTCGGTGGCACCGGGCAGCGTTGTTAAAGATAGCGTCACAAGCTCTGTTGTCGTATTGCAGAGGTTACTGCTGCATATGGGTCAAGCGCATGTGATAGTATTAAGTAGTGTCTGATATTACTGTTTGAGCAAAAACTGGAAATGACTATACAATAAAGCTAGTTAATTTTATGCAAAAATACTTCATGTGATGGATTAAAAAAAAGCTTGCTATTACATTGTTATTTACAGGAGTTTTGGCAGATCTTATTTCCTGAAGTAAGTGTGCTACTGAAACTGCTTAATTTATCTTGTATTTCTTCTTTCACATATTTATAGTGGAATCTAATGTGGATTCTTAAAGAAGCCTATGAAGCATTTTTCTTAAGACCTGATTTAGTTAGGTTCTTGCCAACAAGCAGCATCTAAGTTCTTTTTCAAAAGGATTCCTGCTGCACAGACACATCCAAATGCTAATGTTTGTTCAAAACGCAGATTCTTGCACAAATTCCGTCCTCCCTCAGTGCTTTAGCTGAGAAATGACACATGAAATGTTAAATGGCATGTCAGTAGCAGAGTACTTTGTACTGCAGGACTAACGAAGTAGGCTACCCTGACGTTGTACACACATACTTTACTCCTCTGGTTCAACTGGATAGATTCACAATATTCTTGTGGTGAGTTGGTTGGCTTAGCTGAGAGAATGCTGCGTTCACACCAGGGAATTAATTTTCCTCTAGTGTAAACTGACTGGTTTCAGAGTATTTACATCAGGAGTGAATTTGTTTCAAGAACGTTAATAGTATTTTCTATTTGAAGATTTTTCTCCATTTGAATGAAGTTTTCCTTTCCCTGAATTTTTGTACCGTATTGTAGTTGAAAGCTCTTTATTTGAGTTTGCTCTTCACGTGTCTTGCTTTAAACCTTCTGCCAGCTCTGCCTTTCTAACTTGAGCCACCTTTTCATCTTAGGGTGGTTAGATCATCTTAACAAGCTCTGTAGGTTCTCTTGCTCTAACTTGTGATAGCTCATTTGTTTCACACCGACTCTCTTTTAAGCCTGCTCTTGCATAACCCTATCCACAGGAGGTGTGTTCTTGCAGGCTGTCAGGTACCACAGCGATGGGCACATGATAGGCACCTGCGCTGGGACGTGACTGTGCATTGTAGCTATCTCTCTAAATTTCTCATGTACCAATGAATGCATTGAGCAGGGATTTCACATTCCTCTTTGCTTCTTTCTGCCATCTTTTTAGCCGAAGGGATTACTTACTGAATGACCTTCTGCAATTTGAGAAGTCTGGATTTTTCAAAGGTACTCGGCACCATATGCCCTGTATCCAGTCTTTCTTGTATTAAGTACATCTGAAAGTCAGACTATTAGTCTGCCTGTGCTGTGGATTCCACGTTGTGGAATGGGTAATAAAAATTCCTTACCTCTTGGAAATGGTATAAATAATAATGGCATAAAGGGAACAGGGGATTCTAAGTTGCTTCCGTGTACAATTAAAAGCAAAATTCTCTTATGAGTTGAAAACAGACTTTTCTTTCCATTAGCTAGTTTTCCTGTCTTTCGTGTGTAAAGGGAGTTATTCAGCACTGCACAGATAACCTTTCTTTTTTTTTCTTTCCCCTTAAGAGAATGCTGCTTGAGTGCAGTAAATCCACCACAAAGCCCATAATATCTGAAATACACTTTACTTGCACCTGCCATCTTCTGTTCCAAATGCCATCTCTATTGAAACGCTCCTCTATATTCTGTATCTAGCATCTTAACCAAGCATCTGCCACAAAGGGATTAAACGTGTCAACTGTAATTATCTTTGCCTTATTCTCTGGCACTTGTTTTTCCTTAAATATGCTCAGAGGTTCATTATAACTTTCTCACAAAATCTCTTGCTGCTTAAATCTATCAAGGTATCGTTTGCTGGCATAGCAGACGCTGACACGTGTGTCCACTCTCGCAAACAGAAGATGGTCAGGAGGGTTTTACTCATAAATTCTAGTCCGTGTTGTTCTGGTTCAAATCCCAGCTGAGCTTACACTCTGTTTGGCAGCCTTTTAGGCTGCTGCTAGGAAGGAATCCTAACCTGTGAGAGAACCGAGATTTTTGCAGAGTTTTGTGTTATTAGTAGAAAATACTTTAAATTCTAGTGACAGTTGAGCTGTATTTTTACCTAGAGCTGGCAGAGGTGAGTGAAGAGAAGAGAGCAGGCAAGAAGGGTGACTAAATTGATCCTTAAGTTGACAGACTCTTCTAAGAAATGCCGTCCCACTCCCAGCATGGGCTCCTGAGCTCTGTATGTTTCCATTTAGAAAATAAACGAGTAATATTTTGTAGATAAAATAGAGTGCTATTTTTAAAAAGCTATTTGTAATTTTTATTATTACAACAGACTTAATTTCATGTTGTGATAAATTAACAATTTTAATTACTTAAAATGGCAGTAGAATGTCATTTACCAAAACCTTATGATGGAGGTTTTGATTAAAATATCACAGAAGTAAAAAAAAAAAAAAAAAATTTGAGTTTTTAAGGGTGTTTTATTCTTCCAAAATCTTAAAGCCATGTTTCACCTTTTTAAAACATTTTTATTGGAAGAAAAGTATGTAGCCAAATATACATTAACCTACGACTGTAGGAGAAAATACCTTAGTCCTCTATGATTAAAGGCAACTTGTGTTTAGTACCTTTTAGCTGAAAGCCTAGCAATTAAGGCTGATAACTAGACAAACACATTTAGGGTGCTCTCTGGGCATTATGGTATTCCCGATGAGGACGTTGGCATAGGCAGTATAATGCAGTAACAGTCATGCTCCAGGAAGGCGCAGAGGATGATAAATACACATAGCGGTATGCCCATCAAAATAAAATCCTGTTTGCTTTGCTTGGCAGCCTCACCAGTTCTTCACAGGAATGATAATTCTCTGAGGATATTTTCCTGTGAAGATACAAAGGGAAAAAAGAAACTGAAATGCATTTGAATATTCATTTCTCAGCTATCTTGTTCTGTTTTGTTTCTCTCCCCTCAGAGAACGCAGGAAAATGTGTGGTGCTTTAACAAAGAGCCTTTTTTTTCTTCTGAATAATCTGGCACAGGAAAATGTTGCATCCAGTGAAGATTATGATGAACTGAAGTTTTCACCGTGAATTCCCTCCTGGCTGTGCTCCAACCCCTGGCCTGTCAGTCAGGTATACACGATTTGCAGAGTTTGCTCCTTTTCCCCCTGAAGGCACTGATACAGTGTTTAGCCACAATGGAGAGTTGTCCATTAAAATGACAGGGGCCTGGAAAAACACTCGCACGCTGCACTCACGAGATGAAGTATAATTGGCTGTTAACAGTCGCGTAGGCACCTTTTTCGAGGGTCATTTATCCTGAAGGAAGCTTGCTGTGCATCCTCTCAAGTAAGGAACGCCTTTTTGCTGTTAGTTTTTAAAAAAGGGAAGCCTTCTCTTCAGAGAACTTTGTCATGGGCAATGATGTTCAGCGGTGTGTACGTGCACTAGGAAGGTCCACCTTCTCCTTGGCAGTGTGAGATGGTGGATGAAGGGACAGGGTGGTTGGGACAGCAACCGGTTGGTTTTACACCTATTTGCTATTGGCGTTTCTTGGCTGAATTATGGTAGCATCCAGTAGAAACAAAGACTCTGTTTTGATGCTTTGCAACCACAAAATAAAAAAGGAAGATTGTTATAGTACTTATTTGAAAACTGGGCTTGGCACATTCTTCTGTGAGAAGGTACTCCTGGTGTCTCCAGTGAATATTTCACATAAAATACCTGTATGTTGCTTGGCGTAGGGCAAGAATGGTAGGTGGATGGCCTCGCTTTTCAATTGCAATATCTTTATTTCTCTGGCCTAATAAAAAGTCACTTATACTCTACAAGTGAAAGAGCTTCAACAGAAGAATTGAGAATATTCTCCTGGTGGTTAAGGCCAAGCTAAGGAGATAGGATAGAGAAGTTCAAATCTCCTTGTGCAGAGAAGAATTTCAACTCTCTTACTAGGGAGGATTTCCAGCTGAATTTTGTGAGACGAAGCAGAGGTAACTACTTAATTCTAGAAGACAGTGTAGACTAAAGAATCCTGAGGGAAGGTTCTACTTACCAAAATTACAGAGGTCTGAGGGGAGTGAGGGTGAAGCTTGTTCAATATGTTAACAGCTCAGCTTTTCACTGCCTCTTGAGTTTGTTGGTGCAAGAATGTCTCCTTTATGCATTTAGCCAGCATATCCATTGCTTTCTTAGTCTATTCAAATTATTATCTTTACATTAACTAAAGGTGAAGTCTAGGGTGGGTTTTTTTTTCCTAGGGAGGGGGGAAAGGCAAGGTTCAGACACATCTCTCTGTTCTTCTTTCCTCTAAATTAGAGAAATCTATGTAAAAACAGAAAAGCCAGCACCACAACTGTTTTCTGGTTCCATTCTCAACAGCTGGATTTAATACGAAAACATGATTAAAGAGAGACACTATCAGGTAAGTAAGGTTCAATATTTTTCCTTTAGAAATTACAGTATGCACAAACTGGCATTGACAGATAAGTTTTAAGCAATTAAATACATTAATCAAAACCAGAGTTTCATTCTGATTTGAATGGGAGATTTGGGTGGACGTGGAAGGCTGGGTCAGGTTCATTCCATTACGAAAAGACAAAAGTTCCCCATTCTGGGAATACTGGCATT
Organism: Chlamydotis macqueenii; assembly: GCF_036417535.1. Lineage (NCBI taxonomy): Eukaryota > Metazoa > Chordata > Aves > Otidiformes > Otididae > Chlamydotis > Chlamydotis macqueenii. The sequence goes on along the minus strand of NC_141560.1, from coordinate 68,474,837 downwards.
GTATTAACAGAAGAGAGATGTGGCGCACAAAGAAAATGGAGTCAGACGACGGATGGGGTACTGGCATGGAAAGCTACTGTTTGTATCGGAAAAGACACGATGGAAGCTTGCACGTACTGAAAAGCAGACCTCTCTGCAGTGACCTTGGTGGCAGCATGAGTAGTGCCCTAAGTGGCCTTTATATACGGGCTAGATTGCTCTTGAAAACTTTGCTTTCTTTCTACCTCCTCAGCCTCATTCAAGCAATTATGTGAAAGCCAGTTCTCTGCTGTTGACATGGGGATGGTTTGCTGGGATGACTGACAGTCTACTGGGTTGGAGATAAGCATGTTTCTCCAGTTGTTTGCAGAAAGTCTTGCCTCATGTGAAATCATTTATCTCTAATCAGTGAATCACAGATCAAGATAAACACTTGTGCAGAGTCAATAACCTAATTTTTATTTTTGTAATTAAATCGTAAGAGCCGCCTGATTTTGCATTGAATCAAGACTATAATTTCAGCAGTAAACATCTGATATTTTATTGTAATGAAGAAGTGAAGAATGAATAGAGCCATATTTTTGATTAATTACAATTTTGTTGCCAAGGAATTAATCTGTTTTCCCTTCTCTGAGGAAGAAAAACCTCCTTTCTAAAATGAGTTTCTCAGCAGGCTTAATTATAGAAATGTTGAGTGAACTCCAGCAGCAGATATATTTCAACACTTCTTTGTTTTGCTGGATTAAGGGGGCAAATGGAAGAAAACAGATGATTATTAAATACTGGATATGGCTATTATTTTTCCTGAACATAAAGAGAAAAGCTAGCCTTGGACCTAAGACTGCCTGGTCACTAGCTATTTCTGAGTGAGATAAGAGCGAGTTTAACTCGGACTGTGATAACTCAGACCCGTGTTCATGTAGAAATGGCTCCAGGGTGGAAGTCCATACTAGTTAGCTGCTGCTACATCAACTGGGGAGTTACTGCAGTAATAAGTTACACGACTATGCTTCCTTAGATGATCCTTTGGACTGATTCCCATCTTCTTCTGAGTCAATGGGAGGGAAGGTAATAGAAGCGACGAGCCAAAATAATCAGTTAACTGTACTGCAGTAAACTTTACTGAATTACTTGCGGTTTATAGATGTAAATCCATTTGTCCACACGGCAAGCTAACGTGTAATTTCCATGGGTATGAATAAATAGAGCAGCCACTTAATATTTTAAAAGGTTGTTTTCTGTCATTACTTATGGCAGCAGGGGATGCATTTAATTTCTTCCAAGTTTAAAGAAATAAATGCTTTTCTTTGGTAAGAAAAGCTACCGCACTTACGTGATTTGTAGTAAGTACTGTGTCAGTTGCCATATTCCTGCTTTAATACGCCTCTTTAGGATACAGAAAGCTATAATCAAAATAATGATAACCAGACAGCGTTAGAAAATTCAAAAGGATTCTGCCTCCGCATCAGAAGCGGGGATCCACATGCCGCAGTTCAGGCTCATCAATATTGGTAAGTGTTTTAGAGGTGAGTAATTGAAACTTGCCGCTACTGCGTGCTTCTAGCAAAGTGTGAAATTGAGGAACCAGAAGACAATACCCAAACGCATGGATGCATGACGGCAGTTTGAGGGCTTTCCTTGTGGGTGACTGAAGCATTTTATTGTCTAGTTATCTCACAGTAGAGAGTACAGAAACACTTCGGGGTGAGAACACGTAGGGTCCTAAACTTCATCACTTCATTTTACTGTTGGCAAAAAAACCCAACCCCTAAAGCCCTATGTAAGACTGATTAATGGTATAACAAGCAGTTGGGTTTTGCTATTAGCATAGCTGAAACCGTACTGATGATACTTTTTAATTACTTTATCTGGAAGATATGTAGTTAACTTTTCTTATATGAGTGATGGCATATACGGATTAAAAACTTGAATACAATGATCTGGCCTACTCCTTAAGAAAATGTTTGTGGTTGAATGAGGACTGGGTTTTGTTCTTCAGCTCATGCTAAGCAGTGGCCAAAGAGCTCTTCCCGCACAGAACAAGTTTTTGAAAGTTGTCTTATATATTAATCATCTCTCCAGTTGTAGGGAGAGGGATGAAGAAGGAAGAGTCCCTTGAAGAGCCATGTAAAATAGCACTAAATAAGTTTGCACAATAAACCACCCCTGTCAATGAGATTAGTTCTTGTGCGCTTGGTTCTTAATTACTGGTTGGAAAACATCTAATATGCGTATTAAAGGGTAATAGACTATTTTGTGTTACTGAGGTGCTCCTATAATAGCTTGAAAAAATGAAAACTGTTTCCTGAAGATGACTCGGTGTGCAGAGCCCTTTCTAATTGGGAAAATCAGTTCAGCGGTCTGCAAGTCAGCATGCCAAAAGAGGGAGAGAATGAAGAGGGGGCGTGGTTGAGCTGTGTCGTATCTAATTTTCCAGTTATCCAAAGCAGAAGACTCTGAATGTAGCAAGTAAGTTACCCTCAAAGACAATTTATATCTTGTCTATTTGAATGAGTAGCCTATGGTATATTTTGAGCTACGAATCTCTGTGTAAACCCTGTCTGATCAGCTACGTTTATACTTCATGGAAGCAGTGAACAAATGCTATTTAAAGTACCTCATACATATATTTATCACTTATATGAATTACTTTTTAAAAGAGAATGAAATGTTGTACTAGAAATCGCAGCCTAAGAGTCTTTTCACTTTAAGAGGAAGTAATGAATACAGTGAATCCAAATTTCTTCATGCTTTTTCTCTGGAGAGCGAGTCAGTTCAAAATTCAGGTGTCCCACTCGAATCCATAGTCTGCCTTGAGTCTGAAACCTTGTAAAAATCCTGTTATTTTCTCTTTTGTGAAACAGATAAAAACACTATATTTTTCCTGGTACTAATAAGAAAATTTGTAAAGCAAAGGACTTCTTTGAGTCCAAGCAGTTACATTTTATCTATCTGCCCTCAAAATACAAAAAAGTTATGAGAAGCTTGAACCGGTATCCCTTCTGCTTGCTAACAAATCTGCTTCCTTCCCACTTTCATCATAGATATGGGCTTTAACCTTTCCGGTGTCAATAATGAAACTGCTATTTTTGGTTTAAAAAAAAAAATCAGCCTATTAGAGTGTTTAAGTATCATTTCACTTCAATCTACTTCTTAAAAGGTTGTCACGGCAGCAGTAAGCCCAAGATTAGTTAAAAGCTATGACAAAATTGTAATTTTATTCTTAACATTCCTATATATATATATGAAAACAAGCAACAAAAGATTTCTACCCCACTGAAATTTCCTGCTTCCTTACATCTTCTTAACTGACACTTAGTGCTTGGATAATAGTCAGAACAGAGGAAAAAAGATCATGGCTTTATGTTAGTGACATTAGAGTTATGGCTGAAGAGGTGGTTTCATTCTAAGCCTTCATTTTCAGGCACTTAAAGCTTCCTGAATATATTACCCTTTGGGCTCCCATTGCACACGCTTGCCTTCATCCCTACAGTGGTTTGTGGGGTTTTTGTCTTGTCTTTTTCTTTATTCTTTCATTATATTTCCTTGAGTATTTATTCATACCTGAATATGTGGAAAAGTTTTTTTTCATTATTTAATCAATAGTTTAGATCTTGTTTTCTGCGTGTTGGTATTGGTGCTTCTGCACAACACCTGCCTTTGATACAGTAGAGAAACTTTATTTTATAGATAACTATACAAAGTTCTTAAAAACTGCCTGCTCTGTTTTGGTTTTTACTTCTTGAAATAACTAGGCAATTCTTTCTTAAAAAAGAATCCTGAAGTGTGATATCATGGTTAAAAATGTAAATATGTACTAACTTATTCATGGGATTGCCTTGTGTGAGTAGTGGCTGCACATATCTGAGTAGAAAGAATAGATGCTTTCTGATGGTTTAGAGCAGGATTCCACACTCCTTTATGATGTGGTGGGAAAAAAAGCGTCTGTTTCACCACAAATGCCATAAATAAAAGCCAGAGTTCATACACAGCTTCAGTTTTGACTTTCCTAACACTGGCAGACAATAAACCCCCCTTTGTTTATGTACAGTTTAGATTAGCAAACTTGATGTGGGAACATGACGAGGAACTGGGAAAGTCAGATCGACTGCTACGGCTCCCTAACGGAGCCCCTAACTGTCAGTCCACAACAATAATAATTTCAGTCTCTTGGCTTTCGGTGTAAATGGATTAACTCAAAAGATGAATTGACATGGAGGGGTTTGTATTTCAGTGAGAAAGTATTCTGTGTAGCCAAAAAGAATGAAAGATCAGCAAAAAGAGACAAAGATCATGAAAACAAAACAAACCCCAAATCCTGAGTGGGAAGTTTCTCTGACAGGACCATGTCTCATCTCCAGTATTAAGTTAAGATGGTGAACGTTGTTTATATTTTTAAGTACCACTTGGTGCAGATCCAACAAAATATCAATATTGCCCATTGTAATTCTGAAACAAAATGGGTTTTGTAGACAAAAAGCATCTGCAGAAAGCAAATAGTTAACATGTGCACTGTTTGTGTTCCTAGGGCCAAGTTTGCTGTAGTGCTTGACCCAGCTGGTACTGGTGGCAGCACCTGGAAGTAACACACACAAAACGTATCCCAGCAAGGTCCTCCTCACCCTCTGGGTCTCTACGAGGCCATAATTTCACAGTAAAAGTGGTCCTGCCAGTGCTGGCTGCTGATGATCTCATCAGGTCTGGGAATACATTTCGGTATTTTTCTTCCCTAGCTTTTTTCAAAATAAACATGTGAAGATTTCAAAATTCCTATGTCTCAGTGGCCTTTTAGTGAAAAGATAGAGGCCCTGAAGAAGGACATAAACTGAATGCTAACTTTACGGAAATACTGTCTTGTTTTTCAAAGTTACCATAGAGCCATTATAAGGAGAGACAGATAAAGGGAAATCCAAGGCTGTGAGCACTGCATGCTGTGAACAAACATCCTGCAGTCAAGCTGAAGCAGGCGGGCTGACTGCCGCTGAAAACAAGCATCTTTTTTGGAACAAGGGTTAGTTATGGTAGAGATGGCATAAAAGTGGTGGCCTTGAACATATGTGGTTTTCTTTTTAAGGAAATAGTAAGTATGAGTCTAAGGCACAGTTTAATTCTTTCTTTTCCTTCTTCTCCATTTTTCCCCCTCTCCCTTCCCTCAAAACTCTCACAATAGCTTGGTCAACAGCATTTTCTTGCTTCATTGGTTTTGAAAAGGACTTGCTCTTCCCTGCTGTTAGATTATTTCCAGGAGACTGTCTCAGGTCAATAGTCATAATATTCTTTGCTCAACTCCCTCTTTCCCCTACCCAGGCAAAAGAAAAAAAAAAAACCCATAAATAAAACTGGGAAGTGGGAAAGGGAAGCATTTTTTTTTTTACGATTGATCCAGAGTATTTTTGGTACGGAACCTTATTTTTCTTTACAAGTACCTGGTCTCTGTGCATAATTCTCATAATTTATCCTATGAGACATAAGCAGCAGCAGCTAGGTTTCAGGTGAAATTACTGAAAACTATAGAGACCTTTTATTGGTATTAATTTTATTGCAAAAAAAAATTAGTTGCTCCAAGAAGTCTAGGAGACACTGACTGTAAAGAAGAAATTAGAAACATTATCCAGTTGTGGTTACCTTGGATATTGGCTCTTTAGGTCTTCTTTCCACTCTTGTTAGACTTTAACAGTCTATAAAAAGGTGGAAAGATGTTCACCTGAGGTGTCCATGGCCACCAAACTGATGCCTCTTTTGGCACAGCTGAGCACCGCAGAGCAGGGGGGCTGGTGCATGCGATTTGTTGTCTGGTTCGTTCAGGAACGTTCCTGAGCGGCAGGGAGGTGTCTGAGCTCTGTTGGCCTGTGAATAAGCAGCAGTTGACCAAAAACTCTGGGTACTGAAAAGTAAAATGCACTGGTGTGTGTAGACCATATAAAGAACATTGAGAGAGTCCTGACAATTTAACTTCTATAGGAGTTTGCAAGCCTACCACTCTGCTTTTCAAAATGAAAGAACTATATGTGTATTGATGTTGCACATCACTATAGAGTTTGGATTAGAAAGTAAAATTTTGCTTTCATCCAGATGCATTAATAGTAACTGAAATAAATGTCACATCTTAATGGCTAAGCCATAGAGAAGATAAGGGCTGTTGCTACTCATAAAAGATAAAATAACCCTCAAATGAGAGAAGCCTGTGCTGAGAAACTGGAGGTTTAAGCTCTTAATCTGTTAATGATGTGTGCCCAGTCCAGGAGTTTCAATTTTGCAGACATCTTAAATGCTTCTCTCTTCTCTATGAAATGCATGACCCTTTGATGAAATGTATGCTTTTACCTACTTGTAATTTGCATAGCGCAGGACCAGAGAGATTGTTTTGATCTTGTATTTGTTAGCACTCATTCAAACTGTTAGTTCAAGTTTTCACTTGTACTTTGGATCTGAAAAATTCAGGTTCTATTGATGATAAACTGTTAGTGCATAAGTACCTGTGACTCAAAAGGTTAAAGAAAAAAAAAAGAAATTTTCTGGGACAGTCCCTATTTTAAAGTTGGTAGCACTTTTGCTGTTGACTTCTGAGAGCTTGCTCATACATGACAACTGAAGATACGGGATAATTGTCTTACCCCTATATTGAGGGAATGTCTAAGGCTATGGAGAATGACTCTTTCTGGCCTGACAGCAGACAGTTATTCACACAGAATACAAGAGTTTGGGCTACAAAAGGGGAAGCTTCAAGTCTTGCTTCAAGCTAGGAAGAATAGAGATATTTTGGGTCTGGATCCTTTGTGACACACTTGTGGACCATGGGTATTTCACAGAGTAGCTGAGGTTGAAGACATCTCTGGACATCACCTCGTTTGAACCCCTTGCTCAACCAGGGTCAGCTACAGCAGATTGTCCAGGATTGTGTCCAAAGATGAGACTACACAACCTCTCTTGACAACCTGTTTCAGTGTTTGATCACCCTTAAACTAAAAATAAAGAAAAAAAACCCCCAAACTCCAAAACCACTTCAAAAAATATTTGAACAGGATTTCCTGTATTTCACTTTGTGCCCATTTCTTCCTGTTCTTTCACTGGAGATCACTGTGAAAGGTCTTGCTTTGTCTTCGACCTACATCCCTATGAGAATTCATACACGGTTTTACCTATTTTAATGCAAACAGATGAGATTGTGTGGGATGCCCAGCAGCCTATGATTGCTTAGGTGTTTATCTGCAGAGGAAGACTTGGGAGTATTCATTTTCTCTTTCCAGCACAAGAACTAGAAGGCATCGCCTGGCTCAGGCTGTGAGCCACAAATTGTCAGTAGCTGGGAGTATGAAGTACAGAAATATAACTCTGCTTGGTTTGTTTTTACATCTTTTCACAGACTTTGGTTACTGAGCACTGTTAGAGATAGGATATTGAAAAAAGCTGATTTTTTAGCATGACTTGGTCCATCTGCTTTTACTTTCTAAGACCTTAGAGTAGTTTTAGAGGGATAGATGCAGCTGGCTTTGCTACAATTCTGCTGTTCCTCGTTAATCTGCATACTGATGTTGATTTTGGGGTTGGATGTTTTTTCAGCTTGCCACACCCTCTGAACAGGTGGAGATATGTAGCAGCACAAAGCAAAGGGGAGGACAGCCTTTAAATGATGCTCTTCTTTTGAACCTAATGGTTGCTGGCCAAAGCAACTCAGGAGCTCTCATAGTTGAACACTTGGAATAGTGCCCTCCTACAGGGGAAGAAAAAAAAATCTCCTAGATGTTTATCTTGAAGCTTGATTATCATAATTGTAAATAAAGCTTAATATGTATGTATATTATCTCAGGTCTTGTTTGCTTTTTATAGAGTGTGAAATGAGCTTCCACTTGTAATTGCAGGTTTTCTTGATTGATGTGAAGCTATTTTCTCTGTAAGCAGACACTTCTCAGTTTCTAGCTCTGTTCAAAGTATGAATAATCAATTACAAAAAAAAAAAATTGCAAAAAATGGAATTGCAAAGAGGTTCATTTCCTAATGCCCCAGGACAGCAAGAACTTCTGAGCTAGGAAATTACATGACCTTAACGCGACTGTTGACTCTTCCATTGAATGAAAGCTGTACATCAAGAGAGAGATCTCTCATTACATGACTACAGCACATATTTTCCCTGGAAGATACAGGGCACTTTCCCTTTGGGTCTTGCTTATGAATTTTTATAGCTTGGAGAACTGCAAAAATGCTTGAGAGGAAAGTATATCTGTGACCGATGGAAACATAAAAGGGAAAGAAAAGTCGCAAGACTTCACAGAATACCTGCTCGCTTCCTGAAATGCCATGTCCCCACGCATCAAAGGCTTTGCTTGCTTTCTGAAAGATACTGTTTTTATCACTGCACATGATATTGCATCCTTTGGGATGAATTCTGCTAACTATCAATAGAATTATTTATATTCTGAACTTGTCAGGTTAGCAAAGGCACAGGAATCTGGCTGGTCATTAAAGATGTAAGTGCATTTTAATGTATTGTATACTGCGCATTTTCCTTGTCGCCATTCCAGTGAGTGCCAAGACTCCTTCCTTCTGCTGTGGCCTCTGTGCTCAGAAACTGGGTTTAATCCTGAGCAGGAGAGAATTTCTCCAACTCTCCCGTCTTGGTTAGTTCATACAATCCTGAATGGTGTAATTTGTAAAGTAAACCCATTTCAATACAGAAGTATTCTGTAAAATTTTTTACCTCTATAAGCTAAAATTAAGTTTAACGTGCTCAAAACACCCCCTGTTTTTTTGCAATCTGATCTATTCCCTGTTCATTCTGCTACTACTGTTGTCATTGTATCCAAACTGTCTATATGTAAGCAGTTATAAACACTTCTTTACAATTTTTGCAGTATGAATTGCCTTGAAGGTACTTAGGATGCAAATGAAGAGGAAAAAGGAAGATTTTTCCATATGGTCTAAGTACTATATAAAATTTTAGGAATGCCATTTCCCATTTATATCCATTCATCTCTTTGAATTTCAATCTTTAAATCATTACCTTTTCTCTCAGGACTGCTGTGAGGCTTAATTCATTAATGTCCATAAGTGCTTTGAAATCCTTAGATGAAAGAGATTATAGAAGTGCAAAATATTAATATTAAAGTAAAAAATGTAAGCCTACAACCTCTCTCCTTCTCTCCTTTAGCTCACCTGTTTATTAAGATCTTTGTAATCATATAAATTTACCTGAGAATCGAGGCAAATACTTTGTACTTTGATGTACAGACAGCGTGAGGTTGTAAATGCCCATTTTTTTTAAAGAGTCTTTTTCTTATTAACGAACTTAATGTAAAAACCTCTCAGCAATGTTTTTAATCTATTTGCAGTCTTTGTCCTTCTCCAATTAAAATGTGGTCCTGGTTAAATCCAGCTGATTCTTGTAGGGCTGCATCAAGTGTTAAAAGATTCATACTGCTCTCTCTATAGGCTTATATTAGGAAAATACAAGTTCCTCTATCAGGTTTATGTAACTTCAGACTGTAAAATAACTGGCATAACACTATCTTTTCAAAACGCATCATTTGTTTTCTAGATAGGAATCATCTTCTCTGTCCTAACATCTGAATCGGTTTCTGTAAAGCATATTCTCTGTTTTCATGGGACAATAGGATAATTCAGGTAAGAATGACCTCAGGAGATCTCTAGTCTGACCGTCTTCTCAAGGTCAGCTATGAGATCCGATCAGGTTTCTTAAAGGAAGAAATTTAAATCTTAATGGAAGGAATTTATTTAAGGAAGAAATTTTTTATGATGAGGGCAGTGAAGCACTGGCACAGGTTGCCCAGAGAGGTGGTGGATGCCCCATTCCTAGAGATGTTCCAGGTAAGGCTGGATGGGGCTCTGAGCAACCCGATCTGGTTGGAGATGTCCCTGCGCACTGCAGAGGGGTGGGACTGGATGACTGTTAAAGGTCCCTTCCAACCCAAACCATTCTGTGATTTTTAGGGCTTTATCCAGTCAGAGAGTATCTCAGCCTACCAACTTCTAGGACTCCTAGAACACCCATGAACCCAGCTGCTTCTGTTTCCATTACAATCTAAAACCTATGGAAGCCTTTAGTAATATTACTGACATTAATACCCCCAAATCCAACGCCCCAACCTTCACAAAAATTGATGTGGATGTTACTGTTAGGATACAAGGAAATTATTTTTTTCCATTTTAACAATTTATGTCTGTAGCCACAAGATTGTCCATGGACTTTCCCAGTAACTTCTTTTTCTGCAAAGAAAATCAGAGAGAGGGTAAGAACTGTTAATGAGCTTGTGGGAAATAAGCCAACAGTCTTTTCAAGACACCGGAGTACTGCATATTTCAGGACAGAGTTAGAGTAAGGAAATAGGGGCTGCTTTCTCAGCTTCTTGGTTTGGATATTGAAAGTCCGCCTCTTCTGGCCTGTTAAGATAAGAACTTCCCTCTCTGCGATAACCACTAATAAAAATCTGTAGAAAGCTGCTTTTCTCAGGCATTAATGTTCGCCCTCTTAATCCACACTGGGCATCCCATACCGACTTTCACTGTCTTCAAGAGGAAAGACTCAGTTTCCTGTCTTTTAAGTCAGTGTGAAAAGACTGACGTTTTGCAGAAGTTTCAGTTTTCTCTCCAGTCCTGGTCTTAATGGCTCCCAGCTGGGTAATGCTTTGTGTCATCCCAATCTTTACTGACAAGTGGGATGGAGAACTCTATCAATGGGGAAAAGCCCCCACCAAACCTGCATTCAAAACTCAGCTACAGCATTCATGATGTCCGGATTGTTCAAGACAGAGCAGCTAGTCATGTTTTTAAAAGATACCACTGTAGTGTCTCTCATCATCCCACTGGAGTTCACATGAACCTTTCTGACAACAGCTGATTTATTTCAGAACTGGTCTTTGCTGCTGCTGCTGTGCTGTTATCCTGCTCTTCCATTTCAGCCGTTTCAATTCAGTAGAAAACGGTAGTGACCTCTCTATTTGCAGACAGAGCAGACATGCACAAGCCACTTGTGGAGAGTACCTGTATTTAAGTACTCAAACAAGCATATGTTTATTCAGATTACTCTTTAAAGTTTAGGCTCTGAAAGTTTCTCCTATAGTACATATGCATGTGTTGATATAATCTGGAATTATGAGTTGATTGTAATATTGCTAGTACATGTTAGACTACAGTTGTTTTACCACCACTTCTTCCTCAAAGCAGAATTAATAATTGACTTACGTAGAATGCTAATATGAATGATTGGGTTGTTATGCGTATGTTGACGTATTTAATTTTTTCAGCCTTCTAGATCCCTTTGGAAAACAAGCTTAGCCAACCAAACTCAACAAGCTTTTACTTGAGTGTCTATAAATGTTAAGTAAACAAAATATTTTTTGTTGCTTATGCTTGCAGTATTCAGCTTCATTAAACATTGTTTGTATGCAGTCTATAACCTTTTACAGTATACATGACTAACTAGTAAGACAGACAAAAGAAGGCACAGAAAATGTGTTTTGGAGAACTTGTCTGAATGTAGATCTCCCGAGACACTCTCAAAGTGTCCTGTTCAAGCAAAACAACGATCTCAAATCTTGAAAATTGTGAGGTGTGTAACAGCTCAGGTTGGCTTCTCTTAGACAGACTTTTCACCGAATAGCAATTAATAACCATTTTGCACTGTGAAGTCATCCACGGTTAATCCTGTCCCTGCTGCCAAGCAGGAATCCTTCGGTTACAGAGCAGTTGCAGGCTGAGGTGAGCACGGTGTGAGGGTTAGTACGTTCCACTTCCTTTGGCAGCCTGAGAAAGGGTTTGTTTCCAATTAGGTGACCAGGCTTCAGAGGCCAAGGAGACACTGGCAGCAGAGAGAATTTTAAGAATGCCACCACATCTAGCAGATGTGCAGGGAAGACCTTGGGAACGTAGACAAACAACTGAGGTCTGCTATAAGCCTCACCTACCAAAGCAACGATTAAACAAGTGTGATCAAATTGCTTATTCCTATCTCTGTTTCATCCTAAAGCACATGAGCCAATACCAAAATGTTGATGCTATTATGCTAAGTAAATACTTGCTTGTTCTGAGGACAATGCTGTTGATAGTGATGGAACCATAGTGTAGGAAGATGCCACTTACAAAAAAATTCTGATATCCTGAAACAATGTATGTACTGGGTAAAGGAGAGAGCAGGTTGTTTTGGCAGTATGGAGTACTGGTAAAATCTCGGGGCAGTTGCTCACTGCAACCCTAACCAACCCTTGCAAACTATTTTTATTGTAATAATGAGTGACCGTGGAAGACGCTGGCTGTCCGTGGATACACGCCATGGATGACGTTATCTACTTTTGGGAGACATGTATTCCAGCCATGGAAATACCAAGTGACAACTCTGAGGATGAAAGAAATGCTAGCTAACAATAACAACAGTTGATAGAGGGTTGTCTTGGAATATTTAGACTGTAAATATAAGGCACTGTAAAGCAAATTCTTAGTTCAGGTAAACTGCTGTAGAGACATGGATTTGTGAGGTTTTACTCCATCTAAGCAGCTGTCCTTATGAGCCATGAGCGAGGAATCTACGTATTTCTTACCAAAGAGGTAGGGGTACTCACCTTTTAACAAGTACAGGGTGGACATCATTCTTAGAGAACAGCCGGCCCTTGTCTTTCAAAACTGTAATTTTAATTCAGCATTCGAACTTTCTCTTTAGCCTAATGGTTTTCAGATCACAGGAATGGTAAATGGGGGAAGCAGCTTCTAAGATATTATATACCTGTCTCGTTCCACTGATTGAACGAGCAGTTGATGTCACTTTCCAAATGAAATTTTATTTAAAGAAATCTTTAATATTTAAAAAACAAAACACCCCCCCCGCCCCCAAATACAACAAAGAATGACAGCATCTGGCTGTCCTAAAGGAAACCTATTAGCTATCTAATGAGCTAATCTTTCAAAGACTACATTGGATTTCATAGAGGTAGATAGATTCTCAAGATGCATTTTATCCCCAAAAGCAACAACTTTTCTTAATGTACATGCATTACACAGTAATATCTTAAAAATGCAAAATAAGACATTTTTAAGAATTCATTGCCTTAAGTCAGAACTTATATGAACATTCAATTTTATTAGCTAGAGCCAAAAGCTAAAAGGTACACAGCAGAGCCTGAAAAATTAATGAAAGCTCTGCTATTTTAGTTTAACATCCCTGTTTTCTGCTCTCTAAACACTCCTATCGCTGCAGCCATCAGTTTCGTAACAGAGCATTTTACCAAACCCTGCAGCAGACACACAGGCAGATGAACTCAAGATTGTCCTGAAATCTCTGTGAAAACACCTCAGGAAATGTTGACTCTTACAGTCTAAGGATCAAAGCAGAATTATCGGAAGTTAAATGATTTAAATTCTTTAGATGATGAATTGCATGTAGGTGTTTATAAATGTTTTGTGTTTTAATTATTAAACTTATTTTTACTTACTATAAAATCTATTTCTTTATGAACAATAGTAAATATTCTTTAGGCATCTTTTACTGTTTCAGAACTGAACTTTCGGTGACATTTTGTGGTGTCAGAAAATAGGCACTCGCAAAGGAAGCCTCATATTTTTAAATCTTTATGGCAAAGAGTGTGATTGTGGCATCGTGGTTTCACAGCATTTAAATAGCCTTGTACTGCAGTGGTAATTAAAACACATCGGGCCAGACCCTGCTGTCCTTGCTGGGATCAAAACTCCAAAACACGTTCAGGTATTAGTGTGCCCTTAATTATTGTGGACTTGGTACCTAAAACTTCCAGCTAAGATCAAGGGCTTGCTTTGTTAGAATTTTTATGGAATTTTTGGTAAAAGGCACTCTTTGATTTAAAGCATTTACAATGCATGGCTGGCATTTAGATTTTATCCTGTGGGAACTCAGGGTGCTTCCACAGTACCAGGTGTGGGCTTAGATGACAGAAAGCCGACAGATTGAGGAGCCTCCAGTCCCAGCCTGGAGCTCCTACCCCAGCATCATTTCTGTGAACATACTAAATGTTTTTTTCATCGGTATTGTATTGGGATTTAAAAGACATTATCCCTAGACTAAAGGTGTGCATTTGAAGTGTTTTAATACTGATTTTTATAGAACAATGACTGTTAGCTTTTGCTCTGTAAGGACTCTTAAATAAGGGAATTATTACTGTGTTGATCTCCAGTGAAGTCACCAAGTTGCTCCCGGTGTCAGTTCTCATCACCGAGATGAGAACTTGGGCTTTGATCATTATCTTTTTAGAGTCCAAGCCTGTAACTTAACACACGATTACTTTTACCTATCTAACAGGCTGGAACACATCAGAAGGATAAGAACCAACAAGAAGGAGTGGCTTGTGGTTAAGATGCTGATGTTAGTTGTGAGACCTGATTTTGGCAAATTCCTCTCGTCAGCTCTGTGCCATAGCTTTCTGTTTCTAAAATAGAGATTAAATGTTATTTTTTTTTTCTTTTGCCTTTTGTCTGCCTAGACTGTAAGCACTGGCGAGGGTACATACATGCAAAACCTTGTACGTTAGTGTTTCTTGCTACGACTGCAAAATTTAATCAATAAAAAATGCCTTATGCTTCTTTGATTCATAAAATGCTGAATGTCTCTCTAATCTGAGCAAGAGAGGAACATGTATTTGCAGATGACCTTTAACTGGAAAGCGTAGAAGATCACTGTCCTTGCCTTTCAGTTGAGCGGTATGAAACCAGTAATGCAAATTTTCAGGCTTTCGGCATGCAAATTACCAAAAGAGGTGGCAGTACACCTGTCTTTTCAAAGCTCAAAGCATCGCACGTGCACAGGAAAAAAATAAAAAAGGTTACACTTCTGTAGTTCTCTACAGTCAAGCATTCTTTCAAAGGGAAAATCCATCACTTTGAAGAATTTACAGAAGAAAACCTCCACAGCAACCAAAGCTGCAGGCAAGCGAGTGAAAGGCAAAATGCAACTGCTGAGAAAAATAAATAAGGGCCCTTGCAGCAGTCCTGTTGAATTGAAGTTTTCCTTTATCACAGACTAGACTATTATAATCTTTTCTACCTCTAGCCACATACTTTACAAGATTTTCTAAATATAAAAAACTCACGGTAGAGGCAGAGTTTCTTACTAATATGTTATAAAACATCTCTTTCTGTACTAACATGCCACCTGAATTTGCCAAAGAACCTATTTGGCTTAATTTCTCATTCCTGTTGTCTGCCTGTGAAACATCGATCAAATACAAAAAATAGCAATTGAGTTAGAGTGACAGAAATGTCATTTTCCACAGGAGCCGGCATTCAGCAAGCACACCGAACGTGTGCGAAGGCCTTCAGGCATAGGAGAGACTGAGTGTCGCAGTGAAGCCTTCTGCAAGCCACGATGTCTTTCAGGGTCCCAAGAGCCAGAGCAGCCTGGGCTTTCGTGGCATCTTGTTTTCCCAGGTAAGTTTAAATAAAACCTCAGGCAACCTAAGTTCATAGGCTTCTTTTTACAGAGGCCACATACTTTAACATTTAAATTAAAGAAATTGTCTAAATGAGATGTAAATTTTATTTACTGGTGTTCCATGTTAGCAGACATCCTCAGTACCGGGCTGGAAGCTGTAGCTCTGCTGAATCAACAACCTTGAGGCTAAAGCTAAAAGTAAGGTGAGACTGGAATCATAATTTTATTTGGAGGGGGAACCAAATTTTCTTTCCGCCAAGAATGAGGTGCCACAGAAAGAGTCACATACAGGACTTGCTAAAGTTTAGACTGAAAATGAGGAAAATGCCTTGAAACCCTGGGCTGATGCCAGGATGGGAAGGGTAAAGGCTGATGCTGCTCCCAGATATATCCTCCTGAAGAACACGGACCATTTCTCTTCACGCTGGCCTCTTGTGAAAGGTGATAGGCAGTAGCTGTCCTGGGTTTCTCAGACAGTAGACAGAGCAGGCAGTGAGCCGTGACTGGCTGATTGCCTTTGGAAATCCAGAGTCCCTCGATACTACCTACTCCTGTGGCCTCCAGCCAGCCCCGACTTCGATGGTAACGTTCTGCTCTAAACACAGTATGTTACAGCTCTGTCCCTCACTGTAAAAAGCGTATTGCAGTTTGAGGATAAATCTTTCAGTGTAAACCCCACATATTTTGCATCTGTGATGGTACTTGGTTGAGTTTTTTCTTCCCCACAGAAGCTGTATGGGTCAAGCAGGGCTAGTTCAGATGTAGGGTGACCAAGGGAAGACATTGCTGCTTGAGGTCTGCTGGGGCAGCTACCAGCACAGGCCAGTAAGATGCCTTGGACCAGAGCTGGTTTCTGCTGAGCCGTTGGGAGCATATCCACACTTCCATTGCCAGAACTGGTGTTGAGCTGCCTAAGCAGCTCTGCAAGGGGTGAGCTTAACATCCAGCCTGCCTTATTAGTGCTGGCTTGTTAAAGCTTGCGAGGCTCCAGACCAGGCTGGCTGTGCTCCAAGTAATTCAAGCCTCATGAGAGGCTGATACCATGTTTGTATTGGGTTTTTTTTTGGAATACGTAGCTACCAAGATGTGTTTGGTAGCAATGGACCCCACCTGTAGTACTGCATCCAGCTCTGGAGCCCTCAATGTAAAGGAGGATGTGGGCCTTTTGGAGCAAGTCCAGAGGAGGCTTTGAAGATGATCAGAGGGCTGGAGCACCTTTCCTGTGAGGACAGGCTGAGAGAGTTGGGGCTGTTGAGCCTGAAGAAGAGAAGGCTCCGGGGAGACCTGATAGCGGTCTTCCAGTACCTAAAGGGGGCTGACAGGAAAGCTGGGGAGACTGTTCAGTAGGGCCTGTTGTGACAGGACGAGGGGTAATGGTTTTAAAATAGAGGGAGGTAGATTTAGATTAGATATAAGGAAGAAATTCTTCACTGTGAGGGTGGTGGAACACTGGCCCAGGTTGCCCAGAGAGGTGGTGGATGCCCCATCCCTGGAAACATTCCAGGCCAGGTTGGACGGGGCTCTGAGCAACCTGATCTGGTTGGAAATGCCCCTGCTCCTTGCAGAGGGGTTGGACTGGATGGGCTTTGAAGGTCCCTTCCAACCCAAACCGTTCCATGGTGATTCTATACATTGCACTAATAGTGCTGCATGAGGAATGCTGCCCTGTGTCACCTCTTCAGCGGCATCTCCCAGACCTGTCTGCCCATTTCCCGTTACCAGTCCTGCTGTGATGCTTTCCGCATCCCAAGTCACACCCTGACCGGACGGGCTGGGGGAGATATGTGCCACGCTCTGTCTAAAACCCTACCTGTATCGCTCTACTGTGCCTTCGGAGGGTTTCTCACGGCGGGTAAAGCGAGACAGCCAAAGGGAGTCTGTGGCTGCTGGTCTGGGGATCACCCCGCCTTGGCGGGCAGGAGCCCAGCCCAGCCCAGCGCTGCGCCTGGCCTTGCCGTCGCGCACCGTCCCGCCGCACGCAGGTGGCTGGTGGCCGGGTGCCGCCATTTTCAGCCGCCACCTCCCCGCTGAGCGGCCGCTTCCCGCCGACGGCGCGGCCGCGCGCCGCCCCTCGCACCCCGCTCCCGCCTGGAAAGCGGCTCCTCATTGCCTTGGCCGGCCGCAGCCCCCGCCTTCCATTGGCCCTCCTGCCCCACGTGAGCGCGGCGGGCGCCCTTGCGATTGGTCGGCGAGGGCGGTGCCGCTGAGAAGGGAGGGGGCAAAGCGAAGGGGCGGGAGGCAGTTGCCCGGGCAACGGGAGAGCGAGTAGTGGCGGCAGCGGCGGCGGCGCGGAGCGGAGCGGCGGAGCTGGAGCCGGAGCCGGAGCCGGGCGCACAGGGCGGCCCCTCGCCCTGCCCCGGGCGCATGGGCCGCCGGCCCGCGGGAGCAGCAGCACCAGCACCAGCGCACCCAGGCGCCCGCCCCGCCGCCGCACCGGCACCAGGTACCGGCGGGAGAAGCCGCCGCCGCGCGGGGTGGGCTCGCAGGAGGGACGCGAAAGTTTGTCCCGGCGGCGGGAGAGCCGCGGCCCGCGGGGAGGGTGAGGGGGGTCCCGGTGGGACCGGGCCCCATCCGTAACGGGGCTCGGCGGGGCCGGTTCCCGCCCGCCGTGCCGAGCTGAGGCGGGGAGCGGCTGCTCCGCGCTCCCTCTCGCCGGTGAGGAGCCGCAACTTCAGCGGGGCTGGGGGGTGTGTGGGGTGCGTTTGGGGTGTGCGTGTGGGGTCGCGGGGCCGTGGGTCTGCAGCCCCTCTCCCTCAGCGCGGGCCCCCGGCGGGGCGGGAGCCGCCCCCCGCTGCCAGCCTGCGGTTTGCCGCCGGGCGGGGGTTGGTGTTGCTGCTGCTCGGCGTTATTTTTGTTGTTGCATTTCTGGTTTGTGTAGTTTGTGAGGGCAGAGGGGTGCTCGCCCCTCCCGGGGAACCCACGCCAGCCACGCGTGGGGGGGGGGTGTCTCCCCGCGGGGTTTTGTCTTTCACCTAGGGCTGTATTAGAGATCGGGGAAACTTACTGCTGCGCTTCTATTTTCCGTATTAAAAAAAAAAGAGGAAAAAAAAAACCACAAAAAAAACTTGTGGAGAAAGATCCACGAGTGTATTTCGGTTTGCTTGGTTTTTTTCCTCAAACGTAGTCAATTGTGGGAATGAAAAATTTCCTGTGATGTGAGACTGCCTTTTTTTTTTTTTTTCTTTTTTTTTTTAGAATGGGGGAAAAAAGTTTATCTGCTTTGTTTTTAATGAAAGAATGGTGAAACAGTTCTGCATGACATTGAGTGCAGGTGTGGATCCTTTTGGGGCTGTGAGGATGGACGCTGGTAGGACACCTCCACTTACAGCCCTTAAGGCTCAAATCTAAGAATATTGCTTGAGGTCGGCCCTGTGCCTAAGCCGTGGTCAGGTTTGGGCTCTGAGCTCTTAAACCTGTTTTCCCATGGAGGTTTTTCAGTATGAAGCCCAACAGGGTCCAGAGCCTGACTGCGGCCCCTGGAAAATGAGATAACAGATTTCTGGTCACTTGGCATTTTGTTGGTGTTATTGTCTCTGATGGATATGTGTCAATTTCCCCAGCAAACCTTAATTCTTAAAATCATAGACTTGTAGAATGGTTTGGGTTGGAAAGGACTTTAAAGATCCTCTAGTTCCAACCCCCCTGCCCTGGGCAGGGACACTTTCCACCAGACCAGGTCGCTCAAAGCCCTGTCCAACCTGGCCTGAAACGCTTCCAGGGACGGGGCATCTACAGCTTCTTACTGTTTTTGTTTTGGTTTTAATGCCAATTTACTGTGAACAAAGTCATCTCTGCAATTAGGGATGCACAAAATAAAAAGTGAAACTTCTTTTTGTTGAAGGGAAAAAGAATAAAATCAATCTGGACACTTAAAATGTTTTGTTTCGTGGCTGATTTGTAATGACATGGCTTTTCAAGCTTCAGGATAATTTATTTTTTTTTGTTCTTGTTAATACATATTTTTAAATATGAAGTTTAATGTAGCTAACTCCTGCAGTGACACAAAATATCCCGTAATGCATGCTCTGAGGCTACAGGTGTATACGAAGTACTCTGCACACACAGAAATTGGCGTGTTTCCCCGGAGAGTCTGTCCGGTTCCATGACAGTTAAAGCAGTAACATTGAATGCATACGAATTTCCAGAGAGATTGCACTTTTTCTTTCTTTCTTTTCTTTCTTTTTTTTTTTTTTTTTCTGGTTCAGGGGACCTTTCGTGCGGAGAGACGTTGTCCTTAGTTGCACTGGTTATGTCATGCTATTCCCGCTTGGCATTACACGATGTGACTGATGCAGTCTCATGTGTCACATCACAGTGAAATCACTGGAGGGAAAAAGTTTTTGTCGGTGGGACTTAAGGATATTTATAAAAATTGGGCTTTTTTTTTTTTTTTTCTTGCGTGGTATTTGTCGCTAAGGTCAAAGGCCTTTTACTTCCTTCAAGCTACCTGTATGATTTCCATGGGTGACACCTCCATCAGCAGGTGTGAAACCACAGATCAGCAGGAGATTGTGGTTCAAAATAAAATTGGAAACCTCTTGTTTCCCTATGAAGTGGGTTAGATGTGTTTCTAGTTTATTTTCAAGTAGCAAAGCATGGCAGCATCACTGTAATCAGTTATACTCTTTCCTGTACTCAGCAGAAGAAAAAACTGGATTAATGACCTACTGCTTCATGGTGAGGTGCGGTGAAAGAGCATTTGAAGTGATAGGCAAAAGCAGTATTTCTGCCTGTTGTCTTGTGATTTTTACCTTGGAATAACTAGGGACGTTGGCATGTAGAATAAACCTGTTCATGCATTTGATCAAAAATCTGCCTTATATCGAACTTGGATATTTGATTTGGGTGTTCTGTTCAGGTAGTGATGAAGCTTTGTAGCAAGATGCGAGTAGGTGCAGATATTTTCATGATACTCATCCTTTAGTGATGGGAGAATGTCTGGTTATTAGCATTATTTTCTTTATTATTCTTTTCTTTGTTTATATAGGACACAGAGATTTGGATTTTTTTGGTGCTTGTCTCATGCCAGAGCTTGTGTAAACAACATGTAGCTAAATATGTGGTCTTATACTGCTAGGGCAGCTAAAATTGATTTGATATTTAGCATTTTTAGACAGGGAATCCAGCTTAATAAGTGTGGGTTTTTTGGTGCCTGCATATTGAAGCCTGCTGATATTGATCCCACCTTACAAATGAACTCGGGAAACAATTTGTCTTTGTGTAGTAAACTCGTGCCTCTCGGTACAAAAAGCCCAATATTCTAAGGTGGTTGAGTTGCTAACCTGTGATTTCAGGTGCCATGTTCTTTCTCAAGTAATAGTATAACTTGTTCATTCATCTCCTCTTGTGCCCAGGATTTTGGGAGGTGGCACGCAATAACCTTACGAACTATGGAGAAAGACCCCTGGGCAAGAGACCCCAGGAGAATAATGAATTTGGCCTTAGATCCAGAACTGGAATCCTGGAAGACTGAGTTTGAGTTCATCTTTGCAGGCTTCAACGGGCATCGCGGTAGGCTCAACTCTGATGCGCAATGCTGTCATTCTGAGGTGTTTTTATGCAAGAAGCCCCAAAGGCAAGGTAACATGCGAAAGAGACATCAGAGTATTTTGAGAGGCTTGAACGCAGAGTGTAGTTTGTACAAAGTACATAATTATTGTATCGGTTCTGACTTGTGGCTCCTGTTGGCGGGCGAAGAATATCAGTAGCGATGTTTTCTTTCAAGCTGGTAAAAATGCCTTTTTTTCTTTTTTTTTTTTTTTTTTTCTTCCCCTTTTTAGGTATTTGTTTGAATACATAGAAGAAGATGACAAGCGTGCATGGATGATTTTACGTAATTAACACCTGCTAGATTTGCAAAAGGCAATTATCGCTGTGAAGTGTTTACATTGATTTATGGGAGGAAGGTGGCCCAAGAGAGGAATGCTGATAATATCAACACAGTGGATTAAATGCACATTTACACCTTTATTGACATATAAATTATCCGTGCCAGGAACGCACTGAAAAGGCTGCTGATGGAGCAATAATGTGGCACAAACTACTGGGTTTGGATCAAGGTCTGTCATCCTTCCGTAAGGAACGGAAATGGAAACCTTCATCTGAGCTAAAATAGGAGGTAGAGGCTCACAGAATGACCACTTGTTAAGATAATGAGCAGTGATGGCAAACAAAAATTTAGAAGGATGATAAAAAACACGGACGAGATTTGAAGGAATTCTCTTGCCTTTTAGAAATTATTTTTAGGGTTTTTTTTTTTTGTTGTTCGTGCTATGGATTTTTAAGGAAAGTGTAAAGAGGCTGGAAGAGTCTTTGTAGCTGGGAAATGGAACCTGGCTCTGAATCTAGCCAACATCAGAAAAGAAAGCCTGTGACACATGGACTGGAAGATCAAAAAAGGGTAAGTGACAAAAGGCAGAAGCGCTTTCTGCTTAAGTTGCTGGATGAGATACAAGTGGCAGAAGAGCTCCTTATGACTCTTTTATCAATTGCAGTTGCTGCTTGCTATGCTTAGCCAGCTGTAGAGCTCTTCTCCTGATTATATATGAGAAAAAATTTGTCTTTCTCTTCAAACATGTTGCAATGTATGGAGCAAAGAGCTGAGGGAGGGGAAAATTGTAATACAAGTGAAATAAGGGAAGAATCCCCAGAATTTTGGATAGTTGTTGATGAAGAGCTGGACAGTGTAAATGAAATATACTGACTCTTAGAGTCTGATCAGATTATTGATTTATTGTAACTTTAACTCTTTCATTGATATTGTTAAAGGTTAAAAAATGGCTTTCTTGAGATTTGGTGAACAAATTTGCTGAAAGTGTTGTACACTTGACAGCATCCTCATTGTCCTGATGGTAGTGTTTACATTTTACTCCAGTTTCCAGATGTTTGAATTGAAACAAAATAAAATGCACAGTGGAATTTGCTTAGTGTCAGCTGGCGGTCCTTATATTGTACAAGTGCTTTGTGGAAGCTCAGTGTGTGGAAGTAGAATTGTATGATTTAATACTAATTGATTGGTGTATTAAGTTGACCTAAATGAAGTTGCTGTCTCAGACAAACTCTAGTTTGTGAACCACTGGGACTTTAAAGTTGTTTTCTTGGTACCACTCAGGCAAACTGTGAAATTCAATGTGTTTCTACTGTATAAATCATTTAGATTGTTTTTCCACACAGATTTGATAGGTGATAGAAAACACTGTGTTCAGCCTTTGTGTGGAGAGCTCCTTTTTCCTGTAGCTTTTACATATGATTTTTATTTCAGTTGAAGAGTGAGTTGAAAAAAAAAAATGGACCGTCAGCTATTATTTTGCTGTTCAACAGCTCTGTCTAATTTTGGAGAGAGGGAGGTTTGTGTCCCAATTTCATCAAGTCTGCTGAAGAATAAAAGTGGTTTCCCTGTCACCCCATTAGAAATCTAAGCAGCCTGGAAAACTTTCAGAAATTAGATAAAATGCAGCTGTTTCCTTGGAGAGAAATGACATGTAGGGAATACTTATTTGGGGAACCAAATAGGAGTCCTAAATGTATTTTAGTTTCACCAAGCGTGATCTAGTAACTGATAAGCTGCCAAGCTCTTCCTTCTGCTTTTCTCAAGGAAGCATTTTGGGGTGAAGTAAATCAATAACGGTTGAAACAAAATACTTCTCTTGACTTAATTTCTGGAGGCTGCTAGTATGCTTTTTTTCCTCCTTAAACGTATGACGTTATACTGTATATAGTGTATGATGGGAAAAACATTTGGGACCCGTGACACCCAAGTATACTGTAATTGTTCTGATGCTCCTAAATTAATACGCAATTATGTCTGCCTCTCCTTGCTGATAGGTATAGAAGCCTACATCTCCCATCTGCTCCTGGCTCCGGGTATTTGGTGCACATGTAGTGTGGGGCCTCTGAAGGTATAATATAACCCCAAGTGAGGCTCCGTGGCAGCTGGGATAACATCAATTGGTCATGCTTTGCTGACATTAATTTTAACTTGAACTCTAGCCGTCATGGAGATTATTAAATTTATAATGATATATGTAAGATCCATTTTAATGACTCCGCATGCTTGGGCGAGCTCTCTCACTTCTGTTTGCAAAACAAGTCGTAATAGAGTATTACGTTTCATTTCCTATAGAATTTTCCAGGGAAAGGATACTGACAAGAGCTTTGCTTGGGCTTACTTTTACTGAGAAAAAAATCAGTTTGGACTAAAAATGTTGATGCAACTCAGTTGTGAATAGTAATATAAACGTTAGGGGTGTTAAGCTTAACATTCTGAGATTTCTGATTGGGAAAAGGGGGTGTGTAATCAAGAGCTGTTAAAATTAATAATCAGTAGACACTTTTGTTTTCAGAAATGAGGCTTGTGATGGAAGAAATAAGACCAAGCTCATTTTAAATTAGGCAAGTGCATTGTCTTTTTTTTTTTTATTACACTATATTTTGTGGACATAGAGTGAACCATTGTTTAGTGTTTTTGAAGCAATAAGGAATTGCTGTATATATGTACACCAATCAATGATGCATCTGGCATGTCTTGTCTGAGTAAAATAACAGAAAGCTAGGTTTGCATTTGTGGTGTAGAAATAAAGCTTCATCTGCCTTTTTTTTTTTTTTTTTTTGGTAAGTGTATTTCTAGGTATCTACTTAGTAGCTATATTGATTGAAGAAAGACAAGATTTACTATCTGTGCTTAGTTTTTAGTGGTATGAGGCTTTGCTTTTTGTATTTTGGCTGATCTTCAGGAACTAAAAACTGGACTGTCTGGCATTGCCGAAATCAGTAGGAGCAGGTTCTTTTCACTCATCAGTGTATTAACTTTCCAGGCTGAAATTAAGATGACTCCAGTGTTACTGTTAAGGATAGCATCGCATCTATCTACATAACTTCCATTGGCTGGAGCAGGAATTACATAGCCAGATTCCATGCAGCTTGTAATATGTGAGTGAAGAACTTGATTGGATTTAACAACCATGTAAGCGGACCAACTGAAGGTAGCAGGATTACTAACGTGAATACTAATGTGAATGAAGCGAGCAGGCTTTATGCCAGTATATGACCCTGGCAACAAAGTCTTTAAGTGCGAGAGCGATGTAGGTGATACTATAGACTTGTTCAGTTTGTGTGTGGGTTATTGTTTTGGTACCAAAAGTGAATGATTGCTCACAACCAGTAAATTAACAAATTTTTTTTTTTTATTGAAGAGGAGACTTGAGGAAACCACTGTAAAGCAGGTAAAAACTGCAGCTAAAATAATCTAGTTAGGTATATTTAATCATCCTGTCATGAAAAATTTAGTACTGCCCTGTGTTCTGATTAAATGCATTTTCTTCTCATGAGTGAAATGGAATATTTCTCCAATTGATTTCCGTCCTTCATTCCTGCTTTTCCTGACTTCTCATTCAGATTAGTAGCTCTAATTTAGCGGGACATGGTAAAGAAATGTGTATGTGTAATAGTGACAGAAGTGTCGTCTGCTTTGCCTGAATGAACCCTCTTTGATTGAACGCTGCATAAAATAAAACTGTGAAATGAATTTAGACTTTGGAAGGATCTCTGCAAATGTGTATTTTATATGCTTATCTGTGTTTTGTTGTCCAACTAAGCTTCTGGCTCTAATAAAAAACGAAAATCGCAAGGTAAGCAGAGATTTATTTGCACCTACCTGGTGTATTAGGCTAGTAGGTTTTAGGAAGGGCTGTCGTTGTCAGCAGCAAGAAAGCAGCATGCTAATATTGCGCTTCATAGGGCTTACAGGCGGATGGTTGCTCTTGTGTGTGGGTTTGTGGATTTCTTTTTTTGACTGCTGAAAAATTGTCACCCTGGACTTTGAAGCATCAGCTCAAACTACCCAGGCGTGCTACCACAGGTGCGTAGTGGATCTGACGCTGAACCTTGTAATGGTGAGCTGATGGTGGTCTTCCAGTAGTGTGTGGTTTTTTGTTTGTTTGGTTTTTTCTTTTTTTTTTCCCCTCTTTCTACTTAATAGAAAACTTCCTCATATCTCTTTTCGAATGATGAACGTGTGAGTTGCAGTTTTATAGTGTTAAAAGCAGACTAACACTTTTTTTGTGGGGCATATCTCTTCTCTTGACTTGTTTTTATTGAAACAGTCATCACAAGACATGTGACTGAAGCCATATGCTGTGGCTTTCTCTTGGTTGGTGTTGTGTTTTTCCTGGATTATTATTGATACACGTCAGATTTCTTGAGGATACAGTGCTGCTACCTTTCTATCAAAGTCAGTTTAAAGAGCATAAGTGGTCTTGCATGTATTGACCTTTTCATATAGAGAACTTGTGTTGTTTAAAGTGGAGTACTGTTGACTGAGCACCATATTTATGAGCAGATTTTTGTGCTAAGATGTTAATGCAGTTGATGGGTGCTGCGCTGTGAGACAGTGTGGAAGCACTCAAGTGTAACCACTTATAAATTGCAGCAAGGCTTACCTTGTGAAATTACAGCAAGCTGTATGTGGTGGTTTGATAATGTAACTAACTGGGCTTTTATGGAAAAAGAAATGCAATAAAAATCCACTGAGCAAGAGAACTGAGGAAATGTTATAATGTGTCCTTCATTTTGCAAATATTTTAAAACCTTCTGTAAACATAACAATCCCTGTAAGATTTTAGTTCCTATCTATGGGATTTATGTTTTTATTCTTGTAATTAAGATTGTTAATATATCTACTTTAAACCTGATATTCACAGAATAATATTTGGGAGGCTTAGTTACATGGATGGGCCTTGGTGATCTGTCCAAGGCTTGGCTTCTGCTTTATGGTCATAGGTTTTCCGCTCTTAAGATGCTCCTGAAACCCCTTTTGTGGGTGTGCTGTCTGTGACTATTTTAAACCACTCTTTGTTAAGAAATGGGCTCAAAGAAACAGGTAGCTTTGTTCAGATGCAGATTTGCACCTTGATGACTGTTATGTGATATTATGTTGTTCTGTTTTCTGTTAAAAGTTCTTTCTGCGACGGTTTTAATGAGAGAGCTGTATGAGGTAGCGTCCTTTTTGTTACTACCAGTCCTCTCCCAGTCAGACTCTGGTCTTAAAGAAATTTCCTGGATGAAGAAACAGGGCTAGCTAGGATTGTCAGAAGTATTTATGCAAGGTAAACAGTGAATCTTGCCTATTGAACTGATGTCTGTTGTAATATTTGTCTAGTTAAAGGAATTTTACAAACCTCTTAAAATTAGAGGGGAATATGTATGGATGGGGTTTGTAAGGGAGGTGTGCTGGATTATTTCTGTTCCTGTTGGCGGTCACCATAACATTAAGACTTCTAAGCTGAGCGTTTCTATGGCCATGCAGATAGCTTTTGTGTCTGATGTTCAGTGACTCAAGTGAAAAATGAAAATCCAACTTCATTTCAAATTGAACTGAAGAGCTGTTCTTGTTCAGGGATGAAGAGTGTTGGCATTCCAAGCTTGAAAAATAAGACTTGAGTTTTGCAGTACTGTTATAAACTTGATGGGACAGCAGTGGCTTCCACTTGTATCCTAGTGATACAGTTGTTTACATGGCATATATAAGGTATAACCTTGATTAAAATAAAGTTTTGATTTGTGTTCTCCCATCTCACAGAATAATGTCCAGATTGGTTTATATGGACTTGTTCCTGCATACTGCGTCATAATTGCTGCTTGTGAACTTGATTAATTGAAAATTTATATATTTTTTTTTTCTCTATCTGTGATTGGAATTAAGCTTCCTTGTAAATACTTGATATGAAGCTTTTTTTCCTCTCCCAGTGAGTGAGGCTACTTTTGTGACAATGTCAGAACCTATTCAATCGTCTGTATCAATGTGATTCTTTATGTTGTTGTTGTTAATGTTCTGGAGCCTCCTTCCAAACAATTGTCTGTAAAGAAGTCCATCCCAAGATATTCTAGATGATGTTAGTTATGTGCTGTTATCTGAAGGGGAGACTTCAGTGTAGATAACAAAGTTCAAATCCTGATTTTTGCCTGAGCTGGAGTGGCTATGTTCTTCCTATCTGTCAGTTGTTCATACTGCTAGGTTATGCAGTTCCTGTTAAATTACACGTACATCAGAGTAAATCTAGCTTTAAAAACTTAGTCTATGTTGGATTATTCAGACTAGGTATATTGGCATGTTTCTATCCTCTCTTGGACTGAGAATGCTAAGTGAATGACTCTGAGTCATTTTGGTTCATCCAACAAAACACCCCTCCCCTCCACCCCGCGCCCCCCACCCCGTTGAGCAAGAATAAAATAATGAACAAAAAGTTCCATAGTGCCCAAATCACCTGTACCTCATCCTTATCACAAGTGAAGTTTGTTAACTTTGTCTTGGCTAAAGAGTGTATTTCCCAAGATATCTCAGGTTCTAAGGATGTCAAAACCAAAAATACCCACGTGTAAGCACAGCAGCATTGCAAGACAATGTAGTGTACTTTTCTAAATCATTTGGATATGCTTTGGAAATTCTGATCTTATGGATGGGTTAGGGGATAAAGGCAGCAGCGAAAAGCCTCTGTTAGAGGGAGGAAGTCAACTCCATCAGGAGGTGCAGCTGAGTAGGTGATGAGATTCATGAACAACTGCTACTTGTGTTGTGGCTATGTATTAATGGAATAATTGAGTGAAACATTACACTACAAAGGATAAAAGCTCTGGAAGTCTGTTAAAAATGTTTTACAAACACAAGTACCTTTTACAAACTTGTTGATGGCACTGTTTTAGCAGAATGCCCCATTTTGGATCTTTATCTTAATGAAAAACAGAGCACAGGGATGAATTACATTATGTTCAGAACAACCTGACACTAGCCCCCACAAAGCACATGGAAAAAAAAGCAGAGAAATTCCTCCTAATTGTTCTTCTAAGTTTATTCCAGAATCCTGGAAAGCATGCTTCTGAAAATGCTTATATGGAACAGTATTTACGGAGTAGAAAAGCACAGATGTAATTTGAAATGGAACTGTACAAAGTCAGGTAGAAATGATTTCTGTATGCTGAAACTGTGGTGGACAACATAGAAGAGTTGATTATTTCCAGTCCCAAAGGAGTGAGGGTTAATGCTGATGAGTGCTTTATGTAAGATACCCCTAACGCTGCTCTTACCTGCAAGAACTTCCCTGCTTGTGTATGCGTGCATCTATGTAGCATCTAGTTTTAAACTGGGTTTTTACCCTCTTCTCTGATGGTAGCTTAAGAATACATTGGTGTGATCGCCTCAGACAAATCCTACAACAGCGTGTCTGGTGTGTCGTACTGCCTGTGGCGCTGATCAATATCTGCTGTTTCAGAGCTGGAGAGAAACCCAGCAGTACGAAGCATCAGCTGGCTGCGCTGTGTGTAGGGAAGAAATCCAGCCCTTCCTCCAGCTGCTGCTGACACAGGCTCTAAACCCTAAAGCCCTAGATACGATTATAATTCTTATCTTGGATGACTGAAAGTATTGATGGTCATGAATGAGCTGGAATACTTTAAAATTCAGCCAGACACCTTGATTCTGTGGAAAATCTCCAGTCAGCAGTAGATTATATGGCAAGCGGTGTTTTGCACTGAATGCTGTGTTCTGTAGCGGCTTTGGGGTTCCTTGTCTGGAGCTGAGGAGTGGAAGCTCCAAGACCGGACTGGGTCCTGCAGCTGTCTTTCAGTGCATTAGTGAGCCTTTTCCTCGAGTTTCGCACGTTCTGTGCTATAAATAAGGATTAGATAGCTAAGATTCCAGCAGCTTCATCAATCTAATTTTAAACAAAACCAAAAGGCGTAAGCAGTAAGTACAGGTCAGTGCTATGCAGTATAGTATATATTTTTTTTACAGTATAAAGAACACTTGTTTCAAAATTAAGTGAATTTCTGATGTCAAAAAGGAAAAGCCTGCTACATTTGTATCAAACATGAGTTATAGGATGCTATGGAGAACTTCCTGCCTAATAAGAAATCTTCTTCTGTTGCTGGTTAGATTGTAAAAAAAAAAAAAAAAAAAAAAAACCCACAAAAAAAACCCACAACAAAAAACAGCAACAAAAAAAAAAACCCCAAACAAAAACCTCCAACCAACCAACCAACAAAAAAAAAAAATACCTCAGACCAAACTTCTGACTTGTCAGATTCCAAAGTGCTCTTTGGTGCTGTGAAATGCACCTCGTCCATCCTTCCTTTCTTTTACAGGGATTTAGCAGAAATGGCTCTATTTCTCTCATTCTTTCTGTGATTGAGATGTAGGAAACCTGTGCTTTCTGTGCCGTAGGATGCATTTTCCCCGATGCGCAGCTTCAGAAGCCAGCACACTCCTGCAAGCCTGTACGTGCGATCGGTCCAGTGTAAATTGCTGAGCGTCAGGTGACTCGGTATTGCGAAAATTAGTCCTGTGTGTTTTTGTTCCTTTAATAGGACAGGTGTCTCTCAGTCTGTTACATAAAAGGTACAAGTAGGTAAACATTAGAGGTTGTGTTTTTAATTATTTTTATAAAGCAAGTGTGACTTTCAGATAATATACACTGGGACTCATTAGCATGTCGTTTCCCACACACCTCTTTAGAAAAATACTCATTATTATGCAAATGGGTAGCCTCTGGCTTTGAAGTAATTGTCCTATGGAATAATGTGTGGGCTGTGATGTTATATTCTTCGAAGCCTGGGAAATTCATATTGGACAGTCAGATATTGCCTGTCGTGGTGTCTGTGCCCGGAAGCAAATGTGATATCCCTGGGGCCTGCTATCTGTTTTGATATTCCTGGAGAAGGGAGTGGTAGGAAAGGGAATGGGAAGAAGGGGGAAGGAATGTAAAGGAAATACTCTGTGATAATACTGACTTATTTACTAATTTTAGGGCATATTGCAAAGCTAAGCTTACCTCAAGGGTCTTTCAGAAAGGGAGGCATTAGGGAGAGACAGACATGCATTTGTCAGTGTTTATTTTTAGGCACTGAATGTTAGGGTTTTTTCTGGTTGATTATAGTCTAGTCTGACAGATGTGGTATATATTTATGTATGCTTGGATACTACAGTAATTCATAACAACTTTAAGAAACAAAAATTAGTGGCAATTTCCAGCAGCAGTAAAGTTATAGTCTATTCCTTAACAAAGAAATCAGATTTCTGTGTTAAGGTGCAGATCCAGTACTACAGACAACTTAAAGCACAGTCACTGATGCAGTTTGTGACTCTGTAATAGGTTTCAGTGCAGGTGATGGAGCTTTTAGTGAGCTCCTTTTCAGGTTCATGTATTATTTTCAAAGGGCTGCAAAAAAAAGAATAGTTAGAATGTAACTGAACCTGGTAGTAAAATAGATGTGTTAGAGATGAAAGCTGATACTTTATTCTAAAATTCTTCAAGGTTACGTTGCTCTAAAATAACTGGTAGGAGACTGGACTAAGTTATCTTTACTTATTCTCCCAACCTGAAATCCCCTTGTAGTGCAGTATCTTAATAGTCTTTGTTTTCTAGATCAAGTCATATTTTTCCTTTTCTTTGCAGAGAAAAACTGGAAGGGATAGTGTGAGATTCTTACCTTTTCTTGCACTGAGCTTTTTGCCCTCAAACAGTTCACTCTCTATTTCCGCTCTTTTTCTGGTGATGCGAAGTAACCCAGAGGCAGGATGTCACAGAGAACTGTAGGCTGGGGTGGAAATGGCGTGTATGCAGTGTTAGAGGGGACATGGAGCCAATGTAGATCCCTAGACCTTTCTCCCGTTCCTCAGGAGCGTACTGCAGCTACTGATGGTTACCAGACCTGTCAGTGGGAGTCTACTGAGAGGGTCCGGCAACGTTCCCATGGCACTAAAAATCAGCGAGGGGATGGTTTTTGGTTTTCTCCTTTACATAAGACTGTCATTCATCCTTTGGAAAAGAATGATCTGGCTTACCAATTAGCTTGTCCTTGCAGCATTAGGAAAAAATAGCACGATATTGAAGACTGTGATTCCTTTTCTTGCTAACCAAATATGATGCGTGGCTGTCTCTTGAGGCTATCGCACATTGATGGTAATAAATATGTACTCAGAGTTGTGTAGCTATTTTCCAAGCGTTCTGCACTAAAAAAGGAGTTGTATTGAAGGGAGCTGAGGGGCAAGGGAGTAGCTTCCCAGATCTGATAATAGAGTAAGTTGAGAAATCGATAGAGACAAGGGTAAGCTTGTTATGGAAAACCTCATTTATAGGTGGAAAACTAGAACTCTACATGCTGCAAGTGTTCAGCTCGCAGTTTATTTTCTGAAGTCTTTCAGTTCTTCATTGTGATGACAGCAGCGACTATCAGATCTTCAGTAACTCAGAGGATTTGTTTTCAATAAACAACCTGCATCTGATATGACTACTCCAAAAATGTAACAAGGCAGATGGAATTGCTTATGTTATTTGAGTGTCTTTGAATTTTTTCAATTTAAATGACTCGGTTTTTTTCATTGACTTTTTTTTTTGCTGTATCATGTCAAACAAGGTAATGATTTTTTTAAAATGTCTTGAATGTAGTACTGTGATATCTGAAATTTCCAAGCAAATACTGAACACAGTAGAAGTAAGAAAGGTTAGAAACTAGACAGATCACAGAATTGCTAGGCTTGGGATAAGGCAAGTTGAATTGTGGTTATATTTTATGAGATGGGCAGGAACTGGGCTCCAGTTCCTCTATTGTTCCATTGGTCCACAACATGAAAGTTAAACAAACAAAAACCAGACAGTGCTAGTTCAGTTATTGAAAGAACAGTGTCCTTTCCCTATGAGCCTTGATCAAAATCAATATATTAGAAATGAGTGAAAGTTGCATCAGGCATCTGTTAGTTGCATAAAATCATGCTTTAGTGTTATTGAGGCTGATAGCTTGTGTCCTGGTGAGTGTAAAACCATCACCAAACACCAGCTGAGACCTTTTTTTCAAACATTTAATTTTTGCAGGTTTTAAGTACTCTGCACTCTGTTGTTGCAAAACTCATGTTAATCTTGTGTGCTGGGGTTTTTGTTGTTGTTGTTCGTTTTGGGGGGTTTTATTTATTTATTTATTTATTTTTATTTGCCTCCCAAACCTGTGTAATTTTGCTTAATATGCTGACTTTTGGAGCTCAAGTTGGGCAATAGGAGTAGTCTGTCTTCAAACTCCCTTTCCTTTAAGATGCTTGACTAAATAAAAGGAAGATTAGGTGTAGCATGTATGTGTTAGGACTGGAATAAAATCTTCATAAATATTTATCAAGTGGGAAAAATAAATACATGGATGCATCCTTTTAAAACACAAATGATACGACATAACAGACCAGCTGGCAGAGGATGAAAGTTGAGTATGGGGGAGACTTCTCACCTTGTGTAAACTACGTAAGAACTTCAAGTGCAGTACAGCACATGAAAGCACTAAAATAGATGGAAGCATGTACAGACAAGGTTCTTGTGAGACAGGCAGGTGATTGCTTTGGTAAGAGACTGGTACTTTAAATCGTGATGGTGGGTGGTCTGATGTCACTCATTTTATTGACAGTAGCAGAATGTGAAGTGGAAGTGTTTAATGCTTTGATTGAATCAAAAAGAGCCAGAATACTCATACTGCATAATGATAGCATCGTAACTGTTGCTCATGTAATTAGAGAGGCAATACTGTTGATAGATAAGGTGTCAAATACAAATCTATGTAGTTCTCCTTGCTCTCTTAGACCAAAACATGTTTTTGTGGGGGGAGTTAATAAAATAACGTGAAAGCCGCCTACCTCGTGGTCTTCCCGATCTGTAACGTGCGATAATATTCACTTTACAAAGCGTTTTGGGGCCTCTAAGTGACAAAGTTGAGTGATGTTAGCAGAAAATCCAGGATCCTTAACATACACTGTAATCAATAATGGCATGATGACAATGTCTTGACAATAGCGTTCTGTGCTTGTCTGTCTTTATCTGCCTTGCAGCTTGTAGACTTTTCTGTGTGTATAAGCATATCTCTTCGTAGAGCAGAATATTGGTTTCTGGTAATCAGAAATAATAGGAGGCGAGGTGTAGCTCTTCAGCAGCAGTATGTAAAGTACTGAGGTGTAAAAGCAAATCCAGTTCCCTTGCTCACCGCGTGATAATTGCAAGGTCTGCATTGCAAGCGCTGCAGTTAGGTTGTAGTAGCTGACCCAACCTGTGTATGTTCCAATAGCAGGAGACGTCTCTGGAGCTTTACTAAAAAGTTCAAACAAACAAAAAAATTCCTGTTGGATTACTGTAATTTTCTTTTCTTTTTTTTGAGGAGGACACTATTTTCAAATTAATCTGGCTGGCAGCAGGCCCCTTGTGGCATTTGGGTAATGTGGCTCCAAGGTCCTCTGATCTCAGGATTGGGGAGAATGGGAAGGGGACGGAGGAATGAAAGGTGCAGGAGAATTGTGGCTTGTTCTTGCTTTTCCTGTAAATATACTCTCTCTATAGTCTGTAAATGACTGTTACTGTTCCGTAGGTGGCTTTTCATTTGCGCACTGAAGTACAGACAACTCATGTCTATACAAAGTCTTGATACGTTCTGATAATAACAAATGGCTGACGGATGCACTGGAAGAAATGCCACACAGAACCGGAGGTCCCTGCAGAACCAGAAGCGAGCTCGCTTTCATGCTGCCCTGTGCTCTTGGTGAGCAAGGACAGCCAAATAGCTTTCTCTAATCTGCATCGGTTGTACGTGTTGCTGAAGATGATGAAATGGTAACTGCTTTCCCTCTCTCCTTTTCTCTTCCCTTTCGTTTCTTCTGCCGTGAGGTGATGTGTCGTGACTAGTAACCTTTGCTGTGCAATAAACACTAGTGACTGAAGTGCAGAAGGACTTGTTTACGATCAAGGCTTTGGTCTGAGATGTTTTGGATGTCTCTGAAGAGGTGTGTGTACAAACGAATTAAATATGCTAATTAGCTTATCTTACTAGATGTCTTCAAAGTAAACCTCTGATTTATTTTATACATTTAATGATTTTGAATGAGGGAGCAGCGTAAATGTCTTGCGTCCTGCTCCTATGAACTACAGTAGCGCTTACAATTACAACTTCTATAGCAAGCCTTTTCAGTAGGTGTACTTCAAATATTGGAAGCAGAGAAACATTGTGTGGGTGAGTTTTTTTTTTTTGTTTGTTTTAGTGAACCTTGTCTGAGTGAGAGACTCTAAGCTAGGGAATGGACAGAGGAGCACAGTGTCTGTTCTTTCTTATCCTTGCAAGTACTGTGAGTACCACAGTTAATGCTGATAGTTTCTCAGGCTTGCATCTGCTCCTGGGAGACTGGTCTAGACTCAACAATTTCCCTAAACAAGAGGACAAGGGAAATAGTCCCTTTGTCCTT
Organism: Chlamydotis macqueenii; assembly: GCF_036417535.1. Classification (NCBI taxonomy): domain Eukaryota; kingdom Metazoa; phylum Chordata; class Aves; order Otidiformes; family Otididae; genus Chlamydotis; species Chlamydotis macqueenii. The sequence goes on along the minus strand of NC_141560.1, from coordinate 68,440,206 downwards.
GCCACAATGCCTGCCCAATTCAGGAAGCCAGCCTTGATCCCCGATGAACCTCGGTGTATGCCATTAACAACCCCACGCTGCGGGAAGAGCTCCAGAGAGAGTGGTAACTGCTGCCCATGCTGACCAGTTGGGGATGTGCCTTTTGAGGAGAGGTAATAAAAAGACTGTTAGCGTGGTCCTTGGAGGATACAGCAGGATGTAATTACGTTTCCTTAAAGCTTGCACGTGTTTTTAGCAAACTTAAAGGATGCCCAGATATCATCTCCAAATTCTTTTGAGAGTTTGGAATGACAGATTTTCTTCTGAAAGAGAACAGTGTGCTGAAATTATTCTATTGCAAGTCAATTTCTGTAATGAACTTTAATGATATCTTTTGTTGCCAATTAAGATTAGTCATCTAGAGTGCTCTTTACATTGTTACAGTTCATTTCTATTCTTCTATTGGTTCTTATTAAAGTAGAATGTGGATTCCAACTTAGGATTCTTTTGTGACATCTAAATAATGAAAACAGTCAATTGTTATTTTAATTTAAACACTGGATGAAGACTGTTTGTTTTTGTTTGCAATATACTGTCTTCTCCTTTGCAGATAATGTCAAAGCTAACATAAAACAACATCGTGACTGTTTAATAGCTTTGTTTCATCCTTAACGCTTGAGAGGAAAACATGACCGTGAACTCTAGCAAACTGTTAAAAATCAAGTCTTAGACTCCAATATCTTAACTATTGTGTGTCTACAGTCCAAGCACATTGTCAGCCAGAATGCATTGCCACATATGCTATGTTCATGGAGAACATCGTGCAGTTAAACCTTCTGAAATCAAGGCTTTCATGAGGCAGATCTAGGCAGTATGTCAGATGTTGGGGTGCTGAACTTTGCAAGCCAAAAACTAATCATAACCATTGATGATAACTTAATATCCATGGGTTTTTTTTTTCTCCTTTTTGGCCACCAGCCCAGATTCTGTAATGACAAGTAGTTATCTTTGCAACCTTTCACATTGTTGACAGTGATTAATAACGTGTTGTGCACTTTTCCATTGCATCAAATACCAATTTTTGGAGTAATGGGAAAAGAATAGCTAATTAGGGAACTAATGCAATTCACTTCACACACTATGATTTGAGTATTGCTTTTGGAAAAGCAAGGATACGAGTAGTAGTTTAGTTTGATTTTTATGTAGTTATGGGAGTAGAGTATTAGATTGTTAGGTTCATTTCCATCAGCTTCCCAGTGCATAGTAACTGAAACTAGAGAGTGTGAAAACAGAAGCATATTTTTAAAGGATTTTACTGTGAGGGAGAAAATCTTTGAAATCACTAGATGCCTCATACAGCCTTTTTCATGTTAAATCATAAGGGGATAAAGATAGCAAGTGCTTGTAAAAGAGATGACTGCAGCTCAGAAATCTTGGTTTTGTAGGCAAAGCTGCTTGAAATTGCCAGTGTGTGCAGTGATAAGCACCCGATACTGATACTGATCTCTCAGGCGATGTGTACAAAGTGTAAAACTGATGACTGGAAATTAAAAGATGGGTACTATTCTCATACTTAAGTACTTTTCATGTAATTATACTTCCTTCAGTTGTTGTAAGTTTTTCTAGTCATGGCATTTAACCTGGAGCTTAAGTGTTTGGTTTTTTTTTTTTTTCTTCTCTCCTGTCTCAGTGCTGAAGTAGATTGCACCTCAGTTTATCTACTCAAGAAAAACTGAGCTCTAAGTTAGGTCACCTATGCTGATTTTCCACACCAGTTTTTCCTGAAATGAAGTTAACATAGCTTTTCTACTGTGTATGTAATTCTGTTAAACTTCTTCACCTTTCAGGATTCAAGGGGTTTTTGTGTTGTTACAGCTGCGCTATTTACTGATGCAGAACCTGTAGTTCCATGATTTAGATAATATCTATGTGTACATATTAATTTCTATTCACGTGGCTAAGGCCTGACATATTTAACTGGTATTCTTTCTGGTTTGTGTCATGGTTACTTCATTAACCATGTTGAATTATGCTGTAAATGTTTGCAGTAGCCCACTCCTGGTAGTCGCTCTCTCTGGGGAATTTGCATTGATATTGATGGGAGATCTGAGTGTAGAAAAGCTGCTTGAGTGGGCATCATCTGCTCTTTCAGGCAGGCAAGCTTAAGTGGTAGAATGTATATGTTTTTAACTGCTAATGAGTGTTAGGGCAATCAAGGGGATGATTTCTTCGGCGATGTAAGTGGTTAGGTGGGAGGGGGCTATCCGTTCACTCAGGAACGGTGGAGATTTTTATTCTGAAAAGCACTGGATAAAAGCAGGGGCAATGCAGGAATATTTCATAAAACTGATGTGGGATGATGATGGGAGGGATGCAAGTTCAATGAAACAGAACTGTGGCTGCATAAAAGCCTTTTATTTGCTCCTTCACCATAAGTGTTTTGAGCCCATTATTAATATTGTACTGAAGGTAACACATTCTAAAAGTTTGCTCTGGAGTTGCTGTTGAGCATGTTAGAGCTACAGGAACAGAAGAAATTATTTTTGAAAATTATTTAAAGAAAATTCACACCACAGTGAAAATTTTTTATACAAAGAAACGCAAACAACAAGGAAACTTGCTCCCTTTTCTCACTGCGGCCTTCGAAAGGAAACGTTGAATAACAAATCTTGTGCCACATGGAGAGAAAACACAGTTGGAACAAGTCAGTTTTGGAGACACACAATAACAGCAGAGAAACAGTATAGTGGTCTCATTAAAAATGGTGCACACTGTTATTTACTCTATTTGGCTGTGGCCTGCATTTCACAAGTGTACGCACAAGGAGAGTGAAAACCTGTATTAAATGGTTAAACAGTCAACCCAAACAGCTTGCATCTTTGCATTTTGTTCCATCCCACAATCTTTATCCTTAGATCTGTCTAAATAGATGGTGAGATCTCTGGGACAGGGACTCCACTGTTCTTTGTGGAAGGGTACATAGCAAACTTAAACCAGAAATAAAAGGCGCTGGTTTTGTCTAAAATTTTTGTCCATAAAGATGCAGTAACATTTTTTTTTGTAACAGTAAGGAATTGTTGTAGCTGGTTTGCAGTGGAGGGAAGGGGTTTTTAGTCTTTTTCACGATCTAATTTGCATTTTACTGGAGACCGACAGTGGTGATATTAAAGCCTGTGTTATTTCCCATGGTACTTGGAATTCATATCCCAGTTGGACTCTTCCTGTTCTGCTGAGTTTCCCTATGTGGTCAGCAGAAGCATTTTCTGTTTAGCAGAAGTAAGGTCCTGTGATTATGCAAGACCTTGTGATTATCACTCTAAAGAAAAAGGGATTTTCTCATTTAAGGCCTTGCATAAGGGGCTTTATTTTGCTCTTTGTTCCTTTAAACTTGTACTTGAAGTATCCTTGCCACTTTAGACCCAGGGCAAGGTCCTAAAATATACGTAGAGAACACTGAGGGAGGCCAAGCACAGTGATCTGTGCGCATGCTTGCTGAAGACCAGCTAGTATGCAAATAGGAAAAATATTTTCCATAAAACACTGGAGTTTTCCAGTCTTGCATTTCCAAAAATGTTCTTTCCTCAGTAGTTACTGTCTTTGCAATTAAGAGCTTAGAGGCAAGGAGCAAAGTGCAGAATAACATGAGAAATCCTGTGAGTATCAGACACAAAAAGTGCATGTCTTTTCCATCAGAAATATTCAGATTTTTATTAAGTGCTTAGAGATGAGCACTGCTGTGCATGGGATCGCGTCTGAAAGCGATTTGGAAACTAGAATTGCACTGTATTACAGATTGCACAATGGTCGTGTTGCTTTGAGTGTGATACTAGGAGGCTTGCTGTTCTTAGGCTTTTCAAGTTAATAGCTTAGTCTGAAATACTTGTACTCGTCTGCAAAGACTCGCTATCAGATGAGGAATTGCGAACTTGTAATACTGATTCTGACAAGTTGTGTTGTTGTTTTTGTTTTAACAAACCAACCAACCTACATTTTCTTCATGAATTCAAGGATTGGATGTGACGCTACTGGACAATGAGCACCAAGCCTATTTCAAGTTTGAGCATTCAGATGGTTGCACTAGAGGCAACCTTTCTAGTAGAGAAACGTATGTGCATTATTGTTCATATTATTTGACCATGTAAAGGAATCCCTTTTAGTGAAAAATATACACAGGTGGGGGTGTAATGGAAAAGCCAGTAGATAAATAAGTGGTTTTTACTTGCTTACCCTGTACAGTTGGTAGCTGAAATACCTGTCTTAGGCAAGAACAACCTGTATGACTTGTCCTTGAACATGCATTTTGAAAGTTAGCCTAGAAGATTAATCAATTAATGCATGTTTTAATCATGTACTGTCATCAGGTTCCCCATCTGATTCTTGTGGCTATTCTCTCTTGCTTTAACATGCATCTAGAGTCACTTAATCTGTGGTTGTTACTACTCAGGTTCACAGCGGACCCATTATACAAGGTTTGAGCCTAAAAATAGTCTGAAATAAGGCTTTTTGAGGTACCTCTGATTTCCATGGGTGAATGGATAACTGTAATTCTCTGGCTAGATCATGACAAGGAGGAACCACATCAGACCTTCATTAGCACTCCTTTTTCTAAATCCTTTCATTTAAGCCTGGTAGATTTTTTTTTTTTGTATGTGTCAGGGTCCTGCGATCAAGAGGACAGGCTCATAAGTGCATTTGGCCTGGTTTCATAATGAAAGTAAAACTTGGGCATTTGTGATCTGATAGACAGCATTATCTTAATCTTTGCACCAAGTAAGTTCATCAGAATTTGAAAGCGTTCACAGATAAGATGTCTTGTAGACAGAAAGAAAGACTAAGTGCCTTCCCTATGCAAAAGGCTTCAGCCTGAGGGGTACCTTTTAACCACTAGAAAGGTCAACCACCAAATATGAGTGAACGAGAAACTGAACGGCTGTAGTTCCTCTGCTCATGAATGTTACTAAAAATGAAGTTTCAGTGTTGTGGAAAGGTTGAGACTCAAAGCTCTGTGCTTCTGTGAACAAGGAGGTGGGGTTGGAAGCAGCTCTTCTGACCAGCATTTTGTGGCAGTCTGACTCTTCCCTGACCTTCAGTCTGACCATGATCTGCACCCACCTCTGCGCAATTCAGTGCCACCTGAAGGAAGGTTCTGGCCTCCTCAGGAAACATCCGTAAAGCTATATGGAGTGCTGTAACGGGAGCCATTCTTTTCAGAGATGGGCTTGGTGCTTCCTTCCAGCTGAAGTAAAAATGGCTGGCTGGTTTGGCCAGGTTAATGTATGTTATACAGAATTGTGTTGCATATCCTTAGTGCTTCCGTCCGTATCTACGGCATGCCTGTCAGACACCCGCGTGGTAGGCTTGGTACCTCTCTGTTGGGAATTAGGAGTTGAGGGGCTCCAGAAGGGCTTGGGGAGTGCAGGTACCTGCAGACACGGCTGGCGGGCTGTAGGTGGAAATGCAGACACGGCTGGCGGGCTGTAGGTGGAAACGCAGCTTTGCCTGGGGACAGCGGTGGAAAAATCCATGGGTCATGAAGAGGGATCTGTGAGAAGAGTTAAATAGTGCAGTGTAAAATGAAGGGATATGTTTATACCACACTGGTGTGTGTGATGTGTGTGTATATACACAAATACGTATTTACTGCACAATTTGGAAGTATAAAACCATATTTTATAAATATTTGTATATTTCAGCCTTTCATTTTGGTTTACAGTATGTAATCTACCATAGCAATTTTTTTTTTTTTAAAGACCTTGTCAAATGATTACTTTTCCAAATTCCAGAAGAAATAATGAATTTAAAAAATAAAAAAATAAAATCTTAGCTTGCTGTTTCCTCCTTTGAGTGTCACTAGAAGATTTGGACAGTTGCTCTGTAATTAAGTACCCACTGATTTTAAAGGTTATATTTGCAGTGAAAATAGCACATTTACCATTTAAGTTTGTAATTAAAACATTTACCATTTAAGTTTGTAACGAAAAATATCTCTCATCCCTTTTCTGAGGGAAGAAAGAGAGAGAGTCATCTCCAGTCACATAAACCACATGGTTAGGAGACAAATATTGTGATTTAAAAATAGAACAATACTCAAATAGCACCCACTCCCCTCAAAATTAAGAAAAATCTAGGCTCCTTAATGGTCGTTTCATAGCTTTCTGCTTTGCAGCTGGTTTCTTAAGGCTTTATGTTGCCATTAATTTTATTTAAAATCCAAGCACTGGTTCTAAAAGTGTTTGTGCGATAGAGCCCACCTTTGTGAAGAAACACAGCGATGGTGTGCTATGACCTCCTCTTGGCTTGTGGTTGTAATCTAGAGGCTGTGGTGGGGTGTCTGGGTTGTGGCTTTTTGAAACTCCCTTCCATACTAAAATATCCCTGGTTTTAAATAGGAATGCCAACTGTATTAGTGTTCATTGAGAACATGACAGTGTAATTGGAAGCTTAGGGTTCATAATAACTTCTCTAAGCTTCCAATTAAGCTCAGTCATGTTCTCAGTGATGAAGAGTAAATGCAAAGTTTAAAAGGTTGAAATAAATCTTACGATAGTGTTCATAGACATCTAATCAAGTTGTGAAGTTTATATAAATGCCCTCAGTTCAAGTGAGAAAGTTGGAGAAGTTTCTAGAGTAGATCTTTCTTGCTATAGGCAGTTCAAGCTAAAGAATATTATGTCAGTAACTTTTTTTTCCTCATTTTCAAGCAATTACATCTCTGTTCCTGCTGATACTGGTTTTCGCGGCGGTTGCTCAGGATCTGCCAGGTGCTTCTTTTCCCTACTATTTTCCTTGCTTGTCTTGGCAAAAGCGTAAAGGCTGACTGGATTGCTTGGGCTGCCTTCTGTGTTAGCTTGTGATCTGAGCCCAAAATCGTTGGCTGTAGGAGCAAACCAATGCTGTCATGGATAGTTTTGCTAATGGAGTGTATGCGTGCTCTTCCTGTAAACACAAAAATACATAGATGCCCATTTGAAGACATGGGAGAGCCTGGAAGATAAGGGCCATGATCACGATTTAATAACATTCTAGAAAGGAAACCTTTGTGGGCGATGTGTTCTGGCATGCGTGTTCCTGTGATGTTTCTTGTGCTCTAACAGGGATTTACTGTTTATATACAGGTCTGTCTGATACTTGAGAGAGGTCCAGAGGTAATTTGGATTTTTGTTGGTCTGCAGGGGTAATTTATTTGGCTACCACCATGCTTGTTTTCTAATTGTAGTTACATGCATGTGTTTGCAGTGTCTTTATTTGCAGATCCTTTTTAAAGGTTTGTGTCATAAATACCTTACGCTTATTTCAGCCCCTGTCAAGGAGTAAGACTTCATCTTGCCCCTTCTGTGAAAAGTGTCCTGTTTCTAGGGGAAAATAAGACATTTCTTCCTGACTGGGTGTCTCTTTTATGTGAAACTGCCACTCTTGATAACTAACCATGTAACTGTGAGTATGGAACAGGGACGGTCCTTGAAGATAACGAAAGGATCCAAGTTTTATCTAAAACATTTCTTCTGTGAGAGAGAACCAGACTGGTGCATTTGTGCATTTTTTTTATTCTCTTTCAATATGGACTGAATTATGAATTTGGAACACCTTCAGTATTCCTCTTTGCACTGCAGTGATTTAAAGTAGGGTAAGTGCCCTACTTATTTTGTCTTTTAATGCTTATTTAAGATAAATTGTGCTTCTGTCTGCCATAACTGTGAACTTGAAGATCAAATGTGCAGATTGAAGAAACCTCTGCAGCTGCTCTTAAACTTTTTAACTGTAGTCACTCCAACTGTCAAACTAAAATAATTATTTCTCCTCACAGGAGTTAAAATAGCTTTGCTAGTGGAAAAACTATGAGCAAGAGCAATGTAATTGGTTTGGCACCCTGAGGTCTTTTATTTAGTGAGCTTTCCCAGTTATGCCTCTGCAGTAAGGCTTATCTGCGTGTTAGATCCTGAATGTGAAATGAGTAGTCCTTTGTGTAAACACAAACGGATAAAATTTTATCACGGAAAACAGCTATTTTAATGTAGTGAAAAATTTCAGAGTTACATCTGAAATCCTGATGAAGGAGAAGATGAGTTTGAAGATGCTAGATAGTTTATGAGTAAATATGCTAGCAGAACACTGTAGTAGTCAAGGAAGGACTGTAAATAATAAGGGCATTCAGAGCTGAAGATCAAGGTAAGAAGAAGAAGGAAACAAGGGACCTGGCCACAGTATTGGAAACACATAGTCCTGCTGCATTCTGATATGTTCTGGCATGGCCTCTTCCTGAGTGATTCTTTGCTTGTGTATGTGGTGGGACCCTGGCAGTCCTGACTTTCTCACCCAATGTACACCTTTTGTGAGGTTGCTGTCCTTCACTTCCTTTTTGTGGAGTTTGAATCTATCACGCTTGCAATTTTAAGATGTGGTCTCCATGTTTGACTTGTTTTTCTGTTGCGGAGTGGTAATATACTTTAAGAGGAAAGAGGTGTGATATCCTCCACTGTGGAGAGGTTGATATGGTTTACCAACCATAGGATTAGAAGATCCTGCCTGTTGGTATGAAGGCGAGCATGATCAATCACAGTATAGCCCTGGATCACTGTGGTTCTGCTGGCAGGCAGTGGAAGATGTATTTCCTGGTGGAAAACACAGCATGATGTGGGATTATCAATGTTTTTTGGCTCTCTAAGTATCTTGTGCATGTTTACCACAGGACAGAGATGCAGAGGCTGATACTCATGCTAGGGGGTCACTGCTGTGAGATAATGTTCAAGGGGCTGTGGTGTTGATAGTCCACAGATCTTCGTGAAGGGACCCCTTTCTCGCCATGGAACAGCTTCTCACAGTCTGTTTTTCTAACCTTCCCCCCATCCCTCCCAAATAATCATAGAATCATAGAATGGTTTGGGTTGGAAGGGACCTTCAAAGGCCATCCGGTCCAACCCCCCTGCAAGGAGCAGGGACATCCCTGACTAGGTCAGGTTGCTCAGAGCCCTGTCCAACCTGGCCTTGAACATTTCCAGGGATGGGGCATCCACCACCTCTCTGGGCAACCTGTTCCAGTGTTCTACAACCCGTCATTGTAAAAAATTTTTTCCTAATATCCAGTCTAAATCTACCTCCCCCTATTTTAGAACCATTACTCCTCGTCCTGTCACAACAGGCCCTACTGAACAGCATCTCCCCATCTTTCTTGTAGGCCCCCTTGAGGTACTGGAAGACTGCTATCAGGTCTCCCTGGAGCCTTCTCTTCTCCAGGCTGAACAGCCCCAACTCCCTTAGTTTGTCCTCACAGGAGAGGTGCTCCAGCCCTCTTACTTTTGGGGCCCTCCTCTGGACCTTCTCCAACTGGTCCATGTCCTTCTTGTGTTGGGGGCTCCAGAACTGGACACAGTACTCCAGGTGGGGTCTCACCAGGGCAGAGTAGAGGGGGAGAATCCCCTCCCTCGACCTGCTGGCCACGCTCCTCTTGATGCCGCCCAGGATGTGGTTGGCCGCCTGGGCCGCAAGAGGACATTGCTGGCTCATGTTGAGCTTCTCGTCCACCAGCACATGCATTTTTAGTTGGTGTAAATACGTGTTAGTTTGAGAAGCACATTTCTTAAAGCTATTTCATGGCTTTTTTGGTTCTGTCTTGGCTGTGATGAGGCAGGTAAAATGGATGGGTGCAAGTCTCCAAAATGCTGGTACTTTTTCTTGGCCTTTACTATGGTCGTTCCTAACCTGGCTTCTCATTCTTGATTGCCAGCTGACAAAGGAAAAATCCTAGAATGTCTTGATGTTTAAAAAAAAAAAACCAATCCAAACAACAACAACCAAAAAATCTGTGTTTGAAGGTATTTCGAAGCTTGTGCCAAGTTTTAGATGTGGGGCTTGTGACCAGAAGCTGGACTGGGCGTTGAGGAGACTCTGGATGAATTAAGGTAGTGCTAGTGCCTCGTGGTACCTCCTGCCTAACTGTGCAGACACCCGAGACAGAGGCACTTCTGGGTAACACAGATAGGAGAAAAAGCTATTTACTGCTGTGTTAGCTTCTGCATCTCAGATGTGTACATAGGTATTCCCCACTGAACTGGGTATTTACAGTCCTGCGGAAACATTTATAAAGCACTTGAATTTGGTGGTCTCTTAGCAGCTTGGCACAAGCTCTGGGGAAGCACTGCTGCTGGGAGGAGCAGGCTGTCTCCTGTCTTGGATTTACAGTGATTCACTAAATATCTCAAATTTATGTCCATTATATTAATAGAAATGGAAATAGCAGTACTACCTGGCTTCAAAATCTTTTTTCTCTCCTGTTGGCTTTGTAACTGCCACACCGCTTTCTGTGGCTCAAGCAAAACGGCAATTGTGGCTGTGTACAAGAAATTATTCTCAATTTCCTTGTTGCTGACTAGATGCTTACTGATTTGTTGGAAAGTGTGTGAGTCTTCCTAATGTTTTAGACAAAAATGTTCTGACTTTTTTTTTCCTCCTTTAGCAATGTCTTTTGTGTGTGGGTGTGTTTTTTTTTTTTTTCTAAAGATAATGCTTTGCACTTTCAGAGCACTTAAAACTGCCACCTTCAGACTTTTAGCCAGTATTTCAGATGTCTCAAGCTTGCCTGTTACACACTAACGTAAAACCAGCACCTTACCCTTCTGAGGGAAGAAATTAATAAAAAGCTGGATGACACCAATGGTACAAATGATATTTGAGGTTACATGGAGTTACTAGTGATTAATTTGTCTATGGTTTGTGAGCCCTGATGGCTTAATTTAATTTTCTGTGTGTGTGTGTGTGTATGTATGTGTGTGTGTGTGTATATATATATGTATATATAAATTTTTAAAAATCCTCCATTATTATTAACACGGATATACATGCTTTTAAAAACTAAACCCCAGACTTGTCTCTCCCTTCCTAGATGATACTTCTGGATGACTTCTGCTGCAAAGGAAAAGAGCTTCAAGCCTATTTAACTCTGAGAACTTGCTGTACCTGACCTTTCCTTCCCTCTCAGTGTGTGTGATCTCTCCTCTTCACACTGCCCTTGCTCGGAAGGGAAAGCCCCAACTGAGTTGACTTTTCTTTTGAGTTTTGCTGCCAGCTTGGGTAATTCAATATGCTTCTCAGGAGGATACAGAAACCTCTTGGTTTCAGTTGCAAAGGTTGCAACAACAGACCTGTCACTTTTAACCCCTGGTGCTACTTAAGCTAAAATTCAGTCCTGCTCTGAGATCCTGCTGTAGGTGGAAGTGGACTCTTGCGGTTAGATTTGTGCCTTGTTTAATTAGAAGGGGATGTAATCTGTGAGGAGACATATTGAAGTCTTAGTAAGAAAAGCATCTTGCTAGAAACAGAGCTTTGAAGTGATGGATATGCCTTATGCTAAATTATTTGAATGCAGAACTTGGTAAGAGTAGTGGGTTGTAGTGATGCAACAAAAAATACTGTGTGTGTTTTGTATTAAAAATTTCTACAATGTGGTTCTACTGCGGATCTGGAGCACAAAGTCTTAGAATGTCTTAGTGAGATATTGTAGGTCGCAGACTGGGTAGTTGTATTCTGACACGTAAACTGAGTGATAGTCAGCACTGTTCCAAACTGCTCAGGCCTGGAAGACTGAAAATATTATCAGTATAGTTATTAACAGTTTTGGAAAGGTTTTGTTTATTTTCTAAAACTCTCACATCCCTCAGTTTACCTTGGTACACTTGCATGAGGACAAAATCCTTTTGCTTGTACCTTGTGTTGCAACTGAAGTCTTGATGTTTGAGTAGTGGTGTCAGTCAGTAGCTGGTTGTAGTAGTTAGGGAGAAGTAAAACCAGATTAAGTGATGCCCACTAGTAATCTGGAGATCTCCAGTACAGAATACAAGACAACATACAGATTTTTCAGTGCCTGATATTGGTGCCTGATCAGTGCCTGATTTTTCTTTGGCTTTGTGATCACAAAAGTCTCTTTTGAGACTTTTCAATGTGATGAATGGCTTTTGCTTGGAAAGGGAGGCTTTCTTCAGTACATTTGGTAATAGAACAGTGTAGGAAATGTCATAGCTGTAGAAGGAAGAGAGAGAAATGGGGAAGGGAGGCTTTTCCACCTGTAATCCAGGAGGTCACTCATGAAGTAGTGCAGAGGGGAAGGCTTCCTCTGTTGTGGGTGAAGAGTAGGAGTTACACTAGAAATCGTTAACAAGCTATAGTAACTTGTTTGGCTTGTGTAGAGGGGGCAGAAAAGCTTCATTCTCCTAAGAGCCACAATGCTTATCTGTGCGCTGCATGAATTTGCTGTCGAGGAGTCAAATGAGAACAAGCAATAGCGAGTCAAAGCGTTCAGCTTCATATGAGCCTGGAAATCTCATCTCCATCAGAGTGCCTGAACAGCGCAATAAAACCTAAATACAACAAAACCCAAGCTTAGCCACCTGCATGCAGATGTCTTTCATTGTAACTCAACAAAAAAAGTTTGAAAAGTTTGAAAATAAAAGTTTCGAGCAGTTAGTGTAATTGTCTTTAAATCACTGGTTTCAGTGCTGTGTACAGTCGTGTATGATCTTTCGGAATTGGAACAACTCTGACTGTGCAGGAAATGCGTGTTTTAAAAAGGAGTAGACTGGGTGGACTGTGGATCTCACTAATGTGATTGTGATGTGTTCGGTATTTCTGAGTCGGGACTCCCTGTAAATCTGCTGTTAAAGCACGTTGCAGTGGTCACCAATGGCCGTGTAAAGAAAATCTCTAGATTACTTGTTAATTACTTGGTGTTGAATCAAAATCACATTTCTTATGCAGTTCACTTTAAGCAGGTGGTTGTTTCATTGAAGTTAAGTGTGAGCATTACTAGAGTAGATCTATTTTTCTGGTTAATCTCAAAGAGAGGACGTTTTGAGGCACATAAAGCTTTTGTGTAACCATGGGCTTCATCCTCTGTGCTTTTTGTAAGCAGAGTCGGTTTCTTGATTAATGTATCAGCCCTTTCATAAAAATTGGAAATGAATGTGTAAACAACATGAAAAGCTAGGTGAAAACTTCATTAGCAGTTACTATAACGTTTTTCATCTTTCTCGGTACTTCACAGGACTCTGTCTTTATATTCAGAGGGCATTAAATGCAATTGGGGTTCCTGTGTCACCATTTGAAAGTAACTTCTCAAGATGGCTTATTTTGGAACGCTTTTATTTGCACTGGTAGCTCAATTTGTTCTTTTTTTGTTTCCCTGTCAAACACTCCTGACTTGGAGCAGAGGGGCTTGTGTTGTGACTTCGGAGCCAGCTGAACCTGTTCAAATGTTGAGAGGGGAAACCTGTGGCAGCGCATTGCTGGGACTCCAGCTGGTTTTTGGTTTTTTTTCTTTAAATTTTAAATCAATGTATTTTCACTCAGATTTTTTTTTTCCTTCAAAAGAGTCTTCTATAGATAAGAAAAAAGACTGTATATAGAAAAAAATCTAGCTCCTTAAATACATATACTTACCTTAAAGTCTTATAAACAGAAGTAAGGAGAGGCCTTCAGTAGAATTATTGTTACTGAGATGCTCAACTTCATTGAAGGCTTGAGGGAACTAAACACTGATGTGGCTCCCAGTAAGGCAGGCGGCATGCTTCCTCTTCTTTTAATGGGATTTGGTTTGCATCCCTGGCTTGTTTTTTATGCCATGTTTAAAAAAAAAAAAAAAACAAAAAAACAAAAAAAAACAAAAAAAAAGAAACAAACCCAAACCACATAACCCCCAAACAAACAGAACCCCTCAAACCACCAAATCTGTGTGACTCTTTCTTCAGTCTTCAAGCAGTGTGTTTTGGCCACGTGCAAAGAGGAGTTGTCCGTATATTTTCTGTAGGACTGAATACTTACCAGGTCAAAGCATGGACAACAACTGCTGCCTTCATTCTCTGCAAGGCATAGAAGAAAGGAAAGTTACTTTGCATTCAATGTATTTCATGCATATACCATATTTCTTCTTTAATTGAAAGTTGGAGAAAATATGAGAGAGGATGTAGATTAGATATTCTTTGAATTAACCCTTTTAAATTTTTTTTGAAGAAGTTTTGGTGTTGATGTGTCTTTGTTCACTAGGTAGAAATGCAGTCATTGTTTCATCCTATTAGAGGTAATATTGGAGAATTGGTAGACAAAATGTAGTTAAGTGAGCACCTCCCTCCTTCTTGATTCCAGTTGTGCTGTGAGCTGGTTTTGCTTCTGGAAGCAACTGTAAGGTCGTACCTTCTTTCAGAAATGGCTGAAGATAAGCAGAAGTAACACAGCAAGAAAACTCATGTCATAAACTTACTGCTTGTCTTTTGGTCTGTACTTCTGGTAAGAACAGAACTCAAACGTGTTTAAATCAGAAAAAAAGAAAATACAAGCTGAAACACTATTTTTTGGACAAGACTGTCCTAGCAGCTCTTGTTTACTGATTAGCTGCTTCTAAAATGCAAACTTCATTATCAGTAATGATAACTGCTGAAAATTGCTTGCTCTCAAAATAACTGTTTCCACTTAGCTTGAATCTCTTTGCAGATATCTCTAGCTATTTAAGATCAAAATAGTACTTAATGGGTTTAAGTAATCAATAGTCCCAAGGACTTCTGAAGATCTTGAAACATAAAATATTAATAGTTTATATTTGTCTTTTAGGAATCTACTCAGCGTTGTTAACACATTACAAAGTGCTAAGGTTGCAAAGTGCTTCTATTAAATGATGTTAAAATGCTTACTACAAGCACAAGCTGCTTGTTTTACGTATCGATGTAAATAAATGCTATTTCCATTCTGTTGAGGTATGTGGTTACTTTGAAGTTCGATGTCAAGTTTGATTTGCTGACAGGCTCGTTCTCCTACAGCATGGAAAGGTACATCTTTAAAAATGTCATTTTTCTGCAGTCTTTATATTTGAAACCGCTTAAAGAAATTCTAGGTGAGAAATACTAGCAGACTTATCAGACAAGTTTACAGAAAAATACCTGTTCAACTAAATTTTATTTTATCTAGGGGCATGAGTAAAGCATGTGGTGAATACCCAGAGCTGGTTAAGGCACTGTGAGCTGACTAGGAAAAGAAGTGTTCGCTGGAGGGCGGGTCAAAGGATATTGGGGTACGCTTCTGAAATCCCACAGCAACTCAGAATTAATAACTTCTTGCAGCTATCAAACATTCCAGTAGAAACTGGAATTCCAAGTGGAATTTAAAGAAGGAGATAATGGTAGATATTCAGTGGTAGTGTGCCTGTCCCTTTCATGCTGGGAAGAGTGGTGGCCGTGTCATAGGGCCGTGGCAGCTGTGTCGTAGGGCCAACAGCTGGCTCAAAGTTTGACTCTGATGCAGAGACAACTTCTCGGAGTTATTTGGAATGGTAAAGGTCTGCTGTTCCTGCTTCTTTTTCTCTATCCAGTTGTTTAACTGAAGCTGAATTGTATGTGCCTGGCACATAAGTTAATAGAGGTAAGAAACAAATTATTCTGAAACTCCTTGTCTGTACGTGCATGAAAACAAAATGGATGAGATTTATGAAATTATTACAGAGGAATGGGCAAAAGTTAACTACGGCAGGGAGGTTTTTAAGAAACAAATGTAGATTGGCATGTGTTACAGTTCAGGTGTATTTGTTAATTTTCATTTGGAAAGGTAAATCTTGTATTTAAAGGGAGAAAAAAAGAAACTAAGGACTTGAGCTCACAAGGAATATGCGTCTTGGCTTAATTGTCTCATGGAGTCAAGGTGACTGGTCATCCTACATCTTACTGCAATGAACTCAAACACTTGGTAATTCCCTTTTAGCATCCTATGTCTAGTCAATGAGACTGCTACACCCTACTGAACCAGAACAGGTCATTTTCTTTAATGGAGGGTAAGCATCACAGAGAGGAATCTTTTTCTTCAAAAATATATGTGCATAAGCTTTCAAAGGGAAATTGCTATTGATCAAAAGAGCAAGATGTTTCTATCTGGTTGGCTTTCTGCATGACTATAACAGCTATTTTAGTCATATTGGCAATTGTTATTTAATGGCCTCTCAATCTTCATGCTGTGTACAGTAAATGAAAATGATGATGATATTGTTTTTTCATTGATATTCAAGTGCTTTCAAGGTGGAACTGGACATGGGGGGGTGGGGGAGGGAGGAAATTCACAACTCTTGCCATGGCTTGACTGTGGGAGTATTTAAAGACCTTTACTTGGAGCATGTGGTATGAAATGGTGGCAAAATGCTGGCACAGGTTGCCCAGAGAGGTGGTGGGTGCCCCATCCCTGGAAACATTCAAAGCCAAGTTGGACGGGGCTCTGAGCAACCTGATCTGGTTGGAGCTGTCCCTGCTCCTTGCAGAGGGGTTGGACTGGATGACCTTTAAAGGTCCCTTCCAACCCCAACTATTATAAGAATCTACAAAATTGCTGCTGATCTGGATGTCTTGGGTTTGAGCATAGAAAGTCAGATACCATCAGTGAGTATCTGCCAAAAAGTGAAATTTAATGAAGCACGCTTTAACTTGCATGCCTAGTGAGTACCTGTCTCAAACATCGCCTGCACACAAGAGGAAAGATTTTTTTTTTCCTAGTGGCAGATTTGTACTGAAATCCAATAGACCCTTTAAGCTTTATCTTTTTTTCCTCTCTTAAGCAACTGTGTAATATTATTTAAATTGAATTGCACTTGGATGGGAAGAATAGGAGAGGGGAGCTGAGAGACTGTCCCATCCATCTTTTGAGGCAGCCTATTTTGAAAGGCAGTTGATGTTTTAAAGCATCACTTGGTTATGCAGCAGTCATGAAGCCAAGTTGCTTCTGAACAGCTGTTTCTAGGAAACTTTAAGGGCACCGGTCAATTCTTGTTTAATCTGTCCTCTCTCCCTACCCCTTTGTAAGGGGTAGTCTGGCAGCTGAATTACTCTCTGCGTAATGCTTCCCTCGCTGCTCCGCATTGTGAACACCGGGGTTCTTATGTCCCTTCTGCTGGCAGTGCCACCAGAGAGGTGTCAAACAGGACCAGTGTGATGCTGGCTGCTGTGGAGATTCTGAATTCTGTTACGACTGTAAACCGTGAACTGTGAAATACTGGAGGACAGAGGTCGAGAGAGTGCTCTGCTCATCTACCTTAGGTCTAGGTTTCCTTTTGTTTTGGAAGGAAAAGGCTGGTTCGCCTAGTTTAAAAAGAAAAAAAAAAATTAAAAGGTAGAGAAAGTGCCTGCATGTGTGTAATACAGAAGTGGAGTGTGGTGGTTTAGCCAGGACGTGGAGTAGATTATATAGAGCCTCTAATAAATTTCCTTTCTTGTGTACTGGCTCATTTCTGACAGACATGCAGAGAAGGCATCATTTTTGGAGTGTAGTAGTAGTAAGCACTGCAGTCTATTGTGTTGGTGCCCAAGAGCAGTACTTGCATAGAACAGTTAAAAAAATATAACCCCCTCTGGCTTCCCAGTCCGTGTTACCAAAGGACATCCCTTCCTTCCTCACTGCTGTTGTAGTTCACCTGTCCATACCAGTAATGAGACATTAAATAACGCTTGGCGGAGGCCTTGGCTCTTATTTCTGCTGAAAAAAAAAAAAAATCCTCTGTTCGCTTTTAGGAAGGTCTGTGCAAAAGGCTTAGGTTTGTGTTACTAAATATTTTTATTTTCAAACTCTATGGTTTAGCTGTACATCCCCAATTGTGTAATTTTTTCTTAACCTCTTGAGCTTTTCTTGGTAGTGCTGTGTATTTCACGTCTGCTGCTTTTCTTGTGTTTCCTAATGCAGAAATAGAAGCCGTTGCTGAAGCCTCTGCTCTGCTGTCAAGTCTTTCTGCCAACCTGTCTGGGTGATGAGAATCTCTTTCAGACCAATTTAGTGTTTGTAAATAGGCTTGATGTAAGTCATGTCACAGTAAAAATAATGAAAGACCCCGTATTAAGCGCTGTGGTAGTCCAATGATCCTGATAAGATCAGTTCATCCCTACATCAGTGTAATTTAGAGAAATAGCTGTGTTGTGAATAGAATTTAAACAAGAAGTCCCCGTGGAAAAAGGGTAGATAAATTAAAATGATGTTAAAATCAGAATAGCACATGGAAGTTAGCAAATATAAATCAACTACATTAATGACTAACAAAGCTAATTTGGGAAAGCCTGGTGTGAGAATGGTCTGCCTTGATTTTGTTTGTACCTATGCATTGTAATATGTTGATATTTAAATTTTTTTCCCCAGTTTGGACTTGACATCCAGATAAATAACACTGTCTTTTAAAATGTCAAAAGTCAGCTTGACCACAAAACTTAAGTTTAAGAACTACTATAGGGCAAGTAGGGGAGAAAAAAGAAATCCACATGCAAAGGCTTAGTAGGCATTAATAAACTGTAGGAGCCTTAATTCTGTAATCTTTTTATTTCTTTGGTTTTTTTTTTTTTGTATTTCAGATATTGTTATCTGAGCAGAGAGGTGACATGAGTTGTCTGGTTGGGAAGTAAACTATAGTGTATCTTGAACATAATATGAACACTTCCACCTGCCCCCTCCAGGTGAGAAATAGGGGGCTCAGATTTGTCTTGGTTGAAGTAAAGTGAGACGGACAGATGATGAAAGATATGTGGAAAACACCTGCAGCAAGAGAAAGTGTCCTTGGTGCCTGCTGAGATAGACAGCTTGCAGCTGGTGGTCGTATACACGAGCTATCTGCACGTCGCTGGTAAAGAAGGATGTGACTGGGGACCACTTTGATACAGCGTTCCACCCAGACAGCTTCTGCTTGTCCCTCTGAAGTCCTGGTCATAGCTTCTAATTTGATCTGAGAGAATCACTGTCACTGCACATCAATTCCTGCCTCTGCGATGTTCATGGAAAGCTTCCTCTCCACTCACTGGTTGAAATGGCTTGAGCTAAACAACATGCTAATAAAACTTGACACTGATGTTTTTGGCCTCCTTGTTTTAAACACAGTGTTCAAGTCAAGCAGTTGGAGCTCCAGCTCATTCCTGATCAAGTCTTGTCTTGGAAGAGTCTGGAAAAGCTGGACTGCTGTTCTGGTTGTGCTGGAGGAGGGAGGCTGCTTGTGCACAGCTGCGATGTCCCTGGGGTGTCACAAGGGGCTCCAAGCTTGCCTTAGGAGCCCTTATGCTGACAATCATTAGGAGTAGTCTTTAGACTTCATCTTGCAAGTAATATGGGATCAACACAGGACAGAAGACAAAACAGACTGTCTACTGAGGGAACAGTGCGTTTTATTCCTTTCCCCGCATGTTTCTAGCTCTGTGGCATGAGTTATTACATTTACAGTATCTTACTGACTGTGAGGAGGAAGGGAAAGAATGATCACAACATATTTATGATGATAAAAGGTAAAATTAATCCTCTACATGTAACCAATACGTAATTCCTCTGTGCTTGGTTAGATATACAAATGCTGCGTTAGAATTTTGCACATAGTTTATCTACCGTAGAGGTGCAATGCAATTGGCTCCAAAATGCAAATGAACTGTATTGGCAGCTGAGGAGCTCTCATCTTGGAGGCTGAATATACCATCTTCAGTCATTTCTGTGATTCTGTGGTTTCTCAAAGTGAGAGTTGGGGGTTTCTTTGTTTGCCAGTCAGGTGATGTTTTGCTTCGTAAACCTTGCTGTACACTTGGCGTGCTCAAGGCTCTAGGTTTAATAGTGCATCAAGCTAATATTTTAGTACTTTGGCCAATCAGAAGCATAACTTCTCAGCTGGATATCACTATTTCAGTGAATATAGTGTAAAACACTCCAGGAATCTTTTGGTATCGTATTGGCTCAAAAGATCTTTATCCAGACAGCTTTGAAAGAACCATTTTTTATCTAAGGATTTTTTGGTGGGAACTTCAGGTAGAAATATGTGTGCTTTAGAAAAATTCAGAAATTAAAAACACATCTGTAGAAGGACTCTTTTCAATGTCCTTCAACCCTATTACTGATTTATGTATCTCGGTGCATTCACCAATTTTGTGCTTGCTTAATTTTTACTCTTTTCTGTGCTCCTGTCTTCTCCTGGCTTCATGTGGTCATCAGTGCCTTTCTGTAGGGAAAACTTGCTCTGTCTAGCTGGTCACAGAGGCCACTGCTAAGGACTTCTTGGACAGTGTCGTAGTTCAGCCCCGATCGGGACCAGACTACGCAGTCTCTCTCTCACTCCCCCCACCTTCCGAGAAAACAGGGAGAGAAAATATAAGGAAAAACGGCTCGAGGTTTGAGATAAGGACAGGGAGAAATCCTTAAAGTTACCGTCATGGGCAAAACAGACTCGACTTGGGGAAAACTATTCATTTATTACTACAAATAGCAGGATAATGAGACAGGGAACAAGATAACCTCCATCCACCCCTCCCTCTTCCCAAGCTTAACATTATCTCTACTACCTTCCCCTCCCTGAGCGGCACAGGGGGGGCGGGGGGAAGGGAATGGGGGTCGCGGTCAGTTCATCATATGTTGTTCTACGCTGCTGCTTCATGGTCGGGGGAAGAACTCCTCGCATTCCTCCCCTGCTCCGTTGTGGGGTCCCACCCTTACGCCACAGTCCTTCGTGGAACTGCTCTGGCGTGGGCCATCTCTTCCATCTGTCCCAGCGGGCCCTCCATGGGCCACAGCTGCCTTCAGGCATCCACCTCCCCTGGTACGGGGTCCTTCACGGGCTCCAAGTGGATCTCTGCCCCTCCGTGGACCTCCATGGGCTGCAGGGGGACAACCTGCTCCACCATGGTCGTCACCACAGGCTGCAGGGGAATCTTGGCCAGGAGCCGCGTTACTCCTCCCCCTCCTTCTGAACTGACCTTGGCATCTGCAGCCGTTCCTCACAACAGGCTGGTAGGTGTCTCTCAGGATCTTTTTTTACATCTTATTCACTTCTCATCTCCTCTCCACTTCTTGCAGCTGGGCTGGACCGAGTCGGGCCCAGTCGACTGCCCGGCGGGAGGACAGAGGGTGAGGCCTGCAAGGCCCATGAGGCTCGCACCTCCCCCTCTGCGCCTCTGCCCCCGCTCAGCTTCTTCACATTTTCTCTCCTCTCTCTTTTTTTCCGTTTTCCCATTCTTAAATACGTTATCGCAGAGGCGTTATCACGAGACATTCTGCTACCAATTGGCTCGGCCTTGGCCAGCAGCGGGTCCGCCCTAGGCCTGGCCAAGTCCCCTGAACAAAGGGGAGCGACTTCTAGCAGTTTCCTACAGAAGCTACCACCTTAGGCCCCCCCCCTACTAAACAAAACCACGACAGACAGCAACTTCCCAAGGACTCCAGTTTTACCTCTTCTGGAACCTCTGTGTGCAGGAGGCTTTACTGTGCGGTTACATCGGAAAGACTCTGCAAAGCTTTGATGCTGTTACAGGACAAATTAAAGAACAAGTATTTGACAAATATACCTTTCTGTAAATTTAACCTGAAGCTCATGCATGATACGTAGCATAGTGCCTAACGAAAAGACAATCCGATATGGGACAAGGCAGCAGAATGACCTGAACTAGCAGGAGGAGTAAAAACCATTGCTGTCTTAATATTCCAGTCTGTCAAAGGGTTATGGATATCAGCACTGCTCATTATTCACTCAAACTTTAAAAGTCACTGCGGTAAGTTTGAACACTTGCTGTTGGGCCTTCATTTATTCCTTTTTGGAGCTTTCTACAATTTTTCTGATGCTGACTTTGAATTTTTAAAGCCTTGTCAGCATCCTGTATGTTCTTAGTATACTTGCTTTACTATGGTTTTCAATGGATCCAATCAATGGATTTTTATTTTTAAGGTAAGAGAAGAGAAGATTTTAAGAGAAGTCAAATGTTTCCTTAAACAAAACTATGAGATTTGGTGAGAAACTGGGTGGACTAAATTTCATAAAACTCAGGTGACTACAATACAGGTGCAACTGAATACTATCCTGATGTTAATTTAAACGTTTTCTTTGGGATTTTTTTTTTTTGTCAAAATTCCTGTTTTAGGAGCAAGATGGGGCTGGTCTGGCAGTAGTGAGAGCTTAAGCTGTCTGACAGAGCAGTGCAGGAGAGGATGCAGGCAGCGAGAACATAACTTATGCCAATCTAGATTCCCAGGGGATGACTCCTCAGCTGGTGTGAATTCTCATAGCTTCATTAGTGCACATGAGGGATGTCAGGCTGTACCCAGCTGATGATCTAGCCCTGTGGCTGTAAAACCTTTGGTGGACAATGTGGCTCGGTGTTCGTGTGTATGCATGTTTAACTTATTAAACATGCATGTTTCAGACTTTGTGGGCTTGTGCCATTGCAGAAGAGCAGTCCAAGGATTTTTCCTAGCAGAGTGTTAAGGCAGAGGAGGAAGAATGCTGCATCCTTATGGATCCCTTCCAAGTTGAGATATTCTGTGATTTTATGTGCCTTTCTTTGAAGCTCTAGCCTGGCTTGTGCACTTCTCTTCCTTGTTGCAGCACTGGGCATTCTGAAGAAGAGCTTGATGTTATAGAGCTTTCTGAAGCCTCCATTTCAGGCTGAATGCTACAGAAGTTGCTATATATGCCTACCCTCTGACAGCACCCTTTTTACTTGCTGGTGTAGTAAACAGCTAACAGCTTTGACTTGCACCTCAAAAATTCAGACCCGGGCTGTGGGGTGGCTTCAGCTGTCCCAAATGGGACATCCCTTCTGTGGTCTTGCTACATACCGGTAGATACTGCCGAAGGAGGAGCAGGCTGAGATCGAATCTGGCTGGAGCTGAAATGCTTTGATCCGTTTCCCTAGAGATGACAAGCTAATGGCTTGTCCACAAAGCCATGCAGCTCTTCCCATTTCTTTTGGAAATGAATAGAGCTGGAGCAGAATCATATGCTGCATTGTGATAGCCTAATGCTCTTACAGAGCTGGCTGTTATTACCCAAGCTGCTTTAGTGGACAAATTAGACATGCAGAATTTTCCAGATTTTACCTTATTCAGATTTTAATTAACTCAGTGTAATAAGCTGTAAGCACATTAATACCAACAAAATACTCTGTACTGTATCTGTTAATATTCTGATGATAGAGCCAGAAGTATTGTTTTCATACAAAGCTAGAAATAATGGGGATCTTTTTCAGGAACTTGGAACATGCTTTTGAAATAATCCTGCATTTTCAGGGCTAAATAGCCAGTAATAGCTGTGCAGCGGAAGGTGCTTGTGTGGGATTTTTAATATCCCATGCATATTTTTTAAAGTTTATATTTTAAACATTGATAGATTAATTTGCATGCGCAAGCTTGGACAGATGGCGTGATCTGTAACAAAATACTCAACAGCATACTAAAAAGGATCATTTCAGCACCTATCCCCTGCAAGCAGCTTTCATCCGAATAACGACGGAAAGCTTTCGAAGTACAGCATCCTCACGCAGGCCTTGCTAAGGCTGAAACGTTACCTGAGTGCTCGCAGGTCGATGTCTGCAGCAGTTCTGCATACGCTGGAGTTCAGGCTGCAGCTGCCCACTCCGGTCCCCGCCCGCCGCTGTCAGCAGATGCACGTTTGTGACAGCGCAGTGCATCTCTACTGGGAAAGGTTAGAAAACACCAGCTGAAAAAGAGCCTACTCCTAGATTTGCTTAAAAGCTTTTTCTTGGGAATAGGGAGTTCCTCACCTGCCACTGGGATCGCTTCCAGACGCCGTTAACCCTGTGCCCAAGGAATGCTCCAGCATACCTCTGAGCGCGGAGATAAGTAACCAAGGGGGGTCAGGGCTTTCCAAACCACTTCAAGGCACTGCGCACTGTGCTCAGTCCTGTATCCCGACAGAAACGTGGCCATCCTTTGATGAGCTATTTTGACTCTGTGTATGAAACTAATTGGATGGAAATGTTATAAAAGTCTAGCTTATTTTTCATTTAACCCCCCCTCACATTTATCTTCTGATTAAAAGATAAGCAAAACAATATTAGTTGTTGTATTTTCCACCGTCTATTTACTCTAGCATGGTTTAGTGGTTTTTACCATCTGGAGACCTTGGAATGACTGGAGATTTGGAACTGGTCTCAGTAACTGTCACTCTCATTTGTTTTGTGTCTTCGTCTGACATGGAGGCCAGGAAAAGCATGATCATCGGAGGATTTTGAAGAAAATTCTTTGGAGAGGACAATTATTTTAGAAATAATTGGAACTTATTTTAGTAAAAATACCACTGGAATACCACTAAAGAAGACATCTGTGGTTGCAAATTGGGGAAAAAAAATGTTTCAGATACTGCCAATTGAGCAAAGCTGCAATATGTTCTGAAAGTCAAGCTGTGTTTTCTTTTTTGCACATCATAACCAGTAATAAAAGTCTTTGGGGCTAAATTAGGTTCTCTGTTTCACTTCTGAAACCTTTTCTATTGTCAGCAGCAGCAGCACCAGTGCAAACCAGCCTACACAATATAAGATTTCAGCCAGGTTCAGTGCAGGGATAATTACAGAATCACTTTGAAAAGTCCCCAGTGGTACAGCAGGTAATGTTCCTCTCCTACAAATGCTTTGCAGTACATGGCAAGAAGAGACTTTTAAAGTCTCAAAGTGTTGTCTTAAAGAAATGAGTTGTTATTTTTAAGGTAAAAATCGCCCCTGGAATACTCAGTCTTGGCTGTGTGGATTTTTTTTTTTTTTTGTGAGGAGCAGTGGGTTAAGCCCCAAATACTTATTTTGTGCCACTATTTGAGGAGAATTGGCAGCTGCTGCTCATCGTCCAGTTCAGACTGGCATTTATGCTGCTGAACAGGGGATGTTATATGTCCTGTAGTTCTGAATGGTGCTACATCCGTACGCCGTGAGGGTTACATAGGTGAGCGTCCCAGTTCAACTGGAACAGCCTATGGCAAGTGTCTGAATGGAGAAATGAGGACCAGGTTGCTGGTGCTGGGGCTTGGGTGATTTTATATATATATAATTTTTTTTTAAGACTACAGGACTCTGAAAATAGTGGCGAATTTTGTTTTTTCCAGACAAGCAACACTAACCAAGGATGAAGGCTGCCATTGCGCGGATCCTGGGGGCCTTTCAGATTGTAAAATTCCAAGATAATTAAATAGGGTTGTTGTTTAAGTTTTGTAGTTACCAGAACCAGGATTTCTTAGTGCTATGTTGAGATCAGAAATGTTTTACTTCATTAGAAAGGAATTGCCTTGGTGCAGGAATAAATGCTGGATGGTTAATAACAGCAGTTATTATCCTATCAATTTAACTTGCCTGAATAACTGCTAATGGAAGTGTAACTGCCTGCAGTTTGAAGAAGAAATGTTGAGGGCTGGGAAACAATTGTTCTACAGATGTACTGCTCTGTAATAAAGTATTTATGTTTAGGAGGGAAATCTGGAGAAATAGGTTTTTATTTGCAGGAATGTGGGTGCGAATACTGAGGAAGAAGCTGTCTGTAACACTGAGCAGTGACTTGGCGTTGTATTTGAACAGTAGCTGTGCATGCATGGAGGTATAATGTTCAATGATTGTTTTGAATGATATAATTTTGATTCTGCTCCCAACATTGATTCTTTTTATAGCATGAGCGTTTCATGGATTTGACTACTTCATGGGATTGTATCCTAACAAGGTGGTGATAATTTTTGCCATTCTGCAGGCCTGTGCTCTACACCTCTCATGCTTTCTTCCAGCGTAAGTTGGAGATTGAGCCATTTGCTTCATCCACAGGTTCCTGCTTGTATGCTTTAATTTTAATGAAGTGTTTTTGGCAACTGAAACACTTAAGTCAGTGCTACGTACTAATTCATCATACAGATGTCATCAGCTTGCTGGGTGTGCAAATATAAAAATTAATCTTGCCCTTGCTGTGCAAAGACAAAATCTTAAGGATTGACCCAGGATCCTCAGTGCTGTGTGGCTGCTATGGGACTCGTCAGTGCTTCCCAAAGAGAGAGGACCAAAATCCAGTCATGTCATAGCATCATGGAAACATTTAGGTTTGAAAAGACTTCTGAGATAGAGTCCAACCCTTGATCACAGTAGTTCTAGATTCAGGTTAACAAAACTAAAACATTTTGGTAACTATTCTAAATCTTTCTCCAGAGAAGGAAAAACTTCTTGATATCTTTCAAATACCTGTGAAAAACTCATTTTGAGAGAGGCAATGGCTCATGTTTCTGCTCATGAGATGCAGTGTTAACAGCGAAGGGCTGATGAGAAGATCACACTACCACTGCACTGCAGGTTGCTTAATGCTCATCACCTGGCTACTCCTGAACTTTAAAAGTGTAATTTGAATTCTTTCATTTGTGACATGGTGTTCATAAACTGTAACAATGCTAATAGGGATTCTGCTTTCTCTAATTTTTTTTTTTTGTAAATGATAGTAGTCATCTCTTGATGCTCCCCTGGCTGGACCTGGTGCATAGGGAACACTGAAGTCTCAGATGCTTAAGGATTTGTTTATAGAGTTCCTACCCTATTTGTCAAATTGCATTTTGCATAGGGAAAATATATTTTTATGTCATATTATAAAGGTACTTTAATGTGAGAATACATGACAGAGTATGAAGGGATGCAGTTTTTGCTGAATTCTGAGTCTTGAGCTTCAGTGGGTCTGAACTCATTTCTGTAAACGTGCAGTACCTTCACGTCTGATGCCAAGCACTGCTCTTCAGGGTTTTAGATTGGGACCGAAACTCAGAGTAGAAATTGCACCTAAAAATAAACTTGTTCTAGAAACATCATGTAATGTCAAATTAAAGATGACAGCTATAATAATGATGTTCCATAAAGATGAGAAATGGACATCAGTCATGCTCTTTAAACTAGATTGTATTATGCGTTTGGACGGTTCAGTTCATTAATCCTTTGGTCAATGAATCCTTTGATTAATCCCTCAATTGCTGAGTTCAGCTGAGTTGCCTAAGCTATAAGGATGTCTGCTTTAAATGAAAATATCTAATTTTTCCTTTTCAGATCCTTTTTACCTGGTATTTTCTGTTTGATGTAAGAAACTGGAGAGCTCCACATCTGTCCCAGAGTGCTTTTTTAGCATTGGGGTTTGGCCAGTGGATGTGGGTTTGGGGTATCTGGGTTAATTTCTAAGTTCTGTCACAGACTTCTTGTGTGACTGAGTAAAGTGCTTTATCCTTCTACACTTCAGCTCCCAGTAAGCAAACTACGTATCATAACAGCAACTTTCCTGTGCTGGTACGTATTGAGACAGAGTGTGAGATATTTGGCCAGGGTATATTTTGTCACTGTTGGATTATCAGTGCCTGATCCCTTCTGGCCCCAGTCAGAGACCCCCATTGCCCCTGGCCTTCAGGACAGCCAGTAACAGGAAACAAATACGAACAACACAAATCTGCAATCTTCACCTGCTTGAGTGCCGACCAGAGTGCTTGGGCATTGGCTGTTCCTGGTGCTTACATACCCTATCCTTGGGAAAGTGCATTGTTTTTTTTTTTTTTTTTGGCAAAATATGCATTTTTCACTGTTGTTTTTACCTGTTTGATGTTGATAATATACCCTTTCTTTGCCTTTTGACACAGTTCTGACTCACATATTGAATATCGCTTTTTCAGAGTGTCTTCCTGGTAATAAAGATTTGATAATCATTTGGTGGTACATTTCCAGATGAACATATTGAACAGCCCTTAATTTGAAAGCCCATCTGGGTCATGTCATCTACTGCTGACACTCGCGTCAATTTTTTTCTTTTAGTTTTTTGGTCCTTTTGATAGTGACAACTGCAGCTCCTGAGAAGCGTAGTACACTAAAGGTTTTAGTGCTTCCTCATGCTACCTAAGAGAAATAATTTCAGATTGGTACAGCAAGCTCATCAAAGGAGCTCCCTGCTAGGGAAGCAGAGGCTTAAAACTGAATTTAGTCTAATACAAAGGCAGAGCAACTCAGCTTTTGAGAAAATGCATCTAGAGATGGAAGGATAAAGTTATCTAACATGTCTTTGTTCTTTAGCAGTTGAGCTGGCTTTATGTTGAAGTGGCAGATGCTTTATATTTTCCTAAGTGGGCTGGTGAGCATCAGATGTGGCTGTGTCCTGCTGGTTGCCATTGTGGTGCCTGCTCTGGAGAGGCACTAGCTCAGCCCCAAGTTGGTGACGAGGCTATCGCTGAGCCGTAATTTAGTTTACTGTGCCGGATTGTGACTTAAGGTGACACCAGCTTATTACTACAGCGTATTATTATAGCAATAATGGTCTGGCGGCTTTGCCATGGAACATTGTGGGATCAGTACTTTGTGAAGAGATGCTCTTGTGTTAACACAGTGCTATAAAGTCATGGTTAAGCTTAGAATTTTCTCTCTTGAAGGGAAGGAGGCAATTATCCTGTAGCTTGGAAGCACGTGAAAACCTGTAACTCCCACCCAAGTACATGAAGGTTGATTCTGCTGTCTCGTTACGATTTGGAAATAAGAATCCTGTGTGCATTGACTAAATAATATTTTAAAGATGGAACTGGCTTCTTGCCTGTTCACACTGTAAATCACTGAGAACTCTGCTTTATTGCCTGATTCCTGTGTTAAATTTCTTCTCGGCAAGGTAGGTCTGTCATAGATGCTGACTTTATTCCTGGCTTCTCCTCAAAATGCATTGTGAGAAATAAGAGATGCTCAGTGCCCTGTAAAGCATGCCAGGGTCAAAAATCAATGGTAATAAATTATCAATTGATTTCACAGAACTACCAGTCAGGCCAGTCGGGCTCTTTAACTTCTAATTAGTGACCTTGATCCAAAAGAGAGCACTTAAGTTAAAATAAAACATTTCTGTCTCAATTAGATGGAGTTTGCGCTTTTCCTTTCTTAAGGTAAGCAGAGCTTGTTTCTGCCCTGGTTTAATGATACAGAAAATGTACACGTTGGGCTAAAATTCCTGCAAAGGAACTGGGATGAATGCAGTAGTAGACTTGCTAGTAGCATCAGAGCGTAAAGACTGATGAGAACAGTTATTCAAGGTGGGTCCAGATTATTAAGTAATATATGGAACAAACATCAACAAAAATAAGATTAATGTTTGTCAGGATATCCTGGCAGTGATTTACTAGACCTTCAAGTCTAGTAAACTGCTAACAATCTCCCATGGGGTGGTGGACTGATCCCCCTTCAGAACATTTACAGGTGGGCCAGTGACAGTGTCAGCAAATGTGCTGGAGACCTCATGTGCCTTGTGTCTGCTTGCCACCAGTCCTTAACTTTAAGTGTCATCTTGGTTAAACGAGGTAATAATAAGAAATATTTTAATATTATTAAAATAACAATAGATTATTTTAATTCATAAATATTGTCATCAACCTGAAAGTAGCCCTGCAGATGGCACAAGTGATACAACCATGGTAATTGGTTTCTGGAAGAGATCTAAAGGATGCTTAAAACATGATCTCTGAACCTTGCAGAAAAAATGAAGCAGAAAGTGTGTAACATCTAAACAGTGTATTCACGTTAATTCTTGCTGGCCTTCTATTTAAGACAAAAAATTATAGTTGAAAAGGATTCCTTATATTGAAATCTTCAGAGAGTGACATGTCCTGGTTTGGATTGTAATAATGCTTCTGAATTGTAACCACAGCAGGGTGTTTTTTGTTTCGTGGTTTTGTTTGTTTGTTTTGAAATATTTACTTTTTTTTTTTTTTAAACAAAAGATCTCACATGGTGTCAGCCTCACCTCTGTGCCTGGCAAGGTCATGGAGCAGATTCTCCTGGAAACCATGCTAAGGCACATGGAGAGCAAGGAGGTGGCTGGTGACAGCCAACATGGCTTCACCAAGGGCAGATCGTGCCTGACCAATTTGGTGTCCTTCTATGACGGGGTGACGGCATCGGTGGACAAGGGACAAGCAACTGACATCATCTACCTGGACTTGTGCAAAGCTTTTGATACTGTCCCGCACGACATTCTTCTCTCTAAGCTAGAGAGACATGGGTTTGACGGACGGACCACTCGGTGGATAAGGAGTTGGCTGGATGGCCACACTCAGAGAGTGGTGGTCAACAGCTCGATGTCCATGTGGAGACCGGTCACCAGTGGCGTCCCTCGGGGGTCCATGCTGTGCCCGGCCCTGTTCAACATCTTTGTCGGCGACATGGTCAGTGGGTTAGAGTGCACCCTCAGCAAGTTTGCTGATGACACCAAGCTGTGTGGTGCCGTCGACACGCTAGAAGGGAGGGATGCCATCCAGAGGGACCTTGACAGGCTGGAGAGGTGGGCCCGCACCAACCTCATGAAGTTCAACCAGGCCAAGTGCAAGGTCCTGCACCTGGGTCATGGCAATCCCAGGCACAAATACAGGCTGGGCGGGGAATGGATTGAGAGCAGCCCTGAGGAGAAGGACTTGGGAGTGCTGGTGGATGAGAAGCTCAACATGAGCAGGCAATGCGCCCTTGCGGCCCAGAAAGCCAACCGCATCCTGGGCCGCATCAAGAGAAGCGTGGCCAGCAGGTCGAGGGAGGGGATTCTGCCCTCGGAGACCTGGAGTACTGTGTCCAGTTCTGGAGCCCCCAACATCAGAAGGACATGGACCAGTTGGAGAAGGTCCAGAGGAGGGCCACGAAGATGATAAAAGGGCTGGAGCACCTCTCTTATGAGGACAGGCTGAGAGAGTTGGGGCTGTTCAGCCTGGAGAAGAGGAGGCTCCGAGGAGACCTGATAGCGGTCTTCCAGTACCTCAAGGGGGCCTACAAGAAAGATGGGGAGAGGCTGTTCAGTAGGGCCTGTTGCAATAAGACAAGGAGTAATGGTTTTAAAATAGAGGGGGGTAGATTTAGATTGGAAATTAGGAAAAAATTTTTCACAATGTGAGTTATAGAACACTGGAACAGGTTGCCCGGAAAGGTGGTGGAGGCCCCATCCCTGGAAACATTCAAGGCCAGGCTGGATGAGGCTCTGAGCAACCTGATCTAGTCTGGGATGTCCCTGCTCCTTGCAGGGGGGTTGGACTAGATGACCTTTGAAGGTCTCTTCCAACCCAAACCATTCTATGATTCTAAAATGTGAATGACATCTTCACTGTGGTCCATATTATAGGTATCACAGTCTGTGCAAGCATAAGATTGTCTTGTGTTATTTTTCTATGGTAATTTCTCATGCAGTGAACTTTTGAAGATCTTGGTGTTTGTGGAATGCAGCATTTGGGTTGTCAAAAGAAAAGTGAGGAATATATCCTGTTCTTGAAGAAACAACAACATAGTCTCTAGATTCTAAGCTCTACCTGATATTAGTAGGGCCTTTATGTAGTTTGAAGTCCTAGTAACTAGAATTGGTGTTCCTTCTTTGGAGAATGGCTTGGGAATCTAAAGGCACCAGTTTAAGAAGAACAAAACCCCATCTAAACCTCCCTCACTCCCACATGTTAGAAAGCAATGACTAAAGAGGAGATGGACTGATAAATGGATATTTGAAGTTGGGCATAGGTCTTGTGAGTTAAAGTCATGGTTATGATGCTGTAGAAGGTGTTTCTAGCAAGCCTCATGCTGTCCATGGGTGTAGGAAAGCTGGAGCATCTCTAAACGGGCGCATTGGATGTATATGTGTGGGTGGCACAGCCTGCTGTTAGGAAGTTTTGAAAACATTAGTGTGACAGACCTCTGACATGACCGACCCTGAGGAGATGGTCTCAAGGGGCTGACAGGCTTCGTCTTCAGCTCCGTTTCAGAAGGCCTGGTTGACCTCACCTCGTCAGCGCTCGCAGTAAGCTCTGTTCTGCTAACTGGGATGCAGCCGTGGGTGCTACAGCCGCAAAGCGGTGGGTTGTTTTTTTCCCCGGAGGAGGTTTGCGGTTTCAGGCTTGAGGTTTGGGTTGTTGCAAAAAAAAAAAAAAAAAAAATTAGTAAAATCCAGCTTTAACAAATGCTGAATCTTGGAATTTAATACAGTTTTTCTTGTGCTGCTGCTTCTCTGTCAAGGACTGTCTGGTAGTGAGTACAAAGTTTGTTTCCATCTGAATACTTTCTTTACACGCAGTAAGACAGCGCTTTTCCAGTGTGTGTTCCTGGGTTTTGTTGTTTTGGGTTTTTTCCCCTGCAATGTATGTGTCAGGATTAGGGAGAGTTTTCCTATCTAGCCCTTATTTTCCCAAATGCCCCATTTGAACCTACTCCCGTTGAACTCCAATGTAGTCTTAAGGCATCAAAGTCCTCTGTGTAGCTACTAGTGAGGGAAATGCCATCATTTTCAGTAACATGGTGTTTTATACATGGTTTTGCTGACTCCTAATCATTTCTATAAACTAGATTATAGCTAGTTATTTCATTTGATATGCATATCAGTTTTCAATAACAAAAAAAAAGCCCTCAAAAAAAAATCCCAACCCAAACAAAATCCAAACACAAAAAAAATTGTTTTCCTTGACAAAATTTTATAGCTTAATTCAGAGGCAGATACCTGCTGTCTTGCATGCTGTATTTATTGCTAATTTAGCCCATCCAGGAAACCAACACGAGATGTAGCGTCCAATTCTGGTTGTCTTGATTTTACTGTTGCTGTTGGGTAGATGGTTACTTCTGTGGCTAAGTGTAATCCATCAGGATTTCTGGTGGCTGTGTGTGGGCAAACAGCAAAAGCTGTGCTTTTGTGTTGCTGTAATTAGTTGGGGGTGATTGACTTCCAGAAGCAAATAATTTTTCAAAGGGAGAAGTGCAAAAATAAGTCACCTCTCTTGTGCAGAAGAGTATGGCCCATCTACCTGTGGGCTTCTTCAGAGCCGAGGAGAAACCTGGACCTGCAGAACTTCCCTGTCACCTCTAGCAGAGTGCCAGCCTCTAACCCCTAATTCCCCCCGGCTCCTGTAATGTGCTTTTACTCTCTTTCTGCTGGCAGTGTGGATTTTCTTATTTTTCAGCTAAATCTGTCTTGCAAAACATGATGGTTGGGTAAGACGCAATTTTGCTTTAATTATGATTAAATTACTTTATGAATTAACCAGAGGATCTCATGGGACTGGAATCTTTTGACACATGAGAAAATTGCCTTTCTTTAACAAGCTGCTTCAAGCATGCAAGGTAATATTAGCATTTTTCAGTTATAGCTTCAGGGGATTAAATAATAAGGGGAAGTATTGTACCTACAATTATACGGTGAGCATATGCGTGTAAAAGTCTTAAAACCGAGCAGACAGCGAAGAAATCAGTTGAACTGCTGAACCTGTGACATCTTGCGGTGTGAGTGTGAGTAGGGATTAATTTTTTCTTTATGAAATGGCTTTTTAAGATGGATTCTTAAGAAAACCTGCAGGTATCTGAAGAATTTCATTTCCTAGACGTGCAGAGGTCGGTTGCTATTTGAATACATTCAGCAAAAAAGCATCCTAAACGTGGTACACCTGCTTCGCCGTGAGGATAACCACCTGAATGCAACTTTGAAGGGCATGAATGGTAATGTTCGTAGGTATTACTTTCCTTTAATGGTTGTAGTAATTGTGCTAAAGTCAGTAATTTGATGTTAAAAGATGTATTGCATGATTATTCTTCTTGTCAAGTACATGCTATCCATGCAGATCTATACATAACATATATGATACATGTGATGTCTCCAAACTCTGATGTTCTTCTATTTTAATGCCTTTACATGCATGCTTAAAGTCAAGCATTTTTAAAAAAATACGCTATATCTGATGAGTTAAAATTGTGCAACGCTCTGTCAATTTTTTTTTGTAAATGGTACAAGAGCTTGTGTCAAATGGAGAAGGAATGGGACAAGTTGTACGACCTCTGCGTATGTTGTATTCAACATGGGCTTGCACCTGCCTGACCCTGTTTGCTTTCAGAGGGTTGCCGCTGGCTTCTGGTATCCGATCTCAATGAAGTGGAAAATTGACAATAAGGGGCTGAAGCTATTGTTGTCGTTGCCCCAGCTGTTTGGTGGTTGTTTTGATGACAGGATTCATTTGTGTTCTACACAAATCCATAAGGTAACAGTAATTAGTGGGACCCGTAGAAGTTGGGGGGGATTACGCAACGATGTGAAGCCATATAACAAACACAAATTGCCTAAGTGTTGAGCAGTCCTGGTCTAAAAGGCAGGTATATGCATAATACTTGCTTTATGGATTAATACGTGTGCACTAGAAAAGGAAAATAATTTGCTTCAAAAACAGTCAGTGACAGAAACCCAACACCTTCATCTCTGTATTTATTTGAGACCAAACTGTGCCTGTGCAGTGACAACCAAATGCAATGCTTGTGTGCAAATGCTTTCAGGAGTGCAGAATTTTTTCATGTATTTTTCATGTCTTCTTTTAATCTAAGATTAAATGCACACTAGGCATTACAACTATTGTACCATAATATAACGAGCCTCTCTGTATTCACAGTCCAAAGACCAAACGAGGTTGGTAATTTTAAACCTGACCCTGTTCTGCGCTGGCAGAGCGGTGCGGTAGGTAACGCGCACACGATAAACAGTGTAAATCACAACCTTACGCAGGCGAGATCCATTCAGTGGGGATAGTCTCTTGATTGCGTGCGGCTGAACTCGATCAGAAAATTGGAGAAATTGTTTAGAAGAAAGGCACGTTGCCTGATTATTTTTGTAATTATTATTATAACCGTAGAGATTGAGAGAATTCATGTGGAGGCAGAACAAAGCCCGGTACTATGGCTGTGATCTAAACCAATTTTTTCACTTTCTTGTTCAGTTCCTTTCTTTATACTTTTTAATTTCCTTCCATTTGTTGATTGACACCAAAGATTCACTTAAAGCTGAAGGGAGCTTTATACTTCATACAGATTCAACCCAGGGCTCCAGAAGTTTGCAATCAACAAAGCAAATAATCTGTTACCTTGGCTAAATATTAGCTCTGACAAATTAAAAATGCATTTTTCATGGTGTGCCTTATACTCCATCTCACAAAATGCTAATTGTTGTTATTGTTGTTGCTCTTTCTTGTAGTGAGGCATCTGTTTATTGTCTAATTTATAGCAGTCAAATCCCAGTCAGTTTAAAATAAATATTCAGGGCTTTAAGATAGCGTATCCAAAACATCACAGGCATTCTCAGTTTGGATCTCTGGGGTTTTTGATGCAATTACCTCACAAACAAACAAACAAAAACAAAACAAAACCCCCAAAAAAACCCAGTAGTCAGGTTTGAGCTCGGTTGTGTCTTGTGCTGTAATGAAAGGCAGGACTCCAGAGAAACAGGGAACACGCAGAGGTGGTTCGGCTGCCTTCCACCGTCGGTGATAACCCAACCTCTGCGCCCGACTGTGGATTATGGAGCCGGGAATCCACCGCTGCCTCTTGCATAGTCACTTGAAGCTGGAAATGTGTTAAATGACTTCATATGCTCTGACGTGGCCTTGCAGGAGTTAATAGTGACAAACTATTTTTATTTTTTCCTTGTTCATCATTAATCTTTATTTTTTTCAAGTTGGAAGAATAATCTTCCTTCGTACTTGTCCCTCGCAACTAGTCCTGCCGCTTTGCTTCTCCACATCCCTTGGCTGTTGTTTTAAAAATCCTCTTTAGGGTTTCAAGATTCTGTACGACTAGTTGGGAACTGTATCTTTTTGTGGTCCTCCTTGAAGAGCAAATTCTCTCACCCGCTGAGAGTATAATGATGATAGAAAAACAAAGGCGCCAACTTTCCTGGATTCTCTGGAGTCGACGTGGGGATTTTTAAACTTCCATTACTGCTGTCGTCTTTCCCCTCATCTCCCATCAGTAAAACAAGAAAATGCAAAACATGAATAATAAAAAAATAATCTGCATCAGAGGAGATGAAAACATTTCTAATACCCAGATGAGAAACACTGGGGAGCTGCTCGGGGAGGGCAGGCTGTCCAAAACGAAGGGTTTGTTTGTGGCTTTGTTTAGAGGTTTTCCAGTGGTGCTGTACCAGCTGTAGTGAAACTGTTTGTCAGTCTCATCTCCAGGGAACAGAGGATCACATTTAGAGAGAGTTCCTACGTAGTTTTTGCAGGATATCCTGTGGTCTCTGCCGTGCTGGCTTGGATCTGCGACTTGACTGCAGGGCAGTCGCCGTGCCAGGCACCAGCAGCACTCCTCGTGCTCTGACCTCAATCCTGTGCCTGCCGTGAGCTCCTGTTCACGTTTCCCTACTGCTTTTGTGTGGGTACAAGGCCAGTCATAATCCCTTACACTCGTGTGTTTATTCATTAAGTACTCCAAATTAGTTCTAGCCTAGCTCTGGCTATTTCCTTGGAAGGTGCGGGCACAGCTGCATGGTCTTGCTTAAAAGAAAAATGCTTTCAAAATGCCACACTGAGCACAGGTTCTCTTAATATGGACTCTGCCATAATTTCTTGTGTGGTTTTCTGCAATTGCTTGAGGTCTGTGTTGTTACAGCTTTAGGATGAGTTTGTTCTTAGAGATACAGCAATCATACTTATGTCACCTTATGGAAAAACTTTTAGATATATGAAAAACATGACTGTTTTAGAGAGTGTGTTTGTGCAGGAAGGCGTGCGTGCACGTGCATCTGTTATTGGTACCAATGCCTTGTGAGAGATGAAGGAATACCAGTGGATCGCCAGGCCTTGAAAGCAGGATTTCCGCAGGAGCTGGCTTTTTGGTGATGGTGAAAAGCCTGGTGATGTGAGCGTAACAGCTGCCGTGCATCATGACTTGGTGAGAGGTTTCTTTCATAGGTGGAAAGTGATGTGTTCTCTATAAACATGTGTTCCTTGTCCACTGTAGTAAGGCTGCCTGCCAGGGTGCTGGGGAAAAAAAAAAAAATCTGTTTGGTAATGACTACTCTGGAGGCACTCGCTCACTTCACTCATGTTTACCCCATAATAATACTGCAGTTCGGGCTAGAACAGAACTTCTAGCTATTCCAAATCATTTCCCCTCCCTGAACTGTCCTTACTAACGGTTTTGTGCTATCGAATGACTTAATTTGAACCACTAACACAAAACATTTCAGTAAGTTTTCAGTAGGAATTTTACATTTGGGGGAAAAAAACCAAAGGCATTAAGGGATAAGACTTCACTTTTAGTTTATGCTGAGAACTTCTGAACCTCTTTTGTTAGGTTGGAAATCTGAAACGGCTCTTCACATCTTCGTATGCAACATCCAACAACACACAAGGTATATCTGATGGGGTGGTCATGACCTCTGGAAATGGCCAACATAAACCTTGAATAGATTTTGTTCCTCCCTTCCCTCTCTACTGCTTTGCACAGTAGCGATTGTGTACCTCAGCAGAGAAGTCTTAAGAATTTGGTAAGCACATTCCTGAATTAATAGTTGATACAGATGTAAGCAGTGATTTATTTCATAACAGAGGTTTTGATCTGAATAAAATGGGGACAGCTCTCCCCTTAGCTGCATGCGGTGTGATGGTAGCTTATTGAAGAGTTTCAGCATTTGCGTTCTCCCAGTAGACACTAAGAAATAAAAATGAAATGTGCTATAGATTGGCTCGCTGAATATGAAAGAGAAGATAGCTTTTCTGTTGGCAGTAAGGCGTTAGCCACTGCTTGCTGTAAATACTCTTGTCCAAAGTTTGCTGGATGCCACAGCTGAGCTCTGTTGGCTTGAGGTCAGGTCAAAGGGGATAAATCACTTGGGAGGCCAGTATTTTCATGGCTGTTAGGTGTACAGGCAGGCTGCTAAATCCATGTACGGAGTGCCACATCACCAGGAAGCACTAGGAACCTTTCTTTAACTAATGTGAGTTTCCAGTGCCGTGGCAATGAGGTTACTGGGCAAACAGCCGCTTGAAATTGGGGCTGGACAGCTCTGGGATGTCAGATGTGACATGACTTAGTTTTTTCTTCCATCAGTGTCTTATGCTTCTGGAAGGAACCGTGAAATTTCAGGTAACCTAAACTCACATTAACTTCAAACTAACCTTGCTTATCCTCAAAATGTTTTTACCCTGGGTCAATTCACCCGTTTGATTTGCTGTTCAGCTGCGTAACGCAGAAAAGGAGGTGTGAGGGTTACAAGAAATAGACTGCGGCGTTTGCAAAGGGAGGCTGCTTCCTTTGGTGGCTGTGCTAGCTTTTGCTGCCTCACATTTAGAGGAATGCATGGCAACACTTAAACAGCTTGTTGTTGGATTTGTGCTGAAGTTGGACTGTGTGCTATGAGACACATCTTTGACGTTGCATCAGGGATTTCTGAAATTTCTGTATGAAGACGCCAGAAGCCCCGCTTAGGAGACGTCAGGCACTTTAAAGACAGGTCCTGGGGATGTGAAAGCCGTATCTTTTGTATGGATATTAATGAGAGCATTTTTATCGTAATTCCATGGGGTGGAATAAATTCTGAAAAAGGCTCCAAATGTTGCATGATGTATAAAACTTTCTGCAGAGAGCCCTTGCCATTAGTACTTACAACAGAAGTGGCCCGTGTCAGAGCAGTGCTGGGGGCACAGTTGTAACCTGGGTGTTGTGTCCCAAGCCACTTTCTAGTGTCTGACCAGTTTTCAGTGCCAGTAGTGTCTTGGTTTCTGGTGGTTGGAGAAAGACTGCCTAGAGCTTCTGTCCTAGCACCTAATAATCAGTGTGTTTCCGTTTCAGACCCATTCCAAATCGCCCAACAAACCACAACTTGCATCTTCAAACTAATCGCTGCCACTGCCAAGTAATGACTCATGAGCTATTTTACCTGTGCCTCAAGGAGCTCGTCCCTCCTCGGGTTAATCACCCGATTAGACTAATTATGCTCATTAGACACCAACCCTGACTCATGTAACTCGTCGCTTCAGTCATAACTGTCAGGAATGGGATGATTAAACCCTTTCCAAACTCAACTGGAAAAAGTTGAGATCTTGCAGAACCGGTTGATACCACGCTTTAAAACTGCCTGGAACCACAAACTTTTAGTGTAGAAAAACATCGCATGTGTAAGTCTCGTGCATTTCTTGTTCAAATTATGTCTCTCCTATCACCACTTTTCTCTATTAAACCAATTTAATCAAATCATTTTTTTCCTACCTGGTTGTGCTTATGGTGGTTGGTTCTGGTCAGGCTTTGTTTCTCGCCCTACGTTGGTTTTGAATCCCTGTACAAGATTGATACCTGCAAGCCCACTTGGACAAACAGGATTTTTTATTTTTCCCCCAGCCTATGCATGAAAGTAATTTTCAATGTAAATTTGTGTAAATGAAGGCTTTTAAAAACCAGACCTTGAATTTCCAAGTAGAAGTCCCCAAGATATGGTAAAACATATGCTGCTGTTGTGACTGGCACTGGTGGAGGTGCTTCTGCTCTGTCCTTCATGACTGATGCCGGGCTGGCTGCCATCACCCTTGTGTGGGCACCAGCCACTCTTTGAGGACATACGGAGAGCTGGTCTTTGTTCTCAGCCTGTCCACGTGGACGTTGGTGTTCAAAGGATGGGAGGAGCAGAAATGAGCAGCTGAGGGCTTCTGTGGCTCCCTGTGGCTTTTGCGCCCTCAGTGGACTTTGTGCCAAAAAAGATACTGCTGATGCCAGGTTTTTGAAAATGACTGCTTCACAGCGTGTGGTGTATCTCGCTGTTTTCAAGACTAACACATGATACTGTAATGTTGGTTTGTTTTTTTTTTAAAAAAAAAAAAAACAACCAACACTAAAGCATGCAAAGGTCTTTCTGTTAGCCTTCCAAATTGCGAATCACACGAGTCTGTGTGAGCTGGTGCCAGGAGGCCTGTGAGCCTGTCTCCTCGCTCTGCCTCTGGGTGAAATCTGGTGTGTTCTCAGGATTTGTGTGGAGAAAAAAATTTAAAAAATTGTGAAGCTTCCAAACATGGCAAGACTTGCACTTCAGGATCAGGAGACTCAATGCTAAAGTAACCAAATAGGAAATCAGGCATATTCCTTAGATTTTTCTGTGGATTCTCTTCCCTTCCGTGGACACCTTGCTTCTACAACTAAAAAGCCTTTGCTAAAGTGGAAAACCAGTATCTGTTTCAAATATCAGGTCTTTACATATATCAAGATTGACATATGTAATATCTAACCTGGATTCAGGTTTTATTACAAAGCTTTCGTATCTGAATCATTTCAGGAAGCAAGCAGGGAGAAACTGAGATAGCCATGCATTTACAGATAAACAGATTTCCAGAGCACGATTTGGTATCTGTTTTGTTTGATTTTCTTTAGCTTGTGTGTGGACTTCATTTACTCCAATTCCTAATTCTTCTTTTTTCAGCCTCTTGCTGAATTAAGTTTTGGTAGTCTTATATCTTGTCATCTTACTCTCGTTTGAAAAGTCTTGAGGAACGGAGCCCTGGTAAAAGCTACCTTGAAATAAGAGTTGTATGTGTTTGTCCTCATTATTCACAGTAAAACATGTGCCAGGTTTCTCCTGGTAAACGTGCCAGACAGGCACAGACTGCTGTTACTTGCGCACGGGATAGGATGGGGGCGTAGCAGGCTGCGTGGCTGCTGATCTGATCCTTGTCCAAAAACAGGTTGCTCTTCCCTTTGTGTCTGTGCCCGGGAAGCGTAATTGGTCCAACTTAAATTATCTGCTTTGCTGTAAGTTACTGTTCCTTAAAGCCAAGTAACAAGCAGTAGCCGTTCTTCTGATGGGTGAAGTGGATCTGGGGGAATGGTTTAAGCTTGGAGTGTGGGCATAAATACGGGAGAGTGGGAAGAAGTAGGGAGACCCTTCTGCTCAGAAAATGCCACCTGCTTATGGAGACCACCTTAGGAACTGCTGAGAAGACAGGTGTTGCAGCTTGTCTCAGAGGTTTCGGATAGCAATTCCTCAGCTCTGAAAAGAGATGCTAAAACTCCAATCCCCTCACTCTGTTCCCCAAATGTGAGGAATAAGTAACATCTATATCCTTTAAGATGGTGCAGCAATGTGTGTCTCCATTTAACTCAAGTGTGTGTATTGGATGGTGAGTTACATTTATTTCTCTAGATTAGTTTTACATTTCGATTTCCTGTTAGATTATTCTTTTTTTTTTCCACTCACATTACTCTTTCTAAAATCCCTAATTTCTCATGTGAGGCTGTTTTGCTGTGTGGCAGACCGATGTTTATGTCTTCAGTAGATAACAGTATTGTGTTTTTACAGTTCACAGTCTCTTGCTATTCAAGTCCACGTAGCAGAGGAAGAGCAGAAAGCATCCCTCTGGCCTGGTGCCCAAGGCTGGCGTCCAAAGATTGGCATCCTTGCTCGGGAACACATGGCACAGGAGCATGTTTGCTCTACAGCCGTGGAAAACGCTGCCAAGAGAGCAGCGGTTGTGTGGCTGGCAAAAGCTGGTTTGCCAGTTGAGGGCAGCTACGAGGGCTGGAGCAGTGGTATCGTCGGGAGCAGGGTATCAATATGTCTCCATACCATATCCCGTTGTTTAGCTATAACGGGAAGGAGCGTAGGAAAGGTATTGCTTGAGGGAGTGGAGCAGTTCAAGCAGATAAACATCGCTTCCTTTCGTGATGCTTGTGTGATTGAACGTGTCATTTAAGTTGTGGAGGGACTTCTGTGCTCTGGTATCAAGTTTGGTACAACACGAAATATTGTGTACGCTTGAGTTTTCATCCTGGCTCTTGCTATTTTACTCCATGCTGTAGGGTGTCATTTAGGGTGTGATTTTTGATTCTGGTCTGGTTTAGATTAGGAGGTGTTACCTAGGGTAAGGTTATCCTGGGATGCTGTAGATGCTGTTGCTCTATAGCACTCAATGAGTGACAGATACAAAATAAATTTTATTTCTCTTAAAAAAAAAAAAAAAGAACAAACAAACTAGTGATGAGTTTTTTCCTTCTCAGTGTTTCTTTCAGTACAAGCATGGCTTCAGGGCTGTAAGATTACTGTCTGTAGGGAGATTATTACCTGACACCCAGATATCACACTGATCAGATATAATTTACTGTTGTTTCTGGATGGTTTATCTATTGAGGGGAAGAGAGTGAGGGGAAATAGTTACTTGTGATCTTTTGAAAAACAAGCCAGCCACCAACTCCCTAGCACTTCTAATTAGTGTCCTGTTACACCCCTGGTCGGTAATCCATAGCATCCTATTTAAACATTCACTGTTGGTACCTGGAGCGTCTGTTTCGAGCCCTTGCCTGGGAGGACGCAGTTGCTCGCTGCCGCGTGTGAATGGCGTGGACCTTGGTGCTGCGCTGATCCGAGGTAGATTTGTGGTGTGTGGTTTTTGTTTGCTTTTTTGCCTCCCTTGCCTGTTTGGAGGCGGTTACGGTTTTCTGTATCAAATTGTTTTGTTTTGTGATCAAGAGGCTTTCAGTAAAGTTAAAAAGATAGAGGCGGATGATTAGTCACTAAAAAAATGTTTACAGGAATCATCAATCAAGACTCAGCAGTGTAGAAGAGCACAAAGAATGGGTGTTAATATTCTATTTGTTATTGTAACAAAAGGAAGAGCAAATAAGATGGCTGCTTTTAACTGTAAATACAGTTTCTGTGAATTCATTACATCCTTTTTGCCTTCTGCAGAGCCTTGGAAATGATGCAGCTGTGCAGGTGGATCATTCTTAATTTGCTGATAGCTAATCCTGGTAGTTTAATATTAATCCAAGACTGGAGCATGTTTGTTTATCAAACACAAAACCTTTTTTTTTTTTTTTTCTTAAATTATGGCAAATAGTTATCTTAGATTCCTAAAATAACTTATTATCTTTTAGGGCCAATGCTGAAAGATAGTCCTGCAGCTCAAGGACTGAGTATTTCAGGTATTTCCCCACTGTCATTGTTTTGCCTTTTTTTGCCTTTTTTTTTTTTTTTTTTTTTTTTTCCCCTCCCTTCAGTTCTGAACTGCCTCATCCTCTCACTTACTTGGTATAAATCAAGAGCAAGTCTTCAGAAATTGGCAGACTGAGGCTGGTGTAAGACTTGTGCAGGAAACATTTTAATCAGAGTAGGATATGTTGCCTCTACTGGGAGCCCTGACAGCAATGGGGAGGAGCAGCTGGGACCTGGGGGCTCTGGTGGCCTGCTCTCCTGCCAGCTGAGCAATTAATCTGGCAGCTCAAAATCTGCTGATTGGAAATGTCTGTGAAAGAGGGCAAGGGAGAGTGATGAGCAGGCCAAATATGTTTGCGGAGGTGTGCGTTGAACTCTTCTGTTCTTGTCATATTATTTCTTTCTCCTTGAACACCTGAAATATTTGGATTTTGCAGAAGAAGAGTACTGGAGCCATACCTAAGAGATAAACAATAACTGATGGAGATGATCAGTAGTAAGGGCTGAGGCTTCTAGGATCCTTGTAGCCAGAGACTGAGTGATGTTACTGTGGCTGGTCAGGAGCAGAGGTGCTGCCCTGGCTGAAGCCCCTTGTAGACACAAAGGGGACCAGCTTCTCTTGCTTCTTTGTGGCACAAGAGCCGGAGGAGAAATCTTCTCTAAGATTCAGCTTAACTTCCTCCACCACCTCTCTAACTCAAGCTCTAAATCCTACCTGTGCACATATTCCTGCTGCTTCAGCATCTGATTTCATACGTGGACAGTTCTGTGCTTTCTCCCTCCTCTCCCACTCCATTGCTGCCCTCGGTGGGTGCCTGTTCTAGGTTCTAGGGCACGTCTTACCCTTACTCCTTCACTACCCTGATTATCTCATCTTTACACCTGAGAGTCCGACAACCATAGCTCCTTTTCCCATGCAGCTGACCTCCTTTCATGCGTTCATCTTGCTATGTTATGTTCCAGTGATGTTGTGCTCAACTTTGAACTTACAAAATGTGAGCAAAGTATGGACATTGCCTTTGACTTTCTAATTGCATAGACATGCTTCCTGCACGTGGAGTGTTCTGTGCTGCGCTTCGGAACACTGAGACCCAAAGCCATTTCTACCAGCTTTAGAACATAGTTAGGCCTCTTTTTAAAAAAAAAAAAAAAAAAAAAAATCATAATAGCTTAGTTACATCTTTTCAGTCCCCCTCCACTGGCCTTTGAGGGCTTTGTTTGGAGTTTGCTGCTCTGATGACAGGATATCAGCTTATTCAGGAGGTCCTAAACCCAGTTGGTCTTTAGATGAAGCAGTAGCAGTACCGTATGGATACTGAGGACACAGTAAAGCCAATCATTCTTACCTGCCTTCCTTTGCTTTTAACTCAGCTTGACTTTCTGACTTTCAAGGATGAAGCCCCATGGAGAACTCTTCTGCTAGGGTAATGTCTCCGTTGAGGTTCGGAAGAGCACTGGTCCTCACATGAGAAGAGGG
The DNA here is from genome assembly GCF_036417535.1 of Chlamydotis macqueenii. Lineage (NCBI taxonomy): Eukaryota > Metazoa > Chordata > Aves > Otidiformes > Otididae > Chlamydotis > Chlamydotis macqueenii. The sequence continues at coordinate 68,396,303 of NC_141560.1, read as the reverse complement.
AGTGGGAGTGTGCAGCTGGGATGTGGGGAGGTAGTGGGACCTGACCCTTTTGATGGCAGCAAGATATTGGATCTAAGACCACTCCTCATACCTAAGAGGGCAGTTGAGCCTTCTCTTCAACTCCATGATCCTCCCATGGTCTTCCTTGAGCCACATCTAGAACCCATGTGCTATTAAAATCCATGTGGGATCTTAAAGTGACTTAAGGTACTTCAGAATCAACTTTAACTGGATTTACCAACCTGTTTGTTGAGAAAAGAATTAGATTTCCTATCCCCTTAGCCAGCTACCTTTATTTGACTTTGCAGGACAGTTTCATAAAAAGTGGTTGGCTTGTTTCTTTTTCTCATTCCGATCTGGCTCCTTCCATGGAGTTGCCTTGCTGAGCACTGGTCGGGGGCTTTTGTCCTGTAGCCTTCCTTGCAGGCAGGGTAGGGGATAGATGGGGAGATTTTTCATTCTGTGGTTGCCTTGCTGCTCTTTGAGGCATTTGTGACAGTGCACGTGTGTGAAATTAGGAAGACTTTGGAAACTGTACATATGCAAATTCCCTCAATCACTGATCTGGGATTTTATTGTTTTAGTGTTGTGATCTCATGGCTAGAAATCCATTTTCTCCTGTCAGTAGCATTTGTTTCCTCCATGTCAAATGCCGCTTATGTGTGGCAGAAGGCCACTAATGCAAGTTAGATGTACTGAACCTGTGAAGAGATAGTATTTCAGGCAAAGCAGCTTACAATTTATTGGCTTTGTTCGTTTTAGGAACCTTATTATAATTTTTCTCTAGAGCTGTCAAAGAGAAGGTGAAAGACTCTGTGCAGCTTCCACGAGCGCGGTCATGCTGAGAGCAGATGGTCCGTTCTTGGAAGAGGTCCCAAACGATGGATTACTCATCTGATGCAGAATGATGCACCAGAAAATTGCAGATTCATTGGGACCGCTCTTTGACTCCTTTAAAGCTTTGATTCTTTTTAACTTCTCGGTTTTACTTGTCTGCCTGTTTCATTGCTGAAAAACCCCTCAATAACATAAGCTCAGCCAGAGCCATAAAGACATTTATAATTTAAAAGGGAAACTGGTTCAATTCATCTGAATTGAAGGGAGAGAAGATTGTGGAAGTATAGTTTCTTGGGTTTTTTTTTTGTGGTGTAAAACAAAAAAAAAATTAAATTTTAATTCAAGTTGGCAGTGGAACAGAAATGGTGCAGAAGTATAATAGACTTCTCCTGCACTTGTCGGTAGGATCACTCACTGACAGTTCACTTATTCACACCTTATGCGTTATTTCATGTTTGCGTGTGGTCCTCGCTTTTAAGCCATGTTAACAGAAAAACCACGTCTGATGGATTCTGATACTGGATTAAAGATTAAAAAAACAAGTCATAAGAAGCTAAGAAGTTGATTATTATTCATTGTAAATTTATTAAGTGAACCAATTGTTCTGGAAGCTGGTGGCTCAGACCCTTGCACAAACTAATCTGGCAGGAGTATTTCCACCTAAGTCCCTGACTGATGATGAAGGATATATGTTGGGTTTTTTTTCCTTGCTGTCTGTTGCTTTGGTTTGTCACATCGTTTCTCAGTATTTCCTTCTCTGCACAGCCCCATACCTACTGCTCACTGTGCAGCTGCCAGTAAAACATCCTCTAATCCATCTCGGAGAGCAAAGAGCTTCCTTTGTCAGCTGCTCTGGTGTCACTAAGCGATGTAAATGGATCTCCTCAGCCAGATGGAATTATTCCTCCAGAATATATTGAGTTTCCACTGGCCTAGAAGGGCAGGCATTGGGAGCAGGTTTTTATGAAAATCTAATTAAAATCGCCTCGGTGGTGGAAGCAGCAGACACATCACTTCATATTGCTTAAGTCCAACCTTCACCATCCTGTGGTTTGGTTGCACTACTCATAGCGCTGTGGAGTTATTAAACAAGGGTGATGTTCTCCTTAATGTGCGTAGCAGGGACGGGAATGGGGTCCTGTGCCGTACTTAAACACCCTCCGTGCAGGCGGGGTCTCGGCTGCTGCAGCCCCTGTCCTGCAGGGAACCATGGTGTGAGGAGAACCAGAGGTAGGAAGGTTTTGCTCCCACCTTCTTCATACCAGTCCGCTGAAAACCTTTTCATTTTACAAACCAAAGGTATGAACAGATCTGGAGTTGTTCCATGTTGGTTTTCTTTTCTTGTTTCCTCTTTCATTTAATGGCTTTCACCTTTTTTGTCTCTGGAGGTTGGTTTACAAGAGATTTCACTGGCTTGCCTGAAAACATCCATTTTTCCTAGGAGCAACGGATGTGAATAGTTTGTTAGTGTGGGGGTGATGCAGGCTTTGTTGTGCCTGCACAAACACAAGCGAATGGGCCTCATTTTACTTTCATTTACCCCAATTTAACTCTGTTAACTACAAGTGAATTGACTTCTTTCTCTGTCAGAAACAGATTTAACTGTGCTATTTTTAATCCCGTGAGAATTTAACTCTTCAGGGCAAGGTATGAATACCGCTGTTCTTAAAGGTCAAACCCAAGAGCAGAACTGGTTGAAATGAGTTAATTGCCTGTAGTTGTAAATTGTCACAAACACTTCTTAAAATGAGCGATAATCTTATTTGAAGCTGTAGCTTCATGTTAATCCGTACCATTCTTTTTAATATACTACATGAGGGGTTGAGAGGTGGATGTTCTTATGTTAAATCCGTATATTTTAAAATTCTATATGTGAAGGAAAGAAATTTTCCAGTCTCTTATGGTTCTTGCTGTTAGTATCTTGGCTGTGGCATAGAAAGGGATTGCTCTCATTTAATCAAGTTCCGAAGTGTTTATGTAGTGCTAATTTTATAAACGGGCTTGACGTCTTAAAGTTGGAAAGTTGATTTCTTGAAAGAGCGCAGCTTCCAGCTAACAGACCAGTAACAGGATGAGGGCCGTGACAACTAAGCGTCCTGCAAACCACGAGGTTTGTATGGCTGTGCCTCCCGTCATTTAACCTGGAATAATTTTAGCTCTTATTCACTCACGGGAGGTAGGGTGCTGGGGAGGTAATCTGGGATGTATCTTCATAGCCCCTCTGTTCAGAATAGTCAGTTTAAATGTCACAAACAGAAGCGGGCATATATTTGAATAAACATTATGATAATGTCAATTTTAAAAATTAAGTCTTTAGGAGAATTTTTTCCTTTATTTGTGCTTTTGCTATGTACAGTCTTAATTACACATCCAGAAACCGTCCTATTATAATCAATCACATGCTTATGCCCTTGGCAAGAGTGAGGGTAGGAATATTTTTCAGCAGTAGGATTTGAACGTATTTCATCATTAATGTTTGAATCTATACTGTATGAGATGATGCATATTGCATGAGGTTATATTACACTGTGTTCACACCGTGCTGGAAGCAGAATAAAAAACCTGCAGGACTACGGGAGGAAAGTGAAGCCGTGCTGATACCCAGCAGTGCAGTTCACTCGTCGGCGTGAGTTACTGAAGCCATGGCTCGCCGGCTGCCAGAACAGCCCTGCCCCTTCTGCAAACTTGATCAAATACTTTTACTTTTTTCTCTTTCATCTTTGGCAACTTTAAGGTAAGTCAGATCCATTATATAGCCATTTTTCTTCAGTTAATTTCCAGTTTCTTAATTAGTCGGATGAGGAGGCTAATCTCACTTGGAGACTCGTGCGCGTACGATGACTACAGAGGAAATGGTAACAGTGTAGGTGACTTGGAGGAAAGGCAAAAATTTTTTTTTTTTTTGGGTGGCAACACAGTATTGTATTGTCTGAAAATAAAAAACGCTTATGCACCCTAAAAGTTGAAGTCATCCAGCCTAGGGAGGGAAAAACCCGTGTGATGTTCCAATTGAATTAACAAATTCGGTTGAATTTTTGTTACTCATAATGATCAATACTTTTAATTTAGGAAATGTTAATGGTTCGGATACGATGTGTGGTGGTGTTATCTACAAACTGTGGAGAAACTAAAATCCATTCTTGATAACTTAGAAATTTATCCTATAAATTATTCATTCCACATTATTCATCCAGCTTCTGTGAACAAAAAAAAAATCATCCCAATAATTAATTCCTCTTGTAGAGACTGGCTTATTCATCACTGTATTGTAAAGAAATTAGAAATGGTTTTTTTTCCATGTTTTTCACTTATTCTAGCCAATATAAGTGCACTTAAAATGAGCAGTACTTCATATTTCCTCTTACAGACTTGTCACTGTTTAGCTGAGACGCAGTGGGATGCCTCTGTCCTGTACCGTGCAGCTCAGTGCTGGGAGCTGCTGAGCTCTTTGAGTTAAAAAAGAAAGTGAGTAACCGAGATCAGAGGAGCGGAAAGATCAGAGTTTATGAAATGTGCATTTCAAGGTGCTTTTGAATCGGGTTAAACACATGGCCGCGTGGTTACATTGACACGTTATCCAAATTTTAGGCCTTGTGTTATAGAATTTTTCTCTATTTAAAACAAAAAAGATAAAATCTTTGTGTGTTACCACCTAGTTCTCTGGGGGATCATTTAGTGAAGGTTTATTTCCGTGAAGGTTTATTTCCCTGAAGGAACTATCGGAAGAAAACTGGTAAAGCACAATCCTTTTAGTTCAAAACCATCTCGTGCCTGGGCTTCTTAATCCATAAACCGGGCTCTGTGCCCTGCTACTGACATTGGCTTGTTCTTGGGGTTTTTTTTGCCTTCTCATTGTTAAACCCAGAAGATTTGTTTCCTTTCACGCCGGAGCGAGAGAGGTTGTGAAAGCTGAACTGCTGTAAAGAAAAGAGATGGCAGAACATGATAAATGTGTAATTTCACTTCAGGGAGCAAATGTCGCTTAGAGCTTTACTCAAGGTGGTTACAAAACCTATTGCACAGTAATGTGAGGCTGCTGTCCACGGAAGGAGATGTTACTGTAGGGCAGGTTTGTACACGCCTGTGTCTGGGATCTGTGATATATACCTGGGAGGCAGGAAACCGTAGCATTTTCCAGGGTGGATTTTGGAGGATGCGCGAGGGCTGGGTGGTACCTGCCCGTCCCCACAATGACTGTAAGGCGAGAGAGGGACCCTGCTCCTCTGCCGATACCACCCACAGCGCCTGGCTTCTCCAGCTTCCCTCCAGCCCCGCTTAGGACAGCCCCCAAGGGCTGGCGGCCTGCCTTTCTGGGCACGTTACTGCAGCAGATAGCGATCTTGTTGAGCCCAAGGACAAGGTCGGCGTGTAGACCAGGGGAAGTGTTTAGTATTCAAGGAGGCACGAGGTGAAGCTTCTGGCTCTCTTCTGCGTGTTGCAAGGAAATCTGCAGTGTTTCAAATATCTATGATAATGTGCTTAAAAACCACCAAAAACTGTATTTAGTTTATTTTTACTTAAAAATGATTATTTATTGTAGGAAATATCTTTGTTAAAAGTAGCGTGGACTTTTCAGCATCCTAACTTTTTGAGTTTTTTTTTTTTCTTCTTTGCAATTACCTTTTGCTTAGCTGCAGGCAGCAGCATCACTGGTAGGTACGTTCTTTTGTCATATGCTGGATTTTCTTCCCTTGTCAGACCAGCAATTCTCGTTTAGCTGCAATGCCATCTTTAAAAATGATATTATTACATGCTGCAATTACACTGGTGACCAAGGAAGGAGAGGAGGATTTTGTTGGAGTTAAAAAGAATTGTTTTTAATTACAGACAAGGCACATTGTCAGAAAATTTTCATATTAAACACGGCAGTGAGTGTGAGGGTTATTAAATTCAACAGCAAGTCAATGTTGACAGTGAAATCTCTAAATAAGTGGGAAGGAAGTCAGAGATATCATGTTTGCTGATTATTTTAAACTAAGCCATAAATAAAACCTAATGCTTCCTTTCAGCTACGCTGTTTACTTCTCTCCTGATGGGTATAAATTAAAGTCGCTGAATCCCTGCCTGAGCCCAAGTTGAGTGCGCTTCTTTGTAAGATGCTAAAATGGCCAGCCCTGATGTTTTCTAGAGCTGTTACTCCTACTGGATGTGGATTTTACATTTCCTTCCGTGGCAAAGTATGTTTCCATTTGTGTAAGACAACTGCATCTTTATACGGCTCAGTTGTTTCCCCATCCTAAGTGGAAGAGGAATAATAATAATAATAAAAAAGTGTCAGTTTTAATCAATATCATCAGACATTATGGGAATTGAATTCTACCTTGCTGCTAATATATTAGGTATATTCTGCTTTATCTTCTCTTGCAGAATTGATTTGCCACTATTCAGTGTGCCGGGCTGTTGTCATGCAAATTGCGGCATTTTTCCCCCATTGACTGCACAAACCGAGATTAGATTTGAAAATCGAGGCGCACTGACCAGCTGCTGTGTTATTTTTCATTTGATTTCTCCTTCCTTCCCTTACCGGTCCTCCTTTCCTTGTTTTCACCTTCTCGGCTGGCAAGGCGCTGATAACGCCGTCTCCAGGGAGCAGAGTGGGAATCGGCTCCGTGCAGCTGGGGCTGGAGCCGGAGAGCACGCCGGGGATGCGCTGCTCTTTTTAAGCAGTTCTAGCTCATTGCCCTCTAAAGTTTGAGGGATGGGGAGAGGAGAAAGTGTAAATTGTTCACCGTATTGTAGTGGAGTGTAGAGGGTATTCGGGGCGGTCGGCTAGACGGTGAGCAGTGTGTTGTTTTTTTTTTTTTTTTTTTTTGTCTCTGCCCGTAGAGGTAGAGTGAGGACTTGGGGAAGAGCTTGCTCTCTTCCCTGTATGGCCTGGCACGTCGAGCAGCTTATTTAAAATTAGTACTGAACTGAAGCTGTGGCTGCCCCATCCTTGGAAGTGTTTCAGGCCAGGTTGGACGGAGCTTTGAGAGACCTGGTCTGGTGGAAGGTGTCCCTGCCCAGGGCAGGGGGGTTGGAACTGGATAGTCTTGAAGGTCCCATCCAACACAAACCATTCCATGATTCTAAGTTAAAACAGGAATATCTGAATGCAAAATATGTGTCAGAACAGGGTCCGTGCCTGTAAGCTTTATTGTATTTTGATTGCTTTGCCAGAACATTGATGGCAGTGTTTGATATCAGACTGGTGTTCTCACCTACCTGTTACTGGTGTTCGGGGTGGATGGTAGATATAATATTTGGCCTAGGAGCAACAATTACCATAGGCTGAGTCTGCCCTGATCTAAGCTTTCATCAGCTCTAAAAAGCAGAGGTGGCAAGCTTATGGCAGAGGTGGCTTAGTGGCACGGGATGGTAGATCTTGTTCCCAGTCCTTGAGGCCAGGGAAAGAAGGGAAACCAGGTGGGTTTCTTCAGTTACGTGCATGTTACTGGAACAGGTTGCCCAGAGAGGTGGTGGATGCCCCATCCCTGGAAACGTTCAAGGCCAGGCTGGATGAGGCTCTGAGCAACCTGATCTGGTTGGAGACGTCCCTGCTCCTTGCAGTGGGGTTGGACTGGATGACCTTTGAAGGTCCCTTCCAACCCTAACCATTCTATGCTTCTATGATTCTATGTTATTGAGCCTGTTGCATCAAGGAAAATGTTAGAATAACTTGAAGAAAGGAGCAGGGAGGAAGAGAAGAGATTTAGAAAGGAAGGGGGAGGGGGAAGCAGACAAAAAGAGCAAGCAGGACAGGACTTCTCATTGTGCTGATGAATTCTTCCTTTTCACCTAGGCTGTGTTTGGTCACTTACTGTAACATCTGGACGCTACAGATCCCTTTGTATATTTATCCTTAGTGTTTCTGCAAGATAGGGGAATAAATAAATTTTTTTTTGCTTATAAACAGAGGGACACATCATCTATGCAAACCGAGGCCAAATTATTTGCTTTTCCCCCAGATATATACAAATATCGTAGGTATGTAGTGATTCTAGGCTTAAATATTCTTATTTTAATATCAAGTCCTAGTGGAGACAGAGCACAAATGGTTTGTACTTGGAGTACTGGAACTGTAGCGAGTACAGTTGTGATTGCTTGTAATATTATTGTTGGCTAATTTGCTGGAAGTAGAATATATTTTGTGTCCTCTTGGGTTTTAATGCAAAGTCAGAGTTGTTTGTGTCGTGTGCTGTCTGGCATTGAATGTATGGTCTAAATAACTTGACCAGGGCCTGAAGGCAAGCATGGCAGGCAGAAGTGTGTCAGCGTCTCGCCCTTTGCTCCCTTCCTGCTTCTCAGGTGAACTGGGATTCCTGTGGCAATGTACTGGCTCAAAACTAATGGAGGAGTACGGTAAGACCTGGTTCTTAGCCTGCTGATTGCCCAGTCCTACCAATTTCAACAATAGCTGCTCGAGGAGTTAGAGTCTCAGCTCGAACCCTCTTCACCAGCTTGGGTCCTTGCCTTGGCACTTCACTGTCTTGCACTACTTGTTTTTTAGCCAAGTAGTGGTTGCCAAATTTCATAGAAGACTTTTTCTAAAATGCTGTTAATCATGGATTCCTTCATAAATTGGAAGAAAACATACTCCATACATACGTGCTAAATACTGTAAGTTAGAAGAGAGTATATTTTTTTCTTATGTAGAAATAGATTGGATCTCTGCATAAAGTACCGAATAATTAATTCTTACTGAGAGCAGAGCAACCCATGCTTTTTGTGAGATAAATACTGCTGCATGTAATGTGTTACTACAGTATATCCACTTTCAGATAAGTCATGTGTCCCTTGGCTCATTCTTGGATTCCCTTCTAGCAAATAGGTACCTGCGGTGCCATGTGCGAATTAAATGAATGAACAAGTCGTTGTGGGTGCGAGCTGTGCAAACCCTGCTGACCCTGTAGGAAGGAGTCGTCTTGTCCCAGAGAGACTGATGCTCTGCTTGCAGCATCTGCAACTCCTTGATTTAAAAACACCTGGACTCCAGTTAGTCTGAGACCAGTGTTGGTTTAACCTTTGTTCTCCCCAGGAAAGGGTCACCCTGTAGATGTTGAGGGTAAACTGACTGGCACCATCTTCTTGACTGGACTCTCTGCTCCTGAATTAACAGTCCAGAAGTTGCTTTTCAGTTAAAAGATGCTCATTCAGGTTTCTAGGCAACCGAGCCCATTTTCAGTTCCCCCCACTGAGAGATAAGAGCTGACCCCTCATGCAGGGAGGCGAGACCATGATGGATTTCAGCAGTCTTTAATTTGAGCCAAAAATAAAATGTAGCCCTTGAATGTCAGGACAAGTCAGCTTTAAAAAAAAACAAAACCAAACAAAAAAAACCCAACAACAACAAAAAAAAAAAACAAAAGCCAAAAAACCCCCAAGAAATACAATAACCAGAGGAGCAAATGGCCACTGCTAATGAAGCAGTAGTAAGATGTATTTGCAGGACTGGTGCCTGTGAGCAGGAGCCATGTGCTCCTCAGCCCTGCTGAGAAGAGCTGTCACATCTCAGCCCAGGTGTCCAGGGGAGGTTGGAAGGCAGTAATTTCTTTCCAGTTGAACTCTTCTTAGCTGATGGTTGGATCAAACAAAGGCGATTTCCCTCCCCGTCCCCGCAGTGCGGTGGCCAGCTGCTGGGGCTCCCTTGTTTCCCCTCCATCCATGCAGAAGATGCCAAGATCTGCCCCGCCGCAGCATCGCAGATCAAGTAGGATGCTTTATGAACACAACAAAAACTTGCTTATTGCAGGATGAAAGAGGGATTTTAGAAGACCTGGGCATCTCGCAACAACATTTGGGCAGTGGCATGATGGATGTTGAAGTAGCTTCTAGTAGTCGTGTTTGGAAGAAGAGATTTGGCACTGTCCTTTCCTGAGGGAATTTCGCAGGCCAAATGGTTGGTGTATTGGATGTTGGAGGTGTTAGCAATTTGACTCTTGGGAATCTTACAGCAATTCAACACTTAACTGAGCTTTTCCTTCTTCTGGACTCTGTGTACTGATGCTTCACCCTTGAGAATGTCATTCTAATACCAGGAGCTGAGAATTGCACCAATTCTGCTGTGTCTCCATTGACTAAGTGAAGGGAAATTGGACAGGTTCTGCCTTCTACCCAGCAGTTGTGTCTAGGTAAATTAATTCATAATCTCAAACTGGTAGCCGTGTATGTTCAGTTAATGTCCTGCATATTTTATAAATCCTTCCTTAACAAGGAATAATTTTATCCATGCCAACCGCTGTGCGATACAGCTGCAGCAGTGACAAATACTGGCGTGGTGCTAGCAGACAGATTTTATTTTTTTTAAGTGCAGTGACCTGCAGGGCTGCTGTGTGGGGAGAGCAGATGAGCCGCTGCCGCAGGTGCGGCTTTAACTCTTCCCCGGCAGCTTTCGCCTGTGGATTAAACGCTTCTGATTCCCTGGCTTCTCCTGTAATCTGGAAGACAGAGAGGGATGGATGCTGTGAGGGGCAGGGGTTTTGTTGTTCTGTCTGGGCTTGTGTTTGTCCTGGCTTATTGACATATTGGTATTCATTTAATGTCTTAGAGAGTCTAAATTGAGGGCAGAGGGTTAAATGCTATCACAAATTGTAGCTGTGTTCCAGTATTCATCACCCTTCTGAGGTCCTCCTGCCGTTGTGTGCATCCCTTCGGTAGCGTTCCTCCGGATGCGTCTTGATTCGTTTGTTTGGGCTGGATCTTCTGCCCTCTAATTAGAAAACTGTGTTTTGGATGTTGCCCAAAATATACAGTTTAAATTCTTTTTGGCACTGTAAGAAGCTAAACAAAGCCACTCTTTCCCCTCTATCAGTCAATATTTCATTATGTCTCAGTTTAAAAAATATGTTCCTGTTCTAGCCTTAGCCCCTTTCTAATTTTTAATAAAACTTGAACTGTACTTCCTATGTAACCTAGTTTTTTCAAAGGGTATATTGAATAACTGAGTGAAAAGCGTTGAATCTGATAGAGTAATTGTATTTAAATAAGCTCTTAAAAATAAAATTCTCTTGTTAGCAGAGGTGGAGAAGCCCATTAGTCTACTTGAATTTTCACAGCAGGAAAGCAACTGGAGTTAGGAAGTGGATTGTGTAGAAAGACCGGTAGACAAAATTGGGCAATTAAAGGCTACATGTGGGAATTGCTTTTTACTTACCTGTTATGTGGGTAATTTTTTCTCCATATCACTATAAAACTGGAAAAAAGTAGTTCAGGGGGAACTGGTGTGAAATAGCTCAATGATATTTTTGAATTACAACGTTTGACAGGCAGGATCAGAGTCTATGAATAAATTTTTATTGTATTTCAATACTCTCTTGTACTGTTGTCAGTGTTTTCAATATTACATGTTGAATGAACTTGAAATGGTGTGTTTGGTGGCAGTTGGAGTGACTTTCAGATTGGTGGGTTTAATTATTTATACTTCCATCTCTGGTATGTACACTAAATCGTTATGACAATGGAATTCTTGCTTTACAGTATTATTTTATTCATCTTACAGTAAGAACGCATGAAATTGAACTTATTGTGATGCAAAACTTAATAAATATCCCTAACACCTTCGTCTGGAGTTGTGGGTGGATGTCAGCCCCAAGATGCTCCACCTAATGCAAAGTTTGCAGAAAAAGACACTGCTGGGTTTTGTGACAGATCTGTGGAGAGGAAGATGAAAAAAAAAATCCACCCATAACTTATTATGGCATAAATTGTAGATATCTCAGAACTGCAGGATTCTTCTTGATGCTGTTTGATTGCAGTAAAGATCTGATGACACCCAGGCACGAGGCTTCTTGGCAGCACCTGTATCCCTTGGCTTCTCCGATTCCTGATGCTGACGTTTTGGCAGCTTCCAGAGTCAGTGTCCGCGATGCCGACCAGGGCAAGTCATCGTGTGGGAGACTGTGGAGTCCTTTTGGGCAGCGTGGCAGGGAAACCACACCGAAACCACAGCTCCACTGACTTTTATAGGAATGCTGGAGTTCTGCACTTTTGCAAGTTGAGCGAGCTCGAGTAGTTGTGCCACAAAATGTCTGTGAAAAAGAATTAGAAATTTCTGCTAGTCTGACATGGCATATATGCTCATGGGGAAAACTACTTGTTTTTTCAGTTTCTCTCTTCCGCAAAGGATGCAGGTCTCCCAGTGCTTGTGTTTTATTTTGTGACTTTGGTGTAGATCGAGTTACTGGCGATGCCGTTTATTATCTGTGTGCATGTATAGACATTTTGCTTGATCATATATACACATGTGTATTAAATACCAATTTGTTATCATTTAGAGCTGTACACGTGGGTATATTTTTACACTTAGATTGCACTGGTGATGGGATCGTAGTCCCTTCATTAGGCTGAAATGCCATTAGATCCAACAGAGTACACAGTACTGAATGTGATCGGCACTTCTGTTTTATCAGGCGTGCAAACTGTATCAGTGCTTTAAAACACTGTTTCTGTTCGCACTTTCTTCCATTTATACGGTCTCTCAGTGCCTTTTCCCACTGCCTGGTCACAGCTATGAAATGATGGGAATTGTAGGTAATAGATCAATATCCCAGAAATGCTTTCTTACTCCTTCCCTCTTCAAGTAAGTGGAGTGGAATAATACTGAGACGGGGTTTCTTGTGTTTCATCCCTTTTCTTAAGGTTTTTTTTTTCTCTGCAGAAACCATAAATATACACTGGTGCTTTGCTGGTTTAGATATCAGACCCACTTTTCAAAGCTTTGCCTGAAGGTAAGAACCAAGTCCAATTTGGATGCTGGTGACAGGATTGGCAATGAGACTTCTGCAAATTGTCCATTTTTATTTACAGCTACAAAAACCTACCATTGCAGTGAAAAATTTTATGCTGTGTTTCATGTGGGATTCACGTCACGTTGACAAGAGCGCAATCTCAAAGGCAATGACCAAAAAATGAAAGCTTGTACTTTCTCCTGCTGTTTTATTAGTGTTGGGGAAATTTTGCTTTCAGCATCTATTATGCTGTGGTTTTCCCTGGCTTTATGAGGTAGGGGTGATAATTCAAGGCTTTTCTTCTTTCGACGAAAAGCTGGACTATATTCTCTGTCTACATGATGCAAATGTCCTTTTTTTTTTTCCTTTGGGCAGAGAAAAGCGAGTGGGTTGGTAACACAACACATTGAAAGACTGCAAATCCTATATGTGCACAATGATAAAACATATCCCTAAAAATGTAAATTAGCCCTCTTAGTCTCTAAGCTAATTTTCATGTGTATAGTGGAAACAAAAACATAATAAGGAGAGATGTAGCTGTTTAACCAGATTATCTTTAAAAAGTGACAGAGATATATTCTGGCTAATAGCCAGCTCCTGGTGAAACGTCTGCCTTGCAAAGCACGTTAAGGCCGTTCCTTCTCCGAACAGCACTGGGCTTTGTAATCAGGGAAGGACAAAGAGTTTAATTCTGTTTTGTTAGGCTGTGATAAACTGGACTGCCTGATTCAGCCGCCTTGTCTTCAGAGGCCTCCAGGGGCCGTTTGGCTGCTTGAATAGGAGCTGGAAGAGGTCTTGCTGTGTCAGGACCTCCGCTTGCAGTCATGTTAACAGAGGTTATGACTGACTGCTCTTCTTTTGGGGCAATAATTTTCTTTTCATTCCCTCTTAATCAAAATATTTCCAGATGTTTTAAATTTAAAAAGGAACTAAGAGTTCACCTTGGCTTTACTAACTGCAAAGATCACTTAATATTTTTTGTTAATGAGGCTGTGAGAACTTCCGCGGCAGTTTTACTTGGATAGACACACCTCTGCTGCTTCTGGTGGAGATGATGGAGGGATGCTTTGTGTTGACTAGAAGAAAGGAGTTTTCCTAGTTGTAGTGCCTAATTTGTCATTAACTTAAGCTAATCAGACTTACGTAAGAGTAACTAAGTGTGTAAGGGTACCTGGTCCCACCAGAAGGTGGTCTTCACCTAGAGATGCCATTTTCATGGGGCCAGCTTACAGCCAGCCGGATGTATTGGCGGGTGTCTGCTGGAGAACGTAAGCAGTGGTCACCCTACAGCTGTTTTACGTAAAGGCAGGCAGAGGAAGACTTTCCTGATCTGACTTATGCAAAGGTCCAGGACCAGCTTCTGCCTGTTCGAGTTGTTAGCTCTGAGGCTCTGACCATGAGAATTTAATTGCTCGGGCAGGTGGGTGACTTATTTTGGATCATGTACACTTTAATAAGGCTGGAATAGGAAAAGTACAGGTATGGAGAACGGTTGATATGAAGAGACGGTGACGGAAATAATTAATATTTGGTGGAAGTTTGGTCTAAACTGTAGCATCTCTACTTTTTTCAGGCTGATTTTCGTTGCTGATTTTTGAACTTAAAGTAGGATAAAGGTGTTGGAAGAATGTTCAGAAGAACGTTGATCTGTAACAATTATCCATAAGGTCTTTCTTGCAAAGCAGGCCCTATCCAATGCCGATCATTTCTGTAGATTGTGAATTAATGACTCAATATTGCTTAAAAAAAAAGTCTGAGCTGTTAATGTGCATGTACATTATCCATATTTATAAACTGGGAAGTGTAATTCTTTTAGCATTTGACAGGCTCTGCTTATAGATTTGCTTAAAAATAGAAAAATTAATGTACTGGAACAATTTTGAAGGGCCTGTAAATAATGAACTGGGGACCAAAAGCTTGAAACATATCTAAGGTTATGTTAATGATGATAAATTATGTTGAGAGGTTTGTTAGAAGCCTTTTGGCAGCTATGAACCATAATTATTGCACATCAGTGAAAGCACAGACACTACAGCCGAGATGTCTCTTCCTGGCTGGAGGTTTATCCTTGCAACTTTTGTTGTGATTTGTCTCAAATACAGTACACATAAGCTTAGTTGCTGGCTATACTGTGTGATTTGGCTTAAGATCTAATGGGAAATCTTTCATAACTGGGTATGCAATGTGGATCCAGTTGTGTCTTTTGTAGGGGTGGACCTACGTGAGAGCTGATAGCGTAAGGCAGTCCAAAGACCAAATCCAGCCTGGTGATGTTTCTTTCTGATCTGTTGTTGTCTTCTCAAAGCAAACTGAAAGTAGTTGTGGCATGGGTTTTGTGGTTGTTTGGTGTGGGGTTTTTTTTGTTTTGTTTTGTTTTTTTTTTTTTTAAGCAATTATCGTTCATCTTTTGTGTGTATGCAGTTAAACAGGATACAGAACCTGTGACCCCAGGGAGCAGCTTCAGAATATCACCATCTAGACTGGGGGCCAATGATCACAGATGATAGGAGGAGAGGAAGAATAATATGATGTTTTTCTGGGTTGTGTTTGACTCCTGGTGCTACCAGCAACACCCTACAGCCGTCAGAGCCTGAGTTTGTGGTCAGTCAGCTTGGGTTGAGGCAGGCCAGCTTTTCATAGCTGGCTTCATCTTCGCAGAGACTTCCCTTCCCCAAGCTGTGCCATTCTCCTCTTGACTAAATGCAAGGCACCGTGCCAGAGATGGTCAGGAAGAAAGATAAGAAGAAAGATTCAGAGCTGTCGTTCATTATTTAAACGGTGATAACACCAATCCACATTTATGAGGAGCAAGAATCTTTACATCACTGAAAAAACCAGATAGGATCCTTATAGAAGCTGAAGAGAAGGGAGATGAGATGGCATGTGATTTGCAGGGGTGCAGGAATTGTGTAGGGTAAAAATGGTAAATTGTACCTGGAGAGCAGGCTGCTGGCATCTTAAAACTCACCGCCACTAAAAATGTAACTTATGCACGTGAAATGTTCAGCTAGGGATTAAATCCCACTCCCAGCTCTTGAAATGCTGTCTTCTCTGCTGCGCCTGCGCACCTCTCCAGGATGAGGCCGTGGATGGTGTCGAGGAATCGGAAACGTTGGTCTCGGAGCACAGCCCTGCAAACGCCTTGTGCTCTCCCAGCTGAGGGAGTGGTGAACTATGGGATGTGGTGGAGGAAAATGGGACAAATGAAGGCAGGTCAGGTATTTCTTATATTGGTCAAGTGGCCCAGAAACCGTCTCCTGGTGACTTCAGGCAAAATTCTACCTTCTGAGCTTCTGTTTCTGTAAAAATCCCTTAGTGCATTTAATTGAGTTGGGATCCAACCTCTTCTCTGGAAATAATGGCAAACTTTTAAAATTTTTGCTTCTGACACTAGATTTGCTCTCACAAGCTTGTTTCACTCGATGTCTTTGTTCTGCACGTAATTCCCATTAATGTTAATGGGACTTAAATGGGCGCATCCCTGGGGAACGCGTGTGGTTATGGCGTGCGACTAGATCACCTGTTTGCTAGCCAGTGATGTGATGGCGCCGCTGACAGTATTTAGCAGTCTCTTTTTAAATTAGGGCGCCAAATGATGACTTCATCCCTGTGTGACAAGGTGCCACCTCACCTTTGGGCGAAGCAGAAAGCAGAGGTGGCTGTCGGCGGCCCATGCTGCCATAGCCGCTTGGCTGCTCTGCCAGACCCCGGCAGCGCTGGCTTTATGTGACAGTAGGAGCCGCCCAGGCAACACATCTGAATCCAGAGTGGGGGGCAATCTCCCAAAACTTGCTTTTGTGGGCACCATGAGAGAGAAGGTGATATCTGTCAGTACCGTGAGGTTGGGAGATGGCTGGTTGATGGATGCTATGGAGGAGATGATGTGCAGCGTTATCCGCTGCTGCTCCGGGATGTGCTAAGCTTCACTGGGCTAGAGTGGCGAAAGGGGAGGGAAGCGCATCGTTGTCGAAATGAGAATTCCCTGAACTATGTTACAAGTAATTTGTTATCATCACCTCTGTGTGTATATTTGTATAGATGTATACGTCTGTTCTGTTGAACCAAACTCAGTGTAGTTACAGGAGTGTTGCTATGGTGACCCAACGTGACAGCTTTCCTCCTCTCGGAGGATGTATGCTAACGATGGTCATTTCCCCAAGGGGAGCAGGCTGGTATTAAAAATAAATCTGAAAAGAAATTAACAGGTAGTATGTAAAAATCCATTCTCATTAGCAGTAATTAAACAAGCCCTGTAGGATTCTAATGAGGAGGAAAAGCCAATTTTAGCTGAAAATATGTTGCACTCCATGAATCCAAATGAGCGTTGTATTTGTTGCGAGGAGGATGCAAAACCCTTCACGTTTCATTATGGTCATTTGCTGCTTGCACCTGACCGCACGGTCCCGGTGTAGGGAATGTTTCTCCTTGGGCTGGATGCTGAGGCATTCCGAGGAACACACTGCTCTCCTTTCAGATGAGATAGATTGAAAGATTTATTTTATTTAAATACCTGCCATTTTTGAGCCATAAATGCACATGCACATACCTACAAACTTTTCTCTGCTTTTAAGATTTTGCCGAAACCGGAATTTAAGTGTAGAAATCCCAAACCATCACAAGATGGATGACTGAAAGCACTGTGACTAGTTACTGTGACTGATGTCCTCCTCTCTGAAGGAAACCTAAATATTCCTGTCAACTGGTTCTTGATCTTCCTGCCTTTAATTAAGCATGTATGAACTTTTGAGTTGAGAAGAATCTCTCACTGGGGCTGGTATCAAGGAAGTGTTTGCTGTGAGGAGCTGTAATTTCAACAAAAAAACCCCATTGTGTTGCCAACCTGTGCTGTCATCTTGTTGCGCACAGTCGTTCTGCACCATTTGCTTGTGGGCTGTCCTGCCTTGAACTACTGCTGCATCCCCCAGTTAGCCCAGAGTTAGAGAATCACAGAATAGTTTGGGATGGAAGGGACCTTCAGAGGCCATCCAGTCCAACCCCCCTGCAAGGAGCAGGGACATCTCCAGCCAGATCAGGTTGCTCAGAGCCTCATCCAACCTGGCCTGGAATGTTTCCAGGGATGGGGCATCCACCACCTCTCTGGGCAACCTGTGCCAGTGCCTCACCATCCTTTCTAGTATCTAATCTAAATCTAGATTGCAGTTCCAGGCAAGTAATTTATGTGGTTTGCAATCTTTATGCTGTAGAGCTTTCCTGCCCATAGGTCAGCTATTTTGGGTGTGTGTTGCTGTGCCAGGGAACTTTTAATTACCTGTAACTGAAGCCTGCACTCTGAATTGGCTTATTACAAAAAGCTGCCCTGCAAATGTGGCTGTAATTTAATTACCTGGTGAAAGCTTGCAACCAAAGCTTTCAGGAAACATTTCCAACTGCCTGGCAGCTGCTGTCTGTAGGTGGAAAGGGAACAAAACATTTACAGTTAAACAAAACCAGAGAGATCTTTTGGAAGGAAAGTAAATAGAGGAATTAGGCGTTTGCCTAATACATAATTTCATTTATTCCATGTCGTGACCCTCTGCTCGGATACACTGCTGGTTTGTAGAGGTGGGCTGATGTCCTGTTTGCTGTGAGCTGTATGGCTTTCCGGATGCAGACAGAGGTTGCCACTAAGATACCTGTTTATCAGGTATCCTCAGTGCTGCCAACTAAAGCACTAAAATCTGCCGGCTAAAGCCCTGGGGAGTGGGCACTCCAGTGTACACTGGAGATCTGCAGTGGTGCTTAGTGATAAGTTTTGGTCATCACTGTCCCATCAATGATACCACCAGATTCCCACTCCTACCGTGCTTGTGCTGTAATTCATGAGCAGCGTCGTCAAACAGCGAGAGGAGCACTTAAGCTTTCCTGTCCCAGCCAGCATTTAATATTTGAAGTGATTAATTCATTTATGAAATCCAGATTTGCAGGTCAGCTTAAACTGATAAACAGATTACTGTCCTGTCTGCTTGTCATCTCAGAAGTATTTCTTTCTAGGTGTTTAGGTTTTGTTTCATGAAATTTGTTACGTATTGTGGCTTGGCTTCTTGGCTACTACAGTGTGTGGAGTCCTCAGTGACTTCCTAGCCAAGTAGTGCTGACACCCGACGGTTGCTTAGGCTTCAGGATGAAATAAGGTCATGTACCTGGTTTGATGTGTTGAGAGGCGTCCAGAAACAGTGGTGCAAAAGATTGGTTACTTTTTTGTGGTTATGAAAAGTGAATAGCTAGTAGATGTTCCTCCGGGTGAGGAGTTCGCCTGTAGAACTTGCAGGTCTTAGGCGCAATGGCTTCCTGAATAACCAGTATTAGTGAAGCTGCTGAACAGGAGAGGAGGTCAAGGGGATCATAGAAGCATAGAATGGTTTGGGTTGGAAGGGACCTTTAAAGCCCATCCAGTCCAACCCCCCTGCAAGGAGCAGGGACATCTCCAACCAGATCAGGTTGCTCAGAGCCTCATCCAACCTGGCCTGGAATGTTTCCAGGGATGGGGCATCCACCACCTCTCTGGGCAACCTGTGCCAGTGCTTCATCAACCTCATTATAAAAAAAATTTCTTCCTTATATCTAATCTAAATGTACCATCATCCAGTTTAAAGCCATTACCCCTTGTCCTATCACTACATGCGCACATCAAAAGTCCCTCCCCATCTTTCCTGTCGGCCCCCTTTAGGTACTGGAAGACCGCTCGAAGGTCTCCCTGGAGCCTTCTCTTGTCCAGGCTGAACAGCCCCAACTCTGTCAGCCTGTCCTCATCGGAGAGGTGCTCCACCCTCTGATCATCTTCGTGGCCTCCTCTGGACTCGCTGCAACAGGTCCACGTTGTCTGATGTTGTCACCTTTGCACCTTAACCTGATGTTAGGTTTTAGCTGTGCAGTTTTAGCCTCCTGTGCCGCTGTGTGAGTGGAGGCATTGCCTGGAGCTGCTGTGATCCCACCACCAGCGTTTCCATTGCTCTCCTAAGGGTGTCCCACCTGTGCCTGGGTCAAAAACCTGTTTCCACAAAGGCGGTCTTCATAGCTCCATGAGACTCCTTGGAGTCAGAGACATTTGTTAGGTCACCTTGTGTAAATGAGCAATAAAAGACATCTGTATTTATCCTAATTGGACCTGGGGAGCTTACAAGTCTAATAAAATATTACAGTTCCCAGTTCTTGTCCCACACAGCTTGTGTTCCTCTGCAGTCCAAGGTCTGAATGAATATGTGTGATCGGAACTGATTTACCCTTCGTTACTATAATGAGTATTGATGGGTATTGTTAAATAGTTTATGTAAATGGCAATATCAGAGATATTGTTTTACAAAGGAGTTGGTAAAAGCTTCCCTGTGATCACAATAAAAAAGGAAATGTGAGTTTTAGGCCGAAATATTTAGACCTTCAGATCTGAGGTGTGCAAATAACAGGGTGGTTATCTCTGTTGTGTGCGAGGAGGAGATAAAAATCTGTTCTTCTGTCTAACCTATCAAGTTTTCAGTCAGCGCTGGGGATGAAGTGATGGTTGTGGATTGTGTTGTCAGATAAATTTGATGTTCTGCCTATCAAAAGGAATAAATAAAGGTGTCTTCATTACAGTATAGAAACCACTGTGCTGTGAGAAAACACTGAATGATAGGAAAGCTGAAACAAAAGTCAGCCCCTGGAAGGTGAAGCCAGGTAATCAATCAGTGAAATTAAGAATGTTTTCGAAATGAGGGTGTTAAACAGTGCAAAAGTCTTACGAAAACTTGCAGCACATCTCCCTTGGTGCTTGTAATTCAGTACTTGGATGGTTTTGAGAGTTAGTTGTAATCAATTTCAAGTTACTGGTCTGAGCTTCAAACTTAATGGCCAACGTTTGAGAGGGAACCGCAGTGGGCCACTGATCCCTTCTGTCCTTTAACTCTGAGCAGCAGCCTCTCCTCACTTGGATTTTTATGCCCCATACTGACTCATAGCGTGTTTTTTGAGCTTGAGGTTTTTGCTCAGCATCATGTACGTGCGTCCTGTTAGAAATCCTTCTGCACCTGCTGGCACCTTGTTTCTAAACGATGGAGGGGAACTGCGTGCTGAGCTTCGTCCTGCTCGGAAAGGGGACCAGCTACTCAGGGGAGGCTGTTGCTCAAGTGATGTATCGTAAAGAAAGTGTTCACTACATATCTGCGAAATGGGAATTGCTTTGTGTTATTTAAAATCCTCCAAAGCCCCCCAAACCCTATAGTTAAGATGAAGAAAATAAGCAGTGTAATCATACTACAAATATTTAGGCTAAAATCCGATGGGAGAAGTTACTGTCGACTCATGGGGTGCAACTCCTTGCCGTTGGTGATGCCCTTGGTCATGTATTTCCATCCTGACTTGTGCTTATTAGGCTGGAGTGGGGTGTTTTGTCTCAAAAAGCACATTTGTTTGAGGTTGTAACTTCTTGATATCTGTTCTGGCTCTAAAGGAATTTTGGAATAACGCAGCCATGCGTGAAACATATGTTTGAAACAAGCTGTGATGCAGAGCTCTGACCTTGTGTTGGTAAGGTGGATGAGAAGCTAAAAATCACTGATTGGTGGGTTTTGTGCGGTGTTTTTTTGCTATTCTTAATTTTGTTGGGACCACTCCACAAGGTTTTAGTGTTAAAAGCCTTCTGTTAAGGTAGAGAATAGCATTTCAATGAAAAATAAATCACAGCCAGCTGTTAAGTCTGCCAATTAGTGTAGCTTCATCAGTCTATAGCACTGTCTTAAGTATTTGTGGTGGATGATTGACAGTACCTCAGAGTCCTTTCTTGGAGTATAACCCAGAGCTCACACAGAAAATTAGGGTTCCTTGTGGCGAAGGAGCGAGCCCGTTGGATGGCAGGTGGAGTTCACGCAGCAGCGTTCTGTTGATGTGCCGTTCCCATCAACTCTGACTTCGGAACAAGAAGTTGACAACTGCCCTGCTTAACTGCTTACCAGCACCTCTCGAAAATACTTAACTTATCCTTTTTTCCTTATTTTTTTTTTTAACTACCATGAAAAATGTCAAAACAAAACCAAAAAGTCATTTATTTGGCATTTTAGAAGCAGTAAAATGTTGATGTAATCCCACTTAATCAGAAGTGCTGCTGCCTGGCTGTGTGTGTGTGTTCAGGGTTGGTTCCATGTATCACAGCCTTTGGACTTTGGGAAATCTCCGTCCCTTCATGGCATTCACATTTCCACTGTAATCCTAGTTACCTGTTGTTCCCGTTGATCTTCAGTTATCTGGGGGCACTTGGTTCTGTACCAGAGAGGTGACTTACACAAGCAACCAAAATTTTTTTTTTTCAATATGAGAAGTTTGCCTGTTACACAGCAGCTGCCTGTGAGCAGCTGTCCTGAAATCTGTAGGTGACAACTTTATAAGGGAGCAGTGGATGCTCTGTTATTACAATTCAGTTTTATTAAGCAATCTAAACTACCTGTTTGGTATTTTGTTTCACACCTAAGAGTCTACATCTAACGGGCAGAGCTAAAATGTAAAGTAAAAATAAATTTTAATCTTTATCTTCATGTCCAGAATCAGTCACTGGAAACATGAGTGTCCTTTACTGAGGATGGATAATTAATTCATGTTTCAATTTTGAAAAGCCTTTGTGATTTTTTTTTTAATTATTTTTTAAAATGACCGATCAGCCACTTTGGAATGAATATGTACAAAATTTTCTTTAAGGTGAAATAAACGGAGTTTAAAAAGGCTGAATTGCAGTGAATCGTTTTGATTTAAGTACCAAATGGTTCCTCGGTGCCAAAGAGGGGTTTTGTATGTTTTATAATGTACACTGGTGGAAAAACTTAATGTGAAAATAATAACTTGCAAAGCTCAGGAGATGCAAGGGTTCCTCTAGCAAGTTTATCATTGTCTGTGTTGCATACGCGTTCGGGGATTTATGGGAATATTCAAAATTGCGTGGAATATTGCATGAGGTAGAAAACAGGCATGATTACAGTTCCTCTAGGAGCTTCGTCGTTCTAATATTTTAACTTCTCTGCCTAATTTCTTTATGTTAATGTTGACTAATGTACTTTTTTTTTTTTGTAAATAGCTGTGACTAGAGGTTTGTGTCAATCATTATCTTCAGTTGTCTTGAAGTAATATGCCCAGTCAAGCCTGCATTGTAAATGCTGAAATTGTTTATAATGCTTTACTGGTTTACAATTATTAAATTATACTGCCAGGGGCAGAGAAGGTTTTTTATTCTTCCTGGCATCTGACTTGAGTAAATGTGTAATTGTGTATGGAGCAGAGCACTTCATCTATGCCCAGGGAATACCTTGAATTTTCAGGGATTTAAAGGAACTGTGCAGCATTTAGGATGCTGAGAATGTTTCCGTCTTAACTGAAGACTCTGTCAAAATCTTTTGGCTCTTACTGCTTGGCCATGGACAGTGTGAGAATATTTTTTTTAATGTGCTAGTTTTTCATGGTTAAACAAATACATGTCTTCAAACAGTGAATAACGATCTAATTTTCTGAGAATTGTAATATACGGTAGTCATACCTACCTTCTGTATCTCTTAGTATTGACAGAATTAAGCCCTGATGTTATCCAGCTGCACCCTGCTTATTTTAAGAAAGCAATTCTTTAAGAGAAGAAAAAAAAGCCAGTTGACCAAGACAGGTCCAGTGTTCCCAGTCGGTCATGGGCTACAGCTGGCTTCTGGCTCCGGGAGGTGGGTGGCCGCTGTGGCAGCGGCTGCAGTCTCTCTCTGTCATTGCTCATCTGCTAATTGTGGCAAATGACAATTTTATAGATCCCAGGGCGCCTGCTCTGTGAAGTGTCAGCACTCAGAGGAGAAATAGAAGATCTGACAAAACGTCTTGTGTTGGGAGAGAGGAATATGTACCCTCCAACTTTTTTTAGGAGGAACCCCACTTGTTTCTTGGAGTCACAGCGCTGGTGAGCGTGACGGTGATCACTGCCTACTCCTTGACAGGCTGGGTGGCAAATAGCATCAGTGGCAGGCAGCACGAGGAAGGGACTGAAATGCAAAGCCAAGCCACGCTGCGTTCATCTGAGGAGAGAGAGAAGGCAAGGGGCTGTGAGCTGCTGCGCTGGTTTAAAATGAACACGGGATTTTTCTTGTCAAGTAACATTGAGACAATATTGTGCGAGAGCAAACAAGGCTCAGTTCTTTTTTTTCAATACAATAGGCAGAAAATGTCCACGGGAACGTCCATGTTTCTATGGTTACAGGATTGTGTCCTCTTATGGACTGTAAGGATGATGATAAATGGATATGATGATACTGTACTACACCTGAAATGCCGTGAGGGAAGCAGGAACCTGTCACAGGTTTACAAAATCCTCGGTGTCTTAGACCCGGGAGCACCTTTAGACCTCCCCGCTGTTCCTGGGCTACATTAAAGTAGGAGCTTTCTGTAGAGAATGATAATAAGTAGAAAAAAACCAGGACACAAATATCAGAAGTTAATAAATGCTTTATTTCTTACAAGGTCATATTTTTAGTAACTAAATAAAAATTTGCTATTTGTTTAAGTGAAGTGAAGAAAAATCAGTAGAATACATGATGAGAACTTGATGAAAACCTTGGAAAACTTAAGTTTACCCTCTTCGTGTCTCTCATAGCGGTTTCTTAGCCCTCCAAAGATGAATGTATTGGTTACAGTCTACTTAATGACCGTTTTTCTTCTGAGTCTGATAGTGGCAGAAGGAATTGGCAGATAAAGCTTTTTTTTTTTTTTCTTCTTCTTCTTCTTCTTCAAATGTCTATTCAGGGGCTGCAATGTTTCAGGACTTGGGAATACTCTGTTGGCTGTTCCTGTCAGGTATAGTCCATCAATTAGCTTTGCATAATACATTAGTTCATTCTTCATGCCTGAAATTCAAGTGTTATTTGTTAAGCTTCCAGTTAATGAAGTGTTGCAGACAACAGAGTTCACTGGTTTTCTCTTTGGCTTGGAACAACGGGATTAGAGCTGGAACACGTAGATGCCACAAGCGTAACTCCGGGCGTGGGTACCCAGCCCCGTAAGGATCTTGGGGAAGGCTGGTTGGGTGGTAGCCTGGGGCAGATGGAAATGTTAGCGATGTAACCTGGCCCAGGAGTGTTTGGGTACTTGCTCTGTCCACGGAGCAGAAATGCAAAGAATCTGGTGTTGTGCCCTGCTCAAGCATGTCTGAGGTGTGGAGGAGATGACCTCAGCAGCACAAATCCATAGATTACCTCCTTGAAAACCGCCATGAGCGTGCACAAACAGGAGTGATACGTAATCAGCTGTGTAGTCCAGAAAACGTACCGTGGGGTATTTGCTTTATGGGCTGCTTACCACTTCCATAAAAACAGGAGGTGGAAGAGGAGGAAAAAGAAAAATGGCTATGAAAAGAAACCCAACTGTAGGACTCTGGGGAGTACATTTACAGTTTACTCCTTGATAATCCACCTGAATTTGTTTTGGTTTTTTTTTTTTCCACCTAAAAGAGGTATAAACCAAACCAAATTACTCTCTGAATTATGCCAAGTATTTTATTCTCTTAGAAATAGCTGGAGAAGTTTAATTTTAATTTGTACCCCATGTAGAATGGAGACATGCAGAAGATACAGTCAGTCTTTCTAATGTGGCTGCAGCAATTGAAGATCAATCCAGAACAAAGCTGGGTGAAGGGGAGGAATTACAGTTTTTCTGGAAATGGGAAGTAGTGCCGCGCTTTCCCAGAGTGAAATATTACAGGGTTACAGTGTTGACAGAGGGAGCTGACATGATGCTGCCGAGGTTGATTGGATTATAAAGGGATTAAGTAGTAATGGGATTGGAAGATACTTCTTGAATGAAAAGACAGCTGTAGAGGATTTTGAAAGGAAGATTTATAGGGTTGAGTCAGTTCAACCTTGCGGTCATAGCCTTGCCTTGAATCAGGGGGTGTAGGGAGGCAGGGAGCTCGGAGCTGGTAGAGCCTGAGAAGTAGAAATAAGAGCAAAATCAGAACCCGAGCTCTTCCTTCAGGGGGTCCCATGGACCTTAACAGAAACGTTTTCATATAAATGCTTAATTTTAACGAAAATAAAAAGTCTACTCTATGTAATTTTGTTTTCTAAGCAAAGGTGAGAATGTGAAATGTTGCACAGTAAAGTGTTAATGACATGTTATCCTGCTGCTACCTTTGCCATTGCTAAAAATTTCTAGTAGTATAAAAAAAAAAGTTTAATTCTGCAACTAGACTGTAACTGAAAGGAATTAACAGAGAAACAGTTGAACACCAAAATACATGCACCATGTACAAGCTCTTCCCCTCTGGAAAGATTTATGCGGGGCAGAAATAGCCTTGAAAGTCAGAGGGAAAGCTCTTGATCTTACCCTGTACTTGCGGTAATCCCAAACGCTTCTGCCTGGATTGACTTGTATGAGAAAAGGAGAAAATGGCGTAGGGGCTAGGTTCTCGAGCACCATAAGGGATTTAAAAGTTCATGGTTTCCAAACGTGGTCCAGGTGGTGCGATGGGGAAGAAGTAGTGGCTTCTTGATTGTCTGGATAGACACCTTAGTGCCTGGAACTCAACAGCGTCAGCCACATGATAAAACACGTGTGAGCCGATGCATCTTAACTCAGGGGAAAGATGGACAACTGCAGCGTGGAAGAGACCTTGCAAAGGGAAATAGAGGTCTCCTTCTTGCACTTTACAGTGATCAATTTTACGGCCAGCAGGAGGAAAAATGAAGTATTTTAAAAATATTTTAAGCTGTTTGAGGCCTCAGAGTCCATTGAAAATGTGAATACTCAGCAGATACCTGGATGTATGCCTTAATTTCTGTTAACAGCTGTTAACTTTCCTCGTTCCTTTCTATTTTCCTCTTCAGACCACCTTGCATGGACTGAGTCTGTAACTGGCCAGTGCCCTTGTTGGTTGGTTCTGTAAGCTTAGTAGATACTACAATACCACGGATGTCCTCATGCAGGGAGGTGCATACATGGTTTTGAAGGAACTTGTCGCTGTCAGTTTTCTTCTGGTAACCAACGATGCGAGGTTCAATTTTTCAAGTCATTTGTTGCATTCAACTCGAATCATAGCTTGAAGTCGTATATGATGATGTCCACCAGAGACAGGATCTCTGCTTTCCAAGGTTAGTGCTCTTTTGAAAACTGCTGCACATGGGACCGATTTTTCGATATCAAATAGAAGATCACACTAAAATGGGAAAAGTGCTCGTCTTCCACATTAGTTGCAGACCATGGTAATCAAATTAAGCTTCTATAAAGAAATCTCTGCTGCGCGGGCACCTAGATTGCTGCACGAGAAATCTCTGAAAACCCGTGTTTCTGTTGCTTATGCGAGTTCTTATACGCGTTTGATCCTAATTTTCAGTGATAAATGTCCTACTCAGTACAATTTGAGGAATTTTGTCATGTAGTAGTCGTACTACTTCAAGTTAGCTAATTAATTATTGGCCATAAATGCACTCCCCCCCTGCCCCCTTAATAGAGGTAAATCAACTGAATCTAGCCTGGGAGATGATCAATTTGGGCACTGTCTATCAAGTTTTTTATCTCAATGACCCATTGTGGAGAAGAGTACTATAGGTGGAGTCAGTTATTTAAAATCTTAGGTTAGTTTTCAATTTTAGAGTCTTAGCACTTTACTAAATGTCCCTCTATATCATAAGAGAGTGAATGGGGCCAGTATGTTCTGTCCACAAGCTGCTGTGGATGTTCTTATTGTTCCTTTCTTTTTCTGTTTTGCATACACTCTTTCAGAAATAATCATTAGAAAATTGACTTTGGAAAGGGTTTGGGACTGAAATTCCGACCACTGAACCGCAGCGACAGCTTAGACATTGTTACCTACATGCTCTGTGACTTATTTTTGGTTATGATATGCTGATTTAAAAAAAAATAAAAATACTTTGACCACATCCATTAGTAATTCTTTAGAGATCATAGAATTATCGAATGGTTAGGGTTGGAAGGGACCTTCACAGGTCATCTAGTCCAACCCCCTGCAAGGAGCAGGGACATCTCCAACCAGATCAGGTTGCTCTGAGCCCCGGCCAACCTGGCCTGGAATGTTTCCAGGGATGTGTCCTTACATTACGGAAGAAAAGGTTACGGGGATGTGGTTTAGGATTAACTGTAGCAGAGGAGCTGGCCTGTGCTTGCCAATCATTGCTGCTATTAGTTTGAGGAACCAAAACAACAGTGTCCTGTGGCTATTTAATTGACAGTTGAGTCTTTACCAGCGCTGGTAAGGTGGTGATGAAACAAAAGAAGGGAATGGCTGAAGCCCCTTGGTAAGTGCAAGATTTAACTTCTGCAGTTGGTAACTCAAATAGGGCTGCATCAGTGTTTCTGTTCTCTTTTAATGTTACTCTGAATGTAACTTCTGAATTACTTCACCTAATTAATTTGTTACGGGTTTGTTGTTTTTTTTAAAGAGTCTGTAGCCTTGTAGAAAATAACATTCAAGAATAATTTGCTTCCATTGCTCCACATGTGTGCATTGTGGGTGTTTTTTATATTTAACAAATATATTCAATATTTGGGACAGAGAGTTGCAGACTAATTATGATTTAACTGAAGGCTTTGAAATTATTGTCATGATGATTATTATTGTACAAATACAGAGTGCGTGGATGGAAAAGGGATGAAAAAATGTTTGCCACCTCTCTGACAGATTGCACGTCTCACGTAACCTTTAGGTCAGATAGCTTGGAAGTGGAATGAGCCTGAATTATTCAGAAGGCAGTGAAGATTAGTTTGATAGTGAGAGTATGTATTGATCTGGCAGCATTCTTTCTGCTATGTTGAGCTTCCAAAATATTTAAGAACTTTGAAAATAAGTTTTTATTTAATAAAAAAAACATGGCTGGAGGAAAAAAAAAAGCAGTTTTCCTAAATCTTTGCTAGATTTTAACCTTAAGAAAAAAACCAACAAAAAAAACCCCTAAAAACCCCAAAACAAACAAACAAAAAAACCCACTAAAGTAAAACAAACCCCCAAAAGCCACGAAAGCATCAGCTATCAGAGTGCCTGACAATACATCTGACAGCGTCTTCTATCCTTCCGCAACAAGATCCATTTCTTTCAGGCAATTACCGGCTTCTCTTTCAGATCAGATAGAGGTTTATTGAGTTTCCCACTGTGCAATTACAGTTCTCAAGAACAGATCACTACGTACAAGCGGCCTGGGTGATGGAGTTGATTGCAGCGGAAAGTAGGAGGAAGATGCTTCAGTGTGGTGGGGTTTTTTTGGTGGGGATCTGGAATATACAGGGAGAAAGTTCAGTGCTGTAGCGGATCGATTTTGCTTTATGGCCAGGCAGAGCCAACCTAATTTTTGCACGAACTAGTGATGTGTGGAGCTGCAAAATGAATTTTTTTTTTTTCTTTAACATGGAAAACGCTAAGACCCACCATTAGCTTAAAACACACTTTGGAATTTCCAGCCTGTAACGAGAAAGACAAATAATACTCGTTTTTATAGGACTATTTACAACATAAGTTTTTATTGAATAGACTGCCAACGCTTGAGAAAGCATGTTTCAGATTTCAGTGGCATTGGATAAAATGCTCCTGCTCGTTGCATTTATCAAAGATTCCGAGATGTTCGGGACCCGAAGAGGGGCTCATTCACATGCAGACGCTGTGCTGCCGGGATTAGCATTCCGTTCTCAGCACCGACTGCGCGAGGATTGCCTGGTGGGATTGTTGCTTTTGGAAGGTGAGGACTATTATTTTAAAGCATCTAGCAGGCATATGTATTTTTTTTAAAACTATAGCAGCTTAAGTGACTTCTCAGGACATGTATCTTCTTTTTACGGTTTAGGTGTAGCTTTGTGTTTTTGAATAACTGTGTCTCGGAGAAAACTGCTTTGTATTCCCATGCTTCACCCATATGATGCTGGCTTAAGTTACAAGCTTATGCAAATATTTTTCATTCTGTCATTGCTCTGCAAGGCTGAAGATTTAGTCAGGCTTTGGAAGCCCAGCTTAGCTGTTTGTGCGGGAGTTGGGCAAATCCCAGGGCACAACACATTTTCATACACAACATTTTTTTTTTGTCATTTCAGTTTATGCTCCTTGTCTTAATTATTTACTTGCTAGTCTAGTTCCAAGTGCTGTCTTTATAGAAAGAAAGAAAAAGGTGCCTTTCCAAGTAAAAGAGCATTAGAGTGCTGCAAAAGGAGTCGAATGCCGTCACGTTATCTAAGATGAATCCATTGAAGCCCAATGGCCTTAAATTAACGGGCATTTTTGTTACTAAAACAAGCAAGTCTGGCCAATTGTGGGAGATGGATACTGTTCCATCTTTAATTAAAAATAAGGCAGTTGAACAATTTTATCATGTGTTGGCACCCTCATTATTATTTCAGTGTCGTTGAAGCACTAATAGGTGCACAATCTCAGTTTACCTCTGCTACAGGGTAGGCAATATTGCCAATAACTCTCCAAATGTGACTCTAGGCAATCACAAATGTCAAATATAATGAGATCTACATTTTTATTTCAGGCGTTTTAAAAGCGAAGCATAAATGTTAACTTTATACAGCTTGTGCAATATTAATAAAGCAGGTTGTTTTCCATTGATTATGTTTTGATGTCGGCGGTTGTAATTGAGTCCGGGGGGGGTGTTGGTGCGTATGAAAATGAGCATGCTGCATGGTCTTAAAGTCACTTTTCTCTGCAAGGTGAAGCTTGTAGTTACGGACATGACATATGTCATCATTATTGCAGCCATATATAGTAACGGGGTACGGTATTGCCAGCCTTGGCTTTCTCTTCTTATTTGAGAAGATGTCCTGATTTCCATCACTTCTGAATCCTGCGCTGTCGTGAGATCCTGGCAATCAGTGGTGGTTGCAGTGCAGGTCTCTTCCAGCTGCGTTTTACAGCGATCCCACGGGCATGGCCAGATCTCCTGTTAGCCAGTTCCATCCTTATCAAGTGTAATGGTACGTTTCCTCTCCGTCACCCATTGGCCTCTCTTTATTTTGCCCCTCAGTAGGTTGGTTGTGCTGGCCTGTGTCCCTCATCTCGTCCTTACTGTTGTCCATGGGTTTGATGAGGAAGACTTTTTCAAGTGGTTTCCACAGCTGATTCCATGTCAGCTGCATGAAAAATGTGAGTGGCAAGTTTCTCTTCTTGAAAATAAAGCACATATGTGTTGTTGGTATTTGGTTGAGTATGAAGTCAGTTGTTGTAGCATCACGTGTTTCTCCACTTTTTTGAAGAGGAGAATAAATTCTCTCAAGTACAGGAGGACGTCCTTGTCTCTTCTCCCACTCTGGCCCACTTGTTCTACTCAGTAACTCTGAATCTTGGTATAATTCAGTTCAACTTTAATACTCCTTAAACACTAATCAGTCAATTTATCATCTTGTTAATGTCAAGGCTGGCACTTCTACAGAGACAGATGTTGTGTGTTGTAACCTTGAAGATCCCCATCATCTTTTTGTAAATAAGAATTCAGTGAACAGGTTTAAAAGCTAGTAAACACAGTTCAAGTTTCCACTAAACTTAATCCATTTAAAGATATATTTTTTTTTACGTGTATACTTTGTGTGTAGTCTAACCTTTGTGATTTAGCAAATGATTCTGTGCCCCTCGCCTAAGAAGCAGTGCCATCAATACAAGCCGTAGCGTTTCAGTATGTGCTGTGAAGAGGCACGGCAGTGGTGATCTGGTGGTTGGTCTCTGATCCAGCAAAAGGCAAAGCCTCCTGCGGAGTTGGTGTTTTGCTAAAAGCACGTACTGCTGCAGAATTCTTCATGAAAGTAGTTTCGATACAAGGGAAAGAAACTTAATTTAGTGTAAGTTAGACCACTACGTATGCTCTCTTGGTCTCCTTGGTTCCACTGAAGTGTTTCATACCACCTCGGGATATCCTTGAGGTTTTGAAACCATCCTGGGCTGCAATTGTGAGGGAATTTCCTTGGATTCTGGTTTTGTGGTGCAGTGATCCTTTTTTCCTGTCTTTGTTCTGTACTCTTGGGGCCCAGTGTCTCCACAGCAATACCTTAATGTGAGAGGAACCTCCACGATGCCCATCTTCATGTCTGTAGATACACACTAAGCCTGACTGGATGAGCAATTGTGTTGATGAAATAGTATAGGGATTAAAATCAGATGCAGGCCTTGTATCACATTCAGACAATACCTGGTTGGTGCAATTCAAGTCAATAAATACATTTTTTTCCTGAATGAGGCAGTATACGTGGTTGAACTCGTTTTCCCTCAAAGTACTATGGTTCAGTGAATATTGAGAGATCTGCGGCTGCTCTGAACGCACGTAGTGCCTTTGCTAATCGCCGACAAATGCTGCTGAAATTGGAGGGATTTATCCTGTAAAACTAGGCACCAAACTACAAACTTTACTGGACTGGCACTCGGGTGCCGCAAAAATGGAGAAAAGACTTCAGTGGGTCTCAGCAGGTTTGCAGCAATTAAAGAGCTGGCTCAGTGAACCTTTCTATGTAAAGATGGAAAAATTAGAGTTGTTGTAATCTCTAACGTAAATCACTTTTACCTTCCCTTTGTAGATAAAACTTTCTTCTACGCGTAGACAACACAGCAACGTGGTCTTCTGACCATTTAGCACTGCTGGTGTCCCCTAAGCGTACGGCTTCATCAGCTGCTGAGAAATGCTTCTGTTTTCTGTAATGATAAAACATAATTATTTCAAATAATTTTGCTGCTTTTGGAAGCAGATTCTTTCATGATGTCGTGAATTTTTGGCCGTAAGTAGAATGAGTGAGTGCAGAGTAAATCATTGTGTGATCTATCCAAAAGGACAGAAGTGATACAGCTGAAAAAACGGACTTGATGCACCGTGGCGTGGGATCCACAAAGAGCCCACTGGAGAGAGGCTTGTCCCTGCGCAATGGCAGTGTGTCAGATGGGCTCTGTTAGTATTCTCCGTGGATGGCATGGAATTGTCTCAACTGCTTTAGATGCTCTGTATTTTTAGGGTCAGCACGTGCCACCTGACTCCTCTGCCGCTGAGAAACCAAGCATGCGGGCCGTCGGTGTTTTAAACGTGAACTGCACTGAAGTTGGCTGTCAGGCCGTTTGCATTTGCTTGTATGTTCCTAATTATATAGATAATCATTTCAGCATTGCTTAAAGTTTTACTTTGGGAATTCAGCTCTTATAAGCCCCATTTTATAATTAGTTTATTTGTATTATCTTTATTCCTTATTAATAAATCACAGTTCAGCAGTTTCAGCCGATTACTTTGATCGCAGTGGCTGGTGATTCACGGTTTCATTCCCTGTTGGCGTTTAAAATGCAGCATTGTGGCAACGCAAACAAGCGCGCGCGGCCACGGTTTGAAGAATTAGCAATTCTGCGTATCGTAATATCCTAATGAGTGACTCGCTGCTGTTCATATGTGGTTGTTCATTAAGTGAGTGAGGTGAGATCATTAGCTGGTGAATCCCTGGTGGCATGACCTCATGGTGGGACTCTGGCAGTGGTATCAGTGCTTTATGGCATCTGTTACCATTGATTTTTTTTTTTTTTTTTTTTTTTTTAAAAACTCTAGGAAAGTAGTTTCCACCAAGGAAGATGGAAACAAACATTTTTCTTCTAGGAAACTGCAATCTGGGAAGCGTTCTTCTAATGAGGGAAAAATAAAAACAACAAATAAGCAGAGAACTAATGGGAATCAAATAACTTAATGAGAAACTTTGTTGAATAATTTGACATGCGCTTTGACTTGTTCTAGGTACATATGTATTGGAGCACTGAAATATCAGCCTCTTCCTTTGAACCCATTGCCTTTCCTTAAGGTTCACAGACCTAAGGTGGTGCCTTTCATGGCTCGTAATATGCAGGATTGAAACCTTCTCTGAAGAAAACTGGTTGCTGTGGAAATAGGATGCCTTACACTACTGGCAGTTTCTTTTTGGTCCCATGGCGGGGCCAGGTACACGGTTGAAACATCCCTCTCTTTTGCTGTAGGCAGAGGGGCCCATCGCCTCGGTATGCATTCTGCAATAATAGAAGCAGAAATTAATTCTGTTCTTTTCCTTAGATTCAAATATCACCACTTCCAGTGAAAGAAATCACTCCAGTCAAAAGGTCTCTGTAGCTTGAAATAGTTTAAGGCCTGTAAATCCTTCAGGGATCAGGTTCGTTTACCTGAATATACTTGAATATACTCCACACTTAATAAGAACCACTTCATAACACTTCTTGCACTTGAGGCAAGAGGAACACGTAGGACTCTTTCAGCTACACCAATGAACTTCTGTCTGACCTTTGATGTAATCTTTCTTTGCTGTAGCTTCATTGTATATGGAACGGGGAAAAATACCAAGTGCTGCATCTCATTCACAGAAGCACTTTGAAGTTAAATTCCTTATTATAAAACACTTGTAGATCCCTGGAGGGACGACAGTAGAACTGCAGGCTGCTGGTCACTTCCATACTGCAGATATGAAGGAGAAGGAAAGTTATGTATACGTTGTATTGTAATATACTTTGTCCAATGGCCTGGGCCTAAATAGAATAGCTGAACACAAATGTCTTGGCTCATTATGGTTCTGTGGTATAAAACCACGTTGGAAGTAAGTATTGCTCAGAGTTTGGAATAAAAATGCTTCTGATGACAGAAAGGACCTGAGACAAGTGCAGGATGGTTTGTATGCGTGGACACAAGCGACCTGCCTTTCTTCCTACGTGTTCTATGTTAAACCTTTTTTCTGCAAACAAGTTTACAAACACACTAACTATATCCAGGCACCAAAACCCCTGCGTATGAATGTTCTCGACATGCAGGGGCTGCATTACCCATCTGCAGTGTGATTGTTAAGGTTCCTGAGGAGACTGGGGCAGTCGGGAAGCCTTGCCTCTTCCTTATTCCACGTCTGCGCTGTCTGATTTTTGTGCAGATTGGGTTATCTGGAAGCCAAGGGAATGGTCTGGAGTGATGTCGTAGTTCACCTACCACCTTAGGCCCCCCCTCACTAACAAAACCACGACAAGTGATGTCTCCTAAACAGTCGTTGCAAGGCACTGTTCTCCGATTTGTGCGGTAAAATGTAGGCAATTCTGCTTCTGAATCTGAACATCTGCGTCCCCATTAGCCGTAACTGGAAGGCTTGGAGAAACTTCCAAGTTCCATCAAGTTTATGCAAGTTTCGAACATGAGTGGCTTGGTAGAGGAAACAGACCCAAACCAGCCCCTCTGTTGAAGAAAGGCAGGGAGAATTCCCCCGCCGTTCGTTTTGTCTGTACCGCTGGAGCAGAAATCAAGGGCACAGGCTCCCCCGTAATGGCATGGGTGTCCGGGGCTCCAGGTGATGGAGCCTGGTAGAGGGCACAGGGAGGACGAGGTGGAAAGGTGAGGGCACGTATAGCACAAATCCACACGCCAGCAAGTAACGCAATT
Source organism: Chlamydotis macqueenii (assembly GCF_036417535.1). Taxonomy (NCBI): domain Eukaryota; kingdom Metazoa; phylum Chordata; class Aves; order Otidiformes; family Otididae; genus Chlamydotis; species Chlamydotis macqueenii. The sequence goes on along the minus strand of NC_141560.1, from coordinate 68,361,424 downwards.
TGTACAGGTCCTCAAATTGACATTTCAAACCGTCAAACAGCACATTCTGTACCGGGGGAGGTTTTGTAGTATCTATAGCCCAGCACGAAGAAAAGAAATTGTGCAGCCTTGTTTTAATCTCCTCGCCTCATTGCTGCGTGTGTTTTAATGGCTTTGAGCGGCTTCATATGTTAATGCTAAAATGAGCAATGGAACAGTATGCACAACTTAAATTTACATCACTTAAATGATTAATGTTTAATTTGTTCTTGCAATTAACTCATTCCCAGTGGCGGTGGCAACGGTTCTGAGTTAAGACTTGTTTGTCTCATTGAACTGTTGGTGTTTGTTGCAGTAAAATGCAGTAAGAGCTGATGTGTTTTTCAGTAAAAAAAAAAAAAAAAAAAGATTAGTTTGACTGAGAAAGTTCAGTATAATTGCAGTACAGCTTTCCAAGCAGGATCTGGTTCAAAGGACTTCTGTTAGCTATCTAATGGATTTATTTATTGTTGGGGAATAAAAAAACCTAAAGTACTAATAAGCATGTGTAATCCCTGAATAATAATTAGTTTTTTAAACAGCAATAGATTTCATAGTTTTCTTTCCTCAGTCTGATTTCACTGGGACTACTAAAGGAATCAAATAATGTGGTGAAAGAAATTTCCCCTTTAGAGACGGCGTGAGTGTGAGTCCTTAGTTCTGAATAGTGGAGCGAAGGGAAAGTGTGGCTTGTGATATTTTTCCTTCCCCCCCCCGATTCTCAATCTACTTTTCCAAACCTTAACATTTCTGCCAAGGGCTGTGAGGCCCTTTCCATTTCATTTATTCATGTTGTACCTTGGCATGAATTCTTCAAATGGTAGATAAGCATGAAACTTTACAGGCTATTTGAGCAGCTGCCCGTCCCTTTACAGCATAGAGATGTAAAACTTTGAAACCTTTCACATTACGTGCCTGCAGGAAAGAGGGATTTCATAGCTACAGAAGCAAGAGAGAACCACGTTATTCAAGGATCGTCTGCTTTCCTGGAAAGTAGCGGGACAAACTGTGAAATCTGCCTGTACCACTTAAATATCAGGTGCTTAAATCCCCAGGGTGTATATATTGTATCTTGGAGAATTTCAGCTGGTACAGAGAAACGCAGGGAAGCCGTCAGCTTTTTTTTCGTATTTGTAAATGAAATTAAAAAGCAGATATGCTGCAATAATGAATGTAGTTTATTAAACCTGCAGGTTGGTCTTTTGTTTGGAGATGGCAAAAAGAAACTGTAACAGATAGGCATAATATGCTTACTCACATATTTGTAGGTGCTTTCAGCTGCTAAATATCATCAGTTCTGGTGCAGGAGCAGGATGACAGGTTCATAGTGACATTTGTGGGGACTTAAAATGCAGAACATGCCAGAAGAAAACATATCCCTCTGATTTGTGGTGCCCAGGGGAGCCATTTTCTTCAGTGGGTCATTTTATTTTGTAATAATTGGATGCTATCATTGATTTGAGCTGCAAGCCACCTGGTATCTTACTTAAGGGCCGTGTTTACTGTCTTTGATGACACAGGCTTCGCCATTTGGGCCGGCTCCTGAACGTCAGCCGGTTTGCGTGTGGGAGAAAGCGCTGCTTATATAAAATGCCTCTGCAGCTTAGTGTTCTCCTAAGAAAATTGTCTTTATATATATATAAAGGATGGCTTTAGTAATTCTTGGAATGTTTTCCCTATACATGGAAATAGTACTCTTGCTCTAATATGGTATTTTTTTTAAAAAAAATCTCTCCTCATCTTGAAGCTCCATGAGAAAGCTGGTATTTTTTTAAAAAAAAATCTCTCCTCATCTTGAAGCTCCATGTGTTTTACCTTTGTTGAACAGTTTCTCCACTGACATCAGGCCTCTTTAGTTTGTCCTTGCACCGTACGTTTTTTTTTTCTGAAAAAGGGTAGAAATAAAGCGTATAAAGAAATGCTGAAATCAGTGGACTTTGCGGGGAATCAAGTGCATATTGCCTGACTCAGTTTGGTCTGGAGACCAAGAAATGACTTGCTCTTTGAAACTATGATGATAGATGTGGAAAGTGATTAGCCAGCTAATTAACAAGCTGTCATACTTATTAGTCACAGAAAGACTTAGTAAGTCACCAAAAGGTTGGCTTCGTGCTGCTTATGAAAAACAGCATGGTACATATTTTAAAACATTTTTTTTTAATTGATGAAGAGGAGGAAGAATGAACGGAGGCTGAAGCAGCGGGCAGCCACAGCTCGCGCTCTCTCACAGCTGAGTAGTTAGATAGCTGTACTGGCAATCAAGTCCCAGATTTATGTGGATCTAAACAATTTCAGATATGGCCAAATGAAAGCTTAATAATAAAAAGGAATTCAGCTGTGAAATGAACTTCCAGAAATGAGCTAAGCCACAGTTTCCCTGTCTTCAGTCCATGCTGCAGCATCCGCCGCTTTCTCTTTGTGTTAGAAATCCTTATTTATGGATTTAAGATAGAGGCAAGAGCAGATGACCCAAACCTGCACGTGGATTAGAGGATTTCATTTTTTTTTTTTTATTTTTCCTCTTGAAATAATTTCAGGAAATACAAAGAAATAATCCTTAATAGGCAATAAACAGAAATACGCTCCTTTTGCAGGTGTTCTCTCTTAGTTTGTGTATGGCATGAAGCGGCATTCAGTCATTGAAACAGAAACCCCCGTGAGTAAAACCAGAGGGAATTACTGCTTTTGTCTCGTGTAGCGTAAACCAAAAGCTTTGTCACTTCTGGTGTGCTACAGGAATAAAAGAAATATAATTCTAAAATTGTCTGGGCATTTTGCTGAGCTGAGACACAGCACTTACCCAATCTTGTACTTAAAGTGGCTCCTTCCCGTGGCTCCTGCCGGCTCCCAAGGTCAGCTGTGTCCGGGGGATGATAATGGGTTTGGAAACGGATGCGATCAATATGAGCTCACACGCTCGTCTCCTGCTGAGGAGTTCCCCGTGCAATTTTCATTTCTTTTTACTTTTCTTGAGCTGGTTGAATGCAAAGACAATGTGTCTTGTGGAAAAACAGATGCGTAAAGAAACAATGGCTGACTAATTTGGTAGTGGTTATCTGTCTGTTATTGATCATTCTGATCGTAATCATCTGTTTAACAGTGCATGCAGCACCATGGTACACAAAGCACAAAAACGGGCGGCTGATGCTGGCAGACTAATTTACAGTGGCACTGTTAATTTTTCAGGTTACCTGGAAACTGAAGACAGGCATAATTAAAAGTGCCTTGTGTGTCTTGAAAAATATGTGTTTAATGACCTCCAATACTCAATGCCAAGATCATTCTCTTGGCCTGATGCTCAGCTGATGGGAGAGGACTCACCTATTTAAAAGCCCCCAGGGAGTGTTTTACCTGGTTCCTTGGAGAGGGCTTTCAGGAGAAGCCAGGCATTGCAGGGAGACTGAAGATCCAGTCTGGCTGGTAAAATGCCTGAGGCAGTGGCCAACTCAGAGTAAGGCTTTCCAGGTAGGTGTGTCCTGGTATGGTCAGGAAGATGCAGTTCCCAGTGTAGGGTTTTTCGAGGTTTTTTTTTATGGGTACAGAAGTTCCTAACTCCTCATGGCTCTTTGCAAAGGGAAGGATGAGGTGACATCAGCAGTGGGTGCTTATCTCTGCCCACCCCTGCCTTCTGTGCTCTGGGCAGATGTGAGTGAGTGTCTTTGATTGGGATGCTCCCCAGAGGACCCTCCTTGTGCAGATTACTCCCATGGAGATCTCCATCCTCAGCCTCAGGCTGTTTTGCTATCCACAATTGCAATCCACATTGCTATCAATGCCAAAGTGCCAAGTTGGGCTGGGTTCCTTATAAAAGGAACAGAAAATGATCAGAGGGCTGGAGCACCTCTCTTGTGAGGACAGGCTGAGAGATTTGGGTCTGTTCAGTCTGGAGAAGAGAAGGCTCCAGGGAGACTTTATAGCCTTATAGCAGCCTTTCAATACTTAAAGAAGGCTTATAAGAAGGATGGGGACAGTTTTTGATAGGATCTGTAGTGACAGGACAAGGGGTGATGGTTTTAAGCTAAAAGAGGGTAGATTCAGACTTAGATACAAGGAAGAAATTTTTTATGCTGAGGATGGTGAGGCACTGGCCCAGGTTGCCCAGAGAGGTGGTGGATGCCCCATCCCTGGAAACATTCAAGGCCAGGTTGGACAGGGCTCTGAGCAACCTGATCTGGTTGGAGATGTCCTTGCTCCTTGCAGGGGGGTTGGACTGGATGGCCTTTAGAGGTCCTTTCCAACTCAGACCATTCTGTGATTCTATTAAAAGCTGTGTGACCGAGGCTGGCAGTCAATGTGTCTGGCATGAATCCCTTGGCTGGAGAAAGTAATGCGTCAAATCCAGTACTACTACCGAAGGTGGTTTAGGTTTATGCACTGTGGATGTTCTATTGCAGCACAATTTTAAAATTCAAAATCTATCAAAACCCTAAAGGGTGGGTATTGACTATGGGACTAATTTGAGGGCGTGTGAGGAACACCTCATGGCAGTACAATGTGGCTATGTCTGTCTTCCAACACAAGCTATTTCAGAAAGCTGTCCAACCTCTTGGAGGACCTAAGTAGTAAGGAATCTGAAAGAATATCTTTTTCTACCATGCCATCAGTAAAGAGGCATTTTAGAGGCTATTCTGTTCTGACGTGGTGGGGACAGATTTTGGCTTTATCAGATAAAATCAGAGTACATGATTTGGTTGTCTGTCAGTTTTACGCAACGTTGCTCTTTTGCAGCAAGTAATTTCCTATAGAAAACTGCTTCTTCACCAAATTAGTTTTATCTGCAAGAGCTGAAAAATCCAATTGCTACAGAGGTTAGAGGATAATTTCCTCTTGAAGGATTTGCTGGTACGTCTACGTGAATATACTACTGTAAAAGCTTCCCTATAGCTCTTTGAAATTTGTGATTTAAAGATGTTTGACTCAGGGATGCAACACCTACTACCACCGTGCGTGGACATTTGGTCACTGCTCGGAGGGAAACGTGCCATCTGCTGAAGCAAAAACACTTCCTCCAGGTTTTCTCGATGGTCTCTCATGCACGTAATAACTCCGTCCAGCTCTACTTAGTACAGCAGATCTAATGGGATCTGCAGGTCGTAGCCTGTAGCGATCTTCCAAACCCATGTAATTAAAAACTAAACATTTGTGGTGTCTGTAGTTTCTAGTCGCAACTGAGGTGTCACATTTTCCCTCTCCCTGATCTGTCATCGCTGGCAGTTTGTATGAACTTCCTAGCCAACCTAATTAAATAATCGAAACTGCTGCTTCCCTCTTCATAGCTTGTTCTCACCCCTTTATCTGGTATTTTCCAGAACTTAACAAAGCAGTAAAAACAGTAATTAGGGCTCTAATTGGTTATAAATAATAATATAACAGACTTACTGTCAAACTAACAACCACAAAGCAATCTGCTCTTTGAGAATCTTTCAAATTCCCAGCACTAAGGCATTCAAAGTCGTAAATTATATTACAGTGATTTGCTTCAAAAAAAGATACCCTGTAAATTTATTTTATCCTGACAGCTGTGACAAGCTGCACGCATAACTACGTATCTGTTTCAGGTCTGGTTGCTCATCTCCGTTCTCCTAATCTATAGTGCCGATTAAAGGATTGCATCTTCTCCTAATTTTCTATTTTTATTACTTGTTATGTACCAAATTCATAAGCTGTGTGTTGGTTTTTTTTTTTTTTTTTTTTTTTTTTTTCCCTTTGCTTCAAAATCCTGGCAAAAAATCTTACCCGCCTCAGCGCAGTGTTACTAGGCTGTTTTCTTTGTCTCTTGCAGCTGGTAAATTATTAATGGAGCCGCTAAAGGGGAGCGGGGTGGTCAGGCGGAGCGGGTGGGTTACTGGTAGAAGATGGGCAGGGGGAAGTTGGGGGAGCCCCAGGCGGCTGGCATGGGGTGCAGATGGTGGGAACGCACAGATCGGTGGTCGCCAGGTTTCCGTACGTTGAATTTTTTTCTGCCTGAGGGCAGGACAAAAGGATACTTCCCAGCAGCAGTGATGGAAAGAAAGCAGATGGGTGGAATATGTGAGAAGAGCTTGTGGCAGTGAGAATTCACACTTTATAGATACTGATAGTTTAGCGTTCTTAATCTTTTTATTCTTACTGAAGCCCCTGATAATGGAATTTCCCCTTACAAAATGATTTTTTTTTTTAAAAAAAAAAAAAAGCAGTGGGGGAACCTATCTCATGTTTAATACTTGCATGCTGGTTTAGCTGCTGCGTAGTGCTGATGTCTTTTACTGACACACAGCGTTCTCCGTGATTTGTGAGTAACGATGAGGTAATCTCAAGACGGGTCTCATCCCACCCACCCAAAAGTGATAAATACAACCTTTGGCAGAATCCTCAGCTTGCTCATTGGCCATAAACCCCCCGAGAAATCTCTCATGGATGTGAGACACAGCTGCAACAAACAGCAATATTCACTGCATATTTTTTTACTTTCCTCTTTTTAGAGAAAGGGTGACAGTGCTGTCTGAATTATTTAATGCTATAGGGATCTTATAAATTTCTAGACCTTCTTGGTAAGCTGCTAACATTTGGTAATGTGTTTGAAGGGTGGTTTTAGTTTGAAAATGTCATGGTTTATCATGCAGTCTCCTAGGAAAGGAGAGGGAGGCTTTTTTTTTTCCCTCATCACTCTTGTAGGTACTAGCACCGAATCTCAGTCATTTTGCTATTACGTGCAGAAGGGAATAAAAAAAGTCAGAGTAAGGCCCAGCTAAAAGGCATAATCTCAGGTTAGAGCTGTTTCTTTTTCTAAAATAATGCTGATTCAGGAGGAAATGTGCCCAGGAAGGTTGACTCAGCTCTTCCTTCTTCCAAGGCAAGATGCCGCAGAGGGTATCCCACCACAGTAGGATTTATTCTCAGTATTGAAACTAAGATTTTCGTTTGCTCAACATAATTATCGTGACCGTCTTGGCATGCTTCCCGACGCTTCTCAAAGCCAGAGTCGAAACGTTCTGACTTGTCTGCTGAAGCGTGTGCTATCGCTTTCTCCCTCAGCCCTGGTACTGGCAGCGTGTCAGTCCGGCTGCAGGTATTTACAGATACTTTGGCTTTTTTTCTTCTTTTTTTTTTTTTTTTTTTATAATTGAAGTTATTTCTTTTGGGAATTTGCCTGCAAGTGCTTATTAGAGCATTTTTACGGAACTTCTTTTGGTCGAAATGAAGATGAGATTATTGCATTTGAAATTACAGAAGAACCATTAACTCAAGAAGAGAGTACTTACTGCACGGTACTCGTTCTGGGAGAATGCCACAGGCACCCAAAAAAGAGATCTAGAGTGGCAATTTTGATCCGCTGGCTTTGCAAAACATCTTTGTATTTTCTATAGAATGCTTTTTCTCAATAACACTGTTCTTAGCGTGCTCAGTGCTTTATACAGGAACAAATGGGTTACTACAGGCGAAGCCGAGCGAGCAGCCTGTGTTGGAGGGAAGGTATAAGACAGGTAACTGGAATGAGTGGGACGAAGTTGCCCCGTTGGTGCCTTTGCTTTCCTCATGTCCTAGTATAGGTTGTAGCATAGCAGGTGTTGGTGAAACAGGTAAATGCCTCCTTAGATGGACTCCGCGAAGGTGGCTGTGAGGAGAGGCGTATACCCTTTGAGTATTGATTATCTTTGCCCTCACCACATACACATCCTATGTGTATCTAACCGGAGATTCTTTCCTTATAAAATATGTTTATTACCTAATAAAAATGCTTTAACTGTGATGTCAAAGACAATCCCTTCTTGCCAAAAGTTACGGGACAGGGAAGTGTGTATGATCTCCATCCTTTCACCCCCCCAGCATTCTTGCTGAAAAGGATACTCGCTGAATGTATTTATAATTATTATTTGGGTGTATAATTTGTCCGTATATCAGAGCTAAATCATGAAGTTAACTGCATTTACAGCTCTTGCTTGGTTTGACTCACAAGCCCGTTGAAGTGGGTCTAAGACAAGCAGTTTGTCGCGTAAATCGGTCAGGACGTAGCTCCAGGTGAATATTGAGGAAATTCCAAATGGCTGGCTTTTTGGAAATGCCTTTTTGGGTGCCTATGCTCGTCTGTTTGACGGGGCATTTTCCGCCTGCATCCCAGGAGTTGGTGCTCGCTGGGGTTTGGTCGCTGTTTGGAAGGGCAGAACCTGCCCTCTACTGGGTTCTGCGAGCATTGAGCGATGGATAGTTTACAGAGCTGCACATAAGGCCCAAATTGCACATGGAGCTTGAATCCGCTTTTGCTACTCTGTCCCAAAGCTACCAAGTTGTTCTTCTGTGTTTCAGGGTGCTGACTTTTTAAAAACATGTTAAACTCACTCTGAAAATGATCAGGCAAAAAAAAAAAAAAAAAAGCAACGTGTGCCTGCACTGGCCATCAGTATGAAAAAAAAAAAAAAAAAGACTTTGTGAGGAAGAGGTTGATGATTTGTAAGAGGAAGGGGACAAGCCGAGGATGCTAATCTGTACGGCATGGCTCTTGAGGCACAGTACTTGGCAGAGGGACGTAGCGCTTGAATCTTTCTCCTCTGCTACATCATATATGAAAATTTCAACTCAAGTCCCAGCTGCCAAGATAAATTTGCAGTGAGGATATTATTAACTTTATACTAGGCTTGTTAGATATGTCCTAATAACAAGAGAAATTTAACCCATGCAAGGTTAAGGTAGCCTAGCTCTTCAGTTTTTGGTCAGCTTGGATAGCTGTATAGCAGAGAGGAGCCCCAGTCAAGCAGGTTTGAGGAGATAGTTGTGGTAACAATTGAAGTTATTTCAGTTTCTCATTTGCTAAAGGAAATAAAATAATTTTAAAATGACTTCTGTAACCTCATACACAATGTTGTCCACCTTGACCTTTCACAAATGAGCTTGTTTGTTCAGCAGAAATCCTGGGAAGCAAGCCAGGGCTCTGTCCTAAAGACGAGCGCTCTGGCTGTGGTCTAGCCAAACCTGAGGACGTCTGTATGGTGAGGGTTAAGCGTAGCCTTGTGTGATCTCCTTGACAGGGTTTGGAAGATGTGGCAACTTGGAGAAGGAAGCTTCGTTTGTGAAATGTGGTAGATTCAATCTGGAGGCTTACAGAAGGTTACGAGAGGCTGAAGGATTGTTGTGGAAGGCTGGTGACTGGTCAGGGATGCCGGGACATAGTGGCTTTCCTCAGTGGTTTAGTTGCATGTCCCCGATCACATCACATCTGAGGGGAATTGCAATTGTTCACATTCAACCATAGATCTTTACAATGACTTGAAATCCCAGTGGTGCTAGAGGCTACTTTTTTTTCCCCCCCCTGCTATTACTAAAGGAACAATAACCAAGCGTATGGCACAAAACAGCCAGCTGATGTCTATGGCTAGCCATCTGATTTACGGTATCACATCATAAGACTTGGTTTTACACAGAAGATGGGAAGAATTTAGGGGCCTTCCTGAAAGGATAGTACTTTTTTTTTTTTCTCCTATACAAACATCGCTGTTTGTATTTAGTTTTAGTTTGGACAAGATATCTTTTAACCAACTTGTTAAATCGGTGTCACTTTACAAGACCGTTATAATGACTTTAAACTTATGTGTGCTGTTTATGTCTGTCCCCGCGTCCGTAGGCCTAGATGCCTCAGTCTTCGCAGTGGTCCAGGCAGATGTTTGACTGGTGATATCTCTTGAGGATGAATGCTCGTCTCTGCAGGACTGAGACAGCATTTGCTAATAGCAGCACGAATGTTTCTTGTGTCTAGCTGTGGGGAGGGATAATAACGAGGCAGTCATTTCCTCCGCTTGCTTCTGTGTTATTCCCAGGACAGAAGTTAATGACTAGCGAACGGCGTCGCAGGGGAAAGGGAATGGAGAAGTCCCGCCTGTGTGTATCTGTTGGGAATCCCATCTAAAGCTATTCTGTTGAGTTAATTTGATAAATACTTATGGAAATAACAATTGGGAGATTACAGTATGCTTAATGCTTCTATGCAGAGCACAACGAGCTGGGTTTGACTCTTCGTCTGCCTTTGGCAGCTGCAGGAACAAAGATGTGCCCTTGGTTTGCTTTTCCTTTCCATTTCCTGAATTGGCTCAGAAATGAGATTGAAGGGCCTGCTGGGCAAGCAGGCGTTAGAAATATTTAAAAAGAGTATCAAAGAATTATGGTTCCCATCCTGGAAGCTGTAACGGGTGCTTTGCTGCCTTACAGTGAATTTGAGTGAAACCTACGGTGAGCCGATGTACCTGCTCATGGAACCAGGCTTAAGTTCTGCGGCCTGTCCTTTGGGAGGAGGCGAGAGGGAATACAGGTTCTTCATGACTGAAATACCCTCATCGCCAGCCTGGAAGAACACAGTAGCTCTTCACACAGTGATGTTTTTGCTTGTCTGACCCAGGTATGAGCCAGTGTATTTAAACTGGCAGAAAATGAAGCGCAAACTGCGAGAGCGGGAGCACAAGGCTAGGCCGGAGGCAGCCCCTGTGCCAGCTCTGCCTCTGGATGCTGTTAACCCAGCATCGATGTGTTGCAAACCTGCCGACTAAGTTATTAAAATGTCACTTTTTTTTGCTTTAGCTGATGTGGGAACATATAGATTTTATAGAGTCCTGATTTGCATGACTTAGCAGTAGCATGTTAAACTAAGTTAAAGGAGCAGTCACGCTGATCTTAGTGTCAGTGTGAGTGTTGTATAAAAATGAGAAGCCTTAGAGAGAACCGGCCACACAATTTTAAAACTTAATTTTTCTTTTAAAAATCTGCGCACGAATGCAGCCAACTAACTGGTTTACAGCACCAGCAACAAAATGACAGGTGTCTCTCTCTCATTCCCTGCCTAATGGTGGTATTGTTTAAGTTTTCAGTCCAAGTGTCTGAAAAAAGAAAAAACATCGCCAGGGACTTGTGTGAATGCTCTCTTGCCAGATTCAGAACGCAGATTTTAGGGCAATACAGATTTTACGGCAATTCAGATGTTTGGCAATTAAGGGTAAGCATTGCGTGTGATCAGGAATATCTGCTAAATCACCCTCCTTCGGAAACCCTCCTCTTCCTCTGCAGCAGCTTCCTAAAGCGAAGTTTGTATGGGAGGACTAATGTTTATCGCGGATCTTGGGGACAGTTTGCTACGTGCATGTTTTATAACAGGCAATTGAGCAGTGCGAGAGAGCTCTTGCCTTTTACACTGTGGGTGTTTTCTGAATGTGTGCTTGAAAAGAGTGAATTAGCTGAAAAACACGTAGGGGAGAAAAATCCTTAGTTCTTATCCAAACAGTGGGGTCAAACGTTAATATATGTATCTCTTATTTTCTAGTCAGTGAACCAGATGGTGCTTGGCCTCTGTCTCCTGCCAGAGTTTATGTGGGATGGGGAAATAAACACCACAACTGCTACTGAGTTCCAGGTGTTCAGAATAGAAGAATAATATGCAAGGCTTAGAGCAATAATTTTCATATTTACGAATGCTTTACTAGAACAGGCAGAGCTTCTTGATGATGCTCTAGATTCCTGCTGTTCTCCTATGAGAAAACATGCAAACCCAGAATAAGTTGTTTACAAGCAGATGTTCATAGGTGAATGGAAAGTAGGTATTGGTAACTTCTCCAATGTGATTTAATTTTGTTTTATTTTCCAGGATTGTGTTGTTTCTTTTTTTTTGTTAGGTACGATTTCACAAACAAAATGTGATTGATCAAAAGTCACTGGCCAAAGGGCGCTTAGTGAGGATGCTTGGAAATAAATACATGGAGATACTAGTGCTGCTCTGGAGCACACACCTGATTTCACAGCAAGTAATTCCAGTGGCTTTAAAATAATATATCAGTAAAATTTAGAAGTGTTTGCAGAGAATGGAGGCTGAAGAGTGAAAGTAAAATAACTTGCAACCGCTTCCAAGGTGGAGGAATGGTAGCTGAGGGGAAAAAAAACCCACCTGGAAAATAGATTCTAGGGCAACAGACAAACCTTGATTTTTAGGATAGATATAACTGATTTCTGATTGCTTGAGTGGGCTATAAAGTCTCTCATTCCGTTTGCACCGTCTGAAAGCCACAGCTATCCCTGAACCGCATAGCGTGAGCTGCTTGCAATTCATCTGCTCTGGCCTGGAAAGGAGAAGAGCAAATTGACCCCACTGGCATTTAAACCTGTGGATTTAAGGAATATTTTACTTGAGATTAGACCACTAAGCCATTCCTTCTGGCTGTTTAAACAATTTTATTCTAAGAAGGACACGGGAGTGCAAATATTATTGTTAACTGTACTTGGAGGTAGGAACTGTGTGTTTCTGTCCCTGGTGAGTTTGTTTTATTGGCCGCTTTATTTCTGAAGGGATGGCAGCGTGTTGGTTAGGAGTGCCTTACGGTTGATGTGATCTGAGATTTTGGCTATTCCTTTTCTGTTGGATCATTTTTGATCACCAGAAGGTTTTCTTTCCCCTTTGGTTATCATCTTCTCCCCCAGATGCCAGGGAAGGTCCGAGTAGCTCAGAAGCTCCACAAGCAAGAGCAGCCTGGGAAGGTCCCCCAGTTGTGTGGGTTTCTCCTTGATCTCACAATCACAAATTGGCTCCAGCAAATTTGAATGATTTTGTGACACGGAAAAATGTCAGTGACAAATTGTTGCATATAACCTCACATTATAGCTAAGATGCTAAATGGCTGAACTCGTCTCATCTGTCTTTGCTTTATTCGGTATAAGCATTCAGAGGTAAAGGAAAGAAAACGCTTCTGAACCTTGATAAAACTCATCTTTAATGCCTTCAAACATTTTCTTTTTTTTTTCCTTCTTCCTAGAGCAGCTAGCCTTTTTTAATATCCAAAACACTGGCCATCTGTAGACGTTTGGTTTCATATTCATGGTCAGTTTTTCCAAAAACAATAACATACCGAGCAGAGAAAATAAACCGCCTCAAGCGTACAGATGATAATTCAGGAACATTTTTCACTCTGCAGCAACATATTCCTAAAATACCTTTGCGGCATGCTGACTCGTCTGAAATAATTCTCGCTATTTCAGTCGTTCGGGTCCCGCTGTGTGCCGGTGGCTGCAGGGTACCACTTGTGATTTGCTGACAACAGGGGGCAGAGCGAGTTTAGGTTTTAAAGGAAGAGAAATCACTGTCAGAGCACTCAATGATTATTTTCTTCTTTTTTTTTTTTTTTTTTTTCCCCAAATGTAAGCCTCATCTTACTGAAAGAGATAATAGCAAGTACTTCTCTGTTTAAATCAGCTGTGCAGAACTTGTGGATGTCTAAGCATTTCAAGGGCTCGGTTGCTATCTTAGATCCTTTTTTTATAAAGCAGATAAGGCTGTTAATCTATAAGTTTGTATTTATTTAGGTTGATTCAAAATCTTTTTATTAACTGTTTATTTAATTTTAGCCACCCAATATGGCTCTGGCAAGCTCTCAGCATACTTCTGGCTGCCTTGACTCTCTAAAGAGACTTTTGGCAGGGTCCTAGGTCTGGGATTTGCACGCTTTTTCCATCCTAACAAGCATGCTTGAGGCGCCTAACCATACTTAGAAAATAAAAAAGGAACAAACTTCACTTAACCATGAAAGGAGTAGGAAGGGAATCTGTTGCTGCCGCTATTACCTCCGCACGCCTTGATCTAATTTGGGCTTTGATGCTGTGGAAGTGGCAACCTGGTTTCTGGTGCACTTAAAGGCAGGCACAAAAGCATCCTAAACTGTCCCTGTAATTATTGCTTTATGTAATTTAAAGGGGTAAAGCATAGATTTGAGGGTATAGTTGTAATGTTTTTTCAAATATTGATAGTTATCTGGCAAGGTAACATGCTGCTTCCGGAACAGACTGCAATCCTAGCTTTGTATTTTAACATCTTTTTTTCTAAAATTACTAGTTGTTTACTGTGGATTCAGTGCTACTGACCTGAGTTTCATATTAATATGTGCACGAACTATCACCTAGGGAAAAGATCTGCAGGTCCCATCAGAGCTGTGAATAACACCTCACGGATAACTCAGTACTTCATAGTGCCTAGTCTTGAATTTTCTCTCTCTTAGTGTTGGAACTGGGTTTCCCAGTCCATCTGGGGTAAAGTCAGATTTGTTTTTAGCTGACCCCAGCTGAATTACAGGGGCATTGTTAAGCCCGTGGCTAAGGGCAGCCTTCATTTAGAATAAGACGTTGGAAACTCCGTGTATGTTCTTTATATGGCAATGTTTATACAATATAAACTTCTGCTTAGTAAAGCAACTCTTTTTCATCTGGACAGTCTCTCCATACAATGCAGCACGCCAGACAATAGATGAAGTGTTTTAAGGGTGGTAAGCAGTGTGCTTGTGTTATGTATATACGTATTAAAAATATATATTTCTCTATATTCAACCACGTGTGAGATGTCCTTGCATTTCCTGCCTTTTAAGGGGAGGTTGTATCGCGTAGCTACCTACCCCAGTGGGATGCTTAGCTCCCACATCTGGAGGCCTCAGAACCTTTTTTTTTTTTTTTCAAATGGGAGGGAGACAAATTACCCACGTGTTAGAACGAACCAATCTGTCCCTTAGGAGTTCTAAGTTAAAATTCACAGGTTTTCCTACTTGTTGCAAAACATACAGGGAAAATAACATGGAGGTGGTGATAGTGTGTGTAGTAGCTGTTTAAAATACGGCTACTAATAAGAAATTCCTGAAGACAAGACTCATCTGATGTCTAAACTTTTGTATGGTCTCTGAGTAGCAGCGGAGACGAAGTGTTTCCCAAAATAAGTTTCACTGTTTCAAATGACTGTGAATAAAAATTGCAAACATCTTTGTGCTTGCAGACATGTGCTCAAACAAATCTATTCTAAAACTATTTGTTGTGCAGTTTCTTTTAGGGATGAAAGGAAGGCGAAGGCAGCACAACAGAATGCTCTTTCTCTAATATTTATAATTGTGATGTAAATAATTTAGTCTAGATTATATTTCAAGATTTCTTTCTCACTTTAAAGGAGAAATGGAAGCAGCCTAGCCCTTTTACCTACCGCATGCACTGTCCACACGTGGATTCTCTTTATTTAACCGTCAAATATCCAGCTCTCAGCTTCCCATATGATGAGATGGCGCCTTTCTGCATTTCATGTCACCAACGTGCCCAAGTACTTCAGGTGCCGCTTCCTTAAATCAGTGCACTGCACATGGCCTTGAGCAGTTGGACCAGCTCCTGCAGCGTGGATATGGGAAAAAACCCATTTGAGATAAATATATGCCAAAGTATCACTGACTTGGGTGTGAATTAGTATGTGCGTAAGGATTTCTCTGGATAGGAATGCTTTTCCCAAATAGCCAAAGCTATCACGTAAGGGACATCAATGTCTATGCTAGAGCTGAAGTGGCTACAGACAAGCAAAGCCACGCTGGCTGCTTCATCCCAAGGCAAGAGCTGCATGTCCCACAATTCTCACTCAGCTTCCACTCCAAGATTAATTTTGTCCAGTAAATGCTTTCCAGTTTTACTTTGTTTTATTGCTGCACTGACACACTGAAAGTTGAAATGTGACTTAAAAAAAAAAGACTAAGTACTACATTGTAGGGGTAGATTGGAGAGACCTCATTGCTCTCTACAACTCCCTGAAAGGAGGCTGTAGGGAGGTGGGTGTTGGTCTCTTCTTCCAAATAACTGGTGATGGGATGAGAGGAAATGGCCTCAAGTTGCGGCAGGGGAGGTTTAGATTGGAGATTAGGAAACATTTCTTTACTGAAAGAGTGGTCGGGCACTGGAACAGGCTGCCCAGGGAAGTGGTGGAGTTGCCATCCCTGGAGGTGTTCAAAGAACGTGCAGACGTGGCACTTCAGGACATGGTTTAGTAACACGGTGGCGTTACGGTGATGGTTGGACTTGATGATCTTGGAGGTCTTTTCCAACCTTGAAGATTCTATGGTTGTCATAATGGGTTCTGTATAACCATAGCCATTAATTTGTGTCAGTGATGGTTGTACATTCTGCTCTGATCATTTTTAATTCAAAGGCAATGCTACATGAAAAGATTTCTTATTAATTTCTCACTAAACATTAATGGATTTACCTGTGGATTTTGAACATATGTTCCAAACAATTTCAAAATGCAATGTGTATTTTTATTTTTGAAAGTAAAATGCTAAATGCAACTAGAGGAAATGGGCGGTTTTATTTTTAGGTGTACAGTGCTGCTTCTTACAAGATTCCTTCTGAGGAAGACCAGAGAAGTCTCACCACTTTTAGTAGGATTAGATGAGAACAGCTTTTATTTCGGCTGTTGGTCTCTTACTAGTTACAGTCATAGATTTGGTTGCCTGTATCATAAACTCACGTTGGGGTGATCTGAAAAAGTGAAGTGAAATGCTAAGTGTCACAAGTGAGGTCAATTACCCATGGTTTTGGTGAGACCTGGTCATGTATTTGTGAGTTTTAGGTGGATCCACAACTTGCTATGCTGGTGATTCAGCGTGGCTGGTTAGTGAGTAAAACTTCTGGGCTTCATTTGAAGTTTGTTATTGCATTGTCTTGTGAAACTGCAGCTGAATCCGGATAACTCCGAATTGAAAAAAAAGAAACAAGCTGGCACTGTTGTATCATGTTGTTCCGTGGCCACAGGGCCCATCAGCCCCTCAACAGAAAAGAGCAGGTGCCTTGCAGTGACACACACTCAAAAAAGGATTGTCACTATGTGTAACTGTAAAAAATTGATCTCATCATTATGAAATGTTTCCCAAAATTCAATCTGAGCTTTCTTCTAACTGATTGTCCTCCTGCATGCTCTTACGTTGGACAGTTTTTACATTCCTCGTGACCTGCGTGCCATTTGGCTAGTGGTTTCCTTGGTCTTTCTGTAGTGGCGTGTTGGAAGATCTGGCTCTCTCCACTTAAGATTTGATCAGAAAATAAGTTATTCCTAAACTTAGTCGGGTTGTTCTCACTCTGTGTGCAAACTGGAGAGGCTGAAGGGATGGGGGATATCTCCAGATCTTCAATGAGTAGCTTCTGATGAGTTGGCATATTCCTTTCTTGAAAGGACTACCTACCTTCATCCAGGACGGAAAACCAACAAAGGCCAGTTTGTGTCTTACCAGAGCACGTGACGGACATTGAATAATACAAAATGTCTCATTCATAATGCTGGGCCTTTCTAAAAATATATTTTGTTTCAGACAGTGTTTATTGATGCAGATGGTAAGTGAAACTCATAGAATTTGTATTCACAAAATCTAAAAATAATTACTCAAAGTGACAGATTCTGACTTCAACATGTAGGTCTCGAAAACAATAGAGGAAAGCAAAGCTCACGGTATTACCTGTTCTCTTGTGCGTGCCTGCTCAGAAGTCTTTCGCGGTCAGCAGGAGGTATGTTTTATACGCTGAATTTTCTCTTGCAATACCAAGGCATCTTGCCATTTCTCTTTACAGTAGTAAATGGATCTTGCTGTTGCTCATGGAAAGTACTGAATTCACCGTTTTCATTTTTACCTTTAAAAATGTCAATATTCAAAAAATGAGAGGTAAAATTCATCTGGTTTGGTTGCCTCATATGGGCATGGATATTATTTAATCATCCAAATAAGATATTTAATTTCAGATGAAGGAAGCACCTGTTTCTCTCCCTGTACTACTGCTTTTTGGGTTTTTTTTCTTTTTCTGTTTTTATTCTTTCCTCCTGCATGGAGTGCCTGACTGCCAACAGAAATAGCCTAGAAGAGTATTAATGTTCTTCTCCATAAGCTATCAAAGCCACAGAGATGTTTTATTTGAAACACAGAAGATTCCCTAATGCAGCTCTTAGGCTGTAATAGAGACCGGAGCACCTGCGTGGGTTTTATTGTGCGTCTCAAAGGTAGGTGTACGTGTAGTTTATTTTGACCTCCTGGTTCTGGGAGCGAAGTGAATGGGAGAGCTATGTAAGGCAAAGTCGTAGCAATGGGCCTTCTGTCAAGGGAGCTGGCTTGCTTTGGAGCTGGACCAGCCATCAGTGTCAAGTGCAGCGTGCGAGCGCAGCCGAGGAAAAAATGCGGCGCCCCTGCCAGATCTCCTGCCGCAGCGAAGGGAATATTCCCCCCTTCCGTGCCTTGCTCCATGTTCTATCTTTTTAACAGCTTCATTTCCTTTCTTTGCAACGTCTCTATCACCGGAATGCCTTCCATCATTTCAGGCTATTTTTGTCCTCTTATCGTAGTTATTTCCTTGGGTGAATAGTTTCCTGGCGTTGCTGCTGGGAGCTGGAACGCGCTGTACGTGGTACAGTAGGTACGGGCTGTGTGGGAGGTGACAGGCAGCGCGGCAGCAATCCTGCTCTTTTTTTTTTTTTTTTTGCCTACTTCAAATAAAACAGCTCCCGTGTCAGCAGGATGGTGCCACTGAAGGAACTAAAAAAAGAGGGGAAAAAAAAAAGAAAAAAAATTTTAAAACCCCAGAAAAACTACTCAATTTTATGGATGTAAAATATATTCAGGGAGTCGAAAGGCAGAATAACTAGTTTTTCCAGTTTGGCCAGCTGTGCGGTCAACCGCGTGCTCTTTGCTATTTTTTAGGTTTGTTTTTTCCCCCCACAGCCGATTTAGAGTGACGACGCCTCTTATCCGAAGTACCTGGAGAGAGCAGATTGGAGGGCGTTTGATTACTGTGTTTAGAGATTCTGATATTTTGTCTAAAAAAAAAAAAAATAAATCGGCATAAACAGGTGGGGACTGAAAAATCTCCGCTATGCACAGCAGGAGCGTGGAAACCACGGTACCTGTTGTTCGAGCTTTCGAGCGTGTGATCCCATACCTGCCTCTGTATGTGCTCTTTGTTACGAGCCTATTCTGACTTGATCTTTTCATTTCAATTATTTAGAGGGGGTTTGCATGCTGTTCCGTAAATGAGAAAAGTAATTGTTGCCCCACACACCTTTTGTGGGTGATTTCTATCAAGGGAATGTTTGTTCTGCTTTCTCACTGAGATTTACCGAATTTATGATCCCTCAAAATTTAATAGGGGTGTGGAGGAGGTGTTCTCTAAGTCTTGAAAGCTTTTTCTAGAAAATGTCGTCTTATTTCCCTAGGTTTTACCCAAACTCAATACATTAACCAGTAGCAGAGCAGACACTGATTTAAAAGAATGCATCTCATATGTCAAACTACTATGTAACAGGAAGAAAAATATATAAGCACTTTTTTTAACCTCTTAAAACCCCCACACACTTTGTTAGGGCTTAAGTTAACGTGGAAATTCATTAGCTGTGTGACTTCTTAGCATTAAATTGGAGTAAAGGCATTTTACTCATTTCTGTTCCTGGGTCATTTCTCATGCGCGCTATATTAAATGCTACCTGTGAAAAATGAATTTTCAAACTAAAAGACGTGAGTCCTAGTGAGATCACAGGCGCTCGCAGCGGAGTTGTGAGTCTGACAGAAGCTAATTTGACTGTGGTTGCAGTTGAAGGTCATTTGAAATAGTTTGGCTGCAGATGGAATTACTTTTGAGAAAAATAAAAAAAAAAAAAAGAGATCTCTACCACCGGTTAACTTCAGTGAGAATTTTGTTATTCAGCAGCACGTGGTGGCATTGGTGGTGTAGTGAGATATTCCTTCTCCGTGTTGATAGTCAACCATATACATATTTAAATGGCAGCTTCCATTTTATTACTACCTTAACTTGTAGCTTAATGTTAACTTTGGAAATGTTACGTTATTAACCTCAGGAGCTGCTGTGATGTTACTGTGGTTCCCCTGTTTTCAGGTTCCAGCCTGATCTGTTCCCAGGGTGCGAAGAACTCTGCTGCTGTTTGGTTCTTGTTTCTCCCCCTCGATTCATTGCCTTTGAGTTACGCCATGCTCTTACTATTCAAAATTAAGACTTAAAACTCACCTTTATCTTTGCTCGCAGCATTCTCCTATCTTTTTTGTGCTTTGTAAAATTGGATTTTTAACAATAGGTTTCACTTACTAATTTTGTCTTCTATTCTTCTAGCTATCCATAGCATGTATTACCTGGCTTGACTTAATAAAATAATGAGTGTTACCTAAAAATAACTCTTCAGTGGAAGTGTCTAGGTATCACTGCTTTGCCTTTAGGCTCACTAGCATCTGGTGCTTGCTTTTTTTTGCTTTTTTTTTTTTTTTTGGCATTCCAGGAAGTTAAATGTATTAATGTGTTAGAAACACAAGCCATAGCATCGTTATTACATGGTTTTGATTGCAATAGGATTATGGCTTTGAAGGATTATTACATGTAAAATTACTCTGCTGTAATTGGCAGTTGCTATTAATTAATGATGAGTGTTAGGAGTGAGAGGATTCTCAGTCTGTACTGTTGTGTTCTCTTCACAAAATCTCTGCAGGTAGGTTGGGGTCAAATCTGTTTTTCCTATTGATCTTCAGTGCGAGTACCATTACTGAAAACGAAGGCTTCCTTGTCTCTTGCTGCCTCTTAGGGCTTCAGTTGCATACAACTGCTTTGGGAACTCACAATTCTATTTCAAATCCTAGAGCAGGTACAGCTATATTCTTCTTTGATCAAGCCTGTAGGATACTATAGATCTTTAAAGAAAATGTGTGATACTCAATGGCAAGAAACCACAGTTGGGCTTACTGATCAAATTATTTGTAATTATTATTTTAAAAATAATTTAATAATTTTAAGCATTCCATAAGTTTGTGTTGGGACATTGTGTGTTGAATGACACAACTAAAGCAAGTAGGGTTGGGTTTCTGGAGAACACCAGTGCTGGTGTGCACAGCCATCGTCAGAAGAATCTGTGTCTTTGCAGATGATGGGCTGAATTGAGCTTGGGATGAAAGATTAAGTCTAAGATCTCCCTGAAAGCTATAAAGAAGCTTGAGGCTTGCTCTCTATCCCAGTCTGAACAGCATAGCTGGGGCCAACTTTTATTCAAAATATGTGCAATAAGACAAGGAGTAATGGTTTTAAAATAGTGGGGGGGAAAATTTAGATTGGAAATTAGGAAAAAATTTTTCACAATGCGGGTTATAGAACACTGGAACAGGTTGCCCAGGGAGATGGTGGAAGCCCCATCCCTGGAAACATTCAAGGCCAGGCTGGATGAGGCTCTGAGCAACCTGATCTGGTTGGAGATGTCCCTGCTCCTTGCAGGGGGGTTGGACTGGATGGGCTTTGAAGGTCCCTTCCAACCCAAACCATTCTATGATTCTATGAAAAGCTGTAATATCCCATGGATTTGAATCTTTCGTTATTCGGTGATATTACGCTCTGTTTCCCCATCTTGGTTCATCACTCTGGGTGAAATAAAGAGCTTTTGCAGAAGGGCAGCAAGATTGGTATGGCCATAGGTGTACAAAGAGGTTGAGAGGGACGTGATCGCTTGAGCTGCCTGCATGGCAGGCAGAACATATTTTTGAAGAGAGAATGCAACCCCTTAAAACCTGGCAGCACAAAGCAAATCCAGAATTATCTTGAACGCCCTTCAGAGGAGACAACTCAGCACAGTTTCCTATAAAGCCTATAAATGTGACATTTTAAAATCTTCAGTTACTTGTTCATGTTTCAGATTATGCTGATATAAGTCATTAACAGATGTTCTAACTTGGTGTTTGGTTTCAAATAATAGTGAACACGAGGTTTCTAGAGGCAGATGTGAGCAGCTGTATGCCAGCTCATACCTTCTGGATGAAAGGAGGCAGAGCCACTTCAGAAGGGAAGATAAAAAGTTGATATGAGCGTAGGTAGGTCCATCACAGCTTCAGTTCTACAAAGCCTTTTTCAAATCAGTTGACTAATACAAGATTTCCTACAACTAGGTTACAGGTCAAATACGTAAGCCACTTCTGAGGGCAAAATTCCTTCTTTAATCCGCCCAGAATGATAGGTAAAACAGTAGGCTTCATGGGAAAATGGCACTCAAAGCCCCAACTCTTACCCGTGAAAGAAGCAACGACATGATTTTGTCCAGTTCTCTGAGTGAAAAGAGGTAAAGGTGAACTCCTAGATGAGAGTTCTGCCTTCAAGATGTCTCATTTTCCTTAGTATAGTCAATTTGTTATTTTAAACCAACAATATCATTATTCTTCAGCAACAGGAACTGTCCTACCTCTTGCTTTCTTTGCCTAACATGTTGCTTCCTCATTTCTTCCCTCATTTTAATCTCTACAAGAAGGGATGCGTGCTGTAACTGTTGCGCTATCTCTAGGTTTCTTGTTGTTTCCATAGAGCTGGAGGTGACCTGAAAGGTAGGCTTGCTTTGTATAGCACACCCCAGAAATTTGTGATGAAACAGGTAACTGGGCTTAATGTTCAGGTCTGACACTAGGGCTCTTGGGGATCAGCCGCCACAGGAATACAAATCCCTTCAAAATTCAAATATTGAAATATCGCTGACCCTCCAGTCTCTAGGCTGGTTGTAGTTGTCCCTGTTCAACCCTAGACTGACACAAATTATGTTTAAACCTCAAAATGTGTAGGAAGTCCTCATTCTTTTAAACATTTGGCTCAATTTCTCTGATATGAATCCAGGGATATTCATAACAGGGTCAGAAAATGAAGGTTTAAGCACTGATGTGGTTGGAAGTAAATAAAGTGAGGCCTTTCAGATACTACTTAACTTTTTTTTTTTTTTTTTTTTTCTTCCTCCCCCCCCCCCAAGATTTGAAATGACTATGACCTCTTAATCAAAAGATCCAGTGCTGCAGTCATGGAAAGCATGACCAAAGAGGGTCAAATGGCTATTTTAAGGGTCTGCATGGGCAGGCTTCATCACGTAGTGAATTGGTCTGAGCGTGCTGCAGGGAGAGGACAGACGCTTCGGAGCAGAAAATGGAGAGAAAAGCCCTCCCAGCTAGTTACACTGCTCTATTAAGACTTTTGTCTTCTGTCTTTTGAGCAGGACAGATAAATTTTCAACAAATCTGACCTAACTACCGAATACACTTCCATGTGTAGCAATAATTTTGGATAGCGTAGAACTTCTCATTGCACTGAGCACCAGATCACCACCCACACCTTACCCCTGGGAGAAGTCAAAGGCGATTTTGAAATGCTGTTGTGTAAGCTGCGTCTGAAGATCTGCCCCTTGTTCAGTTTGACTAACCTTCAAATATCAGGGAGGTTTCTTCTGTCAGATGACTAAAGGCTTTGCTTGTGTTTCTACCTGTTTTGCTGATACTTGGGCACTTTGTCATGTAGACTAGTTTGTATTCCATACCAAAAAGAATTCTCTGTATCTGATATTTGATCTGAAACTGTTACTAAAGGGAGCTGTTAAACTTACAAATCGGCTTCCCAAACGCATCCTACAACTCACAGCGGTCACTCACATTTTCACATCGTGAAACGTGTCAAGCAAAAGTATGGTAAGGATTAAATTAGTTAGCAAAACTATGGGGAATCTGGATGTTTCTTCTTCCCTTTATTTTAATTTCAGCATTAATCTCACTCGGAAACCCTCATTTTGTCAGTGCTCGTAACTAATGGAGGCTAACTTACCAACTTTGTTAGATACATCGCCTTAACTCCACCTCAGAAATCTGAACAAATGCTGGTACAACCACTGTTTTTCATAAAAAACAGTGAGGTGGAACAGGGGATTGCCGGTCACTACTTCCAGGGTTAAGATGCTTACCCAACAGGCGAGAGAACCTGGTTTGGATCCCCATCCTCAAATGGTGAGGTATGAACCCATATCTCTTTCTGGAGTGGTCCGAGAGCATTCAGATGCAGTCTTCAGAGTTACTTCAACCTCTTATTTTCTACAGTTTTGTAAAACAAACAAAAATCCTAGGTGCTCCTTGGTGTGAGAACTTGCCATCTTGCCTCCGGGTGAATGCCGTAGCCAGCAGGCGCTCGAGTCACTCACTACCCTTCTGCCCAAAGCGTGGGTAGGAATTTTGTACTAAAACTACTGTTGACAGGAGAGGAGCCACCTTGGCGTGCCGTGAGAGCTGGTGACTGCAACTTTCAGCGGGCTTCTGCAAGGGTTCCGTTCCAATAACAGCCTGGGATGAGGAAAGCAGAGGCTTCGAACTGACATGTTGCTGTGGAGTCCAAAAGCGCCACAGTTTCGTTTTTCATTTTTCATTTTTCAGATTTGCCGTGAAAAAACATGGTTTTTAATTTATACTGTTTAGTATATTCAATTTGAACTCATTACTAGGGATGGTTTAACTAAAATTAGGTTTTAATGGATAATTTATTTGCTGAAAAACTCGTGCAGCTTTGATAATCAGAATTTTCCAGTCATCATTAGGTAACATGTTTGTTACCAGCCAGAAGGTCTGTGAAATGACTGGATGATCCAGTTTGTCTCTTTGGCACTGACATTGGCTTATGTTTTCCCAGTTATCAGAAAATCTGCGTGTGTCACAGCTGTGGTGTACGCCGTGGGATGAGAGAGCAGCACTGTGTATGACGTTTGCAACGGTTGTCTTTCTATTAAAAAATTGTCCAGAAATCATGTGTAACCAGAAAATCCTGTTGTAAGTGGATAGTATCGGTGCATCAGGGTGCTCTTAACGTCATAGCGCTACGGGAGACACGATAGAAAATATAATGTTTAGCAGAAAAATGTCTACTGGAACCTGAATTGGTATATTTACTATTTAATATTAGTAAGAGCCAAAGTTTTGCACTTCAAGACCAAACTTCTGGTTTGTAAGCAAAAATTATCCGTACATCCTTTGTATGGATAATCCTGATTGTTTTGGGTTTTTTTTTAGTAAAATGAGTGATACTGTTATTGAGCTACTGCATTAGCACTGGGTGGAGGGGTTTTTCCTTTGTGGAAAATCAAATAAACAACAATTCTGCTTCTGGGTAAGAAATAATTTTTGAAGTAGGTAGGTAAAAATAGTAACTTGAGCCAAGTTATCGTGAGTGATTTCAACCTCCTGTGCGAAGCCCAAGCAAAATCTCGTGCAAAGGAAGAGTTAAAGTTCTAGGGTAGAGATTCCTAAGGTGCCTTAGCAGACCAAAGGGAGTAATAGAGGACTTACACGAATGTACTATAGTATTAAAAACGTCCATGGTGATCCTCCAGTATGTGTTTTCAACACTTTTAATTGACAGCTCTCACTTAATTTGGCAATGTATTTAGCAGTGTTTCATCTCGGGTACAATTTAACAAGAAAGATGCCAACCAGAGAGGCTGGGCAAACGAGTTGTTAAAGTTCCTGGTTGCCATCAGTGTTTTTGTTTTCAGACTAGGTCTTGTAGTCTGTTTCCCATCACAATGTCCTGAGAAGACCTTGCTCTAGGTTTTGTGTTTTATTTTTTTAAAGCTTTGGTATGTGTTCTTCCCACGACACGTACAAGTATTTCCATTAGAGTTAATCAATCAGCACCAAATAACAAATGCTTTTACCATTAATGGGAGCAATGGGTGCGTGTAAAGGCAGCGTAAAGAACGGGAGGAAGGGCTGTGGGATATTTGCTGTTTGATAATATCCCGGGCAGGTCTCATGTTGGATTTGTATGGTTGCCTTTTGAGACTGAGCTGGCTTAGAGGGGTCATGAAATGTGTGCAGCTTGTTTTCCAGTTATGGACTTCGACAGATAATGGAAGTGGGAACAGGGTACTGCTTAAAATATGTAGGGGTGGGAGGAAAAGGAGAGAATAATTCATTGAAGAAACATCCCGTCTTTTTCCGTTTATCAATATAACATACCAGATGCACATTGCCACGCATGTCCGCCTGCATCGCAAGGCGTTAACCATTCATTGTGTGTGGCCTTCTGCCTCGGTTTGCTTCCTTCGTGGTAGAGGAAAGGGGTGATGGGTAGAACCAAAGAACTGTTATGAATATCATTCCATTTTTTAAAAAAGTGAGTAAACCTTATACTCAGCATGCACCCCGATGTGCCTGCCGTGACATGCGGAGGCCAGCAGATGTGAGAAGAACAGGAAAGACAGGGAGAGACTGTTCAGTAGGGCCTGTTGTGACAGGACTAGGGGTAATGGTTTCAAAATAGAGGGAGATAGATTTAGATTAGATACTAGGAAAAAGTTTTTTTACAATGAGGGTGGTAAAACACTGGCCCAGGTTGCCCAGAGAGGTGGTGGATGCCCCATCCCTGGAAACGTTCAAGGCCAGGCTGGATGAGGCTCTGAGCAACCTGATCTGGTTGGAGACGTCCCTGATTGGACTAGATGACCTTCGAAGGTCCCTTCCAACCCAAACCATTCTATGATTCTATGTGGGACGCTTGTCCTGAACTCGGTGGACCAAGTGGGCCTATGAAGTCATGCGGAGCTCCTGTTGCCACCTCCAGCTAACTCTTGCTGCGTGACGGTTAGTGGTGTAAACACACGTGGGGCTTGCTGCAGTAAGAGATGACTTAAAATGTGTGATTTAAGAGCCTGGGGACATCCGAACGAGTGGGGACTGTAAACTGGTGGCTGGCGTGTGGAGAGCTCTGAGCGACGGCCCGTTTCCTCTGCTGCTTTGTACCCGTGCCGCCTTCCATCGAAGCCTGGGTGGCCGCGCCAGGACAGAGCGGGTGCGGGAGAGGATCGGCCCCGTGAGGAGGGGAATGCGGATGCTGCTTGGCCTTGCGCACAGCGTGTTATTTTTTCCACTCGTGTAATTTTCTTCTATTTTCTGTTAGCTGAGAGACTCCCTTAGGTACGGTTAGAATTAGTGGGCACTTGAGCTTTTCTGTGACAGCGGTGAGGTGCAAGCTTAAAAGTAGCTAATTATACATCCTTGGGATTAGAAGATTTGTACAGAAAATTAAACTGCCAGTCAGTCCCCTCAGAGGTTGGCCTGTTTCCTTTAGTTACCATTCCTAAATGGACGTCCCTGACAAAGCAGATGTGCAATTTATAGTCGGTTGCTCAGCATCATCAGTGCTGAACCTTCTCATACCAGAAATTAATTTCTCCATAGCCAGTTGTGCACTAGGGAAGCAAGAACAGAGGTGCACCAAGGAAAAAATGAATTAGTGTCCAGACAGTGAATGCTCTATTTTTTGGAGATCATCACTGCAGCAAACAAGTCCCTGTCACTTTGTTTATAGCCAAGGGTTTGATTTTATTAAGTATTATTTCAAAGAGGTAATAAACCTAGTGATAAAAAGTATGTATATTTTTTTAAATTATCTGTAGCTAATGGGATTTTTATTTAAAAAAAAAAACCAACATGATCTTAAAAACGTTTTTCTTGAGTTTGAGTTTTCAGTATAATACTTTGTCTTGGGGAAGAAATCTCTACAGGATTAGACCAGATCTTTTGACTATAGAGCCTCCAATTTAAAAAAAGTTACAGCAAGTAACTCACCCAGGACAAATACCTGTTAAAGACTGTAAGGAAGTACTATATCATCTTAAATAGCCAATTCTTGGAATGAAATATACTGTATGAGTAAAAAAAAAGTCGCTGTTTGAGGCTAAGGATGACAGAATTGCCACTAATATTTTAACTAAATTCACTAAAGAGAGTTCTTCTAGCCCTTTCTAATTTATTTCTAGTTAGTTTAGAATTAGTGACAAAATTCATATTTTGCGCAGATGATAGCAAATGAAACATTGGACCAGAAAGTTTTTTCATTTGGTAGAAAAGCAAATGTTTAGGAAAATGGATTACATTTAAAAAAAACCCCCAAGCAACTAACCAAAAAACTACCCACACAAAAACCCCTGACCAAACTGAGAATATCTTATTAAGCACAAAAATCTGATTCCTGCTGAGAGCCTTTTTCAGTAAGCTGAAATGGTGTAGGTTCAAAAGATCTGTTGTGTGCTCTGATTAATGGTTTGTAAATTTATCACAGGTTAAAATTTCTGTGAGTAGTTCAGATGTAGTTCAGATTTACTTGCCTTTTTTTTTTTTTTTTTCCCCCCCTCAGGACAAAAATTCCCTGTGGGCTAGAGCAGCATTGTTAATGCCTTCAAAGACATTTGTTGGCTTTACCAGGCTTCCAGGTGGAGTGAAGGAAGAAGGGACAAAAATCTCTTCTTTTTTCCTGTTTTCTTCCTTTGTGGGGCTTAATGGGCCCCATACGATTCAAATCAATTTTGCGGATGTAAGTTTAAAGAAAAATAGACATTAAGAGTATTCCTCAACAATAATTAATAACAAGCATCATGAGTCATTTATTGTTTGCAAAGGCATTGAGACATTTATTAATGTCACGTTTTACTAATTATTCAAGAAAGGATAAGTTAATAGCTCAGAGTTATGACCCATAGACACTCTTGACTCATTTAGTATCTTGTCATGCTGACTTGAGCGTACTTAGGTAGCGTTAAAAGCTCAGGTCTGGATCTGATACAATGTTCATACACATGCTTCATTTGGGAGGTTACGGAGATGCTTAATCCTGTTCACACATTTGTGATTGCTGCTTTTGCTAAGGGACATCACGCCGTCGTAATTGGAGGGATGTTCATTAAGCAAATTTCGTTAATATATAATGAGAACCATAAATACAGTGACCTTTGAGATAATTGTCATTTACATGTTTAGATTTATTACTGCGCTTTCCTCTTGTTTATTCATCAGGCATGAAAATGTATGAATTCCTTCGTGTCCCGATGCCTAGCAATATATCACGTGCTTATGGTAACTGGTAAGGGATTTTGTAGAGAATCTTCTGCTCTCTCTGCTTTAAATACAAGAAATAACATAGCGGTGGAATCAGGCACATCAATTAGCATAGCAGGGACTACCTATCACTTGGTGAATTTAAATGTAAATATGTAAACAGATTTCGTATTCCTTGCAGACGTGTAGATTCATGTAGACGTACCCCAGCCTAACCTGACGCCCTACAGCTTTCCCAGTGATTCAGGAGCAGCTCCGTCACCAGACAGCTCACAGCATCGCTGCTGCTGGGGTGAATATTGCGGCTGACGCTCAGCTATGCGCTGCTGATCCCTATCACGCAGTTTGGGCATGTCTAGGTGAGCTGTAGTCGCAGCTGATTGCCAAGGCAGAGCTTGAGTGTAACTCCCATATTCCTGCTTAACTTGGCAGGTTTGTATATTGTTGTGTATACTAGAAAAAAAACCCAAACACAATTTTTTTTTTTTTAAGTCAAATAAAGAATACTTCTAATACTTAAATTTATAAAGTGGCAGTTGGGATGCCATCCTTTCAATTTAAGTCATCCTCAAATCATTTGCAAAGCTGGTTCAGTTCCCTTTAGCTTTCTCTTCACATGACAGACGAAATGCAGGGTCTTCTAAAGATTTGGAGGTCAGGTTTAATTTTACTGTCTGAAAATAATTTTGGGATAATATTAAAAATCTGATGAGGGTTAGAGATGACATGTAATAGTTGAAGAACAAGGTTTGTCAAGAATGTGAGGCATGTACATAGCACGTTTAGAGTAAATGTTCAGATGTGATGATAGTGTTTCTGTCCAGAAACAATACTTGGTTGTTTTCTCTTAAAAATTGAATTTTGATAAAACAAACCTAAAGGGCGTATTGTTCAATTTGCTATTATAATGGCCCGAGTCATAACAGAAGCTTCCATTTTCTTTTTCACACCTTTTTGTATTAAGCTTGCAGGTACCTAAAGCAGCAAAAAGTTTTAGTTGGAAGACCAGAAGACTTGTTTTGAATCATTTCCAAAGCATTGATTGATAATAGATCTCATTTTATTAACTCACCGTGTTGACTTTTCCTAATGGGGCCGTTACCCTCCTGATGCTCTGATTCAGCAGCTGCTTCTAACACACAGACATTACTTTGATTCAATTACTCTGAAATAAAAAGGCAGCTCGGTTGGTGAAGATTTTATGTCTGTCACTGTGGACTTGCACTGATGAGCTCTGTGAGCAGCTTCAGCTCACAGAGTCCTTTGACATAATCCATGGAAATTGTGCTTCCCTCTTCACCATGAAGAGCTTTGATGAGCAACAAAGTGGTATGTGATTTATTTTTATCTGTAATGCACCTGCAAAACTCATCTAGAGGGGCCACATCTAGTTGTTAAGGACACCTTGAGTCTATTCTCTGCTTGCTTGAAGCTGAGAAGAGCCCTAGTCCTTTATATGTGTATAGCTTCTGGAAAGGTTCTTCAGCCTTTTGGAGATCTCTTGGAGTTGACCTTATTACGCCAAGGAAGCAATCATACGAACAAGAATTAAGATCATACTATTGTTGCTTATATTTTTTTAAAATAGAGTATATTGCTAAAATGTTAAGAGACAACATATTAAATTCTAATATATCATCTACGAGAAAAACTCAAGATGAAAAAAAGAGAGATGCAGAGGGACAGAATCCACAAAAGAGCTGGGTACCTTAGTGGTGCTTCACAAGTCTCCAATCTTAGTTTTAACTAAATTTAGACCTGAAGTAAGGTCTTGCAATCTTACTAACTTACCTTTCTCTCTATACCCTCTCTGCCCCCCCAAAAAAACAAACACAGAGCTTTCTTGCTTTTAATTCCCCCAGTGCAGCAACCTTGCCCTTCTTTCATTATTGTTTCTTGCGAGCCTTGATCTGAAAACCCATCATGTTGAGGCTTCTTTTGGAGGCATGAAGAAGAAGAAGAGTCATGATGAAGTTTATGGTAATCTGTTCCAGTATTAAAAACTTGTGTTGCGAGAAGTGAAGATGAAATTTTGACTCATAGGACCAAATCCTGACAGATGGGTTCAGAGTGGCCTTTAAGCTGAACACAGTTGTCTGCGCTGTCTGGCCCCTTCGGTCTGTCCCTGGGTTGGTGACTAAGGCAATGATTCCACTTTTAGTGGGAATAGCAAGCTTTTCCTGACAGCAATGACTTCAGAGATATTCCAGTAATAATGGTTTTGTGAGTTTATTTATTTATTTTTTCTGCATGTCATTGTATCTACGAGAAGGTCTGAATTTTCAGCTAATAATCATTAAAATGACGTTCATTCTGTGCCTTCCTTAAAATGCTGATTCATACCCAGACTTAATGAGAGGCTGGGTACAATAAATGGGCAGAAAGCTGCTGGAAGCTGTGAGTGACTGAGATGGACGAGCCTAGCCTAGAGTTTCCCGCAGCAAGGAGAGAATTTTCCATCTGAATCGAGGAGGAAGAGAAACACAAATGAGATGATATGTTGCATCCTCTATAGAGGATGACTCGGAAGCAAATCCCATTTAAAAAATCAATTTGCTTCACGGTATCAGGCTACACCCTATCTTTTCTGGGATTTTGCGACTTGTGAAGGTAAGCGGTGACTTTGCCTTTGTTTTATGAAGTCCATATTCTTGGATGAACTTTAGCACGTGTTCTCACACACTACCAGGTTTCAGTGCCTCAGAACAAAGCCTCATGGTGTCTTTTTCCTGCTGGTCATAGTCGTTCCCAGATGGAAGTCATTTAGAAGTCTCGAGCAGATATGAATTGTTTTCAATATCGTTCCATCAGAAATTTTTATCCCTTAAACCTATTCCTGTGCTAATATATAATCTATTGGCACACAAATGATATATTTTCTTTGTGCCATAATTATTTAAGTTTCTCTCAGTGTTTTATGGAAAACTGGCAGAGGTAGATCTGGCATAGCTAGGCCAGTTTAAACGATTATCAGTTTGCATGTTTGGCATTCTTGGCCTGTTAAGTGTTGTATTTTACACTTGATCCTTCAAGATTAGCATGATAGATTAGCGTGCTTAGTTAAATGTTTTTGCAATTTCTGCTCTTATTAACTGTTCTGTTGATCCTAGGAAATATGTCTTTTTTTTTTCTTTTTTTTTTTTTTTTTTTTTCTTGATGGATGTCAGGGCACAGTAATACCTCAGCTTGTAAATCAGATGTTGCTTTATGGTGATGTTGTGTTAGAATCAATTTCAGATGAAAAATATTGAGAGATATATGTATGAAAACATCAAGAAGTACAAAAAAATCTTTCTGCTGACTTGTGATATAAATTCACAAACTCTGTTGTCTGCCTTGCCAGCTTTGTTTCTGTGGTGTTATCCATAGACACAGGATTAAATTTACTGAAGGTAAAATGAAGGAGCCTGCCAAGTCCAAGAGATGTCAGAGTTCAAGAGATACCAAGAGCTTATCCATCCTTGTGCTGAACACCAGGGTGTGTGAAGGTCGAGATCTGGACCAAGCAAGGCTGCAGAAGAGTACAAAGCTGCTCTTTCACTCTTGATCTGAAGGCTGTACGTGATTTCACACGTATGTGCTTATGTACGTGTGTGCGTACAGTGTCTGAGAGTTTGGATGCCGTCTATGATACAAGAACAAATTCTGAGGTGTTATATATGCAACATCTATGTTTCTTTTTCAGTCCAGATTCTGGAATATAATGTCCCTTGGAAAGCAGCTGGAGATATGAGAGCATTTTGGATTATGTTTCCTCCAGATTTTTTTTCCCTGGATACTCTGGATTCCTTGTTTTCTTCTTGTGCCAATGTACAATTACTGCTAGTATACTTATCAAATCATAGAATTAATATATATATTGTGTCTGCGTGCGTGTGTTTATATAGTTCAGAAAACTAAAGGCTATGCTGTGCTCTACCTTGGTCTCTTAATATGGCCGCTAAAATTTCAGTTCTCTTCCAATTGAAAAGGTCATCAAATCTTCATTGCTAACCATCCATATGAATCACTTATTTAGTTATGTGCTTAATGATTTTTCAGAGATAACCTTTGGCTCGTTCTGCACCTGCTCCGACCTGGTTAAGTGTGAAGCAGATCCAACCTACAACTTCTGTGTAGCCACATGAGCGTATCACTGTACCCGAGCCAGTAAGCCAAGGCTCTTAGCTTTGAACTTCAGCTGGCTCAGGCTCTGAACAAAAACTGAATATGAAATGCAAACACTGATAGCATAAATCTCACCCTGTGGGGCCACGGATCATTCCGTACTCTTTTAAGTGCCAAACACATAAAATTTTTATGTCCTTCAAAAAAAAAAAATCTCGTTTTTTAACCAGGCCTGGTTCCAAGCTTCACCTCAAAAGAATATTCCTGAGTACAAGTTAAATGGCAACTCTGAGTGTGAAACAGAATGGGTAACGTCGGTTGCTGTGGATGTCTTTCAAAACAGAATTACTGAACGATTGAGTAATTACTGTTCTGCACTAATAATTACTGAATTATTAATAGCTTTAAAAAAAGACAACTCCACAGATAACAACTTTGTCATGTGAAAGTCTCTAGCATGTAGCTTCTAGTCAGAAGATCTGGTGGGAGTTTGTGGCTCTGTACGTTAGACACCTTGTCATGAGATGTCGAAAGCTGTCACTAGCACCTGAGGAGGCTACGCTAGAAACTCACTGAAACTCAGGCTAATTTTAATTAATCTCTATTGCGTAGAAATAAATGTTACTTTTGATTAATGCTAGACTCCTCTGAGGCACTTTCAGAATAATCCGGGCAAATAGTTCCCATGAATGTATATATTTTTTCTTTTAGCAGTGATTTTTATGGCTTTTTTTTTTTTTGTTAACTAAAAATAGATTTTGATGTCAATATCTTCCTTAGGCTGAGCACCTAAAGATCTTTGTTACAAGGCTAGCTCCTTAAAGGAACACATAAATCCTCTTGTGAGCGTTGTGTGCGTAGGTATTTGTAAGCTACTTTTTCAGATATCACAGTGAGGGGTCTTGTGGAATTGTACAGTGGTGTTTTCTTCGCCCTCTCTGTTGTGTTTGCTCTCCTCCTTTCCACTCTCCTAACCAGTAATTAATGCCGAGGATCAGCATGGTTGCTGCTGCCGTGAGAATATACTGCAGGAGGAACAAAAGAATGACGTCTGCTTTGAAAAGGAGCCAGCTAGTGAAAAATGATTACAGCCTGCTTAATTATGGGCTTTTTCAGGGCAGCGTGTTTAGTTTTGCATCACTTCAAAAACTAATAGTTTCATGGCTTTTGAAAAACAAGATAGCGAAAAGAAAGCTGATGTACACTATAAAAAGAACGGCAAATATTTTTTTTTTAGTGTAATATCTGGAAAAGTTTAGGCTGAAGAACAGCTTTAAATAAATCATTTCATAAAAAGAAACAAATATCACCTAAAATATACAGAAAATGTGATTCACCATCTCCACTCAGCTAGAGATGTTTGTTCAAGACCGGGTTCCCCTGCTGCTGTCACCATCGTTACCTTTGATTCCGGTGGGAACGGCAGCAGGCTGGGTTGGGGCAGCAGCATTGACCTGCGGCTGTGGACGTTGCTCCTCACCGCCTTATTTAGCAAGGGGACAATATTAGTGCTGGCACGAGGAGGTTCTCTGTCCTTTTCTGAGGTCTGTGCCTGCTCACCAGGCAGTGGGCAAGGTGGCTGCTCACGGCGTCCCACTTGTGCTGGGGTTTATGTAGGGTTTATGTGTGGATCTAAGGATGCTGGTGTGCAGGGAGCCTGTTCCGGGTAGGACCAGCCTGAGCTCAGGGAGAGCCCCTCAGGCTTTCTACTCTTCTCCTGGCCTTGCCTGTGTTCTCACCACTGCCGTCCCTCCCCTGCTGCCGGTGACTCTTGGCTCGCGCTGCATCTTCCTCCCAGAAATAACCTTCCCTTCAGACTTGCAGGTGGAGCCGGAGGTGACTTCTCATTTGTCTATCAGATTCTCTACCTAAATGTTGGTCTTCATCCCACCCAACAGACAGACCAGCATGCCTATGTTCTCAGCTTGTGAAGACAATTCCTTTCCAGATGAGAAATGCAAAAGAAAAAAAAAAAGTGCAATTCTTCAATATAACGGTTCCCAGGTAGAGCTATGCTGTTCAGCCAGACTGGAGATTGCAGCTGATGGTTGTTGAACTTCTCTAACCTGACCTTCTTGAGGTGGGCTCTTGAGCATTCATATGTGACCCCTTGTTCGGAGGCCACCATCAAGGCCTTGAGCTGGCAATATTTGTTTCTGTAACGGTCCAGACGTCAGCATGATAATGCTGAACCCATATAGACACGTTCTCCACGCGCAAAACCCCACGGGGTCTGTATGGGGTTTGTCGTGGATTAGGTACAAGTGATCGACCTAAACGTGCCCTTGTGCATTAGGTGTGCCTTTTACAAATACTCTGGTTTTTATTTTCAAAACCAGTTGTTGACATGGAACAAGAAATGTTAAGCTTTACTGTTATCTGAAGATGGGTTTTAACAAGTCTTGCGTTTACTGATTTCTGAAGTAGCATTCATCTTCTATTTTAAAAAAAAAAAAAAAAGAGGGTTATGGAGCACTCTGGAATCAAAAGCTGAAATTTCGCTGTGTTGTTTCACACAACTTGGTTGCAGTTGTGCAGACAGGCATCATGTCAACTAAGAAACTACTGATTTTTCTTATAATAATACCATTTTAATATTGAGTACCTGATCAGATCAATGGTGTGCACCATGACCCAAACCAGATGGGATATATTTTTGATATGAGTCTGTTCCAAATTTATACTAAAAATTATCTGAGAGCTGACAGGGTCTTTATTTTGACAGCTGTTTGAATTGAGGGCTTTTCTCCCATTTAGGATTAGCATCTGAGGAACACTTTGCTGAAGGTTGGATGAGTATGGAGGCAGTTCACTTTGATAACTTCTCTCAAGGCTTTTCAGGAAAGGTTTCTGTTAAGAAGGTTTCTAGGGAAAAAGTAGATAGACTGGACTTATAATCTCTGATATTTCTATGGTAAAGGATGTCGGGGGGGGGGGGGGAAGGATCTAACCAAGTATCTTGGTATTACTCCTTAAACATCATCTCTTCTCTACCCTGAGCTTACGTTAGGTGAATGTCGTGACAGTACTAAAGCACTTTCACACCAGTTCTAAAACGACAGGTTGATTGACATGTTTATTTTTAGAATATAGAGAGGAAAAGTAGTTAAATGCCACTATTTTACATGCAAGAAGAGAATACTTTGTATGCTTTGCTTCTGTCATGTGGAAGTCCCTAAATTGCTTTTGGCAAGTAGATGCCTTAGAAATTGCTTTAGTGACAGAAGTGTTTTGAAAATAAACCTTGAAAGTGAGAATATGAAACCTGTAATTATCTAATGGAAGACTGAAAAGGTTTTTAAAAGCAAACCAAAATGTAAACAGTAGAGTCGCTGCAGTTATCTGACCCTTCCACTTGCTGTGGTGTATCTATAGGTTGTGGATATGTAGGGCGTGATTTTCTGGACTCCCATTAGCCACAAAATGTTTGGGTGAAGCACTGGGATGACAAAAACGGCAGAGAGTACTCGTGCACATCCACTGAATGCTCGGCCTTGGACTGGGACAAGCTATGGCGGCTGGTATTACTATGCTAGTGTCAAACCTGTGTTCTACACAAGGGTTTGCTGAAGGTAGAGTTTGTCTTGTTAAAAGTGGGTTGCGAGGGATCTACTGGTGTCCAAGCAAAGGAAGGTGAAGATCACTCTGAGATCTGTAGGACTCTGGTGTCAGAAGAGGTCTTCCACAGCCTGCCTGTCCTCTTCTTTGACACTCTGGCTGCCGAACTTCCAGTCCTTTCTTGGTTTTAACGACTGTGATTCACCAGTATGCAGCATTGTCTCTGCAAGAGATGAGTATTTGTCTCTTTGTTCAGGAGAAACTCCTGTCATTCTGTACAAATAACTTGTGACCTCTGAAAACTTGGGTAAGAAAAGGAGTTAGAAGGGGAAAAAAGTTTGGTGGATCCTGTTCTTGTCCGCGTCCACTGGAATTTGGGATTTTTTTTGAAGTCACTGATGTCATTATTGACTGTTATTGAGGCTAGATGATGACTTTGCCTTCTTGTTACTGCCATCCAAAGAAGCCTACGTCAATCTGAGGAAAGAAAATACTTGTCTTTGCGGTTGCAGCAGGAGGTTTACATTCATTGCTATGGCTGTTCAGCCAGCGTGCCTCTTCCTGTGGGCATCTGGCTAGGTCATGACAAGTGTAGGTCACAGTGTCTGTATTGCTGCAGGGGAATGGCTCTTGTGTCCATGTCTGCAGAGGAAATATTTGTGTCAGGAAGCTGCGTAAATCCTTATTCAAACTGATATATAGCTTTAAAAATGACTCTGTCATGTATTATGTCCCTGAGGAAAATCGTAAGAATTTTTGGCCTGGGAAAGATAGGAATTTCTTTACTTCCAAAATGCAACTGCTCCAGCTAGGGATGGGTAGCTAGCAGTGATGGCAATGATAGAGCACGGCAACACCCAGAATGAAGTGTGGATGAGACAGAAAGAATATTAAGAACCTTGTTAATTTGTTTTATAGTCCCATCCAGGATAAGGCTGGGATGACTTTGTGCCACTACTCCGATGCCAGATGAATCCTTTTGACCAGTTCCAGTTAACAGCTCTGAAATGCTGCTTTCATGCTTCGTACTGAAGGATGAAGGGTCCCTTTTGGTATTGGAGGTAATTTCAAAAGTAGCTGGGAAGATTTGCTGTTTGTCCTCAAGGCATCCTACCACGGAAGGTGTATGGCACGTACATTGATGATGATGGCTCAAAGAGCACGTCTGATTTGAGAGTAACTCAAGGGAAGGACTCCAATTGATTGGTTTTCATTCAACTTTGACTTTTGTATTCTTTTGGCTAAAATAAAAGTGGAAAACCAAACAAAGACATAATAAAAAAGATACTTCCACTTGCAATTGTTATGGCCCTAAATAATAGTTGCTTTTAACTGGGAGAAGTTGGCATTGTTGCCAAGAGAAACAGTCCCACCTTCCCCTGGCAGCTTCTTCGCATTCCTCCACCGTTGCCTCCTCCGCTGTGCCAGCACCGGGGTACGTGCAGCTGTGCATTGACACGGGCTGAGGAACCGACGACCAGGTAACATTAATCCAAGAGAAATTGCTGGATTTTTGTATTTTGGTTCTATCTCAGATGAGTTAGCCGCTCTAGCTTGCAGCCCAGCTCGACGTGTGCCAGTGCGACGGGAGGAGCACAGGGCAGGAGCAGGGGACCAAGAGGAGCAAGTTCTGCTCTTTGGGTGATGGCATGGCACCATGAGAGAGTTGTGCTGACCTGAATGAGCGGAGAATAAAGACTGAAAAGGTGAAGTTCCTGGATTTGTCACCTTTTAAGTCTCATGTTTTGCAGGATGGTGAAAGGTAGCAACGACCAGTGTGCAAACTGCTATAGTGCAAGGGTGTGAAGCATTATTATTTTTCTATATTTGAGTTGTTGTTGCAAATTACCATAGTATGAAATAACCTCTGATGTCCTGTTTCGTGGTAGGTAGTGTACATGAGATCCTATTATATTGTGGATGCAGCGAAACTTCTCTGTTCGATGGTGTTTGTTGGGTTGTTTTTTTTTCAATAGGTTTCCTCTGGTTTTATTTTGGTGTATACTTCTCCGTAGCAGGACTCTGTTTAATGTTTCTACCATGGAGTTGATGGGCTGGTTTTAACTGCACGTATACACAGAGATCACCTAGAG
Source organism: Chlamydotis macqueenii (assembly GCF_036417535.1). Taxonomy (NCBI): domain Eukaryota; kingdom Metazoa; phylum Chordata; class Aves; order Otidiformes; family Otididae; genus Chlamydotis; species Chlamydotis macqueenii. The sequence continues at coordinate 68,323,212 of NC_141560.1, read as the reverse complement.
ATCTTGAATTAGTCGAGCAAGATTAATTTAAATTAAATCTCTGAAGCTGTTTTCCACTTGGTTAAAAAGAAAACAAACAAAGGGAATGGCCTGTAACAGGGCGTAAAGGAGCTAAGGAAAGTTTTCTGATCGGCCTCTGTCTGGGTTGGATGATGTTCTCTTCCTTGTGCAACTCTACTGACTCTCGGCCAATATTTTTTTTTTTATCATGAAGTGAACTTGTACAGGCATATGTTTATTTATCATAAACAACATAGAAGCTTTAAAATCTCTTTTCTATCTGTCATCCATTTGAATTAAGTAACCTTTTCATAATAACTGCGTGGTCTTCAGTATACCGTGTCATAATTTGCTTATGTAGCTGAACTGAGGATGAAAATGTCTTTTAATATATTTGGAATGAATGGAAAATCTGACTTTACTGTCCTTATCAACCCACCCTCTGCTTTTTCACAACAACATTAAAAAAAAAAAGCAGTTGGTGGAATATTAATTAGTAGAGGTGCTCCTGTGTGTGATTTCTCCAGTTACCACTGCTGATGATGCCAGCAGCTTCTGCTTTGCTCCCAGACATCCCACGTGTGCAGGAGAATGCTTCTTTTCATCCTTTTCCCTTTTTTCCTTCCTTCTCATGTCCTGAGCGTAGCCTCCCTAAAGCGGTCAGTGCAACCTCCTTTCCATCTTGAAGGAAAATGTTGGGGGGGTCCCTGGGTACCCCGCAGCCCCTCTTGTGATAGCTCGGATGCGGAGCTGGGGTCTCTGGGCAGCAGCCCCGGGCTCCCTGGTCCCTCCTCGCTGCTGCTCTCGTCATCCCCTTGCTCGGCTGGAGCTGCTTTCCAGCAGCAAGAAGAGGAAGCAAAGCCAGGGAATAGCGTTGGAGGGATGTTTTGTGAGGAGCGGAGGAGGAGTTTCTTAATATGAAAAAACAAAACCAAACCAAAACAAACAAACAAACAAAAAAATCATCCTTGTCTCACAGACTGGAATCCCAGCCTCACCCGTTGGCTCCTCCAACCTTTGCTGCGTTACCAGCTTTGATCTCCTTATCTCCAAGGGACTTCTATTCCATTTCTCTGACCAGTGCTGGAAGTGTCAGTCCAGTCGTTACCTAGTTTTGGGAGACGCTTCGGAAAACAGCGAGGGAACCTGGGAGCTGGGAATTCCCCTTACCTGCAGGAATAAACTACTGTTGGTCAACGCAACGCCTGTTTGAACCTCGCTGCCCAGGTGAGTCAGGAGCTGCTACAGCTTCCACCCAGCACAAACAGAGCTCTTTGCAGGGCTCTACACACCGTGTGCCAGCATTACAGCTTGGGAACAGTGGTTTGTGATGTTACTGGGAAAAGAGCGTGGCAAACTGGGTTGTGGAGGGGGCTAAAGAGCTGCTGGTGGCCTCTTTCCAGCCGTAGTCCTCTCTGGAATGGAGGTAACTTCCAGTGCCTGCGTGTGCATCTGCAGATCTGCCTACATCTACAATAAATTTTCCAAACACTTGTGAGGATAAAGGCAACAAAAATCAATACACAGAATGAGCCTTAGTGTGTAACTTAAGAAAAAATTGAGGTTTTAGACCTTTTTGTGGTTTACGTCCGTTAAATTAAAAATTAACTTTTAGAAATTTATCTTAATTGCACTGGAAGCATCTTCTCTCACAGCAGATGTTCAATAAAATATGAGCTGGGCTTTCAACGTCTGCGTCGCTCGTTGCGATGTCTTTGTTGTGAAAAGTTGTCATGGGTCTGAATGCATCCGTTGGTGAGCCACCTGCCTTTCCTTTTCTCTTCTCTTGCCCACTCGTTTCCTTTTGAGGGTAATAATGAAGAGCCCAAACCTGAAGAAGGCCTCCCTGCTCACAATGTGTTCTCCTGCTAATGCTTATTTTATTAGCCCCCTTCTTGCTCTGGCAGCGAGTGCCATGACGTAGCGTTTAGGGCACTCTTCCAAACTCCGCCGTTTTACAAGCAGTACACAGTGGAAACATTTACAGATCTGTTCCAAGATACATACGCGCTGGGTGCATATATCCAAATGTAAATATTCAGATCTGTTTGTTAAGCTTTCGATTTGCGAACTTGTTAAAGGTTTTTATTCGCGTGCCCGTGGAGAATTTGTTCTTTTTGTGGTCAAAATGACAGCAGGTTTCCTAGGAGGGAAAACAGCCATTTTCTTATCTTGATGTTCACCACGACTTATCTGGAATCCTCCAGCATCCACGTACTGGTTGTTGACAAGGAGAGAACTGGCAACTCGACCAGGTCTGCATTACGGACCAGTCCTTGATGCTGTGTAATCTATTTGAAGTGACATGCTGCTGTGGGTTTGAGGTGCTGACTTGGGTATTTGAGCCTTTTTCACCTCTGAATGAGACTGTTTTCTGTTGTTTTGGTAAATCATAACTGTTTTGGGAGGTTTGAGGTTCTCCTGAAGTCCATTGCTTGCTAGATAGAAAGCTGTAGCTCTTAGGTTCTTCAGAACAGGGACTGAGAGGCAGTGGCAGTCGTTTTGATAACTAAGGCTCTGGCCTTCACAAGAGAAAAATGATAGTGTTTTTCTCTCTATAAGGTTAGAGAAATCTTAATAGTTTTAAATTCAGTTTCTGTCGCTTGCTGTGATTGAGCTATTTTTCTAAATTGTAAGTAAGGTATCGGCTTGTAGGCAAAATCCACTTATCGTGGTTCATAGATGGTCAGGTTGTCTTGGAAAATGTCATCTGTGTATGAAAATTCCAAAAGACAGTGATCAAAACCTGTCTCTGAAGAAAACCTGCACTTTGAGAAACTTCAGTGTTAACGATTTGCATCTAGATTTGAATTAAATGCTTTTTATAAAAGCTAGCGTCTCCCTCAAATACTGTAACCAAAAGTTCATAGTTTTGCTAAGTTTTAGCCCTGATTTTTATTCTTAGGTTTATTCCCCTTCCTAGGACTGAGTATGGGAGAAATTCCTTGAGTATCTGGTGTAAATCCCTTCAATTTTAATCATCTGCCAGGGAACGTCCCATCAAATGGCAGTGAAGACAGAAGTGCAATCTTTGAGGCAAGTGTCTTGGCTTAATGATTATTATTATTTTTTTTTTTTAATTACTAATCGCTTAATTTGAATCCATCAGTGGCAAGGACGTAAACCTTGTAGTAGCTAAATAAATGTTTCTTGTCGGAAAGCCCTAGCCTATGTTGACTTGCTTTTCTGCTCAAGGTCGTTACCCGCTCTGTGCCAGTAAGTCTGCGCTTTAACATTACAGTAAATTCAAATCAGATAAACTTTGAAAGAATTAAAGTTATATTAACAATGCTTGGCATGTTTGCAATAACAATTTCTCAATTTCTGTTTTATATGCCCAAGATGGTTTTTAATTAGGTAAGGCATTTCAAACATGCTGCAAAATGTTTGGGAGGTTTTGATAGCAGGAGGCTACGTGATGTTTTCTGCTTCTAAAGGGAAAAACTTGGCCATCCAGGGTCATCCAGTCGCTACATCTGTGGCTCCACAGCTGGGGTAAGCCAGTCTAAGCGCGTGGGTTACCTTTGAAAAAGGTTGTCTGGTTCCCGGCGAGATGGCTGTGCTACATCTGGTGACGGTGTGACTGCGTGGTGAACCAGAATAACCTCTCCTTGCCAGGCTGCGTTTCAGCTGGATTTGGTGCCCTTATCTGGCTCATTGCACAAGGTGCACCATTGCTGGTAAGAGCCCTGCCGAGGGGCTGGCATCACAGGATTTGTCTTTTCGTGAAAACCTGCACTGACATTGACTTAAAATGCTTGTAAAACCTGAGCGCCATCGGCTTTAAAACTCCCTGAGGATGGGATTATCTTCCCACCTTCAGGGGTGATGCAGCGCAGGGCTCTGCTAACGCCCCTCCGTGCTACCGGCACGCGTTGTACGTGTCTTAATAACACTAATGTTGTATTTCAGAGTGCTATAACTGAAATACTACATCGGCAATTACAACCGCAGTGGCACATTACGGAAGTTTGCAGATATGCTGAAGTTTGCATTCTAGCTCTTCACCTTACACAATTATTAAAAACAATTGCCTGAAAAAAAAATCTGGTAACAGTGAAGCAAAGAAGCATGAAAAGGTCCAAACCTGACCCTTCTCGGGTCGGCTGGGCCTGGGAAGGAAATACTACCTGTGCTTGACGAAGTACGTGTCTGCGCCCCTTGCTTCCTCTTGAGTGAACCATATTTGAGTAGATACTTCTATGTAAGCACGTGCTCAGATACATTCCTGAATCGTGGCCTCATCTGAAGGAGCTGGAGCACAAGTCTTCTGAGGAGCAGCTGAGGGAATTGGGGTTGTTTAGTCTGGAGAAGAGGATGCTGAGGGGAGACCTCATTGCTCTCTACAACTCCCTGAAAGGAGGTTGTAGGGAGGTGGGTGTTGATCTCTTCTACCACGTAACGAGTGATAGGATGGGAGGAAACGGTATCAAGTTGCAGCAGGGGAGGTTTAGGTTGGATATTAGGAAACATTTCTTTACTGAAAGAGTGGTCAGGTGCTGGAACAGGCTGCCCAAGGAAGTGGTGGAGTCACCATCCCTGGAGGTGTTCAAAGAACATGTAGACGTGACACTTCGGGACATGGTTTAGTGGACACAGTGGTGGTAGGCTGATGGTTGGATGTGATGATCTTGGAGGTCTCTTCCAGCCTTAAAAATTCTATGATTCTGTCTCTGCCACAGAAAGAAGAGGGTGCTCTCTTCTTGCCTATTGATGTTTCTGACCATCACAGCAATGCTACACCTAACTCGGCTAAAAAAAATACGTGGCTTTCCTGCTTGGCAGAGATCTTGAAAGTATTTATCGGAGAAACTGTTTTGGGGAACAGTGGGATGAGGTGGAGATGGGAGCTCTTGTGTTTGGCCAGACATCTTGTTGGACACGTTTTTCTTGAGGCACAGCTGTGTGGCGAAATGGTTGCGTAATTTACCCAGCTGTAAGCAAGATCTACTTTTTCTTACTCTTCCTAAAGTTACATGCTGTTATTGGTCGTGTGTTGACTCTTACTGGAAGCACAACTGGTGGAGGACACTACTAGAAGGATATGATGCAGACACTACAACTGCGTAGACAAGTTATACAGAAACACAGTGGTCTGATAACCCAAGCAGCCCAGCTGTCTCAGCTTCAGATTTCCTACGTAACCGCTGTTCGAGCAGCGTAATACCGTGTGGTAAGCTTTAGAAATTTTAATGCATCGTTTACAGGTGGATAGAAATAATTTGTCATTAGGTTAGAAGGAACAAGTCGAGTCTCCTGATTCAGTATGAAACGCTGTTAATAATTAAATGTCTCTATCTGGATCACTGCCCCATTACCCAAATAACAAAAGTTGCAGTTTGCTTCATATGAACAAGTAAAACAAGCAGAAAAGTAGGGATTTTGCAGAGTGAATGGCGGTAGTTGGCACAGAAATGAGGACATATTAGGATTTTGAGGAGCAGCTAAGAAACAATTTCTATTGAATTCATCTGTACATTGGCTTTTACCAGATTCAATTCCTAATAAAAATCTTTCTGTTCCTCTTAAATGGCTGCACTGCTGAAGTGTAAAACTGCTGCTTGTGATGGGCAAGTCAATAAAGTCTCGTTAGTGTGCTCCGCTGCCTCTCACTGCCGTCCCCGCTGCAGTGCCCGTCCTTCGATGAAGGGATGCTGGGGCATTGTGTTCCCAGCGTCCTCTGATTTGTGGCCAGCGAGGCAGGAAGGTCCGAAGGGATACAGGATCGGAATAGCTCAAATATCCATTTAAAAGAAGCCTCTGTGAGCAGCAGAGCAATGAATGCCTGGTTCCTCCTGGGTTTGCCTTGTGTTTGGATTTTCCTGGTGCCGAAGACGACATCAGTTTGAGCTTTTCTGGTTTTGTGTTTGAGCCTTTGCTGATACAGCAGCTAAATCTAGCTGATGGCATTCAGAATTGTTAGAGAAGGAACAAATGCACAAAGTGAGTGATAGGATTCACCTTTTTTTTTTTTTTTTTTCTTTAATTCAAGCAAAAATTCAGGAGCTGGTGAACTACTGTGTGTACTGGGGACGACTGGTCCCAGCCAGTAATGGCCACCAGTGCCAACACAGCTGTTTTCAAAAGTTATAACAAGTTTTATTTCTATTCATTTTTTTTTTAAATGTTGAATTTTAGATAAAGATCATTTGAGGTCAGGCTATCATAACAAACAGCAAAGTGTGCTATCACACAGTGACAGATAACAGGAGCTATGCCTACTGGAAACACCAACAAAAATATGCCTGATAAAACCAGAAAACATGATCCACGTGACCCTGAAGTTCCTCTGTTCCAAAGAAAAACAGATCACTGCTTGTAAATAAAGTGAGTCTTAAAATGTCTTGATCAGACCTTCACCTTGTAATAAATAGTTTCTAAATCTGGCATCAAATCCAGTACCTGAGCAGAGCATTGGTGTCTCCACAGGAGTATTGCAAACTTCAGTCTCCTGTGCTTTTATCCAACTTGTGTCTTTGGTCTGTGCAAAACGTGTTACTGCTAACCATGCCTTTTATTTCCGAAATATTCTTCTGGCTGGTGATTTGGCTCCGGTGGTATCAACTTATAATCGGATTTTTCCAGGTGCCCTAGTCAAGAATGTGGCTCGTGGTGTACCGCAGGCTTTGCCGATAAACTGCCATTAGTCTTGAAGGTTGGTGAATTATTTAAACCATCCTCCAGGTACAGCATCCTTGGGACAATCCGTGGAGGTTATTACCAAAACAGGGATAGTGGGGTGGGGAGATGTACCAGAACGTGGATGCTGATGCTTAAAGCCAGAATTTGCTGCATGGCATTGTACATTTCGATAGCTTTTGTCTCAGAACCTCTCCAGTTTCGTAGAGGTGCAAACGTTTCTAAACGCAAATACAAATGCTGATGTATTAAGTAATTTAAAAGGAAAATGGTAAAAAAAATAAATCTAGGGGATGTGAAATAATGAAGTTAGCAGATAAGGGTTTTAACATAAGGAGAAGGAGATTATTTTTCGGCACGATATGTGGTTAAACTCCAGAACTCCTTGCTAGACAGTGCAGCAGAAATCTCTTTGGGGTTTCTAAATCTGTAGCAAATACCCCTCAGGGTATTTGCTCAGGAGGGTCTGAGCTGCAGGTCCTGGTAAGCTGGGGCAGTGTGACACTGAGCTCATCCTGCTCTCACGGCCTTCTCTGGGCAACTGCTCTTGGCACCATTTGGGGATGGGAGATGTGGAACTAAACCGAGCTGTGGGCTAGCCTGGTACGGCAGCTCTCCCGTGCCAAAGCTGAATTTCTCACTTTCTAGAAAGGGAAACAGAGACATGGAGGGGACGTGTCTTTTCCGCTGATAACTGCCTGAAGGCTAATTAGGGCATGAAAATGGAGCGTTTGTCGTCAGCCCTGGGCTGCTGGCAGAGCTTTCCTACATTGCGCAGAAGACAGGGGTGGCTGTAGCCCACCGGCAATATGGTTACGGTATGGACTCTACACACTTATCTGAAATTTCTCCTGCTTCAGGCATCTTCCATTACAACTGAGGCAGCTGGGATCCAAAAAATGGTACCCAAAGAGGATGTTGTTGGTAGTGCTGTTTCAAGGGCTATTTAAGAAGACACGCTGAATTATCCTCTGGCCTCTCCTCAAACTCCTGAGATTTTCTTTGTTTTCGCCTCTCTCAGATGATGACTCATCATGTTTATAAAAATCGTACATCGCTCCCTAGAAATAATGTAATTTATTTAGAAATGCTGACTTCCGCATTTTATCTGCTAAACTAAGCAAGTACGAAACTGGCCTTGATCAATGAGCTTCAGCCAAGGGTGCTGGCAGTTTACTGGCTCTGACCTTCCCTGCGCGTTGAAGAGCTTAGAAGACAGGGAAGGTCAATGGCAATTACGCCATTTAAGAAATTCATGGAGAGTTAGGCAGCTAAATAACTCCAAGGATTGAGACCAAAGCTTGATTTATTTCTTCTTCTTCTTTTTTTTTTTTTTAATATTGCTGTCATCACTTAGCAGAGAAAGGTTCATTCATTTGGAGATGAATGAGTAAGGTGGATCTAGCAGTGGTGAGTTCAAACAGTAAATAAAATCTGCCTTTGCACCTCTGAAAAAATAGAATTTTAGGTCCTCTAAGAGAATGTTATTAAAAATAATTACCTAGTCACTCTGAAACTGTTAAAAGATCCACATAACACTAATACGGGCTTTGGTACTAGTCCTTACGTATTGGATCAGCCTAATAAAATTTAATCATATTTTGTCAATTGAAAACTCTTAATTTTGACCGACAGGAGATGTTCAAACATGCAGTGCATTGTAAGTGTATGCGTATCTGTAAAACATTTTTGCTATGTCTAAACACGTAGGATGTTTTGATTTCTGAGTAATTAATCCGAGATGCTTTTAGAAGTCCTAATGATGAAGAGTGCACTCTACGTGTGGCTTGGAACTGCATTTTCAAGGTATTTCAAGCTGAAAAATTTAGAACCAGATGGAACCAAACCTCATTAATTGCTTTGTGTCCTAAGGTACGTGAGATGTTCTTAGAATTCAAAAGGTTGTTGGTTTTCAACGTGGAGTAACCCTTCCAGATGCTTTGCTGGTCCCTGGGAGTGGTTCTGGGCCAAAGACAAAGGACAGAATATGGGGAAGAGCTGACAGGACCAAATTTTGTAACTGACTCCTCCAAAGAATTGAAGCCAAACTGTCCTGCTCAGGCTTTTTGTGTTTTAACCTCGTGATATGAACACTTCCAAGCCATTTAATCCAGTGCAGTATGACAGAAATAAAATTAAATCCGATGTCAGCAGCTGGAATCATTTTGTCTTAAGCTTGTTAGTAAAAGATCACTTTCTTCTTATTTTTTTTTTCTGCCTGCGCTGTGTGTCTGCCATGTACTCACTTCTTGGGTGTAAATTTTGTGTGTAACTGTACATCATGAGGAATTTAAGTGTCTCTGGTCAGACTTTTATTTTAAAAATATTTTTGTGCAGCCAAGCAGGAATTGAGAAGCATGTATGGAGTTGAATTTGGAAATATTTGTACAGGAGCTCCTGCTTGAAATTATTATTTTGCCATCGGGGTGTGTGAGCGAGCATTAGCGTTCCCTGGTTTGTAGCGGTGGCATGAGAGTGGTCATTGCTTTTGCCAAGTCACTGTGACATTAGCTAAAAATTAGCATTTTCATCCTAAGTCCTGAGATAAACGCACGTCTTTGTACGTGGCTGGCACCGTCACGTGTGACCGATGCAGTGGTATTGAATGCCACGGCATTTTGAACTGTAAGGCGTTGCTTTTGCCCTGAGTTAACCGCTGGCGTGGGCGGTGTGATGTCTCCAGCCTTCTCCATGCTCCCTGATGATGACAAGCTGAAAAAAACCCAGTCATTATTTTGTGCTCTCGGGTTCGCAGGTGGAGCTGGATTTGCAGGCTGCTATTTCTCTGAGATGCTTTTGTTCCCTTCAAGGACTTCCATCATCTGAATATTCATTTCCGCATCGGATTGCACACTTCTTGAGAAGGATGACTGGAGCTTTTCAGTGCTGCAGATTGAGATGCAAAAATGAGCCATAAATCACTTGAGGAATTCTGTCTTTAAATGCCAATATTGCAGCTGCTCTAAGAACTTGTATTTAAACAGCTGTCATCAGCGTTTTCTAACGTAGGCTACGCTTGCCGTGGGGAAGCTGTGACCACCTGTATGAAGGAGATGTACAAGAAAATATGTTTAATGTATTTGAGGTGCTTCCCTTCTATGTCATTTCTTTCAGGTTTACATTTGCAGTGAGATTTTTAGGAGCGAGGAGACCTTGGCTTTGTATTTGTTATTAGGAACTGTAGTGTGGGCATCACAGCCAAATCCCTCATCAGAAAGTGGGTTGATTTTTTTTTTTTTAATTGTGTGGTTGCAGGCTTTCTGTATCTTGTCAGTCCCAGTGATATATAAATGGATCTGTGCATGCCAAATACTGGCTTTATTTGTATAAACAGCTACGTTCTCATGCCAACATCTAGCTTTTATCTCAGCCACTAGATACCTTAGGGAAAGTAAAGATAAATACAGTGAGTGTGTTTTTGCTCATGGAACATACAGCACGGCAACTTCCGTGGTCCTCGGCATCTGCATTCAGATCTTGGTGGCGCCGAGGTTGGTACCAGAGGTGAAGCCCTTCGGGCAGGGTCATACGGTGGGGGCTCAGAGGCAGAGTTTGGGAACCGCCCTGTGATGGAGGTTACTCGGATGGTGTCATTCTCTCTAACTATTTTTCTGCAATAAACTTTCAATTTTTCTCATAGCAAATGCAAAATATCAGCATCTGGTCCGGATGCCTGGGATTACAGTTATTTTCTCTGCATGTGTTTCGTTTAACTAAGCTATGAACACTGTTTAATTTTCTATAGAAATAATGTTACTGGGGAAATAATTAGTTATAGTCTGGAATAAGTGTGCGTATGTGTGAAGAATATGCCATTACTGGAAAGACAAATTCTTTGTATGATGAATCCTATAGTTCTTTTTGAAAGATATGATGAAGATGAGGAAGAATTGTTCTGCTCTTATTTGCTTCTCTTAATAGCGCGACAAATGCGTCTTTCTTACACTGGAATGCTGATAGTTTTAATAAACCCATTTCATGGATGTAGAATACTGGGGAGGGGATGCTGGTTAATATGTGGAAGTGAATGCACTTCAGTAGTTGTGTGCTTTGCAAAATTATGACTGGAAAGAGTTGGCAGAAGTGGAATCGACTGCACAGTTACCTGTGAACATCAAAACCATAAACATTTAGGTCAGATTCAGGCTGAGATCTTCTGTTACTTCTTAAGATTCTGCCTTGAGTAGTCACATTCTGCTTTTGTGTGCTGGCTCGGAGGAACTTCATGTTGGTGGGAACAAAAATGAAGCAAAGCCAATAGGGTTTTTGTAGGAGGTTGATTAGACTTAGACAAGAAAACTGCTTTGGGAATTCTAGAAAGAAAAGATTTAACTTTTGTTGCCTTATACTAGAAGTCAGAAGCAAAGCCATGGAGAGACATTAGGAAGACTGAATCCTCTTCAGTTCTTGAGGCCACATGAAAAAGCTCTTTACAACTCAAAGCTCGGAGAATAGTATTTAATATGTTGCTTTGTTGAATGATGTCCCAGTTCCAAAAAACACTACTCCAATTGACAAATTTTGAGCGAGAAATTAGTTTAGCCTATTCATAATGATGAGTTAGAAAACATTTTTTCTGTACTCATTATGGGTCGTAGTCACCAATTCTTCCCTTTCCAAGTCATGCAGTTTAATTTAGGATGGTGGGACTTGCAGGACGTCTTTTGCTCTGTCTGGTGGTCTTTTTTTTCTGCTTTAGGCCTGCCCTGTCCAGCCTCCTTGTCCCAGTCCTTCTCACAGGTTCTTCTGACCCATCTTAACCATTATCTCAATGGTGGGCTGCAAGTTTTTTGCCAGTTTGGTGAATATTGCCACCCAGATGGAAGAGAGAAATTGGAGCAGTTCTTTTGCCAACAACAAAAAAATTTACAGTGGGAGCCCATTCTTTCTTAAACCTGCAAAGGGATAAATGCTGTCAACGCATCTACACACACACACAAAAAAAAAAAAAAAAAAAATCAAAGGAAGCTCATCTCTTACTCAACTCCAGCAATTTCAGCCAGTAGACAAAAAGCCGTAGGAAACCAGCTTCATTAGTGCTTCATTAGCTTTACTTAACAGACTGAAAGGGAAATGAGCACTATACACCAGAGCTGAATGCTCTTCCAAATGCTCCAGATTATTTCCTAACTTGTATTTCTCATCAGCTGTTGAAATTGGCCAACATCTGTGAAGATGTTTAAAAAAATGTTTCTGCTGCTGGAAAACTAGAATATTCTCCTTCTGCAACCTGCTGCATTGCTTCTCCCCTCTTCTCCCCTGCTGAGCCTGCTGCCATGTGCTTTTTGGGTGATGTTAGCACAACTCGACCGCTCCGAAACTGCTGAACTTTGTCATACATGGTGAATTGTATAAGCAAGACATTCTTTCGAGCCTAAAGTATTTTATATATATATATTTATATATATCTGTTTATATATACATATTCCTTATACCAGAACTGTTGGATAGACACATGACATGGCTTTTTTTTTTTCCTTCTGCTGAGACTTTTGCATATTTATGGTTGTTCTTAGCTATATTTAGTTTGAATGATTGAGTTCTCTCAATTCAAACAAGAAGCGTTTAGAAAGAAAATGTTCCAAAGTGGGCCATGTGCTTTCCTCTCAAACGGCATTTTTGTTCGATTCTACAGCAGCTGGTGGCAGTTGGAACTGAGGTATTTAACGAAAATACACGTTATAAACTCCAGAAGGTGTTGACTTAAGCAGCAATGCTAATACCTAACAAATGCCTTTCCTGCTCGCAGGTAGATAGGACTCAGGAATTTTGGAGATCTCTGTGTAGTTTCTTCACGATGGCAGAAAATACGTGGCAGTGCCTCTTTGTCCTCACTGACTTTTTATGAAGAAAGGAGCTGTGGCATTTTCAAGGAAAGCAATAATGAATTCTGGTACAACTTCATTTTATTTTTTTTTTAGATCACGAGGGATAATTTACTTGCCCTTTTCTTACAGCTCTTGTTGAAATTCATGTTGCTTAATCTCCTTGCTCTGCTATTAAAACTCACCTTTGTATTTTCCACAGGCTAGGAGAGATTAATCTTAGCTCCTGGTAATTAGTGCTAATTTAGTTCTTTGTGCTCCATGAGTGGCCAACAAAGGCCTAATACAGAATGTGCATATTTTATCTTCACAGTAAGCTAACAATCCAATCAATGAAAAGAATTTTTTTTTTTGCCTCCATAATTCCTATCTTGCCTCTTCCCCCCCCCCCCCCCCCCCCATGGATGTATGGAGATAATAACGCTAAGAATCAATTTAGCCGTGCTACGGTAGTAATAGCAAGAAGAAAGACTGAATAGCAAGAGTCCTTCTGCAGAGGCTGAGCAGAAGGTTGACAAAAATGTGTTTCGAAGGAACAGTGTTTTCATCTGTTGCCAGAACGTGGCTGTTTCCAGGGCTGTATTTAGTAGCTGCTAATGCGACGGAGAAAGCCGCCTCCCGGGATGGCATCTGAAGAGCGCATCCCAACTGAATGAAGATACCGCTTGGACTCTTGCCTTGGACAGCCCTCACTCCCCACAACCCCAACCACATCAATAGCTGCCTTGCTTTTCAGAAGCTAGCATTTTAGAAACTCAGCCTCCGGAAAGAATATATCCCTTCCTTTGGGTTAGCGTGTTAAACTGGTGATACCTCTTGGACGAAGCCAGCAATCTCACAGCCGTGGTACTCCTCTGCTCTTAGAAGTCTCCCATCTATTCTGGCTGATAACTGGTCAATGACTGGAGGAAAAAAGAGCTCGGTACAGGCAAAACAAGCTGCTGTTGGGGAACTTGGGGTGCTGTATGAGGGATATACATGGACCAGAGGCTAATAACCAAGTTCAGTGCACCCTAAAGGCAGAGCATGTCACGTGAATTCCTGAAATGTGTAAGTCAATACGCTGGAATAATTTTAACCGATATAAATTGTTAATTTAAGACAGCGTGCTGGGGATCAAAGACAGGGAGAGGCAAACAATCAGTTGATGCACTGTGGAAATGTATTTAAAGTAGTAAGTTTATTACATTTTAATGCATAATTTTTTAACTTCATAGACAAGTTTGCTGCTGAAGACTGTCGGGTGTAGATCTAAAACATAGGTAGGTAGTTTTAAGAAAGATGTGCGTCTTTAATCCCAGACAGCAGTTATCGAGCATCAGTAACGACTTCCTGCCATGAACAGGGAAGAATTTCTGGCGTTGTTTTCTGCCTTGGAGTTCAAAGCGTGAACGTCTGTGCTCTGAAGTCAAACGCACGGGGAAAGCGGCGAGCACTTCAGTAGAAACTGGGCTTAATTTTTGGATTTCACTTCCCTTTCCTGTACTGCTGTGAACACCCAAAAACGTTCCCATTGTTTTCATGGGTTTCGATTTCCAGTGCCAGCGAAGGCTGGATTGTTTCCTGAGGTGACTCCAGTGCTGCCTTTGGATCGCGCAGCAGAGGCATCTGCCAGCTCACAGAACCGTAGACTGATGAGCTGCAGATAAGCCTTTCTATTTCACTTGCCAGTAAGCAAAGAATGGAAATGGTTCTCTCGCCCTTCGCTTATCGGCAGTTGTGTTTTGTAACATGAAACTGCCTACTAACGCCGCACCTTGACCAACGTGCATGGGACTGCCAAGCTGTGGGTTGTCCCAAGCCCTCTCCTCGGGTAAAAATCCTCCCCTCAATTGATAGATGTAATTGTAAAGATTAAAAAAAGAGATGTAAGATAGGCACAGTCCACTGTTGCAGAACACGCAGGCTTGAATGACAAAAAAGTGGAAGAACAAGCTGAGTATTTCTAAGTAAAAGTAGTAAAACCTGCCCAGTTAGTCATTGCAAACACTCAGAGTGTTTCTGATTTTTGCGTGCACGTGTTTTTAGCAGCACATTGCTAAATCTGGTGGAATAAGGTCGGAGCTGTAGAGTTTGGGGCGGCGGATTTGAAATCTCAGAAAATGTGGTTTCTGAGATCTTTGCAGTTCCTCCTAGCCTTGTGCTCGGGGTGTCTCCCTTCTCCTGTTGTGTTTTTCGTTGACTGGGAAATGTTGTGGTATTGGTTCACTCTCCCTTTGTGTATTTAAGCTACTTTCCTAAGGAACTGATTTTTTTTTTTTTTGATAGTTCTGTTGGTCCTGTCTGCTCGTTCATCTCTTATTCTCTGCCTCCTTCCGGTACCTTTTTAACCCATTCACCAATTTAAAATCCATCCGAAGAAGCTGTAGATGCATTGAATCTCTGTAAGCGGCTCGGTGTGGTTCATGAAAATCATAGCTGTGTAGAGGGAAGGGATGCAAACTGATCTTCTCACGGAAGGAAATGCAACCTCAGTCTACAGTGAAGACACTGGAGGTTGTTCAAGAACGTAGGGAAGAAACCCTGGACAGTTTAGGGAAAATACAGATGCTGCCAGGGAGAGGGAGGGCAACAGGAGTAGTAAGGTAGTAGTAAATCTTCAGGGACTTGGGGAAAATGGGGGATGTGATGGTGTGGGTGATTACTGGGAGCATGTCATTGAGAAGGGCAAAGAGCAAGGACTGTAAATGATGGATGAAGGTGGGATGTAGGGCACAAATCCCCAGGAGATGCTTTCTTGGTCCAGCGTGGGCAGGAGAACTTTTTTTTTTCTGGTGGCACTCAATTAATTGTGGTTCTGTTTGATAAATGTTAATATATTCCTATCTCATAAAAGTGCTGTGTTAGCACGTGTCTGGCTGCCATTTGTGAATTCAAAGCAGCAGTTTTGCTGTGCAAGTAGGTCTCGTGCTGACTTTGTCACTGTAGGTCAGCCTGCGGCTTCGTTCCTATAAAAGCTTTATGTCGGCAAATCAAGAAATGATTTCTCTCTCTAAACAGTTGACTTCCACAAAGAAAAAAGTGCTTTTAGGATGAGAGATTTCTAAAAATACATTTTTCCCTGGAATTATTTCAGGTACTGCATCATCCTCACAGGTTGTATAAATCAATGTTTCTATGTTTTCATGGCAGTGGCTGCTTTAGCTGCTAAATATTGATTAAAGCATTTTGATATAAAGATGAGCTGCCAGCAAATCTTCTGTATGCAAAAATTAAGCAAAATTGAGCTGAACTGTATAAAGTGAAGATGGTTGTGCGCGGTCAGTTTACATTTACAGAATGACTGTGGTGCAGAACGTATTGCTAGAATGTGCTAAGACTTAATTTCACAGTCCAGTATAAAAAGCATCATTTGGTGATGACTTAAATAATTTAATCTGGCAGATTTGATAAATCTTTATTAATGCTATTATTTTGAAGCTCCTTTCATTGACTTTGTCAGTCAAAACTAAAAATAGCGCGAACTGGACTTGCGGATTTCAAGCTGCAAGGCATAAAGTAGTTAATGGAGATAATTGACGAACAAACGGTAAAAGCATACATCTGATAAATAATATATGCTTGGCAATTGTAGCCTGCCTACAAAAAAACCATGAAACAATTGGGTAACCAGCAAAATTGGAAATATATTCAGTGTCGTTTGAATTATTTTTGCAAGCATCCAAGATCAAGAAGGGCATAAGCTCGAGATCACAGCGTTACATTAGCATTAACAGAATGCCCCTCACTTTATATTTAAGAGTAGTTACCATATGGTTACTTCTGAGTCCTGCTGTGAATCTGGTTTTGATGAAGCATATGTTTCTGCTTCCTATCTCCTTTGGTTTCAGTGTACAGCAAACCCTACTTGTTTCCTAGCAGCTGGACGTGTCTCACTGGTGTCTCAGCAGGGCATCCTACCCAAGGAGTCATTACATTCCTTGATGGAAACTTCTTGGCTCTTTGCGGTTTTCTTTGGTGGGAGCACTCCTCTGAATATTTGAGTGTTTCTGCCTCAGGTAAGGAGACCACAGAGGTGTTCTTTGCTTGGACGCGTTACTCTGTTCACAGTTCTCGTCACCCTCATGTGTCTTTCCATTTAGTGACCTTTTTCCAGCTGTTCTGGCCAAGGGACAGGTGAGCACAGCTCATTCCAGGCTTCATTAGCATTGCTCTGAGCATCAATTAGTGGTGAAATAGGAGCACAGTAGTAGTAGTGGGATAGCAGTGCTTGTGCAGAATGAATCATTCTCGTGCACCCTCGGGGCCGTGATGAATTGCCTCCAAAATGCTTCCACTGTAAACTCAGAGAGGTGAAATCGCTGATGTCCACCATACCAGCATGTTCTGCCGTGAGTAAATCACCTGCTCGGTCTAGGCTGCTGTATCTGTGGCAGTCAATCAAAAGTATGCTGCTGAGGCCTGAGTACTGCTGTAAAGCAAAACAACAACAAAAACCCTGACAAACCTCGCCTCAAAATAAAGAACACAGATACAGAGCTGCAGCATTATTTTCCAAATGAAAGCGAAGAGCCCTGTAGTTAAATTTCTGCATTTGAAGTCGTATTGGATGTGAAAGCTTGCGCAGCTGAGTACAGGAGGGGTCTGACTGGCTGTCAGCTCTGGTTTGTCATTCCAAGGCTGTTCCTCTGTTCGTGTAGTGCGGATCAGAGTGGCTGCAGCCCAGGGGGGCCGCTTCAACTTGGTCTGGGTATTCGTGACGGTCTGAGAGTGCTGTGGAGGAACGCTTTTACTCAGCACGCAATGAGGGTTGGTGCCAGCCGCTGCAGCGGGGGAGCCTCCCTGGGTCTCCTCTCAATAACAGCGTAGTAGAAGTGTTCAGAGGATGAACTTGGGTGTAAGTATCTGAAAGTTACAGTACTGTACATAAAAGTGCAAGTTCTTTTTGATGATGGTTTGGGTCATGCTTGCTTTCTAGCAAACACTAGCACGTGTGGTCGGTGCTTCCATTAACGCCAGCTTGTCAAGGGGAATGGTTTTCAGATGGCTTTTCTGCACATCTGGAGTCACGGCGTTTCTCAGCGCGTCAGCTCCTTGTCTGTTTAAAGGGGGTGTATGCCTTGCTTTTCCATCCCTTGTCTCTTCTCTCTGTCTATATTGCGTGCTGTTTGTGGCAGATAAAGTCGCTTCATGTATACAAACCCTCCCTGGATCTTCAGGTTTGGCTGGGGCCTGGAGATGCTGCTGAACACAAATAAAAGGGCAGACCAAACCCATTTCTGTATTTACAGCTGAAGCTGTGAATTTTCCTTTGGGTCTGTTTTCTATAAAGAAACCGGACCCTCTTAGTAAAAACAGGCAAACAAACCCCTGCGAAAGATGGTGCCCAAAGTTGTAAATGTGGTTATTTATCAATTTTGATTGCTTTTCAGAAGACCTTGTAGAGAGTTCCCAGTAGCTGTCAGCACAGATATGGTTATGGACAAACAGCCAACTTGGATTCTCCCAAACCGTAGAATAAATCAGTTCTTTCAGTCCTTCTGGAACAGTGAGATGGCGAACAGGAGCAAACTGAACCCCACGTGCTACTTCGTGGGGTTTGTTTGGTTTTGTTCTTTTTTTTTTTTTTTTTTTAAAAAAAAAAAAAAAAGATACATCCTAATTGTAAGTACTAAAAACTATTCTAAAAAAAAAAGTTATCCCCAACGTACTTCAGTCAGATAGGAGACTGGGGATTGAGAGGGGCTTTAGTCTCAGCTCATTCATTGTGCAGTCTGAGGGCTTGTGTCTTACCTTCCCTCCGCTGTGGACTGAAGGAGCCCCAACCTACAATATGTGGTAGATGTTGCAGGCATTCTCTGATGTTTGTAACACACAGAGAAATCTTGGGCACATTGTGCCTCAGAAATGCCAAGCATCTTACAGTATTTCGATGAAAATTTAAATTAATTGAAATGGTTCCTGTGTTTAGGCAGGTGATGGTCTTGCTCATAAGGAGATAGGTGCAGTAATTGTAGAAAGGAGGTCACTGAAGTACTACAGTCCTTTGTTTCTGCCAAGAATTAAGAATTATATGTGAGCATACTTAAAAATTAAAAATCCATCAATTAATCAGAAGTGATAAAATATTTAACAGGCGTACTGCAGAGTGCAGATTGTTCAGGCTAATGCAATAAACGTGTTCACATTTTTTAGTTTTCCTACCCTGCTGAGAATGTGGGGAGGACCTCCATGCCAGGCTGCTCCTGCCTCTGCACCTGGGGGAGAGGAATTCACGCTGGGCTTTGGCTGCGGGCCACTTGTGAAGAGCAACCCCTGCTCCCTTCCTCGTCAGAGTAATGCTCTTTCCCTTTTCGCAGCAGAAAAAGCAGCTCAGCACAATAAACCTCATCCCCACCCCAGTAAGGCGGTGGCCCCTGGTGACCTCCCTTCCCTGGGTCTGCTGCGGAGAAGCTGGATGGTTGGAGTGGTGAGGTGTGGGAGGAAGAGACAGCCTGACCCGGAGAAGCGGGTTAATGCAGCTTTCCCAGGGAACGGCCGAGGCGCTCGGCGTGCTGCGGGTGCTCCGGTCACGGCAGCACCATCACGCCTGGAGGCTGCCTCCGCTTTTCTCCTGCCGCTTGCTTTTACGGTGAAGAATCACATTCTGCTGAATATCAACATGTAATTATTTCATCTCTGAAAAGAAGAGAATGATACTGATAAAAGATGTAGAGCAGTAAAATAGTAAATCCTATACATAGAAAAAATCTGGTTTTTGACCAGTGAGGAAAATTAAAGAGAGATCTGATCTCTCTCCACGCCAAGTCATTAAATGCCTAATTGTTAATTGGAGGAAAGTTTTTGACGGCTCACGTGGAAAAAAATCTTTGCTGTTTTGCCAGTCACAGTGCTAGTGGGCTTTCAATACCAGGAGCATGTCAGTCCTACCAAGTTCCCTGGAAAGCGTTAGCCTTTCTGTAAGGCTGAGCTTTGCCTTATAAGCTCTCCGCGAGTTGTAATGCGGCCAGGGTAGCTGTCAGGGTATCCCAGGTAACTTGTGTATCAGTTGGCTGTATCCAAGCACCATCTGCTTGAAACCTTATTTGTTGCTGCCTGAAACATTTACACTTGAAACGGTCCTAGATCAGATCATCGCATTGCTCTGTGCATCTTGGTCGTTAAGTAGTTAAGAAGCAGAAGGAAAAATAGCCGGATATTTTACCTTTGGATAAAGATTTGCAAGTAGATTAATATTAGTCTGCTAAAAAAAAAAAAATTGCAGATATAGGTTAAAATACTGTGTCTGTTTTTCTCAGCACCCTAAAATGTTTGCCTTCTATTATGTACTACGATAATTTTAAGCTAAGAAATATCTGAGAGTTTAAAACTATATTCTAGGATATACTGTGAATTAGCCAAAACCGGTGAGATGAATTGTGCAGCAAACCCAATTAATCTCCTTTACTTTTTGCTGCAGTGATTTAAAATAAAACCCCCAAACTTTCCCATGATCTTTAAGAAAAATGCTCCCGCATCAGGGACTTCAGAAGGAAAAACCGGTATTGTGAGCTCGCAGCGGGGGATCGACTCCCAGCAAACCGAGAGGATAATACTACCGGTAAATGGAGCGAATGTCCTTGCCTCTCCAATCAGCTGGTATTTGAAGGGTATTATCCTTGCTAAACTTGTCATCCACTTTACATGGAAGTTGGACTGCAAATGTATATACTCTGCTTAATGTGACTTTTGAAGAGTTGCCTCCGCAGTTTAGGGGTTGGATTTAATTCTTGAAGATAGACCGCTGCGGCGGCTTTATTTAATCTCTGTTTATTTGCTTTGCTGTTCTCTCAGTTTATAATCTAGGCAGAGTGTAAGGAAACTGCTCAGGAATAAGCAAAGCAAACATGAAACATCTTGGAGGAAAAAAAAAAAGCTGAAAAGCTGGATATCAGTCAGATTGAGTAAATTTCTGTCTTGAAGTAATCAGCAAATAACGGGTGCTACTGTATGTTGAGGCGCAGAAATAACCTTTCGGACATGGAATAGAAAGAGGGATGTGCTAGAGTATTCAGCTGAAATTGTGGGTCGTTCTCTCTAGGCAGTGCGTTCCACGTAATTACAGCTGGAATTGTTAAAGCTTCTGTCTGTTGTTGCTGTCGGTTGCCCACTTGACTCCTCTGTTTTGCCCTATTATAGTCATTTTAAAGCCAGATGAACCCAAATATTTGTTAGTCTCATTACTTCCTCATCCCATTGCTTCCTCATCCAAAGACTTAGCTATCCAAATCTCTTGCCGCCATTAAATAGGAACTGCAGTCGTCAGTAGTGTTAGCCAAGTCAACTGATACAGCCTACGAGGCACATTTTCCCTTTTTTAACATGTCTATAATAAATCTGTCTCTAAATATGTAAATAGATGCATTTTATATATATGTAACATGAATGGAGGGAGAATGTGTGGTGTGTATTCATGCACGTGAGTGCTGACACGATCCAACACTTGGACGTAGTTGCTGTAACAGATGATAAAATTATTTCTTCGTTAAGTCTTTTATTCTACCAGTCTGTTGACATTTCCCTGGAACACAGGTGGAGACATCTTCCAAAGATCAAAAACAGGCAGCGGAGTCTGCCGTTGGCGCGCTGCACAGCGCAGGGGCAGTGACACGGATTTGGTTGCGGTTCCTTATTGCTTACTTTGCATCTCTAGGATATCAGCTCCCTTTCTCTCCTAGCAGAACGCATGCATATTTGATCAGTCTGCCTCAGGATCTCAGCCTTTCTGCTTCAGTGTGTGTGAAAGCCTGGCACCTGGGGATTTCCACCCGTGGCGTATCTTATCTTCCCACCTAACTGCGCGCTGCAGATCAGTGGCTTAGCACATCAGCGAGGTATTGTGATCTAAAACCGCGGCTTTATGAACCAGAAAGCACTGCACATCTGAACTGGAGGTGATTTAATAAATTAGTCCGTACCTAGTGCTCCTCAGTTTCAAAGCAAAAATGAGATTTCTACGAAAGAGCTGCCTTAAAGTGAGCTAAGGAAATGTAGCTGTTTACTAACTCAACTGCATCCCTACAACATGTCACTCTGATTTTCAATGTGTTGCCTTTAGCAAGCTGAACAGGATGAAAGCCCAGAGCTTTCAGGGACAGCTGGAAGCGGAGCGCGTGGTTAACCATGGTCTGTTCTCCTTAAGATGTAAAGGGAACCGATATCACAGCTCGGAACAGAGATAGTGACATTGTGCTTTCCTACAGGGTCAGTTTTGACCAGGTATGATATTTCTTCGTACTTTGTGTCGTGGAACTCTCAACAACGTGGATTATTACACAGCTTGTTGAACTTTATTCAGGAAATGGTCCTGTATCACTTAGGGAATTTCCAGGAGTGAATGGACAGCTAAGGAGATAGAAAGAAAACCAAACAATTGTTAGAATGCCGTCAGTAAAATCTCATGCGTCAGTTCTATAGGACTAAAATGTCTTTGCCTAGAGTTAATCAGAAAGTACAATATATTTAAAAAAAAAAAATCATTATTTCCTCCCTAGTAGAGTGTGACTGACTTCATCTCCTACCAGAAGGCCTTTGACAGTGCTCATGTATTAGTAAGTATTTTTGTCACTCTTTGTCTGTGAGGTAATTGAAAATTCTGGTGTTTCCAAACAGAAGCCTGACTAAAACCAACCTTGACAGGAATTACAGTCTGGACTCTCCCTATCAAGAATCAGCTTCCATTGAAACTGTGATATTTAGCTCTGACGAGGTTGTCTCTGGTGATCTAGATGACCATAAATGATCCTAACCTCCAAATATATTTTTGTATTAAGCTCCAATAAAGGAAGAGCTTATTTTGCATTGTTTTCAAATCTTTGGACTTTCACAGGTGAGAGGTAATAATAGGCAGAAAGAAATGAAGGGAAACACTTGAGAAATGTCCTTACTTTCCAGAAACAATCTCCTGATATTTCCAGGTGGCTCAGCAAGAGACATGAAATGTTAATTTTCTTCATTGGGATTTGGGAGTTTGTGCTTTGTGGAGATCTTGGAAGATAATCTAAACTGACTGGAGTCTGGTCCCGTGCATTGATTATGATAAATTAATGAAGTAGCTAAAAGGGAAGTCCAAATTAAAAAAAGTACTAACTGTGAACACAGGGATAATCTCTAACTCCTGCACAATGTGGTTTTTTTTTCTGTTTAGAGAGGAACAGGCCAGTGCTACTGTGGGAATCACATTATTAGGCATGACAGCTATAACGAGGGCTTTTGCCCATTAGTTTAATCTACTTGAAAAGGGAGAGAACGGAAAACAAAAATTATGGCAATATCCTAAATACTGTGGTGTTCTTACCTGTGGTGCTATCAGCTCAGCCCTAAGGATGGGTACCGTGCCTGTTGACGGCCCTGCTGAGGAACTGGAGTTTTTGCCAGGTTCTACGCCAACGCCGTTGCCGTAGCGGTCTGTCAGCCTGGCTTGCTTGCACGAGGTGCCAAGCAGACGCTGTGGCATGGGCACTAATGGCTTAGTTTGTCGTTGTCAGAGCAAGGGAGATGCAGTTCAGATTATGAATGACCATTTACAGACCCATTTAGAATGTGTAACTCAATGTAAGGTTTTATTTATTAAAAAAAAAAAATCTACCAGTATCTTTTAATATAAGTAGTAATATTGTTCTGTGAAGCCAATGGTTTTCTAAAGCAACAGGCAAGAGCAGAGATGTACTGTGGGGATGTCTGACACGTGAACTGTATTGAGTCTTGTGAAGATACCCCCACAGGGCTGTGCTGGAGACCTAGTGACCTAGAAATAGTAGCGGCCATCCTCTAACAAAGTCAGAAAGTACCGCACCGTACAGCAAAGGGCTTTGGGATTTCAAAATAAAAAGTAATTGAAACAGACTTGCCCTCAGGTGACACGGCTTACCATGTGTTCAGAAGTCCCTGTTGCTCCAGGAGAAAACACTTCCAGTTTCCGACTCTGCAGATCGAGGGAGCAAAGCGCGCAGTTGGGACAACGTGCCCGGTCTCTGGGAAACATTTTCAGTCACTCTGCTGTTCACGCCTGTAGCAAAGCGAGGTATTAATCGGGTGACAAAATTTTACACTTAGTACCAAGCAAAACAGGCTCAGCTTAATGCAATTATGGCCACTAGGCAATCTTGAGGACTTTGTGATCTGTTTGATTCAGCTGTTGTACGCACTGATTGAATTAAAGGTGGAGCCTCCTAGGAGGGCACCTCAGCCCTCCTAGGGCAGAGGAGGAGAGGAAGGGGTGGAATTATTTTTCGTATCGTCTCATATTCTGTGGGGAAAATGGCAATCAAATCCACAAGAAAAAAAAAAAAAGACAATCTGATAACTGCCGAAGAAATTCAGCAACCTGCATCTTGCAAGCGTGCTCTTGGCAGAACGCAGTCCCTCAGACTGAGTTCTCTTCACCAGGTCTATGTAGCTATTATACAGTTGTTATTATAGCTGTGGCCGTTGCGTTATGATCTCCCAGCAAACAGTGGAAACACACAGTACGGTGTGGAAAAGGAGCTTGTAACATGAGGTAGAGTTTGGAAAATATCAGTTGAAGAAGAGTTTGGTCTCTGGAACAAAAGTGTTAAAATGATACTTTCAAGGTAAAGTGTTGGCTCTGGATGGCTTGCTCTGAAGTGATGTGTTACCAACCTGATCGGGAATGAACCAAGAAGAAAAGATGTATTTGAAAGAATGCTGTCAGGCACTTTCACTGTCACAGTGCTTAAGCAGTTGAACAGCAAGATACAAGATGTGCAATCACGGAGCTCTTAGTCCAGTGCAGAGATTTGAGTTGGGTTTTGTGGCTGGTCTTTTACAGCTGGCAAAATTATGTTCTGGCCTCCTCTGTAAAAAATCTCTGAATCTTTGCAAGTCGATGCTATACTGTAATAAGTGTAGGAGTTACAGGTGGCTGAGGCAGTATCTATTTTTCAATATTTCTTGCAGGAACATGGAAGCTGAAGCCTAATGAAATTTGTATTTTCGATCATCCTTGAGTTTTTTTGAAACGAAGTGACCTTACTTAAATCCATATAATCTGAGTACATGATCCCTCCGAACACTCTGGATGACATCCCAGAACATTTTATCTTTTATATTGCAATAAAAGACTTTCTCATTTCTTTCATTGCAGATACTTGTACTGCAGCAGTTTGGGAGTATTTTATTTGATGGATCCCTTATTTACATGAGAAAATCTTCTTAATTTAGTTCAGCGCAGATATAACAGTGAGCTCCTTCTGCTGAATGGGTGCTGCTTCCACTTGCAAAAGCACTGCGATGCAGAAGCAACGCTTGGTTCATACAGGGAGGACATTTCTTCTGAGCATCTCGGGTGCCAAAAGTGGTTGTCAGCCTCCAGGCACTCTGGGGTGGTTTTCAGGATCAAGTTCACTTCCCTGCATCTGCGGGTTTGCAGTAAGGTCAAGTCACAAATAAATCCCTGCGACATTTAAGCAGGATTGTTTCTCTTTATAGTTTAGGTGTTCGGCTAAGAGCAGATAATTCAGTATGTTATCACGTGGATTTAGACTCATATTAAAAAGGAGATTAATCAATTACTCTACAAAATCACCGTGTCAGCCTGTTTGTGGTGGAGTGATGGCTGGTAGCTCTGAGTTTGAAAACTTCTGAGTGTTCCTGGGGAGGAAGTCGTTATTCCTGGCGGCTTTTTTTTTTATACATCTTCACTGTTCTGGTTGCGGGTCAACTCCGTTCTCTGCTTGAAGTCTCAAGATTGAACGCTGAGCTGAAAAAAAAAGCAGTTTGCATACCACCTTGGGACTGTGGAAAGGAAGTGCTCTCCCTCTCTGACAGTTGTATTTTATAAATATTGCGCTGAGGTCAAACGTAGGCAAGCAGATTGTAAAAATATATGGCAAAGATGTAGAGATTTCCTGGCAATAATTTTAACACGTCCTGTTTTATTAGTTCTCATGTAGTTGTTTCTCAAGAGGTTGCTTCATTCATGCAGTACCAGTTTTCTACGGATACAGAATCAATTAGGCAAGGGCAGTGTAGGGAAGCTGTGTGCAACCCGCTCTTAGGAATTAGTTTTCCTCCAAAGCCCCATTATAGTGCTGTTTTCCTGCTTTGAGGCTTTACATACTCCATTTGGTCTGCATAAAAGGACTTACTGATGTGGATGGTTAGGAGAATGCATCAGTAGGTTCTCTCTCTTTCAGTTCATGCTCATTGAAACCTAGCAGTTAAGCAAAAACATGGTTTGCCCTTCTGGATTTATTTGAGATAGGAATCATAGAATCATAAAATCATAGAATGGTTAGAGTTGGAAGGGAATAAACTACTCAGCTTCAGAACAGGAAGACATACAGTCAGTATTTTTTCCCTTTTATGATATGAAAACTGATTCAGGTGATTATTTAGAATCATAGAATAGTTTGGGTTGGAACAGACCTTTAAAGGCCATCCAGTCCAACCCCCCTGGAAGGAGCAGGGACAGTTGGAAGGAACCTTTAAGGGCTGTCCAGGACATCTCCAACCAGATCAGGTTGCTCAGAGCCCCGTCCAACCTGGCCTGGAATGTTTCCAGGGATGTGGGGCATCCACCACCTCTCTGGGCAACCTGGGCCAGTGCTCCACCACCCTCACTGTAAAAAATTTTTTCCTAATATCCAATCTGAATCTACCTCCCTCTATTTTGAAACCATTACCCCTTGTCCTATTTCTTGTGGGAACGTTGTTGTCACCTCAAGTTTTTGAGACTGTTTCTGATGTGTTTAAGTAGTTGATGAGACCCTGTAACTGAAATTAGACAGAGGCATTGGATGAGGCTGTGTCTCCAATAGAAGATACTTAACCCAGTAAGAAAAGTAACTTTGGGGCTTGGAGCACAAGGTGGTGACCCGGACATCAGTTTTTCGTTGTTAACCATTGCTGTCTCACTTGTGGGACTTTGCATCCCCACGTCCATCAGCTCTTATCTTGAGATTTAGTACTCGAGGGAGAAGGTCTGTTTGTTTTGTGTGTTAATACTGCTAAATAAGAGTCAGGGAGTGAACTCAGCCGTGGTGCTGCTGATTGTCCATCCCCCCTGTTAGTAGGTCCTAGGGCACCTTATCCCTCCCATGTGCTAGGGCGACAAAGGCCAGGGACTGTTCCTCCTTGGCTCCTTCCATCCTGCACCGTCCTCTAGCACTACCTCAGCGCCGTTTGAAACCTCAGGCACCCCTTGATGCCCTTTATGCCACATCCCTGGGTATGAGCCACACTTCCTGAAATTCCGTGCCATAAAACTTACTGACTACAATGCAGTCATCGCGTTATTTCAGGCACTTAACGGCCAGCGACTGATTCCTGGCCCTGTTTTATTTAGCTGTAGTCAAGGAGACTAGGAAGATTGGGCTGTGATTCATGAGGGGAGATAAAGCTGGCAGAGTCTGGTTTTTTCCTCGTCCCCAGGGAAACAGAAAGCAGCTTTAAGTGAATGGGCAATTTCTGCTCAAGATGGAAGCTCATCGATGCTTAAAAATGCAGCGTCGCTGAGTGCTGGTCACTAATGCTGGGTACCGACGCTCGGTTCCTGCGCTGCAGTCAGGGCTTCCACCGTGGCCCTTTGCAGAGCAGCCGCAGTCACGGCTTTTCCCAAAATCATGATCTGCCATGTTCACACAGTTTTGGGCGGTTGGCAGTGATTTCTACAAGCAGCCCACGACAGGCTGGGTTTGGAAGAGCTCAAAATAGAAACAGAAGCTTACTGCTTTGTAGCCGGTGCAAATGATGTCAAGGAAATCTCACCTGTTTCCTTGCCACGTGTCGGCGTGCTGTCCTTCCAGCCCTTGACCGGGAATTCCTAGGACTAAGGACTTTGCATGATGTGACTGAACTTGGCAGAGGCTCCCCAAATCCTAACTGCTTGGTGCAGCAAAATGTCCCTGTCTCTGCTCTGTCAGAGCCTGAAATGAGAGAGCTCAACTTTCTGTTTGTCTCTGCGTGACACAGTTTTTAAATCTGGTAAAATAGAAGATATTCTGGTCATTTCATAGTCTATTGTTTTGAGGGAATGAAAGCCTCTTCCACCCTTTCCTTCCTCCCCTGAGTTAGGAAAAGCACAAAGCAAGCTGCTTAAGGTGAGACAGGTCCTTAGAAGGGAAAAGTCCTTGCTCACGGTAGAGATTTGAGCAGATCCCAGGACTGAGCTCAGTTGGCAAGCCTGACTCGCTATCTGTCGGCTGACTGACTTGTCAGAAGGCTGCTGGTGGCCGTTCATCATTTCGAGGATAATGCTTTTGATCTTCAGAGGCCGGATGCTTTTCCCTCGTGCGGCGTGACGAGGCCGGAGCGTTTTATGAAAACGAAAGCATGTGCTGTCCGTCGGCGTGGTGACTCCTCCGATGAGTCAGAGGATTTGCTGGTTAACTGACGAACCGCGTGCCTGCTTCTCAGATGTTTCCCGTTCAGTTTCTGTCTGAATAGCCTTCCTGAATAATTGTTTACTTTTGAATTACAGGAACATGCTTTAGCATCCAAAAAAGTAACAGAGAGCGGCGGAGTTGCTGGGAATTAACCAAGCATGTGCAGTCAATTCAGTGTATTTTGTTTCTTCCCAGTAGTATTTCTTAATTATGCTGTTACTTAGGAAATATAATGCTTGTGAGATTAACAGGCTTGGAAACTCTGGAAACTAGATGGAAACATGCAGCAGCAATGTTCTCTTCATGTACATTGACCTCACTGTAGAGCCTCAAGTTGGGTGCTCCTCACTTCTTCCCCTTTACCGAGTCTGCATTTATTGTGAGGTGAAGAGCTTTGCATTGCGAACCGAATTTATTTCGAAGAAATAGTCAATAGCTTTCTAGAATGTTGTTTTTCTTTCTCTTTTAAGGCTCCTGTTTACTATTTCTTTTGGGAGAGTGGCACTGTACCTTTGCTGTGAGAAGTTCCCTTCAGTAGAACCAAGTCATCTGGTTCCTTGCACGTTGGCAGTTGCCGCCTTTGTACAGTAATCCTATGATAACTCAGGGTTTTTAAACATGGGGGAAGGGCTTGGATGGTTATTATCCAAAAAGTGGACCCCATTTCCCGTCTTTGGGTAGAAATTTCCTCATATCTCTCCACCGTGTAATTTTAAGAAACTTCCTGTGATTCTGCATAGAATCGCTTTTAATGAGAAATTAATTAATCTTACTTTCAGACCTCTGCGGTGTAGAAATATACATTTGAACTGATTGCCTTAGGCTCCTTTTATAGTTAAAGAACAGAAATAAGCATTTTTAGGATGTGATTCACCTGAACTATTTTAGGTACCCGGTGTGGGAGGAGCTCAAGTACACTATGGCAGTGCTGTTTCTCTGCTTTGATGGCAAGGAGAATTCTAGCTGGTCCTGGATTTCGGCTTATCGTAGTCATTCTTTCTGGGTACAGCCTGTGTCCTACATGGATTCTGTTACGTGCAAGGTGATCTCAGCTCAGTCTGCCTGTTATGGCTGAACCCTGCAAGTCCCTTCAAACCATTGAAATTCTAGTGTGGGGTTGCCTTGGAAATAGCAGATAGAGAATGCTGTCTAGAAACAGCAGAAAAAAAAAAAAAGAGAAAATGTCTTGCACAGTTGAAAGTAGTTATATCAGTCAAAAAATGGGAAGAAGTTAAGCTTGTATGGTAGTTTTTTATTTTTAGTGTCAGTTTTGCCTAGTAGCAGCTGATGGGAGGTGAGATGAAATCATGTGTGTGCCTGGGCTATTGCAGTTTTTCTGTATTAACTAACCGGTAGGTTCTCCTTGGGTGAACTGTATCTTTTCAAATATCGGCTGCCTGGCTGCTTGCCGGCAGATTGAGCCGTTGAACTCTCTGATTCCCTTCCAAGTAGACCTGAAGATCTTACCACGCTCATTCAAGTCTGAAAAACACTGCAGTTGGTACAAAGAGGTGGCCCAGTAACGCTGTTTAGGTTGTATTGCAAAGCTCAGATTTTATTTTTAGCCATGTCTCATGCAGCTCTCCATTGGTTTCTTTGTAGAAGTGAATAGCAGTACGGCTAGAAATAATACACAGGCTTCAACTGTGCCCGGTGAAGACCAGCAAGGAGGAGATGTGGTCGGAGAATAACCCAAGTATTTGATTTGGCTTTAAGAACCTGTATAGCTAAATGATGATGATACAAAATGGAAAGAATGATGATCAGAAAATGTCTTCTGTGCATGAATGCATAAGGAAAAAAAAGGGTTTGCTTTTGATCTGTTGTTTTCCTAACTGGAATGACAGTTGGCTGAGAATGATTGGATGCGCTGCATTGCCACTCTTCATTTCCTTCATCTGGAACATACAGACTTATTTACACAGCAACATGTTTCTTCTTCAAACACAGTGGACATTGGTGTTTCTTCTCCGCAGAGGGGTGGTTCATTGTTAGATCCCAAAGGCCGTAAATATGCTACAGCCTACAGCTTAAGCCTTGATTTAGTTGCTGGTGAGCAAGTCGGTCATCCATGATGTCCACCTAAGGCACTGAATAACTGAAGGAGGAAGCCTGTGGCCCATATTCTGAAACTGGAAAATAAATTAAATTGTAATATTAATAATCCCCTGGCTCAAATCTGGGCTCGGATGCCTTTGGTGGAGCAAGGAAACGCCGTACTTTCCCTCATACCCAGCCAGTGCCTGCGAGAGAGCCTACGCCGCTCCTTTGCATACCTGCTGCTTCCAGAGACCGGCAGCTCCCCGGGGTGAAGCTACCCGGGAGCTACTGTTGGTTTTGCCTGAGATTTGATCCTTATCTTTTGTTTGGACTGAGCTTTGCTGTTGCGTATTCTGACTAGGATTAGTTTTAGTCCAGCTGCATCCCCTGAGGACAACAGTAGCACTCCCATTAGCCTGTAATCACCTTTACACGCTACGCCTCTGCGTTTTAACATACAGGTAAGGTTATGGAGCTCGGTGAATGTAGCAAAGATGTTAGTCCTAAACTCAGAAAACCTGTAAATTTTTATTTATTTATTTTTTCCCTGGCTTGGACACAAACGTCAGTGACTTTTGAGGGGTGCAGGGCAGTACCCATTCTGTCTTCTGCTCTCTGTTTAAAATTAATAGCTCTGTGCTATTGGCTTAATACAGCTGGGTTTTTATCACTGCACAATCCCAGAATGTCTTCGGGTATTGTCAGCCTCAAACACAGGAAATAATCCCTCATTAGGCTGAATTATCTAGACACCGCACAGACTAGCTAGGCCAGTGCTCAAATAGTATTGTATTGACACGGGCTTCCTGTTCGGTACGGGAAAATCCAGGCATCCGAGATGAAACTGCAGCGGCAGATCCAAATTTCTTCTCGACGGGTGTAAGGTGCTGATGGAAAACTCCCAATCCTGCAAAAATAAAACACCAGCTTTTGGCCACTGGCAAGAGTTTCCCTTAAGAAAGGTATCCAGCGAGTCGCTTTACACGGCATGTAATATTTTCAGCCTATTTGGGTTTTTGAGAGGGAAAAATGATAGGCTGTGCCTGATGCCCAGGCCCTGCTCTCTCCTTTGTCGCCTGTGGAGCGGCTCCACGGGGTGCTGGGTCCCTACACCCCAAGCCCCGGGACGGTGGCTGTGGCAAGAAGTCCTCTCCCTGCCAGAAGCCATCCCTGAGGAGGGGAAGAGGCTCAGCTGAGGCTGGCAGGTAGGGTTTACTGTGGCTTTTCCTGGAGGTAACGTGCTTCACGTAACTCTGTCTATTGCTTCTCCCATCGAGCAGCACAACGTTTCCACCGAATAAATCAAATACAGAGTGTACCGTTTAAAGGTGGCTGGTCCTGCGCAATGGTAACGAGGTCGAGATGTTCTGCATCCCAAGATGCGCACGGCACTTCAGTCTGGAAAACTGGAAGGGAAAATTCAGATCGTTTCTTAAAGAAACGAGCAGCCCCAGAGCGCTTTTCTCAGTTGTGTGCAGTTCACTGTAGGCGATGTGCTGCGATGCAGGGAACTCTATAATTTCTGAAGGATTTCTCAGTTCTCTGAAAGAAGGTTTGTTTTTAAATTGCCATTAAACATCCAGGGGATGCCGGCCACACCTGGCACAGGGTGGCCCCGGCCTCTCCTCACAGAGAGCCCTGCAGCCCCCGCGGCCAGTGCCTCGCCAGACTGGGTACAAAATGGTGCCGCAACCGCTTTCTGGTGGATTATACCTTTCTCTCTCTCCTTTACCCTATTTGTTTCCTGTATTTAGAGTCCAATTTAGGCAGGATTGTCCATCGCTTTCTGACAGGGGGGCACAACTTTCAGCAGGCTTCGGCGTCGGCTCAGCTCTGAGCTGGCGCTCGGCAGTGGAGACGGTGGAACCGGGGATGGATGTTTCCCGCTGTGCTCTGAGCGTGGCTTACGTGTACGTCAGCAAAGGCGGTGTATTGCAAATGGTTGCATTGAGGAGAGTCAACTTGGACTCTGGATGAACTTGGCACCAGTTCATACTGGCCTCACTTTCTGGGGGGTTTGGGTGCGTTTTTAGGCATAATTTGGTTTTGACTCTTTTTATATGAGACGTTTTGCGTGAAATGTCACCATCTGAAATCCAGCCGTTGCCTTTATAATGTATTCTTGCAGTCGTGTACGAACTTGCCAGTAAAAGAGAAATTTAAGAGCTTCTAGGTCATTGAATCCCAGCCCCTGGGAGATGCCTGTCAGCGCCCTCCTCTGCTCCCTTTTCCGACCAAGGGGAAATCCTGAATTCCAAGCACTTAACCTGTGCTGCTCTAACTTTTAGATTACGGTGGGAACAGAATCGCAGGATTTCTGGGCAGGGCCCAAAGCACAGAGGTAGGTGCAGGGGTCAGGAACCGGGAGGGGTCCCTACGCCCCGTAGGTTAGACTTTGACAGGCAGACAAGAGACACGTTGACCTCTTGCTCTCCTATTCTGGCATTTAAGAATGGTGCGATAAGTATGTCCTTGATGTTTCTGTATGAGTTTTAGAAATTATTCTATATGGTTGGGTGCTAGGAAAAATATTCCACATCATCTATTTATCAAGACTACATCCAATTTTTTTTTTCTTACAGTCTCTGTGAAGTCCCCATCTCCTCAACTCCCAACTAACCAGAGAAGAGAGAAAAAAAATAATATTCCTTACTGATGCTGAACGTAAGCCCTGTGCATAAGCAAAACTATCATGTTTAAGCATCTAATCCCGGAGATATCCATAGATATCACTGGTATCCAAGCAAACTGTTTTTATTTTCTTGGCTGTTGCATTATTTATATGCTGCAGAAGTCTCCTGGACAAAAAATTCCACGTGGCTAGATAGCATCCCACTTGGGATAAACCACCACAGTTTTGTTTAATATAAATAACTTCTATTTTGAAGCCTAGGATTGTCCACATGTTTTTCTGTTGCTGCTTAGTTCAAACTTATCCGTCCCCCAGATCCTTGTGATCCCCCTTAAGGTACTTAGAGAGCGCAAGAAGATCCCCCCTGTAGCCTTCTCATCTTCAAATACACGCGCTTAAGCGCCTCATCCTGTCATCTTAGCAAAGGCCCTCCCTACTTTTGGCCAGACTCTTATCTCTTACGGATTTTCTCTAGAATGCGTATGTTCCTTATATGAAGATAAGATGTGCCCAACTCCAGCTTATGCCCCAAAATGGCTATTTATTATGGCATAGTCATGATTTATTTTTAATGTTTGCAAATCTTCCTTTCCTCTTCCCCTGGAAGGAGCGTGCTCCAAGCCCGGCTCCCAGGAGCGCGACGGGGGAAGCTTTGCTCACGTGGCTGGCAGGGAGGAAGGAGAACTCTTGTGAAAGCCCTGGCAGTGCCGTGCTGTGCCGTGTCGATGAGAGCACACGACTGAAATAGTGACTGCTGTAGAGCTGGGCGTACGATCAGCTAACTTCTCGGCAGAGGTTGAGTTATGGTGTAGAAGATACCTGCTCAGAGCGGCGCAAATAGCTGGCCAGGCCCAAAATACGTGGCTTGCAGTGAAGGTGGTGGAGAAAAGCTACGCTTTTTGCAGAACTCTAGCAATAAGTGCTTTTCGTGCTGTTTCTTTCAGCTTGCGTGCAAAAATTACTGGTATTGAAAAATTTCCTTACAGGATTCGCAGCCTGATGTTTGACTCACTTCACTATTCCTGTCTGCCAGGAAGTGAAAGTGGGAAGCCTGTTTCCTTTTGGCAAGCCTGGGTAAAATGCGTTGAGAAATAAATGGACGGACGCTGATGGAGGCTGTAAAGGTGCTACTGGTATTATTGCAGGCCTGAAGAGAAAATAAACGTCAACCCAGCCTCATGCCATTCGTTAATGACCGCACGGCATGAGGATCAGAGATTTATCTGGGGATTAAGTGGTAAGGACAAAGGGAGCAGAGGTAGGAATAGATAAACCTGCGTGGTCTGATACAGAGCTTTGGGGCTGAGCTGAGTATACACAAGGGAGATCAGCTTATATTTATTGGCGGTGCCATTTTCAATCCTTTCAGACTATTTCGCAGCGTAACATTTGGTTAAAAGCAAGCATATTGTTTTTTAAAAATCGTTATATACTGGATTTTTTGTCCTTTGGTTCTTGAGCTGTTTTTAAAATATCTTTTGCCTTTGAGGGAGAGAATAATTGGTCCTGTGCAACAATATCTCATCTTTCACACCTCTTGTGTTGATCCTGCACTTACCTGATGTTATAGCTAGATGTCAGCCTCAGATGTGAATCGGGGGCTTGTCAGTCAGAATCAGATTTATTTTTGGGTCCTCATCTCTCAGTACCGGGAGACTGCTGAGATGATAGCATGATAACTGTGACTTCCCTCCTTCCCAAAAGCCCAGCCGAAGGGTTTAATTGTTACATTTAACAGAGTAAGGATTTGCTTTTAACAGACTCGGAGGAGTATCTGTGCTCATAGTAAAGTCTGGCTTTCTGTTGACTTCTATTCGGAGTGTGGTGGACTTCTTATTTTGCAGGTGATGTCCCCAGCCCATAAAGCTCTGCTCACAACCCTTTCTCTGAACACCTTGCCTCACTAACGTAGCCTTAACAAGTGCCAGAAGCTTCAACGCCGGCTCTGCAGAGGCTGACGTGGTGAGGCACCGAGGCCAGGACAGTTTCAGACCTGAGACAACAGCAGCAGCGAATGTGCTGGAAAACGGGTGATTCAGCTATTCCAGTAACTCACCACGGTGACCTGGCAGCCTCATAAACGAGCAGGTCCCATTTTGGCTGATGTGGGAACGGACCAGCTGACAGAGGGTTGTGACTCACGGGGTGACTGGTGCTGGGAGCAGCGGAGGGTCGCGCCCGCGGGACTGGCTTGCAGTGGGATGGCTGAGGCTGGACCGCTGTGGCGCAGAGCAGGCTGTTGCAGTTGAGAGGGGCACTGGTTTCTCCTTTCTCTGTACGTGGTTTGCTGTGAGCTGCAGCAGCTCGGGGCCTGTTTCATGGGCAGCGGGAGGCCGAAGTGCGTTAGGGATGCGGTACGCAGCAGGTCCTTGGGACTTTGTCGGTCGTTCCAGTGTGTCAGCCCTGCCTGTGAGTCAGCGTCGTGAGATGGGATGGACGTGCAGATTGTTATTAAATTTTCTCGTAAAAGACCTTGATAAGAAAATTGTAAATTATAGAATATAAGGACTGTACGTCCATTATTCAAAGCAAGGAAAGAAGCCCTTGTCTTTCTGTGCTAGGCTTCAGAAATGACTGTTTAATGTCTGTGTTGCTGGGAGCTCACTGAGTTGCTACAGACATTTAAATGCAAGTGGTTACCTGAGGGCTTACTGGCTTACTAAGCTCTGCTCCCTGTCGCCAACACAGTTCAATTTATTTGATTAATCTTTTTGCCCAGTCTTTCCTTTCCAGGAAGGACAGAAATTGAGAGAATTCTCTGCTGCAAGTAACTGTGTTCTCCCCTTGCTTCAGTTGGTTTAACGTGATAACAAGTAGCTCCTCAATGCACAGATTTGCAGGGTAGATACCCTGATGTATCCTAAAATTAATGTCTTGGAAAGAAAATGTGGTGACCGACGGGTTCCCAACTTAAATGGAACTCGTAACTGAACTGGATTGAAGTTCTGTAGCTGCCTTTTCCCCTCCTCTGAATTACTGCAGTCTCGGTGCCAACTTCCAAATCGTAAGCACACAACAAAACACAAATCCCAACGTGAGAGCTTGTCCACCGAGCTGGAAATGTGAGCTCTTCCTTTGCCCGTGACATTGCCCGCGCCTCTCATTGCACCGTTGCTTCTCTTGTTCCCCTTAACTCCGGCTGCTTGTCTGCTCACAGACGATTTCCATTCCTGCTTTTGTTGCCTGCCAGGCTCAGGGCAAGGAAAAGCAGCAGGTGTAACCACAGAGCTGTCAGCAGAACAAACCTGGGGGCGGTATTTTGGATGCTTAGGTGACTCGCCGGAGGAACAGGAATATTTCATTATGATTCTTTTTGGTTTGGGAGGGATACTTTTCTTTCTTTTTTTTTCTTTCCCTCTGGCTTTTACAAGAAGACAGGGAGTTGCACTCCTGACTGGAAGGCAAAGACTTGGGCTCTGTGGCTTAATTACTAAGATCCTAAAATAATTTCTGTTGGAAGGGATGTTTGAGGGCCATCTGGGAGTGGGAGCGTGCGTGGGAGCGTAGTGCGGGGTGCCAGGGCCGTCCACCCCGGCTCTGCGCAGGCGGCTGGGACACGGGCAGGCAATCTGGTCATGGCGTTGCCTCCTCCTTCCCTGTCACCGTGACCTTGGGCTGCTCGGTGCCGCTCACGGGTGGCAGCAGCTAGACCTCTCTAGCCCTTGTAATTTAGGAATCGCGGCAGAGGTCAAGCCTTTCATAACGGGTCCAAAGAACATAAGACTTCTGTGACCCCATCACTCAGTGCTCACTGCATCTCATGAAGGACAATTACTTTGCAGATACTGAGTCATCCTTGTGAGGTGCTTGCAGAAACCAAACTAGAAGAACTAATAGAAGCACAGAGGTCTTGATTTAGGTTTTGTACATCCTCATTCAACTCTGGGAGTTACTACCCAAGAATTTTGTCTCCTGTTACCTCTATTTTAAAAAACTTTATCCCAGGGGAAATACATTATGGCTAGCTCCTGAGAGTGCCCAGCCTAATTTTGACTGTGAGGCAAGCTAGCATGCCAACACTTTCTATTTTTCTTTAAGAAGTAACAGAGCGTACTTTGCCCATCAGTAGCTTTATGGCTAGTAATTACACTTTGCAGTGTGTCTTTATGCATCTCTTGCATGTTGTAGCAGCTGCTTTATAGTTGGCACCAGTTTTGGGTCTTCATTCATGGCCAAGGCAACTGCACGCGATATAAATAAGAATAACCACTGGGTTATCTGGGAAATAACCGTATCAATATCCAATCGCAGAGAAATGTAAAAAAATGAGTATTTCTCTCCAACTCAGCTACTTTTTACTTGCTAGAAGTACTGAATGCAGACAATTATCTTACAGAATGCTTAGGATTATTAATAAAATGTAGTGGGGCGGGGGTTGACATTGGCAAGTGGCTACCTTTTCAGTGGAAATGCTTCAGGCATCTAGCTTAGCTTTGTGTTAACACTGCCACTGATTAACATTTCCTGCAATGTCCTACAATTAAACTGGGACAGTCAACGAGCTATTTCGCTCTGCGTGGGTTCACTGACACTGGAGGGATGCTCGATTGTCGCTCTGAGAGCCAGAGTGATGTCAGGTGAGGGTGAGGGCCATCCTTGGGTGACAGAGGTGGAGGGGAACAGAAGTAGGAGGGCTGGCAGTGTCACTCCTGCTTCTGAGTCACTAGTGAGCTAAAAATCTGGGCAGAGAGCGGGGGGGTGTATTGACAGGGTAAGCGAATTGCTGCCACAACAGTTGCCTCTAATCTTATTTTCATGTATTTATAGTGTGTAAGATAACATTTTCCCGTGAGTGAGCCCTCTTGCAGGCCCCTTGGCACA
The DNA here is from genome assembly GCF_036417535.1 of Chlamydotis macqueenii. Lineage (NCBI taxonomy): Eukaryota > Metazoa > Chordata > Aves > Otidiformes > Otididae > Chlamydotis > Chlamydotis macqueenii. The sequence continues at coordinate 68,285,929 of NC_141560.1, read as the reverse complement.
AAGGGGCCATTTCCTATCAGAATCTTCTGAAGCCATACTCTGATTACTCCAAGGGGGTCATTATTGCTGGCGGGCCAGGTTTTGCTGAGGACGTCTTCAGGTTGAATTCAAGAGCTCTAATGGCCTTGATTACAGACTAATAACGAGCTCCGGTGCCATGCTCAAACTCTTGAGTGGGAAGAAAAGCAAGCAAAGAGGGAGCTGAAATATGGGACCATTGGGACAGTTTCCAGCTTGGACTTGTGATCTTTCTTTGTGCTCCCAGGCTTTGCCCCGTCCGTGACTCAATTACTTATTTTATACAAGTATGAGAGATCGCTCTGATGCGGCTGGTTCTTTGTTTCCGAGGGCTGTTCTCAGCCAATGTCCTCAGCAATTGAATTTGCTTCCACATTGTTATATTCAGAGATGCCTTTTATTTGCCGTAATTATCTGCTCCTAGCACAGCTCTGCCGCACAAAGGTTTGGGTCTGTGTTCCTGCGTGCCCACCCACGCGGGGAACCGCTGCCCTTTGTGCTCCGACTCCAGGTGGCAAAGCATAAGAGGGAAAGGAAGATGAACGTTATTTTTTTTTTTGATCAGAGGAACAAAACTAAGTTTTCAAAGTTGAAAATAGCATTAGAGTTCCCTCACCCTCTTGTTTATGGGGTAGGGAAGCAAAATTCCAAGCGTAAAAGGAAAGATAAACAGTACCTTCCTTTATTTCTTCCTTCCCTCAGCGTTATCTGCATAACGCTCTCCGCTTTTCATCTGATTTGTTTGGGACTCGGTGGTGCTGTAAACATGAAATCAAAACAGATATTCACATCAAAAAGGAGGCTGTTATTTTAGATTGCTTTATAGATATATTTTATATATATTCTATTTATTTTACTTTATTTATTGATTTCTACTCTTCATTAGCTTGCTTACAAATCCCAAAGTTTTTTTTTCCGATGGTTTTGTCTTTTCCATTTGTCAAACTCTGGCTCTCTATCTGTGCTTCCACCTGCTCCCCTGTTGTGATTTATCCAGGTTTGGAAATAATTATGGCTGTTTTGTTTAACTGGCGCTGCACCCATGTGTACCAGTCCCTCGAGATGCCAAAGAACCCTTGTTTGTAGACTGACTAGAGAACTGATGTTAGCTGTACCCTTCAGGAAATATAAAATCAACTGTGATGCTCTGGGTTTTTTAGTTTTGTCTTGCTAAGGAGCCCAAAACTTGGCCAATTTAAACTTTTTAAAATTTGTTTTCTAATTCCAAGGGAGGCTGGTGAAAGATGACACATTTAATAGCCTCTGTTCTCTACTAGGAGAGCAGTCGCTGCCTGTGCCTGCCTTTTGGATTTGCCCACATATCAGTAAAGGCATAGAATCATAGGAGGGTTACGGTTGGAAGGGACCTTCAAAGCCCATCCAGTCCAACCCCCCTGCAAGGAGCAGGGACATCTCCAACCAGATCAGGTTGCTCAGAGCCCCGGCCAACCTGGCCTTGAACGTTTCCAGGGATGGGGCATCCACCACCTCTCTGGGCAACCTGGGACAGTGCTCTAGAACCCTCAGTGTAAAACATTTTTTCCTACCATCTAATCTAAATCTACCTCTGTCTATTTGAAAACCATCCACTTCAATGCAGAGGAGCCTGGCTTTAAGTATGTCACACAAATGTAGATCAGCATTAACTACAGCAGTGGGGATCAGTTTGATGTTTAAATGCAATCTCTATCTGCCAACGTCTCGATATCCGAGGGCCTCCTGGTAACACAGCTGTCACATCTCCTTGGGCAGTGTGAAGACATTTTTATCTGGTCTTACAGTTTGTAAAAAGAAAATGGAAAAAAAAAAAAACCTAAACATTTCCAAAGTAGCAACTAAATTTGCTTGTTTCTATTTTGGGAAGCCCCATTTGAGGTGTTTGCCAAGCTGTCAGGCCAGCTTGCCTACGTTCGCAGGAGAGCTCAGCATCGGCGCTGAGTGCTCATCCCATGTTCTTGACTTCCAGCGTGAGAATTCCCCTGCAATATAACGTGCTTTTCCTTTTTCCTGAACGGGTCGGATCTGTCTAGCTCTGTTTTAATTTCGAAGTCCAAGTGAGTAAGTGTAGCTTACGACCTGGCTGCAGACCCTCAGAACACTTTCTGAGCACTGCGGCCTGGCCGGTGGCAAGGGCTGCCCTTGGAAGAGAGCAGCTCGCTCGCCGTGCAGCACAGCGGGCGAGGCGCTCTCGATGGCATGGACCGCGTCGGTGTCGTCAAGCCCGCTGCGATTAAATCGTTGTGGAGATAGAGAAAGCCATCTGCTATTTGTTCCCCCTGCCTGCTCGCTATTCAGAGAGCCGATGCCAGACGTGACGGCCGAGCCTGGCTGACTGGGTGCCAGGCTGTCATGTGGAGCTGGCCTGGCTGCTGCTGGGACTGGGTCAGAGGTTTGGTGACCCTTTGGCAGGTGACATTGTACGTAGGTGTGGAAAAGGCTTGGCTGTCAGTTGATGGAGGGAAGTTGCGGCGAAGGGTGCGATAGCTACTGGAGCGCGCCTTTTACAGCTGGTGTCTTTGCACTGCTGGGTGATGATCCTGGCTGAGCTGATAATATGTTCTCGCTCTCTTCAGACATATGGCTGTGAGAGTTGGGCTTGTGCCTGCTCCTTCCCCGGAGAAAGAGAGGTGTGTGGAACTTCTCCCAGCGTCGCTGTTAGGTGATGACCTTAGAGAAAGAAAGGCATGCATGTGAGATTTATCCCGGCATCGCTGTGAGATGATGGGTGACCTTAGGGTTGCTGCCGTGCCGATGGTGGGATGATTATCAGGGAGGAGTGTGCATCCCGTCTGTGCTGAAAGGGTTGGGGTGGGGCACAGAGGTGTTTGGGGGGCACAGAGATGGGGCGTGTGGGCTGCGTGTGGTTCTGCTGGCTTCCCAGGTAATGAGTAGTCGCTGTGCATCTTCTGAGCAAGTGTCTGAAGTTCTTTGATCTGTTAGAATCATAGAACCATTCGGGTTGCAAGGGACCTTCAAGGTCATCCAGTCCAACCCCCCTGCAAGGAGCAGGGACATCTCCAACCAGATCAATGAATATTATCTAATATACTTTGGGAAACAATATCAAATTCCTTAAACGACAACAACAAAGCGTCAAAAGGATATTAGGATTGCTGAACGACTAAGGTTAAGGATCCAAAGTTTAGGAAATGCCAGAAGCAAGTTGTCCTATGTATCTGCTTTTTTTTGTATTTGTGACATAACGTCTTTTTGCCGTGATGATACAGTTTTTAAGGATATGGCATGTACTGTTTTTTTCCTATGTTGCTGTTACAGAGCAATGAGTTAGCAAGCACAAAAAGAACAGTATGTGAGATCCTAAACTTTGTTTATTGTACTTAACTAAATGCTTCTCTAAACACAAAATTCTTATTTTCTCTCCCTCCCGAGCCCAAAGGATTTTTCTTCTTGGGTTCTTCACAGTGACTCGTGCTGCTCAGTAGAACACCTAAGTACTGTATTGGCAAGAATGTACCCTCACCTCATCTCTGGGTGAGGTTTGGTGGATGATGGGGATGGTATAACCTCTGTTACGTAGATAAGGGACTGAAACACTGGGAAAGTGAAAAATTAGTATTTTACTGACTTTGTGCAGACAATATGAACCTGATTAGGGGGCATACGCTCTGTATTTTATAAGTTCAGAGCTTACCTATCCCAGCACTATCTCTTTTTTTATACCTTGGTGTTCATCCCAGTCCTGCTCCCAATGTTGTCTCTACTCTTCAGACCTCTTTGGAACCAGTTTCCATCTCCATGTTCTACCAGCGTAGTCCATGCTCTCAGCCCCACTTACAGTTTTCCTCCGTTATGTTCCCCTCTCACTAGGCTCCTCCTTTTGCTCTGGTTTGGTCATTCTGCTGTGGTCCAGCTCAGCATTCGAGTTAGACACAGGTAGTGCTGTCATTCACGGCGCTTGTGAACCAACAGGAATGTCGCTGGCGCTACTGGAAGGAGCAGTGCCACCACCCAAACCACCAGTTACAGAGAAGGTGTTTTGTCTGGTCCCTCTGGGCTGGAGAGGGCTCGGCTCAGCTGTGGGTACTGGTTTTGTTGGTGCACTGAGGGGGTAGCGTTCGGGAGGATGGACTCGGCCCATCTTAGCTACTGAATTTAAATGTTCTTATGGAGCACATGTAAAATGAAGTGACTTTTAAATTGGCCGTGTTGTGCGTGTTTTAAGAGAAACCACGTTAAACTTACTTCTGGCACAAACATCGCTACCTTGCCGAATTGTGAGTTCTTTGTTCAAAGCTCGGGAGTGCCAGAGCTTGCTTAAGCAAAGGTCACTGGTGCTTCTGGGTGTGGTTGTGCAATGATACATTGTTCTGCCTTGGTTCTGGGATTTTGGCTAAAATATTCCAAAATTTTCAGCGTGAGGTGGGCTCTGGCGTCGTACGCTTCATACCAGAGTGTTAAAGTTTGACAAAATGATCGGCAGCTGAGATCAAGGTACTAAGAGTGGAAAAATCTCGATCGGCTTTAATAAAACGATGATGATGTTTATAAAAATTCTACCTGATATCCAATTATTCCCTGATGGGGTCTGAAGCTTCCTGTGAGCAACAGGAGCGGCGTAGGCACAGCGCTGCCTATCCCAGCGCTCCCGGGGTGTTTGAGCCGCGAGTGCTCGTGGTGGGCTTACAGCCATGAATTCTCATTGATCTTTGCTAATGCAAGGTTAAAGCTTTGGTATTTGCTTGTGCTCTGATTTTTATACGGCGTGCTAATTACGCTTTTGAATGGGAAATGCTCGTTCAGCACAATGTAAGAGAAATTGGAATTGGCTTCGTGATGCTGCGTTGCGAATAGCGTCAAACCTTTTCCTGTTTATGTAGAAATGCTGTTCTGGTTTTCTCGGGCCAAATGAGACATCACCACATTTTTATTCAGCTCACAATACGTGTGTGCACGCATGCATACGCGTACACAGTTGTTATTTTTTATTGTTGTGCTATCAGTGATACTGTGCAGAAGAATTTTCTTTCCGAACATCATGGTGGAGACATGGAAGCGGATGCAGCTGTCTGAAAATGAAAAAGAAAAGACAAAATAGAAACACAAACAATTTGCATCTGTGCAGCGGGACTGAAGGGTAATTAGCCACGGACAAATAAATGAGTTTATTTTGAAACGCCCAAAATGGTGACCCAAAATGTTTTGAAAGGTTTTCCGTATGATGGCATTTCTATGTTCAAAGTTTCAGTCCAGGAATCCTCAGATGAAACTGGTAATTGCTGGCAGGGGAGAGCAATGGAAAATTATGCCGGAGATAGGAAATCATCTCACTTTTAAAAGTGAACATTGCTATTTCAGTTGGTAATTCTGATAATTAGCAGGAGCAGCTCATCCTCAAATTGCTCTTCTAACATTAGCTGGTCCAGAATTGCATGAGGGAACTTAATATGCCTTTTTATCCTGAGTCTGTAATTGGAAAAAGACAGGAACAGCAAACTGCTGTTAATTGCACAAGCTATTTACAGCAAGGAAAATTTTGTTTTTCTTTTTTTTTCACACAGAACAGTGTTAGTGCTGCTGCAGCATGATTCACTGCAAAGGTCTTGCTCTAATATTGTGTATCACATACTAATTGCTGTCCCTGGAAGTCTGTCTCAGCCTATACTTCATGTGCATTCAGCCAGAGCACCTCTCTTGCACGTTCTCCTCACCTCTCGGGTGGACATGGCAGGCTCCTGGGTGTGAGCTCTAGTACCTCGCTGGTGGCCACCAATCTGTGGAAGATACTTCTGTGTTTCCTCTCTTGTGTTCATGCAGGCTAGGTTAATGTAAATTGCAAATGTAAGCATCTGTTCGCATAATTCAAAGTGATAACACATTTGTGTTTGTGAGAGATGTGGGAGAAGAACTGGAATAAAAATCACATTTAAACACGTGCTACAGTTTTCTTTCTAAAACTTGATCTGCTGGTGTCTTCTGCTGGACCTCCTGCCTAAGCATTTCCTTGTGATGGACCAGGTTATTGTTCACAGCTGATTTCAACTTTAGGTTCTTCCAATGGATCCTGATGGATTTTTAAATTATTATTATTTTATCTTTCATTTTAGCTTTTATTTTATTCAGGAATCATTGGGATAATTCAGATTGGATGGGCCCTCAGAAGGTCTCCAGTCCAACCTTGTGCTCAAAGCAGGGTCTCCTATGAGATCAGACCATGTTACTCAAGGCTATATCCAGCTGGTTCCTGAAAACGTCCCAGGACAGAGACTGAAAACGTCCCAGAATGGAGGCTGCACCTCTCTGGGCAACACATGCCACTGCCTGGCTGTCCTTGCAGCGAGAGGTTCTCCTTGTACCCAGTCTGAACCTGTTGTTGCAGTTTTTGCCTGTTGTCCCTTGTCCTCCCATGGAGTACTGCTGTGTAAAGCCTGGCTCTGTCTTCTCGATAGCCTCCCCAGAGATCGCAGCGGCTGCTGCCGCCGTTGTCTGCTGTCCATGCCAGCTCTTCTTCAGGCTGGACAAGGCCCGTCCCTCAGCATCTCCTCCCAGGGTAGTAGGTGCTCCAGGCCCAACCGTCCTCCGCTGGACTCGCTCCTGTTTGTATGGTGAGAGTGGAATAGAGCGTTTTCTTCTCAATTAAAGTTAACGTGGTTTCACTGCTTAGAAAGGCGGTTGTCGTCTCCTGTACTCGCCCGGCTCATTAACAGCTCCTTGCTGCCACGCTGGCGGGGGGGTGTTTGACTGAAGTCCTTCTGTTAACGAATGCACTCGTGTGGCTCCAGGCCGGATGGTGTTTGAGAGCAGGTGTAGTACATGCCCTTTGGAAGGGTGACCAGGCTGAGTAGATGGATGCCCAGCGATGTTTTCCTAAACAAACTCTATCGGTGAGATAAGGCGAGACAGAGCTGGTTAGGACTGCGATCAGGACTTGCCTCAATTCTTCAGGAAGCCGGAGGTGCAAAGCCTGGAGGTACAACTGAAGGTGGAACAGATGTTACACGTGTATTGAACCTTCCTGGTGGATCGCTGTCTGAAAAGGTTTATAATTTGCCAGTTATTTTCCAGATGATCTTTTTTAATGTGCTGCGGTAGCAGATGTGTTTGTTGTATCCAACTCTTTAAAGTCATTTTAGGAAGTTAAACAGATGGATGCATTTTGAAATTCAGCAGCATCTCTTTCAGCATCTGTAACGTCGTTGTTTCATGTGCCAACCGGGATAGAAAGAAACAGAGCATCTGATAAGTACTTTGCCTGTGACAAGCTGACCCGTTTGCCAACAGCCAATGATACGCTAATGCTGTGGCAGGAATGATTGACTACTGCTGCTTTTACAGCAGAGCCATTTGAATTTCCAGACAGTTGTCCCTTTTTTTTTTTTTTTTTTTTCCCCTCCTGATGTAGCTTGAATACAGGTTGTTTTATTGCTGGAATAAACAAAGCTGATGTTAATTCTCATACAGGAGGTGATTGTGCCTCCAGAACGCAGAAAATCATTCCATCAATTAAATTCCATCCATCTAAAAAAAAAAAAAAAAAAAGTTGTATATAAAAAAATCATATCATGGGGTGTGTAAAGTAAATGCATGCTGTCAGGTCTTTAAACAGGGTGAGTTCAATTCAGCATCATGGGTAAAATTCAGGGTGGCAGGAAACTTTAGGACAGAAAAATATCCTGTCACCTTAAAAAAGTAAAATTGGTCAAATGTTGAAATATCAAAGCTGTTTAAAACAACAAACATGGCATTAATCATTACACTGCAACCTCCTTTGTTTTGGTATGAACCAAAATATTAGGACAACATTCAGGTTTTTTAAATGTCATTTTGGGGGGTGGATGTTATAAAAGCTTGTAAAAATTCAATATTAAAGCAGTAGGAGAGTTAGTTGTCAATCTGCTACTGGGAGAGAGAACAAAGGAAATAAAGGGAAATGGGAGAAGGGAAGCTTGATGCTGCCGCGCATGAGGCTGCGTGGTGGCCTTGCAGCACTTCTGAGTATTCTGTGGTAGATCAACAGGGAGATCAATGAATAACTTTCCTGTACGTTTCCTCGCAAAGTGATCTTGGAAACTTTCTGATTTGAAACTGAACGTGGTGTTTGGCAGGTGCAGGTAAAGCTCTCCCTCAAAGGTACAAGTGATTTTTGAATATAAACTGAATCAGAACTTTGGGTTGTTTTTCCGTGGGTTATGGTGTCATCGTCCTCAAGTTGCCTTGTGATACGTCGTCACGTTGGAGATGGAGGTGGCAGACTGGGTTTTTTTGGGTGTTGCCTCTCAAGAATGGTCATGGCTGTTGAGCTGAAGGTTGACTGGAGTTATGTCTGTGTACACTTGAAGAACATTTACTAAAATTTTTTACTTAAAATTTCAGTAGGACCTTTAGTGTACTCTAGATTTTAGCTTCTGAGGATGTACTTAACATTTTCCATAAACATCAAATCAGGGCTACGCTTTCTTTAAAGGGGCTGTGCAAGCAGTAGGCATTCATGTCGGGGCATTGTGTTAAGCACTTTCTGTGTTTCCTTTTATATCACTGTCAACAATCTAGGTTTATATATTATTTTTTTCTGCCAACACATTCAGAAATAGCTGGTGTTTGTAACATTGCCATTAATCACTGTGCCATTATATGGCGTGTTGCAGGTGACCTCCAGCAGCGAACCGCTCCTGAATGGTTGCCCTGGGGGAATGCTCTCTTTTTTTGGCTTCTAGGAAAGAGTGGCTGCCCGCAGACTTCGGTTGTGAAGTGTACTTGGCAAAGCCTGCAAGCGTGGGACGGTATTTGTTGTTCTCTGCTATCTAGTTGGCAGTTGGTGAGCACCACAAGCACCACTTCCACGGCTCCAGAACTGCCCTGTGTGTCATCAACTGAACTGGATGCGTGGGCTCAGCACACAAGAGGATTTTTAAAAATACAAATTGATTGGTAATGTGTATTGGTGGGGAGGGAGCAATGCGAGTGTAGGATAGGATTGGAATAGTTATCTAAAGACGATTTTGATAAATACTTCTCATTTGGAAGTCAAATTCTGAGGTTGGCTGTAGAGTAAGGGCACGGATGGAGAGCAGGTGAAAATCTGACTCACCATTGAGTTCGAATAGCGATGCCTTGCTCTTTACGAAACAGCTGAAGTTGCGTAATGATAATTTGGCCAATTTGTGTTTGTTCAAAACTGCTGATGTGGGAGAGACTGATGGCAGCTAAGGTTGGGTTGGAATGCTTAAGCAGATCCCGTTGAAATAAAGGCTTTGAAAAAGAGCCTTTTCTTCCAATCTGCTTCTCAGATGGTTTCTACGTTCAGGCCCTGACAGCTCTTTCAGAAGATGGAGCAGGTGTGTTAGAAATGTGCCAGTGAGGGACAGCAGGGTTACAGAAGGTGACTGCCTGATGATGTGAGATTGTTAGCTTCTGAGCAGTGGATTTTTTTCCCTGCCACAACTTGAGAAGGTAGGGAGAATAGCAGCACAGGGAAGATAGCATTTTTTTAGGCCCTCCTCTTCATGTTTCATCTTAACTTGCTGGTTCTTGAAGTCGAGAGTAGTTCGCGGTATTTGGATCATCATCACCTTCCTTCTGTGGTATTCTCATTAGTCACAGATGGGTTTTTTTTGCTTTTCCAAATACAAGCCATAGGCAATGTCAAATTAGGCATAAAATAATGTGGGAGCTGGTACTGTTAACCGTGTGGAAACAAAGGACATCTGAATAGATTAAGAATACCCAGATGCACGTCTCTGTTGGGAAGATGTGGATTTGCCAGGGTCTTTCTAAACTGATATTGAGATAGTTATTCTAGGTGCTGTTAGTGGCACGGAAAGATGATGTCTCTTCTCATGGTCGCAGATGTTAAGATATACATAGGTTGAGGTGAGCTATAGATTGGCATGACAAAGCTAGTCTGTTAGGAGCGTAAAGATGATTCACATGTAAATGTTTTACACAGCGGTCACTGCTGTGCCTACTGTACAGACACACAATTTGCATCTAAACCGTACAACACTGCAGAAAGCATTAACTGAAATAAGCTCTTCCATTCCTTACCCTTTTCACTCCTGTTCCTGAGGAGTTTGAGGAGTGAACTTTACCTGCAAAGTCAGAGAGATGGACCTTTTCAAACCCAGTCACAGAACCCCTCTCAGTGTGTCTGTCTCCATCCAGTCAGCTGAGCCCAATTTTTATTAGATTCTGAGAAACTGATATCGCTACAGATCCAAAAGTGAGTGAAACATAATGAAATCAAAGATGTGGGCGTTGATCAAAATGCATTTGCTATGACAATAAAAACTTCTGTAGCTTTGGAGTGAAGCACTAGCAGAGTCAGATTTCTATAAAATGGCCATGCAGTCCAACGATAAATGCATCACGAAATAAAAAAAATACCAGTCTGGAATGAGGTGGGAAAAGTATTTCAGTGCAGTCATCATGCCAGCCTCTACTGTTCGTGCTTGCGTTACAAAACCATGAAGTGTTCTGGTACAGCAACAGGATTGAATACGAGCACTGTTCAGAAGATGCTCATTTAAAATGGTGCCATTTTGTGTCACCATGCAAAAGTGTCTGCCCGTATCACCAGTGTGACTGGTGACGCTTTCTATGTATATTCTGAAAATCAGTGTGATGGGTGTTCTGGTCCAGGTGGAACCTAGCTTGTGTATTCGTTAAAACATGACACTGTTAGAAAATGAGGTGGAATTAAACCCAGTGTGAAGTAGAAGCATGTCAGGGGATTACAAAAGGGATTTTTAGATCAGAATTAGTGTAATGCAGACAAAATTTCTGTGAAAAGAACTGGGAACGGGACCAAGGTTTCCTTCTTTTCTCTCTGCTCTATATAAAGAACTCACATGTACAGATTATAATTGCTGTGGTGAGAGGATGCCAAATTATATAACGCTTCTACCCACATTTCTCTTTTCTAACCTCAACCTTTCCTTCCTCTTGTGAGGATACAACAAAAAAAAATTAGGAGCTTGATCCCATTTACATCTTTACAGGTTCTTTCATGAAATGGCAACGTAAATCTGCAGACAGGATCAGGCTTTTACATATTCGATACTCCGATCGAGGACAAAAGATGGATGTGAATGTGCAAAATGTCTGCAGTGCCAAAAATAGGCCCATATTTATTCACTGAAGTTGATGGAGTTGTGCCAAGGCTGAATCTGCCCACAGTCTATAGGACAGCCGGCCGCCTGGCAGTAGCCGAGTTGGGCGAGAACGCTTTTGTGAGAACGATGAAGCCTTCTGATATTGACAGTACGGGGTGATATTTTAGGAATGTTCCCCTAGGCTTAAATCGATTTTCTGGGAGATGCATCTGTAATGCCTAAAAGACAAGGAGAGCATTGATCAAGCCGTTTTCAAGCCTTGAGTTTAGTTCCATCAGCAGTTCTGAACCGCCAGACCAGTTAACGAGGTGTTCTAATTGATATAATAATTCTACAGAGTTTTTCCACTTACACTAATGTAACATTTGGCTTCACTGAGGATGGGTATTAACCACAAGTTGAAAGGAAGGTCTGGTTCTCTGATCCTTTGCTGCATTTCATAAAGCTTTTAATTTTGCTTGCAATCCGTACAGGCATTTTCTTTCCACTTGGGTTTAGAGGCCCTGTTCAGTTGTTAATTGATAGTGTATGAGCAATGAGGGCAGCTTCAGTAGTTCTACTGTTCCAGAAACATTCATCTCATTCATAAAGCTCGTCTGTTCAAGAGCAGTCGACCCTGGGTTTTGTTCTGTTTACGGGCTTTGTTTTGGGCAATGTGCTGACTTGCCTACATGCTCTTCAACTACAGAGCATTCACATAGTTTCCACTGATGTGTTAAGGTCTCTGGTTCACACGAGTCCGCTCACTAACGTTTTGAGAATATTAAGCCAGTTTTCGACACCAGCGTGTTGGCACTTGAGATGACACTACGTGGTGCTAAGTGGCCACAGCTTGACTCCTGAGCAGTGGCATCTCCTGAGCTTAAAAATCAATCCCATAAGCAAAGCCACTCAGGGTTGTGTGGTCAGTTGTGGAGTTTGTTTTCCTAACAGAGAGGTAAAGTTCTTGTTTATAGCATTTTTTTCCCTCTGTATTGGCCCAGTCAGGGAGTGGGTGGACGCTTGCTGGACCACGGGCGGATAAGGGGAGGATGTTGTGATCATTCAGGCAAAGATACTCATCAGAGCTGCGGGGGAATGTTCCCCTAGTTAGTGGCTCATCTGACATTTGTGGCAGGAAGGCATGAAGCTCTTGCTTTTTATTTAGATAATTTGCCTGCTTTTTAATATTTACTTATCTTATAGCGTAGATACAGAAATTTGGCAGATTCCAAACAGAGGAAGGGAACACTGGTTGGGCTTTTCAGGGAAGATAGGTTCCCAGGTCCCACTGACTGTTCAAGACAAGTAGTTTCTTTTAAAAATCTTGGCCTTAAAACCAGGTAGAATCAATTTTTAACAAAAAAAAAAAAAAAATCCCCAAACACCAAAGCCTAGTCACTTCCAAAGATAGACCAAAACTGATGTTGCCCGTCTTTGCAGATACAGCCTGTGATGTGATGTGTTAGCAGTTTACGACCTGGTGGTACGGCTGCACCGCTGCTGGATACCGTATGTTGCATTTTAGTGGCATTATGCTGTAGTGCTTGGATATATAAAGCAAAATATGGATTAAAAAACTCCCGGTGTTAGATAACAATGGATTATTAATGCGAAATTTTCTCTTAAATAGCTGGTTTTGAATTAATCCATCAGAGAAGCAGTAATTATAGGCCACTCTCCAAATGTGTTATCAGGAATTCACATTGGGCTTTGGTAAAGAAGGGGTCCGTGTTCTTGATCTGGCAGAATAACTGGGAGGAGCATAGACTGAGTGTATTGATGGTACCCTGCAACCCATCACTTCAGTAGGCAGGACTGCTCACCAGGAAATAAAAGTTTCCTCTAGCTGTGCGATATTCAATCCACCATCATCAAAGGATGTGATTCAATAATTGTTAAAGGAGCAGCAAGAGGAATCCTTTTCTTCTGCTCAAATTAACTTTGAGTCTGTTTTGGTACCCGGTAACCCAGCCAATTTTCCAAGATGAAAACAGAACAACAAAACCTGGCAAGTTCTGTGCATCAGGGATTGGCGGCCTGAACCTCATAAAACGTGTAAGTGAAGAACAGAACATAAAGCTGTCAATTAGATCTTCTAATAGCTTTTAAACAGTACTATATTTTATTACAAACGTAAAATTAGCCTTGTTTTCAGGCTTGGATCTTTTTCAAGTTTTTCATACTTCAGCCCAGCCTTCTCTTAGCTAGCAAGCACTGAACAATGGAAATGGTATCGAAGCACTTGACACATTTCTGCTCCCATAACTACCAGTCCTTTCGTATGGTAAATCCTTCTTTATCGAGTTGTTGGGCTTTGAAATTTTCTATACAGTTATGTTTAAGCTGACGCTGCGCGTGGTGTTACGGCAGGGAAGTAAACATGAGAATATCCGTCGCAGTGAGATGGGTGAAGAGAGACGTGCACTTTCCAATGTGAGATTAGTGGATAAAGAGATGAGGGTGAAAGCAGTTATTCGTAAAAACAACAACAGCGACAAAGAATTACGCTCTTCGAGTTAATACAAAGCAGCCTGCAGAGTTGGTATATATGAAAGCACATGTGCCGAAAAATCCAGCAACAACCCGAGCTCCAGTTAACACGTGGGCCTCTTGTGTGCTGTGAGAGCTTGAGTTAGGCAGTCGGGGCCGCGCTGTGTGGGAGATGGCAGAAAGCAGTGATCGTGTGTCCAGGGTTTGCTTTTGGTTTTAAATCATCTAGTTAATGTGAGATATGTCAAAAAAAAAAACCCCAAAACCCGCAGCAAACAAAAAAACCCAAACCAGCAACAACAAACAACGCCCCCACATAGTACAGCCTTCTGCAACTGCTCTGTTCATGGAGACAGACCATTTTACATTGTGGTGTTGAGGAAGAAGAGTATTTTGTAATGAGTAGAAGACACGTTTCGACTTTAATTTCCAGTTCTGCCACTTACTCACTGTGTAACCCTGGGTAAGTCATTTAAGATGACATCCACAGAAGGATCCAGTATGCAGGTCTCATCTGATTTCCACTTCCTAAAATGCTATCCTAATCCTGCTGCCTAGTCCTTGAGACACCTACAGTTCAGAAATGCCGAATTTGTCTACTAGAAGAATCCCAGAGGTAAAAACCTGGGTTTTGCACATGTGAACCTCTCCCAAAAGTCAAGGTAGGTCCCAGCTCCCCTTGGAACGGGTCGTGGAGTGTGCTTCGGCCGTCCTTCTCCTCGCAGCCCGGCCGGGGCAGGGCCGTGGGGCTGTGCTTCCTCCGTCCTGCTGAGCAGTAGCTCTAGGGGCTGGGTGCTCACCCAGCGCGTATTTCAAGTATTTCAAGGCTGGGCTCACGTCTTCTCCTCGCTTGCTGGGATCGCTGCTGTCCCTGCCTCCCAGGCGGTGGTGTAGGGATGTGGTCTTCAGGAGGAGGGCGAGGTGAGAATAAGGAGGTGGGGGAAGTGCCCCACCTTGGGAAATAGCGCGATGGCTGGGGCTGCAATGAGGATGGGGTTTAAAACGCACCTTTGTCTTCCATGTCTTGTGTTGGCTTTGCGAATATTATCCTGAGGCGCCCTCGCGTCCCCGTGTATAACATAAGAAGCCTATGTGGTAACTCAAAGCCTTTGGGTGTCCGAAAAGTGGGTGCTGTGGCACTGTAGGTCCCGGTGCTAAGACCCCCTTAGGAGGCCTGGGCCATCTCCGGGTGCCTCGAGCGTCCCCGGTCCGGGAACACGGGCCTGGGTGATCCTGCGCCCTGGGATGGTGGGCGGTGGGCCGAAAGAGGGACGTGTGCGGCTCAAAAGCCTGTAACGCTTGGCGGGAATAAGGGATCTGGGGACTGTAAGGGATCCTGGCACCTGCGGAGCAGCGTGGGGAGAAACCCGGGGCACAGAAAGACTCCAAAAAGCCGGGTGCGAGTGTTGCTGTAACGGGGCTGCGTTACTGCGCTGATTCACGTTCCTGTGTGCGCCGGCAGCGGCGCTTTTCCCGGACAGCGCCGAACAATGACTCACCTCCAGGTGTTTTTATTTGAAAGCGGGTTTTTTTTGTTGTTTCGATGTTTTTTTTTTTTTAAATTTCAAAAAGAAACGGGTGCAGCATCCCGAGATCCCGCCGACCCGTTTTGCAGCCGAGTTCCCTGCCCGCCGCAGCACTTGAAGCCACTCCTACCCCTGCAGAGAGAGAGATATATATAAATATATTTAAATTTTTTTTTTTTTTTTGTTCCTGCTTGGAGCGGGCAGGGCCAATCCGGGGGCGGCGCCCTGCCCGCCCGTTGCGCGAGGCAGCCGCCGCCGCCCCCCCCATCCCGGGATGGTCCCGTCCGCCCCCCCCGCTCCCCGCCCCGGCAGAGCGGGGGCCGCTCCACTGCGGGAGGGGAGCGTGAAGCGGCGGCTGCTCTCCCCGCCGTCTGACAGCTTGAGTGGCTTTGATTTGATTTTATTTTCATTTTTCCACCTCCAGATTTTCATGACCGGCACCGGGGGAGCCGGGAAATGTAGTGGCCAGTGGCTGATTTTTATTTAAAATCGCTGTCAGCCGACGTTTCTCCTCCTGCTCCAGCATCGTGGTCCTGTTCGCAGCTCCTCAGGCTTAAGAAGCTTGGTTCGCTGGGGCTGCTCTCCAAGGGCATCAGTCATTAACACACTGAGCTACATCTGCTTCTTGGCTAAGGCTGAAGAAAGACATCTTAAGCTGGAAATCCCGCTCGCTCTCTAGTGCATACGGAAGGGGAAGCATATGCAGCAGCAGGCTCCCCCCCCCACACCTTTTTTTTTTTTTTCTTTTTTTTTTTTCCCCCTTATAAATTCCAAAAGGCTGCCTCACTTTGGAGATGCGGTGAGGAGATAATGGAGTGAAAGTCTCCCCATTTCCAGGGAAGAAAATTACGGGAGTCAGCCAGAGAAAGGAAGGAGCGAGTTAAATAACGGCAGAAATAGGAAGGAGGATAGTGGTGAAGAACTGAAAATCAAATTAGAGGAAACAGGTGGAAGGCTGGCAGATATACCTGGGAGATATTTTAGTCTCAAAGTGCTTTTCTTTTTTTTTTTTTCTTTTTTTTTTTTTTTTTTGGTTGGCTTTAAATTCTAAGCTGGTTTTGGAGATCCCTGCAGTGAACCAGGCTGCCTTAGCATAGAGCAGCTTCCCCAACGTGTCCTTTTCTCTCTCCCTGCCTGCTGCCTCTGCTGCTGCTGACAGAAACGTGTTAGGAAAGCAGAAAGAGAAAATGCCAGCCATCCTGGTAGCCTCCAAAATGAAATCGGGACTACCTAAACCCGTACACAGCGCTGCTCCGATCCTGCACGTCCCGACAGCCAGGACCATCCCACAGCCCTGTTACCTGAAGTTTGGGAACAAGGTGGAGGTGACGAAGCCATTGTATTCCAGCCAGATTCCTCTCAAATCTCCTAATGGACAAGAAAACGCAGGAGATGGGCTCCCACCGAGGAAGAGTAGCTCGGTAGAAAATGGATTTGACACACAGGTTAGAAAGCACCAGATGTTGGGGTGGGGGATGCGAGAATTCATTTCTGTATTGAATGTGCGCGGCAGGTTTTCGCAGGTAGATAGCGGTGGTGTGAACGGCAGTGAGACCGTACGTGTGCGTGTGGTAACATCTGTTTGCAGTGGTGGGATGTGTTATTTTCCCCGTAGTGGCATGTGTCACCAAGGGATGGCTTTGTGATTTTTGTCAGCGGGGGGGAGCCGATGGTGGGGTGGTGAGGGATGCTACTGTGGGAGCTCCTCGCTCATGTTGCCTCCTCTGTTGCCTTTGCTGGAACTTGGGGGATTTGTGGAAAGGAGACGGTGGAGATGGTGTTTCTGGGATGTGCTCTTTGTGTTCTTTCTGTAGGTGCTGATTGTAATGGCTGGGTCGCGTGCCTGGGATGGGGAAAGATTGCTGGTTGTCGTGAATGCGTTTTGTGTTTGGTCACGTACTGTGCTGGAGCGCGAGTCGTGTGGACGTTTTGTATCTGTAGTTGTGTGTGGAGTGAATGGCAGGCAGTGCTTGATGTTCAGCTGCAGTGTGCTTGTCGTTCCCAGTGCAGCTAATTAAATAGATTATGTAGGAAATGAATGCTCAAGTGGAATTGTATGTTTTCATGCTATATGGGCATGACATCATAGGTGCAGCACACTATCAGTGGGCATTTTTTACGTTTCCCTTTAATGTCTATCAGTTTTCTGATGCATTTTTATATATACTGCTTCCTGTGTAGGGAGGAGAAATGTACGTTCTTCAGCTCATGTAATTTTTGTCAGCATAGCAACGTGTTCAGCACGGCTCGGCTTGCCTTGTACCGCTGATGCCCCAGCGTGCTCAACAGCAGCGTGAGCAGACCGTACGTGTTAGCGTACTACGGCGTGCGCAGAGCAGATGGTCTGCTGCAGCGAGCAGAATTGATTAGCGTTCTACAGAGAGCGCTGTATAGCAGCGTGAGGTATTTTGGCAACAGCCCTGTACATTACAAGCTGCTTCTACTGATATCTGAGCCCAGTAGAAGGTGACACCATTATAGTGGGACAGGCAAATGATGACAGATACTTTCTTTTTTTTTTTTTTCTTTCCTCTTTTCCTTCCCTAAGGAATAATGGGTGATCCCTACCACCCAGATTTTCAACTCTATGGCCTCGTAACCCTGTTCTCTTAAGACAAGTGTGACTGCTGACTGGGCGTGTTCGGCCCCGTGCCCTGAATTTTAGGATGTGCTGCACTTTCATTGCTGGTAGACAGGGTGCCGTATTGGGCTGCTCAGGCCAGACAAATACGACTGTAGCTGTTCCTGAGGGACTGAGAGCAGGAAAAGGAGACAGACAAGTACTGGTGGCAGGGTGGTGGCAGCAGACAGACCGACCTGCGCATCACATCTTGTTCTTAGGAGAGAAACAAATGCTCTTCCCCCTGACTCCTTGTGCTAGAGTCTGTCCTCATGATTTTGAAATGTCAGCAAAATCTCATTATATGCTGCTCCTTCTCTCAGACACACCTTGGTTTCTGCACAGAAATTTACATTCATGCAGAGGTGATTGTTATCCGTAAATACTTTCTCATCTTATAATAGACTGTCGTGAGGGAGATCCTGCCAGTGGCAGCCGTTAGCGGCAGGAAGGGGAACACTATGGTGGTTTTAACCCTTACACAGATGTGAAGCAAACTCCATTTTATTAATACCCTGATGATGAAAGGGTCTTCATGCTAACTGGCTATATTTAAACAGGGAGTGATTTTGGCCAAAGGCATTTCAGATAATGTTGAGTTTTCGAATAACTTCAGCAGTGGGAGAAATCCTAAGCTTTGTCATTCTCAGGAACCTCATTTGGGTAGGAGCGTTAGCAGATGACCAGCACCTTTTAAGGTGTGATCCAGTGAGGTTTGTTTCGCTATCCATTATCTTCAATAAACACAAGTCCTTTTTTTGTTATTCTTATTGATCCAACTTTGATCCCTCTGCCCCCGTAAGCATGCAGGTCTTTGCCATTCAAGGTAGTAATTTGGAACGTCGGTCTATGTCTGAAGTGAGATTATTCCAGATCGGTTGTATCAAGGGCAACGTTCTCCTCTTTTTCTCCTGTCCCTCCCTCCCAAGGGAGGAGGAATGGGATGGATGGGCAGCTGCCAGATGGTGTATCAGCAGCTGAGGCATTGTTATCTTGGAAAACCTTCAGCTACATCCAGGTGCAGAAGTGCTTTCTGAAAATCAAGCTTAGTAAGGTTTAGTATTAAACACTGCGCTAGGACTAATTATCTCAAGAATCATAGACGTGTCCTATGAGGGTGATCACTTGCTTCTCTGGATATTTTATCTGAAGTACCAATATGGTCCTCACCATTCTACTGTGCAGGCATCTGGCATCCCCTGTATAAGTTGTATTCTTATCGTGACATTTTGAGTTTAGATCCACAAGCTGGACTGATGCCAAGTGTTTTGGCACCCATCTTTGGTGGATCTTGGTCCCCACATGGAGTTTGCAGCCCACAGGGAAGGACATAATATCCTCCTGTGTGGGTGGAGAGAGAATTAAAAAGAGATTGTGACACTTGGAAAAAAAAACAAACGAAGAGAAGAAACAAAAATTACTAAAATCTATTTGACTTGAGCTGTATTCCTTGCTGAGGCTTAACTTGAGATCTGCAGCCCCAAACGCTTCTCTTGGAGTTGGGGACATAAGCTATTTCCATCAAAACCCAAGGTGATATCAGGCCACTTTCAACACAAGTGGCAGAGAAGCGTGGCTTTTGTACGACTGCTTAGTGGTTAGAGCATTCCCTCTGAGACCGGGCCGTCTGAGTTCAGCTTCTATTTCAACATGAGGGCATTCAGACTCCTATCATATCTCTGGAGGGTTTCATAATCAACAAGCCGCAGGATGTTCTGGGAGTATTTTAGGGAGTTGCTCTTAATCCTGTTGAAGTTGGTCCTCTTTGCACTACATAATACAAAATTCCCTTGCGTGTACAGAAGTGACTTGACCTTGTGTTTAGGACATCTGCTTACAGGGAAAGAGATGATGGGAGGGCTGAAACAGGTAGATGGGGTACCTGTCTATCCTATATGGGATAGCGATTTGTGAACATGAGTTTTTCTCTCTCATCATGGTGTATGTATACTTCCACTCTGAATGCCTTTTTCCCTGCACTTAGTTTATTGATTTTTTCTGAAGAAGAGGCTGTGTCTAGTGCACAGACCAGAAGTCACAGCGTGAAGACACCAGACCATGTTCTGATGCTGGTTGAGCATGTTGCAAGCCACTTGCACACCAGTGCTATGTTCATGAGCTTTTTTGGTGCCAGATGGAGCCTTTCTTAGGCCTGATTCTTCAGAGAACATGGGCACTGCGGGTGGTATTCATTAAAGTACTCATTTTAAAAATATGCTGAAAATCAAGGTGTCCCACTTAAGAAGTGTGGTGTCAGTGAAAACTTCTCAATTTTATTTTTTTTTTTATCTTCTTGATATGGTTTTGCACGTGTAAGCTGGATTTTATAGTGAGTGGAAGTTACGTGCCTTAAGGCCATATAAGGGCAACCTGTGATTTCAAATGCTGTGCAATTTATAAAAAGCATTCTTCAGAGTATTTCAGGGGCACTTTCCAAAGAAAGGTCGGAGGGTTTTAGCATCAAGCCCATTGTAAATGCTAGTCGGAAATCTTCAGTCGATGAATCATGGCCGAGTCGTTCCTGTTTTATTGTCACTGATATACACACTCCATTCATTTTTCCATATTAAATTCCCCGTGTTGTGCACAACGGTATCCTACTGCTGCACTGGTGCTTATTTTGTCTAATTTGAAAACACCGCCAGTAAATTGTACCCGTATTTAGAGGGCATTGTTTTGGAAATATTTAACTTTGTTACCAGAGAAACTTCAGTCAAGTAGATAGCAAGATAGTGATCTCTCATATACGAAATGGTATTTATTAGTTATTCTGAAAAAGTCATATGCATTTGGCTACTAAATTTGCATTAGTTAGTTAAGACAGGAGTAATTGCCAATTAGAAGTCCATGGGCCTGGTAAAATTGTTCGTGCGAAATGCGAGAAGGAAGATATCGTTCCAGGAATACGGTCTGTTGCCATGTTATTGTGAAAGCCACCAAAGGAGATCATGGATTTAATTATTGTGTTTATTGCTGCTATGTTGTATTCTCTAGCTTCTTCATTTTCATTCCCTGCAGAACCTAAAATATAATTACAGTTTGTATCTGGAGTAATTGCAGCAGTCCTAAAAGCACTGGGACCTTACTGGGTCCTTACTGGGTCATTGGTCCCACATTCCCCGTAGAACACTTCAATGTTGGCAGGCACCTATTTAGCCTGGTATTAAAGTATGTGTATTCAGCAATTACCTATAACTGTCCTTCATAATTAGCAGGGAGAGGTGGGGGTGGGTTTTGTTATTTCTTTGCAAATGTCTTCATTTGCTGAAAGTTAGACAGTTCTCTGTTGGTGGATGTGCAAGGCAGATGCTCACTAGGTGTTAGCATGTTCTCTCTTGCTTTTCTCTTTCTCTGCGCTAGACAAACCTAGTTCTTTTAACCTTTTCTCTCAGGATTTCTAGAACTCTCACAGCTTTGTGCAACCTACTGACCTCTTTTCCGTTTGCCTGGATAGACCTTGTTTTAGGAATTCAGTTCACAACTGGATAGATGCCATTGTCTGCAATAAAACCACCTTGTTCAGCTTCTTCACATCGCTTTCCAAATTTGTGAAGATCCTGTTAACTGGGGCAGTCTAGATCTGGGGTGGTCTAGTTCTCACTGTTTGATAGTCTTACACTAGATTTTTCTTCTGGTGATTCAGTCCTTCTTTCCTATTTTGTGAAGATCATCTACATCCAGGGTATTCTAGATCTGGGGTCTGCTCCAAAAATACTTGTAATAACTGTCAAGGTTAGAAGTGATCCTGGGTTTTTCTCATCAGCCATTCTGTAGTCTGAGTCAATGACAACGGTATGGAATGGAGTTGGTAGAGAAACTTCATTGCAGATCCCTGCAAAAAATCTATTGGATAGCCTTTCCTAGGTTGATAGCACACTGCTGAAAAAATTTAAAAGGATTTTTCCGTCAGTTGTGTGCTGTGTTGAAGTACTCTAGCTACTCACAAATCGGTTACTTAAGAGGTTGTGCCAGTATTTTTCCACACTTCAAATGTAGGTGCTCATCGACTCTTTCGTGAGCCACGTGTGACTTTTGCAGTCTGTTGGGTGTTGGTTAGCCTTCTCCTATTCCCATGCCATTAGCAATCCAAATGAAGTTTGGATTCATATAGTTCAGATATTAATAATTACTTTAAAATATTTTAATTAATTTTATCAGAAGCTATTTATACTTCTGTATCACTGTCTTGCTAATGTGACGCTTCATAGGGAGAAGGATTAATTAAGTGTATTGCAGAGAAATTACGCCTTCCTTTCTCACATGCATTAGCCATTCTTGTGCGTGATACTGTGCTTCACAGTTTTCCTGCAGAGCCATCTTGCAGAAGGGATAGGAATCAAGCAAATCCTGATCTGGACCCAATTTCAGGTCAGATGTACATCGGCTGGTTTCAGTGCCACTATGAGCTGCCTCAGTGATATAACATGGGCTTTCACCACCACTGCTGAGCCAAGAAGTTATGAGAAATGTGGTCAGTAATACTGATAACTTAACCATAAAATATAGTTTTTTGCAATCTTGGAAGAAACCAAATGAGGTCATGTTCAGGATGTAGAAGCTCCATCCCTGGAAACATTCCAGGCCAGGTTGGCTGGGACTCTGAGCAACCTGATCTGGTTGGAGATGTCCCTGCTCCTTGCAGGGGGGTTGGACTGGATGGCCTTTAAAGGTCCCTTCCAACCCAAACCATTCTATGGTTCTATGATTCTGTGTGTACAAAGGAGAAATTTTACTGAAGAGCTGGGAAAATCTAAGAAAAACTGTAGATTCAGGCTATCAAAAATATATAACTAAAATTATTTTAAATTAGTATTAATGAGCTTGCTTATATAATTATAGTTATGGACCTAAGTACATTCCTATGGAAAAAACCTTGCCGTGTCTTTCTCTGATGCATTTTTTTGACACACTGTAAGTAATCTGAGACTATTATGTAGCCAAATTATTATTCTTTTATTTATGATTACAATGGTTTTGGTAATGTTTGTATATAGATACCAGTAAATATTAAATTTTGAGTTGTTCCAAATGAAATGTTACCAGATAGAAAACAAAACCCCAGTTCTTAAGGGTTTCTTTGTGGTAATTAGCATGGAGTTTTCAGTGATCTATCTTTTAATAAAAAGAGCTACCCTGTTTTAATGCCCAGCCTTTGAACAAACGATGTGAGACTGCATTGTAAACTCAGCAAGTTCTTTCGTCCTTGGGTTTTCATTTAGAATATGCAAAGGGTCGCTTGGATTCAAACTTCCATTCAGTTTTCAATTGTGCTGCATAATGAGTGAAAATGGGTTTTTGCTCTGATTTCAGTTTGATTGCAACAGTTCTTAAGTAAAGGAGCATTTGGTTGTTGTGTAATGTTCCTTCCCAAGTTCAGTACCTCCACCGTCAAATTGCCTGAGACGGGATTTCCAACGATGTTTACTGTTGAGCTAATAATGCTGCTGTTAAATTCACCCTGGTTTTTACTTGAAATAGTAATTTAATATGACCTTTTTTCCTGCTTCTGATTTGTTTTATTTTTATGCTATTTCTCTGATCTCTGCTCATAGGTAATACCTAAGGGGCTTCCAAATTTTAATACACTTAACCTAAGAGCACACTCCTTAGCAGCAGGGGTATTGTACTTCTTTCAGAAATGAATGGCTAAGGCACAAAGAGACTTACCCAAGGTCGTGAAGTCTGCAGTGCTATAGAAAATTCCTAGCCAGTCCCCTGGCTATTAGATTATCTTTCTCCTTTGCTGCTACTTGTTAATCAGTTCAAAATGCGTATGCGTATGGTGTCCACGTGTTCTCCCTCTGTCCTTGAAACTGTGAGCTTACTCCATAAAACGCTCTTTCTTCAGTGAACACTCTCACCTTCTTTGTCCCTGTCTTAGCAAGTGATTTTTATAATCTTCTGCTCTGGCACTTGATGTACGGCAGCGCCCAAGCAGGACACTTGGGTCCAGCTGTCCTCTAATCAGAAATGGGTTAATTTTGTTTTTTCCCATACTTTCTTTCTCCTGGCCTTCCTTTACCTCCCTGGCTGCACTGGTGAAGTTCTTTGAACAGCTTTTAGAGTTTTGCTTCTTACTTTTCCTAGATTGTTTGTCCATTGTGTGTTCCACAGAACTTCTCCTTCTTGATGTACGTGTTGAAGTCCAGTTCTGTTAGACACTCAGTCTCTCCTGGAGGCTTGTTTGAACTAAAATTGGCTTCAACAGAGAAACATTCAGTCTTTCTACCTATCCAGTTGCTAACTGATATATTTTATATAGTTTGTCAATGTTCAAATACGGATAAAATAGTTATAATTTGAAAAGCAAGTGTAATGTGAGGAACCGGAAAGACGAAAGCACCCGTGTGTATGATAGACCTAGCACAGGCACTGCTTGAGCTGTACGGGTGTTCTCAGTGGCTGAAAACCACGCTGCCATGCTTTATGGAGCTCATCATGAAGTAATGTTCTCTAGTCTGCTGCAAAATGCTCTCATCAAAAATCAGGTGGTGTGAAATACAAAACTTATCCGAAAGGAATTTCCTGGAGATGCAGAGAGGTACAAGGATGTTAGTGGAGGAGAAAAACTGATACTGGTTTTTAAAACTCTTGGCACTAAACCTGGGCTTTACTTCTCAAAAAGAAAAAAAAAATCAAATTATAAAGAAGTTGTCTGGTAAACAAAACATGAACCTTTCCCAAGTTGCGAATACCTGAGAAGTACCAAAAAGAAACAACACTGAGACCATCACTACCTGTGCTCTTTTTTTCTGTGCAGAGGGTATCAGAAAAGAAAGCCTTTCTCTTATTGGGACAGGAAAGGTGGATTCGGTTCTTTGTTTTGGAAATTCAGAGCTGCTTTTGGCTATTTTTTATTTCCTGTGAAGAGTCCTTTGAGAAACAGTCTACTCTGTAATTTCACTTTCCAGATTATCACACCACTAGGTTTAAAATCTCTGTTTAGTTTGTATTTCAATGCTTTTAGCCTACAAGTCCTTCTTTTTTTCCTACCAAAGGGAAGAAATTAAGGAGGGATTGGAATCAATAATTATTCTGCTTGAACTTCCCAAACTTGCAACACAGAATAAACACTCTAAGTACTGTTTAAGAAGATACAGTTTTGAATAAAGTGATAGTTGGGCTTTTAATGGCAGGATGTGTTTTCCTCTATTTTTCCCACTTGTTTTTTGCTTATTTAAG
This sequence comes from Chlamydotis macqueenii, assembly GCF_036417535.1. Lineage (NCBI taxonomy): Eukaryota > Metazoa > Chordata > Aves > Otidiformes > Otididae > Chlamydotis > Chlamydotis macqueenii. Next base: position 68,261,042 of record NC_141560.1, on the reverse strand, counting down.
CTTTGGGGCTAAACGTTTTACTTTTACTCTGGTATAAATCAAGAGATGCTCTTAAAATTTAACCCATTAGTGTATTTTTTTCCTTGCAGCAAACTGCAGAATCTCAACCAAACTCTGATTCATTCTCCTGAGAAGTTCACCTGGCTAAAAATACCCTGCTTGAATATTATTTTTAGAAACATCTATATTTGAAGTATATAACTGGTCAGACTTTATGTGTATTATTAGACGTGAACTGTTGGTACATTTTGTAACAGGAAGCTGCTGGTTTTCCATTCACCAAGAACTGGAATTCGGTCAAACACTGGCACTTACTTGTATGCCTCTAATTTTATCTGTAAATTGTTCTTTCTGAAATAGTTTGTGGAAACATTCTCAGTTTCTTCAGTTTTGTAAAGCATAGGCATGGAAATAACTGCTAAAACTTAAAACAAATAAACCATTTATTAAAATAAATAATTGAGAAAACAGGCCACTTCTTATTTTAAAACAGGCTGAGACCTGAAGTTTTACTCCGATTTCACTTTTTTTTTTTTTCCCCTCTTGAAAGTATTTTTAGGTGTGTTGTCCTTGGATTATTTTTCATTTTACTTTTGGGTTATTTTAGAATTGGAAGCAATGTGTGGGAAAACAATACATGAAAGGAAAAAATATCTAACTTCTGGATTTCAAAATGTGCTTTTACCAGGAATTTTTCCCCTGTGAGTGTTCAGTTTTGGACTGTAATATCAACAATATTTTGACAATGTCTTGTTTACTCCCTGTGTCCATCCCTTGTCTTGAACGCTTCCTTAAGTCTTCTTCCTATCCTCAGCTTGCGTGGGTTTTTTCTGTACAGCTATGGCTACAAGTTGGAAAGAGTTCATAAGTCTCCATATTTTATCTCTCCTGCCACTAATATTGGCTCATTTGCTTTGTTTTGTCCTTTACGTGTTGGCCACCATAGTATAATCCAAAAGTGTGTGGTGGTGAGTTCATGTCTATGGTGTAGGCTCCAGAACTGCCTGTAGGTAGGCTGTATTGGAGGAACTAGCAGCTGTAAAGAGAGTCCATGGGGTACTTTCTGATAGTAGTTGTTGAAGTTTTACTTTATACAGGCAAGAAGGAAAATTTACAGACTGTAGAGAGCAAGGAATTAGCGATTGGCAGGTATTGGTTTGGTTGCGATAGTGCTGTGCTTGACAAGAAAACACGGTCGGGTCTCTGAAGCCTGAATACTTGGGCAGTAAGTTGACAGATTCATTGGCATTTTCTTCGAAAGTGGAAATTGGTCTATTCATAAAGGTACTAAATACTCGTAGTCCCTCCTTTGAGCTCTGGGAGCTCACAGGAGTGAAGGCCAAGGACCTTGAATTACGGGTCCCTCATGCCTTGGGTAGGGGAAGGACGGGTTCTTGGACATGATTGTCCCAGACGATTAGGGAGCTGGGCCATAAAACCTTCTTGGAGAAAGCTGGAGATCCTTGTTTCACCTACCTGACAACAAAGCTATCTAGTTCTAGGCATCCAGGGTTTCTCATATTATGTAAACAAAGAAAGAAACAAAAAACCCTAAACAGCCCTTGACAAGCTGACTTACACGGCTGCAGAAATAGCTGTTCTGGTACTGGGATCTTGTTGATTTGGTTATGCTTTCTCCAAACAGGACTCAACTAACTTCCTCGATCACTTCCATGTTGTTGTTCCTCCTTTCTCTAACAATGCTATAGGAGCTGACAAGGCCTTTTTGCCTATAGGCAACTACATTTTTCAGAGATGCATAGGAAGAAAATCCAGGATGGCTGTCTGGGGACACCTGTCGTTTTGTTTTGAGAGAAGTGGAAGAGGTGTAGGCTGGAATTATAATTCCTTTTGTATTCAGCACTTTGCAGTCTATTTTATGTCGGTGATGGAGCTCTTCAGAGGCCGTTCTTCAAACTAAAGGGATTTGGAGTGTGGTGGTCTCATTGCTAAACTATGTGAGGATCTGTAGTGTTTCCTAGCGTCTCGTCCTCCTTGTAATCATAGAATGGTTTGGGTTTGAAGGGACCTTTAAAGGTCATCTAGTCCAACCCCCCTGCAAGGAGCAGGGACATCTCCAACCAGATCAGGTTGCTCAGAGCCCCGTCCAGCCTGGCCTGGAATGTTTCCAGGGATGGGGCATCCACCACCTCTCTGGGCAACCTGGGCCAGTGTTCCAGATGTTCTACCATCCGTTTGACAGATCTGCCTTTTGAATAACCGTGCATTACAATTCTCAGTTGTAATACCTTTTTATGTGGCCAGGTTGGACAGGGCTCTGAGCAACCTGATCTGGTTGGAGATGTCCCTGCTTCTTGCAGGGGGGTTGGATTAGATGACCTTTAAAGGTCCCTTCCAATCCAAACTATTCTATGATTCTATGATTCTATGTCACATGATGAGGTGAATCTTCCCTGATAGGATCACCTGTCTTCTACTGAAAGTGCTGTGCAGAAATTATTTTGAATTGGTTTTTTTGCCATCTATTAATTGTATATACTTGCCCATTGGTAGAACAAAATGAATAGCCTGGTGGGATTTCATGTTCCTCATGTAGCTTGTGTGACATTTTCTGGTGAACATGGATACTGAGACTTTGTTACACTTGTATATCTTGAAAGAAATATTTAGAAGCGGATTCCTTTTCTTTTAGCCGTGTCCCCTTGAACCATGTCCGCTGTTACAAACTACAGGTAACTTCAGTACCGATGAGCTAAATACTGGTTTTGTACAAGTATTTTTTCAAGATTGTAACAGCTGTCTTTCCACATCATACCTATTTTGGCTGTTTCTCAGATTATGACAGTAATTACCAGGACGTCATTTCTGATCAACTTGTACAAGGGGTCGAGGAAATTTGTTTCCTCTGGCAGGTAGACAACCATCAGGCGGAGTATTGTAAGATCAAGCAGATACAAAGATTCATGTCATGTCAAGTCAGAAATCCTCCATGGCCAATGTAGCGTGATGCAAAGTTGGATTTTTCGTAGGGAAATGTAGGGATCAGAAACCGTATGTGTGTGTCGGAGGTTAAAGGCCTGGAACAGATGTAGAGGACACGTCTGCATCCACAAAGACCAGTGTGCAGCTTTGAATGTAGCTAGTGGAAACAAACGTTAATGGATTGGTCTGGGAAGACAAATTTGATTCAGTGATAAGTCATTCTTCATTGCAAAAAGTCCTACGGATATTCAAGTCTTCAGAACGAATTTTAGAAATGTCACATACGTTTCCAGATGAAATGTGCATTGGCCATTTGAAGCCATAGCTTGGAACGGGGCTTCTCTTTCCTCGCTCGATAACCGTGGGTCAGTCTGCTTCTCCGGACGGCCATACGTATTCCAGACTTGTCGGTGGCTTAACTGGGACGGATTATTTTGGGAAGGAGTATTTTTGGCGTTGCTACGTCTTACTCCTCCGAGATGGGCTCTGGAGCACGGAGGGGTCCGGTCCCGCGGGGCGATGTGCCAAACCAGCGCTGCCAAGGAAAGCTGGCAAAAAGGTGCCTGGCCTCTAGCGTGGAGCTGGAAAGGGGGGGCAGCAGCCTCCTAGTTATCCCTACACAACCTCAGGGGAATTCTAATGAATTTGCTTTAATTTACAAAACAAAACCACTTTCTGCTTTTCAAGAGGGAAGAGCAGCGGTTGCCTAGGCTCCCATTTCCAAGCAGTCGGATACAAACTTCCCTCGCTGCAGCAGGGGAGAGGTTCCCTTCCGTTGCCTGTGAGAGGTGCTAGCCTTTCAGCTTTTACCTGGTAGGGTTTGGACACCACATGGAGTGATTTGTTTTATAGGATTTAATACTTCGACTCCAAACCGGTGAAAGGGAATTTAGTTGCCATAAAAAGCAGAAATTTCTGGAAGAGGATTTTTTTTTGTGAATTAAAATGCACTTAAAATTGAAGGAGGGAAGCATCTTCTTCGAGCGAGACTTACCCAGAATTTTCTCCTTTCCCTGTGGTTGTTTCTTACTGTGGAGCCAGGCAATGGGAAACACTGTGAATACTGGGACAAATTAGGAGGTGCAGTGCCTTTCTCTGAGGTGTTTGCCTTTGGGACCCGCTGGCCAAGCTGCGGTAGGTGCCTGAGGCACGCGGAGGCACTGAGAGACCCCAGGCTCCGTGGGGACCCCAGGCCACAAAGGGGAGCCAGGTCTGCCTCCTGTGTCCTATCCCACCAGCTCCCCAAGCTTCGGGTGTTAGGGGTCACTGAGGGTCCTGTGGTGGGCTTTCAGCTGCCTCCACTGCGGGTTGCTTTTGGCATCCTGGAGATCCCCAAATCCTTGGCTTACAGGCATTTTGGTGGTGAGACTTGGAAGACCGACCCTGTTGGAGGTGACGTGGGTTGTGGCGCATATACGGTACCGGGCACTGGGATGTAATGCCCGTGGCCGTTCCCACCAGTGGTTTGGTTTGGTTTGGTTTATCAGATCAGGCAGCAAGGCAGCTGTGTCTTATTTTTAACACAGCTTCCCCTTGTTGAGCAGGTTACTTGAAGCAGTAGACACTTGAAAAAAAGGAGGAAAAAAAAAAAGAAAAAAAAAAGGGCAAAAAAGGCACATGAAATCAAAAAGCCAGACTACAAAGCTCCGAGACTACTCAACAGCAGATCCTTCACTCCTGTACAGTTTCAGACTTGTGCTGAAACTTAATCTCTTGGCCACAACAACATGAGGCAGATAAGATTTAGTCCTCTTTGTTGCCTCCTGAGCTCTCTGAAATTCAGCAGAAAATGGGGTTTGCATCGAGCAAGCACTGATTTCTATCTGTTATCCTCATAGCTTGAGAAATAGGCGTTGGTGTGAGGCGTTACGGTGGGGACTGCTGCCACCCTCGGCTCCCCAAAGGCTGCTGTGTCAGCGTTTCTGAGCTGACGGCCCGTCAGATCCACTCAGCCTTTATTATGCAGCATTAAGCAGAGAGAGATTTGAAAGTTCAGTGTTCTACTGGCCAATCATTTAATTTTAGATAATTTTGCAGTGGTTCTCAGCAGCTTATAGAAATGGATTTTCAACAAATGAAAGCCTTGGGCTGTCCACGCACGTGTGCAGGTTTCGGTCGCGTGAACAATACCTGCGGTGGAAGGAGTCTCTTGTAAACCATCTTGTGAGTAGCTGCAGCATCTCTCAGTGCCGTTACCCTCCCTCCTCCTTTCTTCTCCGACAGCAGCTGAAATGGCAGGGCTTGGTTTGGCCAGTACTTTGCATCGTTTATAGCAACACTGTTAAAAGCCGGGCTGAAACGGGTGGTAGCTCAGCTCATTTGCATGATTTGAAATGCCAGCTCGGTTTAATGTAGAGCAGCTGGTATATACTTAACTCCTTCAGGAGAAAACTTAATACCAGCAGATCGCATTATCCAGGGCTACGCGGCATTTATTTATTTATTTATTTATTCCATCTCTTCGCCGCTTCCCGGAACGTTTGTAGAGATCTTTTGCGCGTCGCTGGGGAAGGGCTTTGCTCTCCGTTGATATTTCTGTATCTTGCAGAGCTCACAAAAGAAGCAATTGCTCCCGCCGTCTGACAAATACTTGTTGCGGCTTCCCGGGCATCCACTTACACTGACCTTAGCAGACAGGACTCTGAATTAAGATGTGACATGATGAAGGATGGCCAGATTAGTTGGAAGAGGGACAGGTGTAGAGGCCTGGATTACATGGATTACTGCATACTCTATTTCTTAGGGTTAAATTTCAAGGTTGAAAATGGCTAATTCCACAGTTACAGAATTAGGATGTGCCTTTTCTTTTCTCTGGGTGCTGTGCTGGCAGCCAGCGTCACCTTGCGAGGGAAGGAAGCGTTGGAGGATCAAAGAATTCCTTCGCTGCCCTGAAATAATTAGCACAGCCTCAGTGAGAGGATGGAGGGAGCATAATCTTTTAATACCAACCCTTCTCAAAATTGACCTTGTCACAGGCAGATTCAGCTTCTCGCAGAGGAGCAGATGTGTGATAGAGTCACTCTTACTGCATCAGAAATGCTGGCACAGGATTTCATCCTCTGCCAGAATTCTCTTGCCTTTCTGTAGGCGATGGGCCTCTCGTGCTCAAGAGCTCTGAACGTTCCTTTGGAGAAACGGCAAAATGCTGTGCTATGAAGATGGACTTCACAAAGTCAGGGCTTTCTTAAGGCAGTTACGATGGAGCTTTCTCTTCCTCTGGGGATTTTTTTATTCTCTCGAGTCGCGACTTGAGCCGGGCTTTCTTGTGGAACAGCGGTTTCAAGTGGTCACTTCTGAAGACTAGTTTCAAGCACAAGCCATTAAGCTACAGAGAAAACAGATCTGTTGGGTTCTTTTGACACGTGTGAATCCTTCAATATTGTATCTAAAGTTCAAGCATTTCCGTTGCCCTTTATAAACCTCTATGTTAGAAGATACCATGTAGTTATTCCACTGACACCAGTGCTGTATTTGGTGGATAGGACATGAAAGTCACCTCGGTACAACAGAAAGGCCACGTCTTCCCCATGGAAAACTGATCATTGTATTTTTTTTTTTGTTGTGAAAGGGAAACCCCTAAGAAGATGATGTCGTGTAATCTTCTTCCATGAATGTAGACAGGATAAATTGCCCTCAGTGATGAAACACTTCATTATTTCATGTCGTGTTGTCCATGGGTAAGATCATTAGCGTGCCCGCATGCTGTGGAAGATTATAGACCTGTATTACATAGCCAAATTATTTGTGCTGTAGTGTATTTATACCATAACTCAGTTGAACATCTGAATGTTTTGGATGTGTACTATGCAAATAATTTCAGCCATTTGAAAAAAAGGTTTGCTAATGGTTGCTCTTAAAGGCAGGAAATTTATTTAAGCAACCTGTATCCATCCTTTAAATAGACAGAAACCATTTCCTGAGGCGGTTTAGAAGGTTCCGTTACAGCTGACGTAGAGCGGCGTGGATTAGCAATTGTCTGGGACCAGATCAAAACTTCCAACAAGCAACGCTATTTGTGTTCATCAAGTCTAACGCCAGGCTTCTGGAACGGGAGCGAATTAGCTGACTTTTCATCCACGCTGTGTGCGAGAGCTGACTGCAAGTTAGTAAATCCTCATCAACCATGTCACTTGGGTGGTTTGTTTGTTTTCTTTTTATGACTAAGAAATAAGTTTATTTCTTTTAATGCTTTTCCATTGATTAATACACACTTTCCAGGGATCCTGGCTTGACCTCTAATGCTTAGTATTTCATTCCTTGCTATTTTCCACCACAGATATTTTTAACTCGCTGTTTTTAGGACATTTCCAGCTGGTCAAAAGGTTAGGAAAGCCAGTTCCACCAGATGGGACATGCTGTGAAAAAGCTTGAAAGAGTGATAAGACCAGTTTTTATGTCGCCTTCCTTCTGAGCTTTGCCTTCCTGCCGAGAAGGGGTTTGGTCCTTGAAGGGCAGGGAGGATGCAGTGGCGAGTGTGTGAGCCCTGAAGACCCACAGGCCATCACGGTGGCTTCAGACGAGTCACCACGTTGCTGCCTGCTGCGGTTTGTCAGCAGCAACTCCCTTATCTCTCAGGTGTTCTGCAGAGATAAATCCATTATAATTCCAAGCCGCTCAGGTAAAGTGATACCTGGAGCCATGAAATTACCTTAAATAGCCAACCCTGTGACTCTGAAGCCTTCATGCTTCAGTGTGATGTGCTTTTTCCTTATCATTGATTTTTTTTTTTTTTTCCCCTTAAGGTAATAGTTGAATCTGAGTAAGCGATACTTGATTTAAAAATCCTTTCCACTGATAATTTATGGATTTTAATAAAACTTCTGAAGATACGAGGCACATCATTACCTCTTTGGTAGGCGAAGGTATAAACAGATATTGTTACTTTTGGCTGTGTCTTCTCAAAACAACAATTTATCCTTGAATGCTGCAAAGAATTTAAGGAGAAGATAAGAATTGAAGAGCTACGTATGCTATTGCAAATTATAATGAGGAGTTTGTGGGCTGTGGGTTACCATCTGCACTCCACTTCCATGCCATCTGCCCACGAGGAGAAAATCACCAGTGGAGAAAATAGTAGGGTGTCCTGCGGTTACGAAGCCGCATAACCACCGGTTACACATGAAGACCTTTTGAGATTGGTCGTGAAAGCCAAGCCTTTGATAGCACTGCCCTGAAAAGGCAAAGAGGAGTGTAAAAAAAGGCCGTTGAGATTTTGGAGGATGGAAAAAGGGGATTTTTAAGCCCCATGAATTGCATGATTGAACGCGTTAAGCAGAAGCAAGAAATCTGCAGTGTTAATTCGTGGCGTGTAACACAGTCAGCTGAGAAGGATCTGTGAGGGCTGGAATTATGGTAATTTATGCAGTTCACATCGCTACTGCAGCTTAAAAATAGCTGCGCTTCCAGGGAAGCAGCGCTACCATGCTGCTGCGTGCGGCAGGTTGACTTTGTGTTTAGCTTTGCAGATTTTACCAGTTTGAACGCACAGCCAAACCCTACTTACGCCGTCTTTTTACGCGGCGGTCCGGCCGGTTGTACCGCATTGCATCGCTTCCCTTCAGGAGGCTGAAAAGGAGAAGGTTTGTCCTCTGGCCTAGGAATGGCACAGAGGTGTCAGTGGATGCGGTGAGGAGCTGCGGTGTTAGGCCTGAGGCTGAGTGCCCAGAAGAACACGTGTTTTGGGTTTCTTCTTGTTTATCTGGTTTTGCTTTGTAGAGCTTGACACCTGTCGCTCAGGCGTGTGGTGCCTTGGAGTCCGGTCAGAGGTATTTGACTCACCTTCTGCCGCTCTGCACATTTTGGGTGCGTATGGGATGTCAGGAACGAAAGGAGAGGGGGGGAAAAAAACCCCTCCATGTATTAGTTGTGATTAAAACCAATTTTCAAGTTGTCATATTTGAACTGAATTCCCAGTGAGTGTGGGTGAAAGTGTGAAAAAACAAGCATATCGCAGCTGGAGTCGGTGGGTAGTTTCATATTCTGATTTCTTATTTTGAATTCTGAAGAAGACAGAGTATATTTTGCAGTTAAGGTCATAATTCAGCTTTATGAATACAATTGCAGACAATACTGGAACTGGTCTTAAAGACCAAAGCAACTTGGGACAAAAAGTCCTGGTGTGTAAGTTGCATTTGAGCAGCTGTTCCTCTGACAAGAAAATGGGTTTTGCCTACCAGGAGATGTTTCCAGTGGCCTTATGTCTGCATAGGTAAATCCTTTGCATCCCAAGGATCAATGCGCTCATTTTTAAAAGTCTACAGTGATGGGTGGAGGCCAAGAAAATATCATTCCCTTTCCTCCTTTTCTTCCACCACCTTCTGTTGTCTGCAGTCACATTTCCTTTCCTAGGTTTGGGATAAGACTTTTGATAAAGTGTTAATACCTCAAGCCCTCCCTTGGTTCGAGAACATGCCTTAACATTTTGCAGCTGGCTTCTCTTTCCCTCCCAGTCAGCTAACTCAGCTCTTCCTGGTGGCACTGGGTGGGACTGGCTGCTGTTGCTCATCGGCCTTAAGAAGCTGCACATGGGAGGTGGGTGCTTCCCTTTCTGCTTCCCAGCCTCTCCACAGCAGGGAAAGTCAGTGTGGAGCGTGGGCTCGTGCCGGAAGAAATGGAAGGCTTCAGGTAGGTGTTGCTTCCAGAGCAGGACCGAGGTCCGATTTCTCTTCCAGATCACTGCACTGGGTAGAACTGGCAGGGTTTTATGGTTTATCATGTGCATCTGAATTGGCTGAATTCTTGTAGGTGAAACAACACGTGAGATAGGGATTGTCTGTGTCAGATAGCTGGTTTAAAATAATCAGTTGTTGTGTTTTGTTAAAACCCTTTCTCTAACTCAGCTCAGGAAGGACTGATGACCCCTCATGGAGACCTGGCTGTCCGTGCCAGCTCTTCAGTAGCTGGTGTGCAAAGAGATGCGGGTGTGGGTCCAGCTCATTTAACAGAAAAATCTTAGCAGAGAACTGGTGTAACAATGCAATTTATTCAAGATCTGCTTTAGGATCGTATGAAATGTTTTTTTTGACTCAGTGAGTTAATGCCCGCAAGCCAGAAGCATCACTGCCAGGGAGAGACTGCACTGTTGGTCTTTGTGGTGCTGGAACTGGAAGTTACTGGCAGTTTGCAGTCGTTCAGCCCTCAGGGCCAGCCTGTAAATAAGTCTGAAAAGCAGGTGTAGAGCAGTGACTGTGATTTTTGCCTACCTTATTGTAACTCTAAGTGGGATACTGGTGAGGTCAGATCAGAGATGCAGCTTTATATGTGAATTTAGCTAGGAATATATTCTTCCTACAACTCAGTTTAAAAAAAACCCAAACCCACAGATTTGTTTGCTAAACTGCCCAAGAAGTTTAGAAGCTGTAATCCTGGGATACTGGATGAGGCCAGATTGCTCTTTGATTCACAGCATCATAATCCAGTGTGAGGCCTGCAACTATACCTGTGTTTACAATGGGAATTAATTTCCATACACTGAACCACCTCGGCCTCTTGATCAAACTTGAACAAAATAATTGGTAAAATAAGACCATCAAGTCCTAACTCAGTTATGTAGAAAACTCATTGAAAGCTGAGGAAGGTAGCACCCTTTCTGATCTAGATTTCTGTCCAAGTACAGGCCTGGTGTATTCCTGTCGCTCTCAGGCCATCAAAAAGAATCTGCTTTTTCTGTTTTTCCAGAAGTTCCGTGGTTTTGTGCATATATGCGGTGTTTGGATAGTGGATGGGTAGTGTTGTGTGCCATTACCGTGAGAGTATGTCGTGTTGTTTCTTAAGGAAGTTCCATGAAGTTACAAAACAGAAGTAATGGTGTCCTTGCTGTAGAAGAAAATTAAGTGGCTTAAAGGTAATGGGAGATTCAGGGCCACATCATTCTCACTCTGAACCGACGTACACCCAAGGGGGCTCGGTTTGGTAATGGATAGAGCCTGCACGAGGCAGCTACGTCTTCTGGCCAAAAAGAGCAGGATTTAGAGTCATAGAATGGTTTAGAGTTGGAAGGGACCTTTAAGGGCTGTCCAGGACATCTCCAACCAGATCAGGTTGCTCAGAGCCCTGTCCAACCTGGCCTTCAACGTTTTCAGGGATGGGGCTTCCATGACCCCTTGTGGGCAACCTGTGTCTGTGTTCCACCACCCTCACTGTAAAAGATTTCTTCCTTATATCCAGTGTGAATCTGCCACTCTCTATTTTGAAACCATTACCCCTCATCCTGTCACAAGAGGCCCTGCTGAAGAGTTTCTCCCCATCTTTCTTGTAGGCCCCCTTGAGGTACTGGAAGGCCGCTATCAGGTCTCCCCGGAGCCTCCTCTTCTCCAGGCTGAACAGCCCCAGCTCTCTCAGCCTGGCCTCACCTGGAGAGCTGCTCCAGCCCTCTGATCATCTTTGTGGCTTCCTCTGGACCCTCTCCAACAAGTCCAGGTCCTTCTTTTGTTGAGGGTTCCAGAGCTGGACGCAGTACTGCAGGTGGGGTCTCATGACAGCAAAAGCGATCATTTATGGATTCTTGAGAGCTCCTTAGGTTTGACCAAATCTTTGGACTCTCTCATGGAATAGGAATAGCTCTGGGGCTTCTTTTTATTATGTGTGATTAGTCTTGCGCTGAATTTGACTGCTAGCAAATTTAAAAAAAAAAAAAGCTCGGGGTAGGGCTGAGAGGAAGGGAGAAGGGGAAGCAGCAGTTCCTGCAGGTCCCGTGCTGGCGCGGGGCTTGGCTGGGCTGCTGTTGCCACCTGGTGGTGCTGGACAGGACCGGACCACACCGCCTTTTCCTTCAGCATCCTCAGGGGAGTTGCGCGGCATTCAGTAGCCATTGACTAGCAATGGGAAATATTACAGATACACACAGATTTTTTTTTTTTTTCAATTAATAAAAAAAAATCCACTATATTTTTATGGCCAATATTTATTCTTGGCGTAGACAACGCTGGGGGGGAAAAAACAAAAAACCTGAAACTTTGAGCATCACCAGCATTTTGAGAAGGAGAAAAAAGTGCAGCCAGGAGTTTCTGCTCCTGGTAGGACCTCAGGTGCCCAAGTTGGTATTTGGATGGGGGAAGCTCCACCTTCTTTGTGCGGAGACGCTTTGCTCGGAGTGGGGTGGGCAGTAGCTACAGGCGTGTGGGTTGGGTAACGTGTGGTGTGTAGAGCTGCTGTCGCTCTGGTGCGGCTGAGGCAGCGATAGGCCAGTGGTTAGTGTTTTGATTGCTCTTGATTGACCCTCAAATGTAATTGTGTCAGGTTCAGTACCAGTGGTTAGCTTCAGCAAGCACCTGATTTTATCCTGGTTTGAACTGGCATGGAGCTAATTTTCTTCTCAGTGGCTGCTTTGGATTGCCAAGTACGGGTGTGATGGAAACCCATAAAACAAGTATGACTTGTGAATCCAGAATCTGCCTTTCCTGGTACAGGGTGACGTGACAGAAACCGAACAGCAGGTAAGGTGATGTCCTCCCAGCCTCAGAGCGTCTCTGTCAGAGACGCGCTGTGAGTTGGTGGCATGTGGAAGCAGAGTTAATGAACATCTCTGAATTGCTTCAGCGTGGTCCGGTCACTGCATTACCACTGCAAATTAGATTTACATAAGTGATTAGCGTCTTATCCTGCTGAAATTAGTGGATCACGATCAAATTATGACCTTTTACACTTAACGTGACTTAATTGTCCTTTCATTATGTAGAGTTTTATTGTAATCCTTTCAGTAGGGGAATACAGATTAAGCTGTAGTTACCAAGAAAAAAGAAGATCCCTGTTCCACCCCTCCTGTTCAGCGACAAAGCCCCGCTCCGCAGCTCAATCTGTAGATTCTCTGTCTCTGTAAAACATCTGCATCTGCTGCAGTATTTCGGAGCCTGGTAATGTTCTCCAGGGAAGTACTGGCGCAGGTTATTTGCTGTGAGTCTTTCAGGCAGCACTTAGGAGCTAAGGTCGTCTTTGTCGTGTGTGGAAATTTGATCGGACCTGCAGTAGGGATCTGCCCCAAACGTGTGTCTCCATCTGTTGTAGTTGCTGTATACTGTGCTACAAAATCTCTATTTCAGGGAAAAATGTAAATCCATTCAAGTTGCAAGCATTTCCTTGGGATTTTGGCTGAGACATTCAATGCATTGTTAGATCTTTCAGAATGAAAGAAAATAATTTTAAATAGGGGAGAAAAAAAAAAGTATTTGCAGCAGCTGTAATGTCCTTGTATCATCTTTGGGTTTCCAAAGCAGCGTCCTGGGACTCCCCATGTTTCAGAGACATCAGGTCCCATAACACTATCAGAATCAGGAGTACCAGTACGGCCCACGGCACCCCAGTAAAAGACCCCCCAGTAGCGACAGAGCCAGTCTGCGCTGGCAGCAGACCGGCTATAAGGAGAGCTGTCTCCCTGTGCTGTATCCTGCCAGAGGAGGTCTCTACATAGGTGGTTTGTGTGGTGGAGCAAGGGCTGGTGGAACGTTGCTTCTTTTGGGTTAAGTAGTTGGAGAGTAAACCAAACACCACTAATAATATTTATCTGCAGAGGAAAACTGGTAATAGCTCATTCTTAGGTTTACTTATTTTTAGTAGCCACACTAGGGAAGTGCTGTAGCAGTAGCAGCAGCAAGTTTTCCCGGTTTTTTGGTCCACGATTTGAACTCTGTAGCTAGGCTAAGGGAAATGAGTCTTGTTTTCAGAGCGGTTGCCTGCTCCTGGGTTGTGCAAAGGAAGCATGCTAGCTTACAGCACGATGAAAGATTAACGCGTTCATGTGGTTCGTCTCGCTTCTGTGAGATGTTAATGCACAAAGAGCGATGACTTCTGCTCAGTGTGGTAACTCGCTCGCTGTGTCCTGTGAGTGGCCTGCTTGGCATCTTCCCACCGGAACTTCCAGGGTGAGAAGTCTGTTGTCTCGTCCATGTCAGCTGCTGCGGTCGCATTTTTACTGGAATGAGGAATATACAATTTGGGACGTACCCGCCAGGACTGGGTAAAATATTTGCCTTGTTTTCTTTCCATAGGTGACCTCTTCAAAGAGAGAGGTACAAAATATAAATGCTGACTTAGGCGTTATAGAGGGCTAAGGGAGTTTAAAAAGTAAAGAAAACAAACAAATAATGAATCTGGTTTATACCTCATCGGTGGCCTGATTCTGTACCATCACTGTAATGGGTTTATTGACAAGAAGTGTGGCAGAGAAGAGGAATGTGTCTGAGCACATTCTGAGGGTATATTTTTATCAGCAACATGGAGTAAATGATGAGTGGCACTGCTAAAATTGATGCAGACCTTGTCTTAATGGTGTCGGCCGCGGGCCACTGATTTCCGTGGGAATATTCCTGTCAGGCAGTCAGGTTTCATCGGAGTTATTTTCATTTGGACAATTGCGTTGAGACTTCTCAAAGTTCTAGGGTGTGATGATGACAGAAAACAAAAAAAAAAAAAATTGGAGCACAAAGGTAATGTTGAGACCCCTTCAAAAAGCTGTGGTGCCTTCAATTTGGAAACTGAAGGTTTTTATTTATTCTCAATATCAGAACGGGGAGCTAGCCTATTACAAGCCAATTCATCAGTCGTGTGAAGCCACCTCCTGGTAGCAATTCAGAACACTGCCGATGAGGCATTAGATTTGTGTCTTCACAGGAACAAATTGCATGCCATGATTTGTATTCTGCTTACTGAGTTCCTTGCATCCAATTTAATCCTCGTTACGGTCTCTCCGAGATTGCCCGACTGCAAAAGCAGGCTTGAGGAGTGGAGAACCTGAGCTCATCTCGTGATTTCTGCATACAGTTTATACATCTCGCTCCTTAGTCCTTTGAGCAGGTGAAAGATTCACATCATATGGAAAAGAACGATTTGATGGATGAAAAATCTGGGGAAAAAACACTTGAGTCATGGAAACATCCACTGACTGAGGCAGCGGTCGCTACAGAAGTCAGATCGGACTTGGTGTTTGAATCTGCGGGCGCTGCCCTTGTTGTTACGCCAAGTCTTTCACCGGCATTATACCGTGTGTTTTGGACAGACACGTTTGCTCAGTGTGAACTTTGAGATCTGTTTCTTGCTTCCTCTCACAATAAATACCACTGTAGCACGCAAGGCTTACCAGGGAATGAGCCTAAGGTTTATTATTTATCTAACTTTTAAAATAACATGAAAAAAATAACATTGTGGTTGCAACTAGCATATTTTAGGCTGTTTTAAAATCTGTTAAATAGCTTAAAAGTAGTATTAGAATCTCCTGGTTAGTGCATGGCCTGACATCAGTGAAAGAATGTTTAATAAAAATAAGCAATGTTTAATTTTAGGTAATAAACCAGGTTTGATTCTCTTCTGCCTTGCAGCTTATGTCGTTGCTAGTTACAGAAGTTGAACATGAAGGTGAAATTCTAAGTTCCATGGTCAGACTTCAAGGCAAAGAAGAGTCAGATCCAATATATCATAATTGCTTTTTTTTTTTAAATCATCGTATTAAGGTACATTCAGAACAGACTAGTAGTAATTTTAGTATTAAGACATATAGCTAATTTAGACACCCAGGCAATGTGAAATGGTGCAGTCAGGGGGAAAAAGAATTGCCTTGTATTCTAATATGACTTTATAACTAAAAACTTATTAATCGTTTAAATGAACCCCAAACAAAATGCTGATGTTCTGTTCTTGGAGAAACATCTCAGACTGGTGTTGATAAATAAGTTATCTTCGTAAATACTGATTGCTTTGTTCCAATCAGCCTAGGCTGCAAATCGTAGTCTGGACTTGGCCAGCGTGCGGAGTGTGTTAGTAATTAGCCCTTTCTTTGCTCTCACGTCAGTATGGACCAACTCATTTTAGTGATTTGAACCGGGCTGAAAACAGGAACAAACTCCTTTTGACACTCCTGGGGTCAGGAGGTGCTCTGTTCACTAATGTAAAACGCTGTGGTTATTTACAGCGGGGCATGCTCTAGCTTCTTTATGTTTACTCACTTTGTCATATTTTGAGATGCAGAAAAATAACAATGCCAATAAGCCGTGGGAGTAATCCTTAATGATGATGATACATGGGAAAACATCATTCTATTTAAAACCTGTATTCGTGGCTCCGTGCTGTTTTAATAATCCATTGAAAACGTAAACCAAGTTGATTAACCTTTACAGTAGAATTTTTGTGTTTGTTTTCCGGCAGCTGATAATCCCTTTAGAAGGCTAGAAGCAGAAACTTCAGTGGCTAGAAAAGCTTTGCTGAGATGAAAGTTGTTTTCAGCACCCCTACCTAGGCAGCTTATCATTTGTTTACCCTTTAGAGAGATCTCCCCCTTTTTAAAGCAGTAGGAATATGTTGGGATTTGGATGCGTGTGTCCACAGTCATGAAGGAGAATTTGCATTTCCATTTGATACAGCCCGGAGCTCTCTTTCATGATACGTATCATTGTCTTAGTTTCTTTCTCTGCCATTAGCATTTCTGCTTCTGTCCTCAATACTTCATTGCACGTTTGTATTTCATTTCACCCTGCAGAGACAGAGCAGCCAAGTAACGTCTTTCGTTGATTTGTAGTTTGCTGCAAACTCTTCCAAGCTTGAGGCTTTCTCAGTGTTTTCTTAATTGACAAGGTTGAGGATACGGCAGGATGAAAGCTGAGGCAAAAGTTGAAAGCAAGTGGTAAGGATGAATTTCAAATATTCTCAAAAAAAAAAAAAAAACCCCCAAAAAAAACCAACCAACAACCAAAGAGAGAGGTGTGGAAGTTGTTAAGCAAAATTGTTTTCCAGTTATTGGACTTAATCTATGAAGTATTAAAAAAAATTCAAAAAATGAATTTGAGTAGGGAAAAACATGTGGTGAGTACGAATTGCTTGTTACTTCTGTTACCAAACTGCCCCTCGGCATGAGCAGTAGGGCAGCGAGCACCCAGAAGCGCGGTGAGCCCAGGGGAGGTTGGTAGAGGAGATGAGGGGAAAACGAGTGGAAGGGAGACAGGAAAGAGCAGAAGTAGCCCAGACAACTAGAGAGAGAAGTTTTGGCTTGAACAGGCTAAGCTTTTAAGATGTTGAATGCTACGGAACTACGATGTGTTTCACTACCCTTTGAAACTTTCCGTTACTGCCCATCTTGTCTGCAGGTTTCGACACCGCTTTTGTCTTTAGAGTTCAAGAGGTGATCAAAGGAGACGTGCATTGTGCTCTGTCATTAAGGCTGTAATTAAGTGATTCCTTGTATCTTTGTTTTGTAATGTCAAATTAATGCTCTTCTGACTCCAGCCTGCCGTACCACCATGACATGCGCATCTGGTATTTCTCTGCGTAAAGAGAAAAAAATCGGTGCATTCAACTCTGAGTACTCTGGGTATGCAGAGGCAGAAGAAATCATTCCTGCTATATATGAGCATATCCAGTAATCGTGTTTTTCACAACAGCAATCCCCGTATTAAAAAAAAAATCCAACAAGTATTTCTGAGTTTCTTGATATAGTCTTAATTTCTTAGCTCAGATAAAAGGTTCACTAAGGGTACAGAAAGCTTAGAGGAACTTCAAAAAATCCTTTTTGGTTGGGCTACTGAATGAAGAGTGAATTTATTGTGGGGGTAGAGGAGGGCCATAGCATCCTTGTGGCCAGTTTGAGCATCCCTAGCATATGACTTAGGGTTTTTCCTCTGTTTCCGTGTGTCCCGTTATTTTTGACCTGTGGGCTTTCAGAACGAAAAGTGGTCGTGCAGCAGCAGGGAGTGTGCCTTTCTCTAGTTACAAGCCTGCACCAAGAGCTTTCCCTCATCGTGTGACTTGACATTTTGGGTAAGAGATGAGATGTACCCCAACTCTGCTGTCCTTGACCAGCACTCTTCCAGAGTAAGAAGCAGTATTTTTCATGAAAATATAGACTGCTTTTCGTAGTCGATGCTTAGATCTCCAAATTGTTGTCTTCAGGGGACTGATTATGGCTAGTGACTGAAACAGAGATGACACATCCCTGAAGACCTGTCATCTGTGCCAAAGAGGCTGGGGAAGGGAGCAAATGGAGGGCAATATTGTGGGGCTAGCAGCAGCTCTGCCCCATCTCTGGGTTGAGCAGAGGAGGCAAGGGGTACTGTCCCAGGCTGCCCATGCTGATGGCAGCCGCTGACGCCGCGCAATGAGGAAAGCAGAGCAATGCTGAAAGCTTTTGAAGATAATGCTGTAATAAACAACCAAAAATTAATGGGATGGCCCTGTTCATCCAGTAACGTTGTTCTGTGCCATCATCAAGAAGCTTGGAACAAGCCTGGGCACGGAACGTACTTGGTTAGTGTTGAAGGCGCAGGTTCAAAAGGTGGTGATGGAAATTTAAGCGTGAGGAGTGCAACCCCACCCAGAAACTTCTGTGGACACCAGGAATACTTCTTTGAAATCAAATTAGTTGGGAAGACTGTGATTACGGCACTTCCATCAATGGTAAATTGACTACAAAACTTACAGGCAAACTACTTTACGGATTCAACTCTAAATGCAGCCTTTTAGTACAGTCGCTGTATCTGTATGCATACATAATTCACAGTATACACTTCTGCTCAAATCTACCATATAGGCTGTTTTGGTCACAGAATTTTGTGCTCTTGAGTTAGCAACTGCTTCATTTACAGTGACGGAGAGTATAAAGGGAAAGATTTTGGCAAGAGGAACTGATGGATGCCAGTTATTGTCAAGTGTTCCAGGTAGCTAATCAAGGCTTGGCGTAACGGCTATTTTTTAATTAAATCTCAGTGTGCATCCTTTCACGGGACAGGTTTCAGAAGTTTTGGCGAGGGATCCTTTGTTGGTAATGAGCGGCTTTCTCTACGGCCTGTAATTTAAACGCTTTTTCATAGTGTTGTGCATCTGCTCAAGAAGGATTGCGTAGTTAATTTTAAATGATTGTTGGTGTTAAGGGCACTTGGCAAAAACTCAGCAGAAACAGAGCAAATAACCCTTTTCTGGCTGTATTTTCATCTTTCTATTAAAATAACATGAATCAAGAATTAGTCTCAAATATAGTAAGTCAATCTGGTTTTGTTTGATATCATTATTAAGGGTTTTTTTTCCTACAGAAATGTTTACCAATAGTCTTTAGACTTTGACAGGGGATGCTTTCATGCAAGTTTTATTGGGTGTCATCTCCTGGGGACAAAAAGCAGGACTGAAGGAAGTGCTTAGTCACTAAACGACTCTCTGTGCGCAGCAGCACTTGATGGTACGTACACCTTCTGGTCGTACGTAGAACGATCTCTGAGGGATGTGGCTGTGCATAAAGCAGATGGTAGCTCTGCTTACGCAGCTGGGCAAGGTTCTCTCCACAAATGCTATCAGGATCTTTAAGAACGCCTTATTATTATTTTTCCTTTGCCCTCACTGATCTGAGAAGGAAAGCAGAGGCTTCATTGCGTCTGTGAAACGCCGAAAAGCTTAAACAACGTTGTGCTTCACTACTACTCTGGTTTCCCACTCGTCTTTTTTAGAGTAGATGCTAGTTACATCTTTCCGACTTCTTTTGTAAATACAGTTTCACTGGTGGGTTTTAGTTGTGTAGCTTTTTTTAGTTCCAGTGGCTGCACAAAACGCGATGTCAAAAGCTAACTAAATTGGTGATGCCTAATTTTTTAAGCATTTTTTGTTGTATGAAGGGTGGTTCTGATTTATTCCAGAGTTTGTTAAAGGAGTACGGAGGAGTGCGTCCTTTTGTCTGGCTTCCCTTCTCCGCAAGAGTCACAGCTGTAGCAGTGCTTTCTTTACAAGCCTCCTATTCCTCAAGAGGCTTAAAATTTGCCTTGAAACATATTCTCACATCGGTGACTGGGCTGCAAGGTAGGTTATTGCTCTGTGTGCTCGCTCAGCAGCGATCTCGGTCTTAACCGATCATGGGGTCAGTGGTTTCTTCTGTAACACCATTTTTGTTTGCACCTCCTTTCTGAAACCCATGAGCTACAAATATGTGTAAAGGGTTGGCAGGACCAGACGTGTAGCTAACTGATGCGCTTCTATAGGGAATTTAGAAATGGCCTTTGATGATAAAGAAAGACGACAATAAATGTGATAATTCACTTTGACTTCCTCTATAAAACAGTCCACATGACTTCTCCGGAATTACTTTCATTTTTTTAATTAGTTCATGTTATGATCTCATATTTGCCCTTGCTCTTCTCTGACAAATGAAATAGAGCTTTTTGAGTCTTGTCCTGTGATAGGCATTTTCGAGTCCGTAAGTCATTCTTGTGGCTCTTCTCTGAAGCTTCTCCAGAGGTTAATAAACCTGCTGAACGGTTGCACGCAAACCAGCACTAAAACCAGCAGGTGATGAAGCCTGTTCTTATTTGTTAACCACCTGCTCTTATGGACAGGAGTTGCATTTCCCCTCTAACCACAGCACAAACCTGGCGTCGTGATGGCACATGGTGTCAGTGGTGCTCTTTCCCACGTCTTTCAGAGTCACCACCTTCATGTCCTTTGCTCTGTGATGTTCTCGGTTTCTCACTCTTACAAGATTATATTCGCTGTATTGAAACACCTTTTCATGGCTCTAGTCAGCATATAGGAGTTTCTTAAACTCATTCTTTTTCATCATTTACTTCTCCCATTACTGAAGTGCCACCTGCACGTTTTGTAACTGGTTCATGCCCTCTTCCAGGGCTTGCTCAGAAAAGTAAGGCTGAGAACGATTCCTGTGAAACACACTCAAACAGCTTCTTTTCTTAATGATAATCTCCCATTTATCCTGTATTTTCAAACCAGTTAGCTCATTTTCAGTCCAGCCGACGTACGCCAGGTTGATGTATTATTCCGATGGTTTTCAGCATGTCAGGGGACGTGAAGGCAAGAGCCTCCTCACAGACCCACATCTGCGTTATCGCTTTTGCAAGCTTTTGTAAACTCAGCAGAAAATACCGGTTTTAGCAAGACACATGTTCCAGAGAGGGATGCTCATTTGCCAGTAATAATACGATCTGCTTCAGCTGCTGATTAATTGAGTTTCTAACCCTCGTTTTGTACTTCTCTCAGGGACTGGTGGGAGGCTGATAGGCCTGTGACCACCAAGGCCACCTCATCCTCAGTCTTCCAACGCTGGTCCCCAGCACGAGCTGTCTGTCTGTCCTCCAGAACCTCCCAGCAACTGCTGAAAATCCAGATCAACCATTTGGGTAGCCCCTTCCTTGGGTCCCCTAACACTGCCTAACACAGCGTATCTTATCTGCTGGTTTAGAAAATGTTTAATTCAGAGGCTGCTGGTCACCACCATTTTGAGATCTTTTTTTGAATGAAGATTACCATCATCCACCATGATTCTGGTTCAGTATTTTAATTTTGTTGATATTTCCATTTTGTAAAGCATGAAAGGAAAACCTAAGTGGTTATTGGCGTTTAGTAAAAATAAATAAAAATCCAGCTTTCAGAGAATAGAAAATTTTAGTATTTTGACCGAAATGTGTTGAAGAGCAGGAATAACATTTTCTAATAATACGCTTCCTTTTCCAAATAAAAACCATAACAAAGTGTTATGTGATTAAAAAGCAAAAGTAATGGTAAGCACAAGAGCGTGGCTTTGTTTAATGAGTGCAGAGCAGGCTGTTGGCACACATATTTTTCATCAGCAAACAATGGATTATTAGTGAACGGATTTCCCTGAGCTTGCTTTATAGTAAACGTCGCACAGACGATGACTGTATG
This sequence comes from Chlamydotis macqueenii, assembly GCF_036417535.1. Lineage (NCBI taxonomy): Eukaryota > Metazoa > Chordata > Aves > Otidiformes > Otididae > Chlamydotis > Chlamydotis macqueenii. Next base: position 68,239,484 of record NC_141560.1, on the reverse strand, counting down.
CACCGAGTTCATTCATAACGTCTCCAACACCTGTTTCCTCCTGTTTTTCCAACAGTTGTATGTGGAAAGCGTTGGGAACTGGAATGGTGTCTCATTAGAGCGTGGGGTATGCCGGGGACACCGCGTTTCTCTGTCGTTGAAGACTTGCTAGTGAATAACAAGGGTATTGTTCAGCACTTTAATAGGGATGTTTAGATGTCCAGCAGAGCCGTAAATAACGTCCTTTTCTGAAATTTTACTGAGCTCTTCCATAACTCTTGTCGCCTCCATGTCATTATTGACACGTTGTCAAAGTTCATAATTCAGCTTTCTGGAGAGCTCGAATGCTTTATTGTTAAAGAATTCAAATACAAGCAAATATCCCACCCTTGTTCTCTCTTGAAATTGGCCATTGTATGTGAAAGGCATCTCCCAGGTCGCTCGGCAAAGCCGGGACGCGGCAATCGGGAAAGAACTCCCGCCGCGGTGCGGCTAGGGGGCAAGAGGTCATGCACGGATTTTCCCAGCTTCAATCCCAATCTTATCTCTCTCGCTCTGTCAAGGGAGCCGAAAAGAGAGATAGGAGGATGAAAGGCAGCTCCAAAGTCGTGCTTTTTAATGGAAGAAATAAATTCCGGCTACACCTGGCAACCCTATCAAAACTCTGGGATCTTCATCCCAAATCAAGGCTGGCTTAGGAAAATCCTTTAAATAGACGCTTCTAAAAGCAATGCAAAATTTTAGTTAAGGGTATTAATTAATTTTAAAAGCAATTGGGAGGCACAGGACTTGCACTTTAACCTCAGGAGCTTTGCTTCATGAATGTTTCTCACTGATTGTGTGTCTCTGTCCGTCTTCAGCACGCTCAGCTGGGCCGTAAAGGATAAAATGAGAGAATATTCCAAATGTGAGCCACACTTCAGTCGTTGTAAAAACAGATGACAAAGTGTATTCAAAGAAATGAGACTGGTTGGCTGAAGAGTAATTAAAGCCTGCATTCTTCCATCCATATCTGGCCTTTTAATCTGCTTGTTTCGAGCTGGGCTGCTCTTTGAGGGGCAGGTTTGGCTCTACCCTGTTCCCTGAGCACTAAAGCAGCATAAAAACCTCCCAAAGTCAGAGTTTTCCCCTGCGGTGGCAGAAAGGAACTGCCGTTTTCTGAGACCTCTCCTTGGCTTCTTGCGATCCTTGGTTTTGGCGCCAGGTTGAGGGTTGGATGAAAACATTGGGCTGCTCAAACTGGCAGAGGAGATGTCCAAGGCTATGCCGGCTTGTGCTGTGGGTTGTCTTGGCCCCTTGTACGGGCCAATCCTGCAAGTGTAAAGCTGCTCGTGCCTCAGCTCCCTCGGTTTTTTGCCTGAAGTTGGTGTGGTTTTTGGAAGCAGAGCCCAGTCTTTGACTCGCGATGTTTAGCCAGGTGCCAGCACGTTGATGGGGAAAGGCCTTGGAATATTTCCACGGTGTCAGTGGTGGGGAAGGGACAAAGGTAGGCTCGGTGAGGAGCAGGCACCACAGGCACCGGCAGGTCCTCTGAGGTGTGCTGGTAAGATCTCAGAAAATCCTTTTGGTGTCACAGCCAGGCTTCTCCCTCCGAGTGCATGCATGCGTTTGTTCATTCATGGTCTGCCAGCAGGTTATTGTGTCAGCCTGTGAGCCTCCTGGAGACCACACATCTTATGTTCCAGCCCTCAAATGGGCTATGACCTTCTCCTCTTCTGAATGTTGTAGGAATGACCTTTCAGCAGGATACTTGCTTCTGTGGAGGGCTGACTGGGAAGATCTGGCTGCGCTAGGGCTTTGGTCCACATTGGCGTGACGTGAAAGGACAAGAGTTCTTTATTCTGAGGAAAGGATTCAAATTTTCCTTCTGTGATTCAAATGCAACCTGTCTGTATAAAGTCTTAAACGCTTGCAATGTGCAGCTCTTTCTCTATGCGTAGCTATTCCAGTGACAATTATTTTTGCAGTGAAGGAATGTGACTACTGTTTGTTTCAATAATTATTCTTTCTTCCTTATCGCTCTAAAATAATGAGAACAGGGTAACAGTTACAGCCCTAAGGGACAAAATCTAAGTCAGAGAAGCATAACTGTTAGTGAAGAGACTTCAGTAAGGAGATGCATGCATTTTTTTAATGCTTATTTATAATTTATTGTATTGTTTCTGCAGCAATCTACTAATGAAACAGCCTGGCCAGTAAAATCATACAATAGGGGAAATCTTAGCTAAGAAAGTGATCAGTTTGAGTACAACGTGGGGGGGTTTTTTGTTTGTTTTTTTGGGGTTGTTTGTTTTTTTGTTTTTTTTTTTAGTGTCTTAGCTGTACTGTGAGAACAGATTTGGTCCACTTCCTCCCTTTGGCCCCAGAAGGCAGCCGTGGGCCTTGAGAAGAGCCGTCACAAGTACAGGATCATGGATTCAGGTTTTGCATCCTGAAAAAGGGACTCGAGCGCTTCAGCTAAGAAGCAGGCAGTTTAAGGCAGAAACCTCCAACACTTCAATTGCAGAAAGAGTGCTGGGTGCTTTTGTGGAAGGACGATATGTCTTTTTCCAGGAATATTGAAGTGGTCAACACGTAAAACATGATGGCAGGCTGACAGAAGCTGCTTATGGGCTCTCAGTCTGTTAGCCACGGGCTACGCCTGTGGTCATTTCTTGTTTCCCCTCCTGCAGCCAGCAAAGTTATCTTTACGTGACTCACAATTTATATTTGAGGAGAGGGTGGGAAAAGTGATGGCTTGGGGAATTGCTTCAAAACGTGGTTGGTTTTGTGTTTGTGTTGTTTTTTTTGGTTTTTTTCTTCTGTAGTTCCCTGTCATTCATTTGTGATCTGGCAAAACCAAAGCCACCAAAGAAACCACTCCCCAAACGCAGGCACCGAGAGCGCTGGATGGGAACACGCCTGGGGTGCACGGAGCCGCCGCTGTGGTCTCCTGTCCCCCCATGGGCCTCTCTGTTGGGTGTAGCACCTTCTCCAGAGCTGAAGGGTGAGGAGCAACAGCCAGGTGTGTGGCGTGAGGCTCCTTTCCCACTGGGGATTTCACAGGGACCTGGGGCGAGATCAGACATGAATCTTCCCCCCGTTGAGGATCTTGTCTGGACGGCTACGCAGGGCGAGGTGGTTCGGGGAACACATGGGAGATTTCAGAAGGGTACAAGAGGGAAGCTGTGGAATAGTCTGGCATCTACCTAGATCTTTCATAGCTGTCTTTTAAATACAGACCACGTGGCAAACTGCTATGTATTGCCATTGAATGCAGCATTCTGGATATTCCTACTAAGATATTCTTACTAACCTCCTGAAATGCAATGTTCGTGTTCCTGGAGGTGATCTATGATGTTCTGCATGTTCAATAATTTTTTAGGCTTTATATTTATTCTCTTTTTTCCCCCTTTCCCTTTTCCTAAGGCCAGGTCTAGTCCTTTCCCATTCAGCAGACCTAAGTGTAAGTGGAAGCAGCTTAGATAGAACCAGCCAGCTTTAGAAGCTGAGCTCTAAACCGCGTCAGGTTGTCAAACTGGGCAGAAAATCCCTGCAATTCACTGGTTTGCGCTGAAATGTGCTTGGTACCCTTGGGCATCTTCCTGAACCACGGCTCACTTGGAACTCTCTTCGTTTCTATTTTGAGAGATTTCTCTGCTAAATAATCCCATTTGCTGTGTGCATTTCTCTCCTTTTTTTTTATTTTTTCTTCTTTTATTTTCTTTTTCCTTCTTTTTCCTTTTTTTTTTTTCCCTTCTTAAAAAAAAAAAACCACAACAAACAAAAAAAAAACCCCAACCCTCGCTATTTTCTTGCTGGGAGTCCCCCCCCCGAAGGGGTTAAAGGCGAGCCTCCTCCAAACGCTGCCGTGGGAGGAGCAGGGAGCTCCAGCCCGGAGCTGCCGGCCCGGGGGATGGGGGTGGCCCCGCAGCCCGGCCCGGCTCCCCGCCCGCGGGCGCTGTAACCGGTCCCGGGATGCGCGGACCGGATAGCGATGGGTGCGTAAAGCGGCCGCGCTGCCGGCGGGGAGGATGAGGAGCGGGATGCTGTGGGGCTGGGAGAGGAGCAGCACCACCACCAAACTGGTAAGGGTTTCGGAAGGAAAAAGAAAAAAAAAAAAAAACAAAACTGAAAAACTAAAAAAACCTTGAAAGCCCGGCAGCGCAGATGGATGGAAAAAGGCGTTTGCAGGGCGCTTTTCTTGCCCTGGGCATTTCCCGTTAGCAAGCGGGGGCTTTCGTCCGGGTGAGAGGTAAATACGCAGGAGGGAACCAGGAAACCGGGAGGGCTGGAAGGGCTGAGGGTGGAAGGGTGCTCTCCCCGCGTTGCAGTAGCAGTTGCAGCCGGATCTGTTACTCATTAGTTCATCTTTTGGGCTGCTTTAGGTTGTTCTGTGTCTTGTTTGATCCGTGCAGTTAGGCTCATTTGAAAATAAGACTGGAAACAGAACAGATTATGTGCGTAGCTCTCCCCTCGCCTTCCTTCATTTATTGTCTCTTTCACTTTTTCTCCTTGGAAAACATTTTCTCTCTTTCCATCCTGCTAGAATAATTTTGTCAACTGGGAGCATTTTGGGGTTTTGTTTGCTCAACAGTTTTTAAATCTCCCCCCTCCTCCCCCTTTTTTTTTTTTTCATTTCCCAGGAAAGTAAAAAAACCCCACTGTTCCCCATAAGTAGAAAACGTGTGGCTGCTTCGTTCTCCAGCATAAATGAGATCAGCAAACCCGCGTATCTGCCTGTCTGTTTGAATTACTGGCCCTACCAAGATTTAAACTCTGGTCAAAACTTGAGAGGCTTCCTATGAGCGGCTTTTTTTTTAAAGCTGTTTGATGTAAAGAATCTCGAGGCAGTGGCCATCTGAGATAGCTTTAAATTTATTTGCTCTGCCTCTCTGGCAGATTATTTAAACAAAGAAAATTACCTTCCTGAGCAGTTTTTATATGAAAGATTTCTTTTCCTGAGAAGTTGATAATCAAAACGAAGGATTTGTTACAGGTTTGATCCTTCAGCCTTTATGTGTGGAAACTCGGCTGAAATCCATGTGGGAGTCAAAGGTACCCAGCGCCGCTTTGTATCAGGTCTGTGATCCCAGAAATTCCTGGTGTGTCCAGTAATTCAACAACCTCTGTTTTTACATACCTTCCTCGCAAGGCATGAGGTGATAAACACCTGTTACTTAAGGAGTATTCTGTTCTAGACAGAAAGGCAGCTCTTCACGTGGGATCAGATAGTTTCGGATACTTCACGCATGAGTAGGCACTGGAATAATGGATTTGTGAGCTGGCAGGGAAAATGTGTGGCTCGGTGTGGGGGTTGCCCAAGCTTGGTTCCAGCTGAAGCCGAGTATTTTGGAAAGGGAGGTTCGAGTGAGCCCTCTCTGCCTTTTCCTGTGCCAGGATCTCTTCAGGAAGCAGGGAGAGCGATGTAGGCAGGTGGATTTAAAAGTCTTTGCATATGCAGTGGCTTTTAAACCACCAGTGAATGTATTTCACAAACAGAGTGAGCACCTGTAAGAAGCGAGCGTATTAAATCGAGCAGAGAAAAGGAGACGTGAGCTGAGAAATGAAATAGCTGCTGGCACGCAAGGCACAACAAAATCGAACCAAGTAATGCTCAGCTCCTTTGGCAGGAGGAGAAAAGTATCAAAACCTTCACCCAGTGCCTTGCTCCCAACTCCCTCTCCCTCTGAACAGATGGGTATTTATTGACCCCAGTAATTAGGGAATGGTGGAGATGGTGCTGTGCTGGGTGCTGGGGCGGGGAGAGCTGTGGGTGCTCCTCAGCGTCGGGGGGCCTGGCGAGGCTCTGCCTCAGGCGCTCAGATGAGCTGAGCTTTGTGGAGAGCTCTTCCGTAGGCCTTGGCTGGTCTGTGGTGATAAAGTGCATCAAAGACAGTCAGCTGTCTAATAATAATAATAATAATAAAGAATCCTCAGCTAAGTGAGTATCAGAGTAAATAGACCAGATGGTGCTCAATGAAAATATTTTAGGCATCTGAAAATGAAAAAAAAAAAAAGTGTTTAATTAGCAACCACTAAAAAGAGAAACTGAATACTGGAATGAAAACTTTAAAATTAACAAAACATAAAATAAATAACTGAAATAACTGCATGTCTTGCAGGAAATAAGGTGCAATGGGACGTGTTCAGCTGCTGGTCAAAGGCAAATGAAAATTTGCCTTTCATAACAAGTAGTGAAGCTGTACTGTTCTGTTCTTTCTCTGGCCATGAAGTTCTACACGACATAACTTTATCGGATGCAGGACTTCTTACAGTTGTCCCTGTTTCTTTGGCATAACTTTTCAAAGGATTTCAAAGTACTTCACTGGCAGTTCATAGAGTCTTAAAATAATTTCTTCGGGATCCCTGCGAGTGAGAGAGACGTCCCAACTCCTTACCCGACTGCTGAAGGGCAGGCACGGGCTCTGTCAACACTTAGGAGCGGGCAGCCGGGCTTTCACAATAGCGGGCAGGAACTGAATCAACATTGAAGTCAGAGGTGGAGGGTGCTGGTGTTGTGCTGGTGTTACTGGTGGAGCTGGTGAGGGCTGAAGGGGCCCAAATGATGCCCGCAGAGCCCTGTGCCGTAACGATTCCCTCCTTTTTCTCCCCAGTACTTTCTCTCTTTCCTCCTCCTTTTGCTCCAGTGAAGTTTCTGTGGAAGACAGAAAGGGAAAATGCTTGTCAGTGCTTGCTTGGGTGAGTTGGTGATGGCTGGTAGACCCAAAATAACCAAATACATAGACAGCCTTGAGAGTTCTGGGTGGTGATAGCAAGAATCACTGTGTGGTTGAAAGTGTAAGATTCAGAGTGTGGAAGCTTAGGGGTTTTTTTCTGATTTGTAATACAGGGCTTTTTAGGTGGCCAGGGATAAATCCCTTTGTCTGTTGTTGTCACAGACTTGCCAAATACCTGATCCTGCAAGACTTACAAGTTTGTAAAAAATTGGGATGTTGCCATAAGAGTGCAATGCAAAAACAGGTGTCTGACTCTGCTTGAAACTCAATGTTGGTGTCTCGTCCTCCAGAATATTGCCCTTGAATAATTTTGAGGGATGGCAGCCTAATTTCTGTGACGTAGCACTACACAATCCATTTAGCATCCATTTCGCCTGGGTGTTTGCTTTTGCTTTACGAAAAATGTATTGGGGGATTTTGATGTTTAAAGCACATCTTTATCGCTTGAAGCCAAGAGGGCTGAAACTACTTGGGAATACGGTTTTAGAGGACTGGCAAGTCTACTGCAGGTCCCACTCTGAAAAATTGGTCTTGCCACTTCTGTGGACGTAGAAATAGATTCTAAATACAGTAGCGTACAAAATAGAGTGAAGAGGGTATGGTGGCTTCCGTGAGCCCTTTGTTAAGCTATTGACATAAGTCTTCAGCCCTTTTTATTTTTCAGGGAATCAGTTTGCACAGTACAAAACTGCACTGCAGCATGTGTAGGAGTGTTTTTCAGTTTTATTTTGGAGTGATGCCGTTCATTTAGTGCGCTTGTCTTGAGAGGTGATGATCTGGTTGTTGATGCTTGCGTTAGACTTTCCGCCACTTCTCTGCTTTTTCTGATAGGTACTTATCATGCCAGTCTTTGGCAGCTGAGAAAATAATTTTAAATATTTGGGAACAATTTGTTTCAGAAATATCTGAAAATCATGGTTATGTTGGATATAGTCTTGCACACTGTTGAGTTGAGGGTAAACCAACCAGACATAAGGCTGTATGCAAATTGTGTCATCTTCACAGCTAGCATTTAATTTCAGATGAGAAGATGAGAATTTTTTTCCTTAAATCTACCCAGAATTTCCTTAACACAACCTGTGATGTTTGTTTGTCTTCTCTTGCTGTACAACGCTCTTCTCCAACCAGAGGCCCTGGCCTCAGCCTCTTGTGTTTCCGAGGCTGGACAAACTGGACTCCCTCTCCTCCTGGGAGTTTTCCTCGCTTGTAACCTAGCGAGGACTGGCATCTGGTTCCTGAAACGTTCCTGGCTTGATTCTGGAAAACTTTAAAAAAAAAAACAAAAAAAAACCCAACAAACAACTTGGGTTTTATGCTAATGACCTGTTTGGGAAGGTGGGAAAACCCCTGGCAAAATGTTGGTACAAATCTGTTTGTCATCTTGAATTACCTGCGTGATGCAAGGTGCTTTTATTGCTGGATATATTTTCTGGGCAACCCAACAGGCTTCTTGCCGGTCGTTTGGGCGCGCGTCGTCCTTATTCCCGGACGTTCAGAGGAGCGGCAGGACGGCAACCAAGGTGCCTTTGTGCGGAATAGACCGTGCCTGCTTTCTGAAGTGCTGCCAGCTCTCGGGAGAAAAAGTAGTGCTTAATTTTGATTTTCTTCGTTTTACATTTAAGACTAGCAGAAAAAAAAATTTGCAACTTATAGTGTAAAACCTTCCTTTTTTTTTTTTTTGTTCTCCCCTGTTTTATTTAACTGTTAGGAGTCGGCTACACACCTTATGCAAACACCTTTTTTTTTTTTTTTTTTAATGTAATCAAAACAAAGATCCTTCCCACTCACTGTTTTATGCCTTTGAGAATTTGCAAGGGGTAATGTACTGTTTTTGTGATGATTGAAGGTTGTTGTAAAAAACATGTGGTCCTTTTTCTTTATGGAAGTTTTAAATTGTCCTGGTTTTGAGCAGCCCCCGGCCTTGCAGCCTGTGCCTGCAACTGTGAAAGCTGAGAAGGTTTCAGCCTTTCAAGATTTTCCCTACTATTGTATCAGTAGAAACATGATGAGGACCCTATCTGTCTGTAACTGACAGCAGATAACCTTTTCAGGGTGGTTTTCTGTTTGGGTTTGGGGTTTTTTTGAGCCTACAAGCAACTAATGAATGAAAGTAGTGCATATGTCTTCTCAAGTAAGAAGAAATATTCAGAGCCTGACATGGGATAATAAATGACCCCAAGATAAGCCCATATTAAAAGTTTAGTTTCTTTAAGTGGAATAAAATAAACTTGATGGAAGAGCCACACTGGTGTCGCAGGAGCGAGCATTTTATTGTGAGAGGTACCATAAACAACAGTGTTTCAGATGTAGAAACATTTGGGCTTGTTAGGATTTTATTTAATATAGTTTATTTGTAACATTTTTTTTTTTTTTTTTTTAGGAAGGGAATAGCTTTTGTCTTTTCTCAGTGAGGATTAGGCTTATGGAGAGAAAACAGCTGGAGAAAACCGAACAGAAAGCTGCTCTGCTTTCCCTGTTCACCTCTATTCTATTTTCAGTTTATAAAACTTGAATGCTACTTGCTGTTAAGCAGATATAATTCTGTTTTCATTTTCCTCTCCTCATAATTATTTTCTCTTTAGATTTTGACATCTTGAATAACATGGGAGAAAAGAAATGTGCATGTCTTTGCATAAGTGCTTCATATGCAGACCCCTGTAAATTATGAATGGGACCAGATTCCCATTTTCTCTTGGTGTGGGTGTACCTTGGTGCACATCCAGCCAGAATCTCATCCTTACTGCAACAATAACGATGCTGGACTAGTTACACTTGAGTTTGCTCAAGTGTGAGGGTTGTGGGAGAGGGAGGTTTTGTCACCCTTGCACCTAAAAGACCTTGAGCTGCAGGGAGGGGAAGACGTGCCGTGCCTTCATCCCGTACGCCTGTGGCTGGTGGAAAACGCTGCTCCACAGGGGCTGGGTAGGAAGGAATGATGTCTCCTGCTCGGACAGTGTAGCTCAGTACCACTCCAGATGTGTGCCAGGAGGTGAGCACCCCCAACTAGACCAGTAGCTGAGTTTTGCAGAAGTTAATGAGCCGTAAGTTGGGTGAGCCACTGAATTTTCCCTGTGAAGAGAGCGTGAAAAGATTTATCACTGTATATAAAATTTCTGTCCTGGTTTACACGTGACTTCTCCTTCTATTAAACATTTGCCAGTAATGCTCTTATCTCAATGTACCTTCTGGACTAATGTGTGGCATACAGCAAAGAAAACATTTGTTTAGAAGAAACACTTCATTCTGGAAGGGATTTTCAAGTGCTTAACTTAAAAACTGAGACGATAAGAGGTTTGAAAAGTTCTGGTTTGATAGACCTATTTTTGCTAGCTGACTTAGCTGTACTTTTCATTAAGTAATGGACAGAACCACTGCGATTCCCTAAGCTTTTGCCATCTATATTAGTGACTTATAAGCCGTTTATTTGAATCATCATAGCATTATCTTGCAGCTGATAATTGACTTGATGTTGGAATCGGATCACAGCCTATTGCACAGCTTTTTCCAAGCTGAAAAGTTGGAAACCCCAGCCAGCTGATGGATGTCTAGATCGAGGGTTCAGTTGCTGGCACTCTGCAAAGACTGAAATAAATAGCAAAGTACAACTCTGTGTTTCATAGGTTAGGATATTTATGAAAGGTGGTATTGCATATGATCATGTATTTCCCACCCTTCTGTTAAATCACAGTTGAGAAAATGTTCTTTTGACGAAGAAGCCTGTGAGCGTGCAGTGATCGTTTTCCTGAGGGGAATCAGTCAAGAGATGACAACACAACTGTGGCCTGCAGCATCATAAGGCTGTGAAAAAGGCAAATTTGTTCCTAGGTGGTATCAGAACTGTACTTTCAGTAGAGTTAGTGAAGTATGAATGCTGTGGAACTATCAGGAGGCAGAAGAAACCTCGTACAGAGTATTTTACACAGTTGCAGTATCATTTACGAAGATCAGTTCAAAGGCAGCAAGGGCTGTCGGGTTGACCAAGGGAGGGAAAATCTGTTGCCTTGACAAGGGAAACAAGGATAACGCGGGCATCTGGGTGTTCTCTGTAAAGACATCAAAATACAGCAGTGTTTCTAATCAAGGCAGACAGGTATTCAAACAGGCTCTCTTCCAAAGACGCAAACTTCAGCATACCTTGTAGGAGAGACTTTGACCAATTTATGACAGCAGTTGTATCGTGTGGAGTTAGTGAAATTGCTAGACACAGGTACTTTCCAGGCTGTGTTCCTGTTGAACTCCAGAAGCCCTGGATTCAGTAACTGGAATGGTGTGAGTGTACTGGGACTGGCTGGGATGGAGTTAACTTTCTTCAGAGCAATCCATGTGCTCAGCTGCCAGGGTCATCCCACCACAGTGTGTATTTGCTCTGTACAATAGACAGATATTTAAATGTTATATAAATGTTAAATATCTAAAAATGTATTGAGCAGAGTTCTTTATTTTAAGTGAGGAGTTGCCGTCATTGCAGAAATCAGAGAAACTAGAAAACAATTTTATTAAGGTGAGTGCTTTAATACGAGGATTCATTTGTTTGTATCTCAGTGTAAATACGTACCGTGTTATAACTGTTAAGCTGGACGGGTCATGACTCAGGGCGGGTATTAAGAATATACTTCTTATATAAGGAACTTTAGAACTGCAGATCTGAAAATGTATGTAGGTGCTATATGTTGCTTCTTTTAGGCTTTCTGAAATATTCCAGATTAATCTATTTTTCTGCCTTTAATTTGAAATTCCGGTGTAGAGATTTGTGCCTCATTTAATTCTGCTCTGTGATTATGGCAGTAGAAGACTGGAAAGCGGTTTGAAGCAGGCTGTCCTTCAAAAACCAGTCCTGTTCTGGTACAGGGTGCCTTCTGGGAGGGCAACTTCATGTTAGCATTGTACAAGGCCTTTAATTTGTCTTGATTTTCAGAAAAACGTCATGTGTGAGTAAGCATTCAGTCTCTCAGCCAACCAGTACTTGCTTTTTTTTTTTTTTTTTTTCTTTTCTTAGCGGGTAGTTCATGACTAGGGCCATTATGGTGAGACTGTGACTGCTCAGGTGTTTTCTGTGCTGCCTTTTTATCTGAAAAGTCTTACTTCAAATATTCACCATTCCCTTTTGATAAGCTTATTTGCTGTCGTAATGGGTCTGCTTTTTCATTTTGAAATGTGCACGGTTTTATTTGACAAACGTAAATTCCCTCTAGATTATCTGGACAGTTACTAGATTTTATTATAATGATCCTAATCTTGTTGTCCAAGGAGAATGACCCTGTGTAACTTCTGTTAAACATTTCTCCAGGGTAATTACTGTGAAAGTGAAGAAGGGATGATGACTTTGGTGTGGAAGGGCACTGTACATCAAAGAGGCTTCTGAACTAAGAAGTCATTGTGTATCTTGTTTTATCAGTGTCTTTTTAAAGGAAGTACTAGAGAACTTCAAGAGCACTTCTGGGTGTCTGATTTTCAATTAGCTGGGTGCGTATCCTTTTTCTAGCATCTAGCACCCTCGTGCCTACGTTGTAACGTGCTGGACAGTCACCTGTGGAATAGGCTTTAGAAGGCAAGTTGGCTTTTTGCTCTGTGCTTCACATGGCAGCCATTCGGAGATTCGCCAAACTCTTTTTAAGGGCTGTTTCCTTTTTCAAAAAAATCTTTAGAAGTCTTTTTTTTTTTTTTTAATGACCGAAGTGGACGTAAATAGTCTGGGCTCAGAATTAGACTATCACTGGATTCGGTACAGGGTATATGAAAAGATCAGCATCTTCAAAGAATTACCTGATTTCTGTCTTGGTTTTGACAGAGGCTTCCAAAGCCAGGGACATGCTACCTTGTTCTCCTGAGCTCTGTAATGTGTTTTAGAATTTAGAAGGTAGAAATATTTGTTGTTTGATTCTGATTTAAGACATTCTAGTGGAAAATTTACACTAGGAGAGGATCCACAGCATAGGACACCAGGATTTTTGAGGATGAGGTATCTGGGGAATCAGTCTGTTCTGGCCTTCTGTAAGAATGTTTTATTTTCATGACTAAGCGTGGCTTTAGAAGGCAAATTTTTGGCCTTTTGCAAAACATTATTTAAATCTTGACATGGCCTAGATTCCTTTACTGAGCTCAGAACAATGTTGGATGAGGTGCTACTGAAACTTGAAGTGGCAGCTCTTGTCCTGGATGCGTGTGGTGTCACTGTGTCTGAGAAGTATTACCCAAATAAGACAGACAACCGGTGGGAGGGGTGACAGACATAGAAATACAGAGATTTACTCTGGGCTGAAAAACTATTTTCAAGGAATAAGAGGAGGAAATACACCTGCCATTCTGGGCACCTTAATCTCATGCAGATAGGGTTCTCTTCCTGTCATTTTGACAACCTACGTTTAAAATATTGAAAATATTTCCTGGTTGGCTTTTTCCTTTGTTGAGAGAGAATGAATGTGTGTAATTAGGTACCCTGCCCCCACATCAACATGCAACTATATCTCTTTGTCCCCGGATAACCTGTCATTAACTGATTAGCAGCTACAGCACTGAATGGCCTTTGCTGCCAGGAGAGAAAGCCATGAGGCTTCTCGCTTTCTTTAATGCGTTTAAATTGCATGGTACTCAATTTTTCTGCTCTGGCGTCATTGGTTGCTGGGCCAATTCTTTTTGCACTGAGCCCCATGTCAAGGTTTCCGCAGCAAGGCTGAGGAACGCATGTGCTGTTTAGGAAAGCTTACATTGACGTGGATGTTGATGGGACAATCTGAAGTCTTTGTTTTGGGAGAAGCAAGCTTGAAGAATCACTGGGTCATTTTGGGGACCCACCGGTACTGCTAAGCCCAGCTGATTGTCACACGAGAGTGGTGGGACCTTTGGAGGGTGGCTGCTGTAGCTCTTTGAGTGAGGCTCAATTGCCACTTCAACATTAGAAGATCTGCTTAAGATGGTACCTTCAGTCTTTGTTTCTTACACATATATATGAATAATCTACGTTGAAGAGTGCAATCAATGAGGGGATAAAACAGTGCACATAACTAATTTCCTCATTGAGGGAACCAGTCTGACTCTACGAAGCAGGCGGGAAATCTAATACAGACCTGAGTGGGTGCTGGGGAGGCCTTCCTGTAAAATTATACATTTTGTACACAAATAGAAGTGCATAGACCTATATTCAGGGTCACTTAGGGCTAAAGAGAAAACGCTTAATAAATTTAGTTTCTTCTCAGAGGTAAAACAGTACTTTGAATCCAAACTGTGTAAAGGCAATAGCTTTCTTTTTTTTCCCCTGTAATCATACTTAATATTAGGCTTACTGTCCATTCTTAAGCACATTTTGTATTTTATAAAATAAAGATCCTTTAATGTCATTTTGAAGGTAGAGAGGTTGGAGGATTGGTTTCACATGCTCAGCAATAATGTGAACAGGGCCATGTGTTGGCTTCAATTTGGTGTCAGCTGTTCGTTGCTGATCTTCGACTGGTTAATTTAATGTTCTCTGACATTTGCTCTACAAGCTTTTTTGTTGTGTGGTTTGTGGGTTGTTTTTTTTTTTTTCTGACAAGTGATTGCTGGTGAATTGACTGATGAGAGAAGAAGGAAGTCCCAAGATAGCATAAAGCAGTACGCAACACATTCGGGGGCCCATGGATCATTTGCTAAATATTGGAAAGGAGAGGGAAATTTTTAACCCTGTGTAAAAATTAGAGGTTTATTACTTTGTTAGACATCTGTTTTACTGGTTAGAGACAACTGATGCTAATTGTGTTTAATCCTTCTAAGGGGGTGGAGGTTGGTCCCAGAGCTAGTAAGTACTTTTATGAGGTCTGTCAGTCTTAGCAGCGCCCATGGAAATGCTAGCCTGCTAATCTGATCTTTGGGTTATTTACTTTTTGAGACAAGCATCTGCAGAGAATCGGGAAAATAAAATGTCAGCAGCGTGAAGCAGGTGTCCCTGAAGCATTTGCAAAGCCCTTCCTTATCCTTATCCCTTAGCAGAGCGTTGTCACGTCGTCCTTTATAAAGCGTAAAGGATCACACTAAAGAGACCTGAGACCCCTAAAAGTCTAACTCGTTTAGACTGTCAGAATACTTTAATGTGTTACTTACTACTAGTTATACTTTTAAAAAAGGAAAAATAAAGTAGAAACAGATATGCTAAATGCAATTATATCATACATAAAAGTTTAATTCGGAATTGTATTGATAAGAGGTTCTTTTCTGCATTATTGATTTACAAAACACTGGACGAATGTCAGCATATAGAACTGCTCAGACTTTGCCCCTTATACCATAGGCAAGTGTTAACGACTCCTTCAGGCTGGGGCTTGGCTGCACTGGCTAATGAGTTGATGGAAATGGGTTAAGTCTGGTTTAGGGTACCGAGCATCAGCGTTATTCCATGCCATGTTCTATACCGCATACAATCTTGACTTTTTTTTCACATTTTCTACCTATAATCTCAACATCTAAGACTGCTTGACTTTAAAATAATCCCAGTTCTTAACAGTTACTGCCTGAGATAGTTCATATTCATTAATTATTTCTTAGGTCAACTGTGTTGCAGCAGTAGTAAGTTTTTCCTTTGTGCACTGATAAAATGAGGTTTGAGGACTTATGCCATATGCCAAAACATGCATCCGCCCTTCAAAACCTCTGGGAACTTCTGTACAGTGCCCGTGTCACCATAGTAGAGAGATCTGTTTCTTTTGTAGGCAGCTGTGCCAGCTGACTGGTACTCTTTGCAGTGTGCTTTGGGAAATGTTCATTTCTGCATGCTCTTCAGAACTATCTCTGCGTGACTCTTCTGAATGTGTCCATGGACTTAAACGTGAGCATATTTTTTTAAGTGTAGAAAAACAATCATTTGGGCGTAGTGCGTGGCATGGTCATCGTCACTGCAGATGAGCTATTCAGTGCACCTTTTATATGGGAATGGCAGAGGCTAATTTTTTCCAGTCAACCTGGAGGAGACAACAGTTTCACCAGAGTACTAGAACATCTAGTGAGCATGAAGTTATGCTTCAGCCGTTCGTGGTGTTACAGCACTAACTGAAAGGTTGGCGGTTTGATGAAAACTCAAGAGCACTTAATGTAAAACCTATATTGATTTGCTGCTTTATATCTTAAGTGGAATTATTGCCAAAGCTGATCTTGATGTGTTTTGAGTTACTTTCTTAATGAAATATGTTTTGGGTTATTTTTTTTTTTTTCTATGACCATGGTCTGAAGCTTGAAGTACAAGGTTAATTAAACTTTAGTTTTAAAAGAAGAAAAAAGTTTGGCTGATCTGTTTTTAAGGGCTTTAAGCAAAAGAAATCAGTGAGAATACTATTGAATTTAGATGCTTCTCACTTGTTAAACATGAGATTGTGCTCTAATTACTCAGTTTCTCCCTGAATCTTTGGGTCTCCTAGATAGCACTCTGGCCAGAGCGGATGAACTGACACTAATTTTTTTTTCCCAGCTCCTACTCTAAATAGAAATTTGCCCTGTGGAGCAGAGCAGCTGCTGCCTTTGTCAGCTCTTATATAGTTCAGGGGGATATATATTTTTTTTTTTCTTTATTGGTCTTTGTGTCAGAATCGCTTTGCTAGGGACAAGCCTGCGCTCCTTTAGTGTGTGCCTATAAATGTCACTCACCTCGATGAGGTCCTTAAAGTGATGTCCCTGTCTGAGCTGCAACGGAACTGGCCCAAACCCACACACTAATTGTCGGTTGCCTGAATCTGTCCTTCTGATTCTCACAGGCTGTCACCGGTTTATAATCTTTGAAATGTATTTGTCACTTTGCTGAGGCTGCCATCCGTGTTACAGTAGTAAATGCAATCGCAAGGTCTTGCTCTTCCAGAATGCGACGGTGATGGCTCAGGAGAAAACCTGCAAGAGATACCTGTGAGGTTATTTGTAGAGATAAAAATGGATCATCCATAGCGTCCTAGTGATTAAGAGATTGCACAAACAAAACTTGCCACAAAAGTGTTGCCAAAGGTGTTAAAAACAAGGCGAAAATTATAGCTCTAGGGAGTTCTGCGGTAGAATCTCCACTGTTCAAAAAAATAAACCAACCAAACAAAAGAAACACAAACCAAAACCAAACCAGAAACAAAAAAACCCCAACAAGCTGCCTTTTTCTTTTAAGTTATTTTAATAGTAATTTCATATTTCGTTCACAACTCAACCATCTGCCTGTGGTTTAATTCATTTGCTACAATTCCAAGTTTTAGACAATGCTCTTAGACGGCCCTTGGAAAAAAAATGGCCTGTAACCCGAAATCTCAACATTGGGCTACAACAGCTATTGCAACTCTTCGTTTATTTTCTTTTTTCCCGCCTATTTCTAAAGCTTTAAGATTATGCAGATCAAACTGTAGTCGACAAAGAATGGGAGAAGGGTAATGCTATAAATATTAGTTGTGTTTGAGAAGGAAAATAGACAACCAGTCCTGATAGATCTTCCCCCCTCCTTCCTAGTATTGATATCTCTGTGATTAATTTCTGAATTAGAATTTTAGGATATATGCATGCATATGCCCTTCTTGTTTTCTTTTTTTTTAAACTAGCAGCATGCTCTTTGTTCTACATTCCTCCAACCCTTGCTCTAGGCAAAAAAGAAAAACTGATTTTGCTGATGTCCGTAAGCCTTGTTTCTATGCCGGTAGGCTCTGTCCTCCCGAATGATTGCCAGTAAATTGCTCTGATTTTATCTGCAGCTAAACCAGTGTTCTTATCTGATGTTACTCCAAACCATGCTCGGTTTCATACATAGATGTGCTTTCATTTCCGTCCTGTGATGAAAATGTGACAATGTATATGTCACGGATCAAAATGAATGTTCTTGTCTGAAAGAAAATGAAGAGTTTACAAGTTTAAAAAAAAAAAAAAGGTCAGATGTTGAATATCTATTTATTCCCTGTAAATTCCATATTATTTTTTTTTCTCCTTACAGTTTTTGGCTAATTTTATCATCGTAAATTTGCTGGAGTAACACTTTCCTAGGTGCAGATATTCAGGCAGAAGCATATAATGTGGGAAATTAAATGCAGGATGTCACAGTGAGGAAGGGATTATGTAGGTGTGTGTAAAATTATGTAGGAATTTGTGCGATGGAGGCTCCTGTGAGCACAGTCTGCTGTCATTGCGTTGTGCTTCCTGAATTTTCCAGAGCTTGCAGGTCTTTCCGTGAAGCTCCGTGCTGACATATAATTATTACAAGAGTATTAATAGTAATAGAAATATTTCAGCCATCTACATTTTAAAGATATATGTATCCACAGAGATGATAAGGAACTGAAATAATAAAGTCTCGGCCTGGTAGGTCGTGCTGTTCAAAACTCAGCAATTTCCGTTAAATTTCTTTATGTTAAAACCCTTTGTGCTGAAAATAGATGAAATCTGCAATTGATCTGCCTCATGACAGTGTTATTAAAGGACTTTTCTCTATATATTTATGAGTAAAACTTCAGAAAGCAGTGCAAAAATGATTTCCTTTGCTTGGATGACTTTTTCAGGAAGGTGCAGAAGGCCTGGAAGTGGCCGCTAGCTATGCGAGGAAGCTCTCAAGAAGAGATGCCTGAACCTCCTACGCTTGTGGGAATTGTACTTTCATTTCTTGAGCAGCCATAAAATGTTATTTTAAATTATTTATCACTAGCCTGCTATAAATTTTACTTGACTGATTTATTTTTTTTCCCCTTCATAGAAGGCTATGTTAGAGGTTCAGTATCAGAAATTTTAGTAAAACCCGACAGCATTAATTTCGATCGCCAGATCAATTGCTGGTATCACTTTAGTGAACCTCTCTAATTAGCGGCGTTGGATTTGCCATCACAGATCAGGCCAATGATCTACTGAGTCTGGGTCTGGCACCCTGCCCCCAGCAGCATCCATGCTGGCTGGCTTTGATGGAAGTAAGCCTCCCCCCTCCCTCCTTCCCCAGTAATGCATAAGGTCAGCAGGGAATGAAGAAGCAAAATTTTCCACTTATATCATGCAGAAGATGGCTCTTCATCCCAAAGAGAGTAAACTGGTAAGTGAGGTCTTGGCCAGCATGTCTGTAAGTGGCCTTCAGGGATAAAAATACTCATCATTTTATATAGCTGTAAACTCTAATTACTTACGGAGGCTAGCTGTTTCCCATTAGGAAGGGTATTTCTTAAATTCTTCATAAATACCCAAAAACATTTGACTGAAAAGATCTCTGGTTTTATGACGCAGACTACAGTGGAGAAAGGGAAACCAAGGTGTTTTCACTCTGACCTCTGTACTTGAGTACTTCTTTTTTTGGTATTCCCTTATTCTGCGCCACAGATGGAGACGCTGCCCATCTCTGCTTGTTTGAGTTTGATCTGGTGCCAGATGTGCAGCTATAACCCTTACTAATTGTCTTCTAACTATATAATTGGCACATAGATCATGATACAGAAAGCACTCCAAACCTTTTACATGGAAACAGGAGGAACTAAGCTGAAAGCAGGGTCAGCACAGGCAATTTAATTTAGAAAGTTATCATTCAGTAGGAGATTCAGTTAGATTCGTATCTGTGAAACAGACGGCCAACAGCAAGGTGATTAGATTAGGTTTGTTATGTTTGTGGAAATTAATTCAGCACTTTATTTTTTTTATTTGGGAAAAAAAAAACCAAACAACAAAATAACTTTATTTTGATGGCTGCCTAGAAGTTGAGCTCTTGTGGTAATCTGACTCTAACTGGGATGCTGAACCCTTCTGAGATTCTTAGTCTTTTTGTGCATCTTTGGGATCGAGTCTTTGCCACACAAATTAATGCTCAGCTGTCACAAAGTATTTTTCACTATCTTAAAAATGCAACTTAAAATAAAAATAGGTCTTTCAAAAGTAGGTCACACCTAAGATTTGTCTAGCCAACTGTCCCGCTTCGGACAGTGCCCAAGAACAGGAGGAGCATTAGAAGAGCATTAGAAATAGAAGCATGGGTAGAATATACAAAAACTTTTTAGAAAGATAATTGGCCCCTTCTCATTCTTACCATCAATAACCTTTAGAAATAATGGAATTAATATGTAATTCTGTAAAGACCAACCTGAGTAGAACATTCCTGTTCAGAAGAGCTAAATGTGTGCTAAGTAATCGAGGTTTGAGGACATGCTTGAAGCAAGGATGTGGTTAAGCACTTCCTCAAGTTTGAGTCTGGTTTTCTCCTCTTTTTGTTCCTTCCGTCTCCAGTTCTTGCTTGGCAGATACCATGATGAATAGGTTGTTGGCCTCTGTAACTCAGTTGCACTGATTTTTTTAATCCATGTTTTGGTTACTTCTTGCCTTATGTCCTTCCAAGTGTTTGAGAGCGCTACCTCTTGCCAGCTTCTGGCAAGTTCAGAAGCATTGCCTCTTGTGACAAATCTTGGACGCTGAACTAAATTACGTTTTACAGAGTGAGAAAGGCAATGCAGATGATTCATTGGTTTTTTTTTGAGTGGCGTTAGACACTCTGAAGCGGAAGCAGAGGATAGCTCACAGAGCGGAGGATAGTTCGCTGGTGACTTCAGAATGTTGATATAGACCGAACCTACCCAGCCCCTGGTTTTTTGAAGACTCAATTTTTTTGATCAAGCACTAAGCCAACCCAAAAAGGAATGTGGTCTTGTCCTTGTTGGCTAAAAGCAGGCTAGGATTTGGTCTCTTGGGTGAGACAAAGGCCGATTTCTCTAATTCCCTAATCCCCACAGCAAATGGCTTCTGTTAAAAATTAAGAAAAGCCTTTGTAATTTTTGTGGCCTCACTGTTTGGATCAGATAACTTTAATCTTCACACGTTGCTAGGAGTTGAAATGTTTTAGTCTCATGTGCCTTTGGGACGAATTTTACTTTCACTTCGTGTTGCTTCACAACTGTCAATGTTGTTTTGGTGAAGAGAAAATAGAATAGAGGAATGAGTTTGTGCTTAAGATGCTACATGGCCAGTCAGGTTTCATTTCCAGCCCTCTTCAGATTGCTCTTCTCTCTTGGATCATTTTCCGTACCCGTTCTTACTCAGAGTCCAGTACAGCAGTGGTAGTTTGTCTGTTTTGATCCTGCCTGTGGCCATCTGCCCAGAGGAGATGACACTGAAGCCTTACAGATTTGTGACCGCCAGTGAAAAATACCAATGAAATTGTAGCAGCTGTTTGGAACAGTCTGTCACACGTTTTCCGAATAGAGAAAATGAGTCTTCATTAGAAAAGTTCAGAAGACTTCCTTGCCATCACGGGCCAAGTGTGCCAAAATTACACTGAGTTTTGGGAACTTGACCACACTGAGTACTGGATGCTGAGAGCAGAAAGCTATATTTAAGACTGTAGCTGCCTGAAGTTAGATCTGTCTCCCTTCCTCAGCAGTCAGGGTTTTTGGGGGGGAACGCGTGCAAACCTCCCCCCTTCTCACGGTGAATCGCTGCCTGTCTTTGCCTTAGCAGGGCCGTTGCTTGTCACGCAGTCGAGTGTGCCCGGGCACATTGGAGGCTGTCATCTAGTGCTGTGTAGGTAAAGCAGCTACTTCACGTCTTGAATAATCGTGGTGTGTTACATTTTCTTCAAACGCCATCAAAGCCCTGCTCGTCCCCCACCTCCCCAAAGCAAACACGCGCCTCAACTGGCGGGGAGCAGGCTTTGCTGGAGGGGAGAGCTGATGTGGAGACAGTGTGGCTACCAAGTTATTTACTTTTCGGGGAGCAGTTAAAAGACCCATATAGACTCTTTTTTTTCCTGGCAGAAGTGTGCCTTTTGAAAAATAAACAGTTAAAATATCAGACATCTATCCTTCAACTTGGCAAGAGTGGGGTGAAGCAGTCATTGCTTCTCCGCTTGTCAGCACTGGCAACGTTATTTTTTTTATATAAAAAAAAATCAGGCAAAGCGGTTTACAAGGGCTGATTCTCTGTATTTTTAAGGAATGCCAGTGTGGTCAGACAGTGGGATTTGGTGTGACTTGCGTGTGACAGGGTCCTTACTTTCTGCACCAGGCCTTGCGCAGGAAAATAGGCCACTTGTACAGGTGTCTGCCTGAGGCCTAGCTCAGCCTGATACGTTTTAGCTCGCTTTTGTGGGGCAAATGTGATGCAAACCTTTGATGGATACTGTGAATGCTCCACATTTCATAAAAAGGTTATATCTGGATTTTTGTTTGGCCTGTTACAAGTATAGAGGCGGCGTGTAAAAGTTTAAATTTCTGTTCAGTGTAAATCTCCACAGACACTGGGAGCGTTTACATGAAGAGGCTTGTCTCTGTAGTTGATAGGAAGTCTTCTGATTGTCTAAAGAAACAAAACAACAAGAAAAAAACCCAAACAAAACCCCACAATTTTTCTTTTTAGTAGTTTTCTCTTAACGCCTACAGTATCTAACACAAAAGACCTGCCAAACTGTAGGCTTGCTGCAAAATAGCTTAATTATTAAAAGTGTGTGTAAAACTATATTGATCCTGCTTGCTGTCAAACATTGAAGCTCTGTGTCAGAGAAAGTGCTGAGAGAAGGCAGCAGTGGGAATGTAAGCAAAGAGGGGTGGCAGTTGTAAAATGTGACAGTGTAAGAAATCTGAGCACCGTGCTTGCGTGACTTCGGCTAAAATTAACCATCCAGGCTGTGCGTGCCAGCGTATATATCTTCATTTAACTGTGGACCCCTTGAGAAGGAAGAGCAAGCTGAGCTCGAGAAGTATACTTTCGTGTTAAATATGCCAATAGGTAGCATGACCTTTCGGGTCCCTGCTCGTGGGAGAAGTAAATTTTCCTGTGACCATTACAAAACAGTAAGCAGCTCTTGGCTCCTTGATAATGGCAGCGGTGCTGTTGAACAGTAACTAACGTCAGCCTCAGAAATGTTTGGGGTTTTTTTTATTATTTTTTTTCTCCTTCCCTTTTTCTGTAGCTTGCAGCTTCTTAAGATTTTTCTGTGGTTTCTCTTCGGAGTAGAAATGTATCACCTTTTCAGATAAGCCCTTTTCTGTTGCTATTCATGCGTGATAGTAGATGTAAGTGGGTTTATTTCTTCTGTGAGAACTGTGATATTTGAAAATAATTTGGTGTGTGCTTTAGGTAACTTTTTAGAAAACGCTGGAAAAAAAAATAGTATATTTGCTTCTCTTGCTTTATGAGGTCAATTATATTTTGTTGGCATGAGATCAAATCAGTTGATTCACTGTGGCCAAATATCATTTGGGATGGGTTTTGCTGATCAACTCAGCAAACTAAACTCTATTTTGCTTTTGGATATGCAAAGGGGTTGATGCAGGTGTGAATGTAATCTCATTTCTATTCAGGACTTAAAATGTTGTGCAAGGGGGAATAAGAGGGCGGCCACCTGCTTGGCTTAGTGTGTGGTTCCAGCTTGGAGGGGATTTGTATTTGGCAAACGTGTATAATGGGAGCATTGAGAGCAGAGCTTGCCGGATACCAGCACGATCGCTGGCCTTGCTTCACCTTCTAGCCGGTGCGTAGGAAAATGTCGCTTTGGGGTGAAATATTTACCACTCTCTGTAGGCAATGCCTGTCAGTAATGGGATCCAGAAACTGCAATCGGGAGGGAAAAAAAGAAAACGTGTCTTTTCTCCTCTTATATTAACTGTAGTAAAATATTCAGTAGGCTAAGAGCAAAAAATATGCTGGTTAGGCAATTTAAAGCATATTACTTGTTTAGCATCCACCGAAGATTTGCTTTACACAAACTGGGAGGCGGCAGTGCCTGCCCTGGCGTGTGGACAATCTCGGGCTCTATTACGGGAACGGCTTGCAAGCGTGCTAAAATTTACACGCATGCTGGGCTGGATGTGCTCTGAGTCAGCCCATTGCTTTGGAATGGGCTGACACGTGAGAATAGCTCTCCCCAGTCGGGAATAAGGCTTTAAAGAGAGAGAAATAAATAGTCCCGGTATTTGTTTAAATTACCCATTTATCTATTTAACTTCCAAAGGGTAATTAATGCACCTAAGTGTCCAGTAAAATGTCGTATTCAGCGGAATACCTCCCACCAACTGACTAATAATTTAAAGCTGTTCCAACAAACACTTGTACATATGAGTAGACTAAATCATTTTGTTTAGTTGCACTTAGTAAATAATGAAAAAAGCAGAGTTAACCTGTCTCCCCAGAGAAGTGAGAACCAAGACCTCAGTTTGTAGCAGCTGCATTCCCAAGAGTTGAGGGTACTTGGAAATTTCCAGCCCTTTAGATAATTGATGGTATTTTACTGATATCATATTAGATACTAATTAGTAGCTCATTGTTGTGACAACTATTTTTGGGCATTCGCAAGTACATGCATTCCTTTCAGGAAGGTCATTTGACCGTCTCACCTGCCTATTGGAAGGAGTCCACCTGCAGTTCAGTCTGTCATTGCCTCAGACTCCGAGTTTCTGGTGGTTTCCTCCCTTTTTGCTAGTAGTGGTGCCAAGGTTCCTGTAGGAAGAGGGAAACAAGTCCCCAGGCTCCCATCTGGACTTTCAGGGGGCTTTCAGTATCTCTGAGCGGAGAGAGACAGATGCAGCCTAGGGCTGGCGTGTCCGCACCGATTTAATGCTGTCAAACGTTGGGTTTTTTTTCTTTAAATCATGTGCTTCTTAGTTGTACTTTTGCCAGTAACTCAGCAAAATATCAGCTATGTTATTGTCATAATCTCTATGCACCTTCACAATAGTTGTTATCACCAGCATGCTCCCTTGGGGCCAGGGATGCTTCCGAGGGATGTGTTTTTCAGCAAAGCCTTTGGCTTTAGCTATTTACTTCTGGGCTTTGCAGTGTGGTATCTAGTGACAGGATGGTGGTATTGGAGTGTAGCGTGGATCAGCATGAGGCTGTAGTCAACATTACCAGTCAAAAATCGTGATTTCGTGACTCTGCACTTGTAAACCCCATTACACTGGGCAGCAATGAGCATCTGACGGGCTTTCCTCCCCGTGTATAGCATTTTAACAACTGTGCGCATTCCCATTAGGATCATCTTGGTATGTTGTGTCTATTTTTAGATTTTGGGAATTTTTTTTTTTTCCCCTGTGAACTTCAGCAGGCAACACAGGCATCGCATTGTGATGGGTGTTCTGATGGAGTTCATTGGTGTGAGTAACCCTGCTGTTCAGTCATGAAAAAAAAAGCCTTGCTCTGTTCTAATTGTGCTCCGTGATGTCAAAAAGATACTCTTCAGCTGTTACCAAATTAACGAGAGCCTGATTCACGATAATTATTGGAAGAAAACAATCAGAGTCTGATTAGTTAGGAACTGACATGGTGAGGGAGGGAAAGAAAGGTTTGAAAATGTGCTTGGGCATTTATTATAATGAGATTTTTTTTTTGGTGGAAATGAGAAACAAGGAAGAGGTTCAGGCATATTTTCTACTCACATAGAAGAGGGAAATTCTTTTCAAGTAGTTTTGTATGAACCCTTTCCTTTTGATAATGACCGCACTTCACAATACCAATGGGGAGGCAAAAACCATTGGGTAGTCCTTGCCTTCCCATTTGGGACTGGATTCCATTTAAAGGAGATCATGGAGTACACTACAATACCTGGCACCTCAATCTGATTGCAGCTTTGGGTCTCTCGTGATCTCTAAAGGGTCTTCCTGGGTTCCTTGCTCTCATGACTTTCTTCTCTTTGACTGGCTATGGGAACAGGAATACAGTCCTGCAGATGCTGTGTTTGGCCGTATCTGGCAGCAGATCAAGGAGAACCTGTCAGCATGTTTGAGCACCCAGGTATCAGCCTGTTGCCTCCAAAATGGGATCTGAAGAAAGGAATACCATGGTTTGAGATGGCAGCTTCAGACTGATACGGCTAGCTGGGCAAACTCTAGTTTATTTGTCTTTTTGGTTGATTTTTCCAAGGTTAAAAAGACTGTATTAATTACTTCTAAGTGGACGGAAGCTTCAGGATTTTTGCCTTTTACTGGTCAGTATGTTCCCCAGCCCTCCCCAAGCGCTCAATGATCTCAAAGAAAAAACCCATTCTGTGAAAGGCTCTGTTTCTGCTGGTTCAGTATTAAACATGGTGCAGGTGGTGCGAGGTGTGCTGTGGGTGTGAGAGATGCGGTCTCTTGGGACAGTCGGAAATGTTGCTGGAGACTCAAAGCGCAGAGGTTTCCTAGCTGGAAGGCAAGATTTCTCTCTTGTCCGTGCTTTAAACAAGCAGGTGTGAGGCTAAGGCCAGGGGAGTGGGGAGAAACCCCACTAAATTTCAAAATGTAATATTCCTACTGACTGAAGACTTACTGATCTTCAGGCCTTTTTCTCTACAGACAGCTTTCAAAAGCTTTAGAATTTGGGAAATTTTGCTCAAAACCCTTGCTACTTTGTGCAATAGTGTTTTAGTGATGACTCATAATGTACTGAATATTTCCAAAATCAGTATTTACCTGTAACACTTAATTCAAACCTGATGGGTTGAAGAGGGGGAGGGAACAGAGCAGAAGAACGTATTTCACATTTGGTTTTGATTTGTTCCCAAATTATTGGATTCCTAAGATCATAGACTACAGAGTGAAAAAAAACCAACCAAACAAACAAAAAAAACCCCTACCAAACAGCTGAGTCCAGCTTTAACAAAAGCCAGGACTTAGACCCAGGTTAAACATTAAACTGACTGCTCTCAGGCGCAAACACCTGTTTACGGTGATAATGCCCGAATCATGTTGTTTGCTTGATTTTTGTTAACTACAACAATGAAGCTGCCCCCAAAGATTTTCATACTGTGTGAAGTCACTGAAAAGTAAGTTTTAAAAGCCCATGTTGGTATATGTAATAAGGCAGCGTCTGGTTGGTTGTAGGGGGTCAAATATTTTGTATCGTGAGATTTTTGTACTTTTTAATTAGGTGGCTGTTCAGCTTATTTTCATGTGAATATTCAGGCATCTGGCTCTGTAACCTGCTTGCTGAAAATACCCGAGGAACGCTCAAAATTCATGTGTGGAGATAGGCATATACCAATGGAAAGTTTCTCAGCAGTGTTTTCCTACTTCTTTTATTATTGTTTTCCCAATTATTTGCCTGGATTTGAACCTTTGAAAACACTATGTGCTTTGAAACATTTTTTATGTGTCTAGAAATAGCAACCATTGTACACTTATATTTTTTTCACTTGTTTGTATGGAAGAGGAAAAGAAACATTAGGAATCATGTTTGTGTAGTACCTTACAAAGACTTGCAACAAACAGCTTTTGAAAACATCCTGGAAAGTTTCCATAATTAGCTTGATATATGCCATAAAAATGAGTGGTGAGCATAAAGAGCTATTACAATATGCTTGGGTAATACTGCAACTGTAGGAATGCTTCAGAGCTTGTAAATGTATAGCACAATCAGACTTTTTTTCCCTTTTCTTTTTTTGGTCAGCTAGGGAAGTCACTCCTGTACTCAGTGTTTATTTCATTGAGATGTTTTTCATTGAGATGTTTTTCTACTCTTTTTGTTTGGTTGGTTTTTCTTCTCCCCAATCATGGAGGTGTTCCACTGTCTCTTTTTCTGTTCAAGTCTGTGATGCTGTTGGTGTAGGAAATGCACATCCCACTGCTCTGAAGACAGAGGTAGAGAATACTGATGGAAAACAAGGACATATGTTTCAAATTTTGAGTAATTTGTTCGTTGCTGGTACCAATAGTGTTTCGCAGGTTTGAGAAAAACACAATTGAAGACTTTATAAACAAAATAACTCTAGTCAAAATATCTGTTCTTCATTTTATCCTATTAATATTGAACCAGCAAGTGCAAGAGGAGCATGAATTTACAATCCTTGTGTAATTTCCAGGTTCCTCCATCCAGCGTGGCAAATGCTTGACTTGGCAGTTGGCTTTTGACTCCCATGAAAGAGTCATAAGCCTTGCATTTTCAGTGCAATGCTGAAGATACTTCTGAAATTAGTAGTCACGGCTGCGCTCAATGATGTTGTTGTCTCACAACCAGAGTTCGCTGCCCGGTGTGCAGTACCCCGGTCTCACGCACAGAGCCAAAATGTCAGTTTAGTTCGAAATTGCGCCAAGTCGGGCTCTAGGTGGATTTCCGCAAAGCTAGCCCACCACACAAAGGAATTACAACATGTTACAATTGTTAGTAAAAACCCACCTAAATGTACACTCGTTGGTTAGCAGTTGCCATTCTATCTGTTACTGGTCGGGTGTATTTACGTTGGACTCACTTGCTATGTGAATTGGCACTCATACCCCTTTCAGGTGGAGGGGGGCAAGTTTTGTTGGTCTTGAATTGAGTTGGTCATCGCGATCTCCTCCGGCCGCCTTTTCCTTTTCCCCAGTTATGGCAGATTCTTGCTGACTTCATGCTCCTTGGACAATCATCAAGCTTTTGACACCTTCTGGGGTGGGATGTTTCCTTTTTATCAGCCTTTCAATTCTTCTTCAAGGGTGTAGTCATTAGTAGAGCATGCCTGGTTTATACAAAGTTAGCTCACTAGTTCAAGCCAGATTCTGTCTCGCAAGATATCCGTTGCCCTTGCCTAATGGAAAATTTCATAAAAACTGTTGTATATCAATATTAGTCAGTGACTTAAATATTCCTTGTTGATATGCAATGATGTGAGGGGCTGCCTAGCTCAGGAGCGGGGTGGTGGACGGGAAACGGGTCTAAATCCGTGTTTTGTTTCAACGGTGTTTTACGGAATCCAGTGTCAGTGGCCGTCATTTACATCTGGTCCCTTAAGGCTGGGGATAGGAAGCTTCATAGCTCCATGATCACACCCCTGATGGCTGGGGCCCTTTCCCTGTCCTCTTTCCATCTGTCAGTGGGTGTGAAGGAAAACAGTAGTTCCTGGGCAGTGCAGAGGGAGAGCTTTCCCTGGGTATTTGAGGACTGAACACAGTCGTGCAGACATTTCCCTCCAGGTCAGTGATTGACTCGCTTGGGTGAGGCATTCCTCACCAGCATTGTGCTTGAATTTAAAACAAACAAACAAACAAAAACAAAAAAAAAACCCACAAACAAAACCAAAAAACCCCACCTCAGTACATGGTTTGTAGGGACTGTGGAGGCTTGGCATGGGTTGTGCTCTAGAAGGCACGTTGAACCTACTCCTACTTGCTGAGAGGTTGAATTGAGATGAATGTATTTCTAATATGCTGGACACTCTTGAGAGTAGGGATGAACCTTAGTATTTATCTGAGTATTTAAAAGGTAAAATCCTGATAATTAGTTGTTTTTACTTTATTTCTTTGGAATATAACCAGGTCATATAGAAAAAGTCTTCCCTTAAGTTTTATCCTACATGAAGAACAAGAAATGTTATTTAATTCATAAGCAGAAATTCCTAATAAAGTATTTTTCCTTTTTTTTTTTTAATAGCCTAGTGTGAAAATATATTTTATAAGTTTTCTGGTGATCTTGGATGAGTTGTGCTTGCATGTGATGAGCAGTGCTTAAAGCAAATTACAGCAAGATTATTAACTGCTTTGTTTTCTTAGTTTTCGAGAATATGTTCTCAAATAAATCCCAGTAGTTAGAAGTTTGCATGAGAGATGAAAATCAATTTAATAGCCCTATTCAATCTGTGAGATGGAATTTATTAGAATTGGTAGATTTTTTAAAGACCTTTAAAGGCTTATGGGGTAATGTAACAAAGGATTTTCCTCAAAATGAAATTGCTATATGGCTGATATCTACCAGAAGTGTTCTTGGGAAAGAATCTTTCAAGGTTCTCAGTAACAGATATAGAGAAGGAATACCTAAGATAAAATGCAAAAAAAAAAAAAAAAAAAAAAGAAAATACTTGGGTGGAAATACAAATCCCTTCTACACACTTGTTACTGCTGTAGAAGATGTAGTTGACCGCCTGATGATCCACTCAAGCTGTAACATGTTCAGGAGTTTCCTGTCATCTTCTGCGAGCTTTGATGTCAGATTTCTGGATAGGAGAAGCCGTCCTGTAGTAAGCTGAATACCTGAGCTGCACAGTGCCTTGAATTTTAATGTTGTTGACTTGTTTCAAAGAGAAAAAAAGCAGTAATCTTAAATCAGCCTCTAGGATACTGAGGGAAACAAAGAGCTCCCATCCTGAAGGCTGATGTTATGACTAACAACTTCTTTTTGTTTCTCTTTTTCCTAACAGATTTATACAGATTGGGCTAATCATTATCTAGCAAAATCCGGTCACAAGAGATTGATAAAGGATTTACAGCAAGATGTGACTGATGGAGTCTTATTAGCTGAAATCATCCAGGTTGTAGGTGAGTGACTTTCTGGTTTTACAGCAGGTATCCACCGACTCACTCTGAAATTCACTGTCTTTATCAGAGGGGGGGAAATCCATCAAACTGCATGGAATTATGTAGATAATTTTCCTGCAGAGACTTTACTAATTAATTTGATAAAGCCTTGTCTTACAGCATAGTGGAAAAATATTTGATGTTGCTGATAAGGTCTCCTGACACAGCAATATTGCTCCACACAGCTGACTGTTAAAAAAGCAACTGATGAGGGACGTTTTTTTTGTCTGCTAGGATGCTGCTAGCCTTTGCTGTCTCTGTTTCCGATACCTTTTGGGGATTGGTCTGAACATAATCCACAGCGATACTGGCCTGCTGTGTTGAACCTCCTCCCTCCAGTTGGATTTGGACAATCCTTATACACAACTAGGAAAGGAGAAGGGGTATAATTTTGATGTGTCAGAAAAAAAGAAATCTTTCATAATGAGTTTTCAAATGAGGAAAATCATTTATCATTAGGACAAACCTTAAATATAGGCTCAGTTCCGCAAGGCCTTTAGTTCACTGAGTTTTCACTAATATTTTAGATAATGAAGGTTCTAAACAATTTTCTCCATTGGCCCCATGTCAAGCTACATATTCTCCCTCTTCCCTTGGGCCTGGATCCTTCATTAGTTCCTTCAGAGGCTCATCCATCTGGTACTTGAGTTGCCACAAAACACATGCATGGGCCAATGGAGATTGATGGAATCGGAAAGCCTGCTAATGGGAATTAGGACAACTATTGTTAGGAGCAAACTGACAGATTTGAGATGCAAATTAAGAAGACAGCAGTGAAATAACAAGACATCAGCGCATGCATATTTATACATTTTAGATGCTGTAAATGAGCTAGTTCCTTGATTTAGGGTACGAATGCGATGAAATTACGAGGTGTCGTTCCAATGACTCCACTGGAGCTGCACTGAAATATACCAAAAAAGATTTTGCCTCTGTTGTAGAGCAACGGTACATCTCAGTAGTGTTCCACAGTCCTGCCATTTGGCTGCAGACGTATAAAAATGGGCTGTGAATTGATTGAGTGTTGACAGGTATTGACTGCGAATGACGCTTCATCCTATACCTGTTTCCTTTAGTAGGGAAAATTTTTGGAAACTCAGGAACAGTCAGATGTTGATTCCTTTCATACATGCCTAGCTACCCTGTGTTAACGCTGTTGTAGGAAACGTCTGTGTGAGAACACGTGTGTAAGAATGCCATCATCAAAATGTGGACCTGGTTCTACCTAATATTTAAATGTAGTTGTTTGAGTGTTGATTTCTGAAAAGTCTTATGAAATTCAAATTACTCCCTCTAAAATATGCAGGAAATAATAAGGTTTACTGTATTTTGCTTTGATTCACCTTTGCCTTTTTGTCAGCCATTCTTAGAGCTTGGCTAGTGTTTAAGGTTAGGTCTGCAAGCTTTCAAAAGTTAGGGTACAAGGTGAAGGATTTAATTTTCAGAGAATGTTTTTCATGTGAAACAAAGTTCATATTTCAAGATGCTCAGTTTAATCCGATGAATTAACACTGAAGAAAAAGTCAGTTTTGTCTGCTGTGTGTGGCCTTAGGCACACTGCATCTCATTGTCACAAAGATGGTGAGAACTTTCACACTTAGAGCAGCTTTAACTGTAGCCTGCAAAATCCAAGGGTTTTTTTTTTCTAAAAAACAAGACAGCCGTCTAAGAAAGCTTCAATATGCAGTGTAGAAAACATTTTTCTTTTTTGTGTTACAGTGTGCTGTGTGTAAAAGCAGCCATGAAGACACTTCCTCCTTTTTATCGTGTGCCTGGAGTATCTGGAGATTATCCAAAGTCATGGAAATTGATTCAGGTTTAATTATTAGTGGTACAGTTTTTCTTGTGTTCACCATCTGAGATTTACATCACAGATGCTGAATCTTGAAATGCTACTTAGTACCTGAAACTGGAAAAAGAATGAATGATTTTTTTTTTTTTTTTTTAATGAAGACTCCATAAAAGTTGATGATGATGCAGAAATGTTGATCGCAATCCTTTCTACTTACCTTTAAGTGCAATAGCTGTGTATCTAGGAAAAGGAAATTTTAAAATTAGTAAGAACTAAGAAGCTCTTTTACCTTAGCATCCAAACAAGGAGCAAAGCTAAAAAGACATGAAACCAAACAGCGCTGCGTTTGAATTCAGAGATCGTCTTCACAAAGCTGCCAATGATAATACAGAAGCACTGACAGTTTTTTTCTATTTGCAAGTCAATTGAAATGCATTCCTAGCATTTTTGTTTATTTCAGCTCAAAATTTATGAGTGTATAAAAGAATATTTAAGTAATACATGCCTTAATAATGCCATACAAACATCGTAGCTGTGTTTAAATTCATGAATGCTGATGTACTGGATCTGCGCAAATTGGTAGTGTATCAAATTGTCCGTTGGTTCCCTGTGAGAACCTTCAGTTTTCAAGACTTAGAATCAGTGCTAAAATTAAACTTTAACCCAGTCCGATGGGCCGTTTCCTACTGATTTTGTAGAATTCCTACTGTATTTTGTAGAATATGTTAATTGGTTGGATGCAGCCAAAGTCAGATCAGGTACAAAAGCTGTGACTTTATAACTAGGTGTTCAGATGTCGCGTTAGTGTTAAATACTTATTCAGCTAAATAAAAGCAGTTTCTGTAAGACGTGCAGTGCACCCCTCAGTGTTGTGCTGGGCAATCGTATGCTGTCGTAGGAGGTGATGGGCACGTTGTTCCATGTAGGTGATTTGGATATGCCAAGATAGCCTGTCTTACAGGTATATCTAAAAATTCTGGGTAACTTGTGATTTCTCATTGAAATTAATTATATTGACTTAAACAGAACAGATCTTTGTTCCAATTTTAAAACTAATCACATACTGTGATTTATCTCAGTGTAGCCTTTGTCTGCTGTCATGAAAATTGTGCTGTTACATTTGCGAGGGAAGGTTACAGGTTTATATTTCAACCAGAACCTCGGGATCAAGCCTAGCAGTACTCTCTAGTGATAACTCCTGTCATATTTTGGGTGGGATGTTATACAAAGGTTCATTTTACTAATATTTGAGTGCCTGTTCAGTTAAAAGCTGCGGGTGACAATTCCTATGCAAGTGTAGGAGTTATATTGAATATATTCAAGAAAACGTTTAAGAAAATTAATCTCATATCCAAGGGTATGCCTAAAGTACTGAAAAATGCAGAATAGCCGCTGAGGTTCTAACAGAGGCTTAGTTCATTGTTATGAAGCGCATGTACTTATTTTTTGTATGGATGGCTTAACCATCCATGCATAGCCAATTTTGTTCTCTTTAGTGCTTATTGAAACGCTTTTGATTTGTTCTGATTATAATTTTTCGTGCACTTGATAGGGTGTCATTTGCTGAAGACTTCTTTCCCACCCAGAACGCGTACCTGTACCTGTATAAATGGGACGCTGACAGCTGACTGGCCGATAGATTTAAAGAATTCTTTGCAACGTTTAATGCTAGACGTTCCTTTTCACTTGCATTTTCATATAAATTTGGCTTGCAGTTTCATAATGTGTCTCCTGTCAAAATACATAAACCCAGATATTCTTTTCGATACCATTTTCCAAGCTCTGATTCAGATCCAGCTAATGAAAGCACAGTGTCACTCATTGCAACTTTCGTGGTAGAGCACAGCTTGTTTCTACTGTCCACCTTAGTGCGCCCCTCAATCTGTGTATAAATGGGAAAAGCTTGCAAACGCTTAAGCATTTGGACCAAATTCACCGTATTCAAAGTGAAGGGAAAAAAAAAAAAAAAAGATTGATGAGGGGAAGTTCTGTGGACTTAAAATCAGTTTGGGAAACCCCCCCTGCATTTCATGTTTCTGTGGTTGTGAATTTACATCATGCTGAAGACTGAGATAGGATTTAAAGCCTTTCTGATGGCCTGTGACTTCCAGTTTATGCTAAATGATGCTAAATGATGTCATATTCCTACGTGGCAAGTACAAACAGTAGCTGTGAGAGTTGGCTGTTTATCTCATGCAAAAAGCTGTGCTTGTGCACTTGTAAAATTGGACCTGGTCCCAAGAGGTATGAGTTAAAAGTTCAGCCCAGCTGCTCTTTGCTCCACCACCAGCTTTTCTGGTTGTGTTCTCTTCCATCTGCTTTTCATAGCAGGGAAGGGATGATAATTGGATTAATCTAGTGAAAGGAGTAACCAAGGGCCATAGGTGAGTCTGGAAGCAGGTGAGAAGGTAGGGCATAAACCTGCTCAGGGAAAGGTGATTGCCCAGGGGTGAGCAAGGATAGCACCTCATGGACCAGAAACTCTAGTTCTTGTTACTCTTCTGATTCCCACCAACTATTTCTGGTCATCTACATCCTAAATCCCCTGTGGTAGAGAAGGCCGACAGTGCTAAAGGAAGTAATGAGTAAGTGGGGAACTGGTGGAGAATCGTCAGCTGGTGGAGAAAAAGTGCAGGTTCACAAATGGGAGGGAAAGTTACCTTGGTTTAACTTAGCTTTTGAGAGGAAGTAGAGGTAACTGTCAAAAAAAAAAAAAAAAAAAAAAAAAAACAACCCAAAAACAAGTAGAGCACAAGAAAATCCAGGAGACTTGTAGTAATGAACTAAAGAAGCTACGCATCAGTTGATGTTGATCAGAAGAGTGCAAGGATAGCTGATGACATCTTGCAAGCTAATAGAAAGGTGTGAGGACAGAAGGAATGATTTCTAGGTAAGAATGGTAGTGTAGCCACAGTGTAAAAGAGGAAGAGGATAAAGAGGTGACCTCCCAAGTAGTTGATATGTTGGATGTAAATTTCTCCTGACAGAAAAGTTTAAGGTGGCTTACATTTTGATTTGCCATTAATTTTCCCGTGTAAGGCATCATTGTGTTTGTTGGTTTGTAGGGTTAACCTTTAGCGTACAGCTCTAGAACCAAGCTTGTACTCCAAGCCTATAGCAGTACCCACAAAGTGCAGAAGTGTTGAGTAAATATTTTGGTTCTACATTTGCATACTAAAAATACCTCAGAAAAAGTCAAACGCTATGTCAAGATTCTACTGTGGAAACAAGTTACCAACAGTTTAGGCAGTTTCAAGTAGGTGAGTCTAGGTAGTTTGCATACAAGAGCTTAAAAAGAGCCAGGAAATAAACTTTATGGTTTGCTAATGTTGGTTTTAAATACATTGCGTAACGTTTTAGAAGTTACAGAGGAGTAGGGGAAAAACTGTTTTTTTGGGTTTTTTTTAAGGAAAATAAACAGATAAAAGAACATTTCTGTATGGCCAAACCTCTAAAATCAATTCTTAAATATGTTACTGGGACACAAAAGCATACTGGGACACCTTGATGTGTAACGAAGGGAATAGCAGGCAAGAGTGAAGTTATGAGGCTTCTTTGTTTGCCATTGTTATGACTGCTGTTGGAATATTGTGCCACATCGGCTATTCCTAACTGAAGAACAACCTGACTGATGTCCTGAGAATACGGGACTGGCAGAAAATACAGCTTTTAATACAAGAATCGAAGGGAGGCAAATCTCTTTGATTCATCAAATGGGATGTGCACGCTGCCTTTATTACAGTGAAAAAAATGTGGGGAAGTGAACTTTGATTAGAACTAACAAAAAAGCAGCATTTCAGGGTCCAGTACTGAATTGTGAAAATGAGCAAACTGAGGCTCTAAGGGAAACAGTTAACCACCTCAACAGCCTCATTATTTCACTTGGGACTTGAAAGATGGAAACATCTTTTTCTGCAGCTAGTGTTGCATGTAAGCCGTGGACAAGAAGCTTGGAAAGTAGTCTCGTGATTTCTAATTTAAATAAATAAATAAATAAATAAAACCATTAGAGCTATTAATCGTAAATTTCCCATCTAGATTTAAAACCTGTATTCACTCTACAAGGCAACCAATTGACATGCGAACATCTATGGATGCGTAGTGTTCACTTTTCCACCCAGCGGGGATTCACTTTCCAGAGTTTAAATCCTTTTTGTAGTTGAAAGGAGTTCCCCGTCACTGTAGGAGATGTTGTCACAGCAGTTGTTTTCTGCCCCCAGCTGTCTCTGCAGGCATGACCCACTCGAAAACTCCAGCTGCGTTTTTTTTTCTTTTTTTTTTTTTTTTTTTTTTTTTTTGGATGGGTCTCTGTTTCACATGTTCTCTTTGACTGGACAACTACAATCTGATACCCCTTTTAGCCAGCAGCAAGTGCTCTGGAAATAACTGCAATAGAAGTCCTTGGTATAGTTTGGTTTTTTTTTTTTTTACTTTATTTCCTCTTTTTTCCTTTTCAGCAAATGAAAAGATTGAAGACATCAATGGCTGCCCAAAAAATAAGTCTCAAATGGTAAGTAGTGATCTGTCGCTTGTGTGTTCGTGGTTGGGTATCGAGTGAGAGTGTGTGACTTCAATGTCTGAGACTTTTAAGAATAATTTTTAATTGGTTTTTCACAGTGATAAGAGCAAAAGTATGATCTGAAGTACATTAATATTACAGTTGTTGCCCCATTGTACTCCGCAGTAGTTGAATAAGGCCTTAGCATTTATCACATACTTACAATCGATATCACATTTACATTGGTATTTTATATTTTTAAAATATCACATCGTTAAGCAGGAATGTATAAAAATAAAATGTTGTTAATCTATATAGACAGTAGTATTGCAAAAGCAGAATTAAATGTTTTTGAAGTTGGATTAAGAGTTCCTGTATCCTTTGAAAAGAAACAAAATAGAAAAGCAAAACGTACTAAAAGAAAAATCAATTTGCAGACTTCGAGATGTTTTATGTATGCAACTTGTTTTTGATGGATAAGTTTTAATTTGTAAAAGAAGCTGTTATGTATCTTGCTTATATGTAATATTTAAAACCGAAGAACAAAAAATTAGACTAGTAAAATTAAAAGCATATAATAACTAAAAAGTGTGTGTGCTCTGAGTATTGGTGAAGCTGAAATTATAGGCAGAGCTTTGCGAAGAACAGGAATAATAAGAAACGGATTTTTCAAATGCATCCTGGGAGAAGAGTATTTAACATTTACGATACTTTAAAGAAGATTATTTCCTTCTGTATCTTGAGAAAACAGCAATTTTGCAGTATAAATTCTAAAACCTCCCCTTTGCATTGCCAATGCTTACTTTGGGACACGTGAATATCTGCTTTGTGTGTGAAGCTATTTTAATGTTTTTTCATTTTTACCACTGCTCCCAACTGCCTCTACCTCCACGACTGTGACTTGAGCACAACCACTCGGAGGTTAAAGATGTGATGAGAGTCTGCCATCTTAAGTCAGAAACCACACTGCGTTCTGCTATTCTGTTTTGGCTTTTTGTTGTTTCTTGGGAGATATCAGTCGTGCTCAAACCCATGGAGCAAGTGCTCTGTAGAAAGAAAGCCATCTGAAAGATTTATCGTTGCTGCTTTTTCCTGCTTTGAAGAGGTTGGTTGCTATTCTTGCTGTAGCCACAGCAGCTGCCTAGAGTATAAATAATTGAGGGAATTTTGACAATTATTATAATTTAATGTTCCACAAGTGTATCATAAGAACTGACTTTCATTCAGGACTGGAGCCTATAACAAATTCCAGGACATTGTAGCTAAAAGTCACTGTAAGTCATTATTCTCAATGAAGGAGCAGCGCTGTTCTGTTGGATCGTCGGCTGCACGCTGTGAGTTGCTTACAGGAGTTGGATCTGGTTGTCACCAGAGGCGTGCAGAGGGGCGTGTGCTGGGACAGGAGTCATGAAGGGTGCTGGAGAGAAGAGTTTTCTCTGTGCTGCCTCCTCTGAGGCTCTGGTGTTACTCTGGTTGCTCGGTCAGGGGAGCAGAGTGAGTGGGACTGTGTCCCTCGCTCATGAGGTGTAGTGCATCAGTTGTAACTAGGCGTCTGCAGCGGTTTTCCTCATGTAAGAAAACTAAGGATTATGCCTATGGCCTGCTTTTATTAAGTGTGCATGCTTACAGAGCTCTTTATCATCTTACAGTCAAAATACTAAGGCAAGAACATAATTATCTTCATAGAGGCTGTGTTCACACAATCGCTTGAAGTGTTTAAGGAGACAGCTCTTCCCCAGGTCTCTTGCATTCTAGGAAAAACGCATCTGTTACTGTTTTGGTTTGGGTTGGGGTTTCTTTTTCTTTGTTTTTAAGATACAGCAGTCTTCATCCTTTCCATTTTAGTGCACTTTCCTCTTAATATATCTTACAACCATTCTCCAGAGTGGAGGAACTGGTTTGTGCGTGGTACTTCTGGTTCAGAGAGGTGGTGGAGGCCAGGCTCTCCCGTCAGGTCAAACACTCAGCTGGGTGGTGTCTACTCTTACTTTTTCAAAGGAATCTTTCAGTTACAGTTGTCCAGATCGATGTTGCAGTGTCTGTAAGGTGGGCATCACAGATAAGTAGATTTGGGCGGGGGGGAGGCACCATAAATGAAGAT
Organism: Chlamydotis macqueenii; assembly: GCF_036417535.1. Lineage (NCBI taxonomy): Eukaryota > Metazoa > Chordata > Aves > Otidiformes > Otididae > Chlamydotis > Chlamydotis macqueenii. Next base: position 68,201,227 of record NC_141560.1, on the reverse strand, counting down.
TTAAATTTACTCATTAAGTAGAAATACAGTGGAGTTTAGAGAGAAGCATTCTACTATCTTCCCCCCACCCCCCCGTGGCAGTTATCTCATTTGTAGGCTCATGTTGCCATGAGCAGAGGCACATGGGAGCTGAATTGTGAGGAGCCAGCTCACGTCCAGCCAGATGTATCAGTTTAGAAGGCTGGAGCAAATCTGTGTTTTCCAAGCCCGTTAAAGGGGGTGTGAAAGGAAGTATAGTTGCTTCCATGTGGTACAATCCTAAGCCAGTAAAGCCGGCCAAATCTCAGAGAGCTCACCACAGAGCCAGGTCAGTCTCTTTGCGTTGTTGTTCCCATTGCTACAGTGTTGGAGAGCATCATACAAATTTGCCCAAATTGAGCATTAGAGGCAGCTTGGGTCTATCAGGCTGAAAGCCAGTGCTAATTAGACTTGTCAAATTAAGTTTAGTACTGCAGAACCATTTGGGACCATCGGTGCTTATCAACCTCGACCCAGTGCCAGGAATGACCTGACAGGGACCTGCAGTGGCTCTGTGAAAAATCACTTAGGTGAGAACCTGTCCCGCCTCGTCATCTTGTCTGGGTTTCTCTGCCGCGGGGAGTATCCCTGCCTTCCCTTGCTCCAGATGAGAGTTGGCTGGCTTTTATATAATCTGTTGTAGACTATTCCTTGTTCTCTGCATAAGACTTGTTTCAAGGGTGTTGGTTTTTTTTCCTTCCCAAACCACGATGGTTTTCTACCGTATATATTCCCCTAAACAAAAACCTGCAATTGTGATGATGAGTTCCAGCTGGCGTGCAGAACATCCTGTGGTTAATAGAGGATGGAGTAGTACGGAGCATAGGCTCTGGAACAAAGAAGATTTGGAGACCATCACCACAACTGCGTTTGGGTTTTTAGAATGAAGCACAAGAAAATATTGGCATGGCTCTCTTGCCTTCCTTCCCTGCTTTGCCTTCCCTTCCTCTTGTTTTTTGGGATAGTATTAGTGCTCAACATTTGATAATCTGCAGAATCTGGACTGCATAGGAGGTACTATTTAGTCCTTCTAGGTAGTGTAGATTATTCTTACTAATGTAGGTGCCTTTGTGAGTGCTGAATGTTGCCTGTTGAAAAAGGGTTTGTGTCACTTATAATAAATGTAAAATTGAGTACGTGAGTTGTTACATGCAAATATCAAGTCTGGCTCTAATGGCAGCCTGTAGAAATCTTGTTCTCTAGGGGCTGTGTTCTGTCTGTGAGGAAATATGATGTGTGCAATGGTCACAGTTTCTGAAGGACATTTCACAGTAGTGTTTTAGCACAGTGCAGCAGCTGGGCATTTTATTATCTTGTAGATTAATGTATCCTTTTTGCGTAGCACAAGGAGGGAGAGCGAGGGACATGGTTGTGTTACCTGTTACATGCAAGTGGTAAATCATAACAGATGAGATAATGGTAACGATTGGATGATGTAAGAAAAAGGCAAAGGACAAGATGTCCAGTGTCCAACACTGGCCCAGGTTGCCCAGAGAGGTGGTGGATGCCCCATCACTGGAAATATTCCAGGCCAGGTTAGACGGGGCTCTGAGCAACCTGATCTGGTTGGAGATGTCCCTGCTCCTTGCAGGGGGGTTGGATTGGATGGGCTTTAAGGGTCCTTTCCCACCCGAACCATTTAATGATTCTGTGTTTCAAAGATCAGAATATTAACGTGGAGAGCAAGGTGAACGACAGAGGAGATCCATATTAGCTAGAATAGCAGTGACAGGGGAGAGAGCCAGGTAAAGAAAGTTAATTTTGAAAACATGGACTTGAAGGCAAAGAAGAGAGGAGATATTTGCAAGTGAAGGGATGTGTTGGCAGACACAGATGATGGTTGAAACACAACTGAAGATGGAGCTGGAAGAAGGGGTAGAAGAAGTAGCAGCAGTGTGTCTTGTAGGAGAGACAGAGGGGTTTTGCCACCTTGAATGTAAGGGTAAGAAATACTGAATGTGGCAGTGGAAAGAGAGAAGACGTATCTCTCTATATATATTTAAGAATGAAGTATGAGAACATGCTAATGAGAAAATAAAATTACTTTTTCCAAGGTTCAAAATAAATTAAAAAAAAAAATCCCAGAGTATGATATTCTAGAAAGAACTAAAATGCTAGGTGTGGAAGTCTGAGAGGTGATAACGCGTTACCCTTGTTATTGAGGCCTGAAGGAGTGGAGCGGCAGCAAAGCTGTCGCTGCTGAAGGGAAGAGGATGGGGGAATCTGTAGGTGGATAAAGGAGACTCTCGTCTTCCTGTGGTAAGCCTGGGGAAGTTGTGGGACACCCAGGACAAGAATGTGGAGCAACAGGAAGGAATGTAGGCTGATCCAACACCACAGTTCCCTCTTATAAATAGAGTAGCAAATAATTGTGGTTCTCATATGGGTTTGCGGTTGGCTTTTATTATTTTTAAGGATGATCACTTTGTATATGTAAGTATCTGTGTTGTCAAATAACAAAGAGGAGGGTTTTTTTTGTGTGTGTGTGTTGACCGGAAGTTTTTCAAGAATCATCCCTTTCTGATGCAGATATCGAGCTGTACTAGGAAAATAATACTATTCAGTCTTTATACTACTGTGTTTGCTTTTTTCGTGCAAACATAAAGAATCTTGTAGCACAGCATGGGTCAGGACCTGCATTTCTTCCCAAGGAACTGATGGAAGTCAAGATGAAGGCTGTGTTTTCAGTGTGTTCACTTTGTTTGCAAGAAAACCTTACTCCAGTGATGGCCATTTGATTCTTATTTTAATATTTGACTGATTTCTTCTGTTCTGAAAACAAGCTGTTCTGTTCTGCAATACCCAGAGTCAAAGAACAGTTTGTATGAAAATTCTCCAGCCTGGTAGGGACCCTGGTTGTGAAGTGAGTAGCGCTGAAAGTTTTAATTCAGTTGTGGGAGCCAGATGTCTGCTTCCCTCCTCAGTGTGACCCTTGCCAGCTCCATCCCCTGCTTTACAAACCCTTTTTTATCGGAGAGAAGAGTATGAGATGTTGAAATTACTGTTTCTGTGTATGGCATATGCTATACGTACTTCTGTGTGCTTTTTCTCAAAGAATTGAGATAATAAATGTGAATGGTGGTGTAGTATGGCCCATACTTAAAGGGTATAGCTGGGTACACATCAATGAGTTGGCTGGCAGGAGTAATATGAGCTGAAACCTTCTGTGTTACCTGAGCAGCTAACCATGTGTGTGTAGTGTCCACTAAGTGGGTGAGCTGATGTATTTTGTATGACTGCTGGGGAAGGGAAAAAAAAAAAAAAGGAAAAAAAAAAAAAGAATAATTTAAATATTTGTACTTAATTGTATTTTTCTCATGGAAAATAATTCTATCTTTGCTCTTCAAGAGGAGGCATCCACTTTAACCTGCTCCTCTAAACATTTTGAGCATTGTTATACACCCAGTGTTGTCTAAATGTTGCCATAGCTAGCTGCAATAAATCTGCAAGGCTGTTGCTCCAAACCTCTCTGCGTTGGTGGAACTTAAGTCTGGTTGCTTGGCCACCCGTTCCCCAAAGCCAAGGAAGACTCTGCTGCTTGGACATGCACTGCTAATTCAGGGGAGCAGCTCTGCCGAGAAGATCAAAAGCATCACAAGCATTTTTTTACCCCCCTCTGCAAATTCCTGGCACAGGGTTTTTGAAGACGTATCCCAGTGGTTAAATATAGCCATATATTTTCAAGTTATCCTGCCCCGAGGTTGTTCTGAGAGATGTAGCAAAGGGAACTTTTCCATCTTCTGGTAAGCCTTCTCCTTGCTTTGCTTGGGGAGTTTGTATCTTTCTGTCAGTATATGCTTAGAAATTTAATCTGTTTTAATGTTAATGCAGTAACAAATGGGTATCTTCTGGCCTTAACCCATGGTATGTTTCCTCACAGCTGAAGGCTGGCTGGAGGGGGAAACGTTACCCGGAGCCATGCCAGACTGGCCGGTGGCAGGCACCAGCTTAGCTCCTTCAACTGCCTGTGGAGGCACTTGGCCAAATCTTGAGTTTAGGAATGTTTGAAGAATTTTCTCTAAGCGTCCTGTGTTTCTGTTGGTCATGTATGGACCCGTGTTGTCATGTAGACAAGAATTATTTACTACAGCGGTGATCTGCCAGGTTTCTTGTACTTTAGTGTTCTTCTTCCTCAATTTATAATGACTGTTGCTCCTAAATAAGATTTGTTTCACTGTCTCTATTTTTTTTTTCCAGAGATCCAGACTGTTGTTATGTTGTTATGCTTACATTTGTGTATTGTTATCAGTGAGACAGGCGTGGTTGGATCATAGGTTTCTATGTTGCAGAGCTTGCGGTCTAAATAAAACCGCAAGCCACCCCCTCATTCCCAGCATCGCCCTCTGTAGAAAATGACGTACCGATGTGGAGATCTCTGTGTCTTTCACGTACGTGAAAGGCCCTGTTAGATGCAGTGGATTGTACTAAGTTCACCGAGACTCTGTTGGCGTTGAATTTGGTTCCGTGAGCAAAAACTGTGCTCAGATTAAATTTTACGTGGAGTCTGTCAGGGATGAGTTGTGGTTTTTATTCAGGATTAACTTTGTCTGAGCCTTTTCTAACTAAGGAAAAAAGGTTAAATTCATTTGAGGACAGGTGGAAGTAAAATTTCAATTTATTCTTCTCCTTTCTGTTTTGTTCCTTTTTGTTTAAAAACAGCGTAGTGAAACGATATGTAGAAGAGGAATATGACAAATTCCTCGGTCAGCTTTATGATGTGAGAATTAAAGCTGTTTGTATGGGAATTGCTTCTGGTGCCTCAGTCTTTGGTGCTTTTTACAGGATACGTAGTACTAGGCTCTTCACTCTGGAGTATGTGAAGCAAATCATAGCTTTTACAAAGCATTATACAGCTGGAGAAATAAACTTTTTATCTGTGTCTTGTCATAAGTCTTTGATTTCCAGCCATTGCTTATACACTCTAACTGTATGATAATGGTTATTTTAATTGATTAGGCTGTGAAGGTAATAAATATCAATAAAAGTTTATTCTTTTACTTTTTATGTAGGATTATTTTTATATATTTAGTGTCTGAGCTAAACAGTACTGTTGCCCTAGTCCTAAGCAGTTATGCAGGAGAATATCAGTAGGAGACGTTATCCAGGATCCAGGTGCGAGGAAGGAGGGGGCACATGTGTGCCGGTGCTGCTCCGGCCAGCGGAATAAACCAGTCAGGAACGGGTGAAGCTGTGACCCTCGAGACAAGTATGCACGTTGGCCAAGGCGGAGAGGGTACGCTGCACCTGGGAACGGGCTGCGGCCGTAGCTCCCTTCCCGGGGCTCTTTTTTAGAAATGAACAACTGTCAGTGACTGGCTATATTTCAAGAGCTCCTTCTCGTGGCACAGCCATGAGATGGCCATGGCTACTGATTTCATTGCGTGTATTTGAGTAAACAAAACCGGGCCGTTTGCCGGTGTCCTGTCATCCCACTCGCAATGATGGAGAATCTGTAATTTACTTACATTACTTAATTTCTGATTGGTAGGTTATTTTATTTTTACAATTAATCGTTGCATGGGCTACAGCAGTATTAATACAAAACGTTTTTTTCTGAGGTAAAGGCTCTGTTTGTGATACAGTGTTCTGTGCAGTACCTTCTACATGAGTTTTGTTAAATTCTGGGTTACTGCCGCAGATTGGCGTTAATGATACACAGAGCCTTCAACACCTCAGCTGGTGTTTGGGGGAATAAACAGCGTACAAGAGCCAGCACTCACTGCATAGAGTGGTTTTAGTGTCAGCCCTTCCTTTTAAGCATTTATGCTCTTATAAAAATACTGCTTCATGTAGAATTCATGGATGTTTTGGGAACACGCCCAGCTTCAGTAGATATTGATCGTATTTTGTGTTTAATCCCAAGTGCACACCACTAGAAACATAACTTTCAGTCTGGAAGCCTCAGGTAGGAAAGGGTCTCCTGCGAACAACCAGGGAAGGTGGGAACGAAGCATTCCTGGAACTCGCTGGCCCCTTGTTATGTACGTACTGAGTACAGCCGTGGTTCCTCTCCATCTGCTCCTGTCTTGAGTTATACAGAAGCAGACGTACGATTAGTGTGGTATCTGCTCAAATCTAGTCGGGTTTCTGTTGAGATCAGCAAAGAGCTTCATCTGCATCCAAAATTCATGATGCTCCAGAAGCAGGATACTCTGTTGATATTTGTTTTGCAAAGTTGAACTTGTTGCTTTACTAATCCTAATTTAGGACATCTCAAATTAAGTTATTGCCCACGCTGTCCTTTTCTTTAAAAACCCCAAATAATGCAATTTTAATAGAGAGGGTCAGCTCTTCACGTATCTGTGAAAACAGTGTACCCACGATTATAGATTTTTTTCTGTGGCTAGATCTGTTACAACCTGGCTTCAGAATATGGATTAGCTTTATTTGCCTTTATGCTACATCTGTTACTTCAGTTCTAAGATATCCACCAAGTTCTGTCAAAACCCAGAAAATTAATTTTGAGAGACATTTTTATCCAAGTAGTCAGGAGCAGCATAGGAATGCTTGGTACAACGTACTATTTTCTTTAAGAAAGGATACATTTTGACTGGGATAACTACAAATGAAGATGTATTTTAAAGAAAGCAGTAATAGTTAGTATTTATGTCCTTCTGGGGAAAATGGAATTTGTAGTTTTGCGTGGGACTTTCTTATATATAATTACATTTAGGAGACAGTGCAAATGAGACATTATTTGAGGCGAGTACCCTCCCTCCCCCCAAACCTCTGGGGTTTTAAGGATTGTCAGTGTAATGACTTAAGATGTTAAGGCTGTTCCTACACTTTGACATAAAAATATTGAGCATAAAAAGCTTGATCTGAAAATACAGACAAGGAATACATTTTGCCTTAAGAAAGAGCTTGCTGTAAACAGCTCTTTTAGGCTCTTTCCTTGTTTCTACGTTGGATGTGAAGTCTACTGGACTATTGCATAAGAGTTTGTGAAACTTTAAAAACTTTCCCATGAGATCGATCTTCTTTTTCTCCTTTGAAAACGAATATACTGGCCGTAACGTGGAGCCTCAAATTAAATGGAAAGCACTGGTTTCAATATAAGTTGTGGGTTTGCTGGGTAAGCTCATAAAAATGCCACATCTATCACTGTAAAAGTTGGGAGCAGGGGTCTTGCATCATAACGTGAGAAACTTCCCATGGTTTCTAAGAGAAGAAACGTACGGTAAGTTTAATTCTGCTTTTTGTTTGAGAAAAACATCTGCATCTGCCGCGAGGGCAGCATTAGTTGTAATTTACCTTGTGTATTTGACTTGGCAGAGTGGGACATACAGCTTTGGCTGTAGACAGTTTCCACGTTCGACTCGTTGTCTAATGTTCTACGTCTACGTTCACGTTCTACGTCTATCGGTGCCCACGTACGGGTCTCCATTTACGGGTTACAGGCTGAGGATATTTGTTTGGGTTTTTTTTTTGTTTCTGACGTGCCCTATTCTGTTTATACAGGCCAAGGCATGTTTCCTACCTCCTCTTCTTTCTAGCACTGACAAGAATAGAAACTGAAATTGCTCTTGTATGACAAGTGTGCGTCTGGTGGGCAGTGTTGGTGGAAATGCATAATTACTGTAAGGTACATTTGAGAACAGAGGGAAATCTGAGTTATATACCTGGGAAAGTAGTAGTCTATTACTAAAATATAGTAATAGACTATACTTTAAACTATTTATACATAACAATTCAAAACTGCTAATTCATTTGATGCTTTTGGCCAGGAAGTGTAACAAGGCAAGGCTCAGCTTTGGACACTCCTGGTAATGCGTCCGAGTGCGATAATCACTGTGGATGTCTGTCCTTGGTTTTCCTTCTCCTTTTGCACAGCTTTTCCCTGTTTTGGGTAGGCAGGAAGTGAGAGCATCCAACTGCTGTCTTTCCTGCTTTGCTTCTGTTGGGTTAAACATTGCTGGCAAAGCAAATGAGAAATCAGAATTGGCAGCCAAAAAGCAATTGTAGCTCACAGTGAAAAAGGAAAGGTACACTCCCCTTTGGCAAATCCAGTCTCTTCACATCTGCTTCAAGGGTTTAAGCACTATGTGAACCCAGCCAGGAAAGGACCCGTAGGGTCTCGGTGATAGTTTGCTGCTGAATATCGTAATTTCAAGGAGGCAGCTGTACTTTGTGTCGGAAGTCACCATTACACAGGGTCACCAGGTCTTTCCTTAGCTGAGATCTGTCCAGGAACTTCACTTCTGTCCTAGGTACACACATCTGAATGGTCTATTTACTGTCAATGTCTATTTACTTATCTCCAACCCGTTATGCACTGGGGCATCTTTCTCCATAAAACAATATCTGCAGTTTATTAATAGTTAGTTCTTACGTTAACACAGCAGAGGCTAGAGACAGAATCCTTCCTTAGAGCTTTTATAGGTGAAATTCATTAGATGTTGTGCTGTTGGAAATTATTCTCTTTAAACAAGTGACATTGTTTCTGATGCATTAGGCTATTCCTTACAATACGGTGATTAAACCAGGCTTAGAGTTCTTCACTAAGGCCACTGGCCACAAAACAGTATTCACACTTCAAGCTATTTGACATCTGAAGATTTTGGTTGCTTTCTTGCCTTCAGTTTTTATGATGGGAAGAATCAGTGATTGCATCCATCACATGTCCTAGTATCACTGGATTCATTGTCAGCACCTTGCGGGGGCAGAAGACAACTCCCTGGGCTTTTGCCTCTTAGGGGACCCCAGAGTGCCAAGGGAGCGTGAGCCCTTTGTCCCTGGAGCCGAATAGCAGTCACAAACCACTTTTCTGTGGGCCACCAGCCATTGTGTGGGAAGCACTCTGAATTTCTATCACCACTGAGATTTAATAATTTCAGCTATAGACCTGCATTCTGCATTTTCCTTTCTTCTTGAATTTCCCCAAATTTCTTTCTGTTTTCGTTTTTGGACTCTATTTTTCCTTCAAAACAGACTAATTTCTCACATTCCTGTTGTTCTGCTATGTAGTGTTGTTAGTATCGCAGATGGTACTGCATAAATGTTAACATTTATGTTAACATTATGTTAACATTATGTTAACAAATGTTAAAGTACTGAAATTGGATATTTTCCTGTTTATGTGATGTTTTGTTTCTTATGAATTCTTAACTGTAAAATCATATGTAAAAGAATCGTATGTAATCATATATAAACCTATCCAAAATAATAGATTTTTTTTTTTGGTGTTCACATACTATAATCTTTCTTCTGCATTTCAAATAATTATTTTTTTTTTCCTCTTTCATTTTCCATTTCAATATAGCACTAAAAAGGCCCTGATTCTCACAAGCTTTAGCCAGGCTTTACAACCGGTGTGGCAAGGTACCCTGTCTGCCCTTTCATATGGCAGTGAGGCCCAGGTCACTCAGCCAGTGGTCCAAATACACACCTCGAGCATGAATACTCCAATGGGGATCATCCATCAGCCTGGAGACAGGAGCCATATATCTTAATTAGGTGGCTAAAATGCTGGATAAAAATATGGCTTTGTCCCGGGAAAGAGGCAGCAGTGATTTTAAAGGGGGCTCCTTGAATCTGAGTTGGCTCCACAACAAGCATGAGATGAAGAAATTGGCAAGGACCACTATGTAGCACCAAGAATGAGGGCACCAATATGAGGAACTTGCTGCCCAGAAGGAGATCTTAATCATATGGTCACTCTGTCCTAAAGGAGAGTTTGGTCAAAGATGAGGGACCGACCTGGGAAGAGAGCTATGTTGAGTTTCTACAACCACAGATCTGGGGTTGGGATGAGCTATTGCTTGTCTTGACTCACTAGCCTAAGTAGTCCTCATCATTAGGAGAGGAGAAATCTGCCCACAGCTGTGGAAGCCTGGAAGTGTTCTTGGAATGGTGAAGACTTGTTAAGTGCAGGTGGTAGAAATGGGTTGATGCTGTTGTGTGGTGTTTGTTCTTGAAAAGGTAAATTTTGGCTTTCCGGCAGAGTCCCAAATCCCCTCAATAAAAGAGCCGTGTTGAAAACTTGAAAGGGTTGTTGGGCACTGAGGAAGGAAGCGGGCAGAGATTGACTGTTGTATCGTATTGAACTGTGGATAAATGAACCTTTGAACTCCACCCTGCTGCAAGCTTTAAGGCCTGAACATTACAGGAAATGTATGCTTTGGTATTTGTCAGGGTTTGGAAGTATATAGTACACTCAAAATGATATTTTTTTTATTTTTATAGACAATAAATAGAAGTACCTTGAGAGGAATCTATGCTGGAGATCTTCTGGCAGCTTCCCTTGCACTTTTTTATTACTTTGAGAAGGATGGGAAGCACAGGTCAGGTGCTGAGAGCTCAGCCTCCGGAATGCCGCACAGCCCTCACTTTTGTATTTTTGTTTGAGGGCAGGCAAGAGCTGAGAGGGAAGCTGAATCTTTCACGTTACCTCTTGATGTCTACAAACTTCATAGAAGAAAGGTAGTTACGTGATAGCAAGTGCGGGGCTTATCTGTAAAGTGAAAGCAGTGTTTGGTTGTGATGTTTTGGGAATTTATAAATTAAGATTTGCCAGATGTTCAAACATGGAGACTCTATTTTATCACTCACTGATTACCATGATAAAAGAAAAAATTGCTCAGTGATATTATTTGAAAGTCTTCCGTGTAACCACACATGAAACACATGGTACTTCCTAAAATGTTGTTCCTTGCAGTTCCTCGAGGTGTCTCAGCTTCTGCATACAAGTGCTGTGGTCTGGGGAACCTGACGTCTTTCTGCGTCTCCTGAACATGATAGCAGAGCTTTGGTGGTAGCTTGGTGGGAAACTAGGTGTGAAGCTACTGCAGGATCCCTGTTGTGATGTTGAGGAAAAAAAATTGTCCAGCCTTCTGGAGTTCACTTTGTTGGGCAGGATTTGAACGCAATCTGTGTGTAGCAGCTGTAGTCACTAACAGTCAGACTTGTGCAGAAAACCCTACCTGGTCAACATTCATGGTCTCCCGTGTGATTTGGTATGGTTGTACCGTCTCTCTGCAGGGCAGGATTTGCGCCGCAGTGAGCGACCATAGTTGCCTGTCATTTCTGACACGCGGAGGATGTTGCGAGTGACCATTTTTTGGATTCCGGCTGAGGTTTCCGGTTACGTGTTTTATATTTGACTGCTTTTGTGGTTGGAAACTTTTGCCAGCTGTCAACTTCAGAGCAAGTGGCAATCTGCCTTCTCCAGCACATGTGGCCTCTGTGTTTATTTTTGGTTTCACGTTTGTTGTACTTATTGTAGGTTAAAAATCCTGGCATAGCTTCCTTGACCCTTCAGTAAGATACGTTAGTGATCCTCTTTTGTGTTGGAGTATTAAATAACTTGCTTCATGCAAGTACAAATACTGGAAAGTCCTGGCCCACGTAATATTCGATCCATTTAGGACCCTAGGAACTGAGGAGGTTTCATATTTTGTTTCCCATATAATGAGCAAAGGGGCTTCTTGTGTGATACAAAGACTGAGTGCAATAAAGGGTGGTGGGAGATGAAAGCAAACAATTATTACAATGCATTTTCTTTTTGTGTCTCTTTGTTTGTTCTTGAACAGATTGAAAACATAGATGCATGCCTGAGTTTCTTGGCTGCTAAGGGGATTAACATACAGGGGCTGTCAGCAGAAGGTGAGTCAACCGGCTGTTTAAAATTTGTCTTTAAATGAGGAACCTGAATTACTGCTTGTGATTGCTACCAGCACATGGAGTGTAATGGAATATTAAGAGGAATAATTTAAACTTTTGACAATCTTTACTCCTTTTTTCCCCACCTCAATATGAAAGGTAGGTGAAAATACAGATGTAATCTCCACACAGCTGACTTGTAAATATAATCAATGACACCTGATTAGAATTCAGTCATGTCTTTTTTTCCTTCTGTTAAAACCCAGAAATTTCTTATCGAAGTTCTATGATTGGCATATTGATCAGTGTAGCTTTTACAGATATTTGAAGTGAACTGCTAGCAGTTGTTTGCCTCTTGAGAGAGAAATTTGTTTCTTCATTCTTCAGTTATTTTCTTACCTGAAGAAGTATCTGACCCTCTTTTCTTTTTTAAAGTAAGATTTTTTTTTTAAAGTTTGATTCCAAATTCACAAAAAAGTAAGCTCCAAATGTTTTGAACCTAAAAAAAAAAAAAAAAAACAACAAAAAAAACCCACTTGGACTTCTAGTTAATCACTCTGCTCTTGAGGAGCACCAAAACTTTTCTGAAATCCAAACATGATTCAGCATACTATATTCCTTTATGTCAGTGCATGGTATATGTCAGGATGTATTGTACCTTTTGACTCAAGCTGTTTAACAGCTGTCTTATTATCTGTGAAGAGAGAAACCAGATTTCTGTCATCCTCAGCACCAACTTGCATTTATAATTTCATTGGAATAAGCTGGAAAAGCAGTTGAGTTCAGTAGCTGCTAAGGCAAACTTTGAATATATTATATGACATCTTCAGTGCTTCACAGAACAAATAATTGGATGTGTGGCGTCAGGTGAGGCTTTAAGTTAGATTTGGTGCAAAACTTCCTTTTGAGGAGGAGGTTGAATCATCAAGTCATGCACGTGGGTTTACTTGTGTGTGAATAACTTGGTTGCCTGTGTTTAAAGCTGTGTTTCCTTCCTCTGAAGGAATCCTGTAGCTCAAAGGAGGAAGGCAAGAGAGGATGTGTAGGTGTGGTGGACCCTCGCCAGCTAAGCACTGGGGAGAACAGGAGGAGCAAAAGTGACAAAATGCATGGGTCAAGATAAAGATAGTTTGAGTGAAGGGAAGAGGAATAGAAAAACAGAACAAGCGATGCAAAGGCAATCACTCACCACCTCCCACTACCAGACAGATGCCAAGGCGGTTTCCAAGCCGTGGCTATGTCCCCAACGCCCCTCCCACCACCCAGCTCGGTTTTTATTACTGGGCCCAATGTCATATGGCATGGGATGTCCCTTGGGTCAGTTGGGGTCAGCTGTCCAGGTTGTGTCCTCTCCCAGCTTCTTGTGCACCCCCAGCCTGCTTGCTGGGGGAAGGCGGTGTGGGAAAAAGAGCTGGCTTTGACGCTGTGCCGGTATTGCTCAGCAACAGCCAAAACACTGGCACGTCGTCAGCGCCGTGTCAGCCACAAATCCAAAACCCAGCGCCACGCACTTTATGATTGTGATCTGAAGTCTTAGCTGAAACGCACTTTCCCTTGTGGGTGGGAAGTGATGTTTGTGAAATGTATTCTGGATAACGACTGTGGATGAGCTTTAAGGCGAAACCAGCGTGTACTCAAGTTTTATACACATACATTACATTTTTAAAATGTTACAAAAATATAAAAACTTTCATTAAATTACTATAAAGTTAAAGCTATTGGGTTTTTTTAAACTATTATTAAAAATTACAATTTAAAATTACATTTTGACAGTTTGGAAAATAGCTTAAAGAATTCCTTGCTGTCCTCAAAAGCAAGCCCCCCACCTCTTCTCAGTCTATGAGATCTTACAAGTCACTTGAAAATGGGTATTTCAAATGTAATTTCATTAAGCTTGGGATGCTTTGTAAGCATGTGAAGCAAAGTAGCAGATACTTAGTACCTGTTGTTCTAACCTGCCGTTACCACAACTGGTAGAAGAAGGTGCTGAAGGTTCGCTGTCTTTTTCTGTGGTGTATCCTTAAGCTGGGTTAGAACATGAATAATAAATATTTTCCTCCAAAGAGATGCTTTAATGTGGTCAGCCCCGGTAGTACCTGTATCCTGTGCCTCGATAGCTCAGTTGTAATCAAAAGGATTCTCATGTCAAGAAAATAAAGTATGAACTAAAACTTTTAACAATGCAAAGTTTGTTTACCAGGAAATGGTTAAAAAGAAAGTTCAGCTGAGTCTGTTGTAAAAGCCAGTTTCGACCTTGACATGATATGTAAATATTGTAAAAATATAATAAATTTCACACTATTTACCTGTCTTGATAAAATGCAAAAATCTAAGAAAAATGGCAGATCAGTTGATGAGGAAATTACCTGGGTCTGCAAACTTTTTTTAGCAAAATTAAGTTAAAATTACTTCAGTTCAACAAAAAATTCAGTTTCTGTTCGTGGTCACTACTTAACTGTGCTGAAGGAGGAAGAGGAAACTGAACAAGAGAGAACAGAGTCCCTTGAAATGAAGTGCCGTAACCAAAGAAGCCAGTGTTTCTGCACAAGTTGCCAAGACCTGCTAGGTTAACTGCAAATAACTTTGTTTACTTCCCTGGCAGATCCTCACCTAGGAGAAAGTAGAAGACTCTGATTGCGTCCAAGTGGGAATAAACGTTGAAATCTCTCCTGGGTTGCTTGAGAACACTTATTTTTCAACAGTGCAGTTTTAGTGTGGTGGGAAGTTAATGATTGAAAAGTGGAGTTTGGATGACTCCGAAATGTTGAAATAATTTGGGACTTCATGTATCATATCCTTCTAGTATTAAAATATCCTGCTTTGATATGTGCGTGCCACTTAGATATAGTCTTTTTTTTATGGATTTATACAGTGAAAATGCTAAGGATCTGCAATCACTGATAATGACCATGCTATACTGGAGCCCGGCCTCCCCCTTCTCCATCAACATGAAGCCAAAAAGTCATTCACTTCTCAAAGATTCTTACATCCTGAATCTCTGTTTGTAGTTACTAAAGAAAATTACAGGGATGCTGGAAAATTGTTTTCTCCTCTTGCAGCAATTTTTTATTCTCCATTGCTTTGAGCTGTCTCTCCATATGCATGCTCTTAAACTTGTTTCCACACTGAGCTGGTTTTTAAACTCCTGGAATTGCAGGTGCCCAGCTAAGATTGCCCTCTTTTGCACAATATGTCCTCTCTGCCAAGATTTTGAAGATTATGGAGAAGATAAATCTGCAGTAGAAACTCAAATTGATGTCGCAGAGGGCAGCTGCACCTCTTCTGGTAAACAGATTAGCTGGATAACAATCAGCTGAGCAATCATGAAACCATAAAGTGATGAAAGAATACGTCTCGCTAGACTTTGGAACAACCACCATTCACCTTAGACTTTTGCCTCTGAAGTGACATTCGCGCTTCTGTAGGTCCATGAATTTCAGCATGCGCACTCTGCAGTACTGCGGTTCATTTTAAGTCCTTTAGTTCCTGTCTAGTGTCAAGGTGGAATTTTTATTTCCACAATAGAAATATCCTACAGCACTACTTTAAGCCCTGTTTTATACCTGAGTAGGGCACTTACCGTGCTACCGAAGTTTGATGATACCACATTGAGTACAGTTATGTACCATCTTCAAAAAATTACTCTTTAATTATGAAAAAATGCCTGCAGATCCTAGTGTGTGTGGTGGGAATTACTTCCTTCTTGCGTTTCCCTGCCTCATTTCTCTTAAATTCCAAAGTAGTGTTCATGTTCATATCGTATTCCTCAGCAGAGTCTGCAAAGTTCATGCCAGAGCAGTGTTGGATCAATAGCTTTGGATCCCTGAGGTCAGCCTAGAGCCCCGTCAGCCTAGAGCATGTGCTGGCTGAGGGTGAGTGAGTCTGTACTTCGTGACATGTCATGGATTGACTGTGAAGCGTATCTGCTTCTCAGTGAAGCGTATCTGCTTCTCAGTGTTTTGTCTTAAATTCAGACCTGCTTGTAGTTACTTTGTCCTTTTCTTTCCTCTCCCATCATTCACTGTGGAAAGAATTTCCTGATTTTTTTTTTTTTTTTTTTTTTTTTGTTCGGTTCAGCAGACCATCTTGTCTCACCTCTTAAACGAAAAAAGAAGGGTTGATGGGGACTGCGTGCAGAATCCCTCAGTGGTCAACTGTAAGAGACTAATGCAGAGCGACAGCAGCAGACACCCACTCTCCTTAGGGGTCAATAGTCCATATGTACATTACTAGCCATTTTCTAGCAGGATAGATGCACGCTAAGAAATGTGCAGTGATTCTTCATTTGTACTCCTCCTAGCCAGTTTGGCTAACCAGTCTAGTCCGTATAAACTAATTCTGTTTTTTCTAGTCCCACGTGCTTTACAGAATCAGGTGCAAAATAAGCATTACAGTAACAAATGCAAACAGACTTGACTAAATAATGGTGATAAAACATTCTTCTTTTTATTTTGTTTACTTTGATCTGGATTACATACGTAATGAGTAAGTTATTATTTATATAATTTAATTCACAAGTGCTAGTACAATCACAGAATGAGATTTCTCTAGAAATCTATCCAGCAGACCTTTTTTTCTTTATCTTTTCTTTGTCCTGAACTGATTTTTTTTTTTTTCAATTTCCACTGAGTCCAGTGTATTTTTGTGGAGGGGACTGAGAGGAGGAAGCTGAGACTGGGCAGAGCGGTGAGGCTGAAGTACTCTTTGAAATACTCTCGTTGTACAAAGTGCAGGGGCAAACTGCCAGGCGAATTACCTCAGTCTGTCTTTAAGATAAGAGAAACAGAACTACCTCTGAAAGCCCTGTTTGAAACATTTTGCTTAAAATCCAGGGGGAAAGAGATCGCTTTTTTTGAAACTCATTGAAGGTGTTTTTCTTTTGATTGGGTTTTTTTTTTGGTCACCTTAGAAAAATGTCAAAAGCAGGTTGCTCTTCTGATAAATACAGCAGAAGACACACAAGTCTAGAAAGCCACAGGTTTTAGGTGGGTTTATTGTTACAGTCGCCTCTCTTCACATTGAAATCAGTTCCCAGTTTCCAGTTGCGTATAGCTTTGCTAAGTTTAAACATGCAGACCCGTGGTAATTTCATTTATCTTCTGGCCTGTATTTGTGCAGTGAGGCTTCCCAGTGCCTGTGGGTCTGTTTGGTTATGCTTCGGCCTGTGATTAAGTGCTGCTTTCCTTATAATTCCCATGAGTAGTTTGAGTTCTTTACTGAAGATAAGGAGACCCTTTTTACTGTGCTTTTCTGCCTTTTGCATCTGTTTTACTTTGCTTCTCTCCATGTCCTCCCTAGTCAAACACAGGCAGATCAGAGGAGGAACCTGGTGCAGATGCTGATGGTAGTGGGGGAAGGCTGGCTTTGTGGCCTGACACTGCATGGGAGCTGGAGTGGACTGGGAAAAGGGGAAACAGACGGGCCTCACTGGGATCCTGTTGTCCATGAAGAGACTAAAATTGGCTAAGAAAACACAGACAGACAGAAAATGGCTGCTGAAGGACCCTGGGATTGATAGTCATTCAAACAAGAGAATGGGGACAGTGATGGGGAAGAGCACTGGTGGAGGGACCAGGCTGCAGGGAGGGAAAAATCGGTAAGGAAGTTTAGTGAAGAAGTAGGAAAAGAAAGGAATATCATGCATCTAGGTGATGACCAGGACCGCTTAGATAAGGTCTAGGAGTTGCTGAGGAGTTGAGCATGGGGCAAAACAAAATTATGTAAGAAAGTTAATTAGATGAGTGGCTAGGAAGAAGAGGTACATTGAGGCACAGAAGGACAAGGAGACCAAAGCTGGAAGCTGCTGTAGAAAAGGGAGCAAAATTTTTAAGCTGTGAGCCTGAGATTTGGTGGGTAAAGGGCTTGCGGTTAAGAACAGAAGCATGTTACACAGCAAAGATGGGCAATGTGAGCAGAAATGTGGCTGGGAGAGGGAATAAAGAGTAGAGCAGGGCCTGTTACAGAGCAACCTTTCAGCCAGAACTGGGGACAGAAATTACAACTCTGATTCTCACTTTTGTGCTTGACCACTGCCTTGCCACGTGCAAAAGTTCAGCGGTTTAATGTAGCTTTTTAAATTAACTTTTTTACTTCAAGAAATTAAACATGCTGAATAATTAAGTCATGACACATTATTAAGGCTGGCTGTAGGACTGAATTGGTTCTCTTGCATATTGATTATGATACAGCTGTTAACGACATGTTCTGGTGCTTATCTTTGTCTTTCTGTTTGGTTTTTCATTTTTGCGTGTGATATTGCGTAGAAGAACAGGATAAATTATATAATTGAAATGTTTATTCACTCACTGTCAAGCAATCTTTAGGTGCCTCGGGTATCCATTCTTTATCAGCTTGTGATAGTATCAAACTGGTAATTATCTATTTTAATACAGCTATTTCACCCAATAATCATATTTTCTAGTGCAAAACTTGCATCCGATTTTCTTACTGGAAACAATTAGTCTGACACTCCAAAAATGGTATAATAGTGTGTGGTAACTGAGTAGTTTCTCCTCCTCGTGCAAGTTTGGGAGTGAGAAATAATTTACAGCGTGGTGTTGCTAATACACTTGTTATTGTGGGGGTTCTGTTTTGGTTACTTTACTGTAAAGGAACTCTCTTTTTAAGCACACTGGCATTAACACACAGGCTGTAGCAGAAATGGAAGACATCGTGCAGTCACCGCAGGGGAGAAATTAGTTATTTATTTGGAGTTCGTGCTCACTGGTAATCAGCTGTAATGCCGATTAGATGTGCACAAATCCTGTCGTATCCTAAAGGAATTGAGGTCAGAGTGCGTGGTCCGAGTGGTGCCTGACGAGTGACTTCCGAACTTTGCCTTACAGAAATCAGGAATGGGAATCTAAAGGCCATCTTGGGCCTTTTCTTCAGTTTGTCTCGATACAAGCAACAGCAACAGCAGCCACAGAAACAGCAACCGCAACACCATCTGTCCCAACAACCTCCCCCAGTATCCCAGCAAGCAGGGCCTCCATCCCAGTGCCAGGTCGGGGTACCGCAGCAGCAGGTGCCGGCTTTGCTCCAGACTCCGTGCCAACAGCCCCCGCAAGCTGCGCAGCATCAGTTCAAAGCACAACCAGAAATGCAGTCAAGGTGGGGAAATTTCCTTTACGTTGTTTTGGGTTTTTTTACCATCGTTTATTTCTTTTTTTCTTCTTGTTAAAGGTCCTCAAAAGCTTCTTTGTTTAGTTCTACTCTAGAATAAAGAGTGTGTTGGAAATTGAGTGCTGGGTAGCCATTGACTTTCACACCTTCAGAAATCAAAAAAGACACGCTTAAATATGTTCTCAGTGCTGGAAATAGCAGTTCAGTGAGTGCAATTTAAAAATATCTGACCTGAAGGTCTTAAACGTGATGTTCTTAGTATATACTGAAGTGAAATTGCTCAGTTTTTGCAGAAAAAAGAAATGTAATAAAAGGTTGAGAAAGAAAAGAGTAATAACATTGGGGTTTGCAGGCAGAATTGCATGTTCATTACTCTATAAAAATTAATTTATTTCAGATTTTAGGAGTTCTGACATAGATGTATTTAGACAAGAGGCTTTCTTTTCCTGTGAAATTCCTAAAAACTCTTTCCTCCCTAAAACTAGTTACTAAGTTCTGTGGCTTAAAGAGAAAAAAAATTTCTTTGTTCAATGTTATCTTCCACTTTTTCTTTCCTGTCATACAGTGCGTCTCCCAGGGACTCATCCCAAAGCAAAATCATCCGATTCACTCTTGGTCAGAAAAAGTCTTCTAGGTTAGCATTTCTTCATCTTCTGCAAAGCATGAATAATCCTTTTGCAATATTGCTGGATGCATGTTTAGGGTTCCTGTTGAAGATAGTTTGTAACTAAGCGTTTACAAACAGCTGAAACCTGGAAATGTTAGATGGATTTCAGTTATTTTCTTTTTCTTTTTTTTTTTTTTTTTTTTTTTTTTTTTTTCCCTCCAGGGTATGGAATGCATTCTGGCCCACAAGAAAATAATTTAATTTTCTTGTCCTTATGAGCTTTTGCTTTTGAGAACAAAACATGGTTCTGGGAGTTCTCTCCCCACTGTACACATCTGTGTTAGTTGTATTTAGATCTGAATTATTGAAATTATTAGTGTCAGGCTGCGGTCTTAGCTATTAAGTGGAGCATCACGTGAACACGCGAGCCCGGACAGAACCGTGTGGGTCTGTCTCATCAGAGCTCCTGCACTCCTCCGTGCGCTGAAGCTGAGCGCATCTGGTCTCCCTAAAAAGGATTAATAGGCATTTCAGTCTTTTTTTTTTCTGAATGTCTTGCATGCCAGCTCATATGACCATCTCATCTCAGTGATCACAAGATTTGCTGTGTTATTAATGTGGTTATTAATCATGTTTAATTTTACTGCTATTATATATTAAAATGTTTTGTTAGGAATTTTTTATAGTAAGGTATAGGTAAGGTAAACTATACTGTGCCTTTTTTGCTAAGCTTGTGAACTATGACTTACAATTTTTATTCAGCTTGGCCAGTTTGTATAGCTTGTTAGTTCTGTTGTATAATTTGGATTTATTTCCCCCATCTCATTTATTTTATTGCAACAGTGAAGGTCTGCAGTATAACCCCTGTTAAAATGTCCCATGTTTCCTTTTCATGTTCTCTCTTGATCATAGTTATGGCTTGACAGTTCGTATTTCCCTAGAAGAGGTGCTGAAGAGCGTGATGGAGAGTATTTTCCAAGCTCACCACCTTGTCTGTCATGGCAAGAATCTAGAAATATCTCCTTGAACCTATTTTTTCCCCTTAGATTTCACAGGTACTGCTGTGAAATAGCTTGGCTTAATACCAAAAGCAGGGGCTTAAAATCAGTCAGTTAAACTACAGGGGGGAAAGAAAAATCTGAGAGAAATGGAATCTTATTCAAGAGTGTTTTTAGCGCTTGTGTTTTTTTAATTCTCTCTGTGATTTTGTTCGCAGTGACAGTAGTGACTTGAATCGAAATCTTGTCACTTCTTGAGTGGTCACATGATTTGAGTAGCTTTATTTACTTTAAAATGTGACAGATTTGCAAAACTTGTGTGGACATATGCAGGGAGCCTTTTCTTCCCCATCAGTCCAAGAACATTCATTATCCCTTCCCTCCTGCCAAGCCCTACTGAAAAACTCCCCTCCCAGTACTGGAGGCTCTGAGTAGCCTTTGACAGTGCTTGGCCCATACCCGCAGTGTTTTATGACCGGATAGATACTTTCAGCTGAGGTATCTTTTGTGTCCTTCCTACCTGTAGGGAACCTAGCTCATTTCCTATTAAGCCAAACAAACTCTTAATGAGCTTTCTTGTCTGGGTGACTTCCAAGTTCTCAAGAACAGGATTTGTCCCTCGCTCGCCTCTGCTCCTTCCCGTGTGGTCTCCTCTGCAGTGAATGCAGCATCTCTGGGGTGTTCTCACTGATACCTTGCTGCTATGATGAGTATGTACAACTTCCTAGCACCCCCCAGTGTTGAAAAGGGCTGGATAAATTGAGGGGCTTGTCTAAAAGGCTTCAGCAAAGTCAACCTCAGAACCATGATATGCTGTGCCAGATCTGTGGTGGTTTGAGTTTGTAAATTAATTTTTGGTTTTGTGTTTGAATGATGCCCTTATATCTTATCCTATTTTGAGCATTGAAAGCATGTGCATGCAGCTGCTGACATTTTTGCTCTTTTCCTTCGTGTTTCTTTTCCTATTTCCTATTTATTCACTGGTCTTGGAGAGGTCGGTTTGTTTAGGAAGCACTGCCAGGCTCCTTCCTGGCTTCTCTTCCTTCCCATAGGCACAATGGTGATTTGGTCGGTTGCATCTCCATTCTCTCTGGCAACTGGGACCACTTCGTTTTAGCCTATTATTGGCACAAGTTACTTAAGACAATTAGATTTTTGTGTTCTATATAAAGAAGTTTTGAAGAGATTCTACCATACAGAAAATACAGAGATGGCAAAGAGCAGTCCCTTTCATTGCAGCTGTAGGTGACGTGACCTGGTCCTGTCTTTTATGTGATGTCCTTGCTTTTCAAAACAGTGAGCTGTTTCACTGGCTCCCTTCAGTGTGTATTTTGAGCAACTACCAAATCTTTCCAGTTTTAATATTTTGTCTATTTGGAATGTAGAAATATGTCCTCATTAGTGCAAACGTGGAAACTTTATGTATGAACTTTGACTTTGAAGGACTCAAACACACATATTGTTCTGAGATGTGGTGCTGATGACTTTCCTAGAGAAGCCTTCCCCCTCCCCTTTTGCCTGAAAAGCATGAGAGTAGTATCCCTCCCTGTCGACTTGCTCCAGAATCCTAACTACAGGTTTTTTTTCCTAGCTTAACAACTAAATCTTGTAAATACAGGCTATGGTAAGGAAATGCTGGATGAGCTTGACCCAGTTTAAACCAGAGGCTTATACCAGCTCACTGATAATGTGGGTGCCCTCAGAGGGGGAACTTAAGCTTCGTGTTATTTTTACAGACTCGAGTAATTAAACCAAGTTCAGGTTTCGCTGGGCTGGCTGCTAGGCTCTGTAGCTCTCAGAGCAGAGCTGCGATTTGTTTCTCTACAAGGGAAAAGGCAGCCGTGTTCTGTCGTCTTGTTATTTTCTCTCCAGATCATAATAAACTGTCCAGCAATCTGGTTTAAGAACAGCAGTGTGTCACTTAGTCTTAACCTTGTACCAGTGGTATTGCTCACTGAAATTACTTACAACTATTTCTGTTTCATGAGATTTATGGCAAATGACCAATAATTTTGATTCAGATTTTTTTTTTCTGATGTAAAACAATTCAGGCTGTAGCTTATTTGACATGTATTTTCTATCTAGGATGATTTTTAAAAATTTGTTCTTGTAAAAGAATGAAGACTTATGAGTACATGCTTGTGATATTGATCCTTTTCTTTTCAGTTTATGCATGGTATTCCACAGTTTCTTTCCCAGAGTGTTCTTTAAATATATTTAATCGTATTGTGATTTTTGTCATCAGACTTCCAGGCCCCACCACGAGGGTGTCCGCTGCAGGCAGTGAGGCCAAAGCTCGTGGTTCTATTAGTGCCAACAATCGTCGCAGTCAGAGCTTTAACAATTACGACAAATCTAAGCCTGGACTTCCCCCTCCTGCACCAACGAGTAGCAATGACAAAGGTAAGCACTTCAGATTTTGGCATCCTCAGATTTTATTTTTTTTTAATAGTGGCTTTGTTCAGGGGAAATTGAATTTTCCATTAAGCTCTGGAAGTTATAAGACTGTCTCGAAGCTGTATGTTGTAAACATGACATTTATAATCCAAAACCCAGCTAGTTTTTCTTGAAAAAGATATAGTCCTTTAAATATAACTGAAGTTGTGACTTGCTGTCCTGAAGGTACATGTGAAAAATAGCTTCAAGAAAAACTGGCACTAGTGAAATATGTTTTTTCATTTTGCTTCACACACAGATAAGGAGGAGTGAATTTAATAAAAAAAAATAAGACATTTTGATGAGTAGTTTGAGAGGAATGGAAAGTGACCACTAGAAGCTTCTTCAGTGTTTTTGTATGATAAATAGTACTGTTTGCTTTCCTTTCCTCCACTATCGTGGAAGATCCTTTAAGGTACAGAAGTGCATGGTTTATATTCTAATCCCTAGAGTTGTATAGCGTGGGATTTGAAGGCAGGAACATGTTACGGTTTTATAAATGTTACAGTGAAACTGTATCTGTGGGAGTGCATCAGAAATGCTAAGGACCCTGTTCAGTCTGAAGAGCTGCTTTTCTGAATGACATTTACTGGCTCGGTGTCCATTCACCAAGCTAGCAATCTGCCAGCACTCGTTAGCTTGAGTCTGTAGCTCTGAGCTCTACAACGCAGCATTGACCAGCGGAGTTTTGGGGGATGTGACTGGTGAGAAAAGAGCAAATTGCTCTGATACGGTCAAATTGTTGGCGTAGGCTGGCAGCTAATTCTGTATCCTTAATGAAGTCATTGCCCTTACAAAGATAGATCAGCGTTGGATTTCAGTACGATCTTCTTGCAGTGACTTGGCAGTCGCGGCCTTTAGGCTCAAGTCTCCTTCTTGTGTGTGCTGAACCTTCTGTTAACGGTAATGAGGATTTGGCTTGAGGGAAAAACACTGGTCTGGTTCAACTTGCCTGTGGTTCTCATGCTCATTTCTTTGTGAAATTTCCTTCTCTAGAAACTGTTGTCCTGTGACTGCAGATCATTAGATTTTGGAATATTACCCTATCTAGCCCTTACAACCCAAAAACTTCCTCTTGTGATGGTGGCAGTGCAGGGTCCTCGGCATCCTCAGGGACCTTTTGCATCATCCTGATCAGACCTTGTGTAAGAAGAAAATTACATTCACAGCTGCATAATGTAATTATTATATTATATATTAGCATAATATGTTAATAAAATAGGAACATATTACCTCAGTAAATCCATGCTTACTATTTTAGAAGGCTCACTACGTAAATAGTAATGGTTTAACTGTAACATCAGCCTGTATCATCTCTCAATCTGAACTGGGTCTGACTTTCAGTTAAAAGAACAAACTGACAAGTTACAGCATGAGCAGCAGAACTGATGAAACCTTGTTTTCCTGCGTAATATCTCCCCAGTCTCCCTCTGTCTCCTCCGCGTCAATACTCTCCTGTTCACCTCGTGTCCCCCAACTATGGGATTGGGGAGACGCAGTGTGGGACGCGTTTCGTCCTGGCCTGTATTGGTTGGCTGGATGATCCATACCTGTGTAAGGATGGTATGTTGTTAGGCTGTGTTGAAGAGAGAGCTTGAACTATCTTGGCTTTTTCTCAGTTTACCAGGATTACTAAATAAGGATAGTAAAGTACTGGTTTCAGTCTTTAAAAAAAAAAAAAAAAGGAAAGAAGAAAGGAAAAAAAAGTCCTCACATAGACGGAGAAATACCAATAATTTGTCAGCTGAGTAACTTAAATATCAACTGCTTTTAGGCAGACAGTTCTTTGAACCCTCGCTTCTTGTTGTAATCTGTCTCTTCAGAAAGATAAGCTGATTGCTGAAGGAGCATACAAGATGATCTTCTTCCTGTGATTACGACAGATGACTGAAAGAAACAAAGTTGCTTTTGTGTTGACAGCCTACATAAGTTGCATTTGATACTCAGAGTTTTGCTCTCGTCAAAATTTCCAGTCATAAATTATGGTCTTAAAAAATATAATAATGAGGGCTTATGTAAGTTGAACTTGAACTTTACTTAAAAATATAATCGTGACACAAAGTTGGTCTGCATCCATGAGAAACAAAAGCAGTAGGTCGGACAAATTTTTGGCTTCTTTTAAGTTAATTGTAACATTGCCAGACAGAGTTTATTGTCAAAGTGCTAAGACAATTCATGTTTTCTGACCCATATCCTGTATTTTGCCTGAGGAAATGAGAGCTACATGACCATGTTGCGTGCCAGTTTTGGTAAGTTTTCATCTCTTTACCCAGTCCTAGCTCCGTTGTGTGTTTTTGGAGAAGGAAATGGGAGGAAGAGAAATCTGCCTGGTTTGGCAGACTATTTTGGCACAAGTGGTCACTTTGTAAGAGAAAGTAGCCTTCAGTGTATTACATTTGAATCCTTTCTTACAAAGTAGGTTGTAATTTTCAGCTTTTATTAATCCGTGGCCTTTCCCTCCAAATGTGAATTGTCTTGTTAGTCAATCGTCTGTGTCTTGTGGCAATGAAAGTGCATTAATTGAAATGGAATACATCAGAAACGAAAAGGCCAGTAAATGGAGCATGGAGGAATAGCTAGCTACTGGAAAATAAATAACCTAGATTTTTTTCGAAAGATTTCATTAATCAACTAATGATCAAACCACTGGTTTTCTAGAAATCCTGGGGGAAGGATTTATGTAGCATCGTTTGTTGCAAGATGCATACGTACCCTTAGCAAAGGAGCACAGGTGAAGAGATGCGAGTCTCACTTCTCCACATCTTACATTGTGCCTTCAGTACTTTATTTTGCTTTCCCAGTCTTCGCGTGCTGTCTGACACCAGTTTCCAGATGCGGAGAAGGGATACGTTTGCTCTAGTAAGGATGGCTTAGATCCTTCATTGAGGTTAGGGCATGGTAGGTGTAACTTGCTTTTTGGAGCTAGCCCCCCACAAATTCCCTGGAACCTTGCAGGAATTTCAGCACCCTCATTTCTCACATCATAAAATGGTAACACAGAATGGTACTTTTTTTTTTTATTTGTTATCACAGGGATTAGCCATTAGGTAATGGGAGTAGTGTTGTAGGCAGGGTATTTTAGTGTATGTAATTGCTGTTACGGGCATTTTTTTCTTAAGAAAAGAAAGCAATTAAAGTCTAATTGCATTTTTTTGATTGTGGGGAAATAATGAGCCACTCAGGCCTTGTGGTTTTTTTTTTTTTTTTTTGTGTCATCATAATCCCTTCATACAACTGGAGCCTTTTAATTCATTTCTGCATTGTCAGAGTGATTGAGTCCATGCGTATGTCAGTATACCTTTGGCTCGTCCTTTAACATCCTTTAGCACCACAAGCGTGCTACAGCATGAAAAGTATCAGCCACCTCCCAGGGTCACTGCTGAACTCCTCTAAATCATCAAAAACATTTCTAAGGAATGTAAAGAAGCAAATGAACTTTGCATTTCTATGCCTGTATGTAAATTATTAGTTACTAATTATATTGAGGCTCTATCTATATCCTTCTAATAGTCTAATATGATCACGAAAAAAAAAAAAAAAGCCAAAATTCTATTTGTGTGTGTAATTTAGAATAAAGAAATCTATTTTTTTTGTCTGTGGCAAGCAGGAGTGGGGCTGTGTCCTAGATAGTATCGAGGATGAAACTGAAGTTCTGAAGCATATAGCTTCAGTAAAGGCTTTGACACTGTAGATTTACTCATGAATTTTTTTCAGTATTTTGCTTAGCCATGCACTGAGAGTCTTTTCAGACATGATTTGAAAGCAATCTACAGTTCTGAAAAACTGAGAATTTTTGACTACTTCTGTACACCCTCATATATCCCCTGTATTCACTGATCTTCAGGCACTCAGTTTTCATTTTGCAATCTCAAAATTCTGGTATCATTGTATGGGAATATTCTGTTTATTACCTCCTGATTTGTATCCACAGTCTATAAAATCCCCAAACGTATGAAGCTGTAAGAATGTCAGCTTAACATGCCATTTCCAGCATGTTTATGACGTGATACAGTAGTGTGACAGGCTTACATGCTTTCTTTTTAGTTTTTTTTTCTTCTACTTTGTTCCTAATATTTTATTTAAAATAATCCTACAGAGGGCAGTAGATGTCTATGGGAAAAAGGACAATTTTCCTTTGGCTTGAATGTTAGGTAAAACGTCAGCAGGAAAAACCACTACCAAACTTTGACTGTTTCCACATGATATCAAAGGAAATGTTTATTGTTCAGATAATGTCAATTTTTTCTTAAATAGAAAAAAAACCACATGCATACAAATTCATGGACTCAGATGAAGTAACTGTTCTAATAGCAGCATTCTTGCCAACTGACTTGATACAAGTCTCATGAGAGGGCTGTGAAACCAGATCCTGCTGACTCAGCTATAATCTCAGCTCTGGGTGTCTCAGTTTCCAGGTATGGATATACCGTACAGGCAGGAGAGTAAGAAAAGCCTGTGCTCTCTGGTAGATGCTCTTTTTCTTTTATTTCTTTCAAGTGTTGGACAATCCCTTTTAACTCAATGCGGTATATATTTAATCACCTTCTTCAAGGGTCGTCACTGTATTCACTAGGATGCATGGTGACAGCACAGGAAGCAATGGGCACAAGTTCCTTTAGGGGAATTTCGGTCTGAAAATAGGGATAAAATCCTTCACTATGAGAAGAATTAAAAATTGTAGAAGTTTCTACCAGATCTCTGGACAATCTCCCTTGATGGAGATATTCAAGCCTTGCCTTGGCAGAGACCTGGAGAACCTCAACTGAAGATTGGAAGGAATGATCTCCAGAAGTTTTTTCCTAGATTATTCCAAGAGTTCTACAATTTAAATAACAGTCTAAGAAACTAACCTCATAAAAGTATACTGGACATTGACTAAACAGTTCTCAGAGATTTATTTGCAGGACTCGGGGAGGGGGGAAGCAAAATTGAAGCGTGCTCAGTTCTAATAGTTCCACCTGTTTAAAAAATATTTCTAATATTTTGTAAGTGTCCTACGTGCCTGCCTTATTTAAATGTTCCGTGTTTTCCCTTCTTCTGTGTTGATGCTCAGTTCTGGCCTGTTGTTGTGCAAATGTATGTGTGGTGTGATGCAGTGATACTCAAACCACTCTGCATGAAACCCATTACAGGCACAGTGACCCTGCTGGCACAGCTAAAATGACTCCAGTACAGAGGGTGACACAGAGACAGAGGGAGGTGCGGGCTCTGCAGATCCCAAAGAGACAGGGTCTCATTGCAGTGACAATTTTGCGTGAACCAGACCTGGATGGGAGCCAGCGGTACGGGGCTAATATTATTTGAGTGCAGCTCTGAGCTCTGGCAGGTATAAAATTATGACACTTTGATGCCTTTAAATATTATTTCTCTTTAAAAATTTTACTAAGTATAGACTAGTTAAACAGGAAGAGATATTGAGATATTTGAAAGGACAGTTAAGGAATTTCTTTCCTGTCCACGTGGTGCTGGTTCCTGGAGGTGCACTGCTCAGAACGCTGCTGGAGGATTCTCTGGTGTGCTTGTATGTTCCTGTTGTCTGAATTAGCAGACATCAATTTAAAATAAAAATGAAAAAAAAAAAAGTGGTTGTCCAGAGTTTGTTTACAAGGTAGTCTTCTATCTTACTGATGCTAAAGCAAACAATAGTTTTTCAGATCAACTTTAGTGTGAAATCAGTATTTATTCATTTATTTAAATATCCTCTTGTGTAAAGAGTAGAAAATCTGAAATTTGCAGCTAAATCACTTGAAATTTCTCCTCCTAATATCTCAAATGTTTCATATTAAATCCTATTTTGATATTATAAGTACATGAGAATACACTGTTATGTCTTGGTTCCGAGTGATACTGAGCTTGTCTTCAACGCGGTGTCATTTAAGGTCATTCAGAAGTGACGGATATGGATTACATCAAACCCCTGGATTTGATTTTGAAATGCTATTTTAGAAATAGAGAGGAAAAACTCATCCTTACAAGGACCGAGTCGAGACATGTGGATAGTGAGATCAAAACTCAGAGTTCTTGTGGGTAGTATCTTGAAGGCCAACATTTTCAGCAGTATTCAAATGGGCTTTGAAAAAGAGGGATGTTGATAAAATAAAGAGAACGCTACATAATTAGAGGTTTGGAAAAACTCCTTTGCAGTTAGTACTTAAAAGGTTAATTTATGTTCTTTGTTCTACAGGTATCTATAGGGAGTGAGATTTATAGTAATGAAGATTCTTTATTGTCTCAACAGATCACATACAAGTATCCATTCGTTTGGAATTTGAAATTACCCTAATTCAGACCACAAACTGGATACAAATTTTAAGAATAAGGATGATTAGCTATTGAAAGAGATAAAATCTGACATAATGAGTTAAAATTTAATATTTTCCCAGAGCTGATGTTCAGACAGAGGTTACAGTTTTGGCTCAGAAATAACTGAGTGAAATTCATTGAACTGTATTATCTTTAAGATCAACGCAGATGATCCTAGTAGTTTTTCTGAGTGAAAAATCTTTCCTTGAAGCACATGAGAATGGAGGACAAGCTCTCTTCTGTAGCTGCCTATATGCCAATAAAACCAGATGAAATATTTGATGTTCTGAATGGCTGGGTTTGGCTCCTGTACCAAGTACAGGATGATCAAGTGATGTTGCACAAGCTTCCTCACTGGAACCCTTGTGTTCTGCTTAACCTCATGCAGTTTTTCCACTCCAAATAAATTAATAATAATGAACAGAGATAAAAGCCAGGCTTTTGCCTTTGTGCCAAATAATAGTATAAGAATTTTTTTTAAAGCAGTGAAAAAAGAGCTCTGACACTTGTAAAGCATGATAGAAATTCCTGTTGGAGAGTTAACTTTTTTTTTTTTTTTTACCCATTTATAGTAGTGTTCAGCGGAGAAGCCTGAATGTGAAAGCCAAGGCCTTTTCTGGCTGCAGGTACAGGGGCGGTTATCGTGACAGCTACGGCAGCGGAGCCGAGGCGTCGGATTCAGTTCCTGTGGCCCTGAGCCAGCTTGACTCGGGGCTGGCAGAAGGTTACTGGGATGGCTGAGCAGCCCGTCTCTTCCAAGTGGAAGCTGTATATACGGCCAGCCTGTTCCAGTGCTCAGTGCCACCTCATCTTTCCCTTTTCCTGGCCAAAGAAAAAGCTGCTCCTTTCAATATTTAATGGTTGAGATGATCAGGGTGATGTGTGATACTTGAAGCAAACAAAACCACAAGCTGTTTCTATTCAGTGGTGATGAAGTTGTCAGCTATGGTGTGAATATTTCGGTGCTGGGCACGTTAATGGCCAACCTGGGCAGATGTGAACTTGTTTCGAATGACTGTTGTCCTCTGGAAGAAAAGGCTTTAGATAAATGGTATTGTCGCCAATTCATAACAGCTTGATTTGAATCTACAGCCCATAACCACCTTACAAAATTTTCATCCAGCTGCAGGTAAAAATAATAACACTCTAGTGTTGGTAAACCAATCTCTTTGGGCGTAAAATAGCAGTCCTCTGTGGTTTTGTCCGTTTTAGTAATTAGGCGAGAGAAGTTATTAGCCAGGAACCTTTGGCTGAATAAGAAGAGTTAAATTAAAAGCAAGACCTCCAGATTTGGTCTTGCAGGTGGCTTACTGCAGAGCCTGTGCTGTTCAACTTCTTGTGTTTTAAGCATTGAGGAAAGTTATTTTATCGGCATCGTACTGAGTAACTCCAGTTTTTGAGGTTGATCAGGGTCTGCGGCCGATTACTCTCCTGTTCAGAAAGAAACTGTCTTGAAGTAACAAAGGGTGGTTTTCTGAGAGCCCAATGGGGACGCTTTCTGTAAATCAATCTGAAAACCACTTGTGATGTCCTCGTGGCTTGTTTAAAATGTCCTTGTGACGTTGGTAGCTCATAGAAGCTTCAATATAACTACACATTATAACAGTTGTTATGTATATAATAATTACTATATATGCATGTGTATATATGTAACAGTTGTTATAAGTCTTAGCATTTTGAATGACATCTCTTACTAATCAAAGACTCAATAGTCCTGAAGCAGTCGGGTGGGTGGTGTCTTACAGAAGAGGGTGTTAATACAAACCCACAGAGTTAATTTGTGACTGGGAGCACTCCCTGTTTTTTACCGTGCGCCCTGTTTAGTCAGTCTGGTGGCACACAGACATGTTGCTAAATAGGACAGAAATATGAAATGAAGGCTGATTATCTCGACCGATGTCCTTTATAGGCAGTATGCTGCTGTGGCTTCCAGCTGAGGACTCTGATATCCTTCAGCTGATACTGGAAAGGCATTGACCCTTTTAGTACGAGCTGCCAGATCCTCACTGAGATTGGTTTTAACTCTGCCAGTGGACTAGCACCGAGCCCAGGTCTGCGAGGCTGCTGAGAGCTGGAGTGAGGAAGGGTTTTGAAACAGGGAGCAGCAGAAAGATTTAACAGTTCACTAGAGACCAGCAAAAATAAGCAGAGTTCCTGAGATGGAAAGATTCCTCCCCTTAGCGATGAACACTGTGTGGATGTCAGAAAGCCGGGAAGCGATTTTATAAAATGAAACAGTTGGCTTGTACAACAGATAGCAGTAAGTTAAAGATTTTTATTATTTTTTTTCAGTTATACCTTTCTTCATGACTGAAAACTGCCCGTATAGATTTGGGAAAGATTGCCTTTGTTTGACTTCTTGCAGCAGTTGCTTTCAGTCCTGTTCTATGTCCATCTAATTTTGAGTTTTCTTTTTAGATTTCTCTTTCTTTAGCAAATGGAATGAATCTAATGTTTACTTTTGAAGTGCTGATTTGATAAGACTGTACAAAAGTCACTAAGATGAAAAGGACTGCAAAGGAGGGGAAAGGTATTATTTTTTTAAAGAGGCATAAGTCTGTAAAGTTTGAAACCAATTTGCCCACACTTTCAGATTTTCCCTGGGAAATAAATGTGATTAGCTCAATAAAGTGAGAATGTGATAATTTAACAAATTTCAGGCGTTCCACGCTTTAAAAATGTACAAGTGTTTCGTCTAGGTCAGGTATGAGGCAAACAGCATACTCTGCTTGGTGCTGAGGCTGCTGCTTCTGTGCCCGTCTCTGCCAGCAGTCAAGAGATGCTCTCTCTTTTTACTGACTGAGGATTTTCCCTGTGAGTCAGGCTGATGATAAAATAAGTTTATGTAATTTATCTTGACAAATCCGTAACCGGTGTAGTGGTATTTTCTGTTGTTCTGCTGTATGCGCTACCAAGAAGCAGATGCTGGAATAACCCTATCCAGTTTTCTAAATATAACCTGTATTAAAGGTTTTTACCAGGTGTTCAGTACGATGTATTTTGCCTTGTATATAGTACAATGATCACGAATTTGATGTGGTGAGAGAAGAAATAAAAACAGAGCGAGAATTGAAGGGGGGTGGAATAATCTGAAAGATACCCCAAGAACCTGATTATTTGGTTTGTATTTTTTTCCTAGACAAATCTCTAGGTTTTTGTCCCTTAGTCTAAAACTACTTCTGATGTCTTTACACAAATCAGTCATAACTTTGCAGTGTAGTCATGCCTTCTGGTTTTAACTCCGTTTAAAGAACTGTGTTTAAAATTACGATGTTTGCAGCATACATTATATATTTACAGAATTGCATCTGTAAATAACCAGGGGAGTCTGTGCTCCAACTCTGAAGCAAAACCAACTGTACCTATACCTGGGAGGTGTTTGCTACTCTGTTCTGAAATGTCTCGTGACAGGGACTTGATGACCTCTCTAAGTGTATCCCTTCCAGTGTCCATTTGGTCTTATACCTGGCTTTTTTTTTTAAAAAAAAACAAAAAAAACCAAAAAACACAACAACAACAACAAAAAAGACCCAGGATTCTACTCAGCTAAAAATTAAGCACATTTTTGCTCTTCATTGATCTCTCTCCTGTTGATATGTCTTCATCTATCTGAAGTCTTACAATGTCTCCCCGCTTTCTTCTCTCTTCCAGACTAAACAATCTCTACTATTTCAACCTTCTTCTCATAGGTTCTTTAAGATAAGTCTCTTACATGTCTTGATGATCTCCTCTGGCCTCTTTCCAGTCTGTCAATCTCTTTTAGAGGCGTACGGAGGCTGGACCCAGCGCTCCACCTGATGCCTTATTTTAGTGCTGAGTAGGACAGAATAATGACGTTCTCTGTCGTATCTATGATACTCATAGCGCGTTCCTGAGTGACATTAGTTTTTCCTTGGTGTTGCACTACAGAGGTGTGCAGTTGTGGTCCATTGTAACTCCTGTTTCTTTTCTGCAGCACAGTTGCATAGCTCATTGTTTGACCTTTTATATTTAGGCATTTAATTTCTCCTTTCTAAGCACTGAACTTCTCAGTCAACTTCAGTGAATGTGATCTTATTGACCCAGTCTATTTCTTCAATTTACCAAATGTCTTAATTGCCTCTGTATTCCCCAAACATAAGGTTACTGGCTTATGTCATAATGTGACTCTCATGAGAGTCATTGGCATCAAACAAAATACTTATCTTCAGGCAATGTGTATATCTCCAAGGCTATTGCTTGCGTCCTTTCACTTTTCTAATCAAATATATTTTTTTGAAAGATTGGCTCATCTTAGTGAATATTTAGTGACGTATTTACGTTGGGTGTCTGCCCATAAAACAGCCTCAGGACTGTCAGAATGTAGCAAGCAGTATGGCACGTTTATAGGACAAGATAAGAATATGCAGTAAATCATATTTGTGCTTACTTTTACAACTGTTCAACTGGCTGAATTTGGCGTTTAAAAATACGTCCTCTTTTACCTAAACAAAGGCTGGCTGAAGGCTTAATCTTGGCTGAAGTGGAGCTTTACAAGACCACAGAACTTTGCCATAGTGGATATAGGCTTTAGGAATATCTAAAATAAGCCAAA
Organism: Chlamydotis macqueenii; assembly: GCF_036417535.1. Lineage (NCBI taxonomy): Eukaryota > Metazoa > Chordata > Aves > Otidiformes > Otididae > Chlamydotis > Chlamydotis macqueenii. The sequence continues at coordinate 68,167,566 of NC_141560.1, read as the reverse complement.
AATGTATTTAAATAAAGTTTTTTTAAAAAAATACCTAAAAAAAATAGCCGATGACATTTTAACTGTACAGTTCATGAGGATAGAAGTTGTGAGCTTTGAAGTAAAGTGTAACCTTGAGAAGCAGCTTCTTGCCCGGTGTACATCTGCATAGCTGCACTGGAGAGAGGGGAACCATGTTAATTTATACCAGCTGAAGAGCTGGCCCAGCGTTTCATGGCCTTTACAGTTCCTAGATGTTTCCTTTTAAAATAAATATTGACAATTCCTTGTAAATTTATTGCTGGGTGAATTGTGCCAGAAGAACAGCCTTGGAAACAGAAGTTCACTATTCATTCAGGAAAGCAAACAGCGGTGGTGCTATGTCTTAGTCTTCTGCAAGAGCCAGGATGTTTCTGACACACCTGTAGAAGCCTCCCCTCCTTGAGTCAGGGCATCGTCCAGCCACTCTGGTCCCTTCCATTTGTGGCTGCTCTACTGAGCCTTTTCCCTGTTCCTCATCCATAAGCAAATATACCTAAAGAATCTCTGACAGGGGCCACCACGTCTGACGTGGCTGATGACCAGAAAGCCAAGGCCAAGCCCTTCGTTACTGTGACGAGTAGTAGATCGTTACCTGCGTGTTGGCCTGGTTTGAAAGATCTGCTGCTACAGATTGTGGTTTCATTGCCCAGAGAGAGGAAATGATGGAGACCCCAGTGTAAATAGTAGTAGGTGTCTGTCAGCTGGTTTTGATATAAAAATGTAATAGGTTTCCACATACTTGAGTGTGTTCGTATTTAGGTGTAAATATAGATGATGGTGAAATGTTGGTATTTCTGTATTATTGGTTCCACTCCTCTGTTTAATCATAGAACATCCACGTTGGAGAGTGCGTTGGTGTTCACCACTTCACTGTGTGCAGCTGAGCAGTTGCATGGCTTCTCACTGAGCAGAGTAAGACATTTCTGCGTTTAAAAGTAGTTTAGCTTGGTGCTAGTACTGATCAGTGGGAGTTTTCTTAGGTGTTTATTGCTGTTGCCTGTCCCTTCTCTGTTAAAAATCTGCCTCCATTTCTACATCCATGGTCATTTCAAGCCCTGGTTGGAGCCACTGCTAATCAAAATAGTCCAATGGACAACATGCCCTAAGTGCAATTCTCAGGCCACTACCGTGTTTATGGTGTATTTTTGTGTAACGTACCTGTAGGAGAGACGTGTCGGATCAAGGCTGCTGAGTGTACGTATTGTCCACTCCAGCTATGTATAAAATCTAATTAAAGACTCCGTAACAGCTCCCTGCCTGGAATTCATTAATGCTTTTGAATAACTGTCATGAGAAATGTTGGGGGATTTGATTGTACAAATAAAAAAAAAGAAAATGGAGAGTAACGAACAAGAACGGTATTTGTTTAGAATTGAATGGAGAACATGAGTTGTTTTGAATGGCACAGTAAACTTGGTTTCATTATTTTTATGACCATCTAACCGGTATGTGGTCGATAGAGGTCCCTCCAACCTCTTTCTTAGGCAGTCATGTGGACAGCATTTTGAATTTTACAGTAACTAAACAAAAACAACAAGGAATTCAAGTGTCTGAGTTGGTTATGTCAAGACAATGAGGAAAGGATCGCCCCTGCTCCAGTTTTATTTCCCTTCACCTCACCAAAACCCTGAGGCTTGGCGACATAAACCAGTCAACAGCAGAACTGTTGTTTCATGTACTGGAGCTCTGTGTGAATGAAGGGGACTTCAGAGAAATGGGGGAGTTACTGACATCTCCGCAGGCTTCGATACAGACTTTCGGGGGTTCAGCATGTTTATGTGAGTACACGGAATTGCTATTCAAGCTACAGAGTTTACAACACTGAGCTTGAAGAAGTAGATATGATGGAAGGAAAGAAAAATATCAAGGACTTAAGGTAATTTTTGTCTCTTGTTGCGATAAATTAAATCGCCCTTAAAGGGAAAGCCGGTGAACAGAAGTTGAAGGAACCAGTTCTGCTCAGGTTGGTGAAGTTTTGTCCTCAGCAAAGCAAAATGTTTCTGATCTGGGCTTTTCTCAGGTTATGCAGAATTTCCCTATCTGGCAATCTCTGCTTTAAGAAAATGTTTTTGTTGCTTTTTGTGGTGGTCTAGAGTAGAAGAGACAACACAAAGCTTCAGTTATCTTGTGGGTGGAGGCCACGCCTCTTGCCCAGCCGGAGCCGGTAAATCAGTCAGCCCCTTCCACCCAGCTGTAGTTCTCTCTGGCCAACAGCATTGCAATAGCAGCTTCTGTGGGCCAGAAGAGTTGTGCTTATTTTGAGGAAGGGCTGTGTGCCAGGTTGCTCTTGTTGGGAACGTTCTGCTCTACCTGCTTGTGGTTTGCATTATGGAAAGATTGTGATTTTTGTAGTCAGCTCTTGGCAGAAGTGCAGGCATTTCCATACGTCAGGGGTTTGCTGAGCATGATAAATCATTCCTGAGGAGGAGAATAGCTCAGCTAAAAAGCTTTTCTCTGTAGGACTCTTATTTGTCGCACTTTGAAGGAGAGTCTTCTGGTGACTGGATGGGAAGGGTCAAGACTCGCCAGTTATTGCTCTGGATGGGAAATGATGAAACTGCCACAGTGGTTTCTACAGTTCTGACACTGTAATGTCATAGAGCAGGTCTGCTTTTACTTCCTAACTTAGAATGGGGCTGTGGATTTGCTTTTAACTCGGTTATCTAATCGTTGGGCTGGACTAAAAGATATTTCTCGTCATGAGAACTTCTTATTTTTCCCATAGCTGTGAAATAAAAAATGACAGCTTGTTCATTCCAGAATTGAATAAAAATGCTGTTAAGCTCTTGACCCTGCTAAGGAGAAGTAACTGTGTGCGTTACTCTGTTGCCTTTCATGTTTAGTATGATTGTTTTTTGAAAGTTTTCAGTTATAGCAAATCAAAGTCCACTTGCTTAGAGTGAACATGACAAATGATGGGAAATTGCATATATTTTCTCCTGATCTTATTATAACGTAAGCTCTCAAGGACTTCAGAGGAAGAATTAAATCATAAGCCTTCAGACTTTTTTTTTTCTTTTTTTTTTTTTTTTTTTTCATCACAAGTGGGTAGGTTTGCAGATGCAGTTAAGACTTTGCAGGAGCAGCTGAAATCAGATTTACCCATGCTACAGTGTGTATTGGCCTTGGAACTAGACCACCAACATCTTTTTTAACAGGAACGCTAGGAACAAAATAGATTTCAGGCCAAGATTTGACTTTGAAAAGAGGAAAGTGATCGTTATTTATTGTAGACTGTAGCTTGGGTTTGAAAACATTTCTTTTATAGTCGGTTCTAGTTAATGCAGGTTGCTGAAGAAAGAAACTATCTCCCTCACAAAGGAACACATGGGAAATAATAAGCTTATTAATTGAATGCATGAAACCTGCTCCCCTTTTCATGAAAGAAGGGCCTATGCTATGCTGAATAAAACTTTCCCCTTTGCATGCTGATGTGTTACCCGCGTATTGATGTTACTACTTCATTAGGAAACCCAGCATTTGAATCTGCGTTCTGGCAGCAGAACGCCTTTCGTTTACCAAGATTGGTCTGAGGAGTAAAAGAGCCAGCAGGCTTGTTTGTGAGAAAGAAGCAGAATCTTAAAAAGACAGAATTTTTCTTAAGCTGAGGCCATTTTTCTGGAGTGGGTTTTATGGTGAATTTTTTATTTCTTGCATTAACTTTGCGTGGTGCAGTGTAACAAAAGCTTGAGGACTTTGAATTTCCAGTTTCACTGTATTTGTCCTGAGTATGAATCAAAATCCACTGTACTTGTGTAATAAAATATCTTCTTTCCTTTCCCAAAGTGTAGCTGCTTAACATGTATATTTAAGGGTTTCTAAATATTTTTCCTTTATATCGGATGGGTAACGTCCAGCGTTCACGGAATTCACTTCCTGGAAAATGTTAGGTAGAGACTCAAAAAAAAGTCCCCATATGTTCATTTTTAAAAAAAATGTTACAGTCATGGTATTGTTTTCCTAATTCTGGTTTCCCTGAACATGTCTGTAAATGAGGAGCCACTCTGTAAATGGTGTTAGATTGTGCTCGTCCTCCGCCACTGGCAAGGGAAGCACAATTAAGTTCCAAATAGGAGGGTGTATGTGGGGGAGTTGGGGACAAAGTGAACACTGTGTTTAAAAACAAACAGAAAAAAAAGTGTGCTTTGTTCAGTGACCAAACAGAATTTTTTTACAATAAATAAATACTGAAAACGTTCAAATAAAGGAGACATAAAAAAGTTCTGAATTTTATTGGGAAATAAATTTTGAGAAATACTTTTATACTTTTTTATTTGGGGGAAAAAAAAACAACTAAAAAACCAAAAACATTTCATGTGGTCCAAGCAAAGCCTTCTCTCCAAAAGTCCATGGCCTGGAACATTCATCTGGGCTGTTAGGATGAAGCTGATGTCCCAGATGAACTGACACCTTCTGTTCCCTTCCAGGAAAACATTGTAGAGCTTGTAGGAAGCTTGTTTTGATGTGGGTTGCCTCAGGTTCCTGCTCCCACAGCTGATGCATCCTTTACCAGTAATTTTCAATTGATCACAGTCCCGTTACTCCTTACAACTCACTAAAGGTTCCTTGCCCGTATTGACTGGTACATTAGGTTCAACCCTGGACCTGGTTGTGAGTTCATCCTGGGCACCTTCGTGAATCACAGACCAGAATGCATTTGGATTAGGAACTTAGTGTTGAAAGTACTCTGAGTCTCCAGTTTCTGTGGAAGTATCCCAATATTCAGAAGGGCATTTTTTTTTTTCTTAAAGAAGCTAAACAATTTATTTGTAAATGATACACAATTGGGATTTTTGTGAAACCTTCGTTACATTGCTGGCCGTCTTCTGTGGAAGGCAGGCTGAGACAAAGACGTGCTTGTTCTGAGTTTACAATGGAGCACGGTGCGGTGCTGCGATGGGAAGTAGATTTTGGTGGGCAGGAGGAGTTCAGGAAATAAAAATAATAATAAAACAGCGGTGTACGGTAAGAGGCATGGTGGAAAAAGCAATGGTGCGCAGCTTTTGAAAGCAGAGGGAGTAACATTTCCAGCAGCTTCTGAAGTGGCTGTGGCCTGCCTTCTCTGTGTGGGCAGGGTGCTGTGCTGGGGGGTCACCGCTTCCCCTGGCACTGGGCGTCGCTGCCCCTCCTGCGCTCTCATCTCTCCAGCCCTCCTTAACTCCTCCATGGCGTTCAGCAGCCTTGAGCAAAGCAGCTAGAGGACCTGGTGGCATCACTGTTTGGGACGTTTGGGGGCTTCCTTTTCCTTCTGTAGGAGAGTGAAACAGGAGGAGTGCCCTGGAAGTCGGAAGGCTGGCACTAGCTTAAAAGAAGTACAATTCCTTTCTGGGTCTGTAATCTGCCTCTCGCTTCCTTCCAGCCCCGTGTGGGTAGTTTGCCATAGGAAACGGGCTAGCAAAACCAGCCAGTACAACAGTTATTGGTTAATAACAGAGTGCTGGGAATCTTCCGACTGCAGTAATATTTTTAAAAGTATCATTAATCCCTGCTATCCCACTTTGTCCGTAACCATGTGAAATGACTGACTTTATTATTAAGGAGTCTCCCATACTCTTAGAAACTTGATTCTGCGCTAAGTCAGGAAGACGCATGTGCTTTAAATCTCCAGTAGATCTGGGCTGGATCAGAGTAGGGAGGTTAACAGAGCCGTATCTTCAGCGAGCAGCTGAAAGTGAAGTAAAACAGTCCCTGTGTGGTTGCAGCGGCTCGTGATTTACAGGGCTGGATTCACAGGGCTGCTCCTGCTGCCGAAAACGCACGCTCTCAGCCGCTGTTGATTTTTGAATTAAAAAAATGCGGCTCTCTACACAGTTTACTTTATTGCTAGAGGGCAGGGAAATATAGGTAAGAGCCGTTAATCCCCAGCAGGCTGCTGGGCAGGCGAACAGACATAGATGACAAAAGTTAATTGGAAACATGAGCAGTTTAACAGAAAACATATTTGTGATAATTGAGAGAGTAACGTCTCCAGAAAGGAAACTCTGCAGAGAGAAACTTCAGAGGAGAGGCAACCAGTGGTAGGTGAGTGTGATTTTTCAAGCTCTCTTTAAGCTCTGTGCTAATTTCTTAACAAGAACAAATAACATTACAAGGAACTAATTAAAGAAAAGATCTACTTTCTCTGAGGGAGGAGGGCTGGACATTTACTGCCACTACTTTCTCTTTCAGCTGGGTTAAGATATGTGGTTCTACTTAATTTAGGTTCATTGCATAAGGACACAATTGGTTTCATTTTTGTACATGGCGTTTTCTTCTACCTTTTGCATATGAAGATCTCTTTCCCCCCCCAATAACTGAAAGAACTTAAGTTTTATTTTTTTTCCTTACTCTTGCTTTTTTTTTTTTATATGTTTGAGGTTTTTCTAAGAATTGAACTTGGACAGCAAATATTTTGCCAAAAGCAGAGGGAACCCTTAGTTAGAAAATAGTGCTGTGTTTTTGCTAATGAAAAAGTATTATGAACTTAATAAAGGAGAAAACGTTGCAAAACACATTTTGGTCTGAATTGATAGAGGTTGTGTTATGTTTTGTTTTGTTTTTTCCTTGAAAAAGTAAGTAAATGTAAATTACATAGTAGGAGTTCATTGCTGTTCTGTTGGGTGGGAAAAGAAAACTGACTTTATTTTCTTTAAGTGATACGGATGTTGAAAATAATGATACGTATCTACTTTTTAGTGTTGTTAGTATAAAGTTCCTAATGTTTTGTTACAGAAAGAATCTCAGATGAGCTATAATATCAGGTACTACTGTGCTGGGTTTTTGAGCTGTTTTTTGATTATTTTTTTTTCTCCAGAGCCTGCAGACAGTACAGCCTCCCAGCCCACAGGAATGAATGAAAATGTCTTATCCTCGGTTCAAAGCTGCAGCGGTACTGTTAGTTGCAGTAACTCATCAGCTATCCCTCAGCCCAGCTCTGCTATTAAACCTTGGCGCAGCAAGTCCCTTAGTGCTAAGCACACAGCTACGTCTTCCATGCTATCCGTAAAGCAGCCCGTATCGGAGCCTCCGAAGCCACCGTCAGAAATCGCCAAAACAACTCCCAACGGTCAAAAATCCATGCTTGAAAAATTAAAACTCTTCAATAGCAAAGGAGGTTCCAAAGCAGGAGGGACAACGCTCGAGTGCCCAAGGTCTCGGGACAACAGTTGCGAAAAGCTAGAGACGCTTCTCAGCTTTGAGGAAAGTGAAGAAATTGATAGCGCGAATCAGAATGTGAACAATCCGGGATCGATGTCCAGTAGTCCCAAAATTGCACTCAAGGGAATTGCACAAAGGACTTTTAGCCGAGCGCTAACTAACAAGAAAAGTTCTCCAAAGGGTAATGAGAAGGATAAAGAGAAACAGAAGGAGAAGGAAAAGGATAAAAGTAAAGACATTGCAAAGAGAACATCTATTACGGAAAAGCTGGATGTGAAAGAGGAACCAAAAGAAGACCAGACAGCACTAGCAACGACAGAGATGCCAAAAAAGTCCTCCAAGATTGCGAGCTTTATCCCTAAAGGAGGAAAGATGAATAGTGCTAAGAAGGAGGCCTCTGCCCCTTCGCACAGTGGGATACCAAAACCAGGAATGAAAAACACCACAGGGAAATCCTCAAGTGCCCCCGTTCCTGCAAAGGAAGGTGAGAGAAGCCGCAGTGGGAAAACCAACTCAGGGCTCTCTCATCAGAAGTCTCAACTGGACAGCAGGCATTCCAGCTCCTCATCCAGTCTAGCCTCTTCAGAAGGAAAAGGTGTAGGAGGCCTCAACAGCAGCAGCAGCAGCCAAGCTGTCAACGGACCCGCCGCGACGACGCACACCACAGGGAGCAATACTGTGAGTGTTCAGCTACCTCATCCCCAACAGCAATACAGCCACCCGAACACTGCCACGGTAGCTCCCTTCATGTACAGGTACGGTGAACTTCTCCAGTGGACTGTTTTGAATGTGACGCTTAGATAGGAAGATTTGTTTTGAACACTCTTTCCGGGGGGTGAAGCAACAAGATGAATGCCACACAATGTAAAAGTTTCTTGCTTTTAGAGAGTAGGTAATTCATACATTTACACAAAAACTGATGGTGAAGGCCATCAGACTAAGACGTATAAGAAGTTGTGATAGCATGGAGCGTAATATCTGACCCTACTGACAGTTAAGATGAGAATGCTAACACCTTCTTGATCCCTGGTACTGCTCTTACCTGTTTTTATTCCATGTGGATTAGGTTTGTTTTCTGCGTCATAGCATTAAAAGTTGTAGTAATGCCAATTTATGACATAAATTCACTCATTCTCTTCAGTGTGGCTAACGGTGGTGGAGCTACCACACTAAGCAGCAATGGGAAATCTTAATAAAATAAAATAAAAATAAAAATCCCTTAGTATAGGTAACGCCAGGCACAAAGTCTGCTGTTCTGTGCATTGACCCTTAATGAGATAAGCAAAGGAACAGCCGTATGGCATCACAACTGACCTCCATCCAGTCCAGCGTCTTCTGTTTGACAATGGCAGTAGAGGATACGTAGGGAAGAGTGACAAGAGGGAAATCAATAACAAAGCTTCCAAAGGGCATGTTCCCCAACCTGACCATGACAGAAGTTCCTCAGTCAGATGGTAGGATTTTAGGTTTTGACAGCCATCTCCTAGTTTTCTTTGATACTGTTTGGTTCTTTCATAGGAAGAGAATGCAAGCAATTGTTCTGTCTTCGTCATCTTCTTGTTGCTCATGATTTAAGAGACATCTATCATATTCTTCCCTGACTTAGGATGTGTCTTTTCAAGACTAAGGTGTCCTAGCCTGTTTAGTTTTCACTTGTAGAGATGCTGTTTGTAACCTTTGATCATCTTTGTCGCCCTTTCTCATGGTATTTCCGTTCTACTATACTCATTTTTGCCTTTGATCTCTTAGGAGATGTAGTGTAAGAAATGGTTGGCCACATTTTTTAAATAAAAGTGAATGTAAATGGAATGAACCTGAAGGAGAGGGATGCTGAAGGCCCATGCACGGGAAGAGCGACCCTTGAGTCTTCTGAGCGTTTTAGTGTTCTCCCAGCGTGTATGGAATAAAATACCAGATGTCCTTCTGAGATGCGGTCACATGAAAACGAACCAGTTGGGAAAAATTTATCTGACTAAAACTTTTTATTAATAGCACATATTCTTGATTTCCCTTGCTCTTACATTCCTCTTTGTACATCAACATTATTGTTGCATCTTTGGCTGAAGGTGGGATCTACTACTAGTAATTTTTTGAGATTTGTTTTCAGTTAAAAATTGCCAGTGCAGTTTTTAATCCATAATTAAATAGAGAATTGTGATTGCACACTGATTTATTGTTTATCCCTCATAATCTCCAAAAATGTGTCCATGATGCTTTGGGTTGTTAAGTTTGTCATTACAATGTCCTATCAAAAGATAAAGTAGAAAGCACTCCACTTGGCATCCATCCTAGTTTGAACATAGATATCATAATCTAAAGTGTAAAAGCACGTGCACTCCATACGTTTTATATATTCTAAACATTCTGATAAACTCTAGGTAGTATTTATTTGACTTTTTACGGAAAAACAATAATGAAACTCCTTGTTGGCAGCTGGAGAAAATGCTGAGAAACTGAAAAAAAAAGTTTACTTTTCAGCATTGGAGGAAAAGAGGCCAAACTGTTATCTTGCTGGCTTTGAAAGGAAGGAGAAAAGACCAATTGTACTGATTTGCAAGGCAAACTTATCAGATTATTGTAAATTTATTATCCAGATGCTTTTTTGAATCTGCAAAATGCACTTGTTAATGCATTGCAGCATTAGTCTCAGATTTTTTCTGCTGTTGGTTAATGTTAATTTAATCTAACTTTTCAGCTGCCTATAGACCTATTTCTTGTTTGAGTTTTTTTTTGTTCTGCTTTAAAGTAAAAGACATGAGAAATTGTTCTACGTTTCATATAGGGTCAACTGAAATTAAGAATATTGCAGTAGTAATTCCCTCCTGTGTCTTCACTTTTGTACAGCACTTACGCTTTGGACAGGAGAATTTCCGACCGCTTGTTGATGTCGCTCTACGAGCAAACCAGTGCAACTAGTAAAATGAAATAAGTCAAGATATGTTACTCAAATCTGACAATAGATTCTTATGACATCACCTTTCATTACCCAACAGCTGCAATGTCAGAGAATAAGTTGGAGCTTGAAGTTGATTTTACCATTGTTTATTTTAAAATGCAAATGAGTGAGATAGCTCGTTATTGAAGGGAAACGAGCAGGCACGTAACACACCATCGTGCACTACCTGCTTCGTATTTATGCAGTACAGACTTCATTAGAGAGGATCAGATTAGCCACAGCAACTGATCTTACTGATAATTAAAATCTAGCTGGAAATCCAAGTGTTGTAAGACCCTGTCTGAAGAGCTGTGAAGCCTAGCTTTGACTATGAATTTTTTATTTTTTACAGCTGAGTGCTTGTTTCCATTTCGAGGACATAATTCAACATGGGACTAATGAATTATGTACAATCAGTCTGCTGGTCTGTTCTGGAGAGAGGGACAGAACGGCTGACGGCGGGTGCAGTTGTCTGGTTGTTATACTTGAGATACTTTTGATGGGGAGTGACTGCACGTCTCTATTTTGTTTTGCCTTTCAGATCGCAGACGGACAATGAAGGGAACGTAACAGCCGAGGCCAGCACAGGAGGGGTCAGCATGGATTCTGCTCTTTATGTCAAAACTGGACAGTCTGCTCTTGAAGACCTCTCAGGTATGTCTGGCAACACCACTTTTACTGACTGTGGTCTGGTCACGTAAGAATGGGCTAAAGCAAGTTTGAAGTCAGGAGCTCCCACTTTAGAGGGGATTTAACTTGGTTTTATTCCTAATATTTTAGTTCTTATTAGTTACTACATTTCTTTCTGCTCTTCAGCACTGGAAATCAAGTGTCAATAATCTGAATACTAGATGCCCAAGTTCTACACAGTCATGTGCTCCCCAAATTTCTTGAAATCATTAGGAATTCTGAGAACTTTATGTTTTTCTAGGAGGTGTGCAGCACCTTTCAGGATTAAGCTATTGTAAGGATCCTAACTGTTCCCAAACATCTGATATTTGTTTTTTACTTCTTTAAAACTTTGCTTCAGAGCTTACAGAATAGATTAAGTTAATTTCCTTGATGTTTTGGTTTGTTTATGGGTTTGTAGGAATCTCAATATTCACTCACATGAACTTGATCAATTTGAGAAGTGGTCTTTGCAGCAATATGAGACCAAAATCCAACTGCAGTTTACTGTGTCCAGCAGGCACAAGCTGAAACTGATTGTCATTAGAATAGTAGCAGTCTAAATAAGAAAGTACTGTATCTAAAATTCCTGCCACTATAAGCAGGAATTTTTAGCAACCACATTCTACTAAAGATCTACAATGTGTTTTTTAAAGTCACAGTCAAGTCTCCTCCTATTCCAGTTTCAGCAATGTGTATGACCTTGCTTATTGCATACTATTGCAGGTTATCTCATCAGTAGAATATCTCAGGTTTTTCTCACATACTCAGTCTTGGTGTTCTTCACTTTAACGTGACTGTCGAAACTGATTATCCGGCTTGGAAAAAATCATGTGGCTAAAAGTTTCACAATTGGATTAATTTCGTTCTGCAATGCTACATTTATACCTGTGTGCATGTATGCTGATGGGAAGGGCAAGAGGCAGAGTTACTGGTGAGGAAAAGGGCTGCAGGAATGCATAAATGAGCATATCTGTGTGATTTATGTATGGGTAGATTAAATATTTATAAGGCAAATAAATGGGTAAAATGGATAAAAAATAGATAAAATCTCTTAATGATCATATTGCCTACCCTAGATGTATTTCAGTCTGTAAGCTGAGAAGTGTTTATAGATCACAAAAAGTCTTTAGTCTTTAATGACAGATGTTATGTAAATACAAACATTATTCCAGTAGAATATGTAAGTTTGGGGATCCAAAAAAAAAAGGAATACAGCTGGCAACCTCAAACAATGGAGATGCAAAACCCAGCTGTGTGCAGCCAAACCCCACAGAGGCCAGCAGTCCATAAAGGAGTCTAAAGGGAAAATGAGCAAACAAAACAAAATGGTCCCTCAACCCAAATAAATCAGAAGAAATAAGGGACAGATTTCATCTCTCCCTCTGTAGCAGTTATTTATGCTTTTAATTTAAAACAACATATAAAACAAATATAGGTAGGGAAAACTGGGAGCTGAATAGTTTAGTGATACTGGCTATTCATGAAGAGCTAAGTGATTTAGTAATTAAGTTCTAGTGGCACTGTCCTATGTCTGACCTCTAAGTATACTTATAATTTAAGCAACTTAATGTCATTTAAAATTAATATAAATGTTATATCAATTTAGGCGTAAGAGTGATCTTAATATAAATTGGTTTATCTAGTCTCATGTATGTTCTCTTAAGACTTTTTCCACCCTTTGCCTTCAGTACTGGGAGATAAACGGTCTGTAAAAGAGCACTGTGACCTTTGTTAGGCTAAAGGCCTGTAAATATTTTATATTCTTTACTGCAAAAATGTGTAGATCCATGAGTGTCGAAAACGTTTTCTGTCCCAGAGACGCGTTAGCTAAAGGAATCTGTCTTGTTAGGCGGCTATTTCCAGTCCAGCCGAATCATAATGGTTTGACCATTTGGCTTAAGTGAGTTGTATCTCTGGGAGATTATTTCCCTGGGAGTAGAAACCCATTTAAAAAAATTGCTAACATGGACATGACCTGAGCCACTGTTGTTTGTCTTAGAGAGGCTAATGATTTTATAAATATTAAAGTCTATTTTCCGCACCCTGGACAGTTTACCATAGTTGGGGTACCAGCGTTTTGTGAGAAGTTTATGCTACTGTTGCTTTACAGGCAAGAGTATAAGACTTGGTTTTCTGTGCTACGAGCCTGGCATCTTTCAGAAACATGAAGTTTAAAGCAAAGACTGTAGAAAGTTCCAACAACAGCTTATGTATCTGTTCCCTAGCACTTCTGGTTTGTGCGGTATACAGGTAGCCATCTAAACCAGCAGTCGCATGCATGACCAGTATCCTGCCAACTCAAGAATGCATCACTTGTGCAGACAAGGCAGATACAAAGTTCAGAAAGTTTTAAATTTGCTGTCATATTTTCTTTAGTCATGAGTTGTAAACCCTGTAGAATGAAATAACTTCCTTCTGTGCCCAACAGAATTTTTGTGATGGCTTTTTGGAGGTGTTCTGTCTCAGCATTCAGCTTACAAAGAATATGTTGGCACTACGAGAAACTCTCTTATCTTCAACCTCTGAGAAGGTTTAACTATATAAAGCTCAGCTGAGTTAGCAACCAAAGCATGTCTTAATTGACAGCTGAGAGCAAGTAAATAAATTATGCTGAGGCACTAATTAAATTATTAATTTTATAAAAATAAACTCTGCTGAGGCACTAGGAGGATTTTTGAATGTATATAAACTCTACTTTTAGAGTTAAAAAACAGGACGTAAATGTGTTTTAGAACATAGTATTTAAAGAACAGGATTTCTAAATGCCAGGGAAACTAAAAGTCACCCCCAAACTTTGTGTCATGTAGCACGTTTGAGTAATGATAACTGTATTGTGCTGTGGACAAGGAAAAACTTCTGCTATTTTATCTGAAACATCATTCAGCGTGGAGCACCCAGTCAATGCAATTTAGTTTACTGGAAAGCTGCTGTTGTAGAATGAGATTATTTAAAATGGGAAAAAGAAGGTCTAGTGAAAATACAGCACTGGAGAAATTGGCTGTGTTGGGTTGATGTGAATTTTGTCAATACATGAGATAGAAAGGGTGGTATTGATGGGATATATCTTCTAATGAGATTGAAAGTTAACCGGGATTTAAATTGGGTCATATGGGGAAATGACAATACAGAAACGTCTGCTGGGAAGGCAGCCTGTGAAATAAAGTTAACAGTACGGAGCTCATTCTCAGTCCGGCTGCGGCAACGGCAGGTGCCTGCTGTAGGGGAATGGTATCTCCATTGTAGTCAGTTTGAGTATTAAATAGCAGAAAGTCAGGAAAAAAATATGTTTGAGTCAGATCCAGGCAGAGATAACGGCTCAGTGCTGTGCTATTTCCTGCCTTATCCTTTCTAATGGTCTGTTTTCCCTGCAGGAGAGGATCCCGAAACTCGGCGGTTACGAACTGTGAAAAACATTGCCGATCTTCGACAGAACTTAGAGGAAACGATGTCCAGTTTACGGGGAACCCAGGTCACTCACAGGTAACGGCATGACTTTGTTCATAAGAAAATGGAAATCATAGTGCTTTTCTTTACATCTCTCAGGTCTGGCTGAGTTGCATCCGTGAAAAATTAACACCTCTGACAGTGGAAGACACTGATCCTGTACTTTTTGTCTTTAGAGGACAGATTCTGAACTATGTTCAGTGTTTGTTGAGATTTATGATGAGTAATTGTATATAGAATCAAAGGTAGAGAATAATCTTTTTTTTTGTTAAATGTGTTAGGTGATGTTTGAATACAGGTTACAGTTTAAAATGTTTCTTCATCTTACTCTTGAACGACTTCAGTGCATTGAACGCCTCTCCCCCGATGTGTAATATTTTGTTTAAATAAGCAGGTGAACTGTGCCTGACCCACTTTGTCAAGTGCATAACTTGAATTCCTGGCCAATCTTTGAACAAACAAATTTTTCTAATTATTAGTCATCCGTGTGTATAACGGCTTTTTCTTTGTCAAGCAGCATTTGGAAATCTTCAGCAATATTTAAAATATGCTCTAAATAAACACAGGCTGTTTTTACATTTAAACATGCTGTGACTCAGATCTTCTCGGTGTTGAACAGGAGGTTTGGGAGAAGGAGCTGTTTCGCCCCTCTTGAGGTCGGGGTCCTATGTAGTGCTCAGTGCCTTACAGACTCCAGCCCTAAATGAGTTCGTTGGGGGAACGCTTTGTGTTTTGGCTTTGTATCTGAAACTGAGGTAGAGCTTGCAGAGATAACTCCCAGTGCTATTTTTCTTTCCAAATTTCAGTTAATGTGACAGCTTGTTATGATTTAATGACTATCACCAGAGGACACATAGATTTTTGCAGCTTATAGGTAACATTACATTGTGAATAGTACAGCGCTGCTTATTTTAACAAATATCCACAATTAAAAAAAAAAGAAATAAGACTGTTAGTGGAGCAGGAAAGGAAAAGGGGAATTCACACAGGTAAAAGAAGTTGCAGCTGTGGATTGGCTGCAAGTACGCTGCGACTGTTCAGAGTGTAACGTCTTGCAATTTATACACATCACCTGAAATCTCGTGGTGTAGCAGTTTCATTTTTAAGGTTTTAAGGTCTACATTTACTCAACTGTATTTTTTTAAGCGCTTTGGAAACCGCTTTTTGACACTCATGTCACTGCTAAGATAAGTGGTCGCAGCATTCTCAGATCGTACTGGCATTGCTGTTGGAAGGGATGCAAGTTCTTGGTAAACCACCACACATATTCACACACTCGGACACGGAGAGTGGAAGATTTCGTACAGCTGACACTTGTCAAAGACTGTATTTACAGACTGTGACTTAAAATGCTTGTGTAATCAAAGCTTTGTATAAATTTTATCAATATTTTGGGGGGAAAAAATCAATTCCTGAATATATAAAATATATTTTGAGAAATATTTTTTTTCTTTTCTTATTTTTTTCATTTAATCCTTTCCTCAATGTCAAAATAGCTACCATCTACCGTCTTGGTGCTGGACACATCTCCAGCTTATTAAGACTTCAAGAATGCAGCCAAAAAAATGAAATGTATCAGAAAAATAGTACTTTAGTTGGTTTTCCTTTACTCAGCTTAATATGCCACTCTCTCGCCTAGAGTGGCAAAACCATGGTATAACAGAGTTATATATGATTGAAGGTTAAAAAGTTATGCTTTGATACTGTGGATAATCCATTAAAAAGTTACTGCTTAAGTCTTCTCACATCTGTGTTGAGCACTTGGTGGCCTGGTGCAAGAGCATCATTATTTAAGAGCAGTGCTGGAGGAATGGACCCAAGTCTCTCAAAGCATTGTAGCAGGCGGGTTCTGCTAGTGCTGTTACTTACAGTCTGTAACTTGGTGAGAGTTCAGGATGTTGGGTCTTGCAGTCATCTGGAATCTCACGGCACTCTGCACAGCAGGCCACATTTAATCAAATGCATTTCTTTTTTTTCAGCACATTGGAAACTACGTTTGACACTAACGTCACTACCGAGATAAGCGGGCGCAGCATCCTCAGCCTGACGGGACGACCGACCCCCTTATCGTGGAGACTGGGGCAGTCCAGCCCTCGCCTGCAGGCAGGTGACGCTCCGTCGATGGGAAACGGGTATCCTCCACGTGGGAACGCCAGCCGCTTCATCAACACCGAGTCAGGACGTTACATGTATTCGGCACCTTTGCGGAGGCAACTAGCGTCCCGCGGTAGCAGCGTGTGCCACGTGGACATCTCAGACAAGGGAAGCGATGAAATCGATCTGGAGGGCATCACCATGGATGCCACCGGCTATATGAGCGATGGGGATGTGCTGGGCAAGAATATCAGAGCTGATGATATCACAAGTGGGTAAGTGCCTTTGCTTTTCTTCTTAAGTATCACACTGTATGTGATACTTGCGTTGCATTAAATGACGCTATATTCCCATGATTATTTGGAGAAATTAGAAAAAAAAAAAAACCACAAAAATATTCTACTACTATTAATAAGCATTTGGAAGGACAGCTCATTATCACAGTTAGGGATAATGAAATTTAAGCACACGATTTAAGTTTTAATTGCATGTTAAAAAAAATTTATTCCTATATTTGAACATACTCTCGCACACGATTAAATGTTTCCCTGAATCAGAGTTCATTGTGAAGTCAAACACATGCTGCAACGTTCCTTTATGCCCACAAGATGGAGAGAGTGAGGCATTTGCTGTACTTTGACTGAACTCTTGCTGCCTGAACTTTTAGGGGACATTTCACTGGAAGGAAACGAGTTCACCTCTCTGTGTAGGGTAAAATAGTTGTACGTGCAAAATAAAGGCTAAAGAACAAGTTAGCATGCAGAAATATGAACTGATAGACAATTACTAACAAAAGTTGCACATCAGCTTTTTACTTCTGCCTTCACTGGAAAAAGCGTTTGTTCTTTGCTCCATATTTTGGGGTTTTTGTCAGTATTTAATGCAAATGGCAGTTTTCCTGTTCCTTCTAGAAAGTGCAGTTGTTTTTTCTTAGCTCAAGTACATCAGCGTTAGACTGATGTTAAAACTGATCTTTGAGGTGTAAATTGCATATTTATTTTTGTGGCAGCCTTTTCCCTCCCTGGTCACCTTACATCCTTTAGTTTTCTGTAATTCTTTTATAAACGGCATTTCTTGTAGCATGGGCTTATTTGGAAGATTTAGTGTCTCTTACTGAAATAGAAAGCTGCAATCCAGCTGCTGCTTTGTCACAAACTTAATCAGTTCAGTTATGCAATCTAGAAACCTCCATAAACTCTGTCCGTTGCGAATATTTGGATGTTTTCACACTGTCCTTTTTGAGAAGTCAGACACTTTATTTTAAATTCTTCATTAGGGAAGCGGATAGTACAGAAGCTGATGCAAAAGCCAGTGTAAAATTCTGTTTCAGAATCTGGAATCAGCTTATACCTGAGTTTTGCATTCTTTGTTGTAGTAACAATTATTACTTTTCTTCTGGACTATGACTTTTATTCAAACTCGTGGCTGTAATTTTGGTCTAGAAGTGAGGAAAATAAATTCTGAGTAGCACGGTGGTTTCTGTAAGACACCTAGAGTACGAGCTGAGAAGTGTCCCTGGCAGAATTGTGTCTGTTCAGGCTTCTGCTGCTCATATCCTAGAGGAGCCCCATTCTTTGTAGATCTTTACTCAGTGTATAAAGTTCAGGTTCTAAGTTGAGGAAAAGGAAAAAAAGTAATAAAGAGGTTGAGTTTATGAATCATATTTCCAGATAAATTTGTGGTTTCACTCATCTCTGCATATCATTTCCTTTTCTGTGTCCATCTGGTCGTCCTGTAGAGTAAAAAATGGAAGTCTCCATAGTCTGAAAATACAAGAGTGGTCTTTAGATTCTGGGTCTAAGGAACTAATAATCTAATACAATGTTTTTGCCAGTTGGTACCTGTGTCACCAAAGCAGTGAGTTATATACCAAGAGTAATACCGAGAATGGTTAATATAACATTTAGCAGAGGAACCATATACTCCACAACACCTCACTCCTAGCCTTGAGCATTGGAATATCTTTAACTGAGCACCTGACTCTTATTTCCTACTAGTTTTTAAAGGAGGGAGATAACTTTCAATATTTACTCATATAACCAGCCACAGATTGATAAATGAGCTCTAAATTTAAAGTTCTTAGGACAAGAAGAGTTATGTATACAAATATCTTTTTCTTTTGCCTTTAGATACAAAAGCCAATTTTGCTGAATAATGTGAGTTGGTTTATTGACTTATATAGCACTGTTGTAGTCATTGACTGAGCTCCAAGGGCAGAATCTGTATTGTAGGTCAATCCATCATCGGAAAGATCCAGCTCTGCTTCCAGGTTGTGGGCAGGGTTTGGAGGTTGGGCGGTTTGGAGGTCCTCTCGTGGCTGCACCGGCAGGCATTTGAAGGGAACGTTCTTGAAAGCAGCCCCACGATGTTGGAGTTACATTGGCTGTGGAGAGTAATTGTGTGTGTGGATTCCTCGAGAAGGGAGTATTGCGGTATTGAATTGCAATGACAGCACTGGATGTAATCCCAGTATCAGTGGAGAGCTGGATATAATCCAAATATCAATGGAGAGGGAGGGAAAAAAATGAGGGTGTTACCTCTGGTGAATCTCACTGACACCTAATAGTGCTGGATTGTCATCTCCAGGATGAACAGACATTTTGGTAGTCTGTTTCATGAGTTAGCTTCCCCAATGTCAGTTTTTTCCCAATAATTAAAAAATAAAATAAAAGGTAGCATTTTGTCTTTGTGGGAGAGGAGTAATACTTAGAAATCAGAGAGGTTGCTTGGAATAAAGTATCCGCGTGACTTACTGCAGAACAAATCTCTGAGATCAACATTAGGGCGAACAGGCCCAATGTTTCCAGAAGCTGAGTTACAGTGCGGGGAAAGCAGCACAAGAGGGCATTTAGAGCATGAATAGCTCTTTATTAGCTGGTATGTGTTTCACTTTGTCATTTTTCAGAATTGCTACAATCCTGCAGCCTGAAAACCTTGGATCTGTGTTTTCGTTGGCAAACTGATAGGGAAGGAAGCCAAAATATTTGTTACAGCCAAAATAAATCCAATAGCCAAGATAAACTATTTTAGCCCTGTGATCCTGATGCTTTCTCTGAAATGTACTGGGTCATGGGAAGTTTCGTTTGGACTCTTTAATGAGTCCACTCAAGCAGAGCTCTGGCAGACAGACACCAGGATTGCTTTCACAGGGTTTGAAAGAGCTGCTTTTCCAAATGGGCAGAAAATACCTCTTTAAACTTAAAGTCTCCAGGGGGTGGATCAAAGGTAAGAAGTGTTCTTATTGTGGGAGATAAAACATCAACCGAATGACAAAGCGACTTTGGCAGTGAGGTGAGTGAGCTCGGGCCTTCCAGAGCCTCATCAGAAAGTGGCACCTCAAAGCCCAGAATTCTGTCACCTGTCCACTCCAAAGGTTGTTCCGGGTGGGGACACTAACTCTCATGCCTTTTTTGGGGTTTGTTCAGAAGGTTTTGTACACTTCAGTCTCCCTCCAGCTACTAACAGACACGTTCCTACCACTTTTCTCCTTTTTTTCCCAGCTCTCTCTAATGAGATGTACACTTCATTTCCTCTTTATCTGTCCTTGGAATGAAGCAACAGAGCTGCTGGTCAGAGAAGCCTTTTCAAATTATTTTCTTTTAATTTAATTAATCTTCTGCCTTTGTTTTTATTACCCTAGTGTGCAGCTTTCTATGCAGAAATAACAGCGTGGATATGCCGCTTAGTGCTGGTCACAAATTTTCTCAGGAAATGGTTTTGGGTACTCAGACACAGCTTGTCAAAACAACTTGTTGCAGGAGCATGGCTGCTCCAGCTACGTTCCAACAAAATGTAGGTTTGATGATTTGACAGCTCGGCCGCCCGAGAGCCTAAACTTGGCGGCAGGGCAGATGTGAGCGGCCTCACGCGGGGACCACGGGTGTGCTGCGTGCCAGGCTGGGCTTCGGCCAGTGCCCACCTCACTGTTTTGAGTGTATCTCATGAAGAAATGTTAACGAGTGACTGCCATACCTCACTCGCCTGGCCTAGCAGTGAGCTGCTGCCTCAGCCATGAGATGAGGACAGAAGGACTCAGCCTGCACGCGATGTTCAGGGGCCCTATGCTAAAATTCTCCCCGCAAAAACCTCCCGCAGGTGCGGAGGCTGTTGCAGGGGGGTAGAGACTGTTTACCGTTTTGTTCACCTCCCCATTTATTTGCTGCTCTGGGACCAATACATTCCCATTCCAGATCTCTATTTCCATAACTTCTTAATGTGTTTGTGTGTGTGATGCTCATGGGATTATGGTTCCTTCTTGTTTATTCAAGCCTTCGTGCTCTCCAGGGATCTTTCTACAAGCAAGTGAATTGGCAGCATCGATGAAAGGATGCTGAAACAGAGAGCAGGCCACTGGGGAACCAGGCTTCAGTCCTTGCTTCTGCTCAGGTTAATCAAACCCACATGAAAGTGTTGTGCCCTAAGTAGAAACCACATTTGTGATGCAGAGGCCTGTCTACCCTTGCGTAATGTGGACCCGAACCATCACTGAAACAGGGGTCTGTGGTAGACTGAAATTTAGTCGTTACATCTATTAGGAGGCAACAAAGAGTCCGATATGAAGAGCTGAATTGGGGATTGATTTCATTGCATGTTGAATAGTGTGGCTGATACTTGTAGAATTCTTGTGGCTCAGTTGCTTGATTTTGTGCTATTTACCAGTCAGACAGTGACGCGTCTTTTTCAGGTGCCGGGCTCATATGTGAGATAACAGCCCTTCACTCGGGCAAAGGTTTTAGAGAAAGAAAAGGAGGGCTTTGCAGTTTGCTGCTAATGAGAATTTTATCTCAGTAACAGTAATTAAAATAAACCATTTCTAAACTGTCTGCAACAGGAATGCTTGCTGCTCCAAGTAACACGCGGCTAGCTAGAAATCAAGAGTGGCTGGGCTCATCATGGTCTGAATGAGAACCTCTTCACCCTGTATGTTGACTGAGTGCTAGCTATAGGTTTTTCTGACCTATTTTTTGCCACGGTGATTACCACTGTATCTTTTTCTATATGCTTTGAGTTAGTGATTTTGCTGGACGTTGCACTTTAAATGGTAAGTGATAAGATTTCTTCTAAATACAGTGGATGGGTAAAACTGCATTCCTTATATGGCTATAATACTTCAACATGACTAAGAATAATTAGGAGGTTTATTTTATTTTTCTTCTCTGTTTAAGGAGAGTGTTTATTTGAACTGCCTTCCGTCTTCTAGGACTGACTTACATTTTGCAGAGTAGCAGCTATATATGGTAAATAGATAATTAACACAAATAATGAAAGGGTCAGGCAAGCGAACTCAAAATTTTGACTTTTGTGAAATGGTATTAGGAAACTTTGATTTCTGAATTCTTAGTAGACTGTATTGAAACTGGTTCAGAGCTGGCTTTTGGATTTATTCAAAGATGTCCTGCTGCTGTGCGAAGGAAAAGAAAAAATGGTGGCAGAGTTTAAATCAAAATAATATTTTTATTCCAAGATCTTTACAGGAGATGGGACTAGGATATTACATAAGCATTTTCAATTTTATTAATGTATATAATTTTAAATATTCTTAAAAACTGCACTCAATTCGGGAATAGTTCTGTTGTCAGCTTAATCAGTAAAACAGTGTTTGATGGTTTATCACGTGTGCTGTCTGAGCTCACACGCTCTCATGGGAGTGAGTGGAATCCCGCACAGTGTAGGATTCAGCGTAGGAAGACATCCTAGGCCTATAAATCGTACATAACCTTCGAGATCAGCAGGAATCAAACTTTTTATTCAGTATACTTCTAAAAGGGGCCACATTAGGTCACGTATAGTGTTTGTCAGTAAAACGAATTCCCAGGTTGTGGCGTGTTGTATTTTTTGCTTATTTGTGCATACTGTCCTATTGTTAATGACTGCCAAAACATGTTTAATAGCCATTAGCCTACTCTGGGCTTGTTTCTGTAATAAACACCTCAGCAGCGTTCGACCTACTGCTTCGGTGCCAACAGGTTTTTGAAATTTGAGCAAAAGGACCAACCAGGGTCCCACTCTGGGGCTAGCCAGTAGAGGGAGATGCAACCATACGGACTGGGTGGATGTGGATCATCTGCAGGGAAGGAGCAGGCAAGGCTGGAAGTGGCTGTGGAGCAGCACTTCCTCCGCTGCTGGCTCCGCTGAGAACCTGTGGAGAAGCAGCACTCCCTCCTCGTGTCTCTTTGGTCACACGTTGTTCCTCTCTCTAACAAAATTACAGAGAACGATGCAAAATGGAGCACTTATTCTATCTCTTCTTTCTATGTTTTTCATTGAAATAGATTCTAAGAAAGATTTAGGCATTTAAATAAAAATTGGCATATGTGAAACCCCATTCAACAGCTGCCTGGTTCTGGTGGAAATTCAGCTTGCTCCAGGCTGGCAGCCTGCGCTTGTTGGGTGTGATCGCTGTCCTCTCTTAGGTAAGGAATTACTACCCATATTTTACTGGGGTCCAGAGTGACATTTGCACACCTGAAAGGACTTAATCTCCTGAGTGTTTTCCAATCTTGTCAACCTCATCTTGACAGATTACCATCTCTCCTCTCCTCTCCCCAGATGGGGTCATTCATGTTTCATTAGCAAATGACTGGGTACATTTCAGAAACCGTCTGGGCATTGGAACCCCAGGGCTGAGTCCTTCCAAATCCTATAGTGGCTCTGCTGTGATTTACTGTCCTTCGTATGGGTGAACCTTCCAGCGTAGGGAACCATTTTGACTCCACTGGCCCAGCTGCAGTAAAGCGAGAGGCTGATGCCCTTTTCCATCCTCTGGAGAGCATGTAGTCTGGCATTGGTGTTAGGTTAGTCCAGTGGTCAGATTAATTCTTCTGTGAGATGAGTTGTGTGGTTTTTAATCCCCTCAGACAGAGAAGGGAGCAATTTTTTTTTGAAATTACGCTTTTGTGCTGCTCACCTTTAATCTGGGTATTCTGGACATAGATTTGGATTAGGAAAGCTTTGCTGTAGGCCCCAGACTTAACATCTGCTGTGGCCTAACTCCTGCTCACAGCTCTGAGCCAAGGTCTCCAAGTCACACACTTCAGGATTAACTCAATGGCCTCGCCTGATTGAACTAAACGTGCTCATAATTAAAAGATAGATTTGGGGAAAAATGTGGGGAACGGCAATAAATACAGTTAAGCAAGATTGTGTCTTAAAAACCATTAAGCTTTTACTGGTTATTTGGTTGCAAAGGGGAAAATTCTTCTAATCCTAATGAAGTCCTAATGCTCTAATGAAGCCCTCGCGTCTCCTAGCAAAGTTCTTGAAGAGTCACTGCCCCAATTCCTCTGTGAAATCTGTCTTATTCTCTTCCCATGAGTTATTTCATGTCTTGCTATCTTCTTGTACGTAGGTTAATCACCTGGCTTCTTTGAACCCTGCTTTGAGGGCTGTTAATAATTAGTATTAGCATTTGAAGTCTCATTGCTGTAGCCAGAGTTCTCCTTCAAGATACAGCGCTCCATTCATTTCTGAAGAGCTATTCAGCTCCAAGGTAGGTGAAGAGGAATAAGTAAAGCTTTAACCTGGCCTTTCTTCTCATTAACAGCCTAAAGAATGAAAGAGAAGTTGAGGCAAGCAAGGAGAAAATGAAGTAATATTTATATTTAATATAAAATTATCAATATAATCTTATTCTACTAGTGCTAGCTTTTGTAAGTCTTTAAATGGATGCTTTTCAGTGCCTAATCCGTGTCGTTGTTGTGGACGAGCTGATAGATTTGTGAAAGAATTTTTTAAATGGTAATGCAGCAAGCCTGTTCCTTGAGAGGAAGGAGAATTTAGGCTTCAGGTGCACTTGGCAGACAGGTTGCGTGTGTATTGGAAAGAGGATCATATGCTGGAAGAGTCTCCTCTGAAACAGGAATGGATGTAGTGATGTGAGAGATGCTTTCTTTGTATTTTAATATTCTTCTTTTATACACTGATAGTTTCTTTTAAACTACATCTAAGACTTCTAATTTCACAGCTAACTGGTTTCATCAGAAGCTGGATGAGAAGCCAGTGTCCTGGAGGGAACAGATGTGGGGACCTGTATGAGATGTGACCTGCAGTGGCAGCAGCCCCCCAAGTCCCTTACAGGCTGTTCTGTCCTTGGAATTCCTTCCCTTCCTTCCCTTGGCAAGCTTTATAGTAACGAGCTTGCAGACTTCTTCAAAGGGAGACCCAGCTCAGAAGACGTGTAGAAATAAAGGTAGCCCTGGGTAGCAGTGCCCAAAAATTGCTATCTGATGGCTGCTGAATAACTTATGTGCCAGGCAGCCAGAACTCATCTCCAAATAGAAAAGTATGGATTTCACAGAAGCTGCTTCTTTCTGTAGATTTCTTCTTTTTTTTTTTTTTTTTTTTTTTTCCCCAGAAAATGGTCTGAGGATTAAGTAGTTAACAGGTGTAAACTTGTTTTGCACCAGTGTCAATAAGCAGCTTCCGTTCATGTTATTAGTGATTAACAGGTGAGAGGTTTCTCTAACTAAACTGTGAAACTAAAATATACTTATTAAGTTTTGCGTAATCTCATTTTTCCTGTCTTACCCGTTGGTGGAACAAGTATCTCCTCCTTCTCAGCAGTGATTAGGATTTTTGAGATGGCAAGTCATTTATTCTTTTTTCTGGGTTTACTCCATGTTTGAGTTTGAGCATCTTCAAAACAATTCATAGTTCATTCATTAGTTTGTTAATTGCAAACAGTTACTGATTATTAGTAAAAGTCTATTGATTTATAAATTACAGACTGTCTTAAATGTAAAATTAAATTTTAAATGAAATGAGCAATAGGTTTGTGCTTCCATGACCCTGAAAGGTAATATTTGGTCTAATGTTAAGGATTTGGGTATTGTATTAGCAGTTCCAACCTGAAAGCTCAGGACCTAATCCTGTTCTTGAATGCCTTCATTGAAATTCATGTGGATCAAAGAATGGAATTTAAACCAGCCACAGGCTTGTAGACAGGGTATACGTTCAACCCTTTGATGAGAGAGATCAAGTACTGTGCCGATGTAGCGGGCGTTGTAACGGAGAGCGGTCAGGCAAGGATAATGGATGGAAGGATTTGGAGGGGAGATGTGGAGAAAGGCCATGGTCCAATTCCAATGTCATGATGGAAAATGCAGACCAAATTCATACTAACCTGAGAAGTTTGGGGCTGTCCCCATCCTGCTGTTAGGGTAACGTTTCTTTTTAAGTCAGATTTAGAAGAAATTCCTGGTTACAAGAACAGGTTTCTTTTGACCACATTTATCGTATTTCAGGAAAGGCAGTGGAGAATTTTCTGCTGTTGGTGGTTTTTAGTGACTGGAAAAGTTAGGCTTCTCCTTTGATACTCAAAGCTTCTTAAGCCTCTTGATCTCATTTAACTGACTGTAATGACGAGGCGGATGAAGTCCGGTGAAAATAAACATTTAAAGGAAAACTTGAAGGATAACAGTGTTATTGCTGCAGCTAAAAAAGAATACTTTTGAGTGTCAAAGCAAATGTTGATGCACAAAATAATCCAAAAGCTGTAATTCCTGCAAGTTTTTTTGTTTGTTCAGGTTTCAAGCACTTAGGTTACTGGGCAATTCTTCTGCCAGGAGGCACCTGGGCAGCTATTTCCAAACTAACCTTGAGTCCAAAGCACCAAGATGAAGCCAGGAGCATCTGGTCTGCCAGAGTCCGCTGCTCTCCTGCTTGTGGGTGTGGGATTATGGAGCTGCATGATGCTGAGCAGATCTGGGTCGGCCTGCCCGGTCTGTTGTGTGGTGCTGGCTTACCTGCTGCTCCGTCTCTTCCAAATACTTACGTAAAGAATGCCTGTCCCTTGGCTATCTATTTTCAAAATTGGGAAATTCGTATTCATACATAAAGGAGTGAAATGAATATATATGAAGTGGTAGAGTTGTCAGACCGTAAAAGTAGGTGTGGTGTTGGCTGTATACAGGGGTAAGTAGGAAGTGCGGACAGAAGTCAAGCGACTCAGACCGCTGCGTTTTACTGATTCCTGGCGTAACTCGTTCCTGTTTCCTCAGCATGCCTTTCAGGAAAGGGAAATAAATCACTTCAGCATCAGAAATAACCTGAAAATATTGCACTTGGAAGGACTTATTACAGCATTCAAAATTTCAGAGGCATGAAAAGGGTGTACTTGGCTAAGGAAAAGAGAAGCTTAAAGGTCCAGGTTGTCCAGGGAACTCCAAAGCAAATTACTTTATGCTTGTAATACAGGGCAGGGAGCCACTTTCTTACAGGAAAAAAGTGTCACCTAGAAAGTGGGCTGTAAGTCCCAGTTGTGCGTTAGAAGTGCATAATACTGCTCTTGTTTAACCTGAGTCTTTTCATAGTCGAAGAAGTTTGGTTAATTTTGTTTCCTTGCTGATGAAGAGTGGAACTACGGAGAGGGGTATTAAGCATTAACTCCTGAAAAGATTAACAATTCCGTGTAACCAACGTCATCACCGTCTCACAGTCCATTCATTAAGTGTATTTGTCTTCACTTCAGCGTATGTTTGACTTCCTTAGACAGTCATCCCCATTGGCTGTTGGTACCAAAGCACCTGAGCTATTATGTTAAATCTTTTGAAGATGTAGAAAGTACCCGTCTGTATAAAAGTCACAGAGTCTGGATACTACGCTTTTTCCCAGATCATGCTTTTAAACTTTTCTTTATTTTGAAGCAGGTAGAAAGATACTTCAAAGTGCTTGTTTTTGCACTGGATGTGCTTACAGAGTTCTTACAAATCATGAATGTAGCAAGGCATCTAGCACAAATTTGTCGTAGTTTTTAATAAGAAAAGTCAAAGAAATTATACCTAGTCTGTAGCTGGCCTAATACAATTGGTTGGACTGCAATGGGCCGTTTTATAGGAGAGGCTAGTATACTGCTATAGCTTACGACAGGGCAATAAATTGAGGTAGCGTTGAGTACTGTTAGAATTATACGCATGCAGGATAATATTTCCTGGGTTTCTTCCTCCCTGAGTAAAACCTTGTAAGATTATATTTAGAAAAATACACCTTCCTTATATTCTTCTTTCTCGTAAAGCAAAAATCTGCAGCAGTAATAATCTTGTGTTCATAAAAGCAAGATGGCTTTTGAGAGCTAAGGTGGTTTTAAGTTTGAAGGCATGGAGAGGAAGGAAAAGAAAGCAATGGCCAGAGGTTTGTGGCACCAGTAACTTTTAATCTCCATACTAACCAATGGATAGTAGAGAATTTTTTTTCATTTATTTTAAAGTATATTTATTGTCAATGCATTTTTCTCCACAGTATTTAGAAGCTAGTACCTCTCCTCCTTCTTTCCCCTCACTGTTACGTGCAGGACTTTAGGCATCAATGCTTTTGACATCTTTTTGTAATTAAACATTCCTGGGTAGAGGATGTTGCATGTAATTAAGGTACAAAGCTTTCAATCTGTGATTACACAAACCTGTTTCAAAATACAAAGACCTATCTTGTGTTGTTCTGGCATGTAAGAAACTTGTCCTATTTGTATAGTGAGTAGAAGTCATCATCTGTGTCTGTGCTTTCTAGGGGGTCTTGGTTAGAAAAACTCATGATTTAGTTGTCAAAGGTGCCAAAGGCGTCCAGCTTCTGTTGACTCACGTACGATTTATGAGTGCTTAAAACCAGTGAAAATCCAACTGTTAGTTTTCAGTTTGATGCAACTGCAGAATTATTGTAATCTGTCGGATTGCTGAGCTTCTGCTTAGAGGATGGAATCTCTTGATGTTAGTAAAGAGGCTTTCCATTCATTTCAGCATGGCTAACTCTTAAGAGACTAATGTTTCATTTAACATATTGTGGGTAATAGAATATGGAGAACAACCTATTTCAGCTGTAGTTGAAATACTTTTATCAAAGTTTTTATCGAAGGACGAGTCATACGTGAGAAATCTGACAGCAAAGCCAAAAGCTGCATTTTCCAGTACGTGTACAGCGGATATTCATACAGAAACACATTTCGTGTGCAGACAAGTACCTGCAATAAACCAATTAGCCTAGGTACATTAGATGTTTCTGCAAAATGCTGTTTGTGTGTTTGTATAACAGCGTGATCTTAAGCTCCACGTTTCTTTCCCTTTCTTTTATTTCAGTAGCTTAAGGAAAAAAAAAATATTCTTCCATGATAAAATATTTATAACCTATGTCAAACACTAGCTAGGATGCAAGACCTAAGGTGAATTCCACACGAGTTGCAGTTCGACGACTCCTCTTGCTTTTTACAGTCTTTGTTTGTGAGTTTGGAGAACCGTGTCCCTGCAGATTTGCTGAATGGAGAATACTCTTGTGTCTGACTTCACGGGCTTAGCAACCTTTTTGTTAGACTCCCCAGAGAGACTCCTCGGTTGGTCCTGGGAAGGCCCTGCGCAGATTTATACAGCTAACTGAAATGCTAACCAGCAGATTGTGCGAGGCTTCTTGACTCTTTACCATGTCATTTGTATAAAGGTAGTAATCGAATTTGACTTGGGTGAAGCGCATCTGTTGAAGTAACATCTCGCGGGCAGAGGCGTTGCTGGCTGCAGTAGGAGCATCTGTCCTTTCTCGCTGTGGATGAGGGTGTCTCGCTGTTAGGGAAAAAGCTCTGTGCTTGTTAAGCAAGAGGAAGATGTCCTGTGTATCTGGATATTTATTCTCTGGGCTGCTGTCGATTCGCTAAGAGTGCCTGAAGGATTAAGAAGATACAGTCCTGTCAACTGAGGTATGTTACGTGTCCAACAGTATGCCAGAGCCAGCAGCCGTATTGCTAGAGCTGTTAGAGGTATTTCAGTCCCAGCTCTGTGAAAACCTTTACGGTGTGTTGGTGCTGCTCCTGTAGATGCACCTGGGCTGAGGAACTGGTGGTGGTGGCACAGAGCTCACTCCATGGCAGTGCCTGGAGAGGTGAATGGGACTTGCCGTTCTAGCTTAAAGCTAGCTCACGTGTATCTGTAGTCAGAAATACTTGAAGAAATGAAGCTAAACCAACAGAAAAATCCTCCTGGTTTATTTTGACACTTGGAACTAGTTTACCTGCTACTATTGTGAAACGCCACAAAATATTTTAAAACATTATTGAGACTGATGTAGGGCAGCTCATTGAGAAGCTATTCAAGAACAGAAGACTGGACTAACTTATTAATTTCAGTACTAATATATTAAAATATTGTATTCATAAACTAAACCAAAGCACTGGTTTTCAGAAGTTTCATTTCTTGGTTACCACTGCATCCAGAAGTTACATTAAATGATGGCTATCACTGTCAGCGTCGATACAGGCTTCAGGAGAAATGCTGGATGACACAACCTGCGTTACTGTGAGGAATTGTTTGGGGTGATCAACAACATCTATCTATTCTTGTCCGCCAAATGTCATATTTGTTTACTTTAAGACTGATTTTTCATTTGTCTAAACTGGAAAGTAAGAGTTGTGCCACCTTAGCAAATTGTGAAGTATCAGATATATGCCTGGTAGTTCTTAATCTAAGCACAGTAACTTTAAATGCAAATCTCTCTAGGTCACAGTTGCACACGGAGTGCAATACAGGAGCCAAAAAAAAAGGTTGAAAGAAATCTTTTAATTCCTGCTGGACTTAGATTTCTCACAGTAGACCCTGGGAAACTCATTGTTCGTGGACCATTGACAAAACCTAGGATGAATTCAATGTGATTTTTGCAGTTAACTTGTAAAAAGGGTTGAGATTTCCATCGTGTTGCTTTAGCCTACACAGAACAATTCAGGATGGGATTAACCATGGATTTTTTTGGACAGGAAGGGATAACTGATGATAGCATTCACAAATATTGCATGATTTCCATCTAGACAACCTTAATGAAAGTTAAATATACTTCCTTTGTTACAATTGTGTTGAAATTCAGTTCTTATTAATTGGAGAGTGCAAGATGAGAGAGAGATGAGAGAATGATGAGAGGGGGAAAAAAAAATCTCTCATCAAAGTTTTCCTTGCTTCATATCCACAAAAGTGGAGAAATTGCAATATACAGTTAAAAACATGCAGAAGGCAGGCGCTACAGTAATATCTAAAAGTTTTATTGTTTTACTAAACATGACTTTTTTTGTGCTGTTTTAAAGGTACATGACCGATGGTGGTCTGGGCCTCTATACACGAAGGCTGAACCGGCTGCCTGATGGCATGGCTGCCGTGCGGGAGACGATGCAGCGTAACACTTCGCTGGGACTCGGAGATGCTGACAGGTAAGGTCTCATCCAGCACATGCTCACATGTGCTGGCGCATTTGATTCACGCTGTATCTAATGCGTATTGGATCGCTAAGATTAAATAGCTTTGGGAATTCAGATACTGAATTCTCTCCAGAGTATTTCAGATTATATGTTCACAGAAGAGTCAGGATAAATGCTGACTTTGTCTTCTGATTGCTTTGCTGAAATCTTATCTGGGTTTTTGTGGCCAGGATGCAACACAAGAAAGTGTAAAACTTCTATTTTAATAGTGATTGAAATAAAAAGACCTAATTCTCTTCTCATTTCCTGATTCTTCCAAGTCCAGTGATTCAGTGTGAACGGTCAAGGCCAGAGATCAAGAACTAGGGGACTAAAAATCCATAATTTGTGGGAGTGCAATCATAAAGGAAGCTGAGGGATGGACAGTAATGAGACCTATATTCTGTTAGAGTTGGGATAAATGGGATAAATACTTTTACTTTTAGTGGCATCAGCCTATAGCTGCTTCTTTCCCTTCCACACCCAAAGCTTGATGAGTGTTACTGCTGATGTACTAAGAGAACCGTATCCTTTTTCTTCTGTGAGGGGCCCCTAAGTATAAAACATGGATTTTGAGTTACAGGTTTGAACAAATTTCTGAACTAAAAGTTTTTTCTCGTTTTGTTTTGTTATCGATAAGTCTTTCCTGGGACATAATGCAGTTGGCAGAGTTTGACATGAGTGATACTTTCTTCATAGTAATGCATGGATTACTAAGGAAATACAAGTGGTGGAGATTCTAGCCTTATTTTCAAAGAAATCCATACTAAATTTGCTTTGTTGTTCGCTTTATATTAGAAAAGAGCAGGATGGTAAATCTAAACAAAAGAACAAAATCCTCTCAGAGAATCTGAGCTCGGTTTCAATTACTAAAGCAACATATGCTTGCCAGTTGTAAAATATGCCTGGATTTTTCAGGAGCTCACCTCTTTCTGAAATTTGCAATTTGAAACCTCTATTTGGCCAACAGCAGTCACTCTGGGTTGATTGTGGGTCAAGGCATTGCCACCTGGTGATGCAATTGGAGGCTAATCAAGTGTCATCCTTGGCCGTTGCTGTGGCTTCTGAACGTTGCCACATTAATGGAGGTTAACTGTTTACAACACAGGATTGGTCTAATAGAAATTATATTATTGTTTAAGTAACAGTCAGCCTTCTGGACAGCTAGTGATACGTTCCTCATCATCGATCCTTTCCCCTGTCCAATATTTTCTGTGCTTGCAACACTTTTTCTTACAATACTTAGTGTAAATTATTCTCACGTTTTATTTGCTAAGCTCCTTCCCTGAAGACACCACACATGAAGGACCAATTACATATGTTTGACAAGAGGGCTCATTTGTGTGTTTAAATATATTCCACTTAGAATGGGACTGTGACACACTGAAATGCAGTCCCTAGTTTATGTCAATTGTTTCAGCTTTGAAAATATTTTTTTTTCAGTTCACGTGGAGGGGACGGACTTTACACACAATAGAGACTCCGTATGGCTGGCAATTTAGCTGCAACATGGGGTCACAGAAAAATTACCCTTGGTCGCAGAGCTGGTGACATTATGATGTGTTGTTTTGATTGAGTCTTTTCGATTTAGAATGTAAGCCTGCTCACCTTATGCAGGAGATCAGAGTTTTCCGACAATAGGGCAGTGATTTAAAAATAGCTCCTCTTTTGGTTGCTGGGTGATCATGACGTGCAGTTTAAACCAAAAAAAAAAAAAATCTTAGTTTGAGCAGCAGTTTTCCAGGGTGAAAACTGGCGTAAGGAAAAGGAGTTGAATAAAATGGTGCAGTAATGAATCGCGTTCTTCGCTCAGTGAATGGAAGCAAGCGGGAGTTCTGAGTTGCTTTATTGGTACACCTAGAAAATGTATGAAGATTAAATTTAACTTGCTCAAAGCAGATGTTAATTGAATACATGGGAGAATGAGTGTGAAAAGCTCTGAACCTTTGAGTATAAGGTTAATCATTAAAAAGTTATCAGAGGAATTTTTGCAATTTGCTTACTTGCTTAGTTTCTTGTGTTATTAATTGTAGAACTCCAGTTGCGAGGCTTTTACTCGTGGGCTCTGGTAACATAAAGCACAGACCTTGGAAGGTACATTTTCCCCTGCAGCAGGGAAATCCAAACAAGGCAATTTAATTTAATGCTTGATTGCAAGGTTAATAGAATCATTGCACAGCACAGCTGAGCTTATTTATTCACTTCAAGACAATTTGTGTTTGCATAGAACAAAGGCATTTTTAATTAAAAAGGCCATTAAAATGCCTTTTTTATTTAGTTTGTGATTTTTTTTTAGAAAAAAAAAGGTTGCAAATGAGCCACCTATAGTTTTGTCTCCTCTATGTATATGGACTTTGTGCGTACCATCTGGTTATTTAAGTTGATTTCAAATTGCCAGATGCAGCTGCTTGCTCTGAGACTTTATTCTGCTCTTACTTTCATATATGTAATTTGCATTTATGAATACACATAGATAAGAGGGAAGATACTTGAAACTTAGATTTGAGTAAATCTTTCTGTAATTGCTTACTTGCATAACCTATTATTTAGATAATTCAGACCTGTGCTGATTTAGCATATCCTTGTGAATGCGACAGGAGACTGCATTAATGTGAGCTCGTCAAGAGAAACTTTAGTGCTGTTATTAGGGAAATGTCTGTATGACTTTGTAAAAAATCCTCAGTGATTAAGTGTTTAAATAACTACTTCAGAGCGTGATTACCCTGGATTGTTTGACAATTTATTTTGAGGTTGCGTGAATTACATGTCTTTGCATAAGAGTATAAGGCATAAAAAAGTCGTCTCAGCTTCTGACTGTAAGGATGTGTCTCATCAGAGAGCAAACTACGTCGTCTTGGTACTTCCAACAGCAAGAGCACTGGTGAACTGCAGGTAAAACACGGCTCAGGCAATGAGCATGCTTTTCAAGAGTGTTTCTGTATCGTGGTTCAGATCTATGATGACTACAAGGACGGGAGTCACACTCTTCATTAAAAACGACCATATTCAGTTTAACTCTTAGAAGGACTTGTGATTGAGGCTGGCTCCTGGCAGTATTTCGATACCATTTCCTGCTTTTGGCAAGATTTTTGGATAATCTCAGAGGAGGCTGTGGAACCGGGAGAGGAGATGGACAGGAAAGAAGAATTGGAAGGGAAGCAGAAACTGAGCAGAAAGCCAGAGGTTGTTCCATGCAGAGCATGGATCTATCACTATTAATAAGAACATAATTGAGTGCAGATTTTTTCAGATGCTATGATTTATAGTAATTTCTACAAATGTTAAAAATTATGGCTTTCAAAAATAGCTGAAGAGTGCTATTTTGCTGTTATTTTGCATTTTATAAAAAGAGATTGAGGTTATTTATATGTCTCTTGGCTCAGGTAGTAGACAACACTTCACATTCATTTGTGGAGTAAAACCCTTAAACTGGAGTATGTTTAAATTCACTAACTGCAATTTAATTTCTTGAATCCAGTGAAAGTGATGAGATTACTGCAAAGATGGGTTAGTGTTCAGTGCTGGAGGGAGATTGTCGGACTGCCTTCATAACCATGAGAACTTGGATCACACTTCAGAAGAGCTGAAAAGCAAGTTGAAGCAAGTCATCAAGTTGGGGGCAATATTGGCTTGTTCCCTCTCTGGAGAGAGAAGATGTCGTCACTGCTTTTGGAAGGAGGCAAATACCACTGACAGCAGAATTACAGACGTGGTGCTGATGGGTATCGCATAAGAAGCAGCATCCATTTTTCTTCTTTTTAGATGCTACTTTATTGTAGACAATGGAAAAATGTTACAATGTAAGAAAGGAAAAAACTAAAATTTTTTGTTAAAATACCTTTTATGTAGTTTTATAGTAGGATAAGACAGCTTTAAGTCCTCAGCATGTATTTTCAATTTTTCCTCTTAACTGAGAAAATGCAGCTAAAATTAAATGAAGATGTTTGCAATTCCTGGCTTTGCAAATGCAGAGTTAAGTTCTCCATTCACAGAGAATATCCGTTAGCCATACCACCCAATTACTACCCATCTCATCGTTACTATGGTTTTGCTACTTTAGCAGGGGTAGCATGATGCGTAAGAAAAGGGGAAAAACAGAGAAAAATGTGTCTGGAATAGATACACATAGACTTGGTAGTCTTTGTCTGAAAATATTAAAACATGACTGGGTTATATCTTAAACTTCAGATGGACCCAACTGCTGTCAAAGTACATAGAAATAGATATTCCTGCCTTGTAATGGCGGTGGAATTCCCATCATCTCCTTCCCCCACAGCATCTCCTGCTCCTGCAAGGCTCCCTCAGGAGTGTTGACATAAGTGTTTGTGGAGTTCCACAGTAAATGAGCTTGCAGGGAGATTCATCTGGTATTTTATGTGAATGGGTTTGCAGAGGGAGGATGTCCTTTCTGCCAGGAGAAAGAGTAACTCTATCCATTGAAGTCATCTACAGACCTCAGGAGATCTCTGCTAAGAAAGATGCTGCCAAGCTGTTACCACTCTATCAGGAAGATTTCATGCCGTCAGTTCACGGTTCCTTCCCTTCCAGAAAGCCCTGGCAGTTGTACTTGTATTCAGTTGTTATGACTGAAATAATGTATAAATTCTGCTTTTCCTGTTTTTTCTTTGCTAGGACAATGGAACACCTCTATATAAGGATCCCATATACTAAATAAGCATAGTTTTTCTAGAAACTAATTTAAAAGTTTCTAAGTTGTCTTCAGATAAAATAGATCAAAAAGTAAGTGAAGTGCCAACGCCCGAGCATTCATTGCTCACTGTATCTGTGCTGTGAGTCACTGCTGTTTGTAAATACATGCCCACGTATAGTTGCTTAACAGCAAAGTCACAGGACTCATGAGATTATTCATCCCTACCAGATCTTCTACTCTGCCTGACCATCTGCTTGGATTTTATCACGAAGTTAGAAAAAAATACTACTGGTCCTAAATAGGCAAGTTGTACCTTGGTACCTATAGATACCTATCTCCCTGTCTTTGAAGGATCCCACGTTTATCTTGAAAACCGAGTCGCAGAAACGGGGAAATTCACATTGCAAAGATTCTTTGAAGTTTATGGCCTTGGGATCTACTGATTAGAATCACAATACCATATACTTTTATTATCCAAGGAGCCTTTTTACAAGCTGTAATCCAAAGTGGGTTTAGTAATTGCAAAGTTAAGCAACAAATAGTAGTTGAAAGCAAAGGAATAGTAACTATACCTGAGGGCTGAAAGTAGCAGTACCAAAAGGAAAAAAAAAAACTTTCTACTTTCAGACAAGGCAAGGTTAGTCAAGGGAAGCGATGTCTTTTGGCAGATCCATGTCAGTGGGCTGAAGATGACAAATTTCTCAGCACGTAAGTTTTTCTTCAGGTCTAAAACAGAAGCAAGGATTTTCATTACTAAATACAGGTTAAACAGTTGCTCTAGACTTAGCAGGATGTATTAGTAGTTTAGACTAACGCTTAAAGACACAATGCCTAAGAAGCAGAGGAAGATTTAGCAAAGAAAGGCGTGGTATGATGTTTGTGTGCTGTAGATTATTTATCACCCGTGCAACATGGAGGGGTTAACTGGGGAGAGTGAGCAAATTATTACAGGCTGTAAAGGCTGTCTTTTTATTGGATCTCTGGTTTTTAACATCCACCAGAGTTATTATTTTAATACTCTGATTTATTCTTTGAAGATGCTTTATAGAACTCCCTTGAAGATGAGAAGGAAGAGGTCAGAGATGAAGGGGCTGTGTGAGAATTGCCCTCCTTGAATAACCAGGTGGTTCTTAGCTTTGTGGCTTGCATGTGAATTTATTCAAGGGGCACAGTATTACTTTTTTTTTTTTTTTTTTCCTTTTTTTTCCACGCACACACTTTGGGGAATACATATGGTGCACTGGATGAAGTATACTACATTCTGGAAAGTACTTATTTAGGGTTTGGTGATATGTCAGTTCTGTTTAGAGAGGCATGATGCAATGGAGGAACACTGGAAAGTTTTGTTTATCCCTCAGGTTTGGTCTCATTTTCGTCAGCAAAGAGTTTGCTTCCAGCAGTCAACTTAGTGAGGCTGGGAGCTGTTTGAAGGCTAGAAAGAGTTTTGAGGAGAAGGACAAGTTCAGGAGGGACATAATTTTTCAGCAGAGATTCTACTTGCTTAAAAATTTCTGTCCAACTCTAGGTTGTCACATCATGTAGCAATAGCTACATGATTGATGTGCGAGGTTTTGGTACTCGAAGCAGTTTTGTGCATATTACTTGACAGACTTTTTGTTAAAATGCAATTTGTTTCCCTATGGGAAGAGTCCCTTTTCCATGTATACCTGGCCAAAAAAAAAAAAAGGCAGATTTTACTGCAGTTAGAACCTAAGTGCATACAAGAAGCCAAGAGTTACCCTATTCTTCTCATTTGACTAATACCTGTTTTTAAAGCTCCACAGGCTGACAATGCCATTGAGAGCAGTTCTTTGCCTTTTTCAAGAAGTTTCTTCTAATGGGGAGCTACAGTTCTACCACTGGACACTAAAAACAAACCAACCCAGCAACCAAAACACCCCTGCAGTTGCAAGCTGTTCCCTCCAAAATTAGTACATTGGGCAATCTTTACATGCTTGACTGTCACTATCGTTCTAAACCCCTTCTTCAGAACTGGTTTTTTGCTTAGATGTAAACACTGAAGAGATAGGCTGGATTTAGGCTTTAGGAACTGCATTTCTTGTTGAAACTTCTTTCTTCATGTCATGCTCCTTATTTTTGTTGCTGTGATTCTGATTCTGTATTCCTTTCTATTTTGGGGCGTTGGGGGGGTTCTACCTCTGCTCTAGCATCTGTTTTTAATTAAATTTAATTCAGCTCCTGCTTAAGTCAGGAGCTGAAGTTCACTCCAATGTGAATGGAAGGTGGCGGGTGCCTCAAGGGAGCTACTTACTGTGGCCAAGTGAGGACTTTTTTTTTTTTGCTGTGGACAGCTGGTTATGTCCCCTGGAAGGCTGCACTGCTGCGTGCGTACAGGTGAAGGGACTTTGCCTTTTTCAGAACTGTGGAAACAGGGGAAAAACTGTCTAATTCAAGCAGCTGACTAATTTGCATCTAGGGATGGCAAAATCATGATCCTACACCACTGGAACTAGATTTTCCTGAAGTGACATTTCCTTTCACAGACACCCACCTGATGTGTGTAAGTATACAGTTGATCTAACTGCTGATTTGGAAGCTCTTCTGAAACTCAGTATTTCTGGTTCCTCTGCCAGAGATTAGCACTGTCTTTTCTGTTGTATGAAGTGGCTTTTAAAACACTTTAGGCATGTGGGAAATTAAGCTTGTATTCCAAGGGTAAACAAGATTGTAGATACAAAGGCCATTTTGAACTGTATCAGGGTCTTTGTGCTTTGCATGACAAACCGAAGAATGTGAAATGCTTGCTGACATAGTGCAGACTTTGTTATTTGGTTTTCCATGTCGAATGGCAAGAGAGTCAACATAGTCTCACAACTGACCTACACCAGTAACCTCTGAGTTTGGGATTTGGCGATTGAATAGATAAAACTGATAGCAGACAGCTGTCAGGCTCCAAAAGAAGAATCCCAGTTTGGGGCTGTTTGATGAGCGTGGAAGCTCATTGTGGCTGTAAAGCAAATTTCCAGAGATATGTTTTTTTTCTGAATATTGTGTGCATTACTAAATGTCTCATTACCCCCAAACCTAAAGATTCTCCCTTTGGTCTTTGTTTACCCTTCTTAGATAGTTTGTTGAGGCTTTGGAGTTGTCTGTAATTGTACATTTCATCAGAATTTTTCATTAGGTTTTTGTTTGTTTGTTTGTTTCTGTTCTATAGCGATGGTATTCTCTTGTGATTATAATAATATTCTATTCATATTAGCTTACATATTAATAGAAATATTAATGTTAGTAGCCAGGTTCTAAGCTTTTTCTTTAATGGCTGAATGTTTCCTGTAATTGGAAAGTGATATCAACATCCTGAGTCCAAATGCAAGAGCTTTGCTGGTTTTTTTTTGTTTCTTTATTGCTTATTTTTATTGAATATTTAGTCATTTATTGCCAGTCTTGTCCCCTCTAGTGAAGAGCTTTCAAACATGGTACTGCAGAGGAGGTGAGGGGATACCCTCTGTTTCATCAGTGAGAAACCTCCAAGGAATCCAGGATATCCAGATGCTTTGAAGGATCCATTGCCTGCACAGGGAAATGAGACTCCAAATTTGGACAGCTAACTAATACATTAAAAGTTGTATGGTACTTACAGCACTGTATATCCAATACGCATCCACATCTGCAGCGTAGTGAGGAGCTGTAAGATATCCACAACTTTAAGGTCATATTTAAAATCCTACGTATTTCAAAGCATCTCCTTCAACTGTCCTGAATGGCAGCTGCTGTCTTAAGAAGGTAACAAGGTAATAGGGATACTTTCGGGCTGACTGCTATCAAAAGAAAGGAACGTGTCCTCATTGAGGCAGGAGATAGGTTCTGATAAAATGAAGGTTCACTCCCTGTTTCCATGCTACATCAGAAAGAGGTGCACTCTCTTGCCTCCTCTCACAGACCTTATCTACCAACTGTAAACTTGGTTGTCGTAAGGAAAGGAAAGCATCATTTCTCACCTACGTCTACGCAGATAGAAGTGCAGAAATTTGGGCATATGGTCTAGGTAGAATGAACATCCAGCCCAGCCCTGCTGCATTTTGCAGTAGGGGTGCTGAGGGAGTGGCAGGACAAAAGCACAAAACTGTATTTTTGCTGCCCCTGGGATTCTTGGAGCTACTGCATTTATATCACTCCATTCCTTGGTGTCATGACAATTTCCTTGGTGGCCACCAAGATATTCCATGTTGAGGGTCAGTCCCCTTCTTATCTGTAAGTCCTATTCTGCTCTTCTCAATTCCTTAGCTTCCTCATGGTGTAGGGGTTTTCCAGCTGTATGATAAGGTGACTTTGTGACCTTTTTATGACAGCAAATAGGATTCACAGTGAAGCTGAGGCTCCGCAGAACAAGTCATCACTTTGCTCCTGATCTTTCTGAGTTGAGCCCCAACATCCTGAGGCTTAAACAGTGCCGTGTTAACGCAGCTCCATGGGGCTTAGAAATGCTCTGCTATTCTATAAACAGGCATTAAGGCTTTCATGTGATAGCCTTACGTTGCTGAAGTATATACAGTTAAATATACATTTGGCCAGGATAAATAATTGCATACTTTACAGTGGAAACCCTTGGAGCTACACTGTGCTGTTACAGCAGTATGATGAGAATGTGTGTAATTTGTTTTTATTAGTAAAAGTTTTTTATATTCTCACTAAATATAAAACATCTAATTTTATTAATGCTGATTGCTGCAATTTAAGACTAATTAATTTGACGTAAGTGGCATTGGAACAGCGTGAAAGCTGTGTGCAAAGTTAGCACAGGGAGCCTGGGTAAGTACCACATTGCTAGAGGCGATGTTTATGTGTGTCCAAGTGTATATGGTCAATAAGTAGCCAGAGGATCAGCACTAAACATTGGAAGTCTGATTAGTGACTGAGCAAAGTCCAAGGGCTGAGGTCAGCTCTTTTTAACTATATGATTTTTTTTTTTTTTTTTTTTTTTTTTTTTCCCCACTTCTTAACTTACAAAGGCTCAGCTCAGCAGCCACTGTGGAGTTACCATGTGCTCTCATCAGCCTCAAGTAATCTTTTTATCTTTTAAATCTAATTTTAACTTCAAAGTTTATCTTCTCTGATTATGTTGTTAGTTTAAGTTAATTTTCATATATATCAACTAATTCATTCGTTTTGGTTTGGGGGAAATGAGCAAACCACCTTGAGTGTTCAAAAAGGTTTTATTCCCTCTTTCATCTTCATTGTCAAGATTGATTTATTCTTGTTATGAAACTTGCAGCTAGAAATACTCCTCACAACGTGACTTAATGCCTTAAACATCTCTTTGAAAGTATTGGTGTTATTTGATACTATCTGATACGTGCTTGCATAGTTTTATGTTTCATTTGCATTTCTGGCAAAGATTTTATTTTTATTTTCAGCGATGGCTGAAACATAATGTTGCATTTGCAAAGCTGGAACTGCTTTGAATGCAGAAGAGGAGAATGGAATATTATCAGGAAATAGCTAGAAATGAATTTGTAGATAAGTGTATATGGAAGGGGAGGAGAGGGAAAAGAAGGAAAAATCACCAACATGAGCCTCTGGGAAAGAGATACGAGTATCCTGTGCCAAGTGAAGTTCACAGAGGTTATGTTCTTCCAGGAAAGCCTTATACTCCACTTAATCCATATTTTGGGACTGCATAGATTCTCTTATGTACTCCTTGGTAGATAATTTCTCTATCTGTTTGTGCTTGGAGAGCATTTCTGAACCAAAGAACTGATGAGGTGGATCAGATGGTGGCAAGAAATCTGCATGTAAACGTATCTAATGTCTTAATGTGCATGCAAAAGAAATAAGATTATGATTTCAGGTTAAAGTCAGGGTATGAGTTCTGTGCTCTAATTTCTGCTGAAATTCTTTGTTGGCTTCTAATGATAACCACTAAGCCATTTTTTTGTTACTATATATTAAAAGTAAGTGTGCCATATGGCAACATGAAGTTGCTTGTTGTTGCTTTTGGTCAAAGAATGCTGGTGGTTTGGCCTCCAACACCAACATCCAGAAGGTAGAAACAGAGGTGTCTTCCACAATTTAGTGACAGTCTGCTTCTCTCTTAGCATATTTTTATGGGCTGACCTTATGTTAGCTGTAATGAGCTAAACATGTGACTGATAATCGTTCTTTCCTGTGAGTCGTACCATATGTTTTCCCTCTTTCCATCACCACAATTCCGGTCATACTTCACCCAGTTATTTTACCTTTCCTACATCATCCCCTCTGTGCTACCAAATGCTTTTCTCTTGCAGCCTTTTATCTCTTTCCAAGCAATGCATTTTGCTTTCAGTGGTGGATTTTCATCAAGTCTACCTTTGTCCTCAATGAATTACTGAAACCCAACTTTGTCCATGAAACATGTTTGAATGTTAAAGTTGCTCACCACTTTGGATACATTCTCCTCATATTTAATAACATCAGTCTCAAATTTCACTTTTAGATTTTAACACCGTTGGAATGAGGGAGCTTGCACTACATGGTGATGCGGTTAAGTTTATTATGGCAATGTATATGTTATCGAATCATTTAGGAACAAGGGATTATTTTAGAAAGAAAAAAAAATGAGAGCCAAAGGTAACTTACAACTTGGCTCAGCAAAGCCGGGTGAGATCATGGGAGGAGAACAAAACTTTATTTGGATATTTTCAGCAATAGTAATGAATTGTAGCTATAACTTAAGTAGAATGGATTCAAGGGAGACAGGGAAAACCTCTCTGGCACTTACTGACTTGTAAACTAGTCTCTGGGAAGTTTGTCCTTTGAGGCTTTAAAAATCTGTTCAAACCAAAGCAGAATCACACAAAGAGGGATTTTCCAGATTAAAGTCTTTGTTTCATTATTGGTACTGAAGGCAAGGACTTTCCTCGTAGTTTGTTAGAGGTGCCTGTTATGATGCAGAATATGAATCCTTGCATTAATCTAACTAGTAACCTGGCAATTTTCTTCTTTTTGGAGGGGGATACATCTAGTGATTTTTATCCTTTCATCCTATCGTCTCTTGTGCGTTTCACTTCAGTAAAGTCTCTAAACAAAGGTATCTAATGACCACTCCTTAATTCTAGAGGAATTCACTGAACTAGCGCTATCTTTATCAGTACTAGTTTACATTAAGTCTCTTACAGCAAAGTAAGACAGCATTTCACAGCTCAGCCCTAACAAGATGGCCACATTCTGCCAATGTTGAAATGGGACAACAAGATGAGAGGCTGGCTTGAAAATATTTGCATTTCATTATTGCACTGGATTAAGACAGAAAATAAGAGTTTGGGTTTTTATTCTTGTTTTTCCCTTGCAGAGTACTGATGCAATGATTAAGGTTCGAATATAAAAAGTCAAATTGAGGTCACCGCTGTGCCTGACCGGAGCAGGGATCTTCATCTTGGCCTCCCCTATTTGGGTCATTTCTTTAAGACTGTTTTTCTCTGTCTTTCCTGCCAAATTATTTGCTGGAAATAATATCAACACAAGATACTGAAAGGTGTTAATGGCACTCCTGGCTATTCTAGAGCTATCAGGTCACGGAAGTGGGATGGAAAGAATTAAGGTTGAAGTCCTTGAACTCCCACATCCCCCCTGGATCATTTAACTATGAAAATTAA
Organism: Chlamydotis macqueenii; assembly: GCF_036417535.1. Taxonomy (NCBI): domain Eukaryota; kingdom Metazoa; phylum Chordata; class Aves; order Otidiformes; family Otididae; genus Chlamydotis; species Chlamydotis macqueenii. Next base: position 68,124,826 of record NC_141560.1, on the reverse strand, counting down.
CAAAGGGTCCAAGGGAGCCTCCTTAGTGAAGAGTTAACATTTTTTTTTATAAACCAACAGGATATTTCATTATATTTAAGCAGAAAATTCCAAACTGCGTCTTAAGCAATGTCGTATCAGTAGCAGAGCTGGTAGTTTGAGAGTTGTAGTATCTAAAGCTTGACAGAGTAAAGGAGCCCGAAAACCTCTTTTAAACAAAAGGAAGTTCCAACTGGATTCCAGTTACTGCTTCTAAGCTACTTTTGTGTCATCGCTGTAGTGTAAAAGTGCTGTGTTTGGCCTACAAAGTTCTCAGGATCTCAAAGGAAGAATGAGTGGTAGGGAACAATTTGGGCGTATATATGTATTGCATATGAAAATTGCATTAACAGCAAACTGCGTAGTCCATCTGCTGGGACAAGCAGGCAGGGGTTCCCCGCGGAACAGCCGTCGTCGTGGTAGAGCAGTGATCCACCTCTGCAGCAGATTGGTCTGCTGCATCAAATCGGAATCATAAGGAAAAAAAAAAAAACAACCCATCACGAATGGATGGATAAGAATGTGTATTTACAGACAATTTCAGTTGTGATGTTTCCCTTCCAGTTTGTCCCACACCTGCTTTTTCCTTCTCCAGGCCCAGTTGAGGCTTCGTGTCCCAGTTCTGTTGCGTTTGTGCAGCAGGTCCCAGCCTTTGACTTCAGATTTTCCATCTAAATTTGTTTTACCTTTCCTTTTCTTTTTTTTTTTTTCTACTTATTCTCCACATACAGTCTCCGTTTCACTTCTAGACTTACCATCCCTGTTCTCCAGGGCCCTCCAGAACCAAATGAAAACTTATACTGTAAGACAAGGTTTCTCAGGGAAGATCGATATAACTTAATAGTAAAATCATGTATATTTTCTAATGATACTCAGAAATTGTTGTGCTATTTTTAACTGAGACCAAAGTCTATCCTTAGGTTGGCATGCAGTTTGGAAAACTTCAGGCCAAATAGCTCAGTTTTCGCAAAACAATAAATAATTGAAATCATTCCCCCCGATAATTATTTCATTATTGTAACACAGCCATCTCTGAAGCAGAGGGTGTAGCCTCAGAGAGAACAAACATGCAGTGCAAAACCCAACAGGGCTGGAGCTGGGGAAGGAATTACTGGGCAAGGAATGGTTTTGCAAGTTTTTACTCTTACAGAAATGTTAGGAAAGGTTAAAGAGTCCTGCAGAGACCCTGGGGCCTCAGGACTTCTGAAGGGTAGGGAGTGGAGGGAGGAAACAGTGCCAGCATCAGTGATACAGGCCTCTCTTCACACAGGGCTCACAGAACTGGTCCAGCAAGAAAGCTTTGCTCAGATCTACTGAAAAAAAAAAGTAAAATTGTGCTGTTCTGTTACATTTGGGCCTGTTGGAGCAGGTCCAGAGGAGGCCACGAAGATGATCAGAGGGCTGGAGCACCTCTCCTGTGAGGACAGACTGGGAGAGTTGGGGCTGTTCAGCCTGCAGAAGAGAAGGCTCCAGGGTGACCTTGTAGCAGCCCCCCCTGTAGAGGGCCTACAGGAAAGATGGGGAGAGACTCTTCAGCAGGGCCTGTTGGGACAGGACGAGGGGTAATGGTTTTAAAATAGAGGGAGGTAGATTCAGACTGGGTATAAGGAAGAAATGTTTTACACTGAGGGTGGTGGAACACTGGCCCAGGTTGCCCAGAGGGGTGGTGGATGCCCTATCACTGGAAACATTCAAGGCCAGGTTGGACGGGGCTCTGAGCAACGTGATCTGGTCGGAGATGTCCCTGCTTCTTGCAGGGGGGTTGGACTGGATGGCCTTTGCAGGTCCCTTCCAACCCAAACTATGCTATGATGTCATGACTGGAATGATTAAAAGGTTAAATTCAGCTGAAGTAAAATATAAGGAGGATGTCACAACATTGACAAGGTTTATGACTGCACAAGTGAGCTTTTGTTTTCTCCTACTTTCCCATTTTCTCCCTTTAAAAAAAAAAAAGCCAGAAAAAGAAGCCTAACTGCATGTACCTTGTTATCAGTTAAGAATTACAGAGCGATAATGTAGGGGAGGTTACATATATTAACGGATCATTTAAACAGCCTGCAGTTCAGTGATGATGGGGGTGGGAGGGGAGTGTAGCACCATGGGAGAGGCTCTGCCGAGCTCTGGACTGGATCAGATGCTTGGGGGCAATTAAACACACGAGATTTTCCCCTTTAAACAAAGACACAGAAGGGAGTCTCCTTGTTTTCTGTGCTGTTAATCATCTAGAGAGAAGAACCAGTAAAGGAAGAAAGAAAAGATGGTGCTGTTTAAAGGAAGGATGTTAGACCCCAGCAGGATGCCTGCTTGAGTTGCATCTCAATAAATAATAAGCACTTGTTATGCTAATAGTCACTGTTTTCAATAACATGATTTGCATGCAGATCATATGCGTGTTAATGACACCGTGCACACAGCCAATAATGCACATATTCGGTTTTGTCCTCTGCACTTTTGTTTGCAAAATGGTGCATCGCATTAATGAATATTGCAAAGTTTTCGGGTGCAAATAAATAGCTAAAACGAAGAGCAGCAGCATACCGAGCCAGATACGCCCCGAAGATAAGCATGCATACCAGAGTTTATGGAGGAAGCCCAGGGTTAGTGTCACCTTGCACTGCACCTGATTGTAATGAGAGAAAAAAAAAAAAAAAAAGAAACAAAAGAATGCATGATAATGCAATGATACATGATAATTAACCCCATGTTGGCTAATTACTAGGTGCGTGCTTGTGTATATTGCTCTGGCTTTACACCAGAGCACAAAGTTTGGTAGTTTTATACTGGCTTTGTGCCGTCTGGAGAAGGACGTGTGTGGGCAGTTACCCCTTGGAAAATTTTTGAACACGTGAATCAAAGCCGTGTTTATATTAGATGAGTGCTTCGCATCTTGTGACTGTAGTATTTCTGACACGTGTTGGGAGGACAGGACTTGTGGTGAGCTGGGTCTGAAGGGCAGCTCCACATATTCCTCCTTCTCTTCCTTCCTTCCTTTCCCATGCATCTTCTGGATGCCTAGCATTTCTCATTTCATCATGTCTAATTGGAAGTTCCCACTTGTCCTCCTGACCTACTGACTTAACTGAGCAAGACAAGTAGAAATTGGCCCACAGGGTGAGAGTGCCTGGTGCTAGAAATGAATGATGCCCTATAAAATGTGATGATGTGACAGCTGAGGTTCAGTGTTGTGCTGAATCTGCATTGCATCCAGACCCACTTCAGTATCTTCAGATGTGCATCTGTAAAGCATAACGCAGCGCCAGTTCAGGAATCTCTGAACCATGTTGCATAACACCATGTAGCTATGCCCTCTGTATTTATAGCTGTACTGATTTTTTCTGACAGTTTTGACACCACTGAGCTCTGCTTTCAGCTTATTATTACAATGAAATTTTAAAAAACCAAAAACAACCTGTGGTATCTTGGGAAAAGATCTAAGTTGTTATCTGGCATTCCAGACTAAATATTTAACTTAGTTCATAAGGTATATAATAGAAATATTTACCTGATAGGAAACTGTAAGAATATAATTTACAATTATTGCCAGATTAATTTTTCAGGTATCAGATAACGACACGTTATCCCTGGCATGGAAACCATGAACTGGATTTGCCCCGTCGTGTACCAGTTACAATCGCTGCTCCAACTATAACTTGCTGTGGGGAAGGAACCTCACGTCCCTCACCAGTAAGCTCATGGCCACTGCTGCTATTCTGAGGTGGCTTCTGCTGAACATGTGTGCAAGGACAGAGATTTAGGTAGCACTGAGTTAGCAGAGTTGTCGTCGCTGAGGACCACAGGCAACCTTGGCAAAGCCAGTTGGTACGCTGCAGAGTCTAAACAACGTGTTGACTATCATCTTGTCCTTCTGGTGGGATAAAAGCAGAACATTTCACCCTGAGAAGCTCTCTGTGTTTGCAAGAAGAGTGTTTTCTAAGTGAATCATTGTTGAGCAATGGAAAATAAATTTTTAGTTTATTGACGCTGCAGCTAAAATGTTGACCTTTTGATAAGAGCAAGTCTACCAGATGAAATTTCCTCCAGTCAGGCTTCTATAAAGCTGACATGTGTTAGCTACCTGAAATGCATGCTGCAATCCTCTAATCTGTAGGGCCATTAGTCTTCTCAGACGATCTACAGCTACAATTTTATTAGGGCTTAGCGAAGGTCAGAAGTTCACATGGGCAAGTTGTGATTGCCACAGGTGTTCATGAGATAATGAAGGAGTTTTGTGGAGGGCATACTTCTCATCAGCTGCAATTTTCAAATATTAGTTGAAATTCAGTGTTTTATCTGACAAGCTTGGGGTTTTCTTACCGCTTAATAAGAATGTCTGTATCCGAATGAGCAAAAATATTGAGTCGTAAAAGTTGCCGGCATTATTCACAAAGCCATAAAATGTGGAGCTAGGAAGGGCTTTTCTTTAAATGTACACACGAGTTAGAGCAGCTGCCTTGTAGGTAAGAGGTTTGCTTCAGTTACCTCTTGTGTGAGGAAGATCTTAGTGGTTTTCTTAACCCGGCGTAGATAGCAGTGGCAGGGAGGAGAAATACCTGAAATTCTATATTGTGTTAACAGTCTGCAGTGAATTTGGAAATAGCAGGTTAGTCTAATTGACAGGCGGTACTAGTAAGAATAAGAAAAAAGCAATTCACATGAGAAAGCATGTTTGAAAGTCAGTGAAAAGTTTTTTTGCAAGGTAATGGGAGAAAGAGGCGTGCCTTCTGCTCAGGTACAGCCTTTGGAACATTCTTGTGTTGTACCGGTGAAGCAGATCCCTTTGTTTTATTAGAAGAAGGCAGGTGGACTCTCAAAATAAAGGAAAACTAATTTTAGTTGAAGTCGAGAGTTTCCATCTTTGTTCTTTGCTTATTACTCTGTTGAAGTGTTTCTGTGGTTTGAATGTTTATAGACTTGGTAATACAGAGGACTTGCAAACTCTGAAGATCCAGCTGTAATGACGCTAGCTTGATGTAATATAATAGTTCCACTTTAATTAGGATAAATGAATTTACTTTTCTGGTGGGATGTATCAGGTTTTTAACGGCCATAGCAACAATAAACAACTGTAAATGCAGAGATACATCTAATTAGGGGGAGGCTGAAGCAATTAAGATGGGCAAACTATTGATCGTAACTGAATTGGATTTGACTAAGAAACGGAGAGCAGACAGCAGTGCTTTCACAGTAAATGCCATGAGATGGTTAATGACTGCTACTGATTAAGCAGTAATGATTGTAGTATTTTGTTGGGGATGTGCGGGAGGGAGGAAAAATCAAGTTTTATAGGACTTTGCAAAGCTGTTTTACAACTACTTGGAGAGCTGCTTCTTCAACCAGAAGTATCTAAGTGCAGCTGTGCAGATGTTACGCTTGGCATATCCTTTCTGTGTCTGAATGCATCTTCTGATGTAGTGTCCTGGTCTTGCTGGCTGAAACAGAAACCGTAATTAAAATTTTATCTCTTTCTGAGCTGTTTTCTACCTCACTGGCCGTGAAGAACTTTGCTCCTAGATTATGAAAATGTATAGTTTAATTCATATCTGATGTTTCTGTTCTCTACTATGTAGCTGTTGGACAAAGACACTATGTTAGAAACCTCAGAAAACAAACTGTAAATCACATATTGACATCTGTGAGTCTATCTGTCATATATTCATCCCAAAGCATTTTTTTCAGAGTCCTGAGAAAAAAAACAATCGTGCCAGCTGTTTTTATAACTTTGTATGTTAGAGATCTAGCTTAAAATCTCAATGGTTGCAGAAGACGAAGTTTTATAGCCATGTAGAAATATGGCTATCTATCTAAACTGTTATTCTATTCAGCAGATTAGATTGGAAAAACTAAATTTTTCTCCTTGGTCAATGGCATGCATGCTAAAATCTGATTGGCAGTGTTATGTTCTTTGGAAAGAGGACTGATTTTTATGGTTTGGAGAAGGACACAAAGAAAACTGCATTTAAAACAGTGGGAATGGTATTTCGTTCTTGTGTTTCACTACATTAACTGTTTGCATTTTAAGATCAGGGCTTTTTTTCCATTTTGTATAGACTGTTCTTACAAACAAGCTATTTGCCCTGGTTTTTTTTTTTTTTTTTGCTTTGATTCTCTGAATTTAGAAACAAATGTTTGGATCATCTGAGTATAACCCCTGGATTCAGCATTTGGACTTGCTCTCAGGTAACAGCATGCAAGCTGCATCGCTGCTCAGCGTCCTCCGTTTTTATTGGATTATCTCCAGTCGCCTGCCTTTTTCTTTCTCCGCTTCCACTAGAAAGTAGCCATTGGTGTTTATTCACTCTGTGCTTATTCATTTGAAGTGGGTGTAGTGAAAAGTATGCCTCACACTTGTGTCAACACAAGTGCTCCATGTAGGCTACTGGCACTTTTTAAATGATCTTTTAAGGAAATATAAAATGTTATAAACCCATTTTTTTTCATATATTACACATGCATAAATAGTCTTTTCTTTTCCATCGGGCATGCAGGTCACCTTGTTGGAGGAAACTGTGGTTTTCTTTAACGGTTGGTCAGTGATGAAAAATTCCTGGGAGTCAGATGCGAAGTCTGTCTCATGCTATTTTCATGGCACATTATCAATGCAATAATCATTAATCTTATTCCAAATCATTAATCTTATCCTGTATTTGGCTTTTCTATGTATGCACAGTCTTTTCAGGGCCAAAATCCGTACTTCTCAAGTCAAGTGAAGTTTTGCCGTTGGCTTAAGTGGCAAGAGACTTTCTAGTCCCCAAGACTTTGGGACTAGAAAAACCTCACCATCTTTCCCTCAATGTATGCCTGGTCAGTTCCTATGCGTTGCGTATGTACCCATGTAGTAGTGCACACTGGTGATTCCTTCTTACTTTCTTCCGTACAATACTACCTATGTGAATAGTTTTCACAAAATCCTAAAGTATTCTACACTTCATGTGTTCACTTCTAAAAATAAATATATCCAGACAGCACCACCATAATACAATGGTTTGCTCTCAGGGAAGTCTCTATGGCAAGAGAAGACTCTTAGCCTTGAGGTTTAAGTACATGAAGAAGAGTATTTCATGGTATTTCATATGACAGGACAAGGGGTAATGGTTTTAAAATAGAGGGAGGTAGATTCAGATTAGACATAAAGAAGAAATTCTTCACTATAAGGGTGGTGGAACACAGGCAGAGGTTGCCCACAGAGGTGGTGGATGTCCCATCCCTGGAAACATCCAAGGCCAGGTTGGATGAGGCTCTGAGCAACCTGATCTGGTTGGAGATGTCCCTGCTCCTTGCACGGGGGTTGGACTGGATGGGCTTTGAATGCCCCTTCAAACCCAAACCATTCCATGATTCTATATATTCCTCACCAGTGTGGAAACTTAGTGCCTTTTTCATTCAGCAGAATGAGGGGAATTAAAAAATGGATCTTCTTTATTCCAGACCCGCTTGTCCTCGCTCCTGAGCTCCCTTTGGAATCACAATGAAAATCCACACATTCACAGGGTTGTGTAGGGTCTCTGTGCTACCATTTCGCCTGTTGTGGGTTCATGTTGCTTCCAGTGTTCCTCTGGATTTAACTAGAAGTACCTTCCCAGGTTTGAGAATTACATATGCATACAAGAAGGTTTTTTGTTTGGGTTTTTTTTAAGTTTACTTTAACATAAAACATAGTTTGTCCATAATTTGTTTAGATTGATACACAGAATTTTAGCCCTGTATTGTGATCCGAAATAGTTGTAATGGTACAGCAGTGTTGCTGTGTTCCTGCTTTTATTTTCTTATGCATATATTTAATCGATAATAGTACTTGAAAAATGTGTATTTTTGTTTCATGTGCTCAAGTTAAAAGGATAGAAGTGTGTTCAAAAGCGTATTTGAGTTGTTCAGAATATGTTTTGGCTTTACAAATGTATTTTTTTTCCTCATCTAAATAATCTTAGTGTTCTTTAGGAGGAAAGGGAAAAAAAAAAAGAAGGCTTAAAAAGTTATTTGTGAGATTATTTAAAGACGTTGGTTTGCCCAGGTGTAATGGAGTCTCTCGCAGGCTGAAATGTGGCAGACGCGTCGTACGCGTTGTAGAACAGCTTGCAGAGACTGAAGTGCACTGGCTTTGCAGTCTGTGCTGCCTGCATTACTTCTATCATCATTGCGGTCATCAGATGCAGACGTTTTCTAAGCTACTAACTGATAAACTCAGCTAATGAGGAAAAAAAATATGAAGGATATTAACATACTGCAGTAAACCCCCAATTTTCAGGCGTTATTGTGTTCTCTGAGGGAGAGTTTGAAATGCAGCAGGATTCGTGCTGCTTTAACCTAGCATGCAAACCTGTAATTATGGGCTTGGGCCTTTTCAAATAAAAATCAAACCACACATTTCTTTGATAAGTGTTTTCTTTTTTTTGTTGCCTACAATTTTAGCTCAGTTCAGACCATGAAGATGATTCTTACTGAGGTGACTGGGAAGAGCGTGGGGAGAAAGAACAGGCAATCGGAGGTGCAATGGTTTTATTACACTGAAGTATTAGGACACTTTGCAGCCTTTTCTAAGCAGCTGTTCTTTAGGTAAATTAATACCTGGGGTCTCTTTACTTCTCCTCAACTTTAACTACCATAAAAGAACTTAATGTAAAGCTGTTCGCAGCTTATCTCACCCGATTGCTATGCGAAACTTCTAACACAAACGCTTTTATAAACTGCAGCCATAACACACTAATCTTCTGAACTTCCTGACCCATAAAACTATGATTATTGCTACATGTAAAATTCATCTGGAAATGTCCCTCTGTATTTGGTGTTATGGGTATTATGTTGCAAAATCCCCTCCTCCTTTGCAGTGTAAGGGCTGCCAGGAAGGGGAAGGACAATGGGGCTGCAGAGAGTAACGCTGGACCTTAATCTTGCGATTCTGGTTTTATTTGGAGCTGGTGATTCAACAGATGGGATGTTCAGATTCTCTTTTTTTTTTTTTTCCCCTAGGTTACAATTTCAGATTTGCTTATTTTTGGAATTAGAGTATTTTTGGCTGCTCTTATTTACCATTAGCTACAGGTCAGTCTCTAATTTGCTATACAACTCTCTGAGCAGATAATTAAGAAACATGATGTTTGTGGGAGCTATTTTGGTGAAGACAGGAAGGATGTTAGAGTTTAGAAGCAGCTTTGCTATTCCCGTTGTGATTCTTGTAAGTATCTGTAATATCTGAGAGTTCTCTCTAGTGATAACTCTGTGATTAAAGTAATCAATGAGGAGCAGTGTTTGGGATTTGATAATAAAGGATGCCAGTTAAACTCAGCGGAGGGAAGAAAGGATTAACAATAGTCTGTGAGTATCTTCACCCTCACCTTCATTATGGATAATATGTACTTTTAAAAAAAAAAAAGCTATGTGATTCTTATCTAATGTTCAGCAAAGATAATTACATCTGCAGCTCTGCATTTATACACACACACATCACGAAGGGGGTGTGTTGACTGCACTGTAGGGTGCAGACATGCCAAAAAGCAGAAGAGTCATGTTTCTATCTCTTATCCACCACCAGACTAACCTACCATAGATAATCGTCCAGCTGGAAAAAAAAAAAAAAAAAATTCAAATGAACAGCCTTTTTTCATTTTAAAACACAAACATTTGCGTTAAATGATGCTTTTCCCAAGCCGCTTTTATTATTAGTATTGTTCTAAATTGCAAGTTGTCACATCCACCAGCCTCTAAATTACCAGTCCTCTGTGTTGCTATGGTAACACTGCGGCCACTAAAATATAGACTGGGGCGTAGAAAGGCAAGCTCAGGCTGCAGCTCATTTATTTGAAGGTTTTGGCAGGAGACTATCTCCACAAAGTCTTTACTTTATAACCTTTGAATACTTGCATTTTAACTCTTTTCAATCAAAAATACGGCGTTGTGCTCAAAGACGTGTCTTGTTTAAGGTCGGGTACCCAAGCTGAACAGAGTTAATAAATACCTGGGTGTAGTTGACTTCTGACTGCTCTTTCCCTCTTTTCTCTTTGATTTCGGGCTGAATGATTGATGATTTTCTTGAGGTGAGGCTAAGAGGACAGCGCGGTATTGTCTTCTCCACTTCCTCCCTCTGAACGGCTGCCCATCTCCTTTTCATGGCGTTGGTAACCTGGACAACGGAAATCCACCCTGGTCAGATGAGAAATGTGGTTTCTTGCATCGTGAATGAGTCTTTCTGTAATAATGGGAATGGACTTGTGTATTCCCACTTGGCTGGCAGTCAGCGTGTTGGTCAATGCCAGTAACTGTATAAACTACAGCAAGAGTCAGTGTTTTGTGTGTCCCCCCATTTAAGTAACAAAATATAAAAATTATAGGCTCTGTCTTGAATTTAATCTTTCCGCCTTGTGCTTATTACTGCAATACGCTCTTAATTGCACGAGCTCAGACTTTTTTTTCCTAATCTGTTTTCTCCATTTTGCAGTCCACTTCCCTGACTTTCACTTGTTTGTCAAGTTCATCTTCTCCACACCGTGGCTTTACATCTGATGGGTATCTCTGTTCAGCCTCGGACCACCTCCGCAGACCTCACCGCTAACCTTGGTTCTCCTCTTCCAACTCCTTGTCCCCAGATCCCTCACAAATCTACTTGTAGCTTTTCCCCCCCCGGCTCCATTCTGCTCGCAGTGACCTTGAACCAGTCCCTTGGTTTTTCATCCACCCATGGGCTCCCTGACCTCTCGCAATGGTCTTCTACTCCAAGCTCCAGTGCTGCCTTCCATGCCCAGTTGGTCATGGCTATCCGACACCACTGGGTTTTCCATCATAATGTTATTATTACCATTCCTCTTGTATTTCTGATATTTCTCTTTTTTGGGGTGCGTGTATCGTTTCCTGCTCTGTGCCCTTTAGCACGCAGGAGACTTCATGAGTTATGAGTCTACGTGGGCTATAAGTGACCAGCTTTCCAGTTCTCACTGTCTTAGACGTTTTCTAATGTTTAGAGCTTACACGTTCTCGCTGTCTTACGGGTTTTCTAATGTTTACGAGTTATGTTCATGCAGCATCTAGCGTAAAGGTAATTAGCGCCTTTGAGCACTACTACCCATGGTAAATAGAGCTGATGTAACTTCCCCTATTAGAATAAAAAAATCTCACGTGTATGGCAGAATGCAGAGACCTGGGAAGAATCACGTCAGAAAGTATATTAGGCTAAAATAAAAGTTTTGAATGCTAACAACTATATTTCTTTTATCAACCAAATACATATAAATATGTATAAATACCTGTCTCTATTGTTCTTGAAATAAAAGGAAGTAGTAAGTAATACTTTACAACTATAAATAAGGATTAATGTGTTTAATCCCTACTCAGAGAAAGCTTGCATATCTTGTCCCAGTTTTATGAGGTCTTTTTTGGGGATACCAGTGGGTAAATCGGCATTTTCAGTGTTGAAAATGTTTTTCTACCCACCCCCCCAAAAAAAAAAAAATTGTGTTTTGCAGTATTCCAAGTCCTTTATCTATTAAAACATTTGAGGTATGTCTCCAGCTACATTCTCATAAAACTGCAGTTGTTTCAGCGGCCCCGTTGTTGAATCCCTCTGTAAAAGCGGAGTGGGAAATACGCTCTCGCAGATTGCAGGCTTTTGGCTGGGATCAAATGCTGTCCTTTCGTACCTCCAAGTACAGGGTTGCTGACACGAGCTTTTCCTTCATCCCATACGGAATGTGATCCGGAGGCACCCAGTCTGCCTGGTTACAGCTTTTCACAGATGACCTAGTCCCAGCAGAAAGTCTTGACCTCTCACTTTTTCAGCACTTCAGAGGTTAATTTTGTGGAGGGATCAGATTTCTTTCCAGGGGAAGTTTCTGATGATCACCTTCCAGCTAGGCTTTACTTTCCAGTGTCTTTCAGAGCTGCTGAGTGTTGAGGACTCTGCTGGAAAACAACCTCGCTCCAACTTTTTTTTTTTTTTTTTCCGAGTTTCTTCCCAGATAGCCAAGTTACAAGCTGTTTTATTTAGGGGGGCGGTGTTGGATGGTAGCCTCATGAAGGTATCAACCTGCAAAATAAATCTGAGCCCCTTTTCTGGAATTCTTCATGGGCAGCAAGGTGGTGAAGTGCTCTGGCCGGGGAATATTGCGAGGTAAGAGATATTTTGCAGTTTTGAAAGCAGGCGAGCGCGTTGGGTTAGAGCTTTGCGTGAGCAGGTTTCGCTTTTGAAATGCTGGCAGCAGTGGGAGCCCAGGAGATGACGGGGTAAACCTGAGAAGTTTGCTCCCTGCACCATCTGTTTCACTTGGAGCGCTACATGAAATCAGTATATTTTTAGTAGATACCCAATATTTGAATAACATAATAGGCAATGCCGTATGTGAGAACTGACAGCTATTATTGTATTTTCTTTTTTTTTTTTTTTTTTTCTGGCTTTACCTCAGGATCCTGTGAGATTTACTGACTAATTACTACTGTCCCAGAGGCTGCAATCTCACCGGCTGTCTTTCCGCTGCTGTTACAGTCTTTTAGCCTCGCCAAACCGGGGGGCTTTGTAGTGTTTTAGCCCGGAAAGTTTGCTTTCTGTGCCCAGGAGGAACCTCTGGGAATGAGCTCACTGCAGGGAGACAAAGGCGTTTGGGAGGCTCGCTGGGGCCAAATCCCTGCCCGGAGCTTTTTAGGTCATAATAAGTTTTATTTGCGCTCCTGTGCAAATTTCTGTCGGCTTCCTGATATGCCTGAGTGAGGTTAGAACATCTTTTCCCCCTTTTGCAGTTGTTTGTTGTTTTTTTTTTTTTTTTTGCAAATAAACCTAATTGTGAAGGCTGGCATGGACCAGGATTTATTGGTGCTACTTAGGATGCTGCAGTTCTGCTAGGGGAAAAAAAAAAACCTCCTTCCAAAACTGATAGTAGCTGACACCTTCCACACATCTCTGTATCCCAAAGAATAAATTATTTCACGTCATTATGTGTCCATGTGATAAATCACTGCTGTGGTAATGAGGGATGGGTGATTTTCGGTGGTGTAGCTTCCCGAGGGACAGTGCTGTGATCAAATTTACACCTCCTGTTGCCAAGTTGAGCTTTCAGCCGTGCGGCAGCGGGCTGTAACGCGTTCAGGAAGAAAATGGTGTGGGATTCTCCTTTTTTTTTTCTTTCTGGTGGGGTAAGAGCATGCAAGCGTACACGTTATCTTTATCTCCGTGGGTTTAGCTGCGGCTGGCAGTGCTGTGTGAGAGAGGAGCAGTTCTGTGCAAAATTGGCGTTTTGCCATGCACTGATTTTTTCCCTGCATCAATTGATGCAGGAGCTTTGCGGTGTAATTCTGAGTAAGGCAGAACCTCAGCAGTGGCTGTGAATTGCTTCAAGTCTTCGTGCCTATCACTCACTTTATGCCTGCGCATTTCTTGCTGGGGGCTACAGCTGCAGACCTTGCAAGGTTTGCGTTAGTGGAGTTACAACATCCGCAGGGGTTAAAAAAAGACTGGAAAGCGAGGGAGCCGGACTCTTACCTGCCAGCTTTCCGTCGGTGGGGCTGCCCAGTGCTCCCAGTTGGCCATTTGTGCTGGAGGGAGTGGGTGGGCAAGTGGCCGCAGGGGCAGGTGGGTCCAGCCCCACCAGTCTTGCCACCAGCAGCAGGGAATTAAGTCCTTGTTGTGTGTTTTTGTTTCTCTACTACTCTTCATTCCTTTCCTTCCACGTTTTAGATACGTCAGTCTTGTAAGAATTTAGCTAATCTATTATTTTTCTGCTTGCTGTTTAAGCCCAGTTTTATTTTGTTTTGGAGCCTTTGGTGAAGGCGGCTGCTGGGTACGAGTAACCGCTGGTGAGCTGCTGAGCACTCACCAACTCAGTCCGGTGCTGGAGGAGCGGGCAGGTGGGAGATGGGTGTCAGAAACCCTGTCAGTGCTTTCAGTAAGTGCCACGCCTTTTTTAAGTCCTAACTTAAATAGTGTCGTCATACTAGGAGGTGATGTGATCCCAAAGGTACCTGCTTTTGAGGGAGAGGAAGGGATAAACTGGGAAGTAAAGGCAGGGGGAAGAAACCCACAAGATCTGGTGTTTGTTTATCATCACTCTCCATCCCTTGGGCAGGGCACCTTCTCAGCCTGCCAGTTTGGGCTGGGACCTGGCCGAGAGGGAGGAGAAGGCATGTCTAGATCTTTGTCATGCTCCCTCGCTGCAGGAGGAGGGCAGGAAGCTGGGACAGTGCATCGTCTGTCGCAGCATCCGCAGCAGCTTTGGCTTGACCTCTGTGGATGTGCTTGGTTCACCGCTGTCACACGCAGGCTGTACGTTCCACAGGGGTTTGTGTTCTGGGGAGCACCAGTACATAAACAAGGAGTTCTGGCTTTCATTAGAAGGCCTTTCTCTGTGCTTCTTACTGTCTTGGAAACAAAGGCATAACAAATAAAGCATATTTTTTTAACATAATAACAACTAAGATTGAACACTGACCTTATTGTGATATGGATCATAGAATTGTTTTGGTTGGAAAAGACCCTTGAGATCATCGAGTCCAACCATTAACCTAACACTGCCGAGTCCGTCACTAAATAATGTCCCTACGCATCACATCTACACGTTTTTTGAACACCTCCAGGGATGGTGACTCCACCACTTCCCTGGGCAACCTGTTCCAGTGCCTGACGGCCCTTTCAGTGAAGAGATTTTTCCTGATATCCCATCTGAACCTCCCCTGGTGCAACTTGCGGCCATTTCATCTCTTCTTATCACTTGTTACTTGGGAGAAGAGACCAACACCCGCCTGGCTACAGCCTCCTTTCAGGGAGTTGTAGATAGCAATAAGGTCTCCCCTCAGCCTCCTCTTCTCCCGACTGAACAGCTCCAGTTCCCTAAAAGACACTGTCCCGTGGAGACACTGACTTTTCTTTCCGGCTTTCACTGGTACAAATCAGCTGGAGCCGCTGGAGTGGTATGAAAATGATCAGGGCTGAGTATCAGTCCCATGGCCTTCAAAGCAGGGAGGTGAAGGTGCCACCAAGGCTGGTCTGTAAACTGGTTTGTAAACACAGACAGTCCTCAGACAGAACAGTAAATGGAGGGGACACCAAAAATATGATTTGTGGATCGTGAGTGCGGGAAAAAAAGGGTTGGTAGCTGCTTTTGGAGTTTTTTACACTCAGTTTTTCAGACCTTGCTGAGATTTGTGTTCCCCCAGCACTTGGGTCAAAGGCAGTGCCTTGCCCTGGTTTCTTGCCTTTCCCTGAGGCCCTGTAATGCCAGAGGAACCATTGTGGTGAACAATGGCCAAGAAAACAAGTTCCACCAGTCGAGTATTTTACAACTGAATGCGCTTGTGCTGGCTGCTGCCTTTAGTGACTGAAGGGACTCTGAGCAAAGTGTGAGCAGATGAAGAAGGTGCCATTGGAATTTCTGCTTCAGAGCAGGAGATGGGGAGTTTGAGTAGAAAGTCAGATGGCTTTCACGAAGCTTTAAGGTGTTTCAAATGGTAAACTCCCTGAGATTAGCTGGGTTTAGCAGCTCCTATGTGTGTGCGCTCAGCTGTGTTCACTTGAAGTTTGACAATGGCTTGGTCAAATTCCTGGTGAGATTTTAAGGGACAAAATAAAACCCAGTGTTATTTTTATGAGGTTATTAGCACTGATATAAAAAGATTAAATGAAAAGAGCATGTGCAGTTTTCTAGCTTCTACCCAACCTTTTCTGACACTAATTGATACTTTTCTTCTGAGAGTTATTCTCTTCTAAAAATAGGTATTTTGAATGCAAACCCCAAAGTGTTATCTTGGATGAATTCTAGACAGAGCTTGACAGAGAGCTTCGTTTCAGCTTGTTGGCGATAAACCCAATAGTCGCTAAACATGAAAACGTCTGAGTAGCTCACAGCACCCGTAAAGCAGTTTAACTCTGCACCAGAAAATGTCATCGTAAGGATTAGATTCTGCTCCAGAAAGAACAGCTGGAAATGCTCTGTATTCATTTTGCCTGGTTTACTTTTCACTTGTCATGATCTTGCTTTACAAAGTGTTTCAAGGTAACAGTCCTGGCCCTGGGCTCCACCTTTGGTTAGAAACAGAGTGGTTTATTTTAAAATACCTATAATGAGATGTAATAAAAAGAGAGTAACTGAAGACATGGAGCAGGTGAGTGATTAATAACCACGTAAGATACATTAATTAAATTCACTTCTCTTGAAGTAATTTCCATCCATTTTTTGCGAACAGTTATTTGTCTCCTTTCATAACAATTTGAAAGGAAAACCATGCAAGGGTCTGTATATGGTTTTTGGATTTCTCATGCAGTGATGTCAGTATTGTAGGAAATCCCAGAAGAAAACAGTGGAAACCACAGTATTTAGTATCTCACTTTATAGCACATTTACATTTTTCTGACTTTTTTATTTTTTCCATTTAATTCTTTGAAGATACTGTGAAGTTTCAATTATTTCACACCTTGACTTTTTTTTTTTTTTTGTTCTCCTATCAACTCATAAATAGTTAAATTTTTAGGTAGAAGAGGATAATTACCATGTTTCCACTTGAAATATTGTAGAGCCCCAAGGCCCTGTCTTGGACAAATGTATTTTTCAGCAGTTCATTGTAATTTTGGTTTTGACTGAAGATCCAGCAAAGTTAAAATCCACACCCATCCTCAGAGAAAGGGTGCATTTTCAGCCTTTAAACAATAGCTTTATTTAGTAGGATTTTAGTAACTCCTTTGCTTTGAACTTGCAAATAGAGAACGTTTCTGCAGTGAGAGGGCCTGTCCTGAGGGTTGCAGGATGGTAAAAACCCATTGTTTGTCCAAGTTGACGAAGAAAAGCCAAATCCGTGGATGATGATTATGCAAGATGGAAAAGCGCTGATAGATTGTGGAAAAATACCAGTCTGAGCCTAACTGCTTTGCAAATCTGTTTCAAAAAAACATCTTGGAGTAGGTGACCTGGTGCTGTCTGTGGGCCATCTACAGCGGCAAGGTTGTTTGTCGCGTTAGGGCGAGCAGGCTGAGGTGGGGAGGGAGAGGAGGGAGCTTCGGGTGCTTGGTTTCATAGTTTTTAAGTGGCAATGGTGACGGTTTTTAAGTGGGTGGTTGTATAATTTTCATATATAATACACTTAAGATTTTTTTTTTTTTTTTTTTTTTTTGTAATTTTCAGCAAGCCAAGTAAAGTTTCAGGTGATTGATCAAATAGAGAAAGGAAAGCCCAAACATTTCAGCTTCAGGTTATGGTTGAGTAGACTTTTGCTGACATCAGAAATTATTAATTGCACCAGCTAAATTACAAAGATGTTATCTTGGCTCTGGGAGCCAAGAAAACGGTAATTAGGGCTGTTAGATTCCCCATTCTGCTTCCTTGCTTTTGACTTCAACCATCAAGGCACTGGATCAAGGTAAAAGTGAACTCATATATGTGGAGGGCTTGGGGTTGTTTCAAGAACAATGTGAAATAGAGGTGATACCTCAGTTTGTTAAGAGATGCTGTCCTCTCAAGAGGCGACACCTTCACCCGTGTCAGATACGGACACGGAGCGGCGTGTCCTGTGCTGTTGTTTATTACACCAGATACAGTGTGATGGGCTTCTTGGGGGGAAGAGCTTTTAGTGTGATGGATGGCTGCTAGCAAGTTAAGCAGTACCTGTGCTTTTAATTGCGGTGCTTTTTAGCAGTATATGTTGTATGCTCATAAAGCTGCTTGCATTGGCATCTAATTTACAGAGTTCAGAGAATTCTGTGCATATCTCACTTGCATTAAAACTGTCTCTAGTGTTACTCCAAAGGGTAACATCAATAATTTTTTAATGTAGATTTTCAAAATTATTCTAAATTTCTTAAGATGTTGTGTTCTCTTGTTCTCTTACATCCCATTGTTCTTATAGCTAGAGACTGACCTCTCCCGCCCTGCTACTGAAATGATTTTTTAAATAAAGCTAAACCTGAGCTGTCTGGTTTTAGCTGGCACGGCATCTTACCTTGTCAGAACAGCCATGCGCATCGGTGTCCTTGCTTCGCGTCACCAGCGTGCCTGCAAGAGCTGTGTTGCATAGCTTCTGGCAGCCAAAATGCTAGACATCTGTCTTTGGACCTCAGAACAGCTAATCTGTTTTGATTTCATAACAGATTAGTAAACTTGAAAATACAGAGTTTGAGTTGTTCATCGTTTCCATCAGAACGTAAAAGACTTAAAGCCCAGGATAAATCGAAGGGGAAGCCACAACCATCAATGTATTCAGGTGCATGTTTCTACCTTTGTCCTTAGGCACGTGTCCCGGTTCAGAAGGGCACTCAGGTATTTCCATAATGCCTTAGATTGCCCAACTGGAGTCAACAGGACTGGCTGGTGCCAGTAAAACTACTTGTGATTAACATTAGACGCATTCTTTAGATGCTGATGCCTGTGGTAGTTTAAGAATGGTGCATGGTTTTAAATGTAATGTTTCTGTACGCTGGAAAGGAACTGTCAGTCACACAGAAGATGAGTATTGTATTTGGGGGATGGCGAGGGGGCAGTGCCTTATCTGCATAAGAAGGAAATGACACTGTTCAACATGGAAAATATGACATTGCTATTGTTATTAGGATTTTATTCTAGGTTCAGAAATAGAAAATAAGAAGTTAGTTGCTACACAAGACTTTGGAAAGTGAGCATATTCCTTTATGCAGTTAGTCTAATAACTGTTTTGTAACCGTATTTATAGACTTATAAAATCTAGGAATTGTAATTGCTTTATGTTATAGGTTTTGAAATAGAAGTAAATATCAGTTATAGGGCCTGTTTTTTCCAAACTGATATTGAGAAGTAATATAGATTTCAATATTCTGCATTATAATATTTAATTGCCTGATCTAAAAAAAAAAAAAAAAAGATACTTCAAAGAAGTCTTTCAATCCTTTTCTATGTTTTCAGTTTTTCCATACTGGGCACTGGGAGGAGGGGAATATTATATTCTCCCCTGCCCTTTAGGTTCAGTGAATTTCTTTCTATGGTCAACTCATCTTTCATTCAGTCATGATAGAGAAGATTTTGGAAAATAAAAACAGCAAACAAATCTGTTGTGTAGGATCTGGCTGGCTGGTTTTCTCAGGCTCAGTGAGTCTCACATCATGTATGGCGTTTTGTTTTGACATGTACTTCTATTTTGCATTACAGCAGATTACTCTTTAAAAATATCCAGGTGAAGGCAAATCTAGGAAAAAAAAATAGCTTTCCTTTAAGTTGTAGCATCACCAACACCGTGCACTACCGGGAAAGCTGGAGTGTCTGTGGGTTTATGAAATAGTGTTTGGAAAATCTTTTCTCCAAAGCCAGGACCTTGCCTGTAGCCGGGGCACTCCTGGAAGTCAATCAGAACTGGCAGGAACTTGGTTTTGTCAGCTGAAGGACACCAGATGAAGGGCCACCTTAAGGCTTCGTGAAACGGAGCCCGCAGCGGAGGTCAGCGGTTGGTTCTGGTGCCCATCCCTGTCCCCTGCCAGCAGACCAGTGTGGCTGAGCACTCCCAAATTTCCCGAAGGTGAAAATCAGTCTGGCTTACTGAAAATGTTGATCTGAGCTTCCCAGCTGGCCTTGTCTGCAGTGATACGAGGAGAACTGGCACAAAGGCCGCTGCTGGCAGATTGATGAGGAACGTAACTGGGAACAAAGCAGCAGCAGCTGTGAGCGATAACCCTTCCTGCAGGCACGCAGAGGAGCGTGTCCCCATGGCCGCTGCTGTTCACGTGGTTCCACAAATGGTGCTGCTGGTTGAGCTGTGCTTGGTTCCCTGCAAGGCCTTACGTAGTTGTGGGTGAAGAAAATATTCCCAAGTAAGAAAAAAAAGCAATTAAAAAGTGCTAAACATTTGTTCGAGTCTGTGTACGAGTAGTTTTTTGTAACTCTAAGTGAGAAAAATGAAATACTTTTCATTTCGAAGTTGCCAAAGGTTACATAGTAAGGCCACGTAGTAAGTCAGTGGTGAAGCTATGAATAAAAGTCAAGCAACCAGACACAGATTGCCCTTCTTGACATAGTTCAATTACCTAGCACACAGTTCAATTTTAAATGCATATATTAAATATCCAGTATATCAGTTTGTGAATGGCTTCCATGCTACTGTCAAAAAACGCACTGCAGTCTGTTTGTTACAAATTTGTATAGCAAACAGAAACGCAATGGGGAAGAGAGTCCGGAGCTCCCAAAATCTGAGGCTGTCATGATAAATAGCTAGAGAACTGCCAAGAGATGAGCTCTTACTGCTAGATTTTGCAAATGGTCTATGAAATATGTATTTATGCATTTTCAGCAGTAGTTATCCGTCAGTGGACTGAAGTGTCTTCGCAGAGCTGCTTACAGGACAGCGTTTCAATCCCAGCTTTATTGTTCTTGGAGATGGAGCACTTGTAATCCAATTTATAAATCTCTTGCTTAAGCGGCTTACTTTTAAGGGCATTTTAAGAGTGGAGCATCTGGCTTGACTTTTAGATCATTTGGATTCTATCTTAACACTCGGATTGCTTCAGGCGTGGACATTGTTGTTGGTGCTTCCTGTGTCCTAAACTTCCAGTTATGTGTTTGCTATTTACTGGGAAATGAAGCTGTAACACACTGGAAGACAGTCGTCCTGAATAGTAAACTGTTAACCTATCTCCTTGAAAATGAGTGTGGTACAGCTCAGGAGGGTTATGTGCCATTTCAACAACTGAACTTCCAATTACTAAAAATTTCTGAGACCAGTGATGTTGTTAATGGTAGATCCAGATCTGTGTAACAACCAAGTACAAAAGATTGCTTCAGGATGATTTTTTTCCTTGCGTTTCAGTATCATCTCTGTGTTACAGCTTCGCAAGTCAGTGCTACACCTACTCAGAGATGCATTCTTACCACCACCTTCCCCTGCTCTGGGAATGCAGGCATAAGTTTCAGGGGTCACCGTAAAGTTTATTTACTCATATAAATTTTCAGTTGAGTCCGCAGGAGTTGTGTCATTGGTGCTACTGGCTGCATTAGAGTTTGTGGCAACCATGTAGTCAGTGAGCTGTAGGAATTTAGAGTAGAAGTGCAAGGAGGATAAGTTAGGAAAATGAGCAGACTGTTTTCATTTGGCAGCCGCAGGTAGGATAAGACTTGTAGAAATAATACTTTTCCTTTTGAATGATGTTTTGTCTTTTGATCCTTATTTTCTGCCTTTGTTGTGCTTTTTCTCCAGCTGGGATGACAGCAGCTCTGTCAGCAGCGGGATCAGTGACACCATAGATAATCTCAGTACTGATGACATTAACACTAGCTCCTCCATCAGCTCCTACGCCAACACACCTGCCTCCTCCCGCAAAAACTTAGAAGCGCAGGTAAGATTTCTGGTTTAGACAAGCTAACATTGGTACTTATTATTTTCTCTGTGCAATGAGTGTAATTGTTTTAAGTTGGATGAACTTGAACACATAGTACAGATGGTATCGCTGAAAAGGCAATGTCAAGCAATAGTAACCTCCTTATTGTACGTGGTATTTATGAATATTTCCTCTGTGTGTGGAATCCGTGGCATCTCTGCTGTGGTGGTGTGGCAGCAAATGGCTTCTGCCTTCCTAGCAGCGCTGCTGTACAGAACACGTGCATTAGTAGATGGGATATTTATTTATATTTTTTTTAGCTTTAGAAAAGATTTTTTTTTTTCCTAAAGAATAGAATTTAATTAAGTCAAGGTGAAGGTTTAAAGATTATTTAGACTTCCATCGGAAATGTAAGCATGCTAGGCAAATGAAATAGATTATTTTAAACTTCCAGGGCTGCAGGTTACTGCAGGATTTCTATTTTTGGCAGCATTTTGTAGGAGGATAAATCTTACGTCCATCAGCAGCATACGTGTACGTTTTGTGCTCAGACACCACACATCCAAGGAGGGTAAAACAAGTGAAGGTATCCAGCAGTTCTTCATTTGTCAATTAGACTCCATAATACAGAGATTCGCAGTAACATAAACTGCTTTTTCCCCCAGTTGTATAGAATTTTGTTTGGAAAAGTGCAGGACTAAGAAGTCCAGCTTTGTTCTTTGTACACCCGCCTACTCGAGGGACGCGGGTGGTGTGTATCAAAGCAACCGGGATGCAGCAGGTAGAGGAGAGGGATGTAGGTATGACCACCTCCTGTTTCTTTCTTTTTTTTTTTTTTTTTTTATTCCTTCCCAGTCCTTTTCATGACAAGACCCTAAATCTGTTTTTAATACCAGTTTTCACCTAGATGTGTGGTTGCTGTGAAGTGTTACTCTGCCTACAGGACTGTGGTGCAAGCATGTATTACACTCTGTTCCCTTGCCATGAAGCACGTATTTGTTGCCTACATTAAAGATTTCCGGTTGGCCTCTGGTTGCATATCAGCGATTGCTCGAAACGGCGAATACAAGTCCCATACAAGCTGAGAGGAGTTAAGATTTGTAAAGTGTGTTTTTCAGTACGTAACTGAGAGAGTAATGTAGACAACTAGAAGTATTTTTTGACAGTTGTTACTGTCTCGACATTGTAATACTGTTGGGAAAAAATGAAGAAAAAGAGAGACATGATTAAACATTAACCTAAGGGAAAAAAAAGAAATTCATTTGATTTCTGTCTTCTGATGGATCAGATTCTTGGAAACACCTCTGAGAGATCAAAATCTGTGTTGAGGAACTCCTTTTCCTCCTCCATAACTCTTACGGCGTCTGAGAGAGTGCAGACATACACCAGAAGAAAATCCACTGAAGCTTGTCCAGACAGTAGAGCGTAGCCATTAGAAGAGGAAGCTGGGAGCTAAGACACACAAGCTGTTTGCAGTTTTGTAGTGTATGTCTGTGATCTGCTTCTCTCCTCCATTTAGATGGCTGACAATATTTGTATTCCCCTATGCGGTGAGCCACAAAAGACTGGCAGACGTCTGCAGAGGGATGTGGACTTCTCTTCTCAGGGTATCCACTGCTTTGGTGCTCCTAAATAGTAGGCACTTAACTTCTAAGCTGCTCTGATTCTGCCACGTCTTTTTGAGATGGTACAGAAGTTGGATTTCAGATAATTAAAGAGGGAGCTTGAAGCTAATGCATGTGCAGCTGGGAGTCCAGACAAATAATACAGCAACATCAAAGGGTGAGAGCCCGAACATGTTGGTGTCTGTTGATAAAATCAGTAACTTATTCAGAATCGTCACTGCAAAGGAAGAAGATATGCTTGCAGTAGAAGAAAAGTCTCTGCTAAGAAACTGATTTTCAGAGCTTCTGATTACCCCATTCTCCAGAAGCTGTAGTTTCTCCATCTTTGAAAAGCAGGACCCAAATATGACATTGGCTCCATCTTCATAGATATCATAGTTGTAGCCCCTTTTTGTAACAGTGCTGTGAAGGTTTTCTCAAGTTGGTTCTGAGCAAGCTAGTGATGGAAACCAGAATTTGTCTTACCATGATCCCATGTCTTGCTCTGATTATGCCAAATGCCAAACCACTTAATGTAGGTATGCAACTTGTGGAGCCCTGATATTTTTTTTCCTTACATTGCACAGTATCGACTTACACCTTTTAGTATAGCACTGCATATAGTAAGCCTTTAAGGTCATACCATACACATACGATAAGGAGAAATTGAGACCTGGTTGGGCATTTGAAAATAACTAATTTAACTGAAATAAGGTGGAAGAGAGCAAGTAATAATAAACTTATTCATGTAATGCTAAAAAGTTCATAAAATGGAAAGGAAACCATTCCTTTACATAGAGAACAGCAACATTTTTAAGCTGTTGGATCAAGATGAATTCTCAATTTGATTGGAGCAAAGGTGGGTTTGGTCTGTTCACAGCTTCGTGAGTGGATTTACAAAACTGGAGGAATAAGTTGAGAACCTGGTGGTTACTGCACTCCCAGCTCAGCTGGAAGTCAGGTTTTCTCCCAGCTCATGCTTGCTATGTCTTGCCATGACCTCCAGCAAAGAGTATTTCCACTTTCACCCACTCCAGGCCTTTCAGGCAGCTGCAGTCTCAAATCCAGGTTTCACTGTGTTTTGGTTTTGATTCCTTAGTCATGTTTCTGTGCTGTTCTCAGTGTTTACCCTTAAACAGAAACTTCTCTGGCCAGAGAGCTTCAAGGGTGGATGCGCAGCATTTCAAAGGCTACTTTGGCTGTGGGTGTCGTAGTGGAATGAAATGGAAGAGGGCAAAGGTAGAAGACTTCTTGTAGTGCCCTTCTCTCTGTTGAGACTGTACTGTTCCTGCAGATGTAGAGGAGGAGAGAAGTAGAAGGTACAGGAACGTTTCATAGTCAACCAAAACTAGAGTAAGCCCTTTACCAGCGAATAGATATATTTCTTGCTCTTGAACACTAACGGTGTAAATAAGCAATTCCAGACAAGGTACTTGAAGAAAGACACTAATGAGAGCACGTGAGGGCTGATGATGAGGTGGTTTTGTTGGTTGATTGTTTGTTACTTCTTGCCCGTGCTCTCTTCCAACATCTGTAAACGTGGGAGACATTTGCATGAAACTACGATTTTAGAGACAGGTAGGACGATAGATCATTTCACGTGCCTGAAGAAAGACCATTGTGATGGTGGTGTCAGCTTTCACATACTGATGGCTTAGACTAGTTTTTCAGGCTTAAAAAAGAAAAATTAGTTACAGTAAGCAGTGGAAATTAAGACACACACCCCCACTCCCCACCCAGATTCTTTAATATTAGTGATATGGTCTGGTTAGAAGAGAAGAGGCATAAACTTGAAACATACTTCAGGAACTTAAAAATAAAATACAGCATTTTGCTGAAAGCATGCTGAATTATCATGTGTCCTTTCCTGTGCTATGTTTTTCTGATTATCCAGCTGGAATAAAAGGCTGTGGGTTTTATAATGCTTTGGAGTATTTAAAATAATTTCCTTTTAAATTATATTACCGTTCAACTACTGCACAGTGCTGAGCATATTCATCTTCTACTGAGGCTGCAGTGAAGAGATGATGACACTCAACATCTTACCAAAATTCACCAGCTCTTATTTGGGAGCTTCATAACCAAGTGTTGAACTGGCAATCTCATTCATAGTTCTGTGGTGGCTGGAGAACACTTCAACTGTGAATTTTTTTATCCAGGTCATGGTCAGATGCATGGATATTTGTCATTTGTGCCTGATCACAAAATAGCTGGTTGTGATGTTAGAAAATTTGCCCAAATTAATCAACAGCATTTGACAGGAGAAGTAGAATTCTGCAAGAGTAATCATTAACAGCAGAAAATGCTAACGTATGGGGAATGGATTATATATATAGGGTAATAGACTTAACTTAAGCATTTCTGAGAATTTGGCAAAGACTTGCTAATAAGAAAATTCAGTATTTGACGTTGATCTTTGCAAAATTCTCTATGCTAAAAGACTGGCAGCACAGTCAGTCTGTGCACAGAATAAGGAAAACCAGTTTGTGAGAGTTGAATATGAATTAAAAACTGATGTAATTTGTACATTTAAGTGAGACTTGAGTATTGTTAGAAAGTTACTGGGGATTCATTTCTCTTTAGTTCTTCGGTGTCCTTCTAATATGTTAGATGAGAATAAACAGCATTCCACATCTTCAGATCTTTCAAAAAGCTGCCTCCTCATGCTCCAAAGATCAGATTGCCAGACAAGAGACGGGAAAGCAGCAAGAACAAAGGAAAGCTGGCTGCACAGATTTGAAACGTTTTTTTGGCATTGTAGTAAAAGGGTTCATCAGAAATTCAAGATCGAGGATTATAAATGTCACGGAGCTTAATATGTCCTTTATAAATCAAGCAGGATTTTTTTCATTTTTTTTTCTTTATTTATTCTAAGGGGCATGACTGTTATGGTTTTTTGTATTTTTTTTCCCTAGCGTATTAAAAAAGTGTGTCATTGCTGGCGTTCATTTCTTGCTGTGATGTTTCTTTGTCAAAGGCATGTTATATTTGTTGGTTCTTAGAGATGACTGCTGAGCTTGATTAATCAGTTTGATGGTTCTCATTTATCAAGCTTCTTAAAAGAAAGGCTTGCTCTGACGGTTGTATTACAATTCCTTATCTGCCTAGACTGATGCAGAAAAGCATTCCCAGGTTGAGCGGAATTCTTTGTGGTCCGGTGATGAAGTCAAGAAATCAGACGGAGGATCCGATAGCGGCATAAAAATGGAGCCAGGTTCAAAATGGAGGCGGAATCCCTCTGATGTGTCGGATGAATCTGATAAAAGCACTTCTGGTAGGAAGAACACTGTTATTTCACAGACGGGCTCCTGGCGACGGGGCATGTCAGCTCAGGTTGGCATTACCACACCAAGGACTAAACCTTCAACCACCTCAGGCGCATTAAAGACACCTGGAACAGGTGAGAAAAGGTGTAAGAGATAAACAAACCAAAAAGTGTATTCGGTATGAAAACTGTTTAAATACTTTCCAGAGGCAGAACCTGAACTTCAGGTAATCCTGTCTTTCTTTTTAGGTATTGTTTTAACCTATGCAGCGTCTCGTATGCCTGCATTTCTATTCCTGTTCATTTTAAAATGCATATTTTGGACTAGTACACTGTGAAAGTTGTTTTCCTGACAACTCTAGTCTTAAGCCAACTATTTATTGGGCACAGTATTGCTGTAAGAAGAATAAATAATTTCAGCTTTTGAAGTCACAGTTAACTTTAAGAACGTACAGTATGTCTGTTTGAGGAGATTTTTTTTCTTCCCCATACTAAACCAGCATGTTAATTTATACTAAACACTATTTAGTTCTGAATTTTCTTATTAATGTATTAGTGATCGTAGGACTTGCAGATGTGTGAATGAAAATTGATTGAATAATTTTCATAATCAAGTAATATAAGTTAATACCTCTCCTCTTGCTTGATCGTGTACGCAATTGTACATGAAAAAGTTGACGTTCGATACTTTCTTGAACAATGTATTTTAGGAAAATTATGCTAATGGCCTAACACTACTTCTGTCTAATGATAAAAAAGGATCAGTCTGTGGTAGCTACAGAGGGAAACATTTTTCCTTATCTGTCACTATTACATAAGACTGTTCTGCTTTTCATATTCTGGAGGGCAAACACACCACATACTTTCTCTGGCAAGTCTGCATGTATAACTCACTAGAGTGGCATGTAAGTTCAGTGCAGACTAGATCATAAGTTTGAACCACACTCTGGTGGCTAACACGCTTTTGCTTTTCATGCTGCTTTGAGTTTCATCATTTGCTTGATGTTTTCAAGTCATTAAATATTAGAATTCTTTTTCTATTTTTGTAGGGAAAACTGATGACGCCAAGGTATCAGAAAAGGGTAGACTATCTCCTAAAGCTGGACATGTTAAACGTTCCCCATCAGATGCAGGACGCAGCAGTGGTGATGAATCCAAAAAGCTTCCCACGAGTAACTCTAGAACAACTGCTGCTAATGCTAATACATTTGGATTTAAGAAGCAGAGTGGGTCAGCCGTTGGCATGACTATAATCACTGCCAGTGGGGCAACTATCACCAGTAGATCGGCTACCCTGGGAAAAATCCCAAAGTCATCTGGACTCATGGGTAGGACCACTGGTCGGAAGACTAGTGTTGATGGCTCCCAGAACCAGGATGATGGCTACTTAGCACTTAGTGCCCGAACTAATCTTCAATATCGTAGTTTACCCCGGCCCAGTAAATCCAGTAGCAGAAGTGGAGCTGGGAATAGATCTAGCACGAGTAGCATAGACTCCAATATAAGCAGCAAGTCAGCCGGGTTGCCTGTCCCTAAAATGAGAGAGCCTGCCAAGGTAATCCTTGGAAGCTCTCTGCCAGGATTAGTCAATCAGACTGATAAAGAGAAAGGGATTTCGTCTGACAACGAAAGCGTGGCCTCATGTAATTCTGTTAAAGTGAACCCTGCATCACAGACTGCTTCTAGCGGAGCTCAAAGTACCCACCAGCAAGGAGCCAAGTACCCCGATGTGGCCTCTCCCACTTTGCGCAGGTAGGCAATAAGTTCGTTGATTGTGCGATGATGTTAGTTGGAGCTGAATGATCAAGACTCTTCCAGCCAGGCCTGGCTGTGTTTTGTGGAGCACTTACTGTTTAGTGTCCTCATCAAGGTCTTGTATTTACATTTAATTTCACATGAACAGATTGGCCTGTGTTGTAAATACTCAGTACATCATGCGACAGCAGGAAAAATTTAACGTTTGGGAAAAAAAACCTGTCTGGCAGAAAGTTTGGGAGTTGTGATACAAGTCTCTCTGTTACAAAAATCATACCTGCATCCATGCAGAATAAGAGTTTTCTTACATGCAGGTTACTGAAGAGTTCTTGCACCAATGTATATGTAACAAGCCTGGAAATACTCCAGTGGTGGATGAAATTATAAGTTGACAACAGGAGAGTTATTTTAGGTTGTCGTGATGACAACAATGTAATTTTGTCCTGCCATACTTAGATTCACATGCCTATCCCAGATGGATCTTTCAGATGCATGAATTAGGCCAGTGTGTTGGGAGACTCAACATCAGGCTGTTCTGTGAAGAACCCGAAGTAAAGCTACTCTCTAAAAGGAGTTGAATTTTCTTATTTTAATAATACTTCTTTAAACAGAAATCTGTCTTCTGTTTCTCCACCACTACCCCGCACATTATTTTAACATTAACATTGAGTTGGTCAGGAATTAATTCGTTGATGCAGTGTCCATCAAAGCCTTGATATTGGTAAAAGGTTCCGTTAACATTATTTTTCAATTTAATTTGACATTGAGTAGCTTGTCTGTTTCAAGTTGCGGTGTTTTTGCTTTTCATTTTGTCTTGGCACCCATAATACCCATACAGTTATGCTACATCATCCTGCTTCCAGTGATGTGAGAAAGCCACATTCCATCTGAAGCACCAGTGCAAGCTGTGATGGCAACGCTGTAAAGAGTTGTAAACTGTTTGTTTTTAGATGAGTGGTTTTATTCGAAGAGCCTATGGAAGGATGATTCACAATATATCATTTATTTTAATCCTAGTTGTCATTAGATAAGCCATGTCCTTTAAAACATTTAATTTTCATCAATGGCTACTTAAAAACTCCAATAGACCTTTCTTTTCTATAGCGTGCCCCTTGAGAAATGCAGATTTTCAGTGTTGCAAGCCTCAAACACATTAATGTTGAAATTTGATTGGAAATTGGTTTTGATTGCTAGAAAGCCACGTTGCTAGCCTTGTAATTGAAATACTACATTAGAAACATGTGAAACATCAAAGAGAAGACATTGAGGCTCAATTTAACTGTTTGCTTGTTCGATTTAAAATTTCACTCTTGAGTTTTCATCAGACTGACTGAATAGTCGTGTATTGAAATGCACTATAGTTGAATTTCACCTCATCTGTTTATTACTGATTTCTAAAATGAGAGTTGAAAAGATTTTTAGCTTAATTTTCATAGTCAGATGAGTTGCACTCGTTTTTTTGCATTTCCTCTCAGCTCTGTAATTTTTTAATATTACACGATAAATTAGAAGCCATACCTTAGTAATGATGTAGATTTGCCTGCAGTTCTCGAACATAAGTAACTTCTGTGTTCTCATAAACAGTGAAATTGTGTAATTCTGCAATGAGAGCCCTGTCTCTGCTCTCTCAGTAATCCCTTTAGCTCCAGTATTATGTATCCAACATGTCCCTTAAGTGAAACCATCATTTATCTTGATACATTTTATTATTAAATTGGGCCCTTGTGCTTTACAGTGCATAAAACACTACTTTTCTGTTAATGGGAGATGTGCACGACCTGAGAGCCAGCTCAGATACGTCAGTCTCTTGTCAGTGACAGTAGATAGGAGTAAGATGTCCCTCCTTGTAGGCTATGTCCTTCCAGAGTTAATCTCTGTATTGATGTGACTGTCTTGCCAGGTTGGATGTTCTCTGGACTGAAAGGAGTGCTCTCCAGACCACATCCTCTTCTGGAGGCGTTTGTTAGGAGGTTGTAGGTCAACCAGACACTGTCTTTGGCAGCGTTGTCTTTTCATTTGTGCCACGGTGCAGCATCCTTTCCGTTGCATTAGAGGTGCTGTGAAGACTGTATAGCTTTAAAAGAAGCTTGTAAAAGTGTTGTGTGGTGGCTGGGGTTTTTTAAGCTCTAGGGTCCTATGTCTAAGAGTACAGTTCCCCCAGTACAGCTGAAGAGGTGGTATGCAATGGTGCAGAAGCAGGAATACCCTGAGCTGGTATTGCTGCAGGCGGCCATGTGTCATTGCAGTGTGGTTTGACATTTTTCTTTGTACTCACTCTGATAACATTAATGCTAAATAAAACCTAGAATCTAAATGTCTCTAAATCCACACAGGAATGGGTTTTATCATTCAGACTGACTTGTCTAAGTCAGTGTCTACTACTCAGTGAGGTATGGTGTCCAGGTGAGCTGAGTTTGCCAGACCTGGCCCCTAGTTTGTGAATGTCTGTCTACATCAGGTGCTGAGAGGATCATGGCACAGAGCAGTGCAGGATTGTGAGGTAGATGTAGACTGGCATCTTTTGTGAAGAAAACTAAGGTTCCAAAGGCTTAATGCCAACAGGACCTTAATGGCAGAAACAGAAGCAATGTTTGGGGTGGATATTTGAAGCTGGAGTGAAAAGCTACATTTCCTTCATAATTTTGAGAATCAGTTTTAGAATGATTGATAGTCTGGTCTTAAGCATGTTTACTTCTAAGACACTTTTGGCAAAAGTGGTACAAATTGGAGAAGCTGCAGCCATCCTCCTCCAGCCGTGCTCTTAGATCCCTTCCCTTGCGTTGGTTCTAGCGCTCAGCTGGTCTTTTACTGAGCCAGTTCCAGGTGCCAAAGCAGGTTAAACCTCATTCTACACTCCAAAAAAAAGTAGTTTCCAGCCAGCTTGGCTCCTGAAATGAGACAAAACTGCATTTGATATCAGGAAGTATTTTTCCTGTTACATCCCAGCAAATGCTGCTTCTGTGCAGAGTATTCGGTGATTTGCACAGAGTTTACCTGCACAGTAAGCTTTCAACCTCTAATAGGCCATACTTGGGATTAATGATGCGGTGTTTCTCTGGCATCCTTTTCCCTTAAAGAGCAGAAGACGTTACGGCTGTATTTTAGCTTTGTGAAAGTAGTATTTGATGATTCGGAGAAGAAACACCCAACACAGATTTGAAGCTATCATAATTGTCTCTGGGCTTTATTGAAGGCGGAGTGAACACAAGGAGATTCATAAATTTATCGTTGTCTATGTCCAGGCTAGGACCATCTACTTAATATTGATTTTCTGAAGCTAAGGAGATATATGATCTAAATGTAAAATATCCTTGCATTTAGTATTCCATTTTATGTATTTTTCATGTGGTCTTTTTTTACAGACTTTTCGGTGGCAAGCCTAGTAAACAAGTTCCCATCACAACAGCTGAAAATATGAAAAATTCGGTAGTCATCTCCAATCCTCATGCTACTATGAACCAGCAGGGTAATCTGGATTCACCATCTGGCAGTGGTATGCTGAGCAGCGGGGGCAGCAGTCCCCTTTATAGTAAAAACACAGATATGAACCAATCTCCGCTAGCTTCTAGTCCCAGTTCTGCACATTCAGCTCCTTCCAACAGCTTAACGTGGGGTACCAACGCAAGTAGCTCTTCTGCTGTTAGCAAGGATGGCATTGGATACCAGTCCGTCAGCAGTCTCCACACCAGCTGTGAATCCATTGATATCTCTCTGAGCAGTGGAGGTGGGCTGAGCCATAACTCTTCCAGTGGCTTGATTCCAGCTTCTAAAGATGATTCTCTGACTCCCTTTGTCCGAACCAACAGTGTTAAGACGACATTGTCTGAAAGGTTAGTAGGTTTTCCTCTCATTTCCATACTTTCGTGTGTATCTCAAATGTGAATGAAGTCCTGGCAGCAGTAGCCAGCACTGCAGATACAAATCAAGTTGTGCTTCTTGCAAGATAACACTGAATGGTGTTACTAGAACATACAAAGAAGCTATTCCAGGCAAGGAGCCCAGTTCAGAGCAAGAGGATGGGTTCAGGTGGGGTTTTTAATTTGCTAAGGTAGCCAATGTGACAACTTTTCTTGCTGCCGTATTATACGTGATATTTGAATTTTGCATCATATATTATCCTTCCAAAGATCTCCTGTTAGTTGATCTGATAGTGATGTTGAAAAAACCCTCCTTCATTTTTATCATTTTGATTTGAGAAGCCAACTGTTTCTTGTTAAACTTCTCATTTATAACATTTGACAGCTTTTAAACTGGAGGTCATGCTGAAAAGAGACGTCCTTGTCTCCCTAGTCACTTGATCCCTCCTCGGCCTCTCCCTGCTTCCCTGTCCATCTCCAGTTGCTCCCTACAGTGTTTCAGTACAGGCATTCGTGTGAATGCTCAATGAACCCATCTGGGAGATGGATCCAACTGAAAAACAATCGCCTGAATTGTATTTCAGCCTGAGCAGTTCCCTAGCTCCTTCCACGATGAGATTCATCGCTATCTGTGTGGACACGGAGCGGGAGCTGGGAACAGCCTGGCCGAGGAGGAGGGAACAGGACTGCTTTTTCAGCATCAGCTGTGCCAGAGGCACATTGAGCGAACATCAATGTGGGATAAACCAAACAGTGCCTTGCAGTGCCTGCTCTCGGAGGGACCTTGTGTGGGAGGCAGTAGCAGCAAGCACTGGAAATCAGCTGTATCCTGGTGTGTAATTATGTAGCCAGGTAGCAAAATTTTTGTAGTTGCATCTCAATGGAGAAAATTACCACTGAATATAATGTTCTGACAGTTTGAGTTCCTGTTTGTGTTTTATTATAACTCCTTTCTGTTCTCTCCTCTTTTCATTCTAATATTCCTTCTCTTGTTTTCTGTCTTGTTGGACTGGTTCTTCTAGCCCTCTTTCTTCCCCTGCTGCTAGCCCCAAATTCTGCCGAAATACTTTGCCCAGGAGACAGGACAGGTAATGCTGTCTCGGGACAGGAGTACACACAAGGCTGTAGGTTTTGTTGCCCATCTCGGTGAAGCAAATTGTTTTGTGACAGACTGTGCTCCGTTGAGTCCTCTGCTGTGTTCATCGTCCGGATGTGAACTGACACAAAGACATGCCAGTGAGAGTCCCCTCAAACACCCCATCTGTCTACCTAAATCAATCTGGGGAATGGCCTACGGCAGAGTTGACGTCGTTTTGGTGCTCCTCTTGTTACTGGGAACATCTTTTGGTTTGTGGGGGTAGTTTTTTTTTCCCCTCTCGTTTCTTTGCCAAAGGCAATTTGAAAATCTTACCATTTTTTTTCTACCAGTCTAAACTCTCACTAGCATTTCAGCATTACTCTGGCACGCTGCTTTGCCCACTGCCTTTCAGGCCTGTCCTTTTTGTCGTGAAGTCCCCATGTCATTCAGTGTTGTCAGTCTTTTCTCGCAGTTTGGCTCATGAGTGTTTTGCAGGGACTTGGGTACATCCATCCTCGTCAAGAGGGATGCTAAAGTTAGGAAAAGGTGACCCGAATCAAAACATTCTAGCTCACTTTTGCTCACTGCTGTAATTTTAATCGCTCCCGTACTGTAATTTAGCTATAGGGATTGTCATTAAATTAATTCATTTAAGCATGTGGGTATTTTCTTTAAGAACAAATTAACTGACTCTGCTCAGTTAAAACTTCATCAGTTGTAAAAACATAAATATTTGGGTTTTGGACAACTAATAGATTCGTTTTACTTCGGTAATGGAATTTAAGCTAAGATTTGAAAATTTAAACAGTCTAGGCTCAGTACTTTTACTGCTATACATTGCAGCTGTGTAACAGTAATTAGCTGCATTCCCTGAATGGTGTCTGCTGAAAGAAATGGTGGGAAGGTGGCTTGGACTTGAAGATTCTCATCAGTTTTCACAAATAGTCTTCCTCACGCCTGCTGAAAAGCATATTTTTAAGCATCCATTTGATGTTTAAAGAGACATTTTTTTTCATTGTGGGTAGGTGAAAAAGCAGAATTTTGTTGTGACCAGATAAGATTCGTTGGCATGGTACCAGCTGCATGTTTGTGCAAATCCACACCTGGGTTAGGAGGCTTTTGCATGTTTCTGTAGGAAGGCCCCAGCACCTTTTCCTCTGGAAAGGTGATGCTGATGTTTGTATGTCCTTCGTCCTGATCTTATTCCTTCCCTTTTGTTCTTCTCTGAAGTTCTTTTCTTTTAACTTTTCTGCAGCGACCCACATCTTGATAGGAACACTTTGCCTAAGAAGGGACTCAGGTATTGGTGTTTCCACACGGTTAACAGCTTTTGTTGTGGCTTTGGAGTTTGCTTGGTGTTGCTGTTGTGGCTGGTGGTGATGGTCGCAGTTTGCAAGAGGTGGCAACAATATTCTTTCTTTCTTTCTTTCTATCTTTATTTCTTTAATCCTCAAAGAAGGCCATTGACCACTGTGCTTTTTTTTCATCCAGTGGCTTCTCCGCTTGAGCAAGAACTGTGGCTTTTGCTGGCTGAATTGCTGAAAAGCATCTCATAAACCATCACTGGGCTTGACTTGAAAACAATAATTTTGCAGCTTCTATGGCTGTTATATGGAATGACTTGGGATAATTTTCATCCCAGGAACCTTGGTGTTCATATACAAATAGAAAAGATTTTTCAGTATCATGCCAAATCTTTTAGAATGAGATTGGACATATTAACCTAAGAAAATATTTGCTTTAGAATACATAAATATATAGGGCTCTTAGACATAGCTCCTACTCTTCTAGAAAAGAGCAAAAAAAATCTCCAAACAAACTTTTGGCAATTGTCTTCTCATACATTTTGTGTATCTGTAACGTCATGATTTTTATAACATAAAAAACAGCACCGAGAAATATTTTTCCATTGATACAGGCAGTTCTGGCAAGATAAACAACATTAGGTGTATTAATTAAATGCTTTAAGTGTTACAGAATTTACAGACAATATCTTAGACAATTTAGTTGCTGTTCTTCACAGCAGCTTTGTCCATGAAAGTGAGTGCTAAAAGCCTTTCTTAAAATGGCATTTGGTTTAAAATGTTTCTGTTGTTCTCAAGTATGACTCTAAAGATTTTCTTTTAAGACCGAAACATTTGAGTACTGAAGAGGTAGGTATTATGCCGCAAAAAAAAAATAAATCATTAGCATGTTAAAGTAAAACGATTGTTTGAAGCCCCTTTCTTAATGAAGTAATTTACGTGCAAAGTCCAAGAGATGCCGGTAGTCAGGGGCTGTTGCTTAAGTGTTGAGACGTAAGCAGAAGGAATGTATTTTTTTGAAAGTAGTTGGATTTTTGCAACGTTAATTACTACAGTGTTCACATTGATTTAAATTAGTCTTATTAAGTGATATCTTACTGTAGGGAATTTAGTTGGAGGGAATCTAATTAATTAAATAGATAATATCGACTAATAATAGGCTCCAAGTGTTTAGTTTTTGGAAGGAGAGCTAGTAAGTCGTAAATATTTCTCAAAAGCAGATGGCATAGCATAAGACAGACACTGAATCCATCAGCAGGCCAGTGTTTCTGTGATACTCTCTCTCTTAATACCTGTACCCTATCACGTAGTTCGCAGAACACCTGTGGTAACGTACCTATTTTTCGGGCATATACAGAAGCAGATTTAAACCTTTGCTTAAGCTGAAGCCAGCGGGTGTTTTGCTGTTGATGTTGGCATAGACAGCGTTTCCACTATTTTCTCTGACTTCAGAAAAGGCTAAACCTAGTCTCTTTGTGGTGATTTAATGCTATTAGTTTTGAACTAAATGGGCTACACCTCCACAGACCTTGATGTTTATGTCTCTGGAATATGAATTGTTGGGTCAGAACTTGTTAAAAAATCTGGTAATGGCTTTGTTGACTTGAATTTGGTTGTAATGTGACAAAAAGCCAGCTAAGCTTAGCGATGCACCAAAATATTAAAATAGTGACAGAATTTTGGCATCACCTAAGGAAAGGAAGTGATTTAAGTGTTATGGTTTTATTTTTCAAGCATGCATATGTAACACACACTAAATTTTATTCTACAGTACACAACTTTTACCTGTAGCTTTTTGTTTACTACTATTTTGGTTATTACTGAAGCCATAGGAAAGGAGGTTTAGGGGTTTTTTTACCCAAACAGAGGTGGAATGAATTAGGAACAGCTTGGAACAGCTCTTTAATTCAGAAATGTGTTGGGTTTATCATTTTAATCCTTAAATTTCATATCAGAGTCCTTCCGTCTTTCTTTCCCTCCCTCCCCAAGTCTTGTGGCATTTCATGGTTGCGTTTGTTTTGTTTTGTTTTGTTTTGTTTTAATTTTAAGTAAATATCAAAGTTCATTTTGGAAAAACTGTTTGGTTTTGCAGGTACACTCCATCCTCTCAGCTCCGTAATCAAGAAGATGCAAAAGAATGGCTGCGGTCCCATTCAGCAGGAGGGCTTCAGGATACCGCTGGCAATTCTCCGTTTTCATCTGGATCCAGCATAACATCGCCCTCTGGAACTAGATTTAACTTCTCACAGCTCGGTGAATAATTATCTGTTTGCATAATGATAGCAATACATTGCGTGTCTTGAAAATGGCATATTACACAATCTAATTTTCTTTCGGCAGCTCCGAGTCCCAGGTTCAACCTCAGGAAGCACTTTCATTGAAATTAGTGTGACTAATTAGCATTATTATCTCGTATGCCCAAAGGTGGCATACTTGCAGTAACTCTTAGTAAATACTTCTCTGGAAGTAATCAGATGCCTTGATATAAATCGTGAGCTATTTCTTAGTATCACTTATCAGTGTGTTTAAATTACTTTAAAATCCAAGCATGTTACTTACTCTATGTGCCAGTCTCATCAGTCAGTGGTTGTTGGAAAACTGCACAAAGCTCAATCAATTTTAAGTCAGAAAAAAATTCCTTCACTTAGTTACATTGATAAAAGTAAACGGTTTTTAAATGAAGGAAGCCATAAAAGTTGATTGACAGGATCTATAAAGCTAGCTTTGCAGCTTTTAGCTGATGATATCAGCAGTTGTAATAAACTATTTTTAAAAGTGCTAGCAGTGCTCATCTCTGGTGTGAAGCTTAAATATTACGTAGTTGCCTGTGCAATTTGTTTAGGTATGTAAATCCTAACAGTACAGATATTGTCTTTAAGTTAAGTGACAGTTTTTAAGTACTACGTTGGACAGATGTTTTGTGTTTCTTTTTGGTTTTCCAAGCCCCTCTGTCTTCCCTAGAATGATAAAGAAATAATATGCAAAATAGTTAAGCCTGTACTTCTGAATTTCTTGTGTTGTGTGAACTTACAGCAGCTGGCACAGTCACTTATTTCCAATGCAGTTTTGAGTTGCAGTGGTGAGATTTTAGAGCCTTTCTTTGAGTGCACTGAAAAGAAACGGGTTAAGTAAACACTTTAAAATAAACTGACACTTAAGAAAATTTCAGCTGAATATATACACGGTGTAATTACATTGCCAGCAGCTAACAAATTATCATGAAAGTTCATGCAAGTACCTTAATGCTCAAAAAAAAAAGTAGCCATAGGCACAGAAAGTTAACTCTTTCTGGAGAATGTTGAAGATTATTTACACTAATAAGCTCAAAAACTATTTGGTCACAAGCAATTCTCAAAAAAAAAAAGAAGGTATTTTTCTGTGTTCTTAAGAAAAGAGCTTGGAGATATGGGAGTCAAGAGAGGTCACTGCGTTTAATTCAATAGCAAATGTTGGTATGAAAGTTGAGCGCCTTTAAACTGGATTATTCTATCTTCGGCAATATTCTGTAGCAGTTGATGGTGTGTATAGAAACGGGCAAGGACAGTGCACTAAGAGGAACCTGCCAGCTAAACAGCAATTTTGTTGTTCTCTTTTTTTTTTTTTTTTTTTCCCCCACAAATCAACTAGTTCTTAGTAAACGGCAGGTTTAATTTTAGCACAGAAGTTATTTTAAAAAATGTGAAGCTGGAGTACATGTTTTGTACTCTGGGAGAATATTGGCTTTTGAGGCAAAACTGATATAATTCTTAGGACATTTTAATATTATATATTTTATAATTCTTGTGGAAAGAATTCTGAAATATACAACTGTTAGGAAACGAAAGCTCTTAAAATTTGTGACTTAATTGCGTAGAAAAATGTCATTTTCTGAGAAATTGAAGGCTTTGGAGAAGGTGGTTCTCTATATGGGCAAAATACTAGTTTAAATTCCTTCATGCATTCTAGTTTTTTTTGAGGAAGGACTGTTTCAAATTAAATGAGGGTTAATTAGTTCATGCCTACAAGGTGTTAGCGAGTTGACTGAGCTTGTGTGTAGAAGCACAGACGTATCACCCAGTGTTTAAAATGACCTTATTTACTTGAGTTTTCTTGTTCAATAGCTTGATTTGCCTGCCTTTTATTTGAGTTTGTCGAATTTAGAAAAATAGTTAAGCCTGGATAGGGTGACATCAAAATTTTGCGTCTTAAAGAGGGAAAAAAAAAAAGTTTTTTCATAGTTGCACAAAAATTAGGTATGAAAATTGGTGGTCACACAAATAAATTGGTGTTTATTCTTCATTTTATAGCAAGCCCAACCACTGCAGCCCAGATGAGCCTGTCAAATCCAACCATGCTGCGGACCCACAGCCTTTCCAACGCAGATGGTCCTTATGACCCCTATAGTGATACGCGCTTCAGGAACAGCTCGATGTCCTTGGATGAGAAAAGCAGAACCATGAGCCGGTCTGGCTCTTTCCGTGATGGCTTCGAAGAAGGTCAGTAAAGTATGTGATGGTGCTGCAAATGATCAGAAGATGGCATTCTCACATAAACAAAGTATAAATGTGCTTTTCAGTTCAGCATAAGAGTCATTTCAGAGCACAGTTCTCTCTGTGCGGAGCTCTCAGTGTTAGATGAAACTTTAGTCCTTGTCATCGTTGTTCTAATGATCTTCATTCCATGATCCTTCCGACCGGACATAGGAAAGCACGTAACTGTTGTATCTAGACCACCACTGTTCGAGAAATTGTTTAAAAAAACCCTGTCCTTCATTTTTAGTGATCTCAGAATGACTCTAGTTCATGCTTGGAGTTAACGTATTAAAGTGTTTCCTGGAGTAGGATTGTTCTCCGGAACCTCAGCCTCCACGCTTCTGTTTGTAGTATAAATAATTGATATCAGCCAGTTTCTATCTCAGTTAATTTTTCCAGTATTTAATCTGTATTCAAATTGTCTTTACTGTTTATTTCTGCTAAATATCCTGGGTTGATATCACACAGCTTCTGCAGAAGGGACCTGAGTGGTTCTTCAGAACATCTAGGCTCTTTTTAATTCCTCATTGTCTTTTCAAATATGTAATCATACCTGATAAAAGAAGCCCATTTAAATGTAAGAAGAGGCAAGTAATTTACCTAGAAATAAATACTTAGTTTGGTTTTTACTGATCAAGTGACCTTATGGTCTTTATGAGCACACATTAAAACCCTCAAGTGTTGCACTTTGAGAAGTCAAGCATGGAGCGAGCTCTGGGAGTGGTTCATAGGAATGTCATAGGAAGCTCTTTCAGCATTAGCTCACTGAGTCTTGAATCTCCTCTTGGCAAATGTTGGGAGCTTGGTTGGCTACGAAGTCCTTTTATCACTGTAGGTCGCACAAGCCTTTTCTGGCTGGCTTCCTCTACTGCTGAAGACCTGCAATTACTCAGCAGTGTTAATACCAGTGCCCTGTTGTTGCTGCTCCCCTAGAGCCAGGCATGCATGGGAGCCACACTTAAGTGCTTCTAGGGGCCTTTGAAAGCCAGAAGGTGCCTTCCTGGAGATACTGGTTATCCCATCAGTTTTCTGCCATTGGGACAGGTAGAAAATGCATATTGGATATGGCTCTGGAAAGATTCTGGGCTAATTCATTATTGAATTTTACCACTTTAACTCCAGTACTTTTAATTGTATTTTAGAGGCCTGTGGCTGAGGATCTTCATTAGGGGTTGAAAATTATTAGAATAATGCTCTAGGGCTGAAAACTGTGTCATTGCAGAAATCAACCTTTGTTTGTGCCATGCTCTCAGAAAGCTAGATGATCATAAACAGTCGAAGATTGCCAGATAGTTAGTTGAATTCCATTCTGTGATGAGCAGTCCTGCTCTTACTAAGGAGTTCCTTAATGTGATCTGTGAAGGAATTTAAATCGCTGCATCTGTGTTACACTTAGATGACTTACTGAAAGAGCTACTACAGCAAAACTTACTCAAGTTTTATTGAAGACATCCTCAAAAAAATAGTAACCTTAGTCTTTTAAGTGTGCCTAAGATTGCAGCAGATCCATTTTGGCATGTTGGAGGTTGAACTGTCTCTTATAATTCCAAAATTCTTGTCCAGGAGAAAGGCTAGTTTGGCAGAATATTTAATAAGTACTACGTGTTTGAGGACAAACCATTTAAAAAAAAAGAAAAGGAAACAGGAAGGGTTAGGTGAAATGTTTTACAAGGTGCTTTTCATTCATTTTTAAAAAGGTAATAAAAATGAAGTCCAAGAACACTCTACCAAGTTATGGACTTGAAAGCAGTGGAGAAAGATCACTTTTGT
Source organism: Chlamydotis macqueenii (assembly GCF_036417535.1). Classification (NCBI taxonomy): domain Eukaryota; kingdom Metazoa; phylum Chordata; class Aves; order Otidiformes; family Otididae; genus Chlamydotis; species Chlamydotis macqueenii. The sequence continues at coordinate 68,084,429 of NC_141560.1, read as the reverse complement.
GTACGCAGAAGGAATTTGACCCTACAGTGGGTATGCTGAATAAGTTCCTTTCAGATTTTCCTACGTTTTTGGCACCTGAAAGGATAATAATATTTTACCAGCTAGGATGAATGTTCAGGTGCAGTCTCTGTATTTTTGTCTTCAGGTTAAAGGTCTTCTGTCACTTCTCTGGCCGTACGGAAGGCAGATATAGCCTGCTTAGTAGCTCTTGCTTCTTTCTCAGGGAATTAAAAGTTGAAAGTGAGCAAGTGGTTCTGAATATGACATATATGTTGCCCTGCGCTTTCAAACCTGTGGATCTAATTCACCTTCACCTTGAGAAAACAGATCAAAAAGTATTGTAGAAATTAAATTTGAGCTTAATGAACAAATTGACTTTATACAATCAGCCAGTGTCAATGAAGCATAAATCCAGGTCTTCACTAAAGCTTACCAACCTTCATCTTAATTATCTATTAGCACTTAAGATTACAAGACATTTGTTTCTTATCAGCTTCAGCAGAGCCAGGATTTATTCTTAAAAGCCTTTTTTTCTTTTGTCTCTACAGTATGAAGCACAGTCATGTTCTGTCACAGCACGGCGTGTAGGTCAAAATGTCAGCCAGTACATAGCTCTTGACAAGAAGGGTTTCAGGACTGGGGAGATGCTGGCAGGAACTGCCTCCAAACTATCCAGAACTTCAGGGGAAAAAAAAACAGCCTAAAACTTAAATGGTCTCCTGGCTGTCCAGTTTCCCCCCTTGCTTGGCCATCCGTCTTTTCCAGGAGCTCTGCTGCCACTGGCTCCATCCTCCATCCTGATACTTCAGCCTCCTAGAGAGAAGAATTAAATCCGGTGTCACTGGGATATAAATTTTTATTCCTTTTCGTGCTACTGACTGCAGTACCTGTTGTTCTTTCTACTCTTTGGAGAGTTGATCACAGCTAGGCAGGTTTTTTTCCAACATTAAAAATGATACATGCTTGCCTATGTATTTATAGTGCTTTAAAATAATAGTGCCAAAACAATTTTGGTTTGTAGCCTGCGTGCAGATGCATGTTAACTGCAAAAAAACAGGAATCACATCAAGAGCATAACTGCCTTCAGGCTCCTAATTAAATAGCCTTAAAGTAGCCATCTGCAGATACTTTAAAAAGAAATTGCACAAAAATTTTAACTCCTTAGTTATCCTTCAAACTAAAAATCTCAAATTATATACACATTCAAATGATGCAGTGGTGATGTTTTGAGGGCAGGAGTATGATTCCCAGAGTTATATGTTCTTTCCCTTTTTTTATTTTGAGTCTTCTTTTCCCCTCCTTTGAAGTCCCAATGTGATCTTTAGAATTCCAGTTGATGGCTAGCTCGAAAACATGTGTACCCCAGTCTATTGTAAGGAGATCTGTTTCTTCTCTGGCCAGTTGATATGATTGCTTTTTTGAATACATAAAGTCACAGAATGATTAGGATTGGAAGGGACCTTCAAAAGTCATCTGCCTAGTCCAACCCCTCTGCAAGGAGCAGGGACATCTCCAACCAGATCAGGTTGCTCAGAGCCCCGTCCAGCCTGGCCTTGAATGTTTCCAGGGATGGGGCATCCACCACCTCTCTGGGCAACCTGTGCCAGTGTTCTACCACTCTCAGCATAAAAAAAAATTTCCTTATATCCAGTCTGAATCTACCTCCCTCTATTTTAAAACCATTACCCCTTGTCCTATCACAACAGGCCCTTCTGAACAGTCTCTCCCTATTTTTCCTGTAGCCCCCTTTAGGTACTGGAAGGCCACTATAAGGTCTCCCCAGAGCCTCCTCTTCTGCAGGCTGAACAGCCCCAGCTCTCTCAGCCTGTCCTCACAGGAGAGGTGCTCCAGCCCTCTGATCATCTTCATGGCCTCCTCTGGGTAAAACTGCACAACAGAAGAATATAGAGAGGCAAACCAGAAAATAATATTAGATTCTCTGTATGAGTCCATTGGTGGCCTTGTGCCATATTGCCTGCACTTTGGGCTTTCCATCTTGAAAGCAGCGGTCCTAAGGGTGAAATGCAGGTAAAGGAAAAGTGAGAAGGAGATCTTAAGTGCATAGCATTTGTGATTTGAAGAGAGTTCAAATAGATGAGGAATCTCCAGCTTAGAAAAATGATGACTGAAGGGAGGTGATAATAGATAATTCAGTGCATTATAACAAAGTTGGTTGTCCATGACTTCTCAGATCACGGGGATGTAAAGACACTCAGGGAACTTACTGACTGGTTCAGCAGCAGGTCTAAAACAACTGCAGAGAGTTTTTGTTACAGACAAAATGTGTGAGTGGATTCAGAAGCAGTTAAGCAAGTTAATGGTAGAGAGGTCACAGTGACTATGAAAAGATAATGGTCTGACTGCAGTTTCCATCTCAGGAATTTCCATCTCTGCTGATTCCCAGAAGATGCAAAGGTGTACCTGGGGAAAAATCACCGGGTATCTGCCTCCTCCTTGCATTCTTTTCCCTAAACATGCGCTGCGGTTGCAGCCAGAGATGGAGCACACGATTAGACAGCCCCCGGGTCTGACTCACGCTAGTTATTTTTATGTTCTTAATGCAGCCCAGTCCTTAACATCTAACTGTAAAGATCATTTTAATTGAAAATATGATTAACCAGAAGAAGCAAATGGGTGTGAGGTTTTTTTACTTTCTTGTGGGTTTTAAAAATTGTCTTAAATTCCTCCAGAAGCCAACTTAGACTTTGTTTACTTCTCTTTCCAGCCTTGCCTTAGGATATAATATCAATGGGAAAGCAAGAGCTCATTTATTATGAATGTAGGAGAATTGCAGTAGGTAATTAGAGAAAAACGGCAACTTTTCTAAACTTTTTTTTTTGGCTGGAGGATTTAGATGAAAGAAACAGTTATTTAACATGATTTTACATGGTTTGTATGAAGTTACCTGAAGTTTGAATAAAAGTTTCAGTTAAATTGTATTTTGTTTCTAAAAATAAAAGAATGGTAATTTTACATATTTCAGTAGCAGAAAGAATAGCTTCAGGTAGTTTTTTTAATAGCATAATAAAAAATAAAATGATGTTATATGTAAATCCTAACACCAAGGTGATGGTAACAACCTTGAGAATCTATGTGTGTCTTTTACTGAATGCATATTTAAATGCAAAAACTGCTTGAGATGGATTCTTTTCCAGAAAAGGTTTTCTAGCCATGTTTTCACTCTGGTAATTTTTCTATAAGAGAACAAACTTCGCCTTGTTAAAGAAATGCGGCTGCTTTAAAGAGAGACAAAAAAAACCTCTGCAGGGATAGGGAACGTTGAGCTCATCGATGCCTGTGATACAGTTCCCTTGTAGTCAGCAGAAGGAAGATACACCTGCGTTCAGAGGACAATTCAGAGCCCCAGAATTAAACAGAGGTTTCTGCCCTGAGTGCTCCACGTCTCCTGGAGCATCTGGCTACATGCTGGAGCTGGGTATTGTAGCCTTCTCTGAGCATCTCCGTCTTGGTCTACTGCTTAAAGAAGACAACCCACTCCCTCAGTCTCATCAAAACTGTAGTACTTGTCTTTACCTTAGTCATGTCTTCTGCATTTCAGTTAATTTGTTGGGTTTTTTAATCTTGAGTAAGTCCTTTTGCAAGAGTCTTTAAGATAAGCTGTTCAGAGAAATATTTATTTCTGAACAAATCTTCATCACAACTTTTCTTTTTAATCTTCTTGACCACACCTCATTTTCCCAAAAAAAACAAGTATTATTAAATTGTTAAAACAACTTTACCAAATCAAAGTTTATGGATTGATTACCTGGCCACTTATTCTTCGAACTGTATGTTATTGGTCCAGTAATATAATTAAGTTTATGATGGATGATGAAATTTGTCGAAGTATTTCTTCAGTAGGCTGGTCGTTGGCACTGGATGATCTATGATGATTCCACTGCGTGGTTGCTGAGTTTATATTAATTGTGTTTATTTTTTTTCCTTTAGTGCATGGTTCTTCTCTCTCCTTGGTATCCAGTACGTCGTCCATTTATTCAACAGTGAGTATAATGAAATGAACAATTTGAGTTTACTAATCAAAATTATTGAATTGACTGGTCTTACTGTGCTAATTATTTTTCCATTCAAGGAGAAGGAAAAAATAGCACGTCTCATTTGTGTTCTGAATGCTAGGTACGAAAGAAATGTTTATGTTAGTAAAGGTGTCTGTGAATATGTAGCCATATCCTCATTAAACACTGACGTTAATGGCCTAAAAGCAGCAATTTAGTTTTTGAGTCAGTATTTTACAACTACGCTGAATAAGTTTTGCTACAAGGGACCTCAGTAGATCTGAGAAGATTTGAACTTCATTACCTCAAGCACCCCAAAATTTGCTGAATAAAGTCATTCCGGCCTTTTATTAATGATTTGCTACTGAAGAAGTTTGAATAATTTTTTTAATGCACAGGCTTTAATAAAGAACTCATTTGTTCACTGTGCCAGTAGTATTTTTTTCCAAAAGTATGTATTCATTTAAGGTTCTCTCATCCTAAAATAAGGCTTACTGGAGTTGAAAATACAGGGTTTTTTTAAATGCACGTTGCATTTGCTTATTTTCTCCTAATACTCTTGCGAAGGATTTTTCATTTAAACATATCATATGAAAGATCTTGTAAGTTAGGGCCGTACCTGTGCTGTAGCAGGGAGGTGAGGCTGCGACACGCAGACCCTGGCTTGCCTAGCTTTTCTCTGGCTAGCTGGGGTGTCAGCTGCAGCGACCCAGGGGCAGAGCAGGTTCCAGCCCACACAAGACTGTACAGAAGCATTTGGCACTGGTGCTTGGTTAATTCCCAGTGGCTCCACTGCTGTTAATATCCAAGCTAGCCAGAGGAAGGGTGCCCCGTGTATTCCTGGCGTGCTATGATCACAGTTTTGGGAGTTTCTTAAAGCACAACTGTCTTTAAAAACAGTGGATAATAATTACTTCTGAATCACAGAATCTCTAAGGTTGGAAAAGATCTCTAAGATCATCAAGTCCAGCCATCAACCTAACACCACCATGTCCACTAAACCATGTCCTGAAGTGCCGCATCTGCATGTTTTTTGAACATCTCCAGGGTTGGTGACTCCACCACTTCCTTGGGCAGCCTGTTCCAGTGCCTGACCACTCTTTCAGTAAAGAAATTTTTCTTAATATTCAATCTAAACGTCCCCTGTCACAACTTGAGGCCGTTTCCTCTCATCCTAATGAAATACAAATACGTATTAATTGAACAGGATCTTTAATTTAAAATTCTTATGTATGTATGATGCATCTTCATGCTTACCCCACATCCCCAGCTGAAATAAGCATATGTGATCCAAGAAGTGGAAGAACTTGCTCTTGGAAGTTCATATATATATATATATATATATATATATATATATATGATCTGTATACACAGTATAACTGTATATATCACAGTATAACTGTTTGTGAAGCCAGTCAAGCCAGCATGGTGTTATTTACTGTAATTTCATGTACATGTTTCACTGTTAGGAAGCTACCTATGTAACATGGCCTTAAGAATGAATTGAAAATATCGCCTTTCCTAATTTATCTTGCCTCAAGCAAGGTCCTTACAAAGCCAAAACAGATTGGAAGGATGGAGAACAGGCTTTTTCCTCTGGGCTGATGTTTAGAACCATAAGAGCAACAGAGAGCACTCAGCAGCTGTTGTCTAAGCGTCTGGTTTATGTGCTTGCTGCCCAAGCACGAGCGGTTCTTAATGGTGTGGTTTGATGGCTATAATTTTTATGGTGGCTGATAGTGGACGTTTACATTAAGGACAGTGGAGCATGTAACTTCCTACCATAAACTTCTCTTTAGCTGATAACTTTGGTTAGAAACAAGCCATAGGAGCCACAATTTTATCATGCCGACCACGACGGATGGTCACTACATCCGCTTTGCATCCTCAGATAACTAGTTGTGTGTCCTCAGTTTTCCATCACCACAATGCCTTTTTTTTATCACATCACTTTGGAATGCGAAAACATGATCTCCATCCCATGGAGAACTGAGTATGGGAGGAAGGGAATTGCCGAGGATCAACCATGTTTTGTGACAGCTCTGGCTCTTCAGAGCCTCATGAAGACCCTTATGTGAGGAGCAAGGACTTCACCCTTCCATGGTTCAGACTCGGAGGTGCACTGTGTGGCAGGCTGGGAAGTGGAGCCCAAATTCCTTTCTGCAGGAAGAAGTACAATACAAATAGTCAGTTTTCTTTTCCCTGAAGAGTAAATAAATTGGGAGATTATCTTAGATTGAATATGTGTGTGGGAATCCAAAATAGGGAAGTCACATTAGAGTTTTTGAAACGCAAAAAAAAAAAAAAAAATTGAGAAATTTGTTGGGCTGGTTATGTTGTAGTATTCTAATTTATTTTCCTCTCTTTTTATGTTATAGCCCGAAGAGAAGTGCCAGTCAGAGGTAAGAGCACATTGTGTTTGACAGGCATAAATGTTCTGTCAAGACACTGCATTTCGTGAATTGCTGGTTTATTTCTTCATATTGTGGTGCAGTAAAATGCTCTCTTAAAATACATAGATCCGCAAACTACGAAGAGAGTTGGATGCATCCCAAGAAAAAGTGTCAGCTCTGACAACTCAGTTGACTGCCAATGTGAGTACAACTCTGAGAACAAACACTAACAGGGAATGCATTTGATGGACTGGTTACCACCCCAATTTTTTTAAGTGACAAAAAGATTTCATGTCTATAACATTAGGTTCACATTACCTGTGTGTTTGAAAAAATAACTGCGTGCATGTAAGACCTTTCCAAAAATAACATCCTCTGTCCTACTGAATTGTCTTATGCCTTTCTTTAAATACTGAATTATATTAATTTAGCTTTATATATGTAAACTGTCTTCAGATCTTGAGAAAATCATGGAAGATGGGGTCTTTTTTTAGAAATAGTATCTTGCTTTGACATTTGGGTGGAATGAGAAACAGACAAAGGTTATAATTGGTAGAAATAAAAATTGGTAGAAATGTGTATTGAAGTGCATTATATTTTGCTATTGTATAAAGATGTGGGCTAATGGCATGATAGGTAACAGTGGCAGAAGGGGCTTTGAGACCTGATTTAAAGTTATGCCTAAAGAGTGGATGTACCTGATTTTTAACCAGTGTAGACAATACTGCCGCTTGTTTCCTCTGAGGAATTTGATGAATAAGTAACGTAAGACACTTGGGAAAAAAAAAAGATTTGGAAGCCAGGATGTGTTGGGGCAACACTGTGTATGACCCTGCGCAAGTTTATTTGTGTCTTCTGGGCTGTAGTCACAGATAGCAGAAATCTGCAAAACAGAAGCTTGCTAGAAAAAATAAGCAATTCTAGAGTAAATAAGCTACAGATGAATAGTCGTCAGATGGGATCATACCGACATCCTAGTTTGTGGGAATGAATAAACATCAGAACACATGCTACTGAAGAGGACATTCCTGTCCATCAGCTCTCCGAATAGGTGGAATACGAAAATTGGCACAGTGAAGGACAGCCTTCATCTGAGCAGTAACACCTGTCCCAAGAAGGATTCAGGGGAAAATCTACTATGGTGTTCACTGCAGGCATCACAGTGCTTCATCCAGCTTGCAAAATGGAAAAGGAAAACCAAGAACACAGTTAACAGAGAAGTCAAATAAAAGGGCTTTGATTGCGTGTAGCCACTTGGTAACTTTCCCAAGAGGAAAAGAAAAAAAATTTTTAAATCTTAAAAAATTAAATCTTATGTTTGCCTTTCAAATACAACAAGAACTGGATACATGAGTTGCTTTTCATCCAGAGGCTTCTTTTACATTTGAGAAAGCAGGACCAAATTCTCTTGCATACATTTTTTAATCATGTTGTTAAATAGTCGAGCTTGTGTCCTTCAAACAAAGAACTTGTCAGCTGTGCGACTCATCTAGCTCTGCCTTAGTTTTGTTGCATTCTTCTTCATATGGTGTTTGGATTCAGTAGGCTGTTGCCCAACACAGGAGTTAGTAGCGCTGCTACTCTGTGCCTGCCTCAGCTGCCGTTCATTTCCCCAAGAACTCATGCGTGGTTACTACCCACTATCTGTGCGGTGAATAATTTTTAGCATAGGCTACTGCTGTATGTTTTTGTTTGGGGGTCATTTGGGTTCTGGGGTTTTGCTTTGTTTTGTTTTCCCCCAAAAAAGTTAGCATCATTTATTATTTTGATCATATTCTATTTTTATTTTGTTCACTTTGCTAAAATGTTGAGGTTTGTAATTCATGCAATTTAAACTTGAACTTGGACCTCTCCCTTATTTGTCCGTAAATCAGCTACAGTCTGCTGCAGAGGTGTTGCTGTAACTGTCCTAGTAATATATTTCAGTCTCTAGCCCCCTCTTTTTAAGAAAACATGTTCTTTTTCCCTGTGAAAGGCCAGATCTGTTCCCAAAAACATTAATAAATGCTTTTTGTTAAGACACTGCTTTATGGACATTTCCTTTACATAAGATTTTTTTAAAAATGCTTTTAACTTAGACAATTTGAATTAATCCCTTGATTTAATTTTTTTTTTTCCCTGAATTTCCCTGTATACACAGTGCAGCTGTTGATGCTCTTCTCAGGATATGGGGCAAGAATTTTGAAAAGGTTTTGCTCCAACTAGGAAGTGGAGATAACGATTTTCCATAGCTGACTGAGCAATTTCCAGATAGGAATTATTTCAATTGAGGTGTTTGATCTGGTTTTGAAAGAGCAACTTTATCTGAAGGTTAAGGTCAAAGCATCAGGGGTTTGTATCCCGTTATTAATCCATGCAGTCCTGCTTGCCCGGTTACTTTTTGCTTTTGCAAAGTATTGCTGAGGATTCCTGAATATCAGTTTTGTTGTTCCCTGTCCATCCTCCCGAACAGAAGCTTTGCAGTCTGTGTTTTTAAAATAAATATTTAGGTTTTCAAACATGTGTAGCATGAGGGTTTAAATTACTTCTTGCTATTTTCTCACAGTCTCAGCTCTGCTTATTTTCATAGGGGCTGATGGGAATGAGAGATGCACATCCCCGTGTTATTGTACTGCTCGTGTTTGTTTTCATTGCGAATGTGAGAACAGTTATTGAGGATAAGTCAGCTGTGTGCTGCTGCTGAACAAGCCTGGAGTAGCTCTGTGAAAGGTTTTGCTATTCTGTATGTATTTAGGTGAGAGAACGTCCTTTTCTGCTTGGAAGGATTTTGCACAGTTTTACTTGTCATTTTGTGTATAGAATTTTTTTTAGCAGAGAAATAAAACATTATTTGCTGTGGCTAGTGTAGATGATTGTGGCTAATGAGAGAAATATGTTGAACTCTGCATGTGTTCAGTTCGATAGGCAGCTGCATATAGATGTGTATATTTAGATGTACGTGTATATCTAGAAAACAACTCCTTATCATGGCCCTAGAAACATAGTGCCCTTTTATCGAGTTCCTTTCCATCGTCTCAATCTACTTTTCCTTCCTTTTTTTTCTCAATCATTTTCAGTTCTTAGCTGATGTCCTTCATGTAATCAGCACTGGGTTCTCAGTGCTTCCTGGGAAAAGAAGGAAGGGTAATTGGCCAGGCACCAGGAAGTTCTGGAGGATATTTAGCGCATGGACCTTGGTTGCTCAAATATTGGAGAAGTCTTTGAGTTAGATGAGGCTGATGAAGCATCTGGCAGCCTAGGTACAGTGCAGCGGCAGTCCTGCCTCCATCCTTATCCATCTTTGCAGAGAAGGCATCTCTAGACTGAACTGACTGACTTCGCTTTCTGATTTCCACCGTTGGGTAGCACAGTGAGAGTCTCCACCTCTGTGACTTCCAGTGACTTTTTGCCTTAAATATTGACAAGGAAAATAGCAATCTAGCTGGAGGGAAGTTTCTGCCTGGCTTTTTTAATATCTGAAAACTTGCTTTGTATTTTATTTTCTGGTTTCTAGTTTATTTTACTTTTTAGGATATCCTCCTAAAACTTAGAAGTGACGTTTCAGGGTTTTTGAATATTCTCTGGGAAAAGATTTGAAACTTTTTGTGAAAAGCTCTGTGGCAGAAGTTACCTTAACTGTGTGAGGATAGCTGAAGACTATCATTAAGTAACCTTATACATGCTAATAGTGCCCCACATGAAAAATCAAAGATAAAGTTTGGTGTCAAAAATCAACAGCAGGAGGTGTTTAGAGATACGCATGGATTTGTCTGGTTTTGCTTCGTTTGAGATGCAGCTCTTCAAAGGACCTTAACTCCTAGGGACCCAGAAGGCGGTTTTGTTCTCAGATGCTGTTAGAGTATGTTTGAGAAACTGTCCTGGCCGTTGAAATCACGGTATCGAAGAAGTGGCCATGAGGAGCCACCTTGAGGAGATCTCTTACTGATGTGCCAGGTCACAGCGTTACTCCTGCGTCTGTGTTTTTTGAAGCATTTGGTTGCAGCTGCTGCCGAGCAGGGCATGGTTTATAGCCTAAACCAGCATCGTTTCATAGTGTGCTGCCAGCAGTAGTTGTACATGAAAGGGCTGTCGTTTTCTAAAATTTTGAAATTGGTCTGTTACTTTTGCCATTTCTAATTTTCCACAATTAAATTGTTCCCAGTAATTTGTTTGCAGACATATTCACCATGCATGCTCTACTCATTTGACCTTTTCTAATCAGCGTTATTTTCTCTGTATCATTTACACAACAAACAAGGTAATGCAGGAGGTCGTCCATTTAAATACTTGCAGAAACATTCTTGTTTTGTGGGGGGAGGAAACCTACTTCTGTATGGTTTAATTTTCAGGCTCATCTGGTGGCAGCATTCGAACAGAGCCTGGGCAACATGACCATCAGACTGCAGAGCCTGACAATGACAGCGGAACAAAAGGCAAGCTTAAAAAGTATTTGGGGAAATCTTAACTTCTGTTTCCAGCAGTGTTGCTCATGCTCCTTCTGTAGTTGTGAGGGGAAAAAAGAAATCACATACTCTTGTTTGCCTTAGTTTCCTCAATTGAAGTAAAATGTAATAATACTTACTAATTTTCCTCCTTGGGATGTTGTGACAACTGGTCACGTTGTTCCTATAAAATGTTGCTTTTGGACACGAGTCTTCGTATTTTTGTAATAAAATCCACACATGTGCACGTTCGAGAGAAGCAGCAAGAACAATCATTGCAAGACAGGCAACATTGGGGTTTTGGACAGTGTACTTGAATATAAATTATTTCTCTATTTCAAAGCATGTACTTTTTTTTTTTTTTCTGTATCGTTATAACAGCTGTTTTGCAGCCTACTGAGGGTGTGCTTCCCCAGTTATACTAGATCTCACTTTCATCTCTGTGCAGATGTGTGTTCCTTAAAGTCTCTATCAAATACCAATGCTCAGATTGAAATGTGGCTTCTTTGGAGCAGTTAGATGCCATTTGCATTTTCCAACATGTCATCCTTTTTTTTTTTCATTCAAGGACTCAGAACTGAACGAGTTAAGGAAGACGATTGAACTACTGAAGAAGCAAAATGCTGCTGCCCAGGCTGCCATCAATGGAGTCATCAACACACCTGAGCTCAACTGCAAAGGTGAGAAGGAAGCACCATGTAGAGCAACTGTGCAGTGCTCAGGAGACTTTAATCCTCTTGGTGATATCTGATGTAACCGTCAGAGAACAGCTTTGTCTCATGACCATGCTCCAGCTGCTTGTATGGGGATTTGAAATGGGTATCTGTGTAAATAGTGTGATAAATTCTACAGAAGTAAATGGATGTGTTGGACACGTGAGAAGGTGTTTTAAAAAGCTTTTCCACCTTCAGTGTGAGCTCACTGAATTTACTATAAGCATTTAGTAATCCACTCATCTACACACTGATATGAGGCAGCAGGAAGCAAAGATCCCAGTTTGAGAGCTGTCAGGCACTTGGCTTTTTTTTTTTTTTAGTGTTTTCAGTAATTTCCCATATAAAGTCTGAATGCAGTCCTGTCTTAATTCACTTCTCTTCCTTATCCTATTAATTTACACTTACATCAAATTTATTACATAATTTTGACACCGCCTCCGTTCATATTCAGGACCTGGAGCTGCTCAGCCCGCGGACCTGCGGATCCGAAGGCAGCACTCTTCGGATAGCGTCTCCAGTATCAACAGCGCTACCAGCCACTCCAGTGTGGGAAGCAACATCGAGAGTGATTCAAAGAAAAAGAAGAGGAAGAACTGGGTGAGTGTATTTTAACAGGTTGCGTGAGATTTATATAAAATTGTCGGGACATGCACGGTGAAATCCAGCTGCTCAGCTCCTCCTTCCTCCCCTCCTGCAACAGGTCAGCACAAGGACTATGCACTGTGTAAATCCTGTGTAAACTTTCTCTTGAAGGCTTAATTGAGTTGTAAGTGATGTATATGCTTGAGTTGACTCTGCCTAGGATTGAATTTTAGCTTAACAGCCAAAAGGCCAGTCTTAAATTAGAAATAGCTGTCAAAGATCAATTCTGGCTAAAAGTAATGTGATGTCCAGCCCCTTAGGGAAAACTCGACGACTGTCATTTAAAGTAAAACAAATCCACAATGAAAGATCATTCTTACTTTTTTTTTCTCTTTTGGCTTGTAGGGCTTTCTTTTATGTGAACGTGTTAAACACTTTGAGAACTCTGTTTTGAACATTACTGTGGAGTTCTACAACAAAAATACCAATCTTTAAAAATTTATTGTGATGGACGTTTATTTTGCAAGATCTTGCAATACTTACCTTTCATTTCCCATTTTTCCTTCTTTGCTCATCATGTACTGTGTACAAGGTACCCTGTACTGGAGGAAAGGTACATTATATTAAGCTCCATTTTGAATTAGACCATAACTACCTTAGTGACCTAGTCTGATTGTAGTTTGGACTGAAGTCCCTAGATCCTTTATTGTAGCCATTAAAGCAATCCACCCCTTCCTTCCCACTGATTTTAAATCTCCCTGGACCTTTTGGGTGTACAGATAAATCTGTATTGCTGCAAGATGTGGTTTGAGCTGGTGAAAGCTTGATTTGTATTTGCACAATATCCTCTCAGAAATGTTTATGAAACTCCTGAACTGTGAGAAACAGCTTCCTGAACAGGTTCTTGGCTTTTATTTCTCTCTTATCCCACTGGTTTCATTTTGATATCTTGCCAGCTGCTTCATAACAGCAGTATTTCCACTCTGCCCCTTAAATAATTGGTTGAATGGAAACAATGTCATCTCCAAATCCTTCTTGTGCTGAATTACAGAATAGTTATAGATGAAGTAAATTGCTGTAACTTTAAAATTGCTAGTGACTTAATTTGTGACACAAACCTTTTGTAATCATTAAGCCTTAGTTAAGATAAGCACTTCTTAAATTTGTTTTAGCTTCTATTCCTTGTTATTGTAACCTAGTAGATTGTATCCTACATCAGCTTACACTTTTCATTCATCACATGACTATTTTTAAAGAAGGTTAAGGACATATCTCCTTATTTTAAAGATAAATAAGGTTTTCATGAAGTAGATGAAACAGGACAGTATTTTTATGTTAAAAATTAGTACATCATTGCTGTAAAATGAAGACTCAGAAAATACAGATATCAAGTCTGATTCACACACGTTTATTCCACAAATACTGAGGAAGTTCTCACCAAGATCTTTGAGTTTATATATAGAAACAACGCAGCTGTCCGTTCAGGGCTGAAACACCAGATTTTCAACATTTCTCACTGTAGGAGTCTTTGTCTAGTTTAAAAATAACTTTTAGCTCATATTAAGCCAGTCCGTTGACAACATGTAATTTGCGATAGTGTTAAACGGCGTTCACAGAGTATCCTTAGTTGGAGGGGACCCGTGGGGATCAAGTCCAAACTCTGAGTCCACACAGAGCAACCCAAAAGTTACACCATGTATCTAAAACACTTCTTGAACGCTAACTGTTGAACTGTAACTTTGGGATAACATCAGTTTAGTCACATGAATATTCATTCTTTCTGCTGTTTGGAAAATGGCAGTCACGTTACAAAAGGTTATTTGAGTTGGAGGTACGTACAGAAGATTCAGTCTTTTCACCTGGTGAAATACCTGTTCCTGCAATGGAAAAACACTCGGCTGGTAGCCAAAACATTCTGTCTGAGCCGAGGAGAAAATATAATTTAAGTAGTTAAGAGATCTGGGTCTGGTGTCTCCCAAAAATGTTATGTGAAAATGACCCTGTCTTGTTTGAAACACCTGGTTTTGGAAAAGACAGGGTTCCAGTTTTAAATAACTGTTGGTTTTTGTTGATTATTGGTCGTGTTTGTCTTAGAAATCCAAAGCTTTCCTTATCACTGGCTTTATCTGTTAAAACATGTCTTTTTTCCTTCCCCCACTTCCTTTTGCTTGCGCTTCTTCCGGCAGGTCAATGAGGTAAGGAAGACCTACTTTCAACTACGAGATACAAAGCTAACCCATCCATGTACATGACTAACCATTTCAGCATCATTAACCTTGTCTGAGCCATGTCACGTTACAGCTGCAAGTTGCTACAACATCGCTGTAAGGCTTGTTGCACTGAATAGAATTTGCTATGAAATAGTTATCCTAAAAATAGGAGGCATTGATATCCAGTCCTATTGACCTTATTAATCTCATAAAATAGTTAAGGAAAAAAGCTTTTTTATTCTTTTTTATCTGTGTTTAAAATATATGTGAGTATGGCTGTATTGTTTGGAGTGTTTGCATGTTAGAGTTTTTACTCAGTGGCATTTTTTGCCTGGTTTCATCCTTAATGACATGCCTCCTGTTGTGATCTTGTTTTTTCAGTTACGCAGCTCCTTCAAGCAAGCTTTTGGTAAAAAGAAATCTCCCAAGTCAGCATCTTCTCATTCAGATATTGAGGAGATGACTGATTCTTCGTTACCTTCTTCACCAAAGCTACCACACCATAACTCTACTGTTTCAACACCATTGCTGAGAGCTTCCCATTCCAATTCTCTGTAAGTAATTTTTTTAGTTTTTAAATAGAAAATGGCATGCAAGGCGTCTTGCTGTATTGGTAGATGAGAAGAGAAATGTCATGCTTTGGAGAGATCCAGTGTTTTCCATGCTAGGTTTACAGGACATCTCTAGGCCACTTTCCAAAAGCAAGCAGAGGCAAAATGTACCTTACACCATCCTGTCCCCGTTGGTTCCTCTGTCCAAGAATCCTCACATCTGTGTAAGCACTACAAGAGTCTGAGAGCTGCTCAGTTACGTGCACTGCTAAAACAAGCTGTTCACCGTGAGGCCACAGCAGAAGACACAGTGGGCCAGACAGTGCTGTTCTATAGATCAGGGCTGGTCTGCTGCCACTGATCTGTCCTACTCCCGAGCATCACTTATGTTATCTCCCAGAGAGGGGCTGTGTTTTGGGTAAAATCCTTAGCCCTGTCATAGTGGCAAAAGAATGAGCAAAGATCACACTTTCAACTGCTGCCTATTTTGCATGTTCTGTAGTTAAAGGAGACAGGCAGAGGACAGAAAAGTAGAATTTATATATTCAGGGAATTAAAGATATGTAAGCTGACTCCTAATCCAGTACCTTTGCATTAGTGTCCAGGAAGCCAAAAATCATTGCATCGTTACTGTAGCATAATTTAATATTTCATTGAGGTGCTCTCTCAGCAGAACATACTGAGCATGAAGAGTATTTATAACCAGGGTGACCTTGGAGTGCAGAGTTAATTGGATCTCTTGCTGTTAATGAAACAAGCCAGGCCAAGTCTGGGATTTTATTTTCTCTGTTGGCTAAAGACAGCGCATGCTGTACTAATGATGAGTCCCCAGTTATGTTGACAAATTCAGATAAAGGTGAGGATTTACTGGAGATCAAACAGCATGATTTAGGGATACAAATGAACTCCTCTAACAGCTTGTGCCTGATGGATGGAGATGATCCGCTCCTCTGTTCTTCTGTACCTCCCCAGCCACCTGTGCCTGGTCCTTCCCTTGCACTGCCTCTGCTGCTCATCAGACAGCTCCACTGAGCTGATGCAACGTGCTAAATTATGGGAAAAAGAATTTGACAGAAACATGAACAGGTTTGGTTTTTCCCCCCCCCCCCCCAGATTGCTGGGCTGGCTCAGCAATCAGACTGTGATGAGCGCCAGAGCTGGCATAAGCATGGGGGCATGGCAGCAGCGCAGCCGGGAGCAGGCTGGGCAAGAGGAGCGAGAAAGAAACGTGTCCTTTGGGTAGCAGCAAGCTATTGTATAGCCTCGTCTGTAGGACCAAACCATACCCTTCTGCTTGTGTATGTATGAGAATGAGATGTAGGCTTCAAAGTCAGGACTTCTGCTCTGCTGCTTAACTCATTTTATGTTTGTGGGAAGCTCATAGGCAATCTTGGGCATTATTTTGGCCACCTGTGAAATAAAGTTAAATAATTGCTTTACCGCACTGTTTTGAGTCTAACCTCACATTTTAGAACATGCTCAGAAAACTTTGTAAAACAGATTTTCTGCTATTTCTGTCAGTAGCTTCATCACTTGAGCAGGATAAATAAATACAGAAAGTTGTAAGAGGCAGTACTGTGAAACATGTAAAACCAGACAGGCTTACAACCTTGTAGATGTCATGCAAAGCTTCCAGCCTGATTTCAGATCACATGCACTTGAGTAAGTACCCAAACTTGAAGTTTTGCCCATCATTTGTTTTCACATGAAGAGGTGGAAACAATAGAAATAACTTCCAGTCATGTAACAGCGATGAAATGTTAGTAGCAGAAGATAATCCCCTGTGAATTTTTCTTAAAGCTTCTCCAGTCTCTTGAGCCTACCTCGGTGGGTTTCTGGTGACTACAACAAATTGTGCTTTAGAACTCTAAGGCCAGAAAATTGTCAAATAATGATCCCATCTATCATCACTCAAAATGCTATGTGCGTACGTCTCATCTTGATGTGAAAGCAAAAAGGCTGAACATGAGACAAAAGTAAATATGTGAACTGAGGGAAGGACAGAGCATAAGTAAAACTTGTGTATTTTGGCTTATTGGCTTTTTGGTGGGGATAACATCTCTCATTAACCTGATTTAGGGAGAGACATTTTAAGTGAAATCTCCCTCAAAGAATGCAGCTGTGTAGTTGATCTTTATATAGATACACTTACGAATGTGCTGAAATGTTACTCACCTAGAATCTTTTTGTGTGTGTGAGGAGGGAAGAAAAACGCCACCAAAAATTTTTTAAGCATGAGTGCTTTAAAGCGAGCAGGAATTTATCACGCTTGAGTAGGTGTAGAGTTCCAAAGCCCTCCAGAACAGTTCAGGGAAACCCAGCTGTGCACACCTGGTGAGCTTTAAATCTGTCTGTAAACTCATCAATCTCCAACCGACTGCTGTTACTGCCTATACCCCCTTAATTTATTTAGATCTTGGCTTTAGAAGTTTTCCTTTATGGCAACTACCATGAATAAAAGGAAGACTATCCAATAGGAGGTGATTTCCAGATTTCTGTTTCAGATGCTGATTAAAGAAAAACAACTCTCAGACATATTTATTTCACTAATTTGTAATGTTTCCATGACCTATTTAATATCTAATTTTTGGTATCACTAATCCAATAAGCAAAAACTGTTACCTGCATCCTGCAGAATAAATGGAGTTTATTCCTCCTTTGCTAATAAATGCTGGAGAAGCACCATCTGAAAAAAGTAACAAATGGTCTCGTTCTGTGTCTTGTTTTTCAATCTTCTCCAGTATTTCTGAATGCACTGACAGTGAAGCTGAAACGGTCATGCAGTTACGAAATGAGCTGAGAGACAAGGAGATGAAGCTGACTGATATTCGTCTAGAAGCCCTTAGTTCCGCTCATCAACTTGACCAGCTTCGGGAGGCGATGAACAGAATGCAGGTAAGATAAGAACCACCCCAATTCCTGCAGTCTGTGTTGATGTAAAGATTGGCCAACCTGACACACAGTAAAGATCTGAAAGAAGGTAAATTTGAAGTTCTTCACTGCTTACTAAAAGTTATGTCTAGCTTTGTGCCAGTGTTAAACCCTTGTGCCTTCATTAAAAGTCAGCTTGAACCCATGAATTCAGCTGCCTTCAACTCTGGAGCCGTAACTGTTGCACTCCTAAAAACCTATGGGGAGATCATTTTGTTGACTGTCAGCAACCTCTTAAAATGCTCCCATGCTCTCTGCCTTAAAGTAGCTACATTCAGTGTTTAGTGAATTCCCACATGTTTATGTTTTCTAGGATACTTTGAAAAGTTTAATGGAAGAGACATAGTAATAATTAAAATAATTAATTTATTAAAATAATTGAAAATATTATGAAAATAGCATTTCTGCTAAACTAATATTTATTCTTAAGTTACTTATGTTCCTCTCATTAAGTATACATTTTCACTGTGGCTTCTAACTCCTGACTTGTCTTTTCAAGAGTGAGATTGAAAAATTAAAAGCAGAAAATGATCGGCTGAAATCTGAAAACCACGGCAGCTGTAGCAGGGCTCAGTCTCAGGTTTCCATTTCATCCTCCCCAAGACATTCAGTGGGTCTCTCTCAACACAGTTTGAACCTCACGGAGTCAACCAGTCTCGGTGAGTTTAATGAGAAAGGCGGTGGGCAGGTTTTATCCTGCACTTGGAAGATTTGGTATGGTTAGCCATGGAAAAATGAAAGCATGAAAATTATTAACAGTTGAGGTATGGAAATATGACAGGAGCTGGCATAAAGCCTTCTTTTAAAATGTCGTCATAGGTCTGCTACACCCTAGATCAGAGTTGTCCAATTATGACCTCAGCTGTGAAAAGTCATCTTTAAAGCCATTTAATGGTGTACATTTGCCAGGGGATATATCGTAGGAAGGAAAATACAGAGTAACTGACTAATAATTTTCAATGACCTTCACTTTTTAAGAGTGATACTGATATTTGGTAGGGAAGTCAGTAAACCCAGTTCTTATGTTTTGCCTCTGGGCATGCGAAGCCTACAATAGATGTGTTGGCATACGCTAGAATAGTTTTCGTTGTTATTAAGATACAACTGTGAAGCTGTTGATGTTTTCTGCTCGCAGACATGCTGTTAGATGACACTGGAGACGGCTCTGCCCGGAAAGAAGGAGGCAGGCACGTCAAAATAGTTGTCAACTTTCAGGATGAAATTAAATGGAAGGAGGTGAGTTGTGTTTTGTGCCCAGCTCTGAAATGTGACTTTGGAATCCAGTGTGGCTTTTATCTGCAAAAGATGTTTTTAAAATTTTGTCTGCAAAATAGTTCATTGGTATGTCACTAGTGATAGCCAACATACTAAGCCCCCACTTCCTTCAAGAGAAGAGAAGTTAGCTCAAGAGAGCCAACACCACCAATTCAGGTTGTCTCATGGGAGTCACCTGCAATAGCTTTTTATTTTACAGCTTCTTGTTGGTGCCATTGGCAGTGTTTCAACCATGAAGCATGTCAGTAGCACAGGTTTGCTAGACTAGGCCGTGTTTCTGTGGTGTAGATGATAACATTACCATTTGAGCTTTTCAGTAGTATCTCTGAAAACCAGGCCATTGTCAAGGAGGTTAGCAGACTAGTCTGCACCTTGGGGATAGCATCTGTTTAAGCCTGATATGTCAAAAGCTGCACAAAGCTCTTGGGCCTTTCTGTTAAACCTCAGTAAAATTTTAACTAATAATGGAAATGATCCAGCACGTAGACAGAAGGTGCACCAAAACGCTGTTATCACCGATCCAAACTAGCTCATCCCCCTAGTTCAAGTTGTCCCCTCTCATACAAGTGTCCCATTTTGAATGACGTCTTTCAGGTGTTCTCCATTCTCAAGTAATTGAAAGAATCCTAAATACCCAAATACATTTCAGATATTGCAAAATTGCAGCCCACTTCATGTGCATAATGCATGTGTGAAAGTACTCCGCAATCTTTACCATTATGGGTACCTGTAAAATTGTATTTAAGAAGTAATGCGATATCTTTTCTAAAGGGAGGTGACAAAAATTTGAATAATCAGAAGTAAAATTGACTCAACAGATCTTTCTATTAAATATCAATTTTGCAGTAATAAGTTACAGCCCTGGACAAGCAAATAAACAGTAAAACTATTGCTAATTTTGTTGGACTCCATTGTGGTCACAGTCAGTAAAGTTACCAAGTGGAGATGATTCCTTACATTTTAGTTGAAGTTTTATGATGGAAATTAGTTTTTCTTCAGTGAATGTTTCACAGCTATAGAATAGAAAAATGAGGTACATTCTGGTTTTTTTAATCTGCATTAGAAATCAGGAACAAAATTATCAGCTGAAATGCTGTGATATACCAGACATAACACACAAGTTGTTATATAAAAAAATATCTATAAAAAACTCTCTGTATAACTCTTTATCCATATAACCATGTATAATTTTATATATATATTTAGATTTCTAGAAGTAAATAGGATAAACCTTGCAATGCAACATACTTGATTGTGAAATCATGGAAAAATGAACATGCTGTGAACTTTTCTGCCTAGCATTTTCCTAAGTCTGTCTTTTTGCTAAGCTGTAAACTTCTCCGAGGCTTTTGAAGTGTTCGTGGTTTGATTAATAAATACCTTGTAGTTAAACATCAGTACCACTTAGGTATCCTTTAGATTTGTGACTCCAACACTGTGGAAAATGTTTATTGGGAAAGGATTTCATACAGCATTCAGAATTTAACACATATAAAGTGGTAAAGATGCACTGTAACTTAAAACAAAACAAAACAAAAAAGCCAGCATTTTAATTACATTAAACAGACTTGTCTAATACAGTTAGGATGTGTTTATTAACTTAATTTCACATTTCTATGCATTCAGGATTCGAGGCCTCGCACCTTCCTCATAGGCTGCATCGGAGTCAGTGGCAAGACCAAATGGGATGTTCTGGATGGGGTTGTGAGACGGCTGTTCAAGGTTAGTGAGTACGATTTGCTCTGTGCTTAAATTCTCCTGTTAGGTTTTGATGATACCAAGCAATATTTAAGTTGTGATTATTACTATTATAGCATAAAACAAGGTCACAGAGATTTCAGTGCTGCCTAACTTTTCACGTCCCTTTTTCGCCCTAGGAGTATATCATCCACGTGGATCCCGTGAGCCAGCTGGGGCTGAATTCAGACAGTGTTCTGGGCTACAGCATTGGAGAAATCAAGCGCACTAATAGTGCCGAGACACCTGAGCTGTTGCCCTGTGGCTATCTCGTTGGAGAAAACAACACTATTTCAGTTACCATCAAAGGTAATTACACTTGACCTGGCTGTTGTAGTTCTCACTAATTACAGTTTTATCAAAGCTTGCTGTCTCAAGAAATTCAGAAGAGTAGAAACTTTTTATTGTGTTTCTTTTTCCCATCCCTGCCTTTTATTTACTGGCCCTTCTATTTTCATTTGATAAAGACAACATGTAGAGTATGCTCAGTTTATAAATTCAGCACATTTTTGACCTGTAACAGTAGGAATAATTGCACACACTGCGGTTTTCTCCACGTATCTTGAACTGATGCCTGGAGTTGTCCTGGAGAAGACCTCCCACCACAAAAGATGTACTGGAGTTGTTTGAGCAGCAAAGTACCTTCCAAATGAAGAAAGCCTCAGAATTTCCTTACCTCTTAGTAACAGCTTCATGCAGAGTAAAAAAATTATTGATTTAACTTGTTTCATTTGTCTTGTTGAAGAGTCCCTCCTTAGACACCTCTAAGGAGGGATCCCAGAATTCATGGGACACCCTAAAATCTGGATTTTTTCCAAATGTACGGTTTTCAGAATTGCCACCAATTTCATTATCTCATCCTGTCAAGAATTAAAAGCTTATCTTTCTCATATGGTTCCCATTTTTATATGAAAACTATCCTATGACACTAGATTTAAGGAAAAAAATCCTTAACTGCTGCATGTTGGATGTACATCAGTTTGCTCAAAGTTACACCAGTGAAACCTCGAGTATAGATCTGCATACAGACAGTAGAGTATTTAAGAGCACTGTCAAACACTCTGCAGCTCAACTTTGACATTTGGCTGTGGTATTTGGCTGTGCAAGTACTTTGATTTTTGAATATTGGTGTAAAAAAATCAATTACCTTGAGTAGCAAGTCGGTGGGCAGGAAGACAAAATAAGCCATGAAATATCTTAATTTACTGAGGCTTGATGTGAACCCAGGGTATTCTGCTTACTTAGAACACATTGTCTGATAGTAAATCTCAACGGAAATACTGCTTAAGGTCTATCCATATCTGTAAAGCTGCAATCTGATTTTATATTTAACTTGCATCGGCTTGACTTGTACTTTGAAGGTCCATATGCGGTAACAGTTTTCGACAAAATAGAAATGTATTTAATCAATTTATGGAAAATCACTTCCATATACCTTTGAGATATAAAACTGCCTATATAAATATCTAATATTCCAAGGAACCACTGAGGTGCAAACATTTCCCTGTGTGATCTGCCAACTTCCCTTCCTGCTGTTTATTTTGAAGCAGTGTGTATTTTTCCTGAGCCAATTCTGCCTTAAGTGACTGCTGACATTGCGTAAATGCTTATCAGGAGGAGTTTTCTGTTAGAAAAGATAACTATCAGCATACAGAGAAGGAATTTAATTACAAGCGTTTGGGAAAGCAGGGGGAGTTGATGATAGCTGCGGTGGGTTTTTTTTGTCTACTGATTCAAAAGTAAACAGGTAAATTCTGGATGGATGCATACCATACATGGCAAAATACTGCAAAAGGGATGGTTTGTGTGTGAGAAATGTGCAATAATTTGTACGACAGCTTTTGTAGGGCCTTAGACACTGTGGGATGCAGCTGAGTACTTTGAAAACTGGGAATGCTAAAGGAGGATCCAGGCTAAGCCAACAGGTCACTTCTGCGCCTGTTTTACCAGCTTTATGTGTGCGCCCCTTGACCATGGGGGACACCGTGGTGGGGAAGGGATTTATCTCTGAAGCAAGAAGCAGCTTGGTCAGGTCAGATCCAAATCTGTTGTTTCTAAGTGTTATTTTGGGGTTTTCTCCTACTGTTACTGGGCCCAGGTACGTTCACAAATTCACATTTTTCAGTTCTCCAGTTTGACTAGCTAGTCGTCTAATCTTGATTTGTTCAAACTCCACTAACAGTATTGCTTTGCAGCATTGCAACTACTTAATTAAAAAAACTCCTACCTTTTGAAAATGCAGATAATTTGGATAAGAATTGAGAATCCCTCTAAATGAGGAATGTTTTCCTGTTGCAGGTATCTGTGAGAACAGTTTGGACGGTCTGGTGTTTGAATCGCTCATCCCCAAGCCTATACTGCAGCGTTACGTCTCTCTCCTGATGGAACATAGACGGATTATCTTATCTGGCCCCAGTGGCACTGGTAAAACATACCTAGCAAACCGTCTGTCTGAGTATATGGTCCTTAGAGAGGGCAGGGAGTTGGCCGATGGCATTATTGCAACCTTCAATGTGGACCATAAATCCAGTAAGGTGAGGAAACAGAAATCATCCTTGCAGTATTAATCCTACCGTATGTCAAAAATTAGAGGGTCTTCCTTTATTAATCCATCAAAAGCTGATTTTAAACCTAACTTTCTTCTTAAAGCGTTATGTTAATCCTGAAGGAAATAATATTTAAGGTTTTCAGAATTGCAGATTCACCTGATTGTGGGCCTGAAATAGCAGGCTTCCAGGTGTGTGTTTAAACACTTACACACTTAAAGGTGTCATGATTTTCAAGTGGTTAGAAGCCTGAGAATTGCTGAGGAATTTCAACACCTGCATAAAATTCCCAGCAACTTAAGCGATCCCTCTTGCATGTGGGCGTTTTTCCAAAAACCCTCAAATGCATCTCTAGGCTGTTGAGAGTTTCTGCAGCTGCGAGTATCAGCAGTTGTAATCTGCGTGTGTTGGCTTTGGAGTGATTGTTGTCCAGACACATTCCTGTGCCGGTAAGGCATGCCTCTTCTTTTTAACGTGCTGCTGGTTTTGCTGAATATACCTCCAGTGAAGGTTTAGATTAAAGAAAGGAGAAGGAAAAAAAAAAAAAAGCTGTATGAGCTGTATGTTTGATGGCCTTAGGCACATTTTCCTCTGGAGGAAAGGGATGGTTGAAATTGTGGTTGTAGGCCACTGGTATAATTTGAGACGTGCTATGGAATAAATGCTTTAAAGCTGCTGAGAGCATTTCAGCCACACCCAGTCGCCCCGCAGCAGCCCCATAAGCTCATCCTTCTTTCAGGGTGTTACTGAAGACATCGGAGTTTGGCCTCTGCCAAGGGATGCTTTATTCCAGATTAATTTTGTCATCTGTATTTTGATAGACACACAGTTGCGAGAAGATGGAACGAACCCAGCTGGGATGCAAAGTTTGGTTTGCTGTATGGAGAGTTGAACAAGTTCTTAAAAAGCAAGAAAAATACATTTCAGACCTCGGAGTGTCAGATTAGGGAAGCATGAGTGAAAAACAACAAACCAAACAGTAACACCTTGCCCCCCTTTAGGCCCTTATCTCACACAGGATTTCTGATACAGTCTTTGACTCTTCAGCATAACCTACAAAAGAGAAAAAGCCCATCTTCTGTTTTCTCATGGAAAACATGTGCATTTGTCAGATGGCAGGCTCTTTCGCTTTAGATTCCATGACAAAGCCAGTAGCTTATTTATCTTAGTTTGATTTTCATGGAATATGATGAAAACTCTCTTTATTTTTTTTCTTTTCTTTATGTATGCTTTGCAGGAACTCCGCCAATACCTGTCCAACCTCGCAGACCAGTGTAACAGTGAAAATAACGCTGTGGATATGCCTCTTGTAATCATTTTGGATAATTTGCATCACGTTAGCTCCTTAGGAGAGATCTTTAATGGACTTCTAAACTGCAAGTACCACAAATGGTAAGGAAATAATATCAGAACACATTCCAAATTTCAGTACCTCAGTCAGACCACCACTGTTGCAAAATGTGATCATAAAACCAAATTTTAGATTAATTTGGTAAAATGGACTGCGATGGCCAGACAGTCCATATTATAGACAGGGCTTCAGAAGTTTTTTTTCTTCATAAAATGATCAGTTCCTTTGAAGTCAGTAATTAAAATGTAGTAGAGGGTTTGGGTAATTTGTATTCACTTCATGCAGTAGATCTTCAATACTAAAACTCCATTTTTAGTGGAAGTTCCTGCTTTGAGATTTTGGTTTTGCTTTCAGAATTTGATGTTCTGGAAAGTCAGATTCTCAGTAGAGAATTCGTAATTACAAAAACCTTCTTTGTCAAAAGAGGTTTGAATAACCTTTTTTTAATGTTGAGATCTTACTAAAAAGTTGTTTTTCAAAATTTACAAGTGTGATATGCCTGATTTTTATTTTTTTAATAGTCCGTATATTATTGGCACAATGAACCAAGCCACCTCCTCAACACCTAATCTTCAACTTCACCATAATTTCAGGTACTGTTTATTCATGTTTCTTATTTCTGTTTGTGGGCTGGCAAGGGAGTAATGGCTACTGAGTCATCTGAAATTGTTCCTATCAGCTGAAAGAGCAAACTGGGAGAGAAATACCATTTGGTAGTAGTTGCTGCCCTAACATGTGCAGCTTTGTTATGATGCTGTTATTAAAGTAAATACAGTTCATAAAGTTTTTATTTTTCAGAGGATTTTTAAGATACTTGATCCTCCTAACAAATTTGAAAGAATATAATAGGCACAGCAGGTAGTACTTGAGAAATAAGCTGAAACAATGCACAATATGAATTGTTTCATCTAGTGAACTCATCATTCCAAAATAATTTTTACTAAGAAACATACGTGATTGGGATAACCCATGTTGATCTTGATAATCCTCTAGAAATAATAAAAGAAATTTAGCCTAGAATAGAGTGTGTTCAGTAGCATGAAAGAGAAATAATGGACATGTCTGCTGTTCTGCCCTAGATGGGTGCTATGTGCTAACCACACTGAGCCGGTCAAAGGCTTTCTTGGCCGCTTCTTGAGAAGAAAACTCATTGAAACGGAGATCAGTGGCAGGATGAGAAATGCAGAGCTGGTTAAAATTATTGATTGGATTCCCAAGGTCTGGCAACATCTGAACAAATTCTTGGAGGCTCACAGCTCCTCCGATGTTACTATCGGTAAGTGCCCTGCCCGTATGCCCCTATATAAATCTGTGTCTTTTATTTCCTTGTGTATCAGGTGCATCCTTGCAGATTTCCTTGTGCTGTATCAGGTAAAAAAGGTTTCTTTAGAACCTACTTTTAGATGGCAGTGTACTCTCAGGCAAACAAGAAGTACAAGAAGCTTCTGAACTTTTTTTTTTCCTTTTTTTAAGAAAAAAGGACTTCTTTGTAAGTCCTGGTTACAAACTGTGTTACGAAATCTGGTTAATTGTTTTCACCTTGAAGGCTATAGTTTTTCAAGTCGATTCAGAGGATTTTTGAGCTCTCAGGAAGAGCAGTATGCCAACCAGCTACTTATGTTCTCTCATCCTTGGCTTCTCCAGAGAACTGGAAGTTGTTGTTTGATCCTGTTTTGATGCTTATCACGATCATGATTTGAGTGTAATATCTGAATTTCCCTTTCCAGGTCCACGGCTCTTCCTCTCCTGCCCGATAGATGTAGATGGTTCTAGAGTTTGGTTTACTGACTTGTGGAACTACTCCATCATCCCGTATCTTCTGGAGGCAGTTAGAGAAGGGCTACAGGTGAGCACGCAAAAGTGAAAAATCATAGGTCTTGAATGGTGTCTATTCAAAAGGCAGCACAGCATCGGACAAAACTGAATAATGACAGCATTTTCTGTAGATATATAACTTTGCATACTGGATACCTGTGTGTCTGTGGAAATGTAGCCTAAATTGTCATTAACTGCAGGCAGAATTTATTCTGAAATTATGAAATATGGAATAGAAGCGGTAGAAGTCCAGATCAGATTTTTGAGAAGTGTTTAGATGCCAAACTACTGATGTTTTCAGTGGAGGGAGTTAAACACCCAGGTATCTTTCAATAATCTATTCCAGAAGCACACCTTAAAGTTGTACTGTGCATCTGAAAAATACGTTTGTGGTCATTAACTCAGTCACGCGGGACTTTCCTTTGTAAATCAGATCTTTCAACAGAGGAGGAACAAAGCTGTGTATGGAGAGAAACATATTAATGAGTGACAGGATCAGAATCAGTGACATTTTGATTACTTCTCAGTCTACAGGATGAATTTTTTAGTTGATTCCTTCATAATTCTTTCAGAGGCAATAGTGAAATCATCGTTTGTCTTATTTAGTAACTGATTCATACTCTAGGAATTTGGATAGTTTTAAGCATTACCACACAGTTCTTAGCATCTCTGTGACAATAGAGCGTGTTGGAATCAGGAGGAGGGTTCAAAAGGGAATTGCTATGGGCTTGCCATGCAACTATGGAAAAAATGACCTTTTTGTGTTCTTCAGTCCTCTGTTCACAGAATAAGCATGGCCGCACAACATTTAAAAGACAGTTTTGGAGATAGCTTAATCAAGTATCAATAAATTCTGGGCACCAATCTGAGTACTTGAAGGAGTACTAAAAAGAAAAAAAAAGATATTACATTGTTCAGTTAAAAACCACCTTGGGTTTCATTTGCTATCTATACAGCAGAGATTTAGAGGTGTTAACAGAGAGAGAGAGAAGATATCCCTGACATAGAAAGCTAATGGCTTCTCACAAATCTGGGAAATATATGAATTCTTCAACAAGTTTTGGTTAAAATTTGTGCAAACTGTGTTCGCTCATTGAAATTTGCCAGTGTCTGGCGTCCTCATTCTCTTTGGGATGATTGTGATAGGCTCTTAGCTGTGAGGAACATGATAGGTCCTAAAGTACAACACACACAGAGGAACTTTGCTAGAAGTAGAACAGGACACCCATTTTACATAAAAGTTCCTGTAAAGGGTTCCTTTAAAGGAAGGTAATGGGCACCAGTAATCTTGTTGACCTAGAACAAGTGAAAGGAGAGTGTGTGACTTTGTTTCCTCCTGAAATGGAGAAAACTGATAGTCACAGTGATGCTTGGGCTCCTGGTACTGTGTTTTGAAGCTCTCATATCACCTGATCAGTGTACATCGAAAGCATTGAAAAACTAGTAACAGAAATAAAGAGAAAGAGCAACAATGCATAAAACCATCTTTTTGCTTGCTTGTTTTGCCTGTAGTCTTCATCTTTCCTTAAGTTATTTGAATGGTTTGTGTTCCAAGTGTAAGGATTTCCATTTCTCACTTTGTGCTTTAGATTCTTTACCTAAAGTCTAACTTCAGCTCCATTTCCTCACATTCCACACATGCGGTTCCATTTGAATAATTTCTATTTTGTTGAGTGTGGATAAGGATAAGACTTCAGCACTTGAAGAGCAGCCAGAGTTGTGCTAATTAACAAGCTAATAGTAGAAATGTGTCTTTCATTTTGGTCTATTTTCTGTCCCCCACACCCACAAAGGCTCCTCCGAGAACACATCTTCTCTCGTGAAACGCCTGCCAGAAGGGAAGGGTGGACTGCTGATTTCACTCTGATCTCTGTGGATGTAACCTGAACTATTTTTACATTTCTGTTTCTCATTTAGAGAACTATTTTCGGTCAAAGACAAGCGAGCCAAATGGATCCTTACAATAATTGCTCCCATTGGAGCTGAGTTTTTTTTTTGTTGTTCGAGACAGGGATGTGAAAATTAGAGGGTTATGTAAAACCCCAGTTCTTCCTGCTTGGTGCGTCAATCAAGAATGCAGCACCAGCAAAAAGAGGACCCAGAGCCCCTGTGGCTTCCTGCCACCGTCACTCGTGCTCTGGTCATTTTTTCTTGTGATACAACCTGTTTGATTCTTGCCCTCTTAATTGCTCTCTAGAAGGGGATGCTCTCATGCAAAAGGGATGGACAGGTCTGAAAGGGAATAGTGAGTCAGTCTCTCATCTGCTGGAAATACGTGCTGATTTCATATGTTGAAATGGGAATTTTACTTTACTGGCTGATTTTCAGAAATGAACTAGGATCCACATGGACATTCTAGGTAGCAAGGATATGTAAAAAATATAAAAATCCTCTCCACTTAGTAACTGACATGTATTGCTGTAAATTCGAGAATGAGACTAAAATGAGGAGATCTGGTTTAGCACAGCTTGAAGATGTTATGCTGAGGAAATAATCCAGTGCAGCACAAGGATGAGGAGCGCTCGGGCTGTGGAAGACGCTGTTGAAGCAGCCTAGCACCATCTGCTGGGCTCCTCTGGGCTGGGACTCGTTCAGAATAAAGCAGATGTTGGTATTTAGAGCAATTTAATATTTGTGATTTGTGCGTGGCATTTGGCTGCCATCTGTGACAAAGCTGGCATTCACATCTATCATTTACATTTCACTTAAATTTAAGTTTCTTACAACTGTTACGGGGAGGTGCTAGTAGAATCAAGGACTTCATTTGATACATGTAAATTAACACGGCCAATTTTTCAAAGAAAGGGATAGGCTGTGAACTGCAGCTTAATAAGATGGGTGAGTGCAAAAAATAAAACCACAAACAAAACAAGAAGAAATAGTCATTTTAGTCTTAGATCTGTCAGAGAGCTGATGGATTTATTTGTTAGGCCACTGCTTTCCCCCCTGTGTAGTGGGCAGAAAAGGGAGAGTTCTCCAAATTCAAATGACAAAACGCCAGTGACGGACTCCCATTGCTGAAGGATGTTTAAGCTGAAATTTATAAAGCAGAAGTAAACATTTTAAAGGCACTTGAAGTTGTGTTTATGCTTTTTAAAGTCATTTTTCATTAAAATGAATTTATTATCTAATTAAGGCAAACTTAACTGAATATAACAAGAAGAATATGTTGGGATTCGGTAACACCATCTATTCGAAATGGAACAAGTTTTTTGAATACAGCTTGCTTACTTGAAAGAGGAACATGAACATAGCCAAATCCTGCTGCCACTTTTTCTTGGTTGAATATAAAGAAATTCCCCTGACTTGCAAACCTTTTGCTATGACATCCATCATTATTGCCTGATGACAGGTCTCACGTTTCCTCCTACGCGTTCCGCTGACGGCGGTTTCACGACGGCAGCAGACGCAGATAAGGCAGCTGCTGCTGCGATCCAGATGTCAACATTGACAGCCTCTTTTGTGTAATGACTGGATTTAAGTTAACCTTTCTGATGTGAGGTTGTTTTCAGGTCTCCCTTTCTTCAGCTGATGCCAAGAGAAGGGCGCTGCAGTCTCAAAGGAGGTGGTCAGCCACTTCCACATCAGTCTCAAAGGAGGTGGTCAGCCACTTCCACATCAGCCACTTCCACATTAAAAACAGCTAAAGCTTTATATGTCATTAGTTAAGGGAAATCTCTTGTGTTCAGCCCTGCTTGCGTTTTCTGCAATCCAAGAATCATGGCACATACATTTTGGTTAGGTAGGCACTGAGTGAAGTGGTAGACTAATAGAACGGTTTACGTGTTTTATACTTTTCCAGTTGTATGGGAGGAGAGCGCCCTGGGAGGATCCTGCCAAATGGGTAATGGACACCTATCCCTGGGCGGCCACCCCGCAGCACCATGAGTGGCCTCCTCTGCTCCAGCTCCGACCTGAAGATGTGGGCTTCGACGGCTACTCGATGTCACGGGAAGGCTCGACCAGCAAGCAAGTTCCAGTGAGTGATGCTGAAGGAGATCCTTTGGTAAGCTCTCATTTTTAAACCAGTAGAACCACTTGGTTTCTTTTGTTTCTAGGAATTAGAAACAGGAATAAAATCAGTAAAGGACAGCTGAGGAGTGTTTAAAAGTTTCAGAATGAGAAAGCAGTGTTTCTGTAGAGGTGATGAAGTCAGCTCAGGGGATGCATTCACCCAGAAAGCCCATATGGTTTTGCAAGAAACAGTGGCAGAAGCTTTTGAGATTCATTTGTTGAGGATATTTTGAGGATTCACTTTTTGAGGAGTGACTGAGGGTGTGTGTAATCAACTTAATCTCGACATGGTGGAATTAAATATGTGATCTTGTTCAACATACTTCAGTAACACAGTAGAACCATTGAAGTTAGCCTGTTTTGCCACAATCACAAAATAGTCTTGTTGCTTTTCTCCACGTGGCTTTTAGAGCTGTATTCTGGCACCAAATGAAAAGTGAGATTTTCAGTGAATATATGAACCAATAGTCTCCACGACTGATGTCTAATTTGTGACTCAGAAATACCGCGCAAGCATATAGGGAAGTGTTAACATGTCTTTGTATCAGATACGTAACTTGAGCTTGAAGTTAACGCTAAATACATGTTTTCTTCCAATGGGAGACAGTTATTGAAGCTGCTGCGCAAACTCTGAATGCCCTGAAGCTGTTCTGTTGAGGTGTACATTTTTCTGGACAGTTGGGCGTATAGAATGTGTGTTACAGTTTTTACTAGCTCATATATACATCTCCAAATATCAAGTTAGATATTAGGACATTCAGATTTGCCTCTTTTGACTGCCCTGTGCATATTTCCATGGGTCAGAGCATGAGAGAGGGTAGGATGGTTGTGGAATCCTGTCGAGTGCAGCTGTGGACTAATCCCTTCAGTCTTCTCATTTTCACCCTTACTGGAAAAGCATACTTGTCATTACTAACCTGCATGCTGCTATAACATGTTCTGGAGTTAATATCTCTTTTGAGAGACTCAGTGTTAATTACTCTGGTTGTCTCTTCCTTTCCTTTGTTACCCACTGGCAAAGTGAATGCCACTGTGGCTTTCCTATGGAGTTGATATTCTTTCTGCCTCAGAATGCAAATAATTGTGAACTCCTCTGCCGTTGCAGATGAACATGCTAATGAGACTGCAAGAAGCAGCCAACTACTCAAGTCCCCAGAGTTACGACAGCGACTCTAACAGCAACAGCCATCACGATGACATCCTTGATTCGTCTCTGGAGTCGACCTTGTGATCTTCCTCAGACAGAAACAGGTTGTTTCCATTATGGCTTTCCCACTTGGCGAGAACTCTGATCACAAACTCATGAAAAGAACACGTTCCTGGGCTGGGCTGGGATCTCAGTATTAGAGCTGCAAGAACAAGACACTTGGAGTCAGTCTTGAACCTGGGTGCAGGCAACCCAAGCGACCTTTGTATTGTTTTTTCTTTTGACGATGATGAGAACTGCACTATTCCTTTGTTTTCTTCTGTTTAGTTGCTGTAAGCTCTCATGCCTAAGATACTGAAGATGTTAAAAAAAATAATCATCATTACTAAAAGTTGAAGGGTTAGGGGGGAACTTCACAGCTATGAAGCAAACAGCTTTGTGCCATGTACTGTCCGGAAGAAGAGGGGAGAGGAAATTTTTGCCTATGCTGCTTCTGACCAAACACATTTAGGTGAGGGCTGGACTTTTACCAATTCAGCTTTGCAGATTAAACTCAGCTGCATAGAGTTCTGGTGCTATAACAATGTCGCTTGCCTTGGTAATAATACTCGATAAAGGCCAAGCTGCAGAACAGGGAAGTTTGAATAAATATTAAAAAAGAGAAAATAAAAAAAAAGAAAAATAAAAAAAAGAAAAGAAAAAGCGCTGCTCTCCTTGCCAGTCTGAGACCTTGGCTTTCTTTCATTGTGTGTTTATAAAGAGATATATATAAATAGGAATATATAAAAATATATATACAGTCTGAACAAATCAGGTTTTTTCAAACACTGTGTAACAATCAATCCTACTACAAGTGAAAGATCAGGTAGCCCTTTGCTAGTCAGGGCCTGATTCTCTTCCCACTGACATCCACGTAACCAACGCCGTTGACCTCAGCGGCGTTACACCCCGTTTATTGACGCTGATGCGAGTGAGTTGCCCTCCTCCGCAGAAATCGGTGCAAGGGCTGTGCCCCGTGAAGTCCCGCGGCTCCCAGGGACCCTCGGCAGTGCGCGGGCGTTGGGAGCGCACGGAGGTGAGCTGCACCCCTGAAAAGGGATTAATCAGACTTTCTGGTTTTAATTCTTGCCATGAAACGTTGCAGCTGGTTTTTTAAAAAACTTTGAGGCTTGTTCAGAGTTTTTGTTCCAATCAGCACAACCATAAATGAGTTTGTTAAAACTCAGCTCTGTGACAGTTCCAGTGCTACTCTGGTGACAACACTTAGTTCCACGACTTTTATTTTTAATTGAAAAAAATAATAAAAAAATCATTTCAGCAGTATTCAGGTCTGGAAAAAAAGGAGGGAAGGTACTGCGCCTTTTAAGTTTAGCTGGGCCATGCTTTTGAGTTTTGGCAGAGCTGTGAACCTGGGTTTATTTCTCCTCCTCTCTGAACGCACACACCTACACTATCAGTGTTAAGGCTTGTACTTCTGTTGGGGAACCAGAACACCTCCCAAAGAATTGCACTTTCCTTCTTACGGAAGCGAACGCTTACACCACCGTCACCGCGACGTCAGCTGTACCTCAGCGAGAACGTCGCTCCTCAGGCGTGATGCGTACTAGCCTTTCCAGCTCTCTTTTGGTGCTGACTTTTGAAGCGATGCCTTATTTTCTACTAATTGTGTTTGATTAAATTAGTGCTGTATATTATGGGATTTTATTTAAAGAAACAGGGCTAAAGTCATCTCTTGGAATATCATAAGTTGCTGTGAATATTGTTTGTACGAGATACTAGAAATTGTTTCAATGTGACAAAAAACAGGAGGGAAATGAGAGAATTTTTCAGGTTCATATCAATCTGCAGCTGATAAATCACTGAAGAGCTGTTTTATCCATGCAGGAGAAAAAAAAAAAAAAAGCTTTTCAACTATAATAAATGCCGTCATTAAGAATTACAGGAATATGCTGGTTTTTCAATGTACAGAAAGAAAACTTATTACAAACACTTTTTTTTTAAGAGCTTGTGGATTTAAAGTAATGTAACAGACAAGTTCATGCTTCTGTGACTCAGCTTGAGAGGATCGTTTATTATACCTCATGACTTTTCTGTAACATAACTGTACTTTGTCTTACTGAGCTGGTCTTGAATCTGCTCCTGTTACAGCTTTTAAGTGCTGACGACTTTTTTTGTTTGTTTGTTTTTAAAGAAAAATATTGTAAAAGAAAAATTTAAATATTTTAATGATGGGTCGGGGTGGGGGGAGAGCTTGGTGTTGTTACTGTTTTAACCTTATGAACTCTTTCATTATTTCACTGAATGAAATACCAAGGGTTACTCAGCCAATATTCCCATTCCAGTTCTTGGTACTGTAAAAATGGGATAAATCTGTCTGGAATCAAATACATATACAATCAAATACGTGAGTTGGAGAGAGGTTAATTTTTCCGGTAGTCCTGACAATTCTGCTTCCCAGCACTGACTTTACCTGCTACTACTGTGAATTTTGGTACCTGATCCCCCACCTGAATCCATGCAGATAGAGCATGTGCCTGTCAAAAAAAAATCCAGTTGCAGGGCTAGGGCTTTAAATGGGCTTAATATCCTAGAAAATGTCTCAGTTAACCTTTAACTGAGTGCTAGAGGACATGTTTAAAGTGGTGTTTTATTTGTGGGGAACGGGGTTTGCTGGGGTTGGGTTTTTTTCTCATTTTTAATCCTGTGCTTCAGCTCAGGAAGGAACTTCTGTTAGCTGTTATTTTTTATTGACACTAGCTTGGATTACAGTGAGAGAGGCAATTTTGAGTAGGTTAGTCATTCTGAGCATCACAATATTCAGTGTCTTTGCTGAGACTTCGGGAAGCAGGGTTACCCGTTGTGCACACATCTTAGTTTTTATCAAGACTTTTCATAGATTAAATCTTTCTTTAAGGGACTTTGTTCTCATTTAAGGCTTTTTCAAAACGCTTCCTTTTTTTTTTTTTTTTTTTGCCTTTTTTCCCTTACAAAGTTGGCTTGTTTAAAAAAAAAAAAAAATCAACAAGAAAGAAATGCAAGATTCTATGCAACATTCACGTTGAGTTATAAATTGAAAGTATAAACCATTTTCTTTCCTTCAGAACTGCCAAGAATGATACAGGCCATAAAGGAGATGTGGTTTATTTGGGGAAGGGGAGGGAGGGGGGTTGGTTAGCCTTTTTTGTACATTTTGGAAGAAACCAACTGATATTTCATTGTTGATGCTTAACTTCGATATTATGTGTATGAAATCTTGTCTAAATGTGGCAATTTTCTTTCAAGGAAAAAAAAATACAAAAACAAAGCAAAAAAAAACTTTGTTGATAGTAAATGGAAGGTTGCTGTTTTGATCTAGTCGTTTCCAGTGGAACAGTTTATGAAATATGTTCTATAAGATGTACATTTTTTCATTGTAACATAGAAATGTAAATATTTGATTAAAAGTGCTGCATTTTGATGAATTTTTTCTAGCCATTTTTAAAGAGAAAAACTAGGAATTGAGTATTTTGTGTACGTTTATGATGTTTTCCATTTGCTCCTCTCCCTATTTAATTTTCAGTTCTCATTTAGGATTGGAATTTGTGAATGGTCTGTTTGAGATCATGCCTCCCCTTTTCTCCCCCTTGCCCACCCCTGTGTCATGGAGAATAAAGCTGATGATTGTACCAGTCTTAAATTATTCATGATTTCAATAAAATTGATGCTTATTTATTCAGATTTGTGGCTTCTCAGAACTTTTTGTCCCTTCTTAATCAACGTTTTCTATTTTTTATTTGAAGATAGTGAGGTTCACTACTTCTTTTTATTGGCTTGTTACACATTGACTTGTGAGAAGATGCCAACAGCCCTTACCCACATCCAGGAGGAAATTTAGCAGAGGGACTACAGCAGTAGGATTCTCTCCCACAGCTAATGTTTGCACACAGTATCCATCAAGATTTGCTCAAGACAATGGTCCTTTCAAGGCCATCCAGTCCAACCCCCCTGCAAGAAGCAGGGACATCTTCAACCAGATCAGGTTGCTCAGAGCCCCGTCCAACCTGGCCTGGAATGTTTCCATTCTCAACAGTAGTAATTTTTTTCCTGGAGATTATTTTCTACTCGTATGTCTGCTTTTTTGACAGTTCCTTGTAGTTGCCTTGTCCTCTGCTCACTGATTTGAACTATCAGTGGCAGTAGGACAGATTCACCTATATCAAACAAAAAGGATGGAAAAAGAAGAAATTCCACTGAGAAGTTGATCATCTGCATTCAAGTTAGATTAATCTAAAAATGCTCTTCACTTTTCTTTTGATAGTGCTGCAGTGCAAACTGTAACTCAGAGCTGAGCTTTCGTAATGTGGGCATTATCTCTCCCTCCGCAGCGGTTTTCCAGAGGCAGAACAGTTTTGGACATGAGCAAATTTTTCTGAATTCTGTAAGCTTCCTTTGATTCACAGAATTGCATGTTTTAGAATTGGCCCTGGAAAACAGTCCAGTCCTCATCTTGGACAATGTTTGAATCAATACTGGACTGTTACCAAAATGCTTAATATCTTCGCTTTCCTTTTTTGGCTTCCCCATCCCTTCTCCATGTTGTTGTTTTCTGTGGTGTGTACACTTTTTTGTACACTCCTCTTCATTTTTTTTCCTCCTCTACCTTATCTTCTCTTTAATCTTTATTTGTCTGCTTTTCTGTTTTGAACATTGTATTTTATTCTTATTTTGTATCTTTTCTGGATCCACCTCATTATTGATCAGTGCTGTAGGATCAGGGCTGACTTCCTTTCTTCAATCAAAGGGAAAATTCCCTGGAGTCATTTTATGATGACTCAGTCCACAACCTGTGACACGTACTTATCACCCTTCACTTTCCACTGATACCTTGAAGCAGGTTACCTCAAGAACCAGAGAGGAAGTACCTCCTGCTACCCTTCAGGCTCCCATTCTCTCTTCTGCACTTTCTGTGCATGGCCACATTTTACCACTTCACTGATGCTGATGATTCTGACATTAATCTCTGTTAGGTGTGATAACGAAGGGTTCATGGTGTGGAGATACCTACACTTAATTGGTTTCTAGCTTTTAATATGGGCAATCAGTCTGGTTCTCCTTACTCCACAATTTAACCCCCACTTGGCACAGGGAGGAGCCACAGAATCAGGATGGTTTGGCTTGGAAGGGACCTTTAAAGGCCATCTAGTCCAACCCCCTTGCAAGGAGCAGGGACATCTCCAACCAGATCAGGGTGGTCAGATACACAACTACTTCTGATTTGCTCCTTTGCTGGACACTCAAGACCACTGAGCTAGGTACAAGGGATGGAGACCGTGCTCTGGTGGAGCATGGGTAATCCCTCCTCCTGTAATAAATTCACCCATGTGGGGCTGGACTTTAACCTAAGGTGGGTTCCAAAGGCAGTTGGGAGGAGGATGCTTCCAGTGGGCTCTTGTAGCAATCCTGACTGAAAAACGATTCTGCATTAAGGAGGTGGTGATTTACATAACTGTTAACCCGACTATGCCAGGCCTCTGCTGGGCCACTGTACTCTGCAAGACTAGCCTGGCCTTCAGGCCTATGTTGGGCTGCACAAATCCCTCGTCCACTGGACAAACACAGCCAGATCCTTCTAATAGCAGAGGCTGCAGACAGCTCCTCCTGGGTGACAGGAATTAAGCCACCCGTGTGTCTTGGCCTTTATCTAACTGTGCAACAAGAAGTTCTCATGACACCATCCTTTCTGTTTGACAGCAGAAATGATTAATAGCGTTGTTTTCTTTCAAGAAAAAAAAAAATTCTATCAATCATAGGTCAAATGACCACTGCCATGGATGGAGTGTGACAAGGATCCTGCATGCAGCCCCTTTGACGCTGCACCACTTGGGGTTCCCATCATCTAAAGGTACATAAGATTATCCCCGCTATCCTCATTTTACAGTGTTAGCACTTAGAAAGAGCACTTTGATACCTCACTGAGTCTGAGTGCCTTTCTTACTGGGATCATAATGAACCAGCACCACCCAGTGCAAAAGAGATGTTAGGACACAAAGCCTGAGCCCAGTGAGGAGGAACAACCTCAAACTTAGGTCTGTGCAAGCCACTAAACTTAATCTACAATAGTATTTCTGCCAACATTATTCCAATGTTTTCAGCTTCCTGCTGTCTGCCCACATCTCCCATCAGTCCTGGCTGTTCATCTGTCCCTGCAGTGGTGCACAAGCCATCCGTCAGGTTCCTGGAAAGCACTGAGGACTGCTTCCTGCTGGACACGCCAGTTAGGAACAGTGTGTTGCTAAATTTACAGTTTACAAACCAGTAAGACTGGTGTAGCCCCACTCAATAGATAAAATACCACACAACCGCTCGCTCACTTCCCCCCCTTATTACACACCAGCAGAACAGGGAGGAAAATCAGGAAAGAAAAAGACAAGCAAAACTCATAGGTTGGGATAAAACCTGTTTAACAGAACAGCAGAGAAAGAAAAAACAGAAACAAAAAAAAAACCAAGAATAGAATATACTTAGGCGTGTAATTTACAGTACAATAGCTCGTGTTGGATCCTGATGCCCAGCTCCCTTCCAGGTACCAAAACCTGCCTCTCACCACCATTCTCACTTATACACTGAGCATGATGTCACATGGTGTGGAAGAGCCCTTTGGCTAATTTGAGTAAGCTATCCCAGCTGCTGGCTAATTAGTAACCCATCCCAGCTGTGTCCCCCAGCCACTGGTGCCACCAGCTCCAGTTCCTCTCCCAGCTCAGGTGAAAATTAACTCTATCCTAGCCAGAACCTGGACAACAACATAACTGTCAGTGGTAGCCTTGGATACAGCAATCATAACATTGTGGAGCTGAAGATCCTTCTAAGTACACTGAATAGGCCTTGGATTTCAGAAGGGCCAGCTTCAAGGTGCTCAGGGCCCAGCTGTGAGGGAGCCCATGGGAAGCATCCATGGATGGCAAGGGAGCGTGTGAGTGCGCAAGAACAGCCGATCCCCTACAGAGGGAAAGAAATAAGGCAGAACAAGAGACCACCTTGCCTTAGCAATGAGCTCTTGGGTGTGTTTAAACACACAAAAAAGGACACATACTGGCTATGGGAAGGCAGCCAAAAATCCATCGAGGACTACAAGAACCTTGCTGTGCATGCAGAGCTGCAGTCAGGAAGGCTAAGGCTCAACTAGAACTGAAATTGGCCAAGCATGTCAAGAACAACAACAGGTTCTTCAGGCACATGAGCAGTAAGCAGAAGCACAGGGAAGGCATAGGTCCGTTGCTAAACAGGGCGAGGAACCTAAGTACAAATAATGCTGACAAGGCCGAGGTTCTCGAGGCTATCTTTGCCTCTGTCTTTACTGGTGTAGCTGGACCCCAGATCACAGTCTCAAGTAGCTACAACATTATGTGTAAACCCACCAGTGGTGGAGGGAGGGCTGGTCTGCATCCTCTTGCAAGGGCCCAACTGACATAAATCTACAGGCCTGGGCTGAACCTACCCCAGGGTGTCAAGAGAAATGGCTGACACTTTTGCAAGGCCACTGTTTATAATC
Source organism: Chlamydotis macqueenii (assembly GCF_036417535.1). Taxonomy (NCBI): domain Eukaryota; kingdom Metazoa; phylum Chordata; class Aves; order Otidiformes; family Otididae; genus Chlamydotis; species Chlamydotis macqueenii. The sequence goes on along the minus strand of NC_141560.1, from coordinate 68,045,196 downwards.
TTTTAAAAGTTGTGGAGACCAGGGGCTATCCCTGATGACTGGACGAGGGCAAATGTCAAACTTGCTTACAGGAAGGGCCCAAAAGAGGACCCAGGAAACTACAGGCCTATTGGTCTTGCTTCGATCCCTGTGAAAGTAATGGAACAAGTCCTCCTAGAAACCATTACAAACCAAATCAAGTAGGCAGCTGGGAAAAGCCAGCATGGATTTACCAAAGGGAAATCATGACAGATTTACGTGATCACCTTCTACAATAAAATATCATTTTCTACATGGGACGGAGAGTAGATGTTTTTTCCCTGTCCTTCAGCAAAGCGTTTGACCATGTTTCCCACAGCCCTCTCCTGGACAAACTGCCAAAATGCAGACTGGTCGGGTGATGAATGAGGGAACTGGCTGACAGGCAGTGCTCAGATGGCGGTGGTCGATGGGTTTTACTCAGGCTGGTGGCCTGTCACAAGTGGGGTCCTCCAGGGATCAACACTGGGCCCCGTGCTGTTTGACATCTTACCTACCACTTGTGCACGTTCAGCAGGGGCACTCCTGTGAGGTCCTGGCTACCCTGTGGGCTGTCCCTGCTGTTGTGTCAAACTCTGCCTTAAACTTCCCAGGCAAAGACTTTTAAATAAATAAATTTTAAAATTTGAGGAGTGAACTCAGGGCTCTTCTAAAAAGTCTGCTTTTCCTTAGGATGGGGTTTGGCACTGGTGAGGGTTTAGCCTTTCATGAGCCTCAGCCTGCGCTGGTTTCTTCTGGAAACTATGGCCTTGCATCTTGGGCTCTATTTCTTTAAGATTATTGCAATGTTCAGACTTTGATAGAAGACAGGTGTTTTTCAAAAAAGAGGCAATTTAACTTTTTTTTTTTTTTCTTCTCTCTCAGCTGTGACGTTCTCGGGCTCTGCAGTACCGAAACATGAGGTGGCTGGCGAGGATTGTTTGGCTTACTGTTTTTAGGAAACACAGTGTGTCATACAGATGGAATAAACATGTTTTCCTGCTTATAGTGTTACCATCTGCAGCTTATTAAATTATTTCTACATGTAAAGGTATGTGTTTTTTCAACGGGCATACAGCAGTCTTGGCGCAGTGTTCCCAGTACAGGGCTGTGCAGGAGCCTGCCTTCCTCATCTGCCCTGGCTGTGGCACAGGTGAAAACGCCTCCAGCTCCCCCAGTTGTGTGGGGTACTGGTTTGAGCAGCCCTTCAGCTGGGGAGGGGGACTGGAGGGGTGCCACTGGGCCCCACCCATCCTGGGGACACTCCGGGGCTGCTGGCCGAGGATGCTGCCGCAGAGCTCCCCAGGTGACAGCGGCACAGACTCCCTAAGAAAGTGATTTATTTTCTTTTTTTCCCCTTTCTAAAAGCTGCTCCCATGCTGGAGGAGATTAAAGCTACAGCAGGCACAGATGGTTTCTTAAGGGATAAAATAATGGAGTACTTGCTGCCCTGAGCTCACAGCCACCAAAGATAAATCCCCTGCTCTGCCTTTCCCCTTCCCCAGTGTCAGATATTTCCATCCTGGCTGGGGGAAGGAAGAACAGACTTAAAATACTGCTCTGGGCCACCAGGTCTTTAAAAGAAGCCCTTCCACACCACGAAGCAGCAGAGTCCATTATCTACAGGATAACTTGGTTCCAGAGTTCCAAAAGCTGCGGATGCTACTGGTCAACATGGAAATTTTTCTGTTTCCATGAAGGCATGAAAGGCTTCTTACCACCTTTCTTCCTTTCCCAAAGCATGCAGAGAGTTGCATAAAAAATTAAATATTTTTACTATATATTTTTTTTCTTTTTTTTTGAATAAATAATTTAAAAAAAAAATTCCAGGGCCAGCAGTTTCTGTGTAAGCCTCACGAGATTAGCTGGCTTCAGGGAACAGGGGGAGGTGGCCTCTGACACTTTTTTTATTAACAGCCAGTTATGAAACATTTTGCTCATAGAAGCATCCCGCACAGCGGGAATGAGCCCAATTGCCATCAGGGCCTCCTAAAGCAAGTGGAATCCCTCCAGGTTTAAGGGAAGCCAGGTAAGAATCTCGGCAAGGGCAGCTGCTTCTGCAGGTCCTCCCTGGGCACAGCTGTCCTGCATGAGCCGTCACTGTGAACTCGGGCCTCGCCTCCCAGGGTATAAAATGGGAGCTTTTGGTGAAAGAGGCTCTTTTTCTGCAAGCTATGGGTGCAGTCTGGCAGCTGTGGGTAAGTAAGAGGAAAAAAAAAAAAAAAAAAAAAGCTCTTTATTTTCTTGTTAAGGTATCCCTGAATCTCAAATGGTTGTGCTTGGTGGTCATACAGTGTTCTTTGTGCTTTAAGAGGGGGACAAAAAAAAAAAAAACAACAACAAACCAGTAGGATTGATAAATGTCATATTTCAGGTAAGACTTTTTCTCCACTAAATGACAATTCCAGTTGTTTTTTTTTTTCCTCTAGTAATGATATTTGCTCAGCAGAATAAGATGTACTAGCACTCATGCTGAAAGAAGTACTCTGAAATAATGGTTTTCGGTAACTTTCCAGTAGACAAGCTGTAAAGAGCTGAGGGTGTAGGATGATTAGTGGCTTCTGTTGAACACTGAATTGGAAGGGGTTATGTGTAAGTGACACCTGCTCTTGTTTTGAACATGCTCCTTTCTTGAGTGTCATGGTGTGTGAGCTGGTACCTGTGCTCTCTGCAAGCAGCCTAGGAATTTAAAAACAAGAACATATGTTTTGAATTAGATCTGTCTTTATAGGTTACTTATGGTCTTATGCTTACTGAACTAGTAAAATTTAAGCTATAAATAATTGTCATTATTTATAATGCTCTGTCATTTAAAGAGTCAGTAGATGGATAACACCACATCCTGCACTACCTATGCTGTTGGTAATAGAGCTCTTTTATTTGGACCTGGCTGGGCCAGGATGTTGGTGTGACCTTTTAGGGGTGTTTGGGAGATGTGCTGCTTTTTTGGAAAAACCTCTCCCTTCAGAAAAAAAAAAAAAAAAAAAAAAAAAACTAAAAAAACCAAACCAAAAAAAAAACCCAACACGCACACATAAAAAAAATCCAAAACAAACAAAAAACAAAAACCCAACCAAACCGACAAATTCTTACACTGTTGTGCTTTCTTTTCTATTTTGTGGGATAAATACAGTATGTACCTTCTCCTGTCTCTGCCCCGTCTCAGGTGTGTGTTATCGATCGGCAGTGGCTGCAAGGTGTTGGAGGGGTAGAGGATGACTCGAGTGGCAGTGTGTCCTGGGTTAGGCACCTCCAGTTACCTAACAGGAGAGGAACTGGAGACCTGGAACAGGCATCTTGGTGAGGTGGTCGATGCCCCAAACCTGTCAGTGTTTGAGGCATTTGGACGATGTCCCTAATAATATTCTTTAACTTTTGGTCAGGCAGTTGGACTAGGTGATCGTTGTAGGTCCTTTCCAGCTGGAATTATTCCCTTCTCCCTTTCATGGGTTTTCTCACAGCTGTGGCAGCATAGTGAAGTGGCTCGTAGAGGAATAGTTGTGCTCGGGTGATGTCTGCTGTGTGTATTTATTTTGTTTTGGCACGTTGCGAGTGGTGGGCATTAGAGTTCACAGAGCGGAAAATAAGTGAACTCTGTAGCGAAATCTCTGTTTCAGCAGAACCCTGCTGCCTGTATGCAAGGAGGAAAAGATTGATCTTTCTGTAGTGTGTATTTGTATCTTAAAAAAATATGCATGTAGTTCAGGATTTGCCTTGTGTTGTGGAAGTGATCTGGCTGGACTTAAACTTAAGACAACTCTTCAGCCTTATCTCTTCCCTTAGGCTTCTCTGCCCCAAAAGAATATTGTGATTACACGCTCCCAGTCTACAAACTGTAGCATCTCGCAGGGTGATGATGGAGGGCAAATGCCCACACCCTGACTTACCCAGGGAGTAACTGGAAGGAGGGAAAATAGTCAGAAAGGCTTTAGAGGGGAGCACAGCGCAACAGCAAGCAGGAATTACGCTGCATTTAAAAGTGAAGAACCGGTATTTGTTTTAACTGCAGAAAACCTTTAATCCTTTGGTTGAGTCCCTCTGTAGTTAAAAGGCAGATAGATACTCTTGTAAGGTTATTTGATTTCAATTTGGATAAATTCTTAATCACTATACTGTTGATAAAAGGTAGTTTCTTTTTCTTTCCCTGTTTGGCCCCAGACACAACCTACAGCAGCCTGTAAGCAGGAATCAAGTATTTACTGAATGATCAAACTTGGAAATCTACTTTTTTCTTTATTTAGCAATCATTCACTTTATTATATATACATATTTAAAGTCTGTACATGGTAAAATAGAAAATAAAAGCGTTTCTTTATAAGTTACACAATTAAACAGCTACATTTGTCTGTAGTTTAGCCATCATTTAATTAAAAAAAGGAGAGAAATCTTGTTGAGCATCGTTATATTCATTCACAATAACCTTGGTATAAAACATCCATACAGAGTAAGTGTACAAAATAGTGTACAGTTCATATAAGCTGTGCAAAGACAGCAAAGTTCAGTCAAAAATCAAAGAGGCACATCCACTTTCCTCCGTCCACACCATGGATAGCAGAAGCAAAGTGGAAAATAAGCATGGGCTTGCAGGGCAAGAAGGTGGGTTAGGCAGTGCTTCCGATAGGATACTGAGGCATAAATTAAAATGAAGAACGTATAAATATACAAGACCTCTGTTACACAAGGCACATTTACATTATACCTTAGAAATCGGTACAGGGATGTCAGTGGGTCTGTGGCACAAGTCTTGTGTGCGCCGGGGTGAGGAGGGTGGCAGCGTTTGGTCTGTGCCCCTCAATCCCGTTATTTACTCTTGGAGGAAAGGGTCGCTAGACCAGAGCGGTCCTCAGGGGTTTGAAATTTTAATAGTAGCTGGAAATTCACTTGAAAAGTAATAAAAATGGCCACAGTGTCTAGATTGTGGTTTTGTTGTTGTTTCTGACCTGGGGAAAAAAAGTTTCCCTCCCAACAGGCTGCACTTCCCCCCTGCCTGTTGCTTGTTTTTGGGAGAAGGCAGCTAAGTGAGCAAGTGTTGGTGGCTAAGCAGAGAGTTATGAAAAGGTCAGCAGATACTATGAACGTGAAAACCTCCACATGGGGTGCAAAAATAAGGAAAACCTGTAAGTAGAGAGTCTTGAGACTATGTGATAAAGAACCTGCACTGGAGAAGCATGTGGACGTTTGGGTGGGACATCACCTCTTCAATTTATAGCGCTCTGTTCTATTTACAGCTTTGCAATGTCCCCATGTGATGGTAGGGGCAGGCAGGGTGATCTAAGAGACTGTTATCTCTTCCTCTTCCCCTTCATCGTCCTCTTCCTCTGAGTCTGAGAAGTCTGAAGGCTTGCTGGGGCTGCTAGAATGGGATGGAGAAGGAGACATCTGGGAGTCCAGTCTGTCCCTCAAGTGTAGGTGTTCTGGGGACTGGTGGTAGGTTAAGGGATGCCGGGGGCTGGGTGGGCACACGGGGGGAACTTCCTCCTCTTCCTCCTCCTCCTCTCCTGAACATTTCTTGCCTACATCACTGAGGTCTGGGTGAGGGTTGAACTTGGTGGGTAAGGTCTGTTCTCTGCAGCCACCAGAAGAGAGAAGCTCTCTTTCTTTGGAGTTCCTCCACTTCATCCTCCTGTTCTGAAACCAGATCTTCACCTGGGGAGGCAAAGCAACACAGAAAAGAAACAGTTCAGTTAAAACAGGGACCGGGAAAGGCCTTTTGGTTGCATCTTTGAAACCCTGCGTGTGCCTGTACCAAAGCTAACAGAAACCACAGAACCTGACATTTGTGAACTTTAGGAGAGGGGTTGAGGGGCCAATAAGGCCGTGGCCTGTCCTGTCCTACTCATCTAGTTGGGAATCGTGCAGCTCTCTTGGCTCCGTCGGTGCTCATGGCTCTGTTATATGCTTTGGGCTTTCTCCTGGTCCTGGGCAATTTTCCCTGCTCCTGTCCCCTTCTCCTCCCCTTCTCTCAAGCTGCTCTTGGGAGTGGGGGTCCCAGCTCCCAACACCCCCTCTGCTCTCCCCACCCTGCACCCCTTCTCACCTGCGAGTCCTTGAGGCCCAGCTTGGCTGCCAACTTCTTCCTGTCAGGTTTGCTGATGTACTTCTGCTTCTGGAACATCTTCTCCAGTGCCTTGCGCTGCACGTCGGAGAAGACAGCACGACGCAGCATGCCACGGCGGGGCTTGCCGCGGGCGGCTAGCGGCCAGGAGAAGGTGCCGGGGATGGGGACCACGGCAGAGGTGGCTGCAGGGGGGAACACAGAGCTGAGCAGAGCGGCACAGGCCCCCCGCCACCCCCTCCCCGCCCTTGGGGAGGGCACCTATCAACCTGGGGCAGCGAAAAGGAGCTTGAGGCTTAACTAAGCGCTGCTCTTTCAGCCAGCGATCTCTGGGATTAGATCTATCAACTCAATCGTGTAAAATGGATCAATAGTGGCCGGTTTTGTTGGGAGATTCAAAGGTCTCTGGCCTGAAAAGGCAAAGCGAGGCGCACCGGCTAAGATAGAGGTATAATAAAAAAGCTTTCCCTCCTGCTCAGAAGCATTTGATTTTTTTTTTTTTCAGGCGCTTTATTATGCTCGAGATGAAAATGAGGACTTTTCTGATTCTGAACAAAACCGCTCCTCTTCAGATGCAGTTCTGATCAATCAGTATTCATCTTTTTATATTAATCTCTTCCCCCCCCCTCCCCCCCCCAAGTTGAAGAATTAGAGCCGAAGACATGAAAAGTAACAGCTAATTAGCACATTGCCTGGTTCCCAATGGCATTGGTATGATAAAAAGGGCAGAGTTTTGCCTTAAAAAAAAAAAAAAAAAAAAAAAAAAAGAGGGGGGGAGAAGAACCTCCCCAAGAGAGACAGAGATGCTAATGAAGCGTGAATGGTAATTGTGTAGTAATGAACTAACAGAAAAAGACTGAGGACAAGCAGCTAACGCCATATATTATTGGAACAAAAGAGATTTACACTTTCAAACTAAACACAACGGCATGCCAGGCTCCTCGGGAGAATACTGATGGCACAATCGTCTCTTTCCCCAAATCATTTTCATTAAATGGACATGAAAAGCTATTTATAAAGCTCAAGTTGTTTTTGTTAGGCTATTCACATGCTGGAGAAAGGAAGCAAATTCCATTATCCGGAGGATGAATGGAAGAGCTTGGGTTATTTTTTTCCCTCTCTCCCTTTCCCTGTTTTCTTTTTAAATTAATAGCTTGTTTGTGTAATTAGATTTTTTTTTTAATTGTTCTCTCCGCATCATAATACCTCAGCGCTGTAAGGACCGTACCCCCGTGGCCCGTTTTCTCGCGGGGGTGCGAACACCAGTAAGTGTCTGGCCGGGAGGCGACGGAGCCGGAGACCCACGGGGAAGGAGGGGAGCGGTAGTCCGCGGTGGCGGAGGGCGGTCACACCGCGCCCGCGGTACCCTCCATCCGCCTTGGAAACGCTGGCGTCCCGGCGGGGAAGTAGAGATTTGGGGCGGAGGGGGCGTTATAGAGGGGGAGCTCTGCCTCCCTCCGCCTGCGCGGGGGTTGCGCGGGCGCTGACCGCTCCCCTCGTGGTGCTGAACGAGGATCGGGATAATTTGGGATGGGGATAATTTGACGATGGGATGGGCTGGGGTAGACGGCTGGCGGGGCGACGAGGATGGGGAACATCAGGCAGTGCCGGTGCTCAATGGGGCATCAAATTGGGGCGGCCGACGCTGGGCTCCCTCCAACCTCTGAACCCCCCCGTGGAGCGAGGGGGGACAGGGAGACATACTGGCGGGCTGTGCCCGGAGAGAGGGAATTTTAAAGACCTACCTGGGAAATAGGAAGATCTGATAAAGGGCTGGAAGGATCCTTCAAAGTACGGGAAGGAGAAAGTCTTTGGAGGGATGCTCTGGAGCAGCGCGGGGGACGCTTCTGGTGAAAGAAAAAAAAAAAAAGGGGAAAAAAAAAAAAAAAGAAATTAAGCGAAGAGTTACCGTTGGTTGGACTCGACCAACGGCACGGCTGGGTCTGTCGCTTGGTCTGGGGACCAATGCGGTGGTGTTTTCCTTAATTTAAAAAAAAAAAAAAAAGGCGCTCCAGGCTGAGCTCGGACCCGCCTGGGAAAAGCGGCACTTTTTGCTGAGATGCTTTGGCCAGCATAAAGCGGCAGCCGGGAGGGCAGAGTCAGCCAGGAAACCGGTCTGTTGGACCCTCTTCACCTCATTTGTGCGACCCTCACCCCGTTTGTGGGACCCCCCTCCGCCCCTCCTGCGGCCGCTCCGCGGCGGGACCAGCATCCTGCCAGCGCTCCCCCTCCGCTCTCGGTGGCTACCGGAGGGCTCAGCACCTCGGTACCGGATCCTCCCTCCCTCTCCTAAACCGTTCCCCGCTCCTTCCCGCCCCGGTGGGTTCCCCTCGATGGGGCGAGGGGAGGGGGGATTCGGGAGTGAGAGCTTACCGGAGCGAGGGGCGGAGGACAGGATGGCGTTGACTCCAAATTTCAGGAAAGTGGAATCGCTGCTGCTGGAAGTCTGTGGCGAACAGATCCTCCGGGAACCGGTCGTGGGGGTGGAGCCGGCGAGCTCCGGCGGCCCCGAATCCGTCCTGGCCGTCGAGGTCGGGGGGGAGATGCTGGGCGGGGGACCGGTCCTGGACAGGTAACTGGTGGGTCTGCCGATCCGGATCAAATCTTCCACCAGGAAGCTGGAATGGCTGGAAAAAGCCGACTGCAGGGATTGAGGCAAGGTGAGGGTGGGAGTGGGCCGCAGGAGGCTGGGGTAGACGGCCGGCGGGGCGATGAGGCTGGGGAACATCATGGCTGGGCGGGTGGGTGGTTTGTTTGCTTTTTGTTTTCTGCTTGGCGAACCTCGTTTAGATCCAGCTAGCGGGCTCGGCGGGGTCCTCTCTGCCCCTTCCTCCCGGACGCGGGTGGGTTTTATAGCGGTCAGCCCCGCCGAGGCTCTTTCAAAAGTGACAGCCCCAACAATGGGGTCCCACAAAGTTCTCCACTTCAGCTTCATTCAGGGCGAGCTCCGGGCTCCTCCATTGGTCCGGGGCCGCAATTTATGATTGGATTAGACTTCATAAGCAACCGGGGCACAATGGCCCCGCCACAAAGAAAGTGTAGTCATCAATTTTGCATATTGACCGCCTCTTTGGAATACGACGCTCCAAAGGCTCCCAGCGGGGTTTTGTTCCGAGGCAACACACACGGGCTAATTAAATGCCTATTTAAAAGTTTCGAATGACATCTTGCCTCGTAGAAAGGGAATTATTTAAAGAAAGCACTAAATTTATTTGCCGCTCCCCCGCTGAGCTTAGGAAATAAATCAATAAATATTCATATAAACCGATCTGCGGGCTCCCAGAAAAGCGCACGGGGTTTGTGGAATGGAAAATACAAATTGGGAAACGCGGAACTAAGCTCTGTTGGGAGGAGGGGGGAAATATTCGGACAGGGCATCCCATCGTGGTTTGGGGGCGCTTTGCCCTCCCTGCTTTGGGTATGTGGCAAAATTTGTGCGTGTGGTCGGGGTTATTTTTTTTTTCCTATCTGCACCTCAAAAGTCCGGCATAAAGCGAATTTGCGGTGTTAAGCTCCGCGTTGAAGACCCGAGCTTCGCGGGAGTCTTGCGTGCGTGCGATGGGGGCTGTCCCGCACCGGGATGGCAGCCTTGGCGGGGCCGGGAAGAGCCCTGTCCGGAGAAAACGGGAACATAGGAGAGATCTGAGCAGCCCGGTGGGATCTGCAAAGATCTGAGCAGCCCCCTCAGGTTCTCAATCTTGGTCTTTTCAAACTCATCTGCACTCAAAACCAGTGGAAATCGCAACCCTCCGACCGTGGAAATCAAGGCAACGCTGTGGCTTTGGGATCCTTTTGGCTAAAGCAGTCTCGGTTTTACCGGTACCAGCGGCTCGAAGCCCTCTCGAAGCCACCAAATTCACCTGAACCCCCCCTTTCCCGCCCCCCCCCCCCGGGTGTGTTCGGCTCCCTGCCCCAAGCCCCTTGACTCCGGTGCGAGGGCCAGATAACATCGTCCCACGGAAAAAAAAAAAAAAAAAAAATTTGAAAATAAGGGTTTGTTTTTTTTTTTTTTTCCCTCAGGCAGAGAGGTTTGGCTTGTCGGTGGCGAGTATGGCAAGGGGCGCAAGCGGAGTTAATTTCCTTTGGAGCTGGGTGATGAAAGCAACTATTGAGAGTGGTTTTACCTGATTTCTCTGTTAAAGACTCTAACAGATGTGTTAAATGTCCTATGTTTTAAAAGCACCCTATTCAGCCCTTTGGTGTGGCTGAACCTTTGCAAGCAGAAGTGTGCAGCTCAACCATGCAGCCTTTATCCTATTAACCATGAACTAACTGTCACCTTCAGCTGTTTTCCCTTTTTACTTTTTAACACAAAGCTTTCTCAAAAATCTTATTAACCAGCTTTATTTCTCTCGATGGTTTTTGTCCGGCCGTTTTGTGTTGATGATCTCCATGTCGATGCTTTAACCATTCAAGAAAAGTGCATCTGCGATTTATATCACATTAGGGAAGAAAGAAAGTCTGTTAAACCTCTCCCTTGATTCAAATCAAAAAGTTATTTATTAGAGAGGAATCAGCCCTCGAAATTGTATGATCCTGACAAGCTTTCCCGGTGCTGTACGCCGGCTTCCAGCAGCTGAGCATCTGCAGAAGGCTGACTTGGAAGATCCGCTGTCTGAAAGCATCACTTTGAAATAAAACCTCGCTGGAGTTCCCCCCCCCCACCCCACCCCGCAAAGTTTTCTTAATCTTGATGCTGAGCAGGTAAAAACGTTTCATTTGAGATGATTTACTCCTTTCTTTACGTATACATCGGAGGCATTTTGCCTGACTATAGACCAACTGCTGCTAATTTCTCTGGTTTAAGAAAGAGGGGCTGACATTTTGTGGAAGGTTGGGTCAAACGCATGCTGGGGCACGCGTGGACCCGGTTCCTTGTGATGCGTCTGAGCACACTCATAAAGAATTCCTTAAGCACCAAGGCAAAAGGGACTAGACGTGTATTGAAAGGGAAGATAGACCATAAGAAACCAAGAAATCAGACGAAAGGATCTTATTTTAAGTGATCTCCTTTGGAAGTTGCTTTTCAAAGGCAGTGATCATTTAAGAGAAGGGAATTCTAATGGCGCAGGATAAAACCTGTGACTAATGCCGTTTGACCTATGCTCACGCCGTTTTGTGCTTCCTGCCATTCATTTTAATGTCGTTATCTTCAAATTTATTTCTTAAAAGTCACTCACTTTCTTTGTCGCTTAAAAAAAAAAAAAAAGGGGGAGGGAAAAAAAAAAACCTGCCAGGAGCCGGGGTGGGGTGGGGGGGGAAGCCTGCGTGTGTCCCTCTCCGAGGCTGGTAATCCGCATGAAATTGGGAGAGCCCGCACTTCAAATCCGGAGAGCAAAGAGCTGGCCCGGGCTGGCCCGGGTCGCGCTGGGGACCGACATCCCCGGACAGACGGACGTCTCAATCACCGCCGCGGCTGTGAGGAAACGGCCCCACGCGGGACACTCCCCCCCCCCCACGCGGGACACTGCCCCGTGCTTTTTCCGGGCCGGCCCCCGGCGCTTCCCGCAGCCAGGTGAACCCCAAACTTCGCCCACCCCTTCCCAAGCCGAGCACCGCGGCTTCGCCTCCTCCAAAGTTGCGGAGGAAGTGCGTGCGAGCGCATTTTGGATTGTTTTCTTCTTCTTTCCTTTATTTATTTATTTATTTATTTTCCCCTCCTGGGGAGGGAGTCGTGGGGGGATGCTCCGTCCCCGCGTGTCCGAGCTCCCTAAGGATGCTCTTGGACCTCGTCAGGAGCTCGGACGGAGGCTGCAGGGGCAAAGCGGGATTAAGACACCTAAGGCTTCACCTTTAGAATTCAAGCAGAAGGAACAGTAACTGTTGGTTCGTTCAAAGCTCTTCTAGATCCCCCCCCCCTCCTCTTTTCTTGAAAATCCTTCTATTGTGCCAATCAAGCAGATGGTTTGCAGGAAATATAGCTTGGCCCCAGTGACCGAAACTAATTTTAACTAGCTTTCCAAGCCTGGCACGTTTGTTTTGCTCTTACAAAATAGCTAAAAAAACAGCTGGCAAGGGTGAATTAAACCCATTAAAGACACATTTATAAGAAATTATATTCACATAGGTTGCTTGAAACCCCCCTAAGAGGGGAGAGATGAGCGTATTGAAATGAAAATGTCCCCGAACACACTACCCTCCTTAACATTGCCTGAGAGTCTCAAAACATTTTACTAAATAGATTAACTTGACTATTGTTTCGCATCACATTTATCAGCTTCATTAAGTGAATAGCTGAACAAATATATTACGCATGCATGAAAAGCTCTTTTGGGGGCTGCCTTATTGTGTCCTCAGCCCTGACAGGTGGTTAACTGTGTTTCTCTCTCCTCTCCCCCCCTCTCTCTCTGCGCAAAGAAAGAGGGATCTCGGACAGAGCGCGCAGCCCAGACTTGGCAAAGGGACCTCGAGGGGAGAGTTACTTTCTTTTCCCTCGCCATTCACGCTGGCCAGCCTAGAGCGCACACAGCCTGAAACGCAACCAGATGATCTGATCATGTCAAGAGTAATTAACTTTAGTCTGGTCTCTGTATCTTGCTTGCGCTTTACTAACTCCTTCCAAGCCTGTTTAATTTGCATCCTTTCTTGGAAATTTGATTATTTTTGTCCACTTTGTCCTTTTATCCTTTCCTCAACCTCCACCTTTGTTTAAAAAAAAAAATAATAGTCTGAGATTGAACAATCCCCCTTATTTCTTCTCCACTGTCTAATTAACAGATCTGTCTAATGAACAGACAACCACACAAACTCCTTAAAAACAACTCCTTTCATGAGCTAAGATTTGCACATTTTGGAGAACTAGGATTTGCAAAATGCAATATGGTGTTTTATTCGTTGCCTTAATTTCATGATTATTTAGCATGGTGGAAACTTGCTGGGTACTGGGCAGCGGCTGTTTGGATTCTCAGATGCCAGAGGCCAAGGTCCTGCCTGTTTCAGTTGTGGTTTCTGCCCCAAGAGTTTCTGAGTTTGACCGTGCAGATGAAGCGCGGAGGATGAGAGAATATGATACGTTACCATTTGTTTTCGCCAATATCTATTTCTCTCGTTTTACTCAAGTAGGTAAGAAGAACTAAAAATCCTTTAGTCTTTCAAATCAGGTCTTAAATCTACCCCTACCACCTCACCGCAAACCCAAGTGATGATCCTTTTTCTTACGATGGTGGCAAATTTCTCTACTCATTAATTCACTGAAATCTCTAGGCTGTGGGTGGTTTTAAATGGTGGGAATTGAGGTTCCTGTCACTTTTTCCACTCATAAAGCCCCAGTTCTGTTCCCCATTCTCCAGGCTACAACAGGAAGGACAACTTTCCTTGGAGGCAAAATTGCTGTCAGGGCAATTCAACAGGAGAATGAACGTGTCCTTGGGCAGATTTCAGCAAATGTGATGGTTTGCTGTCACCTTAAACTGAGGGTCCCTGAGCTCGCGCACTCCCTTGATGTCTGCTGCAAGAGCAGACGTGGTCTTTTAGAGCCTGTTCTCCGTCCCTCTGCCTTCTGGAGCAGTGCATGGGGACCTCTATCTCAGAGAAAGAACAGAATTGGTATTTAACTATCCTGTAGAATTAAACCAAGACCTTCTCGTATTTCTACATCTTTTCTTAGAAGAGCCAGACCATTAGCATTCAATTACAGAATCATAGAATAGTGTGGGTTGGAAGGGTTCTTAAAAATCATCCAGTGCCAACCACCCTGCCCTGGACGGGGCTCAAAGCCCCATCCAAGCTGGCCTTGAACACTTCCAGGGATGGGGCATCCACAGCTTCTCTGGGCAAGATGTTCCAGTGCCTCACTAGCCTCACAGTGAAGAATTTCTTCCTTCTATCTAATCTAAATCTGCTCTCCTTAATTTTAAGGTCATTATCCCTCATGCTATCACAACAGGCCCTGCTGAACAGTCTCTCCCCATCTTTCCTGCAGGCGCCCTTTAGGTACTGGAAGGCCGCTATAAGGTCTCCCTGGAGCCTCCTCTTCTCCAGGCTGAACAGCCCCAGATCTCTCAGCCTGTCCTTATAGGAGATTCCTTTGACTTTTACCATGCCAACGAATTGACACTGTGCTTCCTTGGAGCCTAAGCCTCTCAGGAAAGGTTTAAAAGGGAAGCTTGGAAGACAGATGCTGATGAGAGCCCAAGTACTTGGAAACAGTTTCCCTAATGGAAAGCCTCCCCTAAGGTATGCGCTGATGGTGAGTAGCCAGAAAGATAGTGATGGGCTGGGAGATTCATTTTGCTGCTCCTAGGTGAAAAGATCTTCGGACGCTGTGATCTAGTGGGGGAAACAGCTATCTTGGGATTTTCCAGGTGGATGACAGAGAGGTTTTAAAGATTCAGTCACTGGCACTGTGGTGTACCACCCTGTCTGGAAAGTCATACTGTCCCTCCTGGTGCAAATGCTTTGACCATGCAGGTATCAGCTTCTCGGCACAAGCTCATTGCTGCAAGATTAGTCCTGATTTGAAGGTGTAGAGGTATCTTCTTCAAAACTCAGTGTTTGTCTCTGAGTCCCATGTGAAGGTACTGAAAGTTCTGTCCATAGGGATTAACCTACACATCTTTTGATGGGACCAAAAGCCATGTGATAAGGAAGGAGAGAAACTCAAATACTCTGTAACAGTTACCTAGCAAGAGAAAAAGTGCAAAACTTCCTTGCCGGGATACTGCAAAGCTCTTACAATTGAAACGGGGGAATGTCTTAAAAAAATAAAATAATAAAATCATTTGTGAGTTCTAGGATTTTTAAAAATCATCAAATTCCCTGCGGATTTAGTGATTTCAAGGTGTCCCTTGAGCCAATGGATTCAGAGTTAAATGGTTCTGTTCCAGACCATGCCCTCTTCATGGCTATATTAATGTCAATAGGTTGCTGGCAAACTGTAGTGCATCCATGGAGGAAAAGACTATGTATAGGCTTCTTTGGAGAAGGTGTAACACTTGGGTTTTGTTTGTGGGATTTTTTTTGTTTGTTTGGTTTGGGTTTTTTTGTTTTTGTTTTTGTTTTTTTTTTCCCCAGGAATAGAAAGCAATTGATATGGAGTATGTTTGATTTCTGGACTTCTAACAGAAAAGGGCTGACAGATTCTGTCCCTCAGGGTTTACCTTCATACAGCCCGTGAGAAATGAGTTAGCAAGCACTGGTCCATGTGCTCTGCTCCCAGTTACTTTGTGTAAATTGGAAAGTCCGATGAAAGAAGGGAACTGTTCTTCTGTTGTCCTTTGGGGATGCTTTTTTACAAAGTGAGGTGCTTCAGGTACAGAAAACCAAGGAGAATGGAGCAGTAACGCCTGAAGAAAGAATAGCTTCATAGTCTTATGCATCATGAACATCCTGTCAAGATTCTGGCATGTAGGTCTCCGGATTCAGGATGACTGGCTGCTTGTAGAGCCAGTAGATTTTGCATGGGATCTCCACTCATGAGAAAGAGCTGTTCTCTTTAGAAAACATTTGGCTCATTGTGGAGCCTAGAACAGGACTGCCCTTCTTCTGGGCTTTCCTTTGCAAGCAGCACAGCTTCACGATGTTCAGAGATGGACTCTTCCATTTTATCACTGGGGAAAAGCTGATGAGGTTCTGATTTTCCTTGCACTTGTAAATATTTATTGGAATAGCAAAGACCAGAACCTTTCTTACGAGAGCTTCCCCAACCTGTATGTTCCTTCTCAGAGAATTGTGTTTCTTTCTGGCAAGCAGAGAAAAATGCCTTACTTGTTTTTCACCAGACATGAGATTGGATAGATACATGGTGGAACATGTTGCCCATTTATGCCTTCAGCTTTCTGAAAGGAAACAGAAATCTCTTGGACTAAGGAGAGTGTGAGCGTGTAAAGAAAGTTGTAGAAAAGCTTTTTCTCATGCCTTTGGCCAGAGAATGTTGCGCGTTCTGTTAGGGCTGAAGTCAGGGGTAAAACTCATGCTAATCTCAATGCGGTGGGGTTAAGCCCTAGAAGAATTTGAATGTACTTGTCTCTTTTCAGTACTTTGGTAGGAGTGTTTTGATACTGCAGGGGGAAATATCAAAGACAACTGAAGTTTAGAATTTGACAGCCAGGATGTCTGAACAGGATCTTCATAGTCTGAAACAGGTTTCCTCAGGTTTCTTGTCACACCTATAGAATTCAGAGCTACTCAACAAAAATCATATTTTAGTGGTTGCATTCACATTTTTGTCTCATCATGGCATGAATTTTGTCTTTTTTTTTCCCCTCTTTTTCCTTTTCCATTAAAAATGTAACAATGTGTCCTGGTTCTGGCCAGGATAGAGTTAATATTCACCTGAGCTGGGTGGAGAACTGAAGCTGGTAGCCCCTATGGCTGGGATAGTTAACTAATTAGCTAACAGCTGGGGTTAATTTACCCAAATTAGCCAAAGGGCTATTCCATCCCATCTGACATCATGCTCAGTATATAAGTGAGGAGGGTGCTGAAGGGAGGCTCTCCTAGTTGGAAGAGACTGGATGTGGAGATCTGTTGTGAGCTATTATACTGTATTTGTGTTCCATCACTCTATTGTTTTCTTCTGTCATTACTGTTAAATTTACTTTTTGTTCAATCTCAACCCGCGTGTTTGGTTTTTTTTTTCCCTGGTTTTCTTTTGTTTGTCAAATCTCCTCCTATTCTCTCGGAGAGTGGGGGGAGTGAGAGAGAGACTGCGTAGTCTGGTCCCCGTTGGGGCTGAACTACGACACAATGTGAAAAGCCTCAAATCTTGCCTTTCTAGGAAGCTCTTTAGGGGTATTGGATGGGATTTAGCAGATTTAACATTTGACTTGAGGAAATCTAGTAAGGTCAGGTTGTCCTGTCCTCTTTTTGGAGGAGCCATACTCTGGCTGCTGCTCGTCAGATCCAGAAAGGCCAGGAGAGAGGAGATTAATGTAGCTTTAAGATGCATTTACATCCTCCAGATTCACGGGTGTCCTGGGGTAAGGGGTTATTTAGTGTCTTTTAAATAGTTCTGGCTCAGGTCTTAAATGGAAGTCTATTCCCTCACATATCAAGCTTTCCCTAATGGTATCACACACAAAAAAATGTGTCTATCCTTCTTTTTTTGCTGAAAGTTTACTGAAAAGAAAAAAAATATCAGCTGAAGAAAAGGTTTTTTTATCTCAATTCTAATGCTCCAGCCCAAATATGTAAAAGAATCTTTTGAGAAGGATGAAATAACCATGGGATTTGCAAGGCGTATTAATCTGAGCAGAAGGATCCAGTAATCTGATCTCTTTCTTTGGAAAAATTGATCCATACAAGGGCTTGCATCCGGTTGCAGGCCCCACAGTACAAAATGGGACCGACTCTGGTCTGGACTGGGCTGAGATCTAAATTCAAAACTGGAGTATTTGCACTCTGGGCAGATGGAGCACGACTGTGAAATAGTCTCACTATTTCCAAGAAAAATATATAGTCTTTGTATGAAAGCTTTAGGAAGAACCTTATTTTGGCTTATTTTCCATCTACCGTCATATTTATGTGAGAGTGAGCCTTTCCCTTGAAGGAGCTGGGAGGGATGATGTACTCTAACATATGGCAGCTCCTGTTAATCCCACTTCTTGTGTCCCCAGGAAGGCAGGATATTTCAAACTCGTTCTTCCTGTTGGGAAGCAGACTCCAGTACCCAACTAGACTGTTTGGCCACACGGAAAAATCCCCAAAGACAGACAAGGAAAGTCATCCTCCTGGGCTGGGGACTCTTCAGCTCTCACGCCAGGGATACGGGATGTCCCCTGGGGCCACGTGGCCAAGGGGACTGTCCTCCTCCCTCAGCCTGTTCACTGTGAAGTATGTCCTTACGGCAAAAAATTACACCTGTAACTCTCTTGCTTAGGTGTGGTTTAAGTGGTGCTCTCCTGAAGAGCTGCCGTTAAATCGTAGGGTTGGTTTGATGACAAATTTTCCAAGAAAGATTTGTTTAAGCAAGACAGCCAAGTAATTACTTATAGCTTTTTAAAAATGTGCACTTTGTTTTCTTTTCCCCTTCATTTAAATTCCAGAGTGTGCATTTTCTCACTTTAAAGTAGATTTTAACCATGACTAGAGAAGCTTAGTTATCAGTTATGCACTATAAACAATATGGGGGGGGCGGGGATGTTTTGATCAGAGCTATTCAGTCCTTGCTTGCTAATCTAATTACAAAGTGTAGGTTTCCTGACACGGAGCTGCTTGCATAGAAAAGGCTTTTCTCACACCTGGTGGATTGTTTAGCCAGGCTTTTTAAACGCTTACAGTTTTAAAGGAGGAAAAAAAAAACTCATTTTAAAAAAACAAGTTCCTGTGTGGGGCAATAGAAAGAATTTAGTGGTTGTCAACATGAGTTTAGTATAAGGGTGCTGTGTAAAATGTGCGTTCACTTTACATTGACCTTTGGACAGAGTAGCCCAAAATGTTGTTTTATTTTTTTTTAATTATTATTATTTTTTTTTAATTAAGGGTTAAGGAGAGTATGCAAGATAACAGATGTCGGTGGCTGTATTAAATTAAATACGCGCCTGCGTGTATATATCTATGTATGGACGCACATGATGCTCCGATATTTTTGGATGTTTATTGTTAGCGCTTGGAGTGCTCCGCAGCTCTGAAAGGGCGGCTTTGAATCGCAGCCCCAGCCAAAAACTATTTTTGTCCTGTTTAGTCCCCCCGATTCCTACAAACAAAATAAAGCACCTTGTCGAATAAGGGCCATTGAGCAGGGATGATGGGTTAAGAGCGGGGGTCCGAGGTGGCGGCGTGGGTGCTTGTTTATCAGGGAGGAGTTGTCAGTTGTTGGCTGGGCCGGTGAAAGGAGGGACGCCGGAGTCTGATGGCTGGGAGAGCATTGATGTGAGGTAACGGGGTAATCGGATTGAAAGCGAGCCATGGTATTTATGTCAGTTCACATTTCGTCAAATGAATAATATGAGGTTGCTACCTAGCCCGGGCCTTGGCCCGGGGGTTGGGTTATAAAGAATCTAAGGCCTCATTTGATTCAAATATAAATTAATTCTCACTGGAGCGTTGGCTGATTAATCTATTTGCATAATAGTAGAAAAACTGCAGTGTGGTTACTTTTGCGGGGATTTGGACAAGAAAAGCTCTAAATTCATTTGCAAGAATAGTGTGTGAGAAGTCAGGGAAGCAAAAGCACCTCTATAGGGCTCCTGAAGCCATTTCTTTTTCCCTCGACCCCGATGTGCAAAACCGAAGGCTAAACTTGTTCACACGGAAGCCGGACGCCCTCCTGAAAGAAAATTGTGTTCTGATGTCTAGTTACACTTACGTTTTTGTATTGGATGTAAACAGTGTTGCTTTCAGGAGTTAGAACAATGGCATCCTCTATAATTTTCCATATTTAGTGAAAATGAAGCCTAAATAAAAAAAGGCATACTGTGTATGTGGAGTAAATGTTGAACTGCAGCAAAACTATGTGGGGAGAGAAAGAACCAGGAGAATCAGATTCCCTTGAAATGTAAATGCTATTTGTGTGTAAGCCAGGTTATAATTTGCCATAGGGGAATGAGAGATCGTGGTTCCGCTGGCCACACGCATCTTAACAGCGCAGCGAGGGAAGGAGAGTGAGTGGGTCTTGGTGCTGTCACCAAGCAGAGGCTCGAAGAGAAAAAGGGCACTTTTTTTTTTTTTTTTTCTTCTTTTCTCCTTCCCCTAACAAGTCTCTCCAGCATTTTGCTTTTGGAGACACCACCTGAAGCACTCCCTTACAGAGGACAATATACAGGGGGTGTGCACCCACACACGTGCACAGTCACATAAACATATTCTTCTGTCACATCCCATTTTTTTTCCCTAAACTTTCAGGTGGCATGCTGTGTGTTTATATTGCCTGTATAAAATGTTATGTAGGGTTTGGGTTTGGATTTGTTTTCTCACTATCCACATGACTGTAGTGTTTGGCTGTTTGGCAAAGTATTTTATGTTTGCACACAGATACTGAGATGGTTTTGTGAATCGTGTTTGGGTCCATTGAGTGGATAGAATGGAGTAAAATTCACAAAACACATCAGTGAGCAGTTAAAAAAAAAACATAATCCAAATCCTGCTCTCATTGAAATCTGTAGCCTTTTTCTCAGTGAGAAAAAAAAAAACCAAACACATCCTTTAATTACACAGAGTGTAAACCTTCCAGCAAGGATGTGAGGATGCAGTTATAGGGGATCAGCGCACGTGTGTACTGGGAACCTCCAGGTCCATATTCTCTGGAGTTATCTGAGTACTCACAGAAAAGTTGGGATTCTACGTGGACTCACTTGCATTTTAAAGTATCCACTAAGATAAGAGATGTTGGGGTTTTGTAGTGAACACACCCTTACTGCAGACTATAAAAGTTTTCACTGTGAGTTCGTTTGCTTCTGCTACTGTCCAATCACTGCAAACACAGACAGCAGGGACAAGAGATGTCCCACCTACCCGCTTCAGCTAAGGGCTGAGAAAGCTCACGGCTGTTTTCAATGAAACCTTTGAATTCGGACACTTGGGAAGAGTCAAATTGATGTTGTGGATTCTAGTTACGCTAAAGCAAGTATAGAAATTCTTCAGTTCCTAGGCAGGAATATTGTAATTTGTAGATCATCCATCAATATGTCCACACAGGGGAAACTGGGTTTTGTAGGAGTGTTGCCAGTATTTTTGGATGTCCTGGGCATCCACAATTGAGGTTGTATCTTGCTTCCTCAACGCCAGTGGTGGTGTACTGACTTATAGGAATGTTTCCCATCAGGGCTCTTCAGCTGGTTTGGCAGCTGGCTGTTGTTGGATGGAGAAGGTCTGATTCCTCCTGCCTCATCCCCTTCTTGCTGCTGGCTGCGTAAGCCTACGTACGGTCTTCTGCATCAGCTCTGGCACTTAACAGATCCTGTGCCAACTTGTTTCAGTGTCCTGGCAGAAAACTAACCCGAGGAAACAAAAATAAGTAGGTTTTTTTTTGGTAGCGTAGCAAGCTGTGGCTGAGCGCAGGGCGCCAAGAGGGCTGAAGCCAAGGCAGCAGAGAGGGAAGGGCTGCAGGGCCAGCAGTGGTGGCAGGGATGCGGCAGGTTCCCCAGCTTTTGCTGTGTGCAAGATGTGATGTGAGCTCAGGTTGGAACATGTAACTCCGTATTTATTTCTTAATTTTTTTTTGTTACTGCTTCTAACTTCTGAGTTTTGTTTTATCTTTTTTCTTTTTTTTTTTTCTTTCTTTCCGTAGTGTAGCTCACCAACACTACGCTTCTAGTGTAATTATTATTTTGACCTGGCTTTTACCCTATTGATAGCTTTTCAGAGCAATTTGGGAAGGATGTGCTGTTCCTTAGTTGAATGCTGTCTTTTTTTTCCGAGCTGGGAATTAGGCAAAAGATCTTAACAAACTGCCATTGAAAAAGGCAAGATGGTAGTCAAAACCCCTTATTTATGTAAAAAAAAAAAAAAAAAAAAAAAAAACCCACCCTGTTATAGTGCCTCTATGTTCACTATTGCAAGATCAGTGTCTGAAAGCACAAAACAAATTGATCCTAGCCATGGTCATAAAGCAGCTACACTGCAGTATTTTTGTGGTTAATTCTTGTGGAAGGGGAATGTCTGGGATCTGCAGAAGGTTGGGCCATACAAGCAAATGACATGCCTGATTAACAGAACGTTGTTAGGAGATAATAGTGACTCTGCTGTCCTGCTCTGGTATTTATGAAGAATAAACAAGAAAAAGCCAAGACATCTGCTTTCTGAACAGAAGCCCTCAGTCCGTTGACAACCTTCTAGTCCAATTACTCCATGTCTTTTACACTCAATGATTGATGTAGGCCTGATCGTTTAATCTGTGGGAAGTTGGAGGCAAATGAAATGGAGCCTCTGTGCTTTTCTGACCGACCTGGGTAACATACCCGCTTGAATTAATCGTGAGTACTTAACACAAATACAAGACTTGACTTCTATTTACCTTGATGGAGCAGAAGGACGAGATGCCTAATGCATACAAGGCACCAAGGCTCCTGACTTCTATTCGTGGTCCTGTCTGTGGAGTAAAATGATGTAAATTGTTTAATTTCACTGAGCCTTTCTTATTCCATCCCTCAGGCCTGGAAATGGTGTTCATAGTACCTACTTCAATAAGTTTTTTCTGAGACTTAAGCTGTCGATCTACTTCTTTCCATACTTTACCAGAAATAGACATTAAATTACTTACAGGTTAAAGGAATGTTTCTTGTTTCTCCATTGTACCTTTGGTCTTTGTTATATAATTTTTGCAGTTTAGATATTAACTGATTTTACATCCAGTAACTCAGATGGGGTTAGGGGAGAGTAGCAGAAAAGAAAAACAGGTACTTTTTTCTTTCTTTCACTGCTGTTGTGTCAAAATTGTGAAACAATATTACATGTGACAATAATGACTAAAAAAAGCTGTTGGATGGGCACTGCTGATTTGTCAAAGTTGTTTCCTATTTGTTTTGACCGCATGAGTCTATGGTTTCACTTGTGGCAGTTCTGGCACTCGTTTGACCTCTTTGTGAATTGGTTTTGTTCAGTAACTCAACAGGCAGTTCATCAAGAAAATAAAAAAAAACCCCAATTTTTTTAAATTGGGTTTTATGGTTGAACAAAAGGTATTAGTCCAGCTAGGGACATAGGTTTTTTTTATTTTTATTCCTCTTTCCTGTTTAAATTATGGTATGAGAGAGATGTGTGTCAGGAAGTAAAAAGAAAGAATCCCTCTCCAAAGTTAGAATAGGACGCTTCTGACCTTCCTCAACCAGGCTTATCAGTCAGAAATATTTGGTCCAAGGTAGGTTTGAAAGCGATGGGCTTTGCACATTTTTTTTCTATTTTTCTCATCCTTTGTTTTTCTCTTCATGTCTTTCTATCCCAGAGCTATCAGAGAGAGAGAAGCAGGCTAAGGTGAGCATAATAAATCCAGAGCAAAGGGCCAGGTGGTCTTCTCTGGGCTGGAAAGCTGTGAGTACAGTCTGCATGAAAATCCTGTTTGTACGCTGTACCAGCTGTTAGCTCGCAGTTGCCTTTGGTGAGGGCTTAGGCTGGGCAAGCAGGCAGGTCAGCTTACGAAATGGCAGAAGAAAAGGTATCAGTAGGTCTTTGAACATAGAAACACCATTACAAGCTGTTTCAGCATCAGTTACGAAGTCAAGCTGGTAGCCAGGCTTCCTCGCTGGTCTCTGTTCACCCATAATTTTATGTTTCGTGTTGTTTGTCGGTCAGGGTTGAACAAACCTGTGTGTGACATTTCTAGCACAGCTCATTACTGGTAAAAAGGAAACAAGGAGCTTTTCGTGTCTGCTGGGTAAGTCAGATATATGACACGGAGAGAAATTATCTTCCTCTCAGAGCTGTAGAAAGTTGAATGAAAGTAAATAACCAACAATGGGATATGCTCAACAATATTTATGTGAGCTTTGTGTTCTCAGATACACTTGGATGGCAGTGAATTGTCAGTTACTATATCAATCTGCCAACTATGAATAGCTCTCAAAGAGCTTGAACGTTCTCAGGTTAAGGCATCTGTAAAGCTGACAGACATCATGCATGATATTGATATGACCTCATTCTGAGGGCATATAAATTAAATCATTCCTAAGCAAGGGCATTGGCTCGCTCAGCAATCCTCATGTGGAAACATGAGGCATTTTGCAAACAGGCAGATACCCTGGTACTGCCTATCAGATCAGGAGGGGTTCAGTTTGTTTTTATCAGTTTTATACTGCACTCATCACCAGGGCTGACACAGAGAGCTATAGAGTTTTCACTAAATTGTCTTTATTTGACAGAGGACCTTTTTGGGAAGGAGTGGAATTTGTATCGTACCTGTAGCATGACCCTACTTAAATGGTGGCTAAATGGGAGATGAAGTCACAGCCATAGATTACGGATTATTTACTTAGTCACAGATAATTATTTGAGTTCTAGGTGGATTGTAGGCTTCTACATTGAACTATGCGGTATTAATACACAGTACTAATACTTTCCACCTCTGTTGCCTTCTATGCCATGTTGACAGCTATTCCACGACACTCCTTTCAGAATCTTAGGTAGCTCTGATCAAGTCAAAAGTGCTCTTAATTCTCTGCCTTCCTTTTGTAGAATAGCCACAGCTAATCAAAATAATTTCTGAGAGAAGATCACACAGCAGTCCAACAAACGGCATGCAAACTCTTCTCTTTAGCAGCCAGTACCTCATTTTAGTTGGTTTTCAGTGGTTTTTCTTCTCACTGACAAAATGAAGATCCTCCACGCTCATTATTGCCTAGGTATCTTCCATGCTGCATCTTCTGACAAGTAGCGTACTTGTGTTGCTAGCACATTCTGTGTTATTGTCCCAGTAAACATCTAATGGCAATTATTGGAATCTATTTTCAAGAAAATGCTCTTGATGCAGGTCTCAGTTTGTATCTTTGTAGCACATCAGAGCTTTGCACCAGTGCAACTGAGCACGTACATTGTTTTTATCCGGTAGTCTTCATGTTCACAAGCATGAAGACAGATGATATGTGTGAAGATATGATATATGCGTAAACTGACTGTGTGGTATGCTCATGACCTCTGAGCTGGATGGGCTCCAGCAACTGGAAACTCCAGGATGGTGTGTTTGGGGAAAGAGATCTGCAGTTCCTCTCTCTGAGACTCTGGCCCTATTTTTCTGTTGCATTGTGGAGCTAGGCTGTTCTTACATGGAAGAGTCTGCGTACCCTTTTTTGCCACCAGAAGTTCACAAAGATGTCTGTATTTGCTGCTACATGGGATCATCTCCTCAGGACTCTTTGACCTCTCTGTTGACTTTTAGACACAAACTTCTGAAATTTCTGTGTTGGACCCCACATAAAACCCCACATCCCGTGCAGACAGATGCTCTAAAGCTTTACAAAAAAGAACTTACAGGAATAGTATTTAGGATACTACTGCTGAATCTAATCTTCCTATCATGTTGGTTGACTAATTCTAGTCCTCTGCAGGCCAAAACTAATTGGGCAAAATCTGTAATAAGATCTTATGGATGTGTAACTTTTTCACTGAGATCTAAATCATCTATTGAAATCAGGTAAAACTGTTTATGTAGAGATATTTTATGAGTTTTTTTTCTTGGCAGGATGCAAGGTTTGTTTTTAATGTAAGAGATCTGTTAAAAGCCTACCATAAGGCCAGGAGAGTTGTAATTTTAGCCATTGTGGCTCCCTTGCTAGGGCATATCTCAATCAATCTAACTCTGCTGAAGCTATGCCTTTCCTCCTAGGATATCTATGACTTGTATGGAGGTCTAGGTTTTGACTTAGCTATAGTGACTGGTGACCCATTACAACTGTGTTTCCATCAAAATTCCCAAATCCATTAATTAGCAACTTCATTGTCAAATTGAGACCTAAAAACCCCGTTCTGAATAAACACTGGCCTCAGAGGATATTTTTTATGTTCAGGCTAATAAATCTATGTTACACAATTAGAGACTTGCTGATATAGGACAGCAAATGAAAACAAACAGGATTACAACACACAACTTAGTAGCCTGGGACTACTTATATCAGCTATTAAAGATAATTGCTGATTCTTGACGGTTTCTGACAAATTCAGGATCTAGAAAAGAGATAGGATAGAAAGAGAAGCTGAAGTCGTATCTCCAGACTGAACAGAGAAACTTGCAGCTTTGTTCTTAAAGTTATACAAGTGTTGTAGTTCAGCCCTGATCAGGACCAGACTGCGCAGTCTCTCTCCCGCTCCCCCCACCCTCCGAGAGAACAGGGGGAGATGATATAAGAAAAACGGCTCAAGGTTTGAGATAAGGACGGGGAGAAATCCTTAAAGTTACCGTCACGGGCAAAACAGACTCGACTTGGGGAAAACTATTCATTTATTTTCTAAAATTAGCAGGAGAATGAGACAGGGAACAAGATAACCTCCCCCCACCCCTCCCTCTTCCCGGGCTTAACATTATCTCTACTACCTTCCCCTCCCGAGCGGCACGGGGGGGGAAAAGGGAATGGGGGTCGCGGTCAGTTCATCACGCGTTGTTTTACGCCGCTGTATCATCGTCAGGGGAAGAACTCCTCGCATTCCTCCTCTGCTCCAGCGTGGGGTCCCTCCCACGGGCCACAGTCCTCCGTGAAACTGCTCCGGCGTGGGTCATCTCTTCCACGGGGTGCAGTCCCTCTAGAACAGCTGCCCCAGCGGGCCCTCCACGGGCCACAGCCTCCTTCAGGCCTCCACCTGCTCTGGCGTGGGGTCCTCCACGAGCTGCAGGTGGATCTCTGCCCCTCCGTGGACCTCCATGGGCTGCAGGGGGACAACCCGCTCCACCATGGTCTTCACCACGAGTTGCAGAGGAATCTTGGCCAGGAGCCGCATTACTCCTCCCCATCCTTCTGAACTGACCTTGGCGTCTGCAGCCGTTCCTCACAACAGGCTGGCAGACGTCTCTCAGGATCCTTTTTACATCTTATTCACTTCTCATCTCCTCTCCACTTCTTGCAGCCGGGCCGCGCCAAGTTGGGCCCAGTCGGCTGCCCGGCGGGAGGCCAGAGGGTGAGGCCTGCAAGGCCCATGAGGCTCGCGCCTCCCCCTCTCTGCCCCCCGCTCAGCTGCTTCACATCTTCTCCTCCCTCTTTTTCCTGTTTTCCCCTACTTAAATACGTTATCGCAGAGGCGTTATCACGGGACATTCTGCTACCAATTGGCTCGGCCTTGGCCAGCAGCGGGTCCGCCCTAGGCCCGGCCGAGTCCACTGAACAAAGGGGAGCGACTTCTAGCAGTTTCCTACAGAAGCTACCACCTTAGGCCCCCCCTCACTAACAAAACCAGAACAACAAGATATGAAGAAAGAGAAAGCAAAAGAGGCTTTCTCCCTCTGCATCACTCTTTGACATACACAAGCTCAACACATACCATCATGCTTGGAATATTCTGTCCACCACCTCAGCCACTGGTCTTGACCATCAAGGCTAATGTGGTGCATATGCTTGTTCTGCATCCTTGATGCTCACGTCTTAATATTGTGGTCTCCTTTGCTATAGAAAGTACCTCAGAGGCCACGTCGTAGGCTGTGTGGCACTCAACTGCAGGCTTTAGATGCTGTTAAAATACTCGATTCTCAATAGGAGTACACTCGGCCACGACTGACAAGGACATTGTAAGAAAATACACTGTAGGAGGAGAGGTGAGAGAACAGTCTTGACCAAGTGTGAATGACCAAACAAAAATGAAAGAGGATCCCCATTCAGCGGTATGCATAAACCAATTTGAACATAACCCACGCACCAGTTCCTCCAGTGAACAAACACTCCATTAAAGGCATTCCTGAAGAGTATTGCACTGAAATAAATTGTTTTCACTTGCAAGACCAAGGACTTTTCATGAGACTAAAATGCAGGAGGCCAGGTCTTGCATGGACTTTCACCACATCAAGTCCCACTCCTTAGAGCTGCCATTCACAGGATATAAGTCAAACCAGAGTTGTTTTGGTAGGGTTGCAGGGTATTAAACCAGTTACTGTGGCTCAGGCAAAGGGAAGGATGGCTCTGAGTCAAAAGGAATACCTGCAGGAGGAAGGAACCCACCTTCAACAAGAGCCTAAAGAGTGACCTGTTTCATTATACGCTGGAAACGGTGCCATTTGCCAGAATCCCCTTACCTGCCTGGCTTAAAATCCTTCTGATCTATCTGTCTATTATAGTTCATTGCCAAGCACAAGTTAATTGACTTGCAGTTCCTGTGGCTCCGTGGCTATTCCCTTAACACTCGTGGGGAGTCCTGGCTCCAATGTGCAATTAACTCATCTGTTAAAAACTCCCCCAACTCCCATTTCCTATCTATTTGTACAGCACCTGACACAGTGAACCATTACCTAATTGAGGACTCCAGATTCCTCTTTCTTTCCTTTTTTTTTTTTCCCCTCATTTGTCTGTGCAATGGGAGCGAAAGGAGTTTAACTCCTTTGATTTCCGTGGGCTGGTGTTTACCGAACATTTGACAGTTACTCTTGACTGGCAGTGATGTTTCTGGTTCCCATCCCGTGCTCATCAGGCCAAGGCTGCGTAGCTTTCTAAAGCAGCTAGAAGCAGCTGCCTTTGGCTACCCTTATTTTTAGGATTAAATAGTAACATATTTTGTTACTCTGCAAAATAACATGACAAAATTATTATTTGTAGCGATTCATTTTCATGTTGTTAAAAATATATATTTATTAAAGGTATTGCTATTATTTAAATATATTTTAATTATTATTTTAGTATTATTAAAGGCAAAAGAAAGATGAAGAAAACTTTGCTATCATATAGAACATAACACAACTTGCTGTTGACCAATTTTCTAGCAAAATTATTCATCAATGATTTTATCTAGTACCAAGCATGTTGTCTTGTCCACCAGTAGAAAATGACTGCAACATGACAGATACTTGCATTAAATTATCCTGTCTTATTGGATTAATTACAGCATGATTACAGCTCTGCTGTTTCAGTGTCTTAACATACACATCTCTCAAGGTAAATGAAGACATGAAAATTTTCCACAGTGTTTATTTTTTATAATGAAAATAAACTGTTGATAGTAAACAGTTGATTATTACTGTTGATAGTAAACAGTACTTCTGCATTTTCCAGAAAGAAATCATAGATTGTCATTAACAATGCAATAAAACCAATTCATTGATCTTAGCACTTGGCTTGCCAGAAACAAACCACGCTGTTTATCCCATTATTATATGATCCTGTTCACTGAAGCTGACACTAAAATTAAAACTTTCTAGTGAAAGGTGGCCCGTGTAATATTTGGGGGTGGGAGGTATTTGGTGCATAGCTATGATAAATAAAGTGTGAGAATAAAATGCAATTGAAAATCTAATGGCTTTGCATTAACAGCAAATAAAACAGAAAGGAGACAGGAAGATGGGTGAAGCTGTGAGACGGGTTAGTTAACATTTTTAAGTGATCCTCTCCCCCCCCCACCCCCAATAGACTTTATCTTGTCAAGGGCCATACCACTGCTTTGGAATTTGATCCTGGTCAGTATGGCACAAATCTCAGGGCAAAAAGGTCGGTAACAGCCCGTTAGGACCTTTTGAACTCTGTCTGCTCTGCAAACACATCCTCTGAAAAGAGGTGAGCCACTGTCCAAAGCAGAGCGATACTAAATTAAAACACTGATAAAGCCTTGCTTGGCTAGTGCTCTCTCTGCTAGCGGCGGTTCCAGTTAATGCTGGGTGAATAGGAGGTGCTATTTCCAAACCCTTAGTTGCCCTCTCACATAAAAGGAAAAGTCCAAGGACATATTAATTAATTAAACATAGTTTCCTTTTTCCTCCCCAAGGAAGATGAGTGCTTTTCTATCCTTCCAGGGCAACCAGCTAGGATAATTTAACTACAAACAAACAAAAAGAACAAACTGCGAAGACAGACAAAACCCTGAGGCGTTTTCTCTCCTTTTTCCATCTTTCATTAATGGCTCGGATCTGTGCGGGAAAGGACCCCGAGCCCGAGCTTTGCACAAAACTCATCCAAGAGTGAAGAGGGCAAGCCGAGCGCTGAGCCTCTCCAGCTGCTGCAAAGTGAATGGCTTTCGGAGGGCTATGAATGCTCGCTGGCCCTCCCCATACAATGTAGGTGTTACTGCTCACGCGGAGAAAAAACCAAACCAATAATCACTGGAAGGGGAGAGCAGGCTGTCCTGGGCAGAGGGGGAAGCACTGTCTCCCTTGTGCCACCTTCTTTTTGGTAAGAGGGACTTCGCATGAGAGGTGAGGCAGGGTGATGCTCTTGAAGGCTGGGGGCACTTGGAAGGAAATGTTCTGTTCTGAGTATGAAGAGATAAACAGTGTGTTTTGCAGTGAAATAGCAAAAAGCCCCTCCCCAGACCCCAAGAGGTGGAGTAGCACATCTGAAGGTGCATACTTTTCTGTGCAGAGTTTTATAACCGGTTCCTTCTGGCTTTCTGCACCTACCTACAGCATTAACGTGTCTGCACGTGGCCGAGCAATTAATGAAATGATACTCCACTGTTTTCCTTCATTCATAAAATTAAATACCAAATTCAATTGCTAGCGACTCTTCTGTAAATGACTTCAGCTTACGCGAAGAAGAAAACAGCTAGTGATCACAGCGATAGCAATGATTCTGTGCTTTCTAATAGCAATTGTGTGTGCACATACGCACCTGTAACACGAGAGAGCTCCTTTGATCTGGAGAGAGGTGGAGACGCAGAGGACGTGGGAGTAATAGGGCTTTTCCGTCTTCATCTTCCAGCGTTATTACATCTGGTGTCTCTTTTTTTTCCCCCCAATATTTGTTTTGCCCCGCTCATCTTTGTATTTAACGCGCACCTTTGGGAAGAAGAGAAGACAGCAAGCCGGGCAAGTTGGGTGAGATCAGATGCCTGCACTTTAAACTCTGCTCTTGTTCAGTTTGTGTTTAGACCTCCTGAAGGAGGTCTTTTGCATTAGTTACTTTTGGTCCGAGCAGACCTTTACTCTTATGTCGGCACAAAGGGGTTAGGTGCAGCGCTTTCTATGGCAAAAAGCCCTCGCTGGGGCTGAGCAAAATCTCGGCTTTTTCAGGAGCAGAGCGACACAAAAGATTTAAGGGGGGAAATTGTTAAAAGGGAAGCCCTTTTCTCTTTGGACTGAATGCAGTGGGGAGATTAAAACTTTCATTTGAGATTTTGCTGTATTCATAGTAGTGAGGCCATGAATAGGTCTAAGTCAGAGCCCACAGTGGTTGTGGTGTGCCCTTTTATTCTCTGGCACATCTTCAGACACAGGTTGTTTTGCACTTGAAAGAGGTGAAAGAGGGGAATGTGGGATTTTGACAGCTGATATTGGCCTCTGAGCTCTTGATGGGGATTTTCTAATTAACCCCAAGGGCCCATCAGGTGGTCAAAATAGAACAATTTCTGTCAGAAAGGGCAAAAAGTTGGAATTTTCTACCTTTTTTTTTTTTTTTTTTTTATATCTTGGACAAATACACCGAGGATGATTTTTAATGTCATATAGAAGCTGAAAACAATGATGATGAGGATTTTAGAAATTTTTAGGGCCTGAGTACTCCTAAAGCTCAAAATTTCAAGGGAAACTTCCTTGCTTTTGAAGATTATCTTGTGATTATATAATAACAACACCACCACCACTAATTTAAGCAAATGCCTTTTGATCCTGACGTACTTCCTCCAAATCTGTAAAACTGAGACAGTTTGAGGTGGCACGTTCCCACCCTGTCCTCTCCAGCTCTGGGGTTTGGGGGCAGTGAGTCCTAAGAAATCAGCTTACAGGATCCTTACTGCACGTATGCAACCGGCAAAGTTTGTTAGGAAAGCAGTCGTAATGTAAAAATGTTGGACTAGAGGTGTGATACTTTGAGCACTGCATAAAGCTTGCAAAACTTACTCCTTAAGTTCTAAAAGGCAAAACGTGAGCAGACTTGTGTGCATTGCAGTGTTGGAGCTTGCGCATACAGAAGCACGTGAAGTTTAAAGGCAACCACCCTCGTTATCTGGTCTCCTTCTAAATCTGCCATGCAGGATGGAGGATTAAGATGCTAGGGAAAAAAAAAATCTTGAGAGTTGTGATACTTGTGACTTGGGAAGATAACAAAAATGCATTTGATGTTAATTTTGTATGCTAGTGGTGCTGAAAGAAAAATGGAATGAAAACTTAATTTTACTTGACTTTGTACAAACATTTATATGGGATGAATAAACAGATTAGGTCTAAGAACCAGCGTAGAAACTCGAGTGACTTGTCCAAGACAATATTAATTTACTTTTTTTCTGTTTGGGGTATCTGAGAGCTGTAAATGAAAAACTGTATCACACAGGAAAGGAGAAAAAGGCAGAAGGAACATGAAGGAGGGTGAAAAGAATCCTACTGAATTAATTAATCTAGAAGTAATAACAAATCTCGCTGGAAGAGAAGATATCTTTCTCTATTCCTCTGCCTGTCCAAGGCAAGCCACAATTTTTTTCTGCACCTCAGAGCCAAGGGTGAGAAGTTGCAATGGTTTCTCCTTCCAGTCACGGCAAAGGTCATATGGGACATCTCTGCTTTGTCTGTTATCTCTTCAAATGAGAAGTATACCTCTTCACTTCTTTATATCCGTCAAGTCCAAATTTCATATGATTTGAAACTTGATTGAAAGTAGCACCTTGGACCAATCCTAGGTTTGTGCTGGACAGAAACACAGATGGACTGAGGAAAGGAGTAAGATAATGAAGCTAAATATATAATAATATAATATTGATATTATATAATATATAATATCAATAGTAAATTTATCAGAATACTGCTAGCAAAGGGTAGTTGTTGAGAGGAGAGAACAGAAAATGTGAGGATTGCAGAACCAGGCCACATGTTTGAAAACAAAACTTGAAGCGAAACTTGCTTTGGTTCGCATTTGGCCACAAGATGTTTGGGACAGGTCCAAATTTTTTTTCTTCTGAAATTCAATGAGTGAGCTTTGAGCAAACAGAGCCAAAAGCTGTGGAAACTGAGCTGTTTCTGGTCTTACCTAAGACTTGGAGGCAAATAGAGGGACATGTTGACTTCCATAATGTAAAACAGACGCCGTGTCTTCTGCTTTTACAGAACCATAGTTACTTTAGCATGACGGGTGAAATTTTAGCTTGAAATGCAGCTACACAGGATGAAAACAGTCTCATCTGGTTATTGAGACCCAAGATCAGTTTGTAAAATTGTGCAGGGCTAGTTCTTAGCAGTTAAAATAGATGCTAAATAACTGCAAGAAATGAAATATGAAATCCAACAATATACTCTGTGAGCCCCTTGGAGAGTCCAATTCCTCTAATTACTAATGTTAGAAAGAGTTAGCCACCCCAATGGAGATTTTTGGATGTCTGCCTAAATGGAGAATGCCTGCCTAAATATCGTTTAATGGTCTTGAGAATATGAATGAATAGACTTGACTTGGATCAGGAAAACTCCTATGCTTTACTTAGCCAGGGATTATTCTAAGAAACCTGATGAAATACAGACATTTATCCATCTTCATTGAAGTTAAATTACTAGAATTTCTTCTTGCCTAACACATGCTGGAAACAGACTGATATATATATATATTTTTTTCCTCCAGTCCCGATCAGCATTGCAGCGTGGATGAACAAGACATTCATCTTGCTGACACATCTTGTTTCAGCTGTTGCTGTGACAAATTGTTTTTGCTATAGTTCAGCTGAAGTGCTGCAGAGTTGCTGGGAGTGACTACTGTATTTGGGGGGTTGTTCATAACAGATTTTAAATTGTTTTTTGAGGACAGCTTTAAATCAAAATCAAAGCGAGTGTTACAAAGCACTGTCAACCCCAGATGCCTTTACGTAGAGAGAGCTACTGCTAGAGGGACAAACAAGTGCAAGTGGTTCTCGGTCCTGATGAACCTAAAAAATCTGCCCAGTTTCTCAGCAGTGTTATGCACAGTAACTTTCGCCAGAACATGTAAGAAAGGAATGTTTCTTCTTGTGGGGAGGATTTGGCTCCTGAAACAAGATCCCACTTCCAGTGCCTATCAAAAAAATTCATTGTTTGGGAGCTTGCCTACATATTTTATGAACACTCCAGTGCTTTTCCACCACTGATTGCTTCAGATTGAGATCAGATTTCATACGTTTTGGCAGGGTTGGAGAAAATAATTCTACCATGATGATGATGATGATGCTATGTGATATTAAAGACATCCACATGCTCACTCTCACAAATTTTCTTCTCACGCTTAAGAAGAGTGGGAAGAACATACCTCTACTTTGAATGATTTATTACAGTAGGGTTATCGTCTTGAACCTACGAGAGCTCACCAAGGCACTCCATGTTTATGGTTGCTTTCTTGCTGCTGGTGACCCTTGGTTCTGCAGTGTGTTCCTCCTCCAACTGAATTACCTTGTCACTCTTGGTAGACTTCATTCAGTTTTTAACTAGTAATCCATGAGGGGATACATCCATCAGCTCGCAGAACAACAGCACAGTATCAAAAAGGAAAACTTGTTTTCTAGGGAGCAGTTGCTGCAAGTTCTTTCATCTCCCAGTGAGTTTGGATAAAGCCATGGACTTGTGATCCTGAACATTTGAATATGTCATGGCCTGCCAATTAACGAGATTAATTTCTCCCATTAATTTGTCAACTGCTTTTGAAAGAAACTGGGAAGAACTCACACACTTTCCAATTCTTCCTCCATCCTTCTAGACCAAGGAGATTTCACCCAGTTTTCTGTCCATAAAAATCTGTTGTGTGTCTTCTCACACATTGGCAGAAGTGAGAGCTCTAAGAAATTACAAACTCTACAGGGAAAAATGTTTAGAAGGGGATTTTGAAGTGCAAACTCTTCCAGTTAATTTCCTTGTCTTTCAAGTGTAAAGTAGTGATAGAATCAAAATGTAAATTATGTCTACCTAGTGGGTTAAGAGGTAGAAGCTGTTGTATTTCTTTAGCAACTATATGAAGGTGTTTTTGTTATGCATTAGTTTTGCATGGGGATATAAATCAAAGCACTTTCATACCTGTTTCCTGTGTGCATTTTTTTTTCTTGCTAAGTGTCACACAGCACAGGAGGATTGTGTGCTTATTTGCGAGCAATGTTTACTTATTTTCTTTGTATGTATAGAGAGAAAAGAAACAGCATCTGCTCTAGAAATGGGGAAAATAGTTTAGATATATTCTCAAGTCACAAGACAGACGGAGAGTGCTTTTTGTCTAGTTCTGACAATGTTATGGTTTTTTTGGCTCCTCCTTTTTCTGGCACTCCGTCAGTTTAAAGCAATTATTAATTTTCCTGAATTAACTTAAATAGCTTTTAATAAGAGCTAAAAACTGTCACAAATCAAGATACTACTTTTTTGTTGTTGGTTTTTTTTTTTGAGCACGATGTCCAGATAGTCTTTGTGGCTGAAACTCAGTTTATTTTATTTTTTAATACGGTATCGATGCCTCACGTATATTGTGTTCTGCTTTACAGCACCTTCTGATTATAAGAGCTTATGCACACTTTCTAGCTTAATCACTGAATCACCAGGCGATTAAGGCTCGTCTCTAGAGCATTTAGTAAGCCAGCTAATTGCGGGTGAAATCAGTCGGCATTAGAGAAAGCTATACAGTGTTGAGGGCTTGGGTTTGAGTGGCTTGGGACAAGGGAGAGTGGAGGTTGCTGCCTGACGATACCTCCTGGGGCCCGGGCTGCTACAGGCAGTTGTCATTTTCTGGTTGTACCCTTACAGATCAGAAGTTGTTTTTCTGGCTTTGTCAGGGTCTCCAATCTGACTGTACTTTCAACGGCTTCACAGTTGTACAGCAAAGAGGAACTTCAGTTGAGAATTTTTGGGTCTTCCTGTGCTTGGACTTGATCTAAGGAAACTCGGACTTCATTAAGAGAAGCCTTTAGATTTTTCTTTTGAGATACAGCAGTAGAGCAAAACCACAAAATGTATCTTTAATGTGCTATATAATGTAAGAATGACAGTGCTGCGTGCGTTTGTGGAAGGACATGAAGGCTGGGATGGGAAGAGATGCTCGGAAAGCACACGGCGTGGGAAGAAAAACCCTCCCTTGCTGTGCACAGAGCAGTCAAGTCGTGCTTTGGTGGTGCTTGGTCTGTGCTGGGGAGATGGCATCTGGCAGGGACTACAATGGCCTGAATTAATCGGGCCTTCAGCTTCCCCTCCTCTTCCTCCCATCAGAAAAGAGGGACAGGCAGCAGAGCAAGGTTCAAATGTCACCCTGGAGCCTGCAAGCTGAGCTGGACATGGCTGTTTTGGGTGGGGAGCTTGCACATCACCACGTCCTTCTGTGTCATTGGACTTTCTCGTCATGAGGACTTTGAAATTAAATACGTAAGGATGCTGGTAGAATTAACAGAATAAAAACTCTTGCTATAATGAATAATCCTTAGAGATAAAATGCCAGTCTTAAACTTCCAAAAAAACGTTTGTAATCAAATCAGTTCTGAGTTGGTTAAGGTAGGTCCTGCTTTATCATCAAAGCAGCCACGAGAGGGCAACATGAGCATGAGCACAACAAAAAGGTGATGTTCAGGAAGACATCGGTGATGTAAAACATAACTTGCGATTTCTGCAGCGTTCATGCCATTTGCCTTGCCTCTAGCTTGTGTGCCGGGAGACTGGGACAGGACTTCTCAAGCAAGCATTTGCCTTGCACTTTGTGGGGCTGCTTAATGCCTGCAGGAGCTAACGCACAACTGCGTTACACTGCAAAGTTTCACTCCCACTTTTTCCAAGTGCAAAGATTGTTTAAGACTTTGGGATCTGGAGTGGTGTTGTTGCTTCTCCTGGGTTTATGGCTGACTTTGAGAGGTGAGGTGCATCTGCTTCTGGGGCCACCCAAATAGACATGAATCTCAGCTTTTAAGAAAACAGCCCTGGTCCTTAGACCTGTGGAGAAAACCATTATGAGGTTACTTTTGACTAAAAAGTGAACTGAAAGGTTTTATCATTTTAAAAGAGGGGTAGTATAATGACAGCTGCTGGAAAATGAGCCCCAGGTTTGCTTGGTTGGGAAGTTCAAGAAAATATTCCCAGCGAGGAAACCTCGGGATGTGTCAGACTCGAGTGGCTCATTCTGGAGAGCAGATGAAAGCCAGGGCAGGAAAGAGCAGTTCATGTTGCAAGGCCCGTGCTCACAGACTTGAACGAGAAAGCACACTTGTGGTAAACTAGGTGCTGACTTAAACCAAAACTGAGTCTTAGGTTTGTGTCAGCCTGCAGCAGCTAAACCCATAGGGAAATTCATAGGCATGCATTTAGTTTCACATTAATTAATATGGTCTTGAGCTCTCTGGGGTCTGGGAGAGAGGTCTGTTGCTGCACTCCTGCTCCTTCCTAAATACATATATACCTACTGCATGGATAGGACACATAACAGATAAGAGTGTCTTCTGTCTACCTAGGAAAATTAGATCTTTGTAGAAGATCTGAAAGCTTAAAATTAATATAAGATTGAAAAAAATATGCATAAACAACTGCAAGTTACTACCAGGATTTCAAATAAATAGTTGGAAGCCTTTCCTGCCCCGATAAATCAGACTTAGAAGATAGTTTGGAAATTGTGTTAATATCAGATGGCTTTTACTTTTTCAGCATGGTCATTGTGATTCTTTGCAGCTGTCCTTTCAAAAATAGGGTGTGCCCTTAACGGAAAAAGTAATTTAAGTAAGAAAACAGGAGAGAGCAGATTTTCCCAGGGTAGTCTCAGAGGAGGAGATTTTGTCTATGTAAATGTCAGAAATTACTGCGATAGATACTTTTCCAGCAAAGCAATCTCATCCTTGAAGGGGCAGTGTTTCTGTTCATGACCAATGGCTCCATATCACTGGTCAATGCCGAAAGCTAGGTGCAGGCCAGCAGGTGACAGAGCTTGGGAGCTTTGCTCTTTATCAGAGAAACCTCTGCCCCCATGGAGAGTACGTGCAAGGTCAGGAGCTAACGCACGCACTCACACACAAATGAAGTGTACGCTGCTTCGTTCACGTGGGGAAGAGCTCCTGTCAACAGGAGAGCTGGGTCTGGGGACTTGTCCAAGGGTTTTTCCTGATCTGAGGTGATGCTGTCAGCCTTTTATACTAGGGTGCTCACCTGTACTCATTCTCTTCAGTTTGTTTTCTTGTTTCATTTAACCTTGTTTTTTCAGTTCTGATTTTAGCTTTTCATTTTACTGATGAAACTCTTAAGCTAATTTCCTCTACTGAACCTCTACAGGGGCTCTGAGCAACCTGATCTGGTTGGAGATGTCCCTGCTTCTTGCAGGGAGGTTGGACTGGATGGGCTTTAAAGGTCCTTTCCAACCCAAACCATTCTATGATTCTAGGAAAACGGTGGCTGTATTTTTTGGGCAATTCTTGATTCTTTCAAGAATTGCCTAAGATGATGTTATATATGACCTTTGGGCTTTGTGTATTTATTTATTTGTTTTAACTGGCCACTATGTGGGAGCAATGTGTGTGAAGACCTCACAGTAGCTGCAGGGCCAAAGCTGGGACCCTCCAGGAGTGCCCAGGAGATGGGCAACACGGGTAGGGAGGCTTCCAGATGGCCCCCTGCTAGGTTGTGGGGAGCTCTGGAAGAGGGCTACCCTGTTATCCATACTCTGCCTTTTCTGGTTTTTGGCAATAATAAGCCCAGCTCAGTTGTTTTCCATTTTTGTAGAGCCTTGCATATGCTACCTCAAGTCAAGTTGAAAGGCGTACCTCAACTGAACAAGACAGTGGGAAAGCATTGATGAACTTAATACATGGTCTCTTCATATCTTAATTATTTGCATGACTATTTCCCTTTTGACCTTTCTCCCTGGGCATCTATTTGATGTATTTATGCAAAGAGATGTTTTGCACAGAGGGAGGAAAAAATGTTCACCTGTTCAAAAAGCTGCCACCAGGACACAGATACAAGCAGAGACTCTTTCTCTCATCACCGTATTATTTTCCTGAACACACTGTAATTTCATCAATTTTCCATGCTTATGGTCATGAATGCTTGACATTACCATGTCTTTGCGTTAACAAAAAAGAAATTTCATGGCTTAAGATTTCACTAGAAGAATAGGGAAAGCGTGAAAAGCCAGCCAAATTACGGAGCGCTACAGTGTCCTTTGTTCCCCAGCAAGATGGTCTTGTGGAGAAATTTGTATTGTATGTTTTAGATTGTTTATTAGTTACATGTTTTTAACAAACTAGAACTCATACAGGTTTCTTCTGTTTTAACTGTTTGCTGGTTTGTATGAGTGGTGGTTTGTTAGATTTTAGGATTAAATGTGAATGCAACGTTTTAAGGCTTTGGGTATTTGGAAGGCTCATAAATATTTGTAAGGCTAGATCTTCAGCCAATTTGAATGAATGTAGTTGGATAGTACTAGGCAGAGATAACCCCAAATATTTCTAGGTTATAGTTTTTTTCCAATACATGACCTGGACCATTTGCAAACAGCATCCTAACAAACGAGGAGGCGCGTTAAGATGGAGATGACATCCTACCCTTTAAAATGTTGATTTCATGCACCAGACGGAAGTGGCCATGACCTGAACCCAGAATAAGTAACAGGACGTTTCTGAGCAACCTTAGAAAACTTCTGACTTCTTGTAACCAAAGTTACTTGTTTTCTTCTTTGCTGATCTCTGACACCGAGGTGATGATGATTCAATCACGGTTGCCATTGCACTTCCCTGCGGCTCTGTGAAGGGAGTACATTACATTGCATTTGTACTGAAGGAAATGTATGTCCTGGCTGGCTGACACACCCACTGAACAGAGCCAGGCTTGGAGAGCTTTCCTGTCTATTTATATGGAGAATGTGGAAGCCAAAGCAGAGCTTATGGAACCTAGTTTTCCAGCAGGGATGTGATAATACAAAGTTGATTTCCCAAGCCACTGGACTTTTTTGTGTCAAAGGATGGCCAAGGTGAATTAAGATCTCAAGAAATCCTTTTTATAATGTGTTACAGCTTTTCTTTACTAAATACTGGTTTGTTTTGTTTTTTTTTTTTCCTACATGTTTCGTGTTTGATATGTCTTTCAGCCATGAGAAACATCAGTTAAAATAACACAGACAGATTTAGGCTGGGGAGTTTGTAGATGCAATGATTACGTTTTCAAGTTCCAGCTGATGCTGTAACTCATAGAATCATAGAATGGTTAGGGTTGGAAGGGACCTTCAAAGGTCATCTAGTCCAACCCCCCTGCAAGGAGCAGGGACATTCCTGACTAGATCAGGTTGCTCAGAGCCTCATCCAGCCTGGCCTTGAATGTTTCCAGGGATGGGGCCTCCACCACACTCCTGCACAAGTGTTCTCAGTTGCACTATCCCATCCACTTAACAGGTTGAACAACAAACATGTGAGATTGTTTGGCACTCCTAGCAGAAATTTTATTTAGTTAATGAATTCAAGGTTGAACTGTGAAATTCTTATAGCTGTTGATCCAAAGGGTGGACTTCTCCAAGTAAGAGAGGAAAAAATGGCATCTGGCTTTTCTGAGGCAACAACATAGTCCCAGCAAGAATGAGACAGAGGCCGTTACTTTGCTGGTAGATAGCCACATATTTCTTCCCATGAAGCGTTTTCAGTTGAGACTGGAATGAATGGAGTTGGCTGTCTATGCAGCTACGCTAGTGTGCATCAGGAGCAACTTCACTCAAGTCAGCAGTTACTAGAGCACAAAGCTGGCATAAGCGAAAGCATCGCAGGACCGAACAGATGTCTCCTAAGGGAAGACTTGAGCTACCAAATTACATCGCAGTTTTACTCTCCATGAAAATGAAATTAAATCAGACTCCCATATTCATTCCTCTAGTCTGACAGCCAGGCTTTGATTCATGTACTGCTTCTTCCCATTCCATAATCTTTCAGCACTCTGCAAAAACACTAACAGAAAACATAAACTACCCAGACAGCTAGTCTCGTGCTTTACTAATAATGTCACCAAAATACCATTAGGCACAGCAGCAAGAGTAAACCGCTACAGATGACTGTACATACCTCCACTAGCTGTTTCCATATTTTGCTTCAAAGTGTGCAGATAGTACAGGAAGGATTTAATACTATCTCTTTAGGCTTAAATGATTGCTGTTTCCATTTAGGCTAATTAACCAAATTTACCTTTGTCTTGTACATTTGCTTGGAATTGCTTCTTACTGGACGTACTGGCTGCAAAGGGAGATGTCGAAGATCAACAAGCGGGAACATTTCTAGCAGAGCTTTGTAATGTTTGCTGAAAAGCCATGACTTTTTGTTATCAACCAGGATTGATATAAGTACAAGGAATACTTGGTGCTCAGGAAAGTTGTGTTTGTGGCCTTTGAGAATGAAACGTGTTGGCATACAACAGCTCCAGGTGCTGTGTGGTACATGGAGCACGACCCACCACCCCATACCCTCCACTCCAGTAAGAGCAGCAAGGTAGGGGTTCACCCTGTGGTGGGTTTTGAGCTGTAGAAACTGGATAACATGAAACACAGTGTCCCAGTAATTAAAATTTTTATTTATTTTCTCAGCTTTCTGGTAACATATATGAAAGTATGCAAGGTACTGCTTAAAAGTCATCGTAATGTAGTAAAGTACATTAAAAAAATATACAATTAGACTATGTTGGATGACAGTGTGGGATAACTACAAGGATGTCAAAGTACTTTTTAAAAGTTGTAAATCACAAGATAATTGAGTCAGTGGTTATTAAGTACTATGTGTTCGTTGTGCAAGCTGAGACTTAAGCAATGCAATCATATTCTAAATCAGGATGTATGTGAAAAGAAGCTCTTGGCAAAATGCAACCAAATAAAAAATTTATCAATCCAGAAAATTATCTGATTTTTACATTTTAGAGAGAGAAATTGAAACTTATTGGGGAAAAAAAGTTCTATCCATTAGGAGGTTGTATCGGTCAAATCTTTGGCATATTCTGATCAGCTGGGAACCACAGCACTGGCACATTGCTCTTTACTTGTGTAAATGCCTCTTCCATGTCCCATGTGCAATGCAGAAGCCTTTTTAATCAAAATATTTATGTGAATTCTGCTTGGTTTATATTCTCACCTAACGGAATACTAAACATGTAGCTGTATCTTTAGAAACTTACTTTAATTATGAAGTTCATTCTTTGTTGCATATTTAGTTTAGTAACTTCCCTTCTATTTCTTTCTTTCTGTAGCAATGACTATCCTATACCAAGCAATGACTATCCTATACCTATAGCAATCCTATACCAAGTTTTTCAGTATGTTCTATTATGGAAATATATTGGTTTATTATTTTTAAGGGCATTCAGAATTTCTGCAGCTAAAACATCAGGTGAATCGCTTGCCTTTACATATGTTATTCGCACATTGTATTTTATGACCTTCACTTGAATATCACAGCTCATATGGACTTGATGGTACACATGGTGTTGATTTATTTTAATTATTGTTTTTATTCCTGCTTATAATTATTCCTTACTTATTTCAGTAATTTAAATTAAGAACTGTTGCCAAGTGACTTGGGCAGTCATTAATCTCCTGATAGGCAGAATTACATTAGGAGTGTTGGAGAAACAGAAAGTTGTGAGGTTTGGGTTTGTGGGGTTTTTTTGTGTTGTTTTTTTTTTTTTAATAGCTATGTGAGGTCTATTAACTTCTTACCTTCTCCCAAGAATCACCAAGATATAAAAAGTCCACTAAAAAATATTAAAACCCCTCAAACCTAGAATGATAAAAACTGCAGATTTTTATCAGCCTCTTCAGGTTCTCAAATCCTGTGACTTTTAGTATAAGACAGTTTTGTGGGGTTTTTTGTTTAATAGATTTAATAAGTTTAATTTAACTTACTTTCAGGAAATTAATTAGAAACATGTGAAACAAAAATTGTAAACCTCAATGCCAAAGAAAAAGGCTGAAGCCCACAGTCCAAGGGGACCACAGAGGCTAATGAAACCACAAAATAACCAAAGGGAACCCTGTCCTAATTGCTCTAAAAGATGTTGTTATTTTATGTTGGTCTTGTGATTTGGGAGTTAAAACTAAAGGAATTCTCAGATTCATTGCCTGGACAGAAGGCTCTGAGGGGATGGTAACTACTTTGCTTACACTGCATTTTGTGGCCAAGTCAGCCTTCAAATCCGAGCCAACTCATTGCTGCCTCTGGACGGGTAACAACAGAACAGGGTGCTCGCTACGGAAAACCTCCCTCTGTTTTCTAGCACTATTGTGCCCCGGTCTGGAGGCTGCTCTTGCCATAAATAAGCATTATATCATGATTTCCCAGAAGTAAATTTTTGCAGAATCAACAATTAGATATAGT
Organism: Chlamydotis macqueenii; assembly: GCF_036417535.1. Lineage (NCBI taxonomy): Eukaryota > Metazoa > Chordata > Aves > Otidiformes > Otididae > Chlamydotis > Chlamydotis macqueenii. Next base: position 68,002,430 of record NC_141560.1, on the reverse strand, counting down.
CTCTCAGGCTATGTAATTTTCAAAGCAGGTTCCCATCATACTGACAGCCCCAGTAAGCAGTACAGCACGCTCAGCTGGGTAGGAGTTTTCAGGGTATGGCCATTGTTTTCCTTATTTGTAAAGGCTGTAACATATTGTAGATGTTAAAATAATACATTTATTCTTCCTTTGATCCCTGTAGAATACCCTGGGTTGCATGAGTAACGCTATAATAATTGTTTGCATACCGATTATGCTATCCTTTTGCTCTCTATTGTAATGAGACCAAATGAAAAGAAGCAAAACTTGCGTTATTTTTAAAGAGCATTTTGTGGAATATTAGATCCCAATGTGAAGTTTCTTAAATTTATATGTGGTAGCGTCTTTCTGTGTTTACAAGCACAGCCACCATGAAGGACAAGGGGCTACGCTGAGACACTGGTAGGGAAAAATAAAAGGTATTTGCACTCATCTCCTGGCACTTCCTAACGATTCATTAACAACTGACGATTATTGTAGCCTGATATGTTTGTTGTACTAGCAGAAATTAGAACAAGAGGACTGAGCCGTCTGTAATCATAGCTGTAAGGCTGAGAAGTTCAATTGAGAATGTTGGCATGAAATTAGCTCAGTCTACGGTTAGAAAATGACGGGACCGAGATGGAGCTTTATTGCATAATTAGTTAAACAATATTTCATCTGTGCATCTTCTCAAGCTGTAAGATGGGCATATCTGTCGTAATTATATTTTACATCAGTAATGTGACACGTTAATGAAATGTGTCACTACACTGGCGTTAGGATACATTTCATTAATGCAAAACACTTTTGTTTTACGCTTTACATTTGGAAACAGATTTAAGTATTAAGTGGCTAATGTCTGCAGCCGGGGAATCCTTTCCGAATTTGTAACACTGACCAGAACAGACCGCATTACACTCTCCAAATGGTGCATTTTTGCATTTGAATGTCTGAATTATCCTGGTTTCTTAGAGACGACCACAACACCAACATCTTAAATCCTCAAAATATTGTCCGCTTCATTGAATGCTCGTGATCTAAGCATATGTGTAATTATTCTGTAATTCTCCCCAAAATGTGATTCCTTGGAAATGCATACTAGATTTCCCCTATTGTAGCTGCAATGACTATTTCTTTGTGCCCGCTTCTTTAAATACGGTCACAGGGAAGCCTGTGTGCCTTGGTGCGCCGCATGTGTAATGATGATTTTTTTTTTTTTTTTTTCTCTCTTTTTCCTCCTTCCAACTCCTAGTACGCCCATCAGGAGAAAAAAAAAAAAACAACCGAAAAACCTTCTTCATTTGTTTCGGGGTACAGAGCGAGGTCACAAAAAGACCATTTAAGATAGTATACATACAACAGTAATCTTTCAGACAAGAAATGGGCCTAATACCACGTACAATGGGCTTAGAGTTAGGCAAGTATACAAAATTAGAATTTGCAAGCGTTACCAAACCTGGCTCCCATAACATATGCATGTGCACTTTGGAAGAGGGCAAAGGGGAATCCCCTATACCTTAAGCAAATTCAGCAGACATCTTGCAGCACTGAAGATGACTTTTCAGAAATTACTGCTAAAACAAAATATATGATCTTTTTTTTTAAAAAAAAAATTACTATTTATGGGGAAAATCAGTTTTGTTCATTTAAAAAAAAATTTATAATTTATTCAGTAATGCAAATAAAAGGTATATGTGGTTTTTACTGGATTTTACTTGCTTTTCAATCCCAGGAAAAAAGTTATTTTGCACCATGAGTGTTGCAGACATTGGGGGTGCAGGGGGTGAGACCTCATCTCATTAATGGTTCTAGTTCACGGGTGTCTTTATCAGCCTGGTTATAAGGGAGTTGTAGGGAAGACTTGGCTTCAAAGACTTTTGTAGTAGTTTCTCTTAATATGTCCCATTTAAAGAAATGTTATCCGGATCTTTAGTACTTATGTGATAAAACCTGATAGTTAATTCTTTCAGAATTCAATCAGAATACAAATATGTGAAAGCAATGCTCTATCAAACAAAATCAGGTCATTACAAAACTTGCTGCAAGTTTTGAGCTTTGTTTATGTATAAATGTTCTGTGATAAATATATTTCTCCCACATATTTTCAGTTAAAAAACCTCTTTAAAGGTGTGAAAACACTTCTATGGAATGAAATTACAGAATTTTTCTGAGAAGAATTTATAAAACCATGCCTGCTAGATTTTCAAAATGGAGAGATTATTTGGGATAAATACTGTGCAAAATCTTACTGTGTAAGAAAGGTACAGACTTGCAATTTATTTTTTCCTTTTATGCCAATAAAACTTGAAGGTCTGCATTGAGGGAAACAGGTTTAGCTAGAGAAATAAAATAAGAAATGATATATAAAAGGAAATTAATATGTGCTGAGGAAATTAAGCCTGTGTAAAATAATTATTGCATCGATTTGGTGTAATAACTCCTAGTGAGTATTGCAGTGTTTGGTCCCTTGCACCATTTCATCTTACATCAGCATAGCATTTGAGTGTGCTAATTCATTTTTAAATTTTCATCGTTAGATTTTCATTGCTAGCATTGAAATACAAAATACACTTTTAAGGTTAAACCAGGAAAGAAATCATAAGATTGCAGAACTGCACCAACAATTTAGTATTGCTCTGGTTTTCACTCTTTGATTAAAAAACCTCGGTATTTACTGTTTAGCCCAAGTTGTACAGAATTTGGATGAGGTAGGCTGTTATGATTCAATAGTCCTCTGAGGCCCAAAAACAGGTGGACAGCAGGAAAGTCCAGTTCCCTGGTTATATCCTCAAACCACGCCGGAAAGGTGTGTATTCCTCCCGGTACCAGTTGTTGTCGTTGTCCTTCAGGTTTCCATCAGAGTGGACGAGGTATGATTTTGTACAAAGTACATGTGGAACTCGTAGTGCTGATGCAGGTCTCTGAAATGTCATTGACTCATCAGGCATGGACACAAACCCCTTTTCTGCTAAAATAGGTATTTCTCCTGTATGTGTTGGTGATGTGGCACCTGAGTTGGAAGAAAGTCAACCAAGAAACAGTCTCTGAGCAAGTCACTCCCAGTCGCATCTCCTTCCTCTGGCCAAGCACAGGGACAAGGTTCCCAGTGCAAGCACATAACAAATTTTAACCGTGATAATTTCTTTCAGAGCTGTGAGGTAAAATCCTGACTTAGTGAAGTGGATGGCAAAATGCTGAGTGACTCCAGTGTTGTTTGGATTTCACTTGTAAAACTGCTCCCTGCTGAATTAAAACAATTGGGATTCAGGGCTCTGTGTGTGTTACAGGTCTGCAGAACACAAATGAGAATATATATCTCACTTTTTCAGAGATATGAATATTGAAATAAATGTGTGAGGTACCAGAGTGCAAATTTATTTCTATATGAGATCTAGATCTGTTTTAATTATAAAATGAAGTAGTGACTGAGAAGTGGCTTTCATTTTAATAGAGTATTTTTCCATTGCTGCAAATGTATTCATCTTCTTGCACTTCCCTCGCTATCATTATTTGTACATTTTTTTTTTTTTTTTCCTAAACCCCTGAAATGTCATCTGAATGAAAATGATCTGGGCAACCAAGGAAAGCACCTATAAATAAACATTTGGCAGAGAATCTTTGATACTGTGTGAACATTGCTTGCAAATATTTTAATAAGGCCAGCTTTGTTTTTTGTGGAGGAAAAAAAAAGTAGATTGTAAATCAGGAAAATGTGCTAGGCTTTCTAAGCTCTGAGTTGGCAACAGCTTGTTGAGAGTAAATCCTCTCATGGAAGGTTTTGCTAATCTGAATAAATTCAATTTCAAAATCCTTCCTTGATCTAAGCTTGCTTAAGCTCTCACCAAGGCCTAAGGACCCTGAGGGTCAATTCCAATAACAAAAGATAAGAAAAATCTGCCCTTTCTCATATCTCTTTGCAATACACTATAAGCTGTTACCTCACTGCAAAAAATCTTTAGGTTTAATGAAGTCGCCTCTTGATACTTTTTGAGGATGAAGTTCAATGTTTCCCACCTCGGTGCCTGTCCGCTCCGCGTGCCACCCAGGACCGATGTTGGAGGACCTGGCTGGCTCCTGCCCGAGGCACGGCTGTGCCTGGAAAAGGAGAAGTCCTGGAAATCACAGCGCTGAACTACATAGCTCTGAGAAAATATGCTAAATGGAGCTTTACAAATTAGAAATATTTGGCGGGGGGGAGGGGGGGTGCTAATTGATCTCAGATTTGGCAGCCTGCACTTTTTAGACAGAGAATCTTGCTTAAAAAGTCATAAAGGCGAAAGTTCAGTTCAAAACCTGAACAAATTCTGGGGCTGGGCTGTGATTTTTGCCACTCCTTCTGCCACTGTGCAGGTGTACTGCAGATCAGACACTTCTTCTGAATGCCGCATGTACGATCTGAAAGTGAGAGATGCAGACAGCATTTGCGATATTTTTCTTCCAAACAATCCCCTTTTCTATTTTTCTTTTAGTTCAGGCTTTTTTTTTCTGTTGAGAAGTAGGTTATGTGAAGACTGTGAGACCTCATTTTGTGGCACTAATTGGATAAGTACTGCAAAAATCACCAAAACTGGAGCTTTTGAACAGCATCAGACACTGGGCAGCTGTGAACCGATTGTAACCTGGCTCTGCTGCTTGTACCTGCTGAGACTCTTGGGCGAGCATGCTTCCAAAATAAATTCTTTAATGATAATTAAACTTCTATCAAAGGAAGTACCAGAAGGATTTGGTTTCTTGCTCAGATATTCTTTCACCAAATGTAACTTCAGACAGTAGAGAAGGGAATAATCGCAGACAAAAGCAAGTTTCATGGGCAAAAGCAAAGAAAGTCTTCAGATGGCTGTGACCCATCTGTGGGGCAGAGGGACTTAATGGAAGACAAAAATCTGTTCTGCCTATCACTGTTGAAAACCTGAGTTATTCCATCTGCAACTAGCTAAAGAAAATAGATTAAAAAGCCTAACCATTTCTGGTAATAAGAAATCAATTTTTCTGCTGTTTTGTTATTATTTCAAGGAAGGGCTGTGTAGAATCGAGGTGGAGTCATGTGTTTCTGGGTATGAGTTTATTATTTTTATTCTACTCTTATTCTGAAATAATTTCCTCCATATTTTTAGGTGGCTGAGTTATTTCAGTTTAGGTTGCTGAGACTGTGGTTGTGTTCATTATTCTGTTTGATGAGTCTGTGAGACTCTTCCAACGGCTTGCGCTCAGCCTTGGCACTGCCATGGCCCCTGGGAGCTCATAGTGCCTCTGGCTCATGCTGTCACTTTAGGACAGGCCCTTAGACGCTCCTTGGTGACTTAACTGGTAAAAGGTAGTAACATACATCAAAGGATTAGCAGGAGAATTCATTATTTATCTTGCGTGAAAGAACAGAGGCTCTTCTGGGGAAGCCCTGGAAAACTGAGGTCTGGCAAGGGAAGAGAAGTGGGGAGGCACATTTCATGGGCTCCCATTAGGCTCCAGAGGGGCTATCTCTGAGGGGGAGATGTGTAAATATTTTTTTTCATAAAGTGATTTATTTTATTTTATTTTATTTTTTTTTTTTTTTAAGAATTGCATAGTTTTCTGCGATTTCTTTCTGCCTACAAAGTGTGTGGAGGAAAGTCCTTTATGCAGAAGAGGAAAATGTCATACTGCCCAGATAAAATATTCTGGCTGGACGAAAGCCATGTGTTGAGTATGCAAACACAGTATTTAATAGCAAATGGCACAGGGATGTGTAGCTGTTGTGCTAACCTACTGCACCTATGTAGCAACTCAGTATGCAGCACCTATGTACTAATTTGGCAAAGTGGTGACCTAACCACAGTTAGGTCACAGCAGTTTCACAAAATTCAGATTTTAATTTTAGTACTATGAATATTTTTCCTTGTATCTTTATTATTTTTATTATTTCTAAATTTCATGTATTAAACTGACTTCTGTCTCTGCAGAGATCAATTCTAACTTACATTTAGGTTTTAAAACAGTCCCTTGGAGCTTACAATACTTGTGTTTAAAGTTACGCAGTGAGACAGATAGTGTTACCAGTTACACAGTATAACCAGCTATTCTTATGGAATGGATAATTTGTTGGAAGTGGTGGTTTTTGTCAGAGCCACAGCCCCTCAAGTCATATCATTATGTAAGAATATCAGATTTCTTTAGGGGGAAAAAAAAAAAGGAATCAGACTCCCTGGAAGCCAAGAGAATAGATGAAAAATGGCTTAAACGCACCAGAAAGATTCAGTTCTGGAAGTCAAAAATCAATTGTAGGTTTTAAAGTAGATCGGAAAAAAAAATATTGGCATATGATATTTGAAAGCTTTGCAGTTAGTAATATGATCAATTCATGCTTGTACTTTACCTAACATATATTTTTTCAAGTCCTCAAATTTACCTTAAATAACCTGTTATATGAAACAAAAATGAAGATTTAAATAGGAAGGACATTGATGATGGTGCACGTCAGTAATGCAGCTGATATTCCTACATCCCGTTTCGGTCGCTGTTTTCACTTCCCTGGATTTCAGTACTATCTGTTTTGCGATCCCTAAATCAGCGGTGCTTGCCCTATAGATTATGCGCTTGCCTCCACATTTGTTGTGCAGCTCAGCAGTCTACAAGTGACGAATTGGGTTTCTTAAACTTAATTTCGGATTTTAGATTAAACTTTTTGATAGGATAATTATTTCCATAGTCTTTGGTGCATGTACGTTAATATCTTTATTCAAGAGCTTTCTTTGTGCCTCAAAATGTCTCTGTCAGATATACAGCGCAGTTATTAGTGTGAAGCTATCAAATTCAAACTCTAACATTCCTACAGTCCCAGTTTTGTTTTCCAGCATTGAGCTGAATATGACTAATGAAGAAAATGATTTTGTCTTGATGTTTAAGAATTCAGGGAGTGCCCTGGAGCTTGGTTTATACATAGCAAAACCAGCATTGTAGCTGAATCCGCTGATTTTTGTAAATCCCCAGACAAACGTAGGCAAGTGATGTACCCTTCTTTATTTCCAAATCTTTTTGGATTAAACCAATTTAATTTTAAAATAAATAAATAAAGCATTAACGCAAACACAGATATAGAGCTGTTCCTTGTTAGGAGTATTCATAGTAGTGTTTGCTACAGGCATGCAGATGAGATGCAAGAAGTTCCTGAGATGGTCAATGCAAAAAGAGTGTAAATGGTAATTCAGAGTGCTAAGATTATACGCCTAAATCTGAGCCTTGGAGCACCCCAGCAGATTTTTGTAATTATCTGTGCATCACAGATAATTTTTCTGTACTGCGACTATTTGCAGTTTTCAAAATATGAGATCATTAGCAATGAAAAGTGAAGAATCAACTTTCTGGTTTCTCCTTCTGGGTGCATAAGTACATATGTTTCTATTTCTAAAACTTCTGACACACAGAAATCGTTGTCAAAGTAAGAGATTAGTGAACAGAAAAACCTTTTCTATTGCAGGTACAGCAGTATTGTGCAAAGAGCTGTATCATTTTATCTCCTTCCATTAATTACTGCATTGAGCTTTAGACAAGGGAATGGACTAATTGACCTTTCAGGCTCCCTAATGTCAGCTCAGAAACCTATATTTTTATTATTGTTTTTCTACTCCCTAGCTCTTGGAGTCTTATCGTTACAAAGAAGTTGCAGCCTTCTTTCTTTTTTTTTCATTTAAATGTCTGCTTTTGGCTCTCTTGAATGTGAAATAAATCTTGAAAAGATTTGCTGAAGGTGTCTTTTAAGGGTAAAGATCAAAAGGCAAATAATAACTTCTAGATTATTTCTTTAAAAATTTTGAAGCCAGTCTCTAATTTTCATAATTGTTGAGTGTACAGAGTGTACAGAGTAGATTACATGTTTGCAAATAGATTTTCTTATGATTTTATCAGGTCTGTTTTCAGATAAAGGTAGCACAGCATAGTAGAATTGTTTTGGCAGTTAAAAATCATATTTTCTTCTGCATTGGGAACTGGAAAAAGATTTAATGCAAACTGAGTAGTGAAAGGAAGTCAAACAGTCATTTGCACCTTGAGAAGCAGACAGTGTTAGTACTCATTTACAGATAAATAACCAAACAGTAGAACAGCCCTGCAATATTCATTGTAACACTCAGTTCCTCAAGAATTGGGTTTTTTTATTATTATTTTTTAAAAACTTAGTTAGCAAAAAAAAAACAGATGAGTGAAACAAAACTGTGTATTTTCTTCTAGAAAATAATAGAAATTTTTTCCACTGTGATGGAAGAAAAGCCTTGGGATGTGCAGACAGGGAATATAGGATGGGATCAATGGACATTGGGTGGAAGTATTGATATTGGAAGTGTTTATCTGGCTAAAAGCAACACAGGTACTGTGGAAGGCTGTTTCGTTTAATAGGTTACCAGAAGAGGTAGAGGGAATAAGGATTTCCTGTAAGTTGCCCTGTTTCTCCATAGAGTTTATAATGACTCTTTGTTACTTAGCATGCCATTGTGCTGAACTGCACACAGCAGCCCTTCCTGGAGACTACTTAAGACAAAACGCTGACTCTTGAGGTTCAGAATAACTAATTAACAATTTTTTTTCAAACTCATTACATTAGATGAATTAAAATGTCTTTACCCCACGCATTGAGAGCGAAGGCTTCTCCAATCAGTTTAGACACAAGGAGTAGGACTTAAAATTTACTGGGCTGGTTTTCCAGGTCCTTGCATAGCTCCATCCTCTGTGATACGTGAGCCTATGAACCTTCACTCATCTTCAGCCTCACTGACACAGAGCCGGTGTGATTCCCACATACACAGTATTTACCACCAGTAAAGGTTTTGTGTTATTGACTGAAGGTCTTCCACTTCCAGGATGAGGATCTGCATACGTGCACAGGCTTTATTTATGAATTCAGCATGTTGTGCATCTCTGTAGGACATTAGCAGATTTGAGCACGTCAAGCAAGGTTACCGGAGTGACAAGGATTCATCAGTGAAGTTTTTCAGCCCAGTTTGTGTAAATACTCTTCTTATACTATTCCATGCACATATTTAAAGACTCAGAAGTCTTTAGAGGTGATCACAATCTGCAGACAACAACTTCCTACACAAATCTCAGCCAAAACTTTGTCCAAGGTCTAGCTTGAGTTGGAAAACAAGCTGTGTTGCATGTACTGCCCACAGTAGTGCTTCTGTTTTCCTAAGACTGTGTTATGCTCACACTTACATATTAAGGAAAAGGATTTGTAAACACACTGGGCTCTCTGGTGAGTGCTGCTGTCCAGTATAACATACGACTACAAACCAGATTTATTATCAGCTTGAACCTTCATGGTTTTCTCTTTATCTTTCCATATGAACTTCACTTCAGAACCTCATTCCTTGCAGTGTAAATCCATCAATTTTTCTTTCAGACCCACCGTACTGGCATTTTCCTTACATATTCCTACGAAGTATTGCTATTTGGAAAAATCAACTGGCATGAATACTCAAAGAAATATCAAACTTGACATTAACCATAGCTTTCAGTGAATCTTTGGTGGTTATTCTTTGCAGCCTTCTTGGACATACAATACCACTTTTGCCATAATTGCCCTCTCATCCTTTAGCACTTGTGGGTTTTTCACTGTTCTCCCGAGATCTTGGCAAATCACACAAAGGTTTGATCCTCCCTATAGGTTCCTTAATTATGCGTCGTTCCCTTATTTCTGAAAATCCATCTTCTTTTCCATCTCTAAGGAAATTTAATTCCTTCTCTGTGACATCTTCTTTCTGTGGACATTCATGTCCTACTTCTATGTCATGGCAAATTTGCTTTGCTTTTCTATTATCCTATGTAAAAGAGAAGCAGAAGTGTTTCCCAGTTGATAAAATAAAAGCCAGTTACGTGGCAGGCAGCACCCAGAATCTGACCTAATTAAATCTACCAAACCCATGCTTGTAGCCCAATGTGATTTTCATGGTAAGTAAGAGAGGCAGATACTAAAGAGCTATTTTAACTCTGTTATGCAAGAACATAAGCTTTGGGAAGAGTGGCTGGAAAAACGCCTGGTAGAAAAGGACCTGGGGGTGTTGGTCGACAACCAGATGGCCAAGAAGGCCAAGATAGTTTTGGCTTATATCAGAAATAGCATGGCCAGCAAAAGAAGGGAAGTGATTGTCCTGATGAGGCCACACCCAAAATCCTCTGTTCAGTTTTGGGCCCCTCACTACAAGAAAGACATTGAGGTGTTGGAATGTGTCCAAAGAAGAGCAACAAAGCAACAAGTCTTATGAGGAGTGGCTGAGGGAACTGAGGTTGTTTAGTCCGGAGAAAAGGAGGCTGAAGGGAGACCTTATCGCTCTTTACAACTACCTGAAAGGAGGTTGTAGCCAGGTGTGTGTTAGTCTCTTCTCCCAAGTAACTAGTGATAGGACAAGAGAAAATGGCCTCAGCTTGTGCCAGGTGCGGTTTAGATTGGATATTAGGAAAAATTTCTTCACCAAAAGGGTTGTCAGGTGTTGGAACAGGTTGGCCAGGGAAGCGGTTGAATCACCATCCGTGGAGAGATTTAAAAGATGTGTAGATGTAGTGCTTAGGGAGATGATTTAGTGGTGGACTTGGCAGTGTTAGGTTTATAGGTGGACCCAATGATCTTAAGGGGTTTTTCCAACTTAAATGATTCTATTATTAATGAGGCCTTTCTGTGTTAATTAGAAAATTTGTACTGTTAGACACTTAAAACATTAATTTGACTGTCAGGAAGACAAGATGATGTTAAGTCTAACATCAGAGCAAACATGAGTATTTCTACACCAAGTTTTTAGAGCCAGAAGCATTGGGGAGCAATGTTAAAGCTTGTTCATCGACGGTATTTATGGCAAATGAAAGGCTGGATTCATCAGTCTCAACGAAGTGTGGTAGATGTCAGAGCTACCTGTCTCAACTGCCTTTATAGTCATTGGAGAGAAATAAACACATCTAAGGGCTGTGACTAATCTCTTCCTGAGGCTGACATTTAAAACAGATCAGATGAGTAATACCCTAAAACAGGATATTTCTTTCCACAGACTAGGTTCGTTCAGATGTAGCTGTCTGTTCTACCAATCTCTAAAGTTAGATGAGGTGAATCTCATCCTAAATTCTTTGCTGATGGATGTACAGAGACTCTATACTTTGAGCAGAGACTACATGCTTGAAAAGATGTGTGCATTTTTTAGCATCTTGCAATTAACTCTGCAACTTTGATGTATTTTGTTATGTACATATTTAACAAGAAGTCTTCCTCTGAAAATAGCAGGAAAGCATATAGGCACATAGAGATTATTTCAGTTTATTGTTGACAATTCTTGTAACCTCAATGCATATTTATTTAAAAAAACAACAACAACAACAAAACCCCATAGCCTGGATTACAATCATAAACTTGTACTATTACGTCTTGACTGTGAGGCTGAGAGATCTTTGCTGTTGAGCCTCTGGCACATCATAAGTTGAATCAGGAACGCTACTTTTTTGGGGGGGAGGCGGGGAAGCGGTGAGGGGAAGAAAAAGAGAGAGCTGCACTGAAGTTCATCCCATTGCCTTTATTACTTTACCACCATTCAAGTACGATGAGAAAAGCCAAAAAGCTTGCGTGACAACCAGAGTGGGTAATACATGAATAGAAAATCTAGTTTCTTTACTTCTCTATGAGAAAGCTGAACAGTAGGCTAGGGAGATTTGGGGCTTTTTCTCTGTTGTGGTTTTTTTTTTCTTTTTTCTGATTCCATTCTTCTGTATAACTTCTGTCAGAGAAATCACCCTCAAGAACAAAGGTTTGCTACAAGTGTCACTCATTTTGTGCTAACATTTACCAAGAAGACAAGATTCTACCAGATGTATATGTTCCATATAATGAATATTTGACAAATAGTGCGAGTGTGTACAGCCTGTAATTTTTATCCCCTTTAGATGCACAACAAATTCCATAATAATACCACTATTGTTTTTTCCCCTCCAATTGGTATTTTGTGTTCATTCTATGGCAAGTTTTTAGTGGTTCTCTTTTTATTCTAAAAGTCATTTAGAATAGATGGCACTAATCAGTCTTGTGTAAATACTTTGGCTTGTTTGGATATACCAGAAATGAATAATTAAATTTTTATTATTATTACTACTATTTTCTTGTATCACAGTAACAAATCACTTGGCTAGGAAAAGTCTTGTATTGCCTTGGATAACTCAGAAATTACTTCTTGGGCTTCTCTTAGTTTTGTTGGATGTACTATGCTGTTTTGCAGCAAAGCAGAACCATAATGAACATTTATGGCCCTGAGTTTAAAGTGAACGTTGTTGTCAACATTGACTTTGTGTGCAAGGACAAGATTATTTACTAGACATTCTTAAGATAAATACTGTGTTGACATTGTTAGTGGCATAGATTCTGGCCTGTTCAAGATGAATTTTAAAAGGCAAATTAACTGACAGTATCAAATTATTAAGAATTTGCGGGTTTTTTTTGTTTGTTTTTGATAGATTTGTATGTGTTTTCAAATTGCATATTGGAATTGGAGATGATAATCCTGGATACATAAAGTTGGCTTGAAGAGCCATTTATGAGTAGTAATCTTCCAAACACTTAAAAGCACTTTTTGGTAAAGATCTTGCATCTTTTCAAGGCAATAATTTCTCTCAATCTTTAAAATATGGAGGTTTGCACATGCACATTGGAGCACTGAAGTCAGCTACCTGACGGCCTCTCCTTAACGAACCATTTTGGTGCCTTTCTGAAGTGATCTTGTAAGATTTACTTGCCGGTTCATAAAAAGTAATTAGTAAGATTCAAAGTAGTTTTGGATAACTCTTTAAAATTATAGTGGTAACAAGGAAATGTATACACAGATGTCATGAGCTTCCAAAAAAAAAAAAAAAAGAGAGAGAGGAGGGGAAAAAAAAAAGCTCTTACGTAGCTGACAGCCCGACAACTTTGCATATGTGTGTTAACAGGAGAATGCGCTGTGTTTAGGATGAATGGAGAAGCGGGCCTAAATGACTTTCAGATTAGCTGGAACAGATGGAAGGGTCACAGTTGAACAACTTTACACAGGAACATAAAGGCAATGTTCAAGTGGAGTTCATTGCCTCTGACAGATACTGTCAATCAAACAGGGGACTCTCAGTTAACCAGCAGCCTGTCCTTTTAAAGATTAAATTTAAAAAAAAAAGTATTGTGAGGCGATGACTGGAGTTTATCTGGTCTATGTCAGGCACAGACTCCACCCTGAGTGACTAGCATTTTCAAATCAAGCACAATAGGTTGCGGATATTCTGAAGAAAAGTGAGTTACGGGCTGCGCTGAGAGGCAGGACGATGATATAGTCTCTGGAAGCGTGTGTAATCTGGGTCATGCCTTTCTAAGGACATATATCAGGTTTTGGTAGCTAAGAATGTCTTGCTGATAACCTGTGTGTTGGAAATGAAAATATCCCAGACAGTGTAAAGCAGATTAGCGCACCGAGAGAGGCAGAGTAGTTCAATGGGGAGCCTGGAGGTGGGTGTGGATGTGGAAGATGGAAAGAACTTATTGTATTAGGCTAAAAACAGGCACCCAAAAATACTTTACAAGTGCAGTTTCTCAGACGCTGACACACACACTCGGACACCCTTTCCCTCCTCCTTTCCAAAGAAATGGAGACAAATGGAGCAATAAAGGTCCCTTGAATATGTGTGAGGATATATTCAGAAGCATCTCCTGTTCATATAGTTCCCCCTAGCTCGGTTAAAAAGTTACGAAAGCAACAGCAGATGAAGCACAGCAGGAATAATTTCTGGCAGATGAAGATAAAAATTGCATAGTTTACATCTTTGCCTGCAAAGACCCTTCCAGACATGGAGTCTTTTTCCCACATCAGCTTCCTTGGTATTTAAATTCTTCAGATGAGTCTGTAGACTCAACTCGGGAGACCACGACTTGATGAGATGGGATGTATTACTTGTATGATCCCTGACTGTAGCGCTAAGTGTTTGTGAAAGAAGTATTCAGCTCTGCGAGACACCTGATCCTAGCTTTATCCTCAGCAGCTGGCTCACTCACAAAAACTATATTAAAGCAGAGATCCTTAGACAAATAAGCTGCGCTTTCTTCATTGATCATTGTATTCCATAAAATGAATAGTTTAGCAGCAAATTCTTGGTGTTTTACTATGCAGCTAGGACAAAATAACATTTCTTATTATCAGTCTCATAAATAGTCCTTATTGGATCTCAATAGCATACAGAATCAAGGGGAGAAGCTTTTGTGCTTTCCTCACTAGGATCACTGCCAGAACAAGAGATTTGATTGCCAAATCTGAAATTTCAAAAAACTTTTAAAAAGTTAACATTTTTATGGAGCTAAATTACTAGTCAGTAGCCTGTGTCAGCAACCCCTTCAGCTCTTCCTCCATTTCTTGGCTATTCCTTTTGAATTGTCTTGTCTCTAGCAGATGGCGGTGTGTTTGACCGACCGTTTGCTTTGTTTCGCACTGAAGACAGTGCCAGCATTTTCAGTCTCTTTTTTTTTGAAGGAAACCTGTCATCTGCTTCCTATCAACATGATTCTACAAGAAGTGCAATTATTTTGAAAACTGCAGGAGTTAAAAATAGGAGAATGCTAGTGGTGTGCTTGTATTCTCCCTGAAGCACCCACTCTTTGCTACTGTTAGAGACCAGATATTGGGTTGGTTTAAACGGGGGAATCCAGCCAGGCTTGCACTCTATAACAGGGTAGGGGCTGAGAAGTAAAAGTGGTTGACGACAAATATCAACAAGGTGTAAACCCTGCAGATAGTGCTGCAATAAAAAATAAAAAAAAACCAAACATTTTTTGGGTTGAAGTGATGTTGCATCAGGAAGATGTCATGTTTCATTTCACTAAGACAATACACCTGTAAATCCCAGTATCGCATCACTTACAGCACATCAGGCATTTCCCACTGACTAATTACAGCTCAGAGTGCCAGGGGGTAATAGATGTTAAGAGTAGCTCATTTGCAACTATCCTGCAGGGACTGGCTGCTAAACTTGTTCAAATTTTTTCAAGGGTAAATTGAGTTTTCCCCATTTTTCAGGTGGAAAATTACTTTTCATGAAAGAAAAATCAATGCTTTATTTTCATAGGGCATTTTTAGTTCTCAAACTTTTTATGAGTTGAGACTTAAGTCTTGATGGTCCCTTGAGGTCCCTTCCAACCCAAACTATTCTATGATTCTATGTGTCATTTATAAAGGCAAGTATGATGGCTGACCAAAAAAAAATCAGCAACCAAACCTACCTTGAAGTGTATTTCACAACATTTGGCAATTACTATGCTATTATAATTGTAATATACTAAGGAGATATGTTATTTAGTTATGGAAACCAGGAAAATTGTTGGTTTTTTTTTTTTTTCCCCCTCATGTATAGCACTGAAAAACGCATATTAGTCTTTCATCTCCCTTTGTCTGCTAAAGCATTGCAGAAGATGCAAGTAATGTGGAAAATAGTTTGAGTAATTACGTCAAATTTTACACACACAAACTTTGCTTTGTGGCTGTGTTTGGAAAAAGAAGGAGCTCCAGGAGTAATATGTCTTTTCTCTTCTTCTATTGAGTCAAACTTCTTACTTGGCAAGCCATAATTCTTCCATTTGCCACCACTGTCATATTGATACACAAAGCCTTTTTTCAGGTCTAAAAAACATGAGTGTCATGATTCAGAAAGATACTAAAATTGGATAATTAGTTTTTTCACTATTAGTGAAATGGCATGCCCCCATAAATTTGATGCCTGCCCATTTATAGTGATAACTATGGTTTCCTGGAGTCTGAGCTTGTCAGTGAAATTCAGGGCCCACTGATCTCATTAGCGAAGATTTCCATTGATTTTCAGGAAGTTGTGATTACATTCAAGAATTCTGATTATCTAGAAAAATTTCATGCATTCATTACATGCTACATACTCAATTGTTCCCCTAATTTTTTTTTTTTTTGGTGTAAACATATTGTCTTGAATTATTTCTGGTTTATATGCTTTAAATAGAGCAAAGAATCAGATTGCACGTGGCTTTTGAGCTTGTTCAAATGGGATTAAACTTTTTTTTTCCCTAGAGATCACATGGAAGTAACATAAATTAGAAAATTATTGCTAAAATAGAGAAATAGTCACTGAGCCAGGAGGATGTTAAACTGTTCGAAGTAGTAATGTGACACATCCCTCTTTTATTCCGCGTGACACTGGCCTTATTAATCAGACAAGCAAGCTTTGAAAACAAACAAACATCCAAACAAAGAATCGCAAAGATAAAGCAAAGCACCAATTTTCCATTTAGATTCCCTGACATAGCATGAAAACAAACCGGGCATGGATTAATAAATGATCCCCAGATACGTCATTTAAGAACCTTGTGTCAACTGCAAATAAAACCAGCCATGTCATGCATCCCTTTAGATGTTCATTAATGGATCACAGTTCTGCTTTTTTTGATATAATCGTGACAACAGGGCAAGATGCTTAACAAATCAACTTTTGTTTGGTCAAAGTTTTAAACCTCGCTCTTTTGTATGGCTGCCTGTTTTGCGGTTGTTTTGTTTTTGTTTTATTTTTTTTTTAAACAAACTAAGTATTGGCTTGAACTGGAGAAGAGCTACCATATAAGCTATATTAGCTGAAGACTTCTTATATTCAATCTTTCTTTATGGCTAATGTTTTCCATTCTTTTCTTCTCTTTGCTCTGGGTTGGTGGCTGTCAGAACACCAGTTCCGTTATGGACTGCAGTGTTAATGCAAGTTGCCTCGCATAATGCTGACCATTGTCTAACAAGTTGCCACACCAACTCAGCAGATCAAGGAGACATGCAAATGGGTCAGGAACACACACAGAGGTTTTCTCCTCACCTAAGAGGATAAGGGCTACAGGGAACTAAGGCAGTGCATTCATCATTAGTGGCTATGTACTAAGGCAAGTTATTTGGATTTAAACTTTGCTAGAAAGCAAAGTTCCTTGCTCAGTAGAGGGACGTTGACTGAACATCACAGATTAAGAGCTCCATGTTGGTGCTCCAGAGAAATTATTAGTATCCTTGAAGGTGAAGGAGACGGGGTGGAATTCTTTGGGCTGGTAGCAGAATGCCCTGGGACAAGCTTTGCTATATAGCTTTAACCTTCTGTGTTACCAGCTCCCCAACTGTGGAAAGGTGTATTTCAGCCCTTGCTGTAAGGCTTGGTGCTATTTTTAACTAACTAGCGTAAGCCATTTTGGGATACCAGAATGAAGAGTAACATGGAATGCAAAATGCTATTAAATTAATTAATTTTTAAAACAGTGTAAATCTGCCTGAAAATACAACCTTAACTGCACTAGCAGTAGATGTTGAAAGAACTTAGCCTGTTTCAAGCTGGAAATAAGGGACTTGGATTTTACTGTCTGCTCTGCCAAAGCTGTCATATGACCTAGGGAAAACTACTCTTCCTCCATGCTGTTTGTTTCCCCTCCCATTTGCGCAGGTGATCCCTAGGATCTTTGAAGAGCAGGTTAGAAAGAAACCAACAAGATGGGACTCTGCTTCTTTAGTGCCGCAAATAGTAGTGAGATTTGTGCCAACGTTGACAGTGAGAAGAGTGAGAGTAATTAGAAACCAGGTTGCCCCTGCAGGTATAAAATAGACATCTCTAAATTTCTAGAAGCTTTGACTTTTGGAATGGAGTTTGATTTAGGTTTGACTCCTACATAAGCCATATGGCTTGCTCCTTACTCTAACTGGGACATTGTCAAAGCTGTGGTTCTCTCCGAATAGAGGCAGTCCAGACCGTATTTTTCAAGTCCCTCTCGCGATTCAAGGGAGCAAATGACTTTTTGCCCAGGGAGAGACCCTGGAGGGGTTAAACCCCTCCCAGGGAGCATAATGCAGTCTGAGCACATGATGTAATGCTGCAGGGAGGCTTTTGGTGACCCCACCTTCTCTCTCTGGGGCTGGCAAGCTTTCCCTATGAATTTCCTAGGTAGACTTAATCAGCAAAACATTAGACTGTATTAGGCACTTACAGCCTTCAGCAAGATGAAGAGAACAGTTCCCAAAAAGCACATTCTTGGGACGCTGATTGTGTTGATGGTGTTTTTGAAGCACTCGTCCTCAGGAAAGGATTTTTCTTACAGTTCAGTCTTGAATCACCAAATTTGTTTAGCTCCGGAATCCGCTCAGAGTGTTCCAGTAACAGATCTGGGAGTTTGTGATGCTAAGTTATCAATTCTGAAAATGGTGACTGAAATGTTGTTTTGTCCACTGCAGCTGACCTGCAATTAATAATTAATTTGTTGAGGACCAGTGTTCTTTTCGACGCCATAGGACACAAAAGAAAATACAGATCCTACCCCTGTTGTTAAGAAGAGTTGAGTGTTTTGAGGAGCTGAATGCCAGCCAAAACAAGTGGAAAAAAAGGAATTGCAGGATTGATCTCATGGTAAACTAGCAATACCTAATACACGTGAAATGTAGGTGACCAGAAAACAGATTAAATTATGCAGACATCTCTTTTTTGTTGGTGACCAACATTGACTGTGATGGCAGATGCAAAATCTTGACTTGTCTGTTGTGCCACTAATCCCTTTTGTTGAACAGTTTTTACATGTTAGCTGTGGTTAACTGGTGGTTTGGTTGTCAGGATTTTTAAATATTATTGATACACCATTAGAAATGGAAAGATAACTGTGTTCTTTGCAGTGCAGCCTGATTTGTTTTCCCTCATTGGCAGCTTTTTAGAAGGGACTTGGAAAAATAATAATTAATGGGTAAATAATGCCTAGAAATAGCAAAGTTTTAGTATTGTTCTTTTGACAGTAGTTCCATGTATATTTTTAAAACATGTCCTAATGCACTGTAAGTAATTTTTACATGCCCTGTGGAAATGTTGATTCATTTTGGTTTTTTTATAGGGTTTATCTGAAGGATAGGGCTGTATCATTCAGGATCAGTCTGAACCAGGCGCACTCAAGTATACAAGATTTTTCAGGCAGAGCTTCTCTCATGCAGATGAGAAAATTAGATGTCACATCGCTCCTGCCCTAATGAAATGGTGTTTGTCCTGGGTATATCACCAACAGCATTTCCTCCATTCAACAGAAACTCAAATTTTAAAAGCTAAGCATGCACTCCTAGTAATCTTAAGTCACTCAAAAAAGTGCACAGAAGGAACAGAAGTGCCAAAAAGTGCCTTTCATTAGAAGGCGCGACGTAGCATCCAGCAGAGACAACAAGAGTTTAAAAGCAGAGTGTAATCTCTTCCTCGCTTTCACACACACGTACACACAAACGTTGCTGAGAGCGCCTTCACCTGCAGAAGAAAGCACATTCCTCCCGTGGAGGGATGGCCCCGTTTTCTTCTCTTGTTCAATAAAGAGCCCGGGGTTGTCAAGCTTTGATTCAGAACAGGAGTGCATTCAGAGGCATCCTCGGGCCAGGCTGGGAGCTGCTCACATCCCCGGAAAATTCAGTGGGAGAAAAAGTTTATGGAAGCGAGTAGGAGTTTATTCAACAGTGTCTGAGGCCTTTCAGAATCATGAGTGAGTGTCTATAAGGGGGCAATCAAGCATAGGCTGGGAATTATCTCTGTTGGTTGCCTACCTGTGACAGGCCCTCAAGTGCGGCTAAGAGGCTCATTCAGTGCTGGGCAAACAATAGCTGAAGGGGAACAAACAATTCAGAGGAGTCTATCATTCTGTATGGTGTTATCTTTAGCACTGAATAAAACCGGAGTTCCCCCTTTCTGCCTCGTAGTCAGCACTATTTTTAGGAGCCAGTGGTACTTTTCAACTCTCTTTCACTACATTTCAACAGGTTCACAAGGGCACGAAGTGCAGTATATAAAAAAAGGATAATAACTTTACTCGAGTGCAGGAAAAGGCCCAATGAACAGAGCAGCGAAGCTTGCAGGACTAGAATAGATGAAAGTTTTTTTGGAACAGTCAAGAAGAAATGGCATTGTCTACATCTAAAAAGGTCCCAGTTTTACATATAGTAGCTTCTGGGGAATGACGCAGAAAGCACTTTTTTGGTTTTGCCATAAAGAGAGATCTTTATTTCTTTAGAAAAATGCCCTTCGAACGTCAAAAGTCTATATGAAAATAACCCATTTTATTTTGCAAGAATTGCAAACTGAGTCTGGTGGTTCTTCCA